>NC_092061.1:29177424-30447424 GCF_039877785.1 Chaetodon trifascialis | reverse complement strand
TGATTTTGTTCATTCAAGAATGTACTTTCCTCATTGGGGAAATGCAATTGTTACACTGTTGTTATTATTCATTATAACCACAAGCCCAAATTAAACATAAATGAACAGACACAGGACCTATAGACATGCATTAGTTGGAGAGATGTCATAGTAATTTTAGAGCACATACTGTACTTGGTGCTCCAAGCATCTAGGGGTTTAGTGGTTTGTTGTAGGCTAACTCAGCAGTACCTATGCTGTGAGTTAGCAACATCCAACATCTCCTCAACCCACTGAATGACAGAACAGTAGACACAAATATTGCCACAAGCAGCAATGATCGGGCTGCAAGCAGATTGCAAGCATTTGGATTTTTGTTTCTTATTTAATTAACAAGTATCAAATCTCTTGGTTTTCTTTAAAATAATCGTGTCATCACTTTATCCTGACGCTCTGTTGAGATTTAAAAATCTACTTGCAGAAACATTTGATGTCACTTACAATATTCGATGTAGCTTTTGACATTTCTTTCTATTCTAATAAAACCTGGCTTATTTATACTTAAATAACTCAAAGGAATGACATGTCTATTTTTAAATTTTTTTAACAAATTGAAATCAATGAAGTCTGTAGAAAATCATAACTAAATTTTGGAGTTTGCCCAGCAATTTCAATCATTTCAAATCAAAAATAGGATGATGAAAAAACTTTGCAAAATTTGAAAAATTTTAGAGCAGAAAATCAGATGCAGAGAAAGACTTTGAAATCAGACTTTTTCAGACTTGAGAATTAGAATGATGACTCAATTTTGACTCTAGGACAAACTGCGAAACGATTACAAAAAACATAAACTTGTTTATTACAGCATTACCCTCAGTATCATTAAAAATGTACCTGAATAATGGGTGGAATTTGCAACTTGAATTTGTTTCTACGTCTTGGGTTTTTTGCTGCAGAAACATTTAGGAGAACAGACAAATGAGAAAATATGACCTGAGGATACACTTGTAAACATACGACATACGAATTGCTACATTGTTGGCAAATAGGACTTGCCCACCTGGACCTTTGTATGCCCGAAGAAGGTGACTTATCAACATTTACATTGGGGATCAATACTTTCCCACACACCTTCTCACAAATTGTGTTAACAAGATTACATGTGTAAAACTGGGGAATTTTGGTCTATTTAAAATTTAAATGCTTACAATAGTCAAAATGGTGGTAATAAATATTCAGGGAAAAAAAAAAATTAGACATCATTTTGCTGCTTCTGCTACAGTCCTTGAAGTTTGACCAAACATTTGGTGATACAGAAAAAGTGCATACCATACTAATTACAGTAAAATAACATTTGACATCATCTGGAACATGTGATATCTAGTATCTAGAGAATATTTGTGTAAATTTCGGTAGCATTTGACCGTAGACTTGTCGAGATAATGGTGGATAATTTTAAAACCAAATGGAATATCAAAATATGTAGTGCTTTTTTACAGATTGGTCCAGATGTGATATATGCCAGTTTAGATGCTGACTGATCAAAATCTGTAGTCGTAGATGGAGCAGTGAACAAAAAAAAAATGATTTAGACTAAACTCAAATTGGCCAAAAATTTATCTTAGCACAAATGGATGTGCTTTATATGGATAGTATGAACCCACAGAATCAAGGGCAAAAATAGTTTTGTTTCTCAGATTTTCGGTTCAAAAGTTATAGACCAAACTTAAAGCTTGTTGTTATAGCACCACCATATGTTCAATCTGTATCATTTTTGTCTGAGCAGTGGGTGAGATTGTCATCTGTTGAGTTTAAAAACTGAAGATGTAACAATTTTTGACATCAAGTGCACAGGGCATGAGAAGAAGAACAATCCTAACAAATTCAAGATGATTCCAGCAGTGTCACTGCTTGGATCCCTAACAAAGGATCATTGGCAGTTTACAAGCCAAACTGGCCTTTAAAGAATAAATTACAAGCAATCCATGTGATGGGTGGTCACCATTGGGTATCTCCAAGTGTGTCCTACTTGTTAATGACGTACAGGCCGTCCTTATATCAATGGGTGTTAGAGGATCCTACAGCTGTTCATTTATCTCCAGCGGTCAGTGTCCTCTGCATCACAAAAGCAAAATCTTGTTAGATGTCACAGCTGATGTCATATAAGACAATTGAGTTATAAAATGTCTCTGTCTGGCCATGTCAATTCCTAACACTACAGCACATTTCTTGTTTTCTAGCAGTCAAGTAGTTTGTGATGCAAAGTAAGACCACAGTGGAGTGGAGATATGAGCACATAGCAATGGTAAAATCAGAGCCTCACAGCACCAATTCCAGTGGTTATTTTGAATCTTACATTTTTATTTTAATTAATTCTTTGTAATCTTCTTTGTTTTATATTAAACACTAGAAAATGGTAAAGCCTAAGACCACTCTCCTACTGGAACAATATTAAGAAACATAATTCATAATATAGCTTCTTTGAGGATATCAAAAGCAACAACTGCAAATATTTTGAGGGTAAATTTTTGTGTAAAATAGACTTGCAGCCAAGGAAGATCATCAGTGAAAACTGTGTTTGCCCTAACACTGGTTTTGTGCCTGATAAAGGTCTTTGAAGCATGTCCAACACATTTCCAACTTGCTTACTGACAACAGTCCCGTCAGACATCTCAGATTACCAGGTGGTCATTTTATAAATGGACCTAGACTAAGATAAAGATAAGATAATAATCCTGCTCTGTGCAGATATTCACCTTGTTATCAAATGTTTTTTTTTTTTTTTTCATTAGATTTTAGAATAAGATCTTCAGAATCAGAATCAGAATGTCAATTCAATTCAATTCAATATTCCTTTATTCGTCCCTCGAGGGGAAATTCCGTCATCATGAGTCATGATGTTTCAGCTGCCACAGGCTGTTGTTCTGAAAAGGATGAACTGTGTCCTACAGTTGACATCATCTTCACTCCTATAGGAGCCCTGTAGCTCTAACAGTTGTTTTCGTATTATAGACTGACCAGTAATGGAGTTTTAAAACTTAGATTCTGGGCTTTTTTTTTTTATCATAAACACATCACATAAACAACAACAACAATCTCAATATGGATCCCTTGTTTTTTTAAAAAACAATTTTGACCAAAATACATCCTGAATTCAACTTTTCAGTGCTTTCTGTTGGACAAACTAAGCAGTAAACATACCCAAATCTTCTCAAACTGGCACCTTCATTGGACATATACATTGACTCTGATGTATCTGCAATAAGCTAAGAAAGGAAATATATCTCCTTGGCCAAATTACCAGTCTAGCTCTTCTTCATAATGGATGATTCTGTAGAGTATATCTGACCAAAAGTAGCCCTGTATGAAAAAAAAAACAAAAAAAACAGCCTCCTCATTCATTTGAATGAGGCCAGCAGGGTGCCACTGAGGGGGTACCTCAAAATACCTCTGGCAAAGCACTAAGGAGGCTCATCAAATATGTTTAAGTACATATTCTAAAGATGGATACAAAATCCTGCCTCTAGTATTAAACTGCTGTGTCATGTTTTGGTGTCTGATAACCATTCAGATTCATGGATGGATGACTTCAAAATCTAATCATACTGATAACAAATTATACTTATACACTATCAAATTTTGTAAGTTATTTGCTCTAAGTAAAAGTTAGCAGCTCAATAATATATTACCAGACTAATATATTACCAGACTACCAGCCAGAAGGCAAAAATTCTTATACCAGACTCCTGTCTGATAGTGCTGTAGCTAAATTTAAGGATATGATCCCATCAGTATTTAATTCAATGCCATGTCTCAATACAACAGAGGATTCCTACGCTAACGTTAGTCCCTCCCAGATTGACGACCTGGTTGATCATGCTACAGGTTCATTGCGTATGACACTTGACTCTGTTGTTCCCCTAAAAAAGAAGAAAATTAAACAGAGGAGGTTAGCTCCATGGTATACTCCTCAAACCCGCAAATTAAAGCAAACTTCACGGAAAATAGAAAAGAAATGGCGTTCTACCAATTTTGAAGAATTTCGGTTACGATTCGGTACCACAGTCCTTTAAAGTAGCTGTAATAAAACCGCTACTTAAAAAGCCTACTCTTGATCCAGGGGTTTTAGCCAACTATAGACCGATATCCAACCTTCCCTTTCTCTCAAAAACTCTTGAGAAAGCAGTTGCCAATCAGCTGTGTGACTTTCTAAACAATAATAGTTTATTTGAGGATTTCCAGTCAGGATTTAGAGTGTATCATAGCACTGAGACAGCACTGGTTGAAGTTACAAATGACCTTCTAATTGCATCTGATAAAGTATTTGTCTCTGTACTAGTCTTATTGGATCTTAGTGCTGCATTTGACACCATTGACCATGGCATCCTATTGCAGACACTGGAACACTTCATTGGCATTAAGGGAACTGCGCTAAGCTGGTTTAAATCCTACTTGTCAGATCGCTCTCATTTTGTATGCGTTAATGATGACTCCTCTGTGCTCGCTAAAGTCAGCTATGGAGTTCCGCAGGGTTCTGTGCTTGGACCAATTCTATTCACCTTATATATGCTTCCTTTAGGTAAGATTATCAGGAAGCACTCAATAAATTTTCATTGCTATGCAGATGATACCCAGCTATATTTATCAATGAAGCCGGAAGAAACCAGTCAGTTAACTAGACTACAAGCATGTCTTCAGGACATAAAGACCTGGATGACCTGCAAATTACTGATGCTAAACTCAGACAAAACTGAAGTTATAGTAGTAGGCCCTAAACATCTTAGAAAGTGAAAGTCACTTCCTGATGACACAGCAGTTATGGATGGCATTGCGCTGGCCTCCAGCACCACTGTAAAGAATCTGGGAGTTATCTTTGACCAAGACATGTCCTTTCACTCCCATGTAAAACAAATTTCAAGGACTGCCTTTTCTCACCTACATAATATTGCAAAAATCAGGCATATTTTGTCTCAAAATGATGCAGAAAAACTAGTCCATGCATTCTTAACTTCCAGGCTGGATTATTGCAATTCTTTACTATCAGGCTGCCCAAATTTGTTGCTGAATATTCTCCAGTTGCTCCAGAACACTGCAGCACGTGTTCTGACAAAAACCAGAAAGAGAGATCATATTTCTCCAATACTAGCCACTCTGCACTGGCTCCCTGTAAAGTTTAGAATAGAATAATGTCAATGCCATAAATGGCCAGGCACCTTCTTATCTTTCCTTCTTATCTCGAACACTGCGTTCCCAGAATGCAGGCCTACTTATGGTTCCTAAAGTCTCAAAAAGCAGAAGAGGAGTCAGAGCATTTAGCTATCAAGCTCCTCTCCTGTGGAACCATCTTCCAGTCTTTGTCCGGGAGGCAGACACTGTCTCTACATTTAAGAGTAGGCTTAAAGCTTTCCTTTTTGATAAAGCTTATAGTTAGGGCTGGCTCCGGCTGGTCCTGGACCAGCCCCTAGTTATGCTGCTATAGGATTAGACTGCCGGGGGACCTCCAAAGATACACCAAGCTCCTCGTCCTTCTGTCCCTCTCCATCTGCATGCTTTCATGTCCTACCTCGGCGTGTTACTAACTTAGCTCCTTCCCCGGAGTCTCTGTGCTTTGTCGTCTTGCAGGTTCCCATGGACAGTGGCTGAATCTGGATTGTGGATTACAGCTGCGTCTCCTGCCATGGCCCAGCATGACATCCACTGCCACTGCTACTACTGTTATTCTATCCACTGTCACTGTTACTGTGACTGCATGTCTGTCTCTCTGTCTCTCTCTCTCTCTCTCTCTCTCTCTCTCTCTCTCTCTCTCTGACTGCACTTCTGTCTGTCTTTCTCTGTCTGTCAAAGAGCTTGGTCTGTACCAGCTCTATATGGAAAGTGTCCTGAGACAACTTCTGTTGTGATTTGGCGCTATACAAATAAAATTGAATTGAATTGAATTGAAATTGAATAATGACAGACAATGAACTAATGTTACATGTAATGTAGCAAAATGTGATTATTATGTAATAACTAAAACTTTCAACTTATGTAAGTAGTAGGTATCCCAGATTTTTTTTTTTTTTTTTTTTACACAGGATATTAAAAATTGTATTTTATAACCAAGCATAGTTTTCATGTTCAAGCAGACCCTTATGGCAGTTAACCTAAACCCACTCAATGAAAGAATCCTAAAACCTAGTGTCTTTGCTCTTTCCTCTTCTGCAAAAGAATTGCTCCACCATTGATGGTTTACCTGCCACATAGCCAAACTAACAAGGTCAAGCATGGTTTTATTGTTCATTGCCCCCCATTACATTTGAATAAATGTATATTCTCCTGAGGGTAGGATGAGTTTTAAAAATAATTCTTCACAAGAAAGAGGAAAAAGAAGAATTTCGATGAATAAAGACTCAAAAATGTTTTCACATAGCTGTATATTTGACATATACCAAGAGATAACACAACAACAACAGGTATTAGTATTATTTTAGCAGAACAATCAAGATCTGATTTCTGAAAGTGTGCTAGCTCAACAAGAAATACCTTGCAATCTGAACACCAAAACCCATCACTTGCTGTTATCAGACTCCTCATCTAGGTTGCAAGGGAGTGTCCAAAACACTGAATGGTATCAAGTTTCTCCTGCACTTTAAAAACCTTTACTGTGCTCTACTCAATTTCTTTGGTGAAACATATTTATACTTACAAATATTGAGTAAATTAAAAAGTCGTGAAATCATTTAAATATAATTTATGATCTTGGTAAATCTAAGTAAAAATATTGAGTATATCTAACTAACTACATTTAGCACCATAACGTGAAACAATTGAGTAGATATAATAAAAATCCTGAGTCAATGCAATTGTACCTCATAAGTCGAAAACCACAAAAAAAATAAGTACCTAAAAAGTACAAATGCAAAGTAGATGTAACTTAAAATTAGACTGTTATTTAACCAAACATATGTGCTAATTTTACTAAATGTTGTGATGATTAATTATCAAAATAATTAGGTTGCACTTACTTTATTTCAAAATTGTATTTTACCTTTTCCTCCAGGAATGCTTTAATGGAATCAATTGCAAATAAAAAAATGTACAAATAGTAACATTTTAAGAAAGCATTTATTAAACCAAAATTTAACCTGGTTTACAATGCCAATGCCACAAAAACTAACTCTGCATATTAGTTAAATGCATCAAAAACCATCGGCACTTCAATCATAGTCACCACAAACTATCGAGAAAAGCCAACGTTTTTTTCTTGCCAATGACAATGTGAGACCAACAGGCAGAATTGCTCTGCAGACTGAACTCTGAAAATGGCCGAAATGTACAATTAACAGTAAAAAGCTCTTAAAACGCTTAAAAGTTATAGGACCAATATGTAATTTCTACTGTACTAAATCATAAAATGACCTTAATATATCATCATAGATTAAGGAAACATGCTATGTTGAGATCCAGACTTCTCTAACATACAATAACCAGTATGTAATTTCCATTCTGGTCCACAATGTACCATTTTTATTTTGATCAGTGCGGGTAAGGAGCAGATATGCATTTTTAAGGCACTATGTGGCGCATATAACTGATTCTACCCGACTGAAAAAGAAAACATATCCTATACAGTAGCTTATCAACACAATGTGCAGGACTTGACATTTAGTAGTTTTATAGTTTCAGCCTTGCTCCTGAAGCTTCAGTGTTCCTGACCTGCATGAGCTTCAGGCCTGGGGACAACGAGACAAGCAGAGACAGCTCTCTCCACTGTTTGAATTTGGATTGCAGTACCCATTTTAAATGCTACAAGTCAGAGATACATATTGGTCCTTTAAGTAACACATCATCGAACAATAACCGTCCAGAGTGAAATTTTGTCATTAACACACTTGTTAAATGCATAAGAACATGGGAACAATAGCAAAAATTTGTACTCAAATATAAGTCAACACAAAGTATCAAGAAACATTTTGATTATACAATTGTAAAACTGTCCAGCCTTTTATATAGCTCAACTTTCAACCAGTTTTTTCTTGCCAACTGAACTCTGCATACAGTTGAACTGCAAGTAAATTAATTAGTTAATTAGTCCAGAATGAAATCTTTTTCTTGGCTTACCTTGCAAATGAAAAAGTCACATGATATCAGGGCATATTGCTGAACAGTAGTCAGAGTACAGTAATCTACTGTAGGTACACAGGTAATTTTTCAGTCTCTGAACTTTAGTCGACAGATTTCCTGGATCAAGCCCTATCGGTACTTTTTGAAATACCTCAAAACTACATCTGAGCTTCTTCGGGTAGCTCAGATCCAAGGCATAGGTTAGTCCCCGTAGATAACAGCAAGCTCTGCTGAGATCGCCAAGGCTTCTGAGGACAGTGACACCCTCAATCACAATCCCTACATCAGCAGGTTCATCAACTTGCCCATCTTGGTTGCACAGCACGTAAATCCTCATTACTTCGTCTCCCAGCTCCTCCTGTACACTGACAGGTGTATAAGCAGCATCCTGCAGACAAAAGATAACTGGTTACAACTCATTTTAAGTCTTCATGGGACACAAAAGTGATCCCTCATTGCTCACTCATAAAACAAAACCTCAGGATTACTTTAACATCCAGATCTTCATCTAAGTTCCATAATGAACAAACACAATCTACTTTAATACCACACAAAGCATTGCATTGTTCATGTCCATACTGAAAAGTAAAACACTGAAACATTTAAGGTGTAGGTCAGTCAATTTCCTCAGTTTAACTTACTTTTTCCACCAGTATTGTGAATATTTAATGGATGTGTTCAATAAAGACACAAAAGATTATGATTATTTGTGTTACTAACTTGTTTATACTTTTTATTTGATAAAGATTCACATTTCAAAGCTAATTAATCTAGAAAACCATGCAATTGCAAGGGATTCATACATTTTGTTGCTACTGTATTTAATGTATTTACCCCAAAGTCCTTTATCAAGGCACTTGCATCTTCTCCCAGATGATCAAAAAGACATCGGATGATGACCTCTTGTGTTTGCTGAATGGGGATTCCAGTCTGCAAAACAGAATGTCTTTATACATATAACATTATTCCACGCATTCAAGTTGAATTTTGCTTTACTCTACCAACCTCAAAGGAATTGACATTAGAGAAATGAAACATCAGCCTTATAGAATGCTGATATTTGGGGAGACAAGTAGATAAGCATAAAATCGAGGCTTAGAAAAAAATTGGTGTGTCATGCAGAAGAACAGGAGGAAGCTAATGTAGATAATTTAATAAATACAGAATACCCACAACATTAAAATGATGTACTGTACTGTACTACTTTTTATTCAGCCGCATAATCTAAACTATCTCTCTGAAATGCAATTAATTGGAACCAAAACTCTTATTAAATTGAGTGTTTCTAAGGTAAATGTACTATGTACTACTTTTTTAGATTTGTGAGGACATGGTATCAAAGTTAAAGTTGGAATTTCAAGCTTGTATTTTGCTGCAGATAGAGATGCAAATAAAGTGATTTTCAAATTTAGATTTTTTTTTGGGGTTCAAATTTTGTGAGGAAGTGTGATTATGTGTGTTGAGTTAAATTATTGCACATGCAACAACCTCATTTCAGGTAAATATGTCAAGAAGTTTCATAATCCATGAAATAGGCTTGTAGAAGTTGGGACAGAATTCTGTCAGTTCACCCTTTGGTATAAATAGTGCCAAATGTAACAAAATTTCCCTCAAGGCACACTTGAGATATCACATTCACAGGATGTGAGGTCCCAGTGACCTTTGACCTCCAAAATCTAATCAGTTCATCCTTGCATCAGTGGATATTTCTGCAAAATTTGATGACAATCAAAGTGTTTATGAGATATCGCCTGGACGGACAGACAGACAACCCAAAAACATAATGCCTCTGGCCCTGGCAATCACCAACACAGAGGCATTAAAATAACGTGAGAAAAACCAAGAACCAGAGCACATGAGGTAGAATAATATGAGAAATTTGTAAGTAAGGTATGAACAGGAGGGAGAGTCAGTTTAGGATGAATTAATACATAGTCTATAGTCATCAGGGTTAGCAGAGATGCAGAGAATCGGGAATAACATTTTAATACCTGAAGTAGAATATTCATTTGTGCTCGATGTCGCTCTCCTACAGCACCCTTCTTTGCTTGGAACATGGAGAGTAGTTTGGGAGAATAGAAGTCCAACATTGACATGAATTTTCTTCCTCAATTCAGCAATGAGTAGCTGTCAGTCCAGCTCTTGCTGTTCCTTGTTGTCTCCTACTGGGAAGTGTGGAAGAAACAGCACCTCTCCTTTCTGTGCTTTTTTAATGTTCTTTGCAGGTGCCCTGTCATCAGGGCGCTTGTTCTTAAGAGAGTTGCAGGTAACCATAGGAAACCCAAGACTTCAGAGCTTCGACCTGTAATTTCCCATCTTGTATTTAAGACTGTACATCCATCCAATCCAATCATTACGACTGCCTAGTTGACATGGGTGCTTTTTGACTAAAGCCTCTGCCACCTCACCGATCTGAAGTCCTGTGGGGTAGGCAGTGTAGCTGTACAAGTAGCCCGCCAATTTTTCCATGATTTCAGACTTTATCCGAGTATTGCGCAACACAATTCCATCTTTGAGAAACTCTTCATTGGCATTCCTCAGTATGGCCTCTGTTGCCACAGAGAAAACTGGAATGACAATTTCATGTGGCCATAGTGTCCTCTGACGGCTTCTTACAGAGTGCGGTATAATAGTGTCTTGAGAAGACACTGATGTGACAGTCGTCACACGGAAAGTGGGATATGTTATGGAATGAGTTACCATGGAGATTTATTCTGTGGAGCTAGCCTGCTCCAGACCAGGCTAAATTCCAGGATCAATTTAATCTCATCCCTTATCTCATCAGTCATCACAAACAGAAACCAATAGTTATTCCACTGACCACTACACATTGTATTTAAACATTAACACAAAACATAAGCATCATTAATTTCAATTTTAATTTATTTCATTCATTTCAATCATTGTAGATAAATGATGATTTTAGATGATGTTGCAATCATCAGATAGACAGTTTCCCATAGATTTTAAATAAAATACACATCCAATATAAATATAAATTCAATTCAATTCAATTTATACACATAAATACACATCAAAGAGTAACATGATGTTCCTTTATTGAATAAGGATAAATCAAAGCACCAGTTCCTTTCCAAACTGAAGTCACACAGTGACTCTACAAGGTAGAAAGCACAGAATCAAAGCATATTATACAACA
The DNA here is from genome assembly GCF_039877785.1 of Chaetodon trifascialis. Lineage (NCBI taxonomy): Eukaryota > Metazoa > Chordata > Actinopteri > Chaetodontiformes > Chaetodontidae > Chaetodon > Chaetodon trifascialis. The sequence continues at coordinate 30,436,182 of NC_092061.1, read as the reverse complement.
CAAGAATAAATACACATCCAACAGTCTGTATATAATACACCCTACATGTCTGCACACTGAAATAAATGCAGGACAAATCCGTACACAACAAATGAACAGACAAATGAATGGATGCAGTAGCCTGCAAGATTGTGTACAGCACAAACATAAGAGGCCAAATCAATCTAACTTGATAAGATAAGATCAACTTTATTTATCCCAAAGAGAAATTATGCAAGGGATAATGCCCAACGAGGTGTCCATTATCAGAAATGAATGGACGACGCGGAGGCGTGAACCGTCCAATGCGAACCTCCGCTTATACCATGGTCACTTACGAAAGAAATAAATATAAAATCAATTATTAATACATTAATGTTGTTTTTTACCGATAAAATTGTAAGTTTTTCCACAAGAAGTGGCTGAGTGGACTATTTAATATCTCTCGTTGTGACGCGTTGCCAAGGTAACCGGCTCTGGCCACAGAACCTGCAGCTCGGTCAGCCGCAGCTGTTATATTAGGCCTAATCAGTGGAGGGAAGTGAGATGATTGCTTAACGTTGTGTTACGTGATACAAAGTATCATTTCAGAGGGCAAGTGCACCTCTTACTGCTTGTGTGTGTCCAGAGGATGATGCAAAATTTCTTTCAAAGAATCAAAGTCCACAGATAGTTTCCTAAATCGTTTTTATTGCAAGAAATATTATCCACCATTGACTCTGATCATTAAATGTGTATCAAGCAAGTAAGTCTATCCTAAATCGTTTTTATAAATATTATCCACCATTCACTCTGTATCAAGCAAGTAAGTAAGGTAAGCAAGACAGTTTCTGTTGCCACGGTTACCAACTAGCGTTTGAGCCAGCGCAATAATTTAGAACAATCAGGCTATTTGACCGGAACTTTTTTATAGGTGTCCTACAACACTTTTTAACGGACACCCTGCAGCCAATCAGAATTGAGTATTCACCCAGACAATGGTATAAGAAGGAGTTATACAGTCCGATGGAGTTACATTTACACAATTTCACTTACAATTTCAACTGATTCATAATCAGAGTACAACTACGTTTTCGGAGATGTTAATAAACTATTTGGATTGTAATTATGATGTTTTCAGCAGAGCAGTGATTGGGTATTTGTGCGCTACTTACGCATTCAGGCAGTCTACAATACTTTACCATGCTTTCTCTTGTTTTTTCATAACTGTGGTGGTGTTGCCTTTCTTTTTAATTTCACTGCATGAAAAGTCACATTTCCGTCAATTTCAGTCACTGTAAATTGCCGTGGAAGTTCTCTCATATGTGAGAGCGCGACCTCGCATATGATTGGACACCTCCTCTGACGCAATGACGTCGGCAGAAAACGACCTCGGTGCGTCTGTGAACGCGAATCGAGCTTGGATTACAACAGTTACGTTTTGCGTCCTGCTAAACTTTAACTCTGTTCATGCAATGGCCGGACGTCGTCTTCAGTTCATCCCAGAAGGCACTCCTCTGCGACGAGTGGACAGCCTGGCTGTGGAGCGACCATATCCAGAAAGTCCAAACAATTTAGAGAAGAAACTGCTGAGCACCTTCAGTGGATTGTCTCGGCTGCTAACGCAGCTGATCGCACAGTTGGCGAGGAGAATGACCATAATAAAAGCCAGACTGCTCGCTCTGGAGGAGCAGCCCCGACCGAACTGCAGCTGCGGAGACGAAGAGACGGGTGCGTAAGTTACGTAAGTAACGTTAGCATTTAGTACCACTTTGTGCAGTTTTCAGGGCGCCAAACCTTTATTATTCTTATTGCACTATGTTCTGAACGTTTGGTAATTGTTCACGTTACATTTAACATTACAATGTATTTTGTATTTTAAAGGAAAAGGTGCGACGTCTGCACAATAGTGACGGAAACGACAGGCGATATGAACCTGAGCAGGGGTAAGTTAATAAGATACACAGGAAATATTCTGCAGAATATAAGTAAACGTAAACGTTGAATGACCTGTACTTTTTGTGTTTTACAGACTAAACTCGCCCCACAATGAAACGGTGACGTCATATTTGATGGCGACTTTAACTGGGAGTCCAGACATGGATGGTGTGGACAGCAGTCTTTTAAACCCTTTCTGTTGTTTCTTGTTGTTGTTTTTACCGAAGCCTGCCTTAATTATTTCAAACCAATATATATTTTCTTCCAGCGGCCTGTAAGACATATTATGAGATGGTGTGGAGGAGCTTCAGGTATGCCCAGCCAGCTCTTTCAGTTCAGGCAGCAACTGTGAAGATTTCAGCTGGCAGAGTAGATGCAATTCAGAATCTTCCAAGACTCATCACAAAGAAACAGATGATGTCATTTCTTGGCATGTGCTCTTATTGTAGACAATTCATTCCAAACTATGCCATTCTTGAGGCTCCACTCGCCTCCCTCATTCATGGCAAAGGTCTACAACCACAAGACAAGATCACATGGACTGTTGAAGCGACACAATCTTTCAACAAACTAAAACTTGCCTTACAGACCGCTCCAACCTTGGGTCTACCTGACCCTACCAGACCTTTCACTCAAACGGTAGATGAGAAAAATCGAAGTATGACTTCTGTTTTGTTACAAGATCATGGAAATAAACTATGCCCTGTAGCTAATTTTTCTTCAAAACTGGATCCCGTGGCTGCAGGCCTCCCGAGATGTCTCAGAGCTGTGGCTGCTACTGAAAAGGCAGTTATGGCCTCCAGAGACATAGTGGGTTACTCTGGTGTAACTCTACTGGTCCCACGTGCTGTGTCCCTGATTTTACTTGAACTAAAAACTTCTCACCTCTCCACAGCACGATGGCTAAGATACAACACTGTGCTTTTGGAAATGCCAAATATCACTGTCAAAAGATGCAACCCTGGCAGTCTCCTTCCCACACCAGATGATAGACAAGAACACAACTGTGTTGTGGTTCCCCAACAGGTTTGCTCCCTAAGACCAGATCTCCAAGAAACACCATTAACTAACCCTGATTTGGTTGTTTTTGTAGGTGGATCTGCTTCACGTGACCCACAAACTGGTCGCAACAGAGTCGGATTTGCTGTTGTAACTAATCATGAGACTCTTGTCTCAGGTTCACTCCCCTCTCACTATTCTGCACAAGCGGCAGAACTGACAGCATTGACAGAGACATGCAAACTGGCAAGCAACAAGACTGTAACTATCTACACTGACTCTAGATACGCATTTGGTGTTGTGCATGATTTTGGCACTCCATGGAAACATAGAAAATTCTTAAAATCTGATGGAAAACCCATTCTCCATCATGACAAGGTGGCAGCTCTCCTAGTCAATTGCTGTTTGTAAATGCCTTGCTCATACTAACAACTCGGATTCTGTCTCCTTAGGAAACACAAGAGCTGATGCTGCTGCAAAAAGAACTGCAACCCAACCCATTATCCTTAAGCCATTGTTTGTCTCAACTCCAGCCTATATTCCCAGCTCCCTTACAGCAATACAGTCCTTTGCCACATCACAAGAAAACACGTTGTGGCAACGCTGCGGTGCCACTCATAGAGACGCAGTGTGGCGGGGACCCGATGACAAACCTTGCCTTCCTAAACATTTCTTTCCTCACTTTGCAAAATTGACACACGGGTTGGACCATGTGTCAAAAGGGGGGATGTTGGACACTATAACCCAGCACTGGTTCACCAAAGGTTTTTCACTCCATGCACAGATATTTTGCCAATTATGTATGGTTTGTGCAACACATAATGCAGATAAAACCAAAATAATCACACACGCCGCTCACCCACCACCAGACAGACCATTTGAACATTTGATGTTGGATTTCATAGAACTGTCACCAGCAGAAGAGAAGAAATACTGCTTAGTGATGGTTGACATGTGGTCAAAATGGGTTGAAGCCACCAAAGCAGCCAAGTAGTAGCAAAGGCTCTGATAACGGAAATTATTCCTAGATGGGGAATACCAACTAAACTGAGCAGCGATATCGGCTCTCACTTTGTCAATTCTGCAATAGCCCAAATCAGTGAATTTCTTGCCATTGACCTCAAACAACATTGTGCATATCACCCTGCCAGTGGAGGTGCTGTCGAAAGAGAGAATGGCACTGAAATCAAACTTGGCAAAATGTTGTGAGGAAACGGGACTGCCTTGGACAAAAGCTCTGCCCATTGTCCTGATGCACATGAGAATGACAAAAAGATCCAGAGTGAATATGAGTCCCTTTGAAATTCTTTTTGGCAGACCTCTATCCCTAGGAGTGGAACCTGTAACCAGGCCACTCCCCTTCACTGGCCTATGTGAGGACGACATGCTACAATATTACAAAAACTTATCCTCCACTCTCTCATCTGTCAGCAGGTAAAAGCAGCCCTTCCACCACCAGCTTCCACACTACTCCATGACTTCCGACCTGGTGACTGGGTAGTGATAAAGGACCTAAGAAAGAAGCACTGGAACTCCAAACACTGGTGAGGTCCATTCCAGGTGCTCCTGACAACACATACTGCTGTAAAGATCGCTGAGAGAGCAACGTGAGTTCACGCCAACCACTGCTAGAAAGTCCCAGAGCCAACAGAGGAACTTAGCTGCCAACCAGGACAACGCAAAGACGGACAACGCAAGGACGACACAAGAAATAACTCTGTGAATTCAATAGACACCCACTAGACGTGCAGGACTAACAGTGCAAAAACTTTTTCCCACCAGATTACACCATGTGTCACCTAATCCTGATTCAACATGTTTGGTGATACTAAGAGGCCTACACCTATAAACATATGAAGACCATCACTCTGACACTGATGATGACATTTTGTAAATAATGTTTTTGTTTCATCCTTTTATTTTTCTTTTATCCTTTTTGTCTTTTTTTTACCCTTCTTCCTTCTTGTTGTTGTTTTGTTTTTGTATTTTAGTGATTAATTAATAATCAAAAGGGAGGAATTGTAATGGCAATTTCAGTTCCTTATACATCATCTACTTGAGACACCCCACCTCCCATTTCCTCACCAGGATATCAGGTCCTTTTGTGTTTTAAATTCTGATGTCTAGACCTCTTAACATCTACATACAAAGTCCTGCAGAGTGCCTCCAGTGTGAGCCACCCCCTAGGTAGTCAGCGTTCCTAAGGTATAAATGTTTAGCTCTCCCCATGCTTGGGGTCTTTCTTCATTCTACCGCTCGTGTTATGATTGACCTTTTCTTTGCAAAGAAAATAAAAACATTGTTGGCCGGCAGAAGTCTCTATTTCATTCTTCACCAGCAGCAGAGAATTTACACAACAGGACACACAAAAAACAGTACCTCTAACATTTGTACCAAGCTGAGGCAAAAAAAATTCCCTCCTTCTCCAATGTTGATAGAGCTTTCAAAAGAGGCTCGAGAATACTTTCAAACCCAATGTTTTGACATTATTTGATTTACAAAGGAGGGCCAAATAAATTAATTAGCTGTGATCTCAGTTCAGGTGGTACATTGGCAAGCACCCAGTACACTGCTGTTACTTTTTTGTTTTTTTAGACTTAGACTTCCTTTATTGTCATTGCACAAAAAAACACAGCAGTGAGATTTTGGCAACGAAATGTCGTTGCTTGGCTTCCGGATTACAGCAGTGATGGAAATTAAAAATATAGTCTATATAACTAAAGAAAACAACAAGAGCTAAATAATAATAAGTGCAATAGAGAGTGAATAGATAAACAGAATGTAAACAGCAGAATAAATAAATAGGGCAAAACAGAATAACCAGTATATAAACAGTGTAAACAGTGTAGTGCAAAAACAGAATAACCAGTATGTAAACTGTGGAAACAAAAACAGAATAAAGCAATTAAGCAAATTAAGCAAATGAAGCAAAAACAGAATAACCAGAAAAACAGAATAACCAGTATGTAAACTGTGGAAACAGAAACATTATAGCAGCTGGGGGGGGTTATTGAACAAATAAAAGGTGATTAAAAACCATCCCTCCATAATTATATTGCACAGAAATATTGTCTATAATTATATTGCACAGAAATATTGTCCATACCAGTAATGTTGTCCATAATGAAAAAGTGCACTGAGAAATATTTGTCCATCAGAAAGATATTCCGATATTGTCTGTGGGGTCGGTGGGTGTGTGTGTGTGTGGGTGTGTGTGTGGGGGGGGGGGTTATTTGGCATTTAGCAGTCTGATGGCCAGGGGGACGTAACTCTTTCTGAGTCTGGCTGTTCTGCAGCGGATGCCGCGGAGCCTTCTGCCAGACGCCAGGCGGGAGAACAGTCCATGCTGGGGGTGGGTGGGGTCAGACAGGATCTGGTGGGCTCTGGATAGGCAGCGGCTATCTGCCATGTCCTGGATGGTGGGGAGCGGGGTCCCTATGATCTTCTCCGCTGTCCTCATCACTCTCTGCAGAGACTTCCAGTCTGAGGCCCTGCAGCTCCCAGACCAGATGGAGATGCAGCTGGTCAGCAGGCTCTCGATGGTCCCTCTGTAGAAGGTGGTCAGGATGGGAGGGGGGAGGGAGGCTCTTTTCATCCAAAATTGTCTACGTAGAGTATAAGTGAAATACTGAATTCTACATTAGCATCCATCCATCCATTTTCTATACCGCCTATCCCTTTCGGGGTTGCGGGGGGGCTGGAGCCTATCCCAGCTGTCAACGGGCGAGAGGTGGGACTGGTCGCCAGTCGATCGCAGGGCAACACACAAGACAGACAGACAACCATTCATGCTCACACTCACACCTAAGGACAATTTAGAGTCACCAATTAACCTAATGAGCATGTTTTCTGTGGGAGGAAGCCGGAGTACCCGGAGAGAACCCACGCATGCGCGGGAAGAACATGCAAACATCACACAGAATGGCCCGACCCGGAAATCAAACCGGCGACCTTCTTGCTGTGAGGCACGCGCACTACCTGCGGCACCACCGTGCAGCCCCTCTTCATTAGCATGCAACTTATTTAGTTTGCAATATTTACCATCACGGAATGATGCCAACTGTGAATTGTTAGAATCTTTAGTTAATATATTGCTTACAACATCCTCATTATTCAACAATTGCTATACAGACTGAAGAACAGGCACATACTGAAAATTGCAATCGCCACTGGATCCAAAATATACTCTACTGGCTCAATGACATTAAAGTTGTCCTTGAAATATTTTCCTCTCTTAAATTTGGAAGAAAAGGGACCATCAGGACTAAAGACTGTACTTAAAGGATTAGAGTTACACAGTTTGCCTACCAATTCACTAATTGGTGAAACTAATTTTGGAATATACTGAGTTGATGATCTGCAGATGAACTGAAGCTGTTCCACCAAGTCATCGATACATTTGCCAGAGACATTATAAATTCTTTCCAATTTCAACAAGAGAGAACCAATATTTTTCTCTATTTCACTTGAAATAAATAAATTTTCTGATGACATAGCAGCTATGGATGGCATTGCGCTGGCCTCCAACACCACTGTAAAGAATCTGGGAGTTATCTTTGACCAAGACATGTCCTTTCACTCCCATGTAAAACAAATTTCAAGGACAGCCTTTTTTCACCTACGTAATATCGCAAAAATCAGGCATATTTTGTTTCAAAATGATGCAGAAAAACTAGTCCATGCATTCGTAACTTCCAGGCTGGATTATTGCAATTCTTTACTATCAGGCTGCCCAAATTCGTTGCTGAATATTCTTCAGTTGCTCCAGAACGCTGCAGCACGTGTCCTGACAAAAACCAGGAAGAGAGATCATATTTCTCCAATACTAGCCGCTCTGCACTGGCTCCCTATAAAGTTTAGAATAGAGTTTAAAATTCTCCTCCTTACTTACAAAGCCATAAATGGCCAGGCACCTTCTTATCTTAGAGAGCTCATAGTACCTTATTGCCCTACTCGAACACTGCGTTCCCAGAATGCAGGTCTACTTGTGGTTCCTAAAGTCTCAAAAAGCAGAACAGGAGTCGGAGCATTTAGCTATCAAGCTCCTCTCCTGTGGAACCATCTTCCAGTCTTTGTCCGGGAGGCAAACACTGTCTCTACATTTAAGAGTAGGCTTAAAACTGTCCTCTTTGATAAAGCTTATAGTTAGGGCTGGCTCAGGCTTGTCCTGGACCAGCCCCTAGTTATGCTGCTATAGGATTAGACTGTCGGGGGACCTCCAAAGATACACCGAGCTCCTCTGTCCTTCTGTCCCTCTCCATCTGCACGCTTTCATGTCCTACCATGGCGTGTTACTAACTTAGCTCCTTCCCCAGAGTCTCTGTGCTTTGTCGTCTTGCAGGTTCCACATTGGCTGAATCTGGATTGAGGATTTCAGCTGCGTCTCCCGCTATTATTACATCCACTGTCACTGTTACTGTGATTGCATGTCTGTCTCTCTGTCTCTCTCTCTGACTGCATTTCTGTCTGTCTGTCTGTCTGTCTGTCTGTCTGTCTGTGTCTCTCTCACTCTAGCTCTCTTGCTCTCCCTCTCTCGCCCAACCGGTCGAGGCAGATGGCCGCCCACCCAGAGTCTGGTTCTGCCCGAGGTTTCTGCCTGTTAAAAAGAAGTTTTTCCTCACCACTGTCGCCAAGTGCTTGCTCATGGGGGAATTGTTGGTTTTCTGTAGATAAAAGAGCTTGGTTTGTACCAGCTCTATATGGAAAGTGTCCTGAGACAACTTCTGTTGTGATTTGGCGCTATACAAGTAAAATTGAATTGAATTGAATTGAATTGAATTGAATTGAATTAAAAATTGAATTGAAAAATATCCCTCTCATAACCCAACTCTGAGGCATTATCTCTCTAAAGTTATTTTCATTTTCAGTAACAACTGGATGTTTTGCTATCACGTTAGCCTTGAAATCTTTACATGAATGGCATTTGTGTTTTCGACTTCTGTGTGTTGCATAAGTCCCACATATATTTGTCTTGAAATCACACCCCTCAAAAGCACATTCTACGGTTTCATGTTTTTTCAAGTGAAAATTATCCATCCATCCATCCATCCATCCATCCATCCATCCATCCATCCATTTTCTATGCCGCTTATCCCTTTCGGGGTCACGGGCGGGCTGGAGCCTATCCCAGCTGTCAACGGGCGAGAGGCGGGGTACACCCTGGACCGGTCGCCAGTCGATCGCAAGGCAACATATATACACAGACAGCCATTCACACTCACACCTAGGGGCAATTTAGAGTCACCAATTAACCTAATGAGCATGTTTTTGATCTGTGGGAGGAAGCCGGAGCACACGGGAAGAACATGCAAACTTCACACAGAAAGGCCCGACCCGGGAACGGAACCGGTGACCTTCTTGCTGTGAGGCACGCGCACTACTTGCTGCACCACCATGCAGCCCCATGTGAAAATTAATATGTTGGAAATAGTCTTTTGGATTAGAATAGGATGAGTCACAAATTTGAATACAGGGTACTAAATATCCACAGCCAAAAGTACCATTTATTCAAAAGTGCCCCTTTGTATGAAGCCACAAATGTGCAGAGCTTACACTGCCATCCCATAAGTTGACACCTGAAAAAGCAATGATAAATAGTGTTACCATAGGGAGCAAACAGAGTAATTTAATTGCTACTTCCATTAATATATGTAGTTTTTGCGACTAATATGATAAATCATGCAAATGTGTGAAAACAACACTAGGGAAACATGCTTAATCTAACAGTAAAAAGTTGCTGTACTTGCAAATTGGCATGATGATGGCACCAGAAGAAATCATGTGGCCAACAACATCAATAGGCTTCTTTCTCTAGCACCCACAGAGCTGTTGGATTCATCGCCCAGATTTGCAATTGCAATAGACAATGCAGAGGTTTAGGGGTGCAACAACTACTAAACGTAGTTGACAATAATCAGTGACAAAATTTGTTGCCTAAATATTTATGCACATATTTGTGTTAGTTTGTCTGAACTAAACATAGTTTTTCCAGAGGTGATGATGGAAGTGACGAAGGAGTGAGCCATCTCACCTCCTTATTATCTCTGACAGTAGCGCATGTGTAAGAGAGACCAGGAACTGATGGTTACAAAAAAGAAAATTCAAAATGGCAGCGGCAGACACAAAGACATGACAATACAAATGAGTAGTAGTAGCTGCTGGTCTGGACCACACTTTCAGGACCGCAGTCAGTTCTGGTTAGCCAACTACAATTGCAGTGGATATATAGACCCCATCATCAAAAAAATTATGTTCTGAAATTCAACACGATACTGGACAGTCACTATCTTAACTTGAGACCGCATGCAAATCAAATTCCCATCACTGAAAGCAGCATCAAATCAGACTACAATCAACCAGTCAGAGTGACTGGTTTGCTTTAACCTTCTGCACTTGGTAGATGTTTACACTGGCCTCAAATGGATGCAGCACTCTTCACCACCACTGTCACCATCAATGGACTAGGAGTGGCATACATACACATGTAAAGACGATGAGACAGCAGAGGCTTTCATTTTAAAAAATATTGTTAGGTGAATGTGCAACAACATGTTCTAGCTATCATCAAGTATTCACCCCAAAATATGGTCAGACCTTTAGCAACAGGACACTCAAAAATAAAATAGAATAATAATAAATCATTAGCTTCAGAAGAAAAGGCAGTCAGTTACAGACATCTGTATTATCATACTGTGGCAAGCCATCCATCCATCCATTTTCTCTCGCTTCATCTGGGGCCGAGTCGTGGGGGGAGCAGTCTGAGCAGGGACGCCCAAACTTCCCTCTCCCCGGACACTTCCCCCAGCTCTTCCGGGGGGATCCCGAGGCGTTCCTAGGCCAGCCGAGTGACATAGTCACGTCAGCATGTCCTGGGTCTTCCCCGGGGCCTCCTCCCGATGGGACATGCCTGGAACACCTCCTTAGGGAATGAAACCCGTGTATCATCCACACTAAGCCGGCGTTTTGAAGGTCTGAAAATAACCTATATGTATGAACCTAGGCCCCAGGGTGCAAAGATCTGAAAACGCTGTTTCCATGGCACTGTTGTTATGCCTTGTCCGCTTCTTTTTCTGACACGCTTGCGCATACAGATGGAGCGGCCTGATGGAGATGGAGGAGGGGGGGACTGGTAGCTGGCTGGCAGCCGGCTGGGAGCCGGCTGGGAGCTGGATGGCCTCTGGCCTGGAGGGGAATTTCGAGGCTGCTGCATCTGTAGCTCCACCTCGAGATAAATGCGCCAGCCTCAGAAAATGACAACAATGGTGCCGTACAGTGTTGGTGTGTCCTGCTGAAGCTAGCCACCCCATTATCGCCATTAGTTTATTTAGTTTACTTGCCACTGCCATGTTCTATGTTTACATCATATAGATTTCTCATCAAAGTGTCACTAACAGGCCTGGCATGTGTTTTACATTGTTTCCAGGTGTATCAAGTGAATTTGTGTGGACGGACACATTTACTGAAACAGCTCCGGCTTTATGAAGAACGTTTTTGAAAATATAAGCGTTTTGGCTCACGCAAAATACAGCTATTAACATTCAACTTTTTGCCAGCTGCTTTTCAATTTGTTTTGTATTAAACATGAATTTGATTTGTCATCTAAACAAGTGAGAGCCTGAGCGCTGAATGCATACTGGACAGTACAGAAGTAAACAGAACACAGACACATCATTTACTTACTTATACTTAATTTTAAGCACTACTAGAATTAACAGGACTTCTGATAAAATCAAGGTACATGACAAAGATAACAAAGAACACCGGTCTGAACACCGACATAGCTCTACCCCTCCCCCACCCAAATCCATATGGGAGGGAAAGCTTGTTGCGCATCATGTTCTAAAAAAATAAGCATAACGTTTTGCACATGATTTTACATCGTCAGTGGTCTGAATAAATAGACTACATACAGTCACGTCAATTGTGCAGAAGAAATTAAGCTAACTAGCTAACTTACACCAGCAGGCTGCAACAGCATTCAGAAATTACACCCTATAAGTTATGTATGCAAGAAGACAGAGTAATTATTAATAACTTGATAACAATAATAAAGCTTGCTAGCTTGCTACTTACCGTGCTTTGAGAGCAGGTCTTCCAGTTGCTCTTAGCATCACAGAAGCAAACTTTCCAGAAGATCTCCCGGTCCCGGTCTCCCGGTCAAAAAGTGGGCAGGTACAAAGTAGGGTTTCCTGTGAAGCCACGCTCTTTGCGCACCACTGAGGCGTTCATATTCAAGTGAAACTTACTTAAAGTAACAAGTCACTTAAGAAGATTAAGGAAATTGATTTTGAATCAGTAATAACTGCAGTTACTGAAACTGATCAGTATAATTAGTCCTTTCCAAATAATCTGAATGAAATTTACCAAACAAAATAAGTATATTTCCAAAATATACTTTGTTAACCAAATGCCAATTTACTTCAATGAAATAAACTTAAATAATAAATTTAAAGATAAAATTACCTGTTAAATTTTTAGGCATTTACTTTGGTATATCCAACTCAAACAATCAACTGAATGTGTTTCAGAGATTTTATTAAGGCAGTGTAGTTGTTTCTTACTGTGATATATTCAAAGTCACTGAACTACTTTTTAGAGTGTGACCACAGAGGATACATGGGAGGGGAGGGATTCTGTTTCAGCAGGGCAAAGCCCAACTGTTGTCCTCTGACTTCCTTTTGCCCTGACTCCATCCTCCTCAGTCATCACAGCTGTGGGAAGTTGTGACTGATGGGCGAGGCCTGTCCCATCCTGTGTGAGGATGTATAAACAGCATCCTCGTCTTTCCCAATTGTTGTCTTTATCAGGTGCTCAGCCTGTGATCGACAAATGAACCACAGCATGATAATAGATGTTTCCTTTCAAAGACAAGAATAGTGAGGTCAGTGTTATCAACAGCCAACTACTGGCCACATTCTTTGGTTATCCACTGTGTTGCGGTGCATACCAAGATAGAATTTCACCCAGTTGTGAAATGGGCCAGTAGGGAAAATTTTTCATCATTAAATTAATAGCAATTTTCCTGGATATATCAGGAAAGTATCTATTTGCATTTTGAGGAAAAAAGTTGTAACTTTAAGTTTTTAAAATAAATGGCTTTCTGGTGTTAAAAAGTAAAAGTTATCATTTTATGTCTACAAATTTGCCATAAACTGAAGCCCGTCCCATTAAATTAATTTAATTTCAGAGAAAATTCTATCCTTCTTCTTTTGAGAAGAAAATGATAGCTATGCTCTTACAAATAATATATAATACCAAGCATGGCTCATGTAGACAAAAGATCCCCTCAAGCTTTTTCTGTATTTTAACATGCTACACTCTGCTGATCTATACTGTTGATTACTATCGACTGTCTGAAAGATTTTATCATAAAATCAATAGTTTATGGAGGCTGTGATATACTACTGCTGTATGAGCTCAAAGTTGTCACCCCTTAATGTGAATAAAAGGCAAGATAGAACATATCCTATTGATTTTCTCTATTGCTTTCCTTATCACTCTAATATGTTAATGACAAGAAACACAAACCTATCATTCTTCAGTAAGATAGATTGCTTTTTGGGCCTTAATTAAATGGGTTAAGTTGGTGTGGCCCGGTGTCTCAAGGCTTAGTCAGCCATAGTACATGGCCAGGACAGAGGGAGACTTAGTGGACTTAATGCACTTGAAAGAACTGAAAATTAAGATTCTTTGGCATCGATAATAACATAAACTCGCTGTTTAGTAGCTACAATAGAACTTATTTACAATAACTAAAAACAAAGATAAAATCATGATGTGCATCAGGAACTCTGACGACGAAAAGTTATTATGGGTTAATAGGAATTCTATGTTGAGAGAACATATATAAAGAGAGATAATGCTGATTAAATTTTGTGGCACCTCATAACCGCAATGAAATGTCCAACATTATCCAGTTTTATAGGAATACAGCATTTTGAAGAAAAATGTCAACAATCAACATTTTTCTGTTGATTGTGTTTTATTGGTATACACTTAATTCTTATCCATGGCTCTGCACTATCTGAAAATTTCTAGCAGGAGGTCTAGTCCATGCTCTATTTATTTAACTTAAGTACATCATCAACAACAACAACAACAGCAAAGAGCAAAAGTATATATCTAACATGACATTTAACAGATGAAGTTGTGCTCTTGTATCTATGCTGATTCTCCTCAAGAGCACCTTACAATAAGCCTTGCAGCACTGTCCTGATGTCTAGATGACTATTTATTCTCAGTCAATAAAAATAGTGTTAACAAAGAGCAATTCATTGCTAGATATCAAGTGTTTCCATAAAGGCTCCTCAGCAGGCTGAAGGTTATGAGCATGGTTTACAAGCTGAAAGCAAGTGGAAGCCACCTGCACCAGCAGCCCGAGGAGAGTTTGTGTGTGTATGTGTGTGTGTATGTGTGTGTGTGTGTGTGTGTGTGTGTGTGTGTGTGTGTGTGTGTGTGTGTGTGTGTGTGTGTGTGTGTGTGTGTGTGTCCCATTGTGCTCATTTGTCATACATACACACATATGTCTCTCTTTCTTCCTAACTAACAAACCTCGCACATCATCATAAAAAGACTCACCTGGTTATACTGATGTGTTCAGGGAAAGGCTCAGCAGGTTTAGCTTTAAAGTGTGGAATGCTTTACAGTGCATTCAGTAAAATCCCACCTCGTTCCTCAAAAAAATAAGAAAAATAAATAATTGCACTGTATGAATGTTATTATTAGGGACAGTATACATGTGTATAATTATCTGATATGGTGGTGTGCAAATTTATGTTAAGGAGGATTTTATTTTATAAATCTGTCTTTATTTCTGTGAAATAAGTCTTTTAATTGTTTGGTATTCTGCCTTCATACATACAAGATAAATATTTTGTCCATCCTAAAAAAAATGTAATATTGCACAAGATAGTTGCGCACGTGTAACTGGTATTAGCAAATGTTAACATAAATAATGGAAATTTTTTTTGGAAATCATGGATGCTGCATGCTCTGGGTTAAAGAGAAGAGGAACTACTCACACACAGTTCAAAACCAGCATCCGTGATGGTAAGGGAGTCCAATAATGCACATAGCATAGGTAACATTCATGAAGGCACCATTGATGCTAAATGATACATACAGTACCACTCAAAAGTTTGGTTACGTCTTCTCATTCAATGGTTTTTCTTTCTTAATCTTTTTTATTTTTTTTAAATTGTAGATTAATACTAAAGGCATCTAAACTATGAAGGAACGCATGTGGAATTGAGTAGTAAACAAAAAAGTGTTAAACAAACAAGAACATGTTTTATATTTTAGATTCTTCATAGTAGCCACCATTTGCTTTGATGACAACAACAACAACAAGAGAATTGCTTAGGCCAAGAAAGACAAGGAATGGACATTTGACCAGTGGAAATCTGTATTTTCGTCTGATGAGTCCAAATTTGAGATCTTTGGCTCCACCCACCATGTCTTTGTGAGATGCAGAAAAGGTGAGCGGATGGTTTCTACATGAGTCGTTCCCACCGTGAAGCATGGAGGAAGAGGTGTCATGGTGTGGGGGTGCTTTACTGGTGACACTGTTGGTGATTTATTCAAAAAAGTGACATGCCATCCCATCCGGTTTGCGCTTAGTGGGACCATAATTTGTTTTTCAACAGGACAATGAGCCCAAAGACACCTCCAGACTATGTAAGGGCTATTTGACCAAGAAAAAGAGCAATGGAGTGCTGCATCGGATGACCTGGCCTCCACAATCATCTGACCTAAACCCAATTGAGGTGGTTTGGAATGAGTTGGACCGCAGAGTGAAGGCAAAGCAGCCAACAAGTGCTTGGCACATGTAGGAACTCCTTCAAGACTGTTGGAAAATCATTCCAGGTGGCTACCTCATGAAGCTGATTGAGAGAATGCCAAGAGCATGCAAAGCTGTCATCAAAGCAAATAGTGGCTACTTTGGAGAATCTAAAATATAAAACTTATTCTCAAGTCAAGTCAAGTCAACTTTATTGTCAATGCTGCTAAATGTACAGGACATTAACAAAATTGAAATATCTTTACCCTCAAATCTTTTCAAACAGCAATAAACATGAAATATAAAACATAAAATGTAATAGAAATATAGAATAAAAAAATATGAAAGAAATATATACAAGTAAAAATTCTGGTTTGCTTAACACTTTTTTGCTTACTACATAATTCCATATGTGTTCCTTCATTGTTTGGATGTCCTCAGTATCAATCTACAATTTAGAAAATAAAAAAAGAGAATGTGTGTCCTTTTGACTGGTAATGTATACAGGTTTTTGAGCAACATATGCTGCGAAGTAGACCATATCTTTTGTAGGGAAGGCCTTGCTTATTTTCAGCCAGACAATGCCAAACCACACTCTGGGTGGTAAACTGGCCTGCCTGCAGTTCCAATTTGTCACTCACTGAAAATGTTTGGTGCATTATGAAGCAAAATTTGACAAAGGAGACCTTGAACTGTGGAGCAGCTGAGTCGTACATCAAGCAAAATGACAGTAATTGGTGTCCTCAGTTCCCAAATGCTTCCAGAGTGTTGTTAGAAGACAAGGTGAAGCAACAGAGTGGCGTGACTATGTCCCAACTTTTTTGAAAGGTGCTGCTGGTTTCAATTTCTAATTGAGGATTTACAGTAATTTTCAAAATATGATATGTTGTTTTTCTCCTATATGCAGTTAAATATGGGGTTCAATATTTTGCAAATCATCACATTTGGTTTCTATTTACATTTTACACAGTGTCCCAACTTTTTTGGAAACAGGGTTGTACAGTAAGTTAAGGTTGAAATAGGAAGTGGTTCTGTAAACTGTGTGACAGCAAGGATGTTGGCAACAGACAGGTAATATTTTTACAGTTTACCTTTGTTTTCTTCTCCATGTAAGTTTGATGCATCTAGAGGTTTATTTCCAACTGGTCTGACTGTCTAATCTGACAATAGACTAATCAGGCCTAAAGAAATTAAAGAAAATGTACTTTAAAGTCTGGCCCCCACGGTTTCTGCTGAAAAAAACTTGAACAATCTAGTTGAAGATCCCTGCCTTAGGCTGAAGGCCAGGAGTCCACAGATGTATTTTGGGGTCAAACCTGGTTTTGTCACACCGCGGTGAGGTATTGTCTTGTTTTGGGTTTTTTGTCTCGTCTTTTCCTGTTTTATTTTGAAAAGTAACTCTCCTCTCGTTTCAGGTCACTTGCCCTTCCTCATGTCTCCAGTCTGATTGTCTTCCCGATAACCTGATTGTTTCCACCTGTTTCTCATTACCCTCATGTGTTCAAGTAGTCTGCGTTTCCCTTGTCGTGTGCCAGTGTGTTTCATCTCTGTATGATCACGCCAGCATTCTTCGCCACAGCCATAGATCCACGTATGAAGTTCTTGTTGTCTTCCTCTGTAAAGAGTGGTTTTTCGTTGTACCTTTTATAGACCAGTATAGTTTTTTTGTAGAAATAGACTCAGGTTTTTTCCTCTCTTAAGAGTGATTTTTCATTGTTCCTTTTATAGATCAGTATAGTTTTCTTGTAGACATAGACTTAGGTTTTTCCTCGTTAAGAGTGATTTTGGTTGTAGTTTATATTGTTTTGTTGGATCTGTTTTTTCCTCCTTTGGAGTGATTTTCTGTTCTTTGTTTTGTTACTCTAGTTAGTATAGATATTCCTCCCTTTGGAGCGATTTCAGTTTGTAATATTTTCATAGCCTGTTTTTGTTTTCTTGTTTCTTTGTATATGTTTCATAGCCGGGTGATTTCCTGTAGGGAAGATCACTCTTCAGGAAAGTTTCATAGCCTTTTCGTTTTTCACACTCTGCCAAGAGGATTTTTCAGACTTCTTTAGTAAAGGCTGAATTTGTGTACACGAGTCTCTGCATCTGAGTCCTGCTTCGAGCCATAGCCTGACAGGTTTAGCCTTGAATGCCATCAACATTTTGAATCAGTTCTACAGTTAACATGCCTGTGAATATTCTCATTCATCCAGGTCATTGTAAGCCTCAGGGCATTCAATTTTTCACAACTGGACTTTGTCAGTTTGTCTTGGAAGACGTTTTGCGTCTCATCCCAGCAGGCTTCATCAGTTCCTGCACACCAGACTAGATAGGACAGCTCTAGTCTAATGAAATGGTGTTAGGTTCAAGTATTTATCCTCTGAGTGAGGCCAACCCCCAAAACCAAGGATGGTATCCTTCTGTTGTGAGGCAAACGATCCCCCATTAAGGCGGGGAAGGGTGCAACCCTTGGGTGTCAACGACAGTCGTCTGCTTCGTTAGTGTCCCATTCTTGTCATTGGGAGGCTCTTTGAGTCATGTGTGAATGGCTTTGTTGTTTATTTTCAGAGGCTAAATTTTTAAATCTCTTTGGAAGAGATGAAAGGACAGCATTGTATGTGGGAGATAGGTGGTGTCTCAGACCTCCCCCTCTGTTCAGAGACAGTTTTTCAACCTTGACATAGATGGCTTCTCTCACTCCTCTTTCAAACCATCTGTCTTCTCTGTCCAGAATATGCACATTTTTATCCTCAAAGGAGTGTGCTTCCTTCCTGAGGTTCAGGTAAACAGCTGAGTCTAGACCTGAAGAGTTAGCCCTTCTGTGTTGTGCCATGCGTCTGCTCAGTGGCTGTTTTGTTTCCCCAATATATAAGTCTGTGCATCCCTCACTGCACTGGACTGCATACCAGATTGTTCTTCTGAGTATGAGGTGTTCGGTCTTTGGGGTGCACCAGCCTGACATCACTGAGCAAGGACGAAAACATCACAATCTTGCCAGCAGACAAAGGGAGATGCATGGTAATTCTGAACACAAATGATTACCAAGACAAGATTCTTTCACTCCTCAATGACAGTAACACATATGAATGCCTGAAATGAGACCCAACCAGCGGGTACAAGAGAACAACCATAGAACATCTGCAAAGTTTACAGAAAGATGGAGCCATTGACCATTTGCAATATCACCGGTTATATCCACAAGAATCCATCCCGGGCATCTATGGACTCCCGAAAATACACAAAGAAGGAGCACCTCTCAGACCTGTTGTCAGCAGCATCAACTCTGTGACATACAACATTGCTAAGTTTGTGGCCAACATCTTAGCACCACTGCTTGGCAAAACGCCACACCACAACCAGAACTCAATGGACTTTGTGAATAAGGTCCGGGACTTAAAACTAGACCCATCAGAAACAATGGTTTCCTTCGATGTCACACCGTTGTTCACATGCATTCCAACTGAGGATGCAGTGGAAACAGTGAGGCGGCAGTTGTTACAAGACAACACTTTGCAGAACAGAACTACCCTCAACCCGGAGCAAATATGCCATTTTCTGGAACTCTGCTTAAAAACCACCTATTTTCAATCTGACCAGTGATGATATGTTTAGCCGCATGTCATTATTCAATCACTGGCTGTCGAGGTGGTGTCCAGCAAACGGTGTGGGCTTCATTGATAATTGGCAGACTTTCTGGGGAAGACCTGGTCTGATTAGGAGAGACGGCATCCATCCCACTTTGGAGGGAGCAGCTCTCATCTCTAGAAATCTGACCGATTTTATTTATGAACCTAACCCCTGACAACTCAGAGTTGAGACCAGGAGGCAGAGTTGCAGTCCTACACGCTACTCTGCGCCTCCATTAGAGCAGTTACCCACCCAACACTCCATAGAGACTGTGTCTGCCCCCCGACCACGTAAACTAAGTAAACCAAAAGTACCGAGAAGAGGAGTTAAACATAAGAATCTAATTAAAATTAAAACAACCTCTGCAAT
This sequence comes from Chaetodon trifascialis, assembly GCF_039877785.1. Classification (NCBI taxonomy): domain Eukaryota; kingdom Metazoa; phylum Chordata; class Actinopteri; order Chaetodontiformes; family Chaetodontidae; genus Chaetodon; species Chaetodon trifascialis. The sequence goes on along the minus strand of NC_092061.1, from coordinate 30,416,528 downwards.
AGTACAACAAGATAGGAGAATTAAATGTGGACTCCTCAACATCAGATCTCTGTCCTCTAAAGCTGTTCTAGTAAATGAGTTAATATCAGACCAAAATATTGATTTATTTTGTCTGACTGAAACCTGGCTGTGTCCTGAAGAGTTTGTGAGCCTGAATGAAGCTACTCCTCCGAGCCATATTAATACTCACATTCCTCGAGGCGGCGGCAGAGGAGGTGGAGTTGCAGCCATTTTTGACTCAAGCCTTTTGATCAACCCTAAACCTAAATTCGACTATAACTCATTTGAAAGCCTTGTTCTCACTCTTTCTCATGAAAAATGGAAAACAGTGCAGCCAGTTTTATTTGTTATAGTATACCGCTCTCCTGGTCCTTACTCCGAATTTATAGCTGAATTCTCAGAGTTTCTATCAGGCTTAGTCCTTGAAGCAGATAAAGTAATTATTGTAGGTGACTTTAATGTACATGTCGACGTTGATAATGACAGCCTTAGCACTGCGTTTATCTCAGTATTAGACTCAGTTGGCTTCCATCAGAATGTACATGAACCAACTCACTGTTTTAACCACACCCTCGACCTTGTTCTGACATATGGCATTGAAATCGAAGACTTAATAGTCTCCTCACAGAATCCTCTTTTATCGGACCATCATTTAATAACTTTTGAATTCATATTACCAGACTACCAGCCAGTAGGCAAAAATTCTTATACCAGACTCCTGTCTGATAGTGCTGTAGCTAAATTTAAGGATATGATCCCATCAGTATTTAATTCAATGCTATGTTTCAATACAACAAAGGATACCTATGCTAACGTTAGTCCCTCCCAGATTGACTACCTGGTTGATCGTGCTACAGGTTCATTGCGTATGACACTTGACTCTGTTGCTCCCCTAAAAAAGAAGATAATTAAACAGAGGAGGTTAGCTCCATGGTATAGTCCTCAAACCCGCAAATTAAAGCAAACTTCACGGAAAATAGAGAGGAAATGGCGTTCTACCAATTTTGAAGAATTTCGGTCCGCCTGGCAAGGCAGTCTTAAAATATACAGGAAAGCCCTCCGCAGTGCCCGGGCAGCCTATTACTCTGCAATAATAGAGGAAAATAAGAACAATCCCAGGTTTCTCTTCAGCACTGTAGCCAGGCTGACAGAGAGCCATAATTCTGTTGAACCATGTATTCCTTTAGCTCTGAACAGTAATGACTTCATGAGCTTCTTTAATGATAAAATTCTAACTATTAGAGACAGAATTCATCGGCTCCTGTCGTCAACAGGTACTGTTTTGTCTTCAAACACAGAAACCGTAGAAACTGTTATTCAGTCTGTCGCAGTTTTAGACTGTTTTACTCCTGTTGACCTTCACCAACTAATTTCAATAATTTCATCAGCAAAATCATCAACCTGTATTTTAGATCCAATCCCGACTAAGCTGTTTAAAGAAGTAATACCTCTAATTGACTCTTCACTATTAGACATGATCAATCTGTCTTTATCAACAGGCTACGTACCACAGTCCTTTAAAGTAGCTGTGATAAAACCGCTCCTTAAAAAGCCTACTCTTGATCCAGGGGTTTTAGCTAACTATAGACCGATATCCAACCTTCCCTTTCAAAAACTCTTGAGAAAGCAGTTGCCAATCAGCTGTGCGACTTTCTAAACAATAATAGTTTATTTGAGGATTTCCAGTCAGGATTTAGAGTACATCATAGCACAGGGACAGCACTGGTTAAAGTTACAAATGACCTTCTGATTGCATCTGATAAAGGATTTGTCTCCGTACTAGTCTTATTGGATCTTAGTGCTGCATTTGACACCATTGACCATGGCATCCTATTGCAGACACTGGAACACTTCATTGGCATTAAGGGAACTGCACTAAGCTGGTTTAAATCCTACTTGTCAGATCGCTCTCAGTTTGTACGCGTTAATGACAACTCCTCTGCGCTCACTAAGGTCAGCTATGGAGTTCCGCAGGGTTCTGTGCTTGGACCAATTCTATTCACCTTATATATGCTTCCTTTAGGTAAGATTATCAGGAAGCACTCAATAAATTTTCATTGCTATGCAGATGATACCCAGCTATATTTATCAATGAAGCCGGAAGAAACCAGTCAGTTAACTAGACTACAAGCATGTCTTCATGACATAAAGACCTGGATGACCTGCAATTTTTTGATGCTAAACTCAGACAAAACTGAAGTTATAGTAGTAGGCCCTAAACATCTTAGAAAGTCACTTTCTGATGACATAGCAGCTATGGATGGCATTGCGCTGGCCTCCAGCACCACTGTAAAGCATCTGGGAGTTATCTTTGACCAAAACATGTCCTTTCACTCCCATGTAAAACAAATTTCAAGGACAGCCTTTTTTCACCTACGTAATATCGCAAAAATCAGGCATATTTTGTCTCAAAATGATGCTGAAAAACTAGTCCATGCATTCATAACTTCCAGGCTGGATTATTGCAACTCTTTACTGTCAGGCTGCCTGAATTCGTTGCTGAATATTCTTCAGTTGCTCCAGAACGCTGCAGCATGTGTCCTGACAAAAACCAGGAAGAGAGATCATATTTCTCCAATACTAGCCGCTCTGCACTGGCTCCCTGTAAAGTTTAGAATAGTTTAAAATTCTCCTCCTTACTTACAAAGCCATAAATGGCCAGGCACCTTCTTATCTTAAAGAGCTCATAGTACCTTATTGCCCCACTCAAACACTGCGTTCCCAGAATGCAGGTCTACTTATGGTTCCTGAAGTCTCAAAAAGCAGAACAGGAGTCAGAGCATTTAGCTATCAAGGTCCTCTCCTGTGGAACCATCTTCCAGTCTTTGTCCGGGAGGCAGACACTGTCTCTTCATTTAAGAGTAGGCTTAAAACTTTCCTTTTTGATAAAGCTTATAGTTAGGGCTGGCTCAGGCTTGTCCTGGACCAGCCCCTAGTTATGCTGCTATAGGATTAGACTGTCGGGGGACCTCCAAAGATACACCGAGCTCCTCTGTCCTTCTGTCCCTCTCCATCTGCACGCTTTCATGTCCTACCACGGCGTGTTACTAACTTAGCTCCTTCCCCGGAGTCTCTGTGCTTTGTCGTCTTGCAGATTACACAGTGGCTGAATCTGGATTGTGGATTTCGGCTGCGTCTCCCGCCTTGGCCCTGCCTGACATCCACTGCAACTGCTATTACTGTTATTACATCCACTGTCACTGTTACTGTGATTGCATGTCTGTCTCTCTGTCTCTCTCTCTCTCTCTGACTGCATTTCTGTCTGTCTGTCTGTCTGTCTGCGTCTGTCTCACTCTAGCTCTCTTGCTCTCCCTCTCTCACCCAACTGGTCGAGGCAGATGGCCGCCCACCCAGAGTCTGGTTCTGCCCGAGGTTTCTGCCTGTTAAAAGGAAGTTTTTCCTCACCACTGTCGCCAAGTGCTTGCTCATGGGGGAATTGTTGGTTTTCTGTAGATAAAAGAGCTTGGTTTGTACCAGCTCTATATGGAAAGTGTCCTGAGACAACTTCTGTTGTGATTTGGCGCTATACAAATAAAATTGAATTGAATTAAATTGAATTTAGGGGGAGGTTTTACAGGCAAAAACATGGATGTGCGATGGGTTCACCAGTATCCCCCATTGTGGCTAATCTGTACATGGAGAACATGGAAGGAACGGCTCTGAACTCTTTCAAAGGAACAACACCAAGTCATTGGTACAGATATGTGGATCACACTGCGCACATTAACTCAGTGGACAAGAACATCAAATTCACTCGAGAGGATGTCAAGGACATGAGTTTGCCTTTTTTGGACTGTGATGTCCACATTGGAGAGAACAGGAGCCTCCATATCGGGGTTTACAGAAAACCTACTCACACAGACCAGTACCTCCTTTTTGACTCAAATCACCCACTGGAACACAAACTAGGTGTTATCAGAACTCTCCAACACAGAGCTGATAATGTTCCAACCAGCCAACAGGCCAGAGACAAGGAACAAAAACACCTGAGGGATGCCCTCAAAACCTGTGGTAATCCCAGCTGGTCTTTTGTGAAAAGTTCATCCGCTTCCAGAAAGAACAGGGTGACAGAGGAAGAAAAGAGAGACAGACGGCATAACATTGTCATTCCATATGTGTCTGGTGTATCAGAGAAACTCAGGCGAATCTTTAACAAACACAACATCCCGGTACATTTCAAACCTGGGAACACTCTCAGACAAAGACTGGTGCATCCCAAAGACCGGACACCTCATACTCAGAAGAACAATCTGGTGTATGCAGTCCAGTGCAGTGAGGGATGCACAGACTTATATATTGGGGAAACAAAACAGCCACTGAGCAGACGCATGGCACAATACAGAAGGGCTAACTCTTCAGGTCTAGACTCAGCTGTTTACCTGAACCTCAGGAAGGAAGCACACTCCTTTGAGGATAAAAATGTGCATATTCTGGACAGAGAAGACAGATGGTTTGAAAGAGGAGTGAGAGAAGCCATCTATGTCAAGGTTGAAAAACCGTCTCTGAACAGAGGGGGAGGTCTGAGACACCACCTATCTCCCACATACAATGCTGTCCTTTCATCTCTTCCAAAGAGATTTAAAAATTTAGCCTCTGAAAATAAACAACAAAGCCATTCAAACATGGCTCAAAGAGCCTCCCAATGACAAGAATGGGACACTAACGAGGCAGACGACTGTCATTGACACCCAAGGGTTGCACCCTTCCCCGCCTTAATGGGGGATCGTTTGCCTCACAATAGAGCGATACCATCCTTTCATTAGACTAGAGCTGTCCTATCTAGTCTGTTGCGCATGAACTGATGACGCCTGCTCGGATGAGAGGCGAAACATCTTCCAGGACAAACTGACAAAGTCCAGTTGCTAACAATTGAATTCCCTGAATTATACAGTTAACCTGTCGTAGGTGAACGGAAGCTGAGACATTGCTCTTTGTCACATTTCCTCTTGTCTGTGCAAGCTCCTGTTTGAGTGACACTTCTATACTAGAAGAAGAAGAAACATACTTTTTATTATCACTACATTACATGCCACACATTACATGCACACGCCATGCTTTGTGAAATTATTTCTCCGCATTTGACCCATCCTGGAATGTCCTTCCTCCGCGGCAGACCAGGAGCGGTGGGCAGCCAGCCGACAGTGGCGCCCGGGGACCCAGTTCCTTTCTGTCACATTGGTCAGGTGGTGATCTTCTTGCATGTTTTTAGTGGTTTTTTTTATGGAGGATACCCCAGGTGAACATGGGGAGAACATCCAAACTCCACACAGAAAGGCCCCCTTTTTCCTCAAGCAGTAGGCACGATATGGTGGACACGCCCCTGGTGCCCACAGTGGGAATCGAACCGGGACCTTCTAGCTGTGAGGCGACAGTGTTACCACCTTTTCACCTTGCCACCAAATATAGTGATACAGTGTAACCCTAGTGGCTGGCTGAAATCAATTGAATCTGTCTATCCAATGAGGGCAAGCCACCACTGAGCACACAGTATTTTTTATTTTTTTTTTGGCAGGGGACTCATTCAATCTGCATACAATCAATGAAAGTAATCCCTTGTTTGTTTTAGGATGTGCATCTGGGACAAGTAGCCGAGAGAATAAGAGCACTGCACACCCAACCCCAACCTCTGCTTTCTCTGCAACCCTATGTATGGAGGCCAACTTATTTCATCTGGGTCAGACTGGACTGGGAAAGAATCTCCCCCTCCTTTTCCTCTGCCAAAGTCAACAGAATCTGTTCATGTACAGGAAAATAACTTAGGTGAGATGGCAAAAACAGGGGCTGTGTACATGCATGAATGTGATAAACCACCAGTGCCTGTGTGTGTGTGGTGGAGACAGTTATCAGTTAATACTGAGAGTGGCCAGCAATGACTTATGTAAGTCCAAGGACTTTATTATTGATCTGTGAGGTGATCTCAATCAAAGTCAGTCTTTCTCCAGGACTCCTGGCGATTAAACAAGTTGGAGAAAGCCGACATATGTATTCAGCTTTTACATCGCTTTTCAATCAGACCTCAGCTTCTTACAGCCGGTCTTTGCTTCGCAAACATATTGAGTTGTTTGTTGTTTTAAGATATAATAACTATAATCCAGCCAACCAATTTATTCTGCTTATACAGGGTCAGGTCCAGTGGCAGCAGGCTGAGCACGGTATTCAAGAAGCTCTTCCTGGGGAATCCCGAGGTGTTCCCAGAACAGATGAGATATTTAATCCCTCCAGTAGTTCTCCTCCCAGTTGGATGTGCCAGGAAAAACTCCAAAGGAAGGCTCTGCCTGATCCACCTCAACTGGCTTCTTTGGACATGAAGGAGCAGCAGGGGCTCTATTTTTGACTCCGCTGCCAGCACGGCGCAGGCGTGGCGCAAAGTCAGGTCCGCTGCGCCGATGGGGCGTGGTGGCACAGACTTTGGTATTTTCGTGAGCTGCACTGCCGGCGCATCTCCTCCTCCTTCTCATTTCAGTCCCATCCAGCGGCGCAACTCGGAAAGAGGGAGGGGACAAGGCGTGGAGTGGGTTTGGCACAGCCGAGTCAAATCTTCACCAATCACAGCAGCTCCTCGCCTCAGCTTTAAGAACACCGCTGGCTAGGTGCATGGCAAGTTTCCAGGAGACTGACATCACTCATGTCTCCTGACATCCCTTTGTATTACTTTGCACAACCGTTTGTATACACTGTTTAATTTTTCTCAGTATATATATATGTATATATTGTTTTATATTGTGTTCTATATTTTGTGGTATATTTTGTTTATATATTTATTTTTCAATATAAATATTTTGTTTTTATATTTGCTTTTTATATATATAGTTCTCTTTCTTTTCTTTGTTCTCTAATTTTATTCTAATTCTATTCTTGTAAGGAGCACTGCAACAAAAACAATTTCCCCTCGGAGATAAATAAAGAATTTCTGATTCTGATTCCGATGTCTAAATATGAGGTCCTTAGATGGTAAATCCTCGGCCTCCTCTTCATCCTCCTCGAAGCAATGATGTACTCCATCGTTGCAGATAACGTTAAGCATTACAATGATAACATTTGTATTTGGAATGAAATGACGTGGGTAATAGCGGACAACATCATCACTTACGTTTTTTCATGTGTCTGTCTCTCTCTGTCTCTCGAGTGCTCTGAGATAGATGCAGTATATATGCTCTGTAGGATGCCACGGCTGTTTCTGGTTGGCACAGGAACGTTAACCGATTAGTTCGCATCCCTGTTTCACCTGTGTACATTCGGTCAGGGTGAGTGACCATTACGCGTGCCGAACAGGCTTGTATGTGCTGACTCAGACAGTTACATTGAATCGTCACTGTTGCTAATTATTGATCGCAGTGTGTGTTTGATGACTGACCGAGCACTGCTGAAAACACCGTTAAAACCACGCTGCCGTCTTGTTGACGGTGTGATATATGGCGTCATCACATTTTCAGTGGATAGCCATTATTACCTAGCAGCCACACATCCAGAGAGGTGTCCCCCTGAAAGACTGTAGGGATGCTAGAATTCGCCGGATGAACGAGTCATGTGCCGACCCGGGGAAAGTGGCATACACGTTTGTGTTTTATGAGAGCTAAAATCACAGTTTTGTCATTTTGCAAGCTAGAAACGTGGGAAAAACATTGATACCATACAAATTATGAGTTTAATGCTGTAAGAACATCCAAAGTTGAATCAAACATTTCGATTGCATTATCCTGATGTGATAGAAAAGAAAACACACAGACACAGAATGCTACATGAATGTCTGATTTAAAACTTGTGAATGTTATCTGATTATGGAGTCTCTCTGAAGACATGTTTCTTGTCCATCGTGACGGTTTTAACATCCTCATCTGGTGTGGAGCTATCAAGAAAGAATAAGCATCTCCATGAAGAACCCTCTAAGTAATAGGTGACCTTTGAAGTGGAACTGTCTGTGTCTCCAGCTCCCCTGAAGGAATGTGGAAGGGGTGCTCCAAGCCAGACATCATGTCTCCATGCATTAGCACCTTTCTGTAAACAGTCAAAATGATAATTAACTCCTTGCAGCTGGAACTGCAAGGGAGAAGGGTCAGTTAGAGGGAAGTTCTGCTACACCTGTTACAATAATATCATATCAGTGATGAAATGGGATGCAGGGGATGCATATACAGGGCAAATAAAACAAGACAAGACGTTTTAGTCAACAAAACATCAGTAAAATTAGAGGCCATCCATTGTCGCCTGGTTTTGACAAGGTGGAAGCAGAGAATTCGCATTTGCCGTGTGTTTGGCCATCAAGTGGTATTGCAGACTGGATGTGCAACATTGATCATTCAGTTGACACCGACAATACACACAGATAACTTTGGTCTTGTCAGTCAACCCATCTGGCAACTTTTTGAAACTAAACTTTCCATTCAGAATCTTGTTCGCATCCAATTCGGCGTTTTGCCCTTGACATCCACACAAACTGGTAGCCTACTCCTTTACAAGCAGGCAAGACCAAACAAGTGTGTGGGGCGTGCCTATTGTTTTGTGTCTGATTTACAATCGGATCCTGTAGTTTTTCTTACTTTACGATGGCCATAGCTCATAAAAAATATACAAGTTCACTAGGTCACAAAGAGCATTAATCTCGCGATAAAAAAAATGATGCTGTTAAAATTGAATTGCGTTAATGCGTTAATAACGCAATATTTTGACAGCACTAGTACAAACACTGAGTTCTGTTGCCTGAAAATGCAGACATTTGGAGTGTCCAAGTATACCATTAAGAGGCAAATCAGGTATATCAATCCGGTAACCAAGCAAATGGTAAATGAACTGCATTTGTATAGCACTTTTCTAGTCTGATGACCACACAAAGCGTTTTTACAAAACAAGTCTGCATTCACCCTTTCACACACACTCATACGATGGCTAGGCCACCAGCTCATTACAAGCATTTAACCATTAACACATGTCGATGGCACAGCATCAGGGTTCAATATCTTGCCCAAGGATACTTCGACATTCAGATGAGTGGACGACCACTCTACCTCCTGAGCCACAACTACCCCATAAACAGAGGTTATTTATTTAGTAATGCTGTCAAAATTACTGTGTTAAATTTTTAATTCAATGGAAATATTTAATGTGTTAAAAATGTATGTGAATAACGCATTACTGTCTTTCACAGGCTGTTGTGTGGTCGGTTGTAAAAGTGGAGGAGTGCAAGGAGTGCTTCCATACCCTCTGTCATACTAGCAATGGCATCTGTCTCTGTATGTTTTCTGTCTACACATCTACCCTTTCTCATCTTTCCATCTTTACTGACAAGACCACACATTGTCAAGACAAGTTTATGTGTCCCATTCACTCATTCACACTCACTCTGATATAAACATGTACACATACAAGCTCAGAAATGTGCATGTATAAATTCTGAAAGTACATCCAGACATATGTAACAACACACTGCAAACAGACACACTACACACACACACACACACACACACACACACACACACACACACACACACACACACACACACACTCTCTCTCTCTCTCTCTCTCTCTCTCTCTCTCTCTCTCTCTCTCTCTCTCTCTCTCTCTCTCTCTCTCTCTTCTGGTCTCAGTCTCCATGTCTCTCCTTCTCTTTGTTGTGGCTGTGAATCTAATCTCAGTTCAATCAGCACAAGTGCTGGTGTTTCCTTCTCCTTGCTGCACTCTACACAGATGTTAAGCAAGAAATAAAGGTCATGCAAGTAGTCAGGTGTAACTGATCTGTTTCTCCTTTTCATCCAGTTATGAGGGCTGATTGAGGAGGGGGTTATGAGATGATTTAGGTGCAGATAAAGCATGCCTGAGGTGTGGGCCACAGCATGGTTGGATCTGATTAAAGGGCCAAAGGTAAAACATTGGAGGGGGGTTTCCACAATGCCAGCATCGAGTATGCTTTGAAAAATGAGCAGTGATTTCTAAAGACAGGGAGCAACATGACAAAGCTGCAGATATGAATCTGTGACAGTGTCCTCCTGTCAGATAGTCATTGCGTTTCAGCATTTATAGAGACACACCATTGTGATTTGATTTGCTCTGATTGAAGGATCAAGCAAACTGAGATAAAAGTTGTTGCCCATGAAGCTATGTATCAGTAAAGCATCAGAATTTTTGAAAAAACAATGCAACAAGGCTATCGAAGACAGTTTGTGAAATATGTACAGTATTTCAGGACAAGAGGAGGAACTGGTCATTTTAAGTTTTGAATAAGAAGATGAGGGTAGGAGTCTGAAAACCTTTTTTGTCCTGTTTTTATAATCTGATCATGTGTGGAGAGCCTAAGTCTTCCTTTCTTACAGCTCTAGCCCAAAGACAGCAACACTGCCATAACACAACATTTTCCATTTGATAACACACACACACACACACACACACACACACACACACACACACACACACACACACACACACACACACACACACACACACACACACACACACACACACACACACACAGCCTTAGTCCATCATTGAGGCAGCCCATGCTGAAACTGAGAACTATGTTCCTCTTTGGTTCCACTTTGGAAAAAAAAAAAAAAGGAATGTCATGTCATTCATGTCAGGTGTTTAAAGCCTCAACATGGAATCGTCAAGATGGCAGATGGTGAGTGTGAAAGCCTTAAGAGTTATGCTTTGTGTGTGAAAGGCAAAAAAAAGTTCATTAATTTAGAATTTTTTATTAAACAATGTTCAGTTTATCAGCAACCTGTTATATACTGCTTGAATAACTCCAAAGAGGGAAATGCATATTAATAATACATTGCTGTGTTTTCAAGGGCCAAGGGGTAAGTAGCTTTGCTCATGGGAAAATAAATAATCTTGCCAACAAGCAAAGAGGAGAAGGCATTCTGAGATGATAATGGACGTCAGAGGTGATAAAAAATGTTTAAAAGTTCCTAACTGAACAAGCATAATCTTTCATGCCTCACAAGTATGTGTTTGTGCTTTTGATAGGTGTGCAAATGTTATCTTTTGGATACACTGTATATGCTGCTCAGAAAACATTGTTGTCAATCCGGCGCTTAAAGAAATTCTCCTGATAAGGATTTCCATTGTTTGTAATCAGAAGATTATCACAAAACTATCCTGTGTGATGCTGATAAGGGTCCTGTGAGGCATTCTTCATGAGCAAAAATGTAACATTTCTGTGGTTAATGGTGTAACCCATCTGTTTGGTCCTTAAATGCAATGAAAAAAATGTTCAACTAAGATGTATGACATTTAAACATTTCCCTCTAAATGGTTGCAAGGTCAGCCTTAGCATGACAAAGAGCTGGGATCTAATCAGGGAATACAAAGAGAGAAGATGCACCACAAAATACACAGTGTGTATAAGAAATGGTGCAGACCATCTCAGATCACTTAATGACGATATATGAACGATTCAGTGTCTCACCTAAAGAACATATTACTGGATTCTGTTGCATCTTCTGTTCTATTACTGGATTGCTGTTATAGAGCAAGAATCCACTTTACAGCTTGTGACCAACACTGATATCTATCTGACGTAAGACAAGCATAGGTGCACGGTAAAACAGATTAGATAGTTCATTATTGATTTACCACAATATTCTTATGTTACTTTTAGAGCTCCTGAGCAGCATCTGCAAGGCCAAATGATCACACAATGTCATTATTCTCTGATTTCACCAGCCTTTTTAGGACCTTCTGTATTATTTCTGAAAATATGCTGGCAAATAGATGAAAATAATGGATTCATGGCTACAGAGTGGATCAGGAGACAGATATGTTTGTCAGCATCAATGACATCTTTAACCATCACACAGTTTGGGGCTCACATTATAGTGCACACAAAAGCACAATGGGCAACATCTAACAGCAGCTTTAATTCTATGTGCCAATCTGTGTTTACAAGCTGTAGTGGTGGTAAACTGGCAAGTTCTACAACATAATGCACTTTAAAAAAAAAAAGCATTTTCAGGACAAGTGGCATTTGTTTTTACTAAAATTGGGAAAAGATGCTGAATCACAATGAAATGTAATTCTGATAAGACTTTGTGTTAAAGGGGAAAAAAGCATCTGATCAAGAGAAAGTAAACATTTGGTCGCAATTAGTTCATTGATTACACTATGCACAGGTCTAACAAAAAGGCTTCGGACAGATTTCTAACACTCAGTTCACACATACAGATTTACACTGGACACATGATGGCTTTCACTGAAAACCATCACAAGAATAATAAGTTTATTTTCATATTGTGTCAAGCAAACTGGCCTTTTCTAATCCTCAACTCCATGTTTGGTATCTTAGTGACTCACTATGTGCCATAGCAGGAGGAGAGGCATGATTAGAGAATGTGACGATGCCAATCCAGTGGCATACTGTCTTTCCACTGTAATGTTTTTCAACCATCTGACACATGATCACACAGAAATAAAAGTTTTATTCAGAATATGGTGTTAATGCCAAACAGAGAGTAAAGATTAATTAGTAATTCTAATCAGCTTTGTTATATCCATGAAAGGTCTGCAGTGAAGGCTTTTCCTTCACTCTGTTTACAGCCACCTGTAGGTATCTGTTCCAGGTATAGTCTCTAACTGAGAAATGATGCACACTGTCAAACCACAGTTACTCATGACAGATCGATTGGTTGATCTTCTGTGCAACAGGAACCAGGCCATAACTACAGACAGCAGTTAATGTGCACATCAAATTTCACACAGTTCACACAGTTGCATGAAAAACATAGATTAAATAAAGCTTCTCTTCCCACTAAGGACTACCTCAGGACCATCTGTTCTTGCCAGTCCTCCCTCAGTGTCTCTGTCCAGAAGACCAAGTAATCAGGGCAACAGCTCCTTTCTAACAAGTGTGGCCAAACTGGCAATGTTGCCCAGCATAATGTCATAAAGATTGTCCAGCCTTCATTTTACAGTGGTGCTCCCAGAAACAGTTACAAAAACAATGAAAATATTTAAATGATAATTCATTTGTGATATATTGTTGGAGTCATATTCATGACAGTCATATATGAATGAACAAACTATTTCATTACCAGATTGTCAGCAATCATTAGGGCCACGGGGCTTCGCCCCGAGCCCTATTGCCCTACAGCTATTTCATAGTAGGTGAGGTTTTGGGAGAAATTGTGAGTTTATAATGGGTGTGTATTGCACGGAATGTTGTGCTAGAGTGGAGGGGATTAACTGCCAGAGTGGAGAGACGCTCTGAAAAGTGTCTGCAATTTTTTCTTTCCACGCTTCTCCAAACCACAAATTTCGCTCTACGTGTGTGAAACTATCCAGAGTTGTAGTACCGCTTGCGCTGATTCTCACGATGTGCCTGGCTAAACGATAGGACTTGCGGTTTTTGATTTATGAGCTTCTGAGGGAGGAGAGTACCTCTGACCTGGCCCATAAGGTCCAATACAAATCAAAAACAGGAGAGACAGAAGCAAGCCATTTTTTAACTCGCTCTAAAATCGCCATTTTTGACCCCAGCGAAAAAAGAAAGTGATCAGCGTGATCAGCAAAGCCTTGTAGCTCTGATGGTGAAGAAATTTTGGCAATAGGAGTTTCGGTGTTGGCATGAGAAGCGTTTGTTCGAGGGGTGCGCAGAGGCCAAATTCAGACGTTTCTGTCTCTGCTCCTAATTGACTCCAATCAAATGCACGTGTGTCTGCACCTGTGTCTGAGTGGGTGACGTCATTGATCAGGCCACCTCAAGTTGCTATGGCAACCTCTGAGCCTCAGCACTCCTCTTCCACACACACATACACACACATATGTAGCTTCAGCTGCAGCTATGCAGCCTGACAATGAGTCACAGCCTACCCTACTACTAGTGAGTTGTAAATGTTAGTGAGGTATTGGATGATGTTGCCCTGTTAGCATTAGCCACAATGCTAACATGCTAAAGCTAAAATGCTAACCTTGGCTAAAATTAATGTTCATTGCGTTCTAATGGTGGTTCAGAGGTTTTTAATGTGTTATGTGACATGCTAATGTTAGAATGCTAATCCTAACATGCTAACCTTGGCTAAAATGAATCTTGAAGGCGTTCTAATGATGGTTCAGAGGTTTTTAATGTGTTATTTGACATGCTAATGTCAGCTTAGCATTAGCGGTTGGCATCGTCCGGCGGCAGCACCCGTGGCCCTTTCAAAATTTCCCAGGGGGAAATTGTCTAGTTTTTTAATGTAATACAGTTACATCTGATGCAATTAAACCTTGGAAATCTAGCTAGCAGAAGCCACCCCCACAGACGTACAGTATTCATTCTGGTGGTCTGTTGGTGAGGTAGTTGATGGTCCACTCAGCCAGGTGGCAGTCTAGTCTAGCTCCTTCCAGCTTCCCCCAGGGCAGTGATGCTTGAATTGTATTGAAAGCACTGGAGAAGTCAAAAAACATGACCCTCTGGTCTGGGAAAGAGATCAGTGATTTTCTGCAACACTTCCCAGTCAGTGGTATCAAAGCATTCCCTCAGTGTCATACTGGACTCCTCTGACCATCTTCTAACATACCTGATAGTTGATAGTTGGCAGTTGATTATTCACAAACATTATGTATGCAGGGAGCAGTACACTGTCAGCATACTTAGTGTTTGCATACAGTAAGTCCAGTGTTTTATTGTCTCTGGTGTTGCAATAACATTCTAGGTGAAGTTGGGGAGAGTGGAAGACATGGAAGCATGATTGAAGTCTCTAGGGTTAAGGGGAGTGCCTGGGGGTGCAATGTCTGCAGCTGTGAAACCACAGTCTGTAGGAGGTGATGACGTGCGAGAATTCCCTCGGGAGGTCCATCCATCCATTATCTATAACGCCTATCCCTTTCGGGGTTGCGGGGGGCTGGAGCCTATCCCAGCTACAATGGGCGAGAGGCGGGGTACACCCTGAACCGGTCATCAATTAACCCAGTGAGCATGTTTTTGGTCTGTGGGAGGAAGCCGGAGTACCCGGAGAGAACCCACGCATGCACGGGAAGAACATGCAAACTTCACACAGAAAGGCCCCGCCTGACCCGGGGATCGAACCGGCAACCTTCTTGCTGTGAGGCACCCGCACTACCTGCTGCGCCACCGTGCAGCCCCCCTCGGGAGGTAGTATGGCTTAATGCTAACAGCTAGCATTTCAATGTCTCTCATGCAGAGCTGCTCCTTGACAGTGGTGTGCCCTGGGTTACACTATCTATTTTTCACAAGCATTGCTATGGCCCCACCTTTTCTCTTACTGCTCTCGGTTGCTCAAAACAATGCAAGTCCAGCATGAGATCATTTAGCCAAGTCTCTGTGAAACACATGATGCTATACTGCACTCCCAGTACTCCCTCTGGAGTCTGGTTAGTGCCGTTAGCTCTTCCTTTATAAGACATAAAAAGAGATGTTATGGATTGTTTGTACCATCTTTTTTTTTGTCACCACACTTCGCCCCAGCTCTGCATCTTTTTCTCCTTTTCTCCTCCGTGGGGATCTCCGGTCTTCCCACTGGAAGTATGTTTGTGTTGCACAGCGCTAACAGCTGTTCCCTAGTGTAAACAATGGAGCCATGGATAAAGGGATCTCCTGATGTTATTTCAAACAGTCCAGAAAAGAGAAATAGCAAATCATTAGTCTCACCAGTTGTACATCCATAAGTGCACACTAAAACAAAGAAAAATAGTCGGAGCTGCTGTGACTAGGTGCCTCTCATGCAGCGCCATCTTGGAAAGAATAGTTCTTAAATGACAAGTTACTGACTGACAAGATACTGATTCTCATGCTTGCATAGAACATACACTATGTCCATGTTATTGTCTAGTTGGCCCTTGACTGTCTTCTTTGTAGTGTTTTCAATGTAAAGACATGAAGCAATGTGAGGTGAGCATCGTGATTGCATGCCTTCGGTGCCTGCTGCTCAAGAAAAGGGGCCTTTCTGTGTAGAGTTTGCATGTTCTCCCTGTGTTCACCTGGGGTATCCTCCATAAAAAAACCCCACTAAAAAACACGCAAGAAGATCACCACCTGACCAATGGTGATGATAGAGGGACTGGTCCCCGGGCGCCGGTCGGCTGGCAGCCCACCGCTCCCGGTCTGCCACGGAGGAAGGACTGACCAAGGATGGGTCAAACACAGAGAAGAATTTCACAAAGCATGGCGTGTGCAGTTTCCCCCCCAACTCTGCATGTTTTGTTGTTGTGACTAATAAAGGATGTCTTCTGTCTTCTTATGTGTCAGACCATTAAGACGCTAACTCTTAGTTTCTCATTTATCAATACTTCAAAAGTATTGGGTCCTAGTTTGCACATGGACATTTCACTTTCACAATCATAAAATGTTTCTGGACACAAAGCAGTATTTCTCTTGAGTACAGCACAGATATGAGAATCTAATCTGAATTCATCTTTTCTATGATATAACAGAATATTTGATTAGAGTCTAGCAATGGCATTTTTTATCCTGCTCAATGTGTTAGCATCACATCTGTCATTTGGACCAGTTTAATAATATTGAAGGAGCTTTTATCAAACAAGGATACAACATACAATTAATGTCAAACTTACAAAGGCTGCACCAGTGTGTGATAGTTTTAAGGTGAGATAGGTCCACATTCACACCACAATGCAGCTGAATTGTCAGCAGAGCTTACAGAGGTCTGGACAAAGGGTGTAACCTTGGCATTCTGTTCATAAGCCACATTTGTAGGCCATGCAGGCCCAGTTTGAGGTAGAAGGCTTGTATTGTCCGAGCCATCTACTCTCAGTGTTCTGAAGATAAAGCTATTCCTCCTTTAATGGATTCTGCTGGGTGTTGTGTTGCTATTCAACTTGAGTGAAAAGCCAGTACCTGCTGAGGAACAATTCAGGGAAGAATGTGACATATCCAAATACCAGTTGCTTTTTGAATGGCCAAACAACATATGGTTTAAACACTCAGTATTCAGCAACTTACATTTACAGAGCACCAGTGGACTGGAGTCAGATATACTGTTTCAACATAGTATAGTTTTTCACCAGTATAAACTGTGAGATACACATGTGCTGTGTCTCTCCCGACAATGAAATGAAAATTTCAGGAATTAACTGACATATATGTCATGAAAATTGCGTGTGAAATGCTGTATATTAGCTTACAGTGCATGATTGTGGGGGTGTTTAATATCTGATGGAGACACATCAAAGTGGAAGTGGTTCATATCTCTAGAATTCAACAATGCTATCTATATTTCAGTGCCCTTGGTGGAGTGGATGCCTCTCTTTCTGCATGATCCACTGCAAGTACTGTCACTGAAATAGCCAGCTACCAGCATCAAAATATCCACAAGCTGAGGCACAATACAGCTTGAATACTTAAGTGTGTGTGTGTGTGTGTGTGTGTGTGTGTGTGTGTGTGTGTGTGTGTGTGTGTGTGTGTGTGTTTTGTGTGTTTGGGGCGGGGTGCGGGGGACTGCACTTCAGTATCCATTCAAGCCCATCTCTGACATATTCCATGGCCTTGAAGTCTCTGTAGAGTGCAGCAGTGCTCTCTGGGCTTTGTTTACGGATCACGGCTTGTTTACTATGAAGCCCAGCGGCAACCCTGAAGAGATGTGGGCCCAAGATGTTTTATCTCTTGTCAGAGCTTGCTTCAATTAAATTAATGGAATCCATTCAGCTCTCCTCTTTCCCTTTCCCTTTCAGTCCCTGGCCACAGAGGAGAATACATTAAAAAGATCTTTGAGCCTTAAGATGGTACATCATGGTATTAGCCTCAGTCAGTAATTTTTCCTTGCAGATACAGTTCTAATTCTATGCCTCATAAAATTAAATAATCAGTGGGATCTCCAGCTCACCAGGTATAGTTTTTTTTTGTAATTTGTAGTGGGTGTAAAATTGTGACAGTGTATCTTTTCCAAATTATAGTACTTTTATATAATAATATACATTTTGAAAAAGGCTAATAATGGCTTATGTCATCTGCAAATATAAATGTTAATTAGTGTTTGATAAACATTTTGTCCCCAATAATTCAATAAGTCTGCAGTTGTAAATAATAATAAATTGTTATAGGGGCAGATGCAGCTTAAAAGACAAAGCAAGTATTGTACTAGAGGATAAACACCAGCCAGAGATTTTACACAATCTGGCAATCAAGAATTTGTTCTCAAACTGGCTATTAATTAGTCTATGCAGCATCAGCTATGTTATCTGTCAATTATTTATTGATCAATTCAAAAATCTATTAGTAACAACTTACAAACATTTTATAATGTATGACTTATGGTACATTATAGTGGTGAACTCGTAACTTGGAGGTCCCATATTATGAAGCTTTTTCAATAAGTTACATTGAAGTTATAAGTTACGGTCTATGATTTTCATAAAACATGTTTTTGAAGCTGCTGGCTGGAAATAGCTTTTAGGAAAAGCTTCTCACCTCTCTATATTTCCTTCTGTTTCAGTCCCTTTCAGAATGTGCTGTTTCTGGTGTCTGTAGCTTTAAATGCAAATGAACTGCTGCTGCCCCATCCATGGGACCATGGTGACGGTGAGAGCTTAGACTCTAACGTAGCACTACTTTGAAAGTAGCGGACCTGGTGGCAATGAACAGATCAAACGCTTCAGTAGTTCAACCATACATGTTCGAACCTGATTCAGATCCTGAAGGGAAGGGAGGCTCCTACAGAACCTCAGACTCAGAGAATTCAGCAGGACGCTTCTGAATGGTTAGTCAAAAAATGTCTTTCTATTTTTTTCTCTTCAATACGAGCGCCTCCTATACAGGGGGCAGCGTGAGATGCCCGCAGTTCAGATCAATTTCACCACATCAAACCACACAAGCCTGGTATCATATGAAAGCGAATCCGAAGGTCCTGGCTGTTTAAATAAAGAGGAGGGGGTTTCTGCAGTGGGGGTAGCACTCTTCATGCAATATATTGTCTCTGGGGTTACTTCCTTGGTGAACTTGGGTGCTGCCCCTCGATTCTCTCGACTCTAACTGGTTGATAGAGGTGTTGATCATCAAATTCGAAAAATGGGTTGCTGTTAGTTTCAGCGCTCCTTGTCATTTACACATGAATTGGTAGAGCACACACAGAGGACACTGCTGACCTCAGGCTGAGAAAAAGTAGCCATGTCTGTAGCCATGTCTGTAGCCATTATAGAACCTGTTGACTAACACAATTCCAAAATTCTAAAACAAATCTTCAGAATCTCAGCTCTGTACGATTATGGGTCGCCCTTCTCCATGATCATGTCCATCAATATACCCTGTGCAATACACAGACACAGACACACAAAAAAGTGAATCACTAGTATCATTTACTAGATAATTCAACAACTGTTAATATAGTGACATTTTGCGCATTTTGTATTTAAGTGTGTTTTTTGATTTATTTATTGTGTTGAAAGTACTGAGTTGCAGTACTTTGTGTCATGTACAATATAAATGTTTATTTTTTGAGCAAAAAAATAAAAGATCTTACCATTTATGAATGTGGCTTCAGTCTTCACTGGTTTGGCTCTGCACTCTCCCTTCACGGACTTTGGAAAATTCAGTTTGAAAAGAGGATGACGCGGTGGCTTGTCCTCTATCAGCATTCTCGCTGGATTGCAGTCCATTACAATATTAGTCCTTGTAGGCCACAGTAGGCTGAACAGCTGTTACAAAAATATATTGTTATGATAACAGGGCATACTTAGGAGTAAAACATGACAGCACTGTTACAGAATAAATTCAAGCGCTAAAGGCTGCAACAGCTCACTGCTACACTTAAACAACAGCAGGTAACTGTAATGGTGCACTGGCCTATATACACTGCATGAAAAGCAACATTTCCGTCAGTTTCCGTCACTGTAAATTGCCGTGGAAGTTCTCTCTCAGCCCCTGTGACCATGAGGTGTTAAAATGCCAATGTAAATGCTGCAAAGCTATACAAATGCAAATTGGGATTTTGTGTGTGTGTGTGTGTGTGTGTGTGTGTGTGTGTGTGTGGTTTTTTTCATGAGGATTTAAAAGTGTGTTTAAATAATTTTATAGGGTACATACAGGATAAGTGTCCTGACTCTCAAGGGCCTTTAATTTTCCACTTAAATTGCTAAATCAAATTGTGAAAATTAAAGCATCTACAGTTCTTGGACACTGGTCACAATTTTTCGCATTTTGCCACCACACCACCAGATGAACAATGCTTGTGTGATTAGCTTGCAAAATTCCAGCAGAGTAAGTCCACTGATGATTCTTTAAGTAGGAATAAAAAGGGAACACACCAAAGTAACTTTTCTTTTTTTATTTTCGATGATGTCACTTTAAAGAAGTTTACATGTTTTATAAAATATTCAGGTACAAAAATAGAAAATCAAAGTACCTAACAAAATCACAGCATGTTTTTCATTCTACGCAACAAAAATGGTCTCGCTAAAAATTCCGAGGGTGTGACCTCGCATATGATTGGACGCCCCCTCTGACGCAATGGCGTCGGCAGAAAACGACCTCGGCGCGTCTGTGAACGCGAATCGAGCTTGGATTACAACAGTTACGTGTTGGGTCCTGCTAAACTTTAACTCTGTTCATGCAATGGCCGGACGTTGTCTTCAGTTCATCCCCGAAGGCACTCCTCTGCGACGAGTGGACGGCCTGGCTGCGGAGCGACCATATCCAGAAAGTCCAAACAATTTAGAGAAGAAACTGCTGAGCGCCTTCCCTGGATTGTCTCGGCTGCTAACGCAGCTGATCGCGCAGTTGACGAGGAGAATGACCGTGATAAAAGCCAGACTGCTCGCTCTGGAGGAGCAGCCCCGACCGAACTGCAGCTGCGGAGATGAAGAGACGGGTGCATAAGTTGCAGTAAGTAATGTTAGCATTTAATACTACCTTGTGCAGTTTTTAGGGCGCCAAACCTTTATTATTCTTATTGCACTACGTTCCGAATGTTTGGTAATCGTTCACGTTACATTTAACACTACGATGTATTTTGTATTTTAAAGGAAAAGGTGCGACGTCTGCACAATAGTGATGGAAACGACAGGCGATATGAACCTGAGCAGGGGTAAGTTAATAAAATACACAGAAATACACAGGACGTGTTTTACAGACTAAACTCGCCCCACAACGAAACGGTGACGTCATATTTGATGGCGACTTTAACTGGGAGTCCAGACATAGATGGTGTGGACAGCAGTCTTTTTATGTAAGTTTTTTTTTTTTTTTTAAACCCTTTCTGTTGTCTCTTGTTGTTGTTTTTACTGAAACCTGCCTTAATTATTTCAAACCAATATATATTTTCTTCCAGCGGCCTGTAAGACATATTATGAGACGGTGTGGAGGAGCTTCAGGTATGCCCAGGTCTTTCAGTTCAGGCAGCAGCTGTGAAGATTTCAGCTCGCAGCAGACAGAGAAGGAAGCGGGTAAGAGTTACATGAATGCCGCTTTATTTTCACAACAATGCAAAAATGGGCTGAATTTTACTTATTAGCTGCATTGTTTTTGACAAACATGCTCACATATGTTATCATGTGTTATTGTTTCTTAGCAGTACTAATATTATATTAACACCTGTATTTACAGCTGCTGGAAGCAGAAGGAGTGTCCTAGCTCTCCAAACTCTGCCAGACACTGCAAGAGCGGCTGGAGAGTGACCCAAAGTATGTGGCGACACACCGCAAGAGGCTTCGCATCGAGTCCCCTTCAAAGCGACAGGCGACAACTCAGTATGACCCAGAGGCAGCAAAGAAGCATTTCCAGAGGCCTTAGACTCTTTTTCATGCACCATGGACGAGCGGCATGGCCCAACCCAGAGACTCTTATCAGTGAACCCCTCTGCACATTTCCTTGCTTTTTTTCCCCACTGATTTTACTTGGTTGATCCTTCTTAATGTGTGTGTTTCTGTCAGCTGTGTTCTTTGTGTTCTACTGTTTGGTAGTGTAGAAGGTGGATTGCCAAATAAATCAATGAATCATCAATCAAATAAAATATATATATCATTTATATTTTATATATACATAAATAGAACAATATAATAATTGTTTTTAATATATTAATTTATTATATAGTATTTAATTTAATATGTATTTATTATGCCCTGCAATCGGCTGGCGACCGGCTCAGGGTGTACCCCGCCTCTCGCCCATTGTAGCTGGGATAGGCTCCAGCCCCCCGCAACCCCGAAAGGGATAGGCGGTATAGATAATGGATGGATGTATGTATTTATTATTACTATTATTATTATTATTATTATTATTTGTGGCGCACAGGTGACCAATAGCAGCAGAGTTGTCATCCAATCACATGATCGCTCACTCATGTGATTGGAATTGCTATCCAATCACATGATGGTTTCCTTTTAAAATGCCTGTGGAATCATCCAATGGTTGTTTGTGAAGTCAGCAGGCCAGCCTGAGTAGATCAACGTCGGTAGCATTCATGTGCTAATTAGAGCTATTCGCACCTTTGCGAAGGCGCGATTAACCACGCCCCCCGCCGACAGATGGTTCGTTTCCGACGATATTCGGAGCCGGCGCAGTTCCCCATAAACTTGCTGTAAATCGCCGAAAATCAACAAACTTCGCGGGGATTTACGGGTCGAAAATGTGGTTTTTCATACAGTGATAAAAAGAAAGCAGTGACATCATCTTTAGCTTACATGTAAAGCTATGCCAACAGCGACATACAGTGTAAAAAAAGGATCATTTCTAAATAAACTCCAAGAGAAGAAACTCATTGCACAGAGTGGTTGGCTTGGAGTGTAAATTGTGCTGTGATATAGCAGTCCCAACCACACACTCGTTTTGTCCTGGCTTATACTAATATACTCCAGTTTAGAAAATATTTCCAAATGCATTATTTTCTCAAATTCCCAAAGCTTAGACCCGATGGAGTGTCTGTGTATGTATTGCTTGACCGACTAGGTCGCTGGGTTTGCATATGAAGACCATGCTGATTGCTAACTAGAAGCTAGCAGTAAGCATTAGCTTGTGCTCTATGGCAAAACACTACTTGGTTAGTTCATGTAAAACTGCAAAATAAACACAGCTAAATATTTGGATTCTACTGTAACTTGTGGTGTGATGTACTATGGCTACGGTAGCAGTTGTAGTCTCGAGGCTAGTGGTTAGCCTTACATTGTTCTTAATGGCAAAACACACGCTACAACACGCAAGAGTTTGCACTAATCTAGAAAAGAAACACACAGCTAATTATTTGTATACTTACATGTCCCTTGTCTGCAGGTATTCCATGCAGGTTGGAAGTGAGCCCTCTTTTAGAAAAAGTCTCCTGGCTAATCCTGCCTTGTACTGACCAAGGTTGGAGAATCCGTCAGCCTTGAAGTGGTTAGCAAACACCAACACCTGTCGTTGTTTGCTAACCGGTCACCAACAAAGAAGATAAGTGGGTCAAGTTTGATGATGACAAAGTGAGTGTGGTGTCTCCAGGGGACATCTTGCAACTGTCCGGTGGCGGAGACTGGCATACAGTATACGTTCTACTTAGGGCTGGGCTATTGTTGCGGCCACCGACGTTCCTCCCCCTTTTTTATTTTGTGCTTAACATGCCGTGTGTAACCAATTTTAGTGATATACAAGTGAATTACAATGCAATAACAGATTGGACTTGTAATAAGACCCTGGCCAGAATCAGAAGACACCAAATTCGTAAGGAGCCAAAGTGTTGAGCAGCAAAAATGAATGAAACACAGGAATAACTGTTGAGTAGCCACTCTTGTATTGTTACAGTAGATAAAGAAAATATCCAACTTGTACAAAAAATAGAAAATAATGACCCAAATTACCAGAAATAAAAATAAGTAGTGTGCACACTAATAAACACAAATAAAAGTGTCTGTTGGGGCCCTTTAAAACTAAGAGTTGTTGCTGCAGGTGCACCTGATTTTAAAGGTCCAGGGAAGTGTGGTGTGAATGTATGTGTGTGAGCGTGTACGTGGGTAACTCCTTTGTGGTGATTCTTCCTCAAAGTGGTTGGCTCGCCATCTGTCACGACTGGAATTTCGTCCTGGTCCTCGGATTTTCCCGTCCTCTCAAAAACCTGACCTGTAAACAAGGTCATATAACTTACTCTCTACTCTCAGATGCATCCCTCAAGGTTTAAATGTAAAAAAAAAAAGACATCAAGCCTCAAATATTAATCTTATCAAATCTCAAATCTTCAGTTTTTAGTTGTACAACATTCAATTTTCAAGTGCATCCAATATGAGAACTAAACATTCAGGTGCTCATTTATTTCTCTGTTCATCTTTCTCTGTTCATCTTAACAGTAACTCAATAATACTCATGGTAAGTAACCATTAACATTCAAAATATCACATATAACCATATCAAAACCATGTGTAACTAAAACAGCAGTAAATACTGAGTTTGTTTTAGAGGTATCAAAGAAGTGTGCTTAATCTGCTCTTACACTATAGGCCTATTCGTGAGAGAGAGACTGCACCAAAAATTACCCTCTAGTTTACATCAAACTCAATGTTGAAATGAATTAAGTACCTTCAACAATGTGCATTTTACAAAGTAAAATATTATTTGACTCATCATATGATTTATCAAATTATTCATCTTTAAATTGGCAACAGGAAACAAAACAACTTCCCCTTTAACATATACTGTACATCAGCATGAAATAACAGACACCATATACACACATATTCAGAAATACTGCACCATTATTCACTTCACTTTCATGACCTCTAACACCACTGCTTTCTTTACTACACAGAGAAACAACAGAAAAATAGCATCAGAGCAGCTAAAGAGAAACATTTCTCACCGTTGCTCTGCGTATCTAAGCCGAACACACTGATGTCGGAGCTGTAGCGGCCCTCCGGATGGAAGGTAAGTAGTTAGCCTGTGAGAGACCGAGCTAGCGTTAGCATAGATGACGACAATAACTGTCAGCGAACTCTTTTCCGTCCAATAAATGACTCGTCATACCGACGTTAGTCCTCTCCTCCGTTCAGTCACTCGGCTCCGGACCCCCAGTAAGTAAGTGTGCTGGCTTTCCCTTTTCTCGTCCTCTATCTGTGTTTCTGTTTTTTTAGCAGCAGCTACCTTCATTCCCGTGGCTGAGATGAGAAAAACGGAGGAACAACGCGCCTGCACACCTCCGAGCCGACAGGCTGAGCGTGCCCTGCGTAGACTCTGATTGGCTGCTGAAGTGAGCGGTGCATTCAACTGCGATGGGACATTTGACACTTTGCTGATGTAAACAAATAAAATGAAGAAAATAAGTATTCTCTTTCTTCTTTTGTCACCGGTCTCATCTAATCTGTCTTTTCCCCATCTGGGCTACATGTACTTCGGAGGAGTGTGTGTGTGTGCGGATTAGGCATAGCGGATCTCCGCACAGGATTGGCTAGTCCTGGAGGTGTGATCTCCCTCCGCCTCCCACCTCCCACCATCGGCTGTCAGCTTCCTGGATTGGTGCAGTACCGAAGCCGTTCACCAATCACCAGGCGCCAATCGAGGACGGGACATTGAAAGGCTCTAGCGGTTGTCGTAACAGCGATAAAAACGATAGCGATATGTCTCGCAAGACGCGTCATCAAGATCAATAAAAAATGCGTTCGATAAAAAACTCGATAATTTTTTTTTCTTCGTCGGAAGAAACCTGAAGTTGCGAAGCAAGGTTGGTTGCATGAACAAGGGCACTCGCTCTCAGGTAACCGAGCAACGTAGGGAGTAATCGCTGATCAGTGGGAGTGACACGCTAACACGCCAATCATGTAACATTATCAAGTTCGGTTGCGCCATCGTTGTCTCGTGTTTGATGCTCCGTGAGGAGAGAGATGAGAAATAGAAAGCGCTGCAGCGAGTGAAGAAATTGTCGATAAAACAGGGAAAGTCAGCTCGCCAATATGGCAGTTTTTTGGATTTTATAAGTCGGACCGTAGTTAGACCAATGTGGTCTGTAACTTATGCAAGACTGTCGTCCCCACCAAGACCTGTAATACCACAAACTTGTTTCACCACCTTATTCGCCAACGTCCAACAACATCTGCACCCGCAGCACCACCGCACAAGCAGCTGATTGCCATGCAAAGGTATCTGCTTCAGTGCCTGATGACAAATCATCTAAAAGGCACTAAGACATAACGGAGGCAGCGGCATATCATATAGCTAAAGACATGCTTCCGCTGAGGAGAAGCCAGGTTATAAACATCTCTTACACGTGCTTTTTTTTTTTTTTTTTTTTAAACACACTTGCAATAAAAATATAATTGAATAGTTCATGTATGTTTAGAGTAAGAAGACTGACTAAAGTTGTTCATATGTCTAGGCTGGTTTTATAATTCAGTCAAGTCTACCTCAGTTTCTGCTATGTTTCCAAAACACTGCACATATCTGAAAACATTTTATTCAGCAGAAGGTGAATCAGCTTGTGAACTTCCTGCACTAAACCTGCAGGAAAAAAGTTCTCAGGGTTCTCTCTGTTTATATTTTTACAGTTTTTTTTTACATTTATTATTTGAATGTTTTCCATTGGTTGTGTTGACATTTCCTTTCCTTTCTGTCTTGATAGCTGAGGGGATTATAATCAGAGGAAGGTTCAATTTAAAATAAAAATGTTTAAATTGAATGTATTTTTCTCGTGGTCCTTATTTTAAATAGGTCATGAAGAATATCAATAATTATTGATATCGACCAATATAAAACACTTATATCGCAATAGAGTTTTCAGCCATATTGCCCAGCCCTAGTTCTACTGTACGGTCCCCGGCAGCTGGAAATACTTGAAGAGGAACAGTAACTGTGGAAGATTGCCTAGAAGACAAAGACAATATCCAACATACAAATTGCCATTTCCAAGCACTGTCTCCATAGATGTGCAGTCAAACTGGTGTCTTTAAAGATTTAATGATCTTTTTTTTTTGTTGTTGTTGTTGTTTGTTTTTGTAACCAACTCGGATGCTTGTAAAACAAATTCTGTCAAATGGTGTTAAATATTCAACCATAGTGGGCTTTGAAAGTGGAGATATGACGAGCGGCAATCTCTGGACTGGATCCTTGAAAGAGGTTTTTAAGTCTAGCTCTGCAGTTTCATTAAATGTTTTATACACATTGTATATTTTTTAAAGCCTTTGATAAGGTGCTCATATCATAAAAGCAAAATAGTCATTTAATCGACTTATACAAAAATGCCTAGCCAAGCTGTTGTCCTCGACATTCTGGCTTGTGTCTTCTCAGATGTATTATGGAGATTTTCACACAACACTGTAAAGACTTGTTCACTTGTTCACCTGTTGGCCCACTGGGAAATTTGGGTTTCTGGGAAATTCATAGGCTAACCACCAATGAATATGCAATATGTCCCTGCTTCTTACCTGGGAGTATGTGCCGAATTCGAGGCAGAGTGCTTTCAGAAATCCCTAGTGGGTGGTATAGGAGCATTCTTCTATTGCAAATACTCTAACCTAACCACGATGGTGGGAAGGACTACCCATTATGTTAGGATCCTGCCTTCCTGTCTCTCCTTTTGTGTCTTTTTCCCCTTTTCCCTGTGTGTGTGTTTGTCTGTTCACCCCTGCTGGCGTGGCTGGGCAGCCCCTTACCTGCTGCCAGCTCCACCTCCTTCGACTCACCTGTGTTCATTCTCCCAGATGAGCCTGAGTATTTAAGGAGTGAGCAGTCTTCTCTTCCTTGCTGGTTTATTCCTTCATCCTCCCATGTTGGTGTCTGGTTTTTTGGTCTGTAAGTACCACGTCTCCTGTTTTCCCTCGTTCTCAGAGAAATTGTTTGTTGTCCATTGTTTGTTTCCAGCAACTTACCGTGTGCTGTGTTTTTCTTTGTTTCAGTGCTTCCCTGCCGCTTCCACGCGTGCCTCGTTTTTTCCAACCCGCTTCATCGGAGCTCCTTTCGTTCATCCACTCCGTTTGAGTGCGTCTTTACTTTGTTATTCATCCACTCCGTTTGAGTGTGTCTTTTGTTTGTTTCTTATCCACTCATTGAGTGCGTTTTCTGTTTTCCATTTGTTAATAAACTGTGTTTGGTTTTTACACAAACCCTGTCTCCGGGTCTGCATCTCTGGGTCCTAACACTTTGCGGCAATTCTGCCTAACACATTATTTGAGAAGATTCTTTTGGCTGCCCCATGTCACCCAGACAGCTGAGAGTACGTTCTACTTAATTCTACTAAAGTCCTTAATGCACCCTGGAGGATTGCTCTCTCTAGCTGGATGCACCCTCTCTGTCTCTTGGCACTGTGGTGGTGTAGAGATGTCTGGAGCTGGATCATGGACTGCTGTGATATGATGAAGTATGTCAGGGTTCTACGGATCCACTGACAAAGGACCAAAATGGCTACAGTTGTGATGCATGGGTAGGATCAGGGCAGTCAGTGTCAAACTTATTTCAGTGAGCCAAACATAATCAGGCTTCAATCTGGATAAGTCACGAACTTCTGGAGATCTAGAGATCAAACATGGCGCCACGGACGACTTCCTTGGTGTGTTGGTGCGCGTTCTGTTTTTTGTGATGGTACCTGGAGCAATTTCACCAGAGAAGAGCTCATGAACATCAGGGTGACAACACCAGAGGATGTATTTCCTAATTTTATGCTCCCAACATTGGAAATTTTGGACATCCTGGTCAAAGGAGCGCTCACCTTTGCTCACACAGCGAAATGCCGGAGGAGAGGAAAACGGGCCGGTGTGCTCGTCCATCTTCAACAGTGCGGACTACGCACAGCATTGCCGGGAATATTTCTCTCTAATGTGCATTCACTACTCAACAAACTGGAGGAATTGCAACTGCTGTTGCGTAAAAACAGGGACTTTTCTTCATCTGCGGTTTAGTGCTTCATTGAGACGTGGTTGTGCGGATTAATACCAGACTCTGCGCTGCAGCTGGTTGGTTTCCAACTCCACCGCACAGACAGACACACAGAACTTTCCGGCAAAACTAAAGGTGGAGGAATCTGTTTCTACATCAGCAGTGGTTGGTGCAACGACGTGACAGTGATCCAGCAGCACAGTCAGGGATGCTTATCATGCCGTCCCCCGTGCTGCACTGGGCCACTGACCGCGTCATGGTCCACCTGATTCCTGCGTACATGCAGAAACTAAAACTCTGCAAACCTGTAGTGAGGACATCAAGGAAGTGGACCAGTGAGGCTGTGGAGGATCTGAGGAGGCATGTTTAGACTCGACTGACTGGGATGTGTTCAGGACTGCTACCAACAGTCTGGATGAATACACGGAGGCTGTGACGTACTACATCAGCTTCTGTGAGGATTGCTGTGTTCCATCACGCACCAGGGTGAGTTAAAACAATTACAAACCCTGGTTCACAGCCAAACTCAAACAGCTAAGGTTGGCAAAGGAAGAGGCCTTGAGGAGTGGGGACAAAGACAGATTCAAAGAGGCAAAGTGCAAGTTTAGCAAGGCGGTGAAAGAGGCTAAACGACTGTACTCTGAGAAGCTCCAACACCAGTTTTCAGCTTACGACTCTGCGTCTGTCTGGAAAGGGCTCAGGCAGATCACCAACTACAAGCCTAAAACCCCCCAGTCCATCAACAACCGACGCCCAGCCAATGAGCTGAACAAGTTCTACTGCTGCTTTGAAAGACAAAGGGACAGTCCAGCAACCATCCCCCACAACACCTCCCAACAGTTCCAGCTCCAGTCACCTCCATCAATGTCCACCTTAAAGGTCCCCCACCCACCCACTTCAGTGACAACTCTTTCCATCCATGAGAGGGACGTCAACAACCTTTTCAGGAGACAGAACCACCGGAAAGCAGCTGGACCAGATTCTGTCACCCCATCCGCCTTGAAGCACTGCGTTGATCAGTTGTCTCCAATGTTCCATTTTTAACACCTCACTGGAGAAATGTCACGTGCCAGCCTGCTTCAAGTCTCCAACCATCATCCCTGTTCCCAAGAAGCTAAGGACCACAGGACTTAATGACTTCAGACCCGTCACCCTGACCTATGTGGCCATGAAGTCCTTTGAGCACCTTGTACTCTCACACCTCAAAGACATCACAGACCCTCTTCTGGACCCCCTGCAGTTTGCCTACTGAGCCAACAGGTCTGTAGATGATGCAGTCAGCTTGGCCCTCCACTTCATCCTCCAGCACCTGGACTCCTTAGGAACCTACACTAAGATCCTGTTTGTGGATTTCAGCTCTGCTTTTAACACCATTATCCCAATTCTGCTTCAGGAGAAGCTCTCCCAGCTGAGTGTGTCTGATTCCACCTGCAGGTGGATTACAGACTTCCTGTCTGACAGGCAAGGCAAGGCAAGGCAAATTTATTTGTATAGCACAATTCATACACCAGGCAATTCAAAGTGCTTTACAGAAGCATAAAAATACATTAAAATCATACATTTCAAAGAATGAGGGAAAGAAAGGAACAGAAGCCAGTAAAAGACAATAGTTCAGCATTAAGAATGATTAAATCATTGAGCAGATATATTTAATTTAATCAAAAGCTTTAGCAAATAATAATGTTTTCAACCCTGATTTAAATGAGCTGACAGTTGGTGCAGACCTCAGGTGTGCAGGGAGAATGTTCCACAGGTGAGGAGCATAATAACTGAAAGCTGTTTCACTTTGGTTCTGATTCTGGGAACACACAAGAGACCTGTCCCTGATGACATGAAAGCGCTGGATGCTTCATATGGGGTTAAGAAATCTAGAATATATTTTGGTCCTCGACCATTTAATGCTTTGTAGACCAACAGTAAGATTTTAAAGTCTATTCTTTGACTCACAGGAAGCCAACGTAGTGATCTGAGGACTGGTGTGATATGGTCTATTTTTCTGGTGTTTGTAAGGACTCGTGCAGCAACATTTTGAATCAGCTGTAGTTGCCTAATTGATTTTTTGTTTAGGCCAGTAAGGACTCCATTGCAATAGTCCACCCTACTGAAAATAAATGCATGAACGAGTTTTTCCATGTCTTCTTTGGACAGACATCCCTTAATTCTGGTTATATTTTTCAGGTGGTAGTAGGCTGATTTAGTAATGAGTTTTAAATGATTGATAAAATTCAGGTCAGAATCAATAATTACACCAACATTTCTGGCTTTATCTGTTGTTGTCAGTGACATGGAGTTAAGGTGAGCATTGATCTTTGACCTTTCATTTTGGGGGCCAAATACAATCACTTCTGTCTTATCTGCATTAAGCTGAAGAAAATTCCGGCACATCCACTCATTGATTTGATGAATACACTCACTCAGTGAAAGTAAAGGACTGTAATCATGTGATGACACAGAAATATTAAGTTGTGTATCATCTGCGTAAGTATGATAAGAGAGCTCCATAATCTGAGCTAGGGGCAACATGTAGATATTGAAAAGAAGTGGTCTGAGAATGGACCCCTGTGGCACCCCACACATCATCTTTTTTCGTTCAGACACATGCTCACCAATTGACACAAAGTAGTCTCCATCTTGTAAATAGGATTTGAACCAGTGTAGTACAGTCCCAGTAAGTCCCACCCACTTTTCCAGTCTGTCAAGAAGTATGTTATGATCAACTGTATCAAAGGCAGCACTGAGATCTAATAATACTAAGACTGAGGTTTTGGAAGCATCATTGTTCAGATGTATGTCATTTAAAACTTTGATAAGTACAGTCTCAGTGCTGTGGTGTGGACAAAATCCAGACTGAAATGCACTGAAAAGGTTGTTCTGTATCATGAAAGCATGCGTTTGTTGAAAAACAACCCTTTCAACAATTTTTCCCAGAAAGGGAAGATTTGATATTGGCCTGTAGTTACTTATTACTGAAGCATCCAGATTAGTCTTTTTCAGGAGAGATTTTATTACTGCAGTTTTCAAGGCCTGGGGAAACTGACCGGACTGAAGAGAATTATTTATTATCTGCAACACATCTGGAGCTATACAATGAAAAACATTTTAAAAAAGTTTGCTGGCAGTGTATCAAGGCAGTATGTTGTGGATTTTAACTGTGATACAGTTTCTGTCAGCCTTGTGTGATCTAGAAGGTTAAAATGTGCTAGATTAACTGGAGAACAAGAAGGCACAGATGGACTTATCATTTTGTCTGCATACTGTTTGTCTTATCCTTGAAATTTTATCTGTAAAAAAAGGCTGCAAAATCATTGCATGACTTTTTGGATAGCAGTTCAGGAGGGACTGATGCTGTGGGGTTTGTCAGTCTATCCACAACAGAAAACAAAGTGCGGCCATTATTACAGTTTCTGTTGATAATCTCTGAGAAAAAATGCTTGCCTTGCCTTCTTTAGTTCATGGTTATAGGTGTGGAGACTGTTTTTGTAAATCTCATAATGAACCTGGAGTTTGGTTTTTCACCACCTGCGCTCTGCCTGTCTGTAGACTCATTTCTGGACTTTGATCAGTGTGGTGTCTTTCCAAGGTGTCGTTTTCCTTCCTGACAAAACTCTGGTCAATAATAGTCATAACTTTGGAATTGAAACTATTTACAAGGTCATCAGTTGAATCTGAGGGCAGTGTTGGTGATGGTGTAAAAGACTGAGTGAGGACTGCACAGGTGTTTTCATTAATATAACGCTTTTTGATTACCTCTGTTCCACTTTTGTTAAGAATAGTAGGTGTGGCCATTTTAAATGACACACAGTAATGATCAGAAAGAGCAACATCTGTCACCACAACCTCAGAGATATTAAGCCCTTTGGAGATAACCAAATCTAATATATGCCCTTTGTTATGTGTTGAATGTATTATGTGCTGAGATAGGCCAAAGTGATCCAGAATGATTAAAAGTTCTTTAGCACATCCATTTTTGAGATTAACAACATGAATGTTAAAGTCACCCACTAACACAAAACACTCAAAATCAATACAAACAACAGACAGTAGATTGGCAAACTCATCAGAAAACTTTGCATTGTATTTTGGGGGTTTGTAGATGGTTACGGAGACTGAACGACAGGGAGACATTGATTGAATGGCAACATATTCAAAAGATTCAGACTGACCATAAGAGACTCTCTTGCATAGAATGCTATCATTAAACAAAATGGCGACTCCACCTCCTCTCTTATGCATTCTTTCTTCACTTATGAAACTGAAATTCGGACGGGTTGACTCATTGAGAACTGCTGCGCCGTTATCTTGTCCTCACCAAGTTTCAGTTAAAAACATAAAATCAAGCTTGTGCTTGATGATAAAGTCATTGATTAAGAATGGTTTTCCTGCCAAAGACCTAACATTTAAAAGAGCTAACTTAAGTGTGCTAAAAAGTCCAACATCCCCATGTTTAGAACATACTGTGGCTGACATGGAATACATGTTAAATTCGATGATGTGATGTTTCTGGAGAGATGGACCGATCTTCTCCTCCTACCTATTGAGACAATGAAGCTTCCGGCACAATGGGCCCTGGCTTTTCCTTGGAAAAGTCACGCATAGCATTTGCCTTAAAAGCTGGACCCAGAACACATCGGTTACCAACACAAACAGGTGGCTGTGCTGGGCTCTTACAAGGGGACTGAGTAGGTTCAGATCAAGCCGTGGAGGGGGTGGAGGTGGTGCCCGTCTGCGCTGTGGTGGTGGAGGGGGACAGGGTGGTTGTAGGGGACGGGGTGGAATTTGGGGGGACAGGATCCCAGATGGGCGAGGAGTAAGCCTGATACCAGCGCTGACAAGTTTGTTCATTTGGTCAGTAAACTCCAGCAGGGGGGAGGAGGGTGATGGGATACTCAGTGAAGATGATGAGCTAGATGGAGTTTGGGCAGTTGGAGATGGTGACCTAGGTGAAGTTTTAGTGGTTGGAGATGGTGAATCCTCACAAGCAGTGACCCCTGGTGGAGGACATGAGGCATCCCCTTTTTTGCTTTGGCATCCCTCATGGTTCGAGCATACAGGCGGGGGGAGAGTTGGTTCTCCTTCATGTTTTGGTGTTCGCTGCTTTTGTTTGGATTCCCCTTGTCTCTTGTCCTTGGGAATGGGAACAGTGTGACGCAGGAAGAAAGATAGTTTGGAGGCAAAAAGTTTTACTCCTGACTTGTTTAGGGAAAGTCCATCTGTTTACTGCCAACAATCTGCTGAATCTCTCTCCTCCTTCTCTGACTGGTGGTAAGGGCCCACTGAAGAAGACTTCAGCATTCAGAGAGCTCACTGCATTTAGCAGTTTAACTAAATCTTGTTTGAGGACTTCAGATTGTCGTTTTGCAATATCATTTGCCCCTGTGTGCAGTACAAGGTATTTCAGAGTTGGAACTTCTGCAACAATACTGAGGATTTTGTCGGTCATGTTGGAGACTGTATCATCAGGAAAGCAGAACACTTTTGTGTTTCTGCTGTACATTCTTCCCACATCTTTAATAGCAGAATCACCAACAACCAGAGTCTCAGGACCAGTCAGTAGCTTTCCTTGTAGCTTTCTAGCTTCTGACTTCCTGTCAGGCCTTACCTTTCTCTGTAAGTCCGAGAAGTTACCCAGGTTTTCAGTTGGAGATCCAGGGTCCTGCAGTAGTGGAGCAAACCGATTTTGTAACTGCACACTAGCTGGTTTGGGAGCTTTGATGCTCATCTTCCCTTTAGCTTTTAGTCATGGCTGTGTCTTACTCTGCACAGGTGTTGAGGAGGATGATATCGCAAGCCAGCCTGTCGCATCACAGATCTCTGGGCGCTAGGTTCTACTTGTTGGACATCTCCCCATATCAGCTGATTTACTCTTGGGCTTTGCCCTGAGAGCATTCCAGGGAGGACTGATACTGGCAGATTTATTACCCGGTACACAGCCCTTTAGTTTCGTGGGAGCTGTATCAGAGCTAATTAGCTGGATGTTAGCATTCTCCAGTCCGCTGTTTTGAGTAAGCGGCAAAGTGCTGTCATTTTCATAATGTCCGTTCACTTATGCATTTATTTCTTTTTAACTTTAGTTTCCAGCACTGCAACCTGCTGCAGAAGTTTGTAGAGGTCATCTGTGGAGAAAGGCGGCATCTTGGTGCTAATTAGCTTCAGCTGCCAGCAGGCTTTTTCTGTTGGTAGGCTGAAGCAGGCTTTTTCTGTCAGTAGGCCAGAGCAGAGTGTATCCATGAAATATCAGAGGTCGCAAGGGTCATCCACAACTTTTAAATATTTGTCCATAAAATATGTCTTTAGATGTCCAAAACAGTGTGTGAAGCTTAGAGAGCTTAGTGAAGCCTGGAGCTTCTACACAGCCATCATTGAGTCCATCCTCAGCTCCTCCATCACCATGTGGTACGCTGCTGCCACCGCCAAGGGCAAGGGCAGATAGCAGCGCCGTATTAGGACTGCAGAGAATGTGATCGACTGCAATCTACCCTCTCTTCAGAACCTGTACACCTCCAGGACCCTGAGGCATGTAGGAAAGATTGTGGCTGATCCCTCCCACCCTGGACACAAACTCTTCGAGACACTCCCCTCCAATAGGGCTGTCGGCTGTGTATTAACCTGACTTCTGCACAACACAGCTGTATCAATGGTCCTAACTCCATTGATAAAGCAAGAAATTCCACTAATTAACCCTGATAAGGCACACCTGTGAAGCGAAAACTATTTTAGGTGACTACCTCTTGAAGCTCATCGAGAGAATGCCAAGATTGTGCAAAGCAGTAATCAGAGCAAAGGGTGGCTATTTTGAAGAAACTAGAATATAAAACATGTTTTCAGTTATTTCACCTTCTTTTGTTAAGTACATAACTCCACATGTGTTCATTCATAGTTTTGATGCCTTCAGTGAGAATCTACAATGTAAACAATGTAAAAAACACATTGAATGAGAAGGTGTGTCCAAACTTTTGGCCTGTGCTGTATATTATATTTTTACTTTTTTACAGCTTATTTTTAGTAGATGTGTCATGCACCAACCTCACCAAAGTGTAAAATCGTACTTGGCACTAAAGCTTTTTCTGATTCTGAGTCTGAATTTGTTTTCTGACATCTGTCTATTCTGGATTGAGCCAAGATGGGAGGGCAGGTAATATGCTATGTAGTTTCTTCCATGTTAGTAACTCTGGATATGCGATGAGAGCCAGACATGGGTATTTCCTTTTCTGCAGATGACACTTCACTGTTCTAACTACTCTCTGCCTCACCATTATTCTGAGGATATCTTGGGCTACAGGTGGTATGAACAAATCCCCACTGTGAGGTGAACTGTTGAAGTTGTCTGCAGAAAACTGGGTTGTTCTTTTGTTCTGACTTTCGCTGATATGCCATGAAATGCAAAGATTTATTTTCAATTACTGCAGCTGAGACAGTTAAGGTGAACTTAGCACTTTCAGTGTACCTTGACAGTATGGATACAGTATGGATGTGCTGAGATAAACATATTGTCTCATATCTGGTTTCCAGTGTTAGCACCGGTGTACTTCTGCTGCTCTCACAATAAAAGTAAAAAATTGTTTTATTCTTCATTACACTGGCTAATTACTCACTATACATTCACTCTACAAACAAACATAGTTCTGCTTGAGCATTTATAGCTCTGTCTCTTATATTGACCTCCTTGTTAATCCCACTGTTGTTTACGCTCATCTGTTCTGCTAGCTATAACAGCTAAGCTTAGCAGATAGCGATGGTGTCGCTTTCTCACTCTCTCACTGTCCTGCTTTTTCTTGTTCATTGTGGAAGATGTTTTGGTATTTCTCTGCCTCCTTCAGTGATACTGGTACATGTAATAAATATTGTTTATTTGTTTGCTTATCCAGAGTTGATTTGACAGAGTTTAATTCTTGCTGTGGGTGCCGGGGGCGTGTCCCCCACCATGCCTTCGGTGCCTGCTGCTCAAGGAAAGGGGCCTTTCTTTGTGGAGTTTGCATGTTCTCCCCGTGTTCACCTGGGGTATCCTCCATAAAAAAATATACCCCCATTAAAAAACATGCAAGAAGATCACCCCCTGACCAATGGTGACGAAGGAGAACTGGGTCCCCGGGCACTGCTGTCAGCTGGCAGCCCACCGCTCCTAGTCTGCCATGGAGGAAGGCAGACGATGGATGGGTTAAATGTGTAGAAATAGAAATTTCACGAAGCATGGCATGTGCATTTGTGCATGATGTTGTGTGTGTGTGTGATAAATTAAAGTATGTTTCTTTCTTTCTTTAGCCATGTCTCACAGCAGTTCCTCATTTCTTGTTTTGATGACAGTTCCAACTGCAAATTATCAATTTTGTTCTCCATGGAACGAACGTTGGAGAGGAAGATGGATGGAAGCAGTGGTTTATAGGGATTAGCTTTTAGCTTAGCTGTTAGCCCACCTCGGCAGCTGTGCTTCTGCCTATGGTCAAAATGCCTCCGCTTGAATGTCTGTCAGCCTATGCTGCTAGGCGAGTCCGCCTCACCGCAGGCCCCTGGGTCTTGCGGGTGTAGCGCTCCAAGGCTACGTAAACACTCCGGAGTGGTTGTATCTACGAAGGAAGCAGGAGGAGGAGGCTTGCAGGCACACCAATCCGAGCCTTATCTACTTCAACACCAGCTGGGAGCAAGCTTGCAAGATGCTAGCAGGCAGGAATGAAGGCTAGCTGCTAGTGGGCTGAATAGCAGGCCTAGGTGCAGACTGGGTGCTAGCAGGCTCTATGCTAAGCCTAGCATGGGTTGGAAGAATCAGGAATGACCAGCATGCCTGTGGACTCTCTTAGATTAGATTTCTTAGATTAGTCCCATTTAACAGTTCTGTCATGTCTTGATCTCCCAAAACCCTTTCCAAAGAGGTTGTGGCCCTCATCTTATTGTTAACGTCTACAGCACTATTAATGAAGAATTTATCCAAGGATGATTTCTCCTCCTTCAGATCCTGTGTTTGGCAGTTCAAAAGCACCTGAATACAGGACAAAAGTTTTTTTTTTTTTTTTTAAAACCACATCTGAACCCAAGCAAACAAAATGCATTTTAATTAAACTTATACTTATCCATGTCTGAAAATTACCATTTGAACAGTTAATTCAGAATTGTATATGTTTTACAAGACATAAGGGCAAAACTTCAGAGGAAAA
Organism: Chaetodon trifascialis; assembly: GCF_039877785.1. Lineage (NCBI taxonomy): Eukaryota > Metazoa > Chordata > Actinopteri > Chaetodontiformes > Chaetodontidae > Chaetodon > Chaetodon trifascialis. Next base: position 30,378,683 of record NC_092061.1, on the reverse strand, counting down.
AGTGTGTGTTTTGCAATGCTCTTTTTTTTTCACGTCATATTATGTAACATAAGCGGGTTGGTGTCCCTGACTCTGTTTCCATGCAAATGTGTAGTAGTAGTAGGAAGTAATAAGCCTCAGCAGCTGTATTTTAGTAAGTCAGTGGGGGTTTTTTTTGTTTTTTTTGGTAGTTTTACTGTTTACATTTCATCATTTTACATAACGGTGAATTATTGTGTGCCAGAACACGCCAGAACATACTTTTAATAAATGCTAAGAAGTATGCTGAATCCAGAGTTATGGTCGATTATCATGTTTTACATTGCTGTACTGGAATGCCGTCATGCTCCTAACTGAGAATGCTGATTTCTTCAGAGTTCGCGACGTAGCCAGCAGCTCTGTGAAGGATGCCAGTGGGAAGTTTTGTATGTAAAAAGAGTAGTTTGAATGAAATAAGTCAAACATAAAGCAATAACAGCGCTCTACAAACGTTACCGGTACCAGACTCAAAAGACAAAAACTCACCTCCCTGTGGTGGTACTGTGTTTCGACCTGCATGAGCCCATAGTGGCCTCAGGTATGATGGCGGTGTGCAAGTCCTGCCTCCCCACCCTCTCAAAACGGGCCGATCTCAGGGAGAAAGACAAAATCCTCCTGGATTTCACCACTGTCGCCAGGCGAAACATATCGCCTACCTGAGGCGATCCGGTGCTGGTGACCAGAACATGGCAGCCACAAATAACACCACACTACCGTGGACGGGCTCGATCACCACCGGTACTCCGGCACCAGCACAGGCCAAGTCCCGCTGGCACCGACAGGGAGCCAAGCCTAAAACATCGGCATCTTCCACTTCTTGCCCTCGCCCCGATGAGTCGCACTGCTTCACCGGGGAGGACGGGGTGAAGGGCCCGGTGAGCTCAACCCCACTCAGGCCGAGGGAGCCCTGGTGGTGCACTGGGGCGCTGGAGCTCGGCCATCTCCTCCACCGCCTCGATCTGCCACTGGACAACAGGTTCGACATCCTAAGCCTGCAGGATTTCCCTCCCGTCGGTGTCTGGCCCAGCTCGCCTCCAGGACCTGTCCACCCAACTGGCCGTGGCTCTCACCAGCCCAAGACCCGGGATCCGCCAGTCCAACATGGCCGCTCCCCTCCAGCTTGGCCCAGAGCACCCGCGTCGCAATGCCAGCAGGCTCCACCTCGCCACCACCGCACCCCCAGGGAGCCAGTGGTGCAGCGCACCTTCCCCTCGGTGCTGGTGGTGGGGACCTCCATGGTCAGGCACGTGGTGGTCCTCTGCAGCCGGACCTTCTGCCACCCTGGAGCCCGCGTCACGGAGGTTGCATCCGCCGCTCTCCAACTGTGTGCGGAACACAGCCCAGCCTCCACACTGGACTTGGAGGCAGGCATCAATGACCTTAGAAATCAGCAGTCGGAGGTCCTAAAGAAGGATTTCGTGTCGCTGATCGACTGCCTGCTGGACACTGGGAAGCGACTAATTATCTCCGGCCCTCTTCCACCACCACGTTATGGTGACGTCATCACCAGCCGGCTTCGCCAGCTGCACCTGTGGCTGAAGGGTTACTGCCTGACGAGAGACATCCCGTATGTGGACAATTTTATAGCACTTTTTAAACAGGCCTTGCCTTTTTAAACAGGACAACCTACACCCCAACCAGGAGGGTTCACGGCTTTTATCAGTCAACATTGACCTCACTGTCCGGTCCTGCACTTCAGCCACCTTCTGACTAAAGGATATGACTCATACACACAAGCACTCTGCTCCACACTCGCCCTCACCCTCACCCACTACATGTTTCACCCACACCATGCACACCTTCCCGGCAGTAACCCCCTCTTCTCCACCAAAACCTCAGGACATTCACATCATTACATCAATCACTTCACACAGACATTCAAAGCCCAGGACTGTTTTTAGACCCAGCACTGTTTTTACCATCCATCCATCCATCCATCCATCCAGCCATCCATCCATCCATCCATCCATCTCCCCAGACACTTCCCCCAGCTCTTCCGGGGGGATCCCGAGATGTTCCCAGGCCAGCCGAGTGACATAGTCACCCTCAGCTGACTCCTCTCGATGTGGAGAAGCAGCGACTCTACTCTGAGCTCCTCCCGGGTGACAGAGCTCCTCACCCTATCTCTAAGGGAGTGCCCCACCACCCTGTGGAGGAAAATCATTTCAGCCGCTTGTACCCGGGACCCAAAGTTCATGACCATAGGTGAGGGTAGGAACGTAGATTGACCGGTAAATCGAGAGCATCGCCTTTCGGCTCAGCTCCTTCTTCACCACGACAGACCGGTACAGCGACCGCATTACTGCAGCCGCTGCACCGATCCGCCTCTCAATCTCACGCTCCATTCTTCCCTCACTCGTGGATACAGGATCCCAAGATACTTAAACTCCTCCACTTGAGGCAGGAACTCTCCCCCAACCTGAAGGGAGCAAGCCATCTTTTTCCGGTCGAGAACCATGGCCTCGGACTTGGAGGTGCTGACTCTCATCCCAGCTGCTTCACACTCGGCTGCGAACCGCCCCAGTGCATGCTGAAGGTCCTGGCTCGAGGGAGCCAACAAGACAACATCATCTGCAAAAAGCAGAGACGAAATCTGGCGGCTCCCCAAACGAACCCCCTCCGGCCCCTGGCTGTGCCTAGAAATTCTGTCCATAAAAATGATGAACAGAACCGATGACAAAGGGCAGCCCTGCCGGAGTCCAACATGCACCGGGAACAGGTCCGACTTACTGCCGGAAATGCGGACGAAGCTCCTGCTCCGGTTTTACAGGGGCTGTACAGCCCTCAATAGAGGGCCTCCAACCCCATACTCCCGGAGCACCTCCCACAGAATGACGCAAGGGACACGGTGGAATGCCTTCTCCAAGTCCACAAAACACATGTGGACTGTTTGGGCAAACTCCCATGAACCCTCAAGCACCCTGTGGAGGGTATAAAGCTGGTCCAGTGTTCCACGGCCAGGACGAAAACCGCATTGTTCCTCCTGAATCTAAGGTTCGACTATCGGCCGCATTCTCCTCTCCAGTACCCTGGAATAGACTTTCCTAGGGAGGCTGAGGAGTGTGATCCCCCGATAGTTGGAACACACCCTCCAGTCCCCCTTTTTAAAAAGAGGGACCACCACCCCAGTCTGCCAGTCCAGAGGCACTGTCCCTGTCTGCCACGCGATGTTGCAGAGGTGTGTCAACCAAGACAAACCTACAACATCCAGAGACTTGAGGTACTCAGGGCGGATCTCATCCACCCCCGGTGCTTTGCCACCGAGGAGCTTGCGAACTACCTCAGTGACTTCAGCCCCGGTGATGGATGAATTGACCTCCAAGTCCCCAGTCTCTGCTTCCTCTACGGAAGACATGACAGTGGGTTGAGGATTGAGGAGATCCTCGAGGTCAACAGCTGCCCATCTCCACTGTAAACAGTGTTGACAGAAAGCTGCTTCCCCTTCCTGAGGCGCCGAATGGTTTGCCAGAATTTCCTCGAGGCCGACTGGTAGTCCTCCTCCATGGCCTCCCTGAACTCCTCCCAGACCCGAGTTTTTGATTCTACAACCGCCCGAGCTGCCGCGCGCTTGGCCTGCTGGTACCCGTCAGCTGCCTCAGGAGTCCTATGAGCCAGCCAGGCCCGACAGGACTCCCTCTTCAGCTTGACGGCATCCCTTACTTCCGGTGTCCACCACCGGGTTCGGGGGTTGCCGCCACGAAAGGTACTGCCGACTTTACGGCCACAGCTACGGACGGCTGCATCAACAATGGAAGTGGAGAACATGGTCCATTCGGACTCAATGTCTCCAACCTCCCTCAGAATCTGGTCGAAGCTCTCCCGGAGGTGGGAGTTGAAAACCTCCATGACAGCGGGTTCCGCCAGACGTTCCCAACAGACCCTCACGGTACGTTTGGGTCTGCCAAGTCTGTCCCGCTTCTTCCCCTGCCAGCGAATCCAACTCACCACCAGGTGGTGATCAGTTGACAGCTCAGCCCCTCTCTTTACCCTAGTGTCCAAGACATACCGCCGAAGGTCAGATGATATGACTACAAAGTCGATCATTGACCTCCAGCCTAGGGTGTCCTGGTGCCACGTGCACTGATGGGCACCCTTATGCTTGAACATGGTGTTCGTTATGGACAAACTGTGACTAGCACAGAAATCCAATAACAGAACACCACTTGGGTTCAGATCGGGGAGGCCGTTCCTCCCAATCACACCCCTCCAGGTATCACTGTCGCTAACCACGTGAGCATTGAAGTCCCCCAGCAGAACAATGGAGTTCCCGGTTGGAGCACTTTCCAGTACCCCTCCCAGGGACTGTTTTTACCATTCCTTTAAAACACCATGATGAGTGCACGTTCAGCACAGTTATCAAATTGGCTGTGCTGAATGTGCGCTCTCTTTTAAACAAATCTTTTATCATAAATTACTTAATTTTAGACAAAAACCTAGAAGGTATTCACCTTACAGGGACATGGCTCAGCACTGACACACCTGTTGTTCTCACTGAGGCTTCCCCACCAAATTTTAACTTTTTATTCTCTACTGGGGGGGGGCAAAAAGGGAGGCGGCACTGCATCTATCACCAGAACTACAATGTCTGCAAATGCAGTTCCTTTTAACAGTTACATCATTTGAGCACCATGCCTTTGTTTTTAGCAGTCCTCCTATTCTTTGCATAACGGTCTACAGACCACCCCAGTATTCAGTGAATTCTCTGAGTTCTTATCAATCATTCACACCACCTACAGCAGGATTTTAATAACTGGTGATTTTAATCTACACATTGACAACAACTCGGACCCAGTATCCAGAGAATTTTTAAACCTCTTAAACTATATGGATTTTAAACAGCACGTTACACAGCCGACCCACAGCAGGGGGCACACCCTGGACCTGATCATAACTTATGGCCTGTCTGTGGGGGTGTCCTCTGTTGTGGATCTGTCTGTGTCCGATCACTCGTGTGTTTTTTAACATCCCCAGTTTTAATCAGCGGGAGGCACCAGTGAGAACAGTGAGGAAATGCTACCTAACTCCTGAAGTGGCTGCAAATTTTATCCATATTTTACAGAGCACTCCTGCAGAGATTTTACCAGCACCCTGTGATTTTATCGTTGACAATTTTAACAGTAATCTGAAGTCAACGCTGGACTCAGTGGCTCCTCTTTTAACAAAAACAATTAGGAAAAAACCTACACCTCCGTGGAGAAATGAAGATATTAAGTATCTGAAAAGAAACTGCAGGAGTGCTGAGAGGAAATGGAGAAAATCAAAACTGACAGTCCATGAAATTTTACGTCATCACCTCAAAACTTACAATAACACCATTAAACAGGCAAGAATTTCTCACTTCAAAAAGCTAATCTCTGACCATAAAAATAATCCCAAATTTCTCTTCTCCACAATTGATCTTTTAATAAACAGTAATTTTAACAGACCTCATAAGACAATAACAAATACCCCGTGTGAAGACTTTGCAGACCACTTCAGGCGCAAAATTGATAACATCAGATCCAGTCTTTTATCTCAACAGGTTTTAACTACCAATACGTCTGGATCACAGGTATTACCTGAGGAAACACTGGAGAGTTTTGCCCTGGTTGACGCAAGGACACTTGGTCGAGTTTTCTCCCAGGTAAACCCCACAACCTGCCTTTTAGACCCAATTCCCACACCATTTTTTAAAACACTCAGTGGGTTCTTTGAGGAACAGCTGCTATACATGGTGAATTGCTCTCTTCAGACGGGTGTCTTCCCGGCCTCCTTTAAAACGGCGGTGGTGAAGCCCCTTCTGAAGAAGAGCAATTTAGACCCCAATATTCTTAATAACTACCGACCTGTATCCAACTTACCTTTTTTAAGTAAAATTTTAGAAAAACTGTTTTTTAACCAAGTAAATGATTTTTTAAACAAAAAGAACATTTTAGAAAGGTATCAGTCTGGTTTTAGGATGAACCACAGTACCGAGACAGCCCTATTAAAGATTCTAAATGATATCAGATGCAACTTAGATAAACACAAGCTCACAATCTTGGTATTACTGGATCTAACTGCCGCCTTCGATACAGTAGACCACACATTTTATTAAACAGACTGAGGCACCTGGTCGGGCTCTCAGGTACTGCTTTTAACTGGTTCGTCTCATACCTCACTGACCGACACTTCTTTGTAAGTTGGGATGCATGTTCCTCAGGTACCCATGAGATCAAGTGTGGGGTTCCCCAGGGGTCAATTTTAGGTCCAACTCTTTTTAATCTGTACATGCTACCCCTCGGGGACGTCATCAGGAGGCACGGCATCAGCTTCCATAGTTATGCTGATGATACGTAACTGTACATTGCTGTGTCTCCTGATGACACAGGGCCTATTGATGCCCTTTTTAACTGTATTTTAGACATCAAGTCATGGATTGCAGAAAATTTCCTTCAGCTCAATCAGGACAAAACAGAGGTCTTAGTCATTGGTCCTGAAGGCCAGAGAGAGAAACTTTTACCAAAACTACAAGATCTGAAACCAACACATTCTGTAAAAAGTCTGGCCGTGATTTTTGACTCTGAGCTTACTTTTATTCCACACATCAAAAACATAACAAAGATAGGTTTTTACCATCTTAAGAATATAGCCAGAGTCCGCCCGTTTCTCTCTCAGGCCAGCACGGAGGTGCTGGTGCATGCTTTTATCTCTTGTCGCTTAGATTATTGTAATGCCCTGCTCTCTGGTCTTCCCAAAAAGAGTATCTCAAATTTTCAATTACTACAGAACTCAGCCGCTCGCGTGCTGACTAGGACCAGAGGGCGGGAGCACATTACACCAGTTTTAAAATCACTGCATTGGCTCCCCGTGTGTTTCAGAATAGATTTCAAGGTTCTTTTATTAGTTTTCAAATGTCTTAACGGTCTTGGGCCTTCTTCTTGACCTACTTTTACCATATCAACCCTCGCGGACCCTGAGGTCCTCCGGCTCCAGCCTCTTAACCATACCAAAAGTAAGAACTAAAACACACGGGGAGGCAGCTTTTAGTCATTATGGCCCCCAACTGTGGAACAGCCTGCCGGAGAACCTCAGGGCCGCAGAGACTGTTGATGTTTTTAAAAAGAGGCTCAAGACTCACTTTTTTAATCAGGCTTTCAATTGATATGTTTGATTATCTCATTCCTTTAATCAGGCTTCTTATCTTATCATATTTTAGTTGTGTGTTTTAATGACATGACTATTTACTATTTATTTCATTTACTGTTTATTTATAGTTTATCTATAGCTTTCATTTATAGTTTATTTACTATTTATTTCCTTTACTCATTTTATTTCATTCAATGTTCATGTTTTATATGTTGTATTATTTTACTCTATTTTATTTACTTTACTTATTGTCTTGTCTTGAACTTTTCTTCTTTTAAATGTTTATTTTATTTTATTTAATTAATTAATTAATTAATTAATTTATTTATTTATTTTTATTCCAGTGTTTCCTCGGCGGGTCCTCCACACTGAGAGATGTGTCTGATCTGTTGCAGGGGGCACTGTCCTCAGGCCCTCTTGGCCCGGCTGGTTGGGGGACTCCCTACCTTGGTGTGGGGTCCACCGGTCTGTCGGGCTTGGGTGGGCCCGGGTGCGGGTGCCCCGTGTGCTCACAGTCCCTGATGTCTCTTGGTGTGGACGACCCCAAAGGTGGCATTTTCCTCATTCATTAGTGCCCTGCCATGTCTCGTTACCCCTGCTATCGTCTGCAGTAAGAATGTGTATGTATGTGTGTGTGTGTGTGTGTATGTATGTATGTGTATGTGCACGTGTGTGCACGCGTGTGCATGTGTGTATGCGTGTAGTTGAGGGTGGGTGTTTGTACATACGGAGGGTGGGAGGGATGGGTTTTTATTGTTGCTTTATTTTGATTTATATTGTTTTTAAATCCTGTGAAGCACTTTGTGTTGCATTTTAATATGTATGAAAAGTGCTATATAAATAAAGTTTGATTTGATTTGATTTGAATTTCCACCTTTTCCACCTTCCACCATTTCTGACCTTCCCTCTAGACCACTGTCTAATTCTGCTTCTGTTGTGAACTCTTTTGTTGACGAATATGGGATATGGGAATCTTGGGGATTTAAAAATCAATATCTGAACTATTTTAATATCTATATTATATTATTATAATATATATTATTATATTATATTATTATTATATAATATAATATTTATTTCCTTTCAGACAAAAAGGTGCTGTTGCACATAGTAGCAGAAGCTCAGTGCTCCCTGAAACTTTTGTGGATACTTTTATGTGCATTGACAAGTGTTGAATTGTGTGTGCCAAGAGAATTGCAATTCTCCTACAGCCAAGATGAACTTTTAAATATTGAAATCAAGTACCATATGGAAATTTCAAGTGACTTTCACCACTTGCATCAGTCATCCGGGATGCATGTGTGGCTATTATCACAAAAACCTGGCTTCACTCGGGAATACCAGACAAAGCTATCGAGCTAATAGGTCGCTCCACACACCACAGTCACCGTGACTAAAGACTCTGGTAAGACCCGCGGAGGCGGCTTATCTATCGATGTGAACAACAACTGGTGCACAAACGCCACTGTCATAGATCATCACTGCTCACCAGACCTGAAGTATGTAACAATAAAATGCAGACCATTCTACCTTCCATGGGAGTTATCAGTAGTTTTAGGGCCACAGGGCAATCATGCCAAGCACTAGTCACTGCAGCTATGAAATAGTTTTGTTATACTTTGTGTTTTTTCTTCATCTTATTATTATTAGGTCGTATAGTTTTTGATCAATCACTGTTCAATGACCATGATCATTTTGGGAGAAATTTTGAGATTGTAATGGGTGTGTATTGCACGGAATGTTCGCGTCAGAGTGGGTCATGTCATCGGTCAGAGTGGGAGAGAGCCTAAAAAAACTCCAGATTTTTTCCCTTTCCACACTCCTCCCAGCCACTATTTACACTCTACATGCATGATTTTTTTCCAGATTTGTAGACAAATTTGTTCTGTCTCTCACAATGTGCTCAAAAAATCAGAGAGAATCAGAATTTGAATTAGCAGCCTCTAAGTGCAGCCACGTCTGTCTCTGCTCCTCATTAACTCCAATACAAAGATTTTCTGAGAGAAGCAGAACGGACCCCTGTTTTAAACTCGCAAGTGTCTCCAAAATATTTTCTGTAGAAACACCGAAATCACATCAATCATTCAGGAAGTCCTTACAGCAATGATGGTCTGTGTTTTGTTTTGTTTTTTATAGGAGCTACGGTTTTGTCAGCATAAGCTCAAATGTGAGAGCAGTGCAGAGGCAGAAAATGGCTCTATTTCTCCACATTTCTGTCTGCCTCTGTCTACCTGGGGGGGCCCTATCGTCAATGGCAACCACCTCAACCAACCTCTCAGCCTCAGTACATCTCTGAGCACTCCTCACACACACACACACACACACACACACACACACACACACACACACACACACACACACACACACACACGTAGCTTCATGTGATTACAGATACACACAAAGAGAGACACACACAAATACCAACACATGTAACCAGAGTTAAAATCCTCAAATCTGGCCCACTAGGGATTTTTCCTACCCTCTGTGGCCCTTGAATGAAGTTGAAATGTTAGTAATGTAATGACTGATGTTGGCCTGTTAGCATTAGCCACAATGCTAACAATGGCTAATGCTAACATGAGATCCTATGAACTTGTGGGTGCATACAGGTTTGACTTATGATGTAAGGTTGTTGTGCTAATATGCTAATGATTAACATGCTAATGCTAACATGCTAACCTACGGTAAAATGATTCTTAAATGCATTCAAATGGTGTTTGAGATTTTTTCAATGTGTTATTTGACATGCTAATGTTAGCTTAGTATTAATTGTTTGAAATCTCATTGTAATGTACACACTACGGCAGTAGCCCCCGTGGCCCTTTCAAAATTTCTGTTGTCTAGTTATGATTGCCGTCTACATACCACCGGATGCTTATGCTAAGTTAGCTAAAGCCCACTACTAGAACTGTTGTGAAATGGTCAGACGACGCATCTTTACAACTGCAGGACTGCTTTGACAGGACTGAGTGGAACCTCTTCTCTGACCCTGATCTGGATACCTACACCATTACTGTTCTCTGTTACATCAGGACCTGCATTGAAAACATAACAACAAATAATTGCATCACAGTTTTCCCAAACAGGAAATCCTGGATGAGCAAGGAGGTGCAGGCTCTACTACATGAGTGGAATGCAGCTTTCAGGGTTGGGGACAGAGAGCGGTACAGCGCAGCCAGGCACAACCTGAAGAACGGCATCAAGCAGACCAAGTCCGCGTACAGGAATTAAATTAGGACCACTTCTCCAACAGAGAACCAGCACTTATGTGGCAAGGCATCCAGCACATAACCAACTGCAAGGGAAATCAGCAATTACAATATTACCAGACTACCAGCCAGTAGGCAAAAATTCTTATACCAGACTCCTGTCTGATAGTGCTGTAGCTAAATTTAAGGATATGATTCAATTCAATTCAATTTTATTTATTTGTATAGCGCCAAATCACAACAGAAGTTGTCTCAGGACACTTTCCATATAGAGCTGGTACAGACCAAGCTCTTTTATCTACAGAGAAACCAACAATTCCCCCATGAGCAAGCACTTGGCGACAGTGGCGAGGAAAAACTTCCTTTTAACAGGCAGAAACCTCGAGCAGAACCAGACTCTGGGTGGGCGGCCATCTGCCTCGACTGGTTGGGTGAGAGAGGAAGAGCAAGAGAGGGAGAGTGAGACAGACAGACAGACAGACAGACAGACAGACAGACAGAAATGCAGTCAGAGAGAGACAGAGAGACAGAGAGACAGACATGCAATCACAGTAACAGTGACAGTGGATGTAATAATAGCAGTAGCAGTTGCAGTGGATGTCAGGCAGGGCCAAGGCAGGAGATGCAGCTGAAATCCACAATCCAGATTCAGCCACTGTCCATGGGAACCTGCAAGACAACAAAGCACAGAGACTCCGGGGAAGGAGCTAAGTTAGTAACACGCCGCGGTAGGACATGAGAGCGTGCGGATGGAGAGGGACAGAAGGACAGAGCAGCTCGGTGTATCTTTGGATGTCCCCCGACAGTCTAATCCTATAGCAGCATAACTAGGGGCTGGTCCAGGACAAGCCTGAGCCAGCCCTAACTATAAGCTTTATCAAAAAGGAAAGTTTTAAGCCTACTCTTAAATGTAGAGACAGTGATTCCATCAGTATTTAATTCAATGCTATGTTTCAATACAACAAAGGATTCCTATGCTAACGTTAGTCCCTCCCAGATTGACTACCTGGTTGATCATGCTACAGGTTCATTGCGTATGACACTTGACTCTGTTGCTCCCCTAAAAAAGAAGATAAGTAAACAGAGGAGGTTAGCTCCATGGTATACTCCTCAAACCCGCAAATTAAAGCAAACTTCACGGAAAATAGAAAGGAAATGGCGTTCTACCAATTTGGAAGAATTTCGGTCCGCCTGGCAAGACAGTCTTAAAATATACAGGAAAGCCCTCCGCCATGCCAGGGCAGCCTATTACTCTGCAATAATAGAGGAAAATAAGAACAATCCCAGGTTTCTCTTCAGCACTGTAGCCAGGCTGACAGAGAGCCATAATTCTGTTGAACCATGTATTCCTTTAGCTCTGAACAGTAATGACTTAATGAGCTTCTTTAATGGTAAAATTCTGACTATTAGAGACAGAATTCATCGGCTCCTGTCGTCAACAGGTACTGTTTTGTCTTCAAACACAGAAACCGTAGAAACTGTTACTCAGTCTGTCGCAGTTTTAGACTGTTTTACTCCTGTTGACCTTCACCAACTAATTTCAATAATTTCATCATCAAAATCATCTACCTGTATTTTAGATCCTATCCCGACTAAGCTGTTTAAAGAAGTATTACCTCTAATTGACTCTTCAGTATTAGACATGATCAATCTCTCTTTATCAACAGGCTACGTACCACAGTCCTTTAAAGTAGCTGTGATAAAACCGCTCCTTAAAAAGCCTACTCTTGATCCAGGGGTTTTAGCCCTATAGACCAATATCCAACCTTCCCTTTCTCTCAAAAACTCTTGAGAAAGCAGTTGAAATCAGCTGTGCGACTTTCTAAACAATAATAGTTTATTTGAGGATTTCCAGTCAGGATTTAGAGTACATCATAGCACAGAGACAGCACTGGTTAAAGTTACAAATGACCTTCTAATTGCATCTGATAAAGGATTTGTCTCTGTACTAGTCTTATTGGATCTTAGTGCTGCATTTGACACCATTGACCATGGCATCCTATTGCAGACACTGGAACACTTCATTGGCATTAAGGGAACTGCGCTAAGCTGGTTTAAATCCTACTTGTCAGATCGCTCTCAGTTTGTATGCGTTAATGACGACTCACTAAAGTCAGCTATGGAGTTCCGCAGGGTTCTGTGCTTGGACCAGTTCTATTCACCTTATATATGCTTCCTTTAGGTAAGATTATCAGGAAGCACTCAATAAATTTTTATTGCTGTGCAGATGATACCCAGCTATATTTATCAATGAAGCCGGAAGAAACCAGTCAGTTAACTAGACTACAAGCATGTCTTCATGACATAAAGACCTGGATGACCTGCAATTTTTTGATGCCAAACTCAGACAAAACTGAAGTTATAGTAGTAGGCCCTAAACATCTTAGAAAGTCACTTTCTGATGACATAGCAGCTATGGATGGCATTGCGCTGGCCTCCAGCACCACTGTAAAGAATCTGGGAGTTATCTTTGACCAAGACATGTCCTTTCACTCCCATGTAAAACAAATTTCAAGGACTGCCTTTTTTCACCTACGTAATATCGCAAAAATCAGGCATATTTTGTCTCAAAATGATGCAGAAAAACTAGTCCATGCATTCGTAACTTCCAGGCTGGATTATTGCAATTCTTTACTATCAGGCTGCCCGAATTCGTTGCTGAATATTCTTCAGTTGCTCCAGAACGCTGCAGCATGTGTCCTGACAAAAACCAGGAAGAGAGATCATATTTCTCCAATACTAGCCGCTCTGCACTGGCTCCCTGTAAAGTTTAGAACAGATTTTAAAATTCTCCTCCTTACTTACAAAGCCATAAATGGCCAGGCACCTTCTTATCTTAAAGAGCTCATAGTACCTTATTGCCCCACTCGAACACTGCGTTCCCAGAATGCAGGTCTACTTATGGTTCCTAAAGTCTCAAAAAGCAGAACAGGAGTCAGAGCATTTAGCTATCAAGCTCCTCTGCATTGGAACCATCTTCCAGTCTTTGTCCGGGAGGCAGACACTGTCTCTACATTTAAGAGTAGGCTTAAAACTGTCCTTTTTGATAAAGCTTATAGTTAGGGCTGGCTCAGCCTGGTCCTGGACCAGCCCCTATTTATGCTGCTATACAGTAGGATTAGACTGTTGGGGGACCTCCAAAGATACACCGAGCTCCACTGTCCTTCTGTCCCTCTCCATCTGCACGCTTTCATGTCCTACCACGGCGTGTTACTATCTTAGCTCCTTCCCCAGAGTCTCTGTGCTTTGTCGTCTGGCAGGTTACACAGTGGCTGAATCTGGATTGTGGATTTCAGCTGCGTCTCCCGCCTTGGCCCTGCCTGACATCCACTGCAACTGCCACTGCTATCATTACATCCACTGTCACTGTTACTGTGATTGCATGTCTGTCTCTCTGTCTCTCTCTCTCTCTCTCTCTCTCTCTCTCTCTCTCTCTCTGTCTCTCTCTCTCTGTCTCTCTCTCTCTGACTGCATTTCTGTCTGTCTGTCTGTCTGTGTGTCTGTCTGTCTGTCTGTCTGTCTGTCTGTCTGTCTGTCTGTCTCACTCTCCCTCTCTTGCTCTCCCTCTCTCACCCAACCGGTCGAGGCAGATGGCCGTCTGGTTCTGCCCGAGGTTTCTGCCTGTTAAAAGGAAGTTTTTCCTCGCCACTGTCGCCAAGTGCTTGCTCATGGGGGAATTGTTGGTTTTCTGTAGATAAGAGAGCTTGGTTTGTACCAGCTCTATATGGAAAGTGTCCTGAGACAACTTCTGTTGTGATTTGGCTCTATACAAATAAAATTGAATTGAATTGAATTATTGTAATGTGTGTTTGTTTGTTTATTTATTTATTTATTACTGTCTTGAAATTCAAGCACAGTACAATGCATTTTGTTGTATTTTTAATTAAAGCTATTCTTTTCTAGGGCTGCACGTTGGCGCAGCAGGTAGTGCGCGTGCCTCACAGCAAGAAGGTTGCCGGGTACTCTGGCTTCCTCCCACAGACCAAAAACATGCTCATTAGGTTAATTGATGACTCTAAATTGTCCGTAGGTGTGAGTGCGAATGTTTGTTTTTCCTTGCATGTGGCCCTGCAACAGGCTGGCAACCGGTTCAGGGTGTACCCCGCCTCTCGCCCATTATAGCTGGGATAGGCTCCAGCCCCCCGCAACCCCGAAAGGGATAGGCAGTATAGATAATGGATGGATATTCTATTCTATTCTATTCTATTCTATTCTATTCTATTCTATTCTATTCTATTCTATTCTATTCTATTCTATTCTATTCTATTCTAAAAAGCTCTCAGTCCTCAAATCCAGTGGTTATAATAGCATTATTATTTCAGATCACAGCCCAGTAGTAATGCAGCTTTGCTGTTCCTGCTTTGTTGTTTCTGATTAAGATTTTATATTCATTCATATTTCAACATTCACTGATATCTTTCTTTAGATTCACTGCCAGCCAGACACAAGTATAGATATTGTATGGGTGGCTATGAAAGCTTATCTTCACAGTCAAATCAAATCAAATCAAATTGATTAAAGACACTCGACCAAGCTATCTCACAAAATGTATAAAATATATTCTCTGCTGTTGGAACATTTTTGGCACTCACAAGATAAGACTATTTATCCCAGTTTGGGGAAACAAAACAATAAAAAAAGTGTGTGTGTGTGTGTGTCTGTCTGTCTACCCCTGGAGTCGTGGCCGGGCAGCCCCTGACCTGCTGCCAGCTCCTCCCACAGCGACTCACCTGCATTCACTCTCCCTTCATCAGGGAGAGTATAAAAGACATGGACCTGCTTCTCCTCGTTGCCGAATTATTCCTTATGCCATGGTAGATGTATGGTTGTTTGGTCTGTAAGTACGAGTCTCTTTGTCTACCTCTCCTAGTTAAGAAAAGTCTTTATTTTTGGTCCATCGTTTTTTCCAGCCATTTATTGTGCTGTGTTTTTCTTTTGTTTCAGTGTCTGCCTGCCGCTTCCATGCGTGCCTCGTGTCGAACCCGCTCCGTCGGTGCTCCTTCTGTTTTTCCACTCCGTTTGAGTGCGCCTTTTGTTTCTTCGTCTCCCACTCCTTTTGAGTGCACTTTTTGTTTGTTAGTTATCCGCTTGTTGAGCGCGTTTTCTCTTATTTTGTTTGTTAATAAATCGTTCTTGTTTTTACACAATTCCTGCCTCTGGTTCCTGCATCTCTGGGTCCTATTACTTGGCGGCTGCAAGCCTAACAATCCAAGGATGACATCCACGGATGTTCACTGGTGTAGTCTGTGGTATATTATTTCAGAAATCAATTACCATCTCTTTCAGCTTGCTGGTGTTTATTTGCAGGTGGTTCAGTCCACACCAGTTGACTAAGTTGGTTACAACCTTCCTGGACTCCAATTTGATCCCCTTTGATAGATGTGATGATGTGGCTGTAGCATCGGAGAACTTTTGGATGTGGCAGGTCGGTGTTGTGTCTGAAGTCCAATGTGTAGAGGGTGATGAGCAAAAGGGAGAGCACTGTCCCCTGTGGAGCCTCTGTGCTGCAAAATACCAAATTGGACATGCAGTCGCTAAAGCTCACATACTGTGGTCTGTTGAACATGACCCTCACCATGCTTCCAGTATGCTCCAGATGGGAAAGAGATCCATGGAGCAGGTAGATGACTGCATCCTCCATGACGATGATATGCAAACTGTGGGGGTCCAGCTCGCTGCCCACCAGGTGATGGAGGTTGGTTTAGTATAATCCTCTCCATGGTCTTCATCAGGTGGGAGGTTAAGGCTACTGGCCTGCAGTGGTTGGGCTCCCTGGGATGCACGGTCTTTGGGACTGGAACCACAAAGGAAGTTTTCCAAAGGGTTGGAACTCTCTCCAGACTGAGGCTCATGTTAAAGATGTTCAGGATGACACCAGGGATGAGGAGAGCCGTCAGGCTGAAGAAGCAGGCCTACAGGGCATGGTTGATCCTGTTGGGGGCCATCCATCCCTGCAGACCTGATCTGCGCAATCCCTGAGCAGTCTGGAGCTGATGCCATCCAGGCCTGTAGTCTTCCTCACCTTCATCCTCCTGAGCTCCTTCCTCATCTGGTCAGTTATTATGGAGAGACTGGGGAGGGGACTGGGGAGTGGCTCCTGTAGAGTGACATGGAGGGAGGTGAATGCAGTCTGTGAAGTGCGGAGGGAGGGGGGTTAAGTGGTGTGGACTACACAACACATCCCAGTCAGTGGTGTCAAAACAGTCCCTCAGTACCATGTTGGGCTTCTCTGGCCATCTTCTCACATGTCCGATTGTTGGTGGTTGTTTATTCACCAAAGGTACCATGTATGCAGGGAGCAGATAAACCAGATTGTGGTCAGAACGGCTGACTCTCCTGTTCACTCTCAGCAGTTGAAAATTGTCCAGCGTAACATGCTTGTCTGGCGCAATCTCTGGTAACCAAATTTCAGTCAAACATATGAGACTACACTCCCGGTACTCCCTTTGCAGTCTGGTTAGCACCGTTAGCTCTTTCAACTTATTTTGGAGATATCTCACGTTCCCCAATCTTAATTTGGATAAATTCAGAGAATTTTCTAATCGCGCAAGCTGTGTGGATGGCAATGTCTGTTTACTGGCCCAACTTCTTGAGACTAAAAACATTTCAGCAACCACTTGATGGTGTAGTGTTTGTTATTTAAACTTTTCAGTTATCCTGTGAAACATTATGTATACCGTAGGATGGTTGTATGATCACTTTGGGCAGATACAGGCATTTCAAAAGTTTCATCTGTTTTTAACAACTTGTTTCTTTGAAACATATTTGCTGTTGTAAATCAGTAGTATATTATGGAATTATTGGGAGACTATGTTGCTGCTGCAGTTCTGTGTTTAGAAACACCCAACCTTTCACATTCACAAATTACGAAATACCGCTTTGTCACACCCCGCTGCATCTCATACAAAAAGATACCCTTCAGCTCACACATCCACAGCAATATTATATTGACACATTCTAATCCCAGTGATGCACAAAGCCGTCCTGCCATAAAGCCTTTCAAACATGAGGTTAATATTGTAAAACAGTTGCAGCTAGTTAGGTTTAGGCACCAGAAACACTTGGTAGGCATCAAAACTACTTTGTTAGGTATAGGCATCAAAACTACTTTGTTAGGTAGAGGCATCAAAACTACTAGGTTAGATTTAGGCAACAAAATTACTTGGTTAGGTATAAGCATCAAGACTACTTTAGGTATAGGAAAATGAGGTTTCTCACAGGACACAAACCCGTGCAGCAGAACACACATTGTCACACATTGCATATCAGTCCTGTGTGGTCTTTTCTGTTTGGAAATACATCAGTTAGTTGGCATGGAGATTTGATTTTCCATCAATCTAACATCTGAGATAATTTCCCCTTCTGGATGACAATGAGATTATTATTCCATACAGATCTGTTTGTTGTTGCAGACTACATGTGGATTATGCTGATAGCCTGGACACTTTGGAAATAGCAGAGAAATAATTACCCCTTGGTATTAATTAACAAACATTCATTTAATTATTTTTAGTTTTTATGAAATTTGATTACAATACTTTTAATGGGTATTGAGTTTGAAGGGTTGCTTTACCCTGGCATAGTTTCATCAAAATATGACAAATGACAGGGGAACACAGCTTTATCTTATCGCAAGCATTTTTGATCTCCTAGAGAGGTGCATCTGCTAACCCAACAAACCAATGTGTCCTGTTGTGTTACACAAGACAGATGCAACAACCCTTGATCTAATTTGACTCAAAATAGCCAGACAAAATGACAGAAAAGTACTGCAATTTTTTCATTTTCCTGCATCTGAAGTTTCTGTTCCTTCAAAGGGATACAAGATGCCATTGGATTAGATGCACTGACACAAAATAATGCAATTTTCCTGAGGAAGATATATTTTTCTGACGCAGTCCCAGTCCCAGAATCTGGTCCTTTGTTTGAGCTTCTTCTGAGTATTCTACATCTGAAAACTAGCCTAGGATGTTGTAATGTGGATTTTTAAGTCCAGACCAGACCAATGCATAACATATGATCTGACAGGAACACAATTTATGATGAAGTTAAGGGGACAAGCAGCAGTGTTAGTTCAGGTTGCCAATGTAGCAACACAAGAGGCTGAAGCACTTGTCATCCTTGCATATAATTATTAGACAATGTTTATTTCTCTTAAGTGAAATTCAAATACCCTCATTTTCAAGCACACATACAAACACACATATAATGAAACTGAGGTATGCACAAATTAAGTATAAGGTGGGCTACATCACCTATATATATGTGAGCACAAGCATTCACCTACACACACAACAAACGTGTGCACACACGCAGTCGTGTTTCCATCATTTTTTGGGACATCACAGAGACTTACATTCAGAGACTTACCTTAATCATAACCATAGCCAGTTCTTGCCTAACCCCAACCTTATCCCTAACCATAACCACTATTCGCCTATTCCTAACCGTATACCTAACCTAACCTTACCTAACCTGTAACCCTATCCTCAGTCTTCACTCTAAAATGTAATGATTTAACTTGTGGGGACCTGTATTTTGTCCCCACAATGTGACTGTGAGTCCCCACATGTGACTGAGTAAACAGATTTTTGTCCCCATAACATGAACAATGCATGAGCACACACACACACACACACACACACACACACACACACACACACACACACACACACACACACACACACACACACACACACACACACACACACACACACACACAACCTGTAGGCCCTTCACAGATTCCCCAATTAAAGTCTAATTATAGTTTTGTCTTGATGGCAAAAGGCAAAACTCTATCAGTTCCCTAATGGCTACGGTGCTTTTGTGCTCCTAGCAACCAGCCATTCTTTTGTATGGGCTACATACACTCTGACACCATGTGAAAGCTGCCTATGGATTGCTGCTTTGTTATTTATAGAACAGCATTTCATAATGGCCTTCACAAAAGCAAATAAATCAGTTTTAATAAGCTGGTGTTCACTGGGGCAGATCTAAAAATTACAAGAGAAAAATAGCGAAACCTACTGTGGGTTTCCGACTGAGAAAAAATAAATAAATAAATAAATAAAAAGACCCAATGTCTCTCTCTATTATGTATAATAGCACATCAGTGGTCTAATTAATTTCTAAGAATTTTCATTCTAGGGTTTAAAAACATATATTTGTAATTGAATGAATTTGACTATTGGTAGATTTAAAAACAAAAGAAAAGTGGGAAAGTAAAAATTTGTGATTCTCTGAATTTTCTCCTGAGGCTGAAATTGTGGGGATCTGCAGTTTCCCCTCCTTATTCCATTTCGTGTCCTTTGTTTCCCCTCTCCCTCTGTCTCCTATCTGTCTCCCACATGTCTGTCTGGTATGAGTGTATTTCCCTGCAGGGCATGGCTGACAGGTTGGGCTTGGCCTCCTCCTCCCCTGAGCACAGCTTCACTCAGTCATTCAATCAAGATTCACCTGCCACCACAGTATATAAGCACCAGCTCTCCACAGTATTCATTGAATCATCCATTCATCCACATGGTGCCATGCCCTGTCTGTCTACATCTTTGGAAAGGATTGGATCTACACTCGTCTGGCCTACTTCCCCCCTCAAGTCCTCCTCAAGTTTGAATACTCATTGAATCATCAGTTTCTGTTCTCAGTCTGATATGATTCCGGAGAATCAAAGCGATTGCTGGAGCAGAGGTGTGGACAATCAGCAGGAGACTAGGAGCCGTTAGCAACAACGGTTTATTACAGACAAAATTACAGAAACACAAAATCAGCCCAATAAAACAAACAATCACTACACTGTGGCAAGCGGGTAGGAAAAAATAACCATTGACTAAGAAATAACAAAAACACTTGGGAGAAACAAACTAACAAACTGTCACTACCAGAACTCTCGGGACACACTAACACAAAATCAGCCCTATGAAACAAAAATCACTACACCGTGGCGAGCGGGTAGGAAGACAAAACCAGAACAAGCAAAGACAAAACTAGAACAAGAATACAAACTGACAAAGCTAGACAATAATGGGAAACTAAGTAACAAGACTAAGCAGAACAAGAAGACTATGGTACATGAACTAGAGCAAGAATGGCTGGAAAGTCATGGCAAGAAAGCTTAGACAATCTGTTTAAGAGAGTCAGGCAATCAGTGGAGATCTGCAACAAAGAGTGGCAGCACCGCCAGGCCACACCTCCACTGCAGGCAAGGGGAGAGAGAGAGAGCCATTAAGAAAAACAATTACAAAATAACCAGAAAACACAAAATAAAAATGCGGACCATAACACAGTCACAATAAAGACTGCGCCACCGGCGCAGTGGTATTTTCGAGTGGCGCAGGCAGGCGCATTTGGTATTTTGGTAGACCAAGGGGTACAGTGGTGCGCCAGGATGGGCGTTGCGGTGCAGTAGGGGGGAGGTGTCGGCATAATGAGCCGGTGCATTGGAATTTTCGCCCACTTTGGTCTGCGCCGGCGCCTTAAAAGTGCGCTGAAAGCTCGCCACCTCAGACCTCGGGTGCTTTTCATTCCATAAATTGGTCTCCTCATCTCCTCCACTCGCTTCTTCTCCTTGCGTCTTAGCTCCGCCCAGCGAGGACATGAAAGAGGGATGCGAGGAAGGGACGTGAGGACGGAGGAAACAAAACTCCGAAATGAAAAATTCTTGCTCCACAGCATCAGTCCGAAGCGACGTCAATTACTGATGACGTTTGCACAGCTGTAAAAGCTGTAAAATGTGATATTATGGTCAGATCTGCAGTCAGACTGTTCTACTCCTGATTGCTATTGATGAGGTTTCAATTATATGCCATTATAGGCATAACAGAGGATGGGTGTGTGGTAGATTAAACCAACAGCCTTGCTTTAAAAAACCGTAATATACCAAGAATTTTCATTAATTTCTTGGTGACAGATACAACTGTTAAAAGGACACAGTTGAAACAAGAATCAAGATTACATTTGTGAAGACCTGCTCCCGCCATGATTCAAACGTGTGCCACATACGACACGCCCCTTAAATAATAAAAGACTTCCGCGTAGGATACACCAGTGTATCCTCACTCTGATCTCCTTCGGAAGCCTCCTCTCTCCTCACTCCTCATCTCCTTCAGGTGCATTTAAGCAATTGGAAGATCCTTCATCATGGCGGAGGGGAAACGACTTCCGGGTCGACGAAGGAGACGAGGAGGCACAATTCAACGTAATGAAAAGCACCCCTGGTCAACTCTGTGCGCCGGCGGCGCAAGTGGATTTTTGTAAACCGGCGGAGTCGCGCGCTCACGTCACCAATACCTCACAGCCAGGTTTCCACAGTGTGTGGCATTTCACTGCGATCAATTATTAGCAACAGCCGCGATTCAATGCAACTATTTGAGCACATACCGTCAGACCTAAATTTGTATATTTTGATCAGTATCTCATCTGACCACATCGAAAGCCTGTTCGGCACGCGTAATGGTCACTCAACCTGACCGAATGTACACAGGTGAAACAGGGATATCTGATGATCTGTGACTCAAATTGCCTGGTGACAAACGTGTATGCCACTTTCCCCGGGTCGGCACATCCAGCGAATTCTAGCATCCCTACAGTCTTTCAGGGGGACACCCCTCTGGATGGGTGGCTGCTAGGTGATAACGGCTATTCACTGAAAACGTGATGAAGCCATATATCACACCGTCAACAAGATGGCAGCGTGGTTTTAACGGTGTTTTCAGCAGTGCTCGGTCAGTTATCGAATGCACACTGCGATCAATAATTAGCAACAGCCACGATTCAATGCAGCTATCTGAGTCAGCACAGTCAGACCTATATTTATATATTTTGATCAGTATCTCATCTGATGACATCGCAAGCGCGTTCAGCACGCGTAAGGGTCACTCACCCTGACCGAATGTACACAGGTGAAACAGGGATGAGAACTAATCGGTTAACGTCGCTGTGCCAACCAGAAACAGCCTTGACATCCTACAGAGCATATATACTGCATCTATCTCAGAGCACTCGAGAGACAGGGAGAGACAGACACATTGAAAAAACGTAAGGGATGATCATTGTCTGCTATTACCCACGTCATTTCATTCCAAATACAAATGTAATCATAGTAATGCTTAACATTATCTACAAAGATGGAGTACATCATTGCTTTGAGGAGGATGAGGAGGAGGAGGAGGATTTACCATCTAAGGACCTCATATTTAGACATCAGAATCAGAATCAGAAATCCTTTGTTTATTCCCGAGGGGAAATTGTTTTTGTTGCAGTGCTCCTTACAAGAATAGAATTAGAATAAAATTAGAAAAGAAAGAAAAGAGAGAGAACTATACTATATACATACAAAGAAAATATGAAAACAAAATATTTATATTGAGTATATATATATATATATATATATATATATATATATATATATATATATATATATATATATATATATATATATATATATATATATATATATATATATATAGTCGAAAATAGAGCCCCTCATGTCCTCTCTGTTTAAGTGTGCCATTTTGGTAAACTGCTAAACACAACAGTTTTTGTTACTCCACTTGTGTTTAAAATAAATTGTATTTATTTTTATATCTCTGTCTGGGTCCTAAGAAAATCCTCAGGTGAAAGCTTAATAGTCTTGGGTTAAATCAAAAGTTGTTGAAGCAAATTTGCACTCCTGGCACGAAAGCTTTGTAAAGCTTCAGAAGTCTGAGTTAACCAAATTTAGTGAGTGTCTTCCAAGGTTACACTTGTTTTTATTAGAAATTAGAAAAAGCAAAGACATATTGGTTGTTGGATGCTCTGTGGGTTTGTTGCGAAACAGTGGCAACAAACTTACACATGACACATCTACACATATCAAGATTGCCTCTTGGATTTGGCTAATTTAGGCTGGCTTCATGATTGCTTCAGATCATCATCAGAATGCATGTTAGTTTAGAAGCAAGGGCTGTGGATTTTGTCCACATTTTTATCTCTATAGTGCATCAACATTGTCATTATGCTGATATTAGTGTAAATTTTCCACACTTTTTATTCAATTCAATATGCCTTTATTCGTACCGCAAGGGGAAATTCCAGTATTTTATATTCAATATCTTTTATGACTTCATGCGTATGTCATGGTCATTGTTTTACTCCTGACTTTTCTTTTTTATGAACTGATTCATTCATCTTTTACTAAAAGATAAAGTAAAAGGTGGTAAAGGTATGGACATGTATATACTGACATGTATGAACCTGTTTGTTTTCACAGTTGTTGACAGTTGTAAATGTGTATGGAATGCAGACATGGAACACTATCACTGTTGAGAAACTAGCCACAAAAGACTGGATAGCTTTACCTGTAGGCTTAGCATATTTGATTGACTGGCAAGTTATCGCTTTTAAATTGGCCTTTTCAGCATTGTCATTTGACACACACAAATCAATACAACTATCAGCAACATGGGACAAGCAAAGCAAATCTAAATATGCATTAAAATATTTGTCTACCATGTCAGGGGTCAGGATGGGTCTCATGGAATTCAATCATGAATCCTTTCAATGATGTTGCCATGGATTTTTTTTTTTTGCCTTTGGCCTTTGCTATATAGTGTATTAGACTCTGTCCAATTTTTCACACATCATGTTTGAATAATTTCCAAGTAAACAAAAGAATCCCAGCTCTACTCAATCCCTTGTACATAAATATACCCTATTCATACTCTATCCGTGATTGCCGGCTAATACAGTGGTGTTTTTGCCTTTAGTCATTTAGTCATTCTGTCAGTCAGATGGCATTGTCACAGTGAAACAAACTGCTCTCATTCATGATACTGTTATTTACTCAACACTTTGTACACAAGCTTCACAGTAAGTGTGTTCAATGTGAAGGCAACACTGGTCCTTTATTGTTAAGTCAAACTGGGATGAGTTGACAATGCCTGTGAGGATAGCTAAAGTTACAAAAAAATTATTTGTTGTTGGTAAAATATCAACCCAGTCTGTGTAATAGACCTGCTGATCCACTAGATCTGGGTATTATCAAATAACCTGTGATTCATTCGTAATTGAAAAAGGAAAAACTGTAAATCTCTTACTTGTTCAAAACAGAATCAAAAAAATGAAAAACCAATCATGAGGGGGTCATTTTGGTTTTTGGCAATTTGTTTTATCTTTGTTCTTGTAACACAGTTACCTTTCCAAACAAAAAACGTTATATTCAAAAAATGGCCAGTTTTGGTTTTTGCAGGTTCTTTTTTCATTTGTCATTTATAGAAAAAAGCCATCTTGATGAGATGAGAAAGAGATCAACGGAGCAGGTAGATGGCTGTATCCTCCACACCAATGCCTTGTTGTTATGCAAACTGTAGGGGGTCAAGCTCGCTGCTCAGCAGGTGATGGAGGTGGTTCAGTATAATCCTTTCCAAGCTCTCCAAGGTGGAGAGCTAAGGCTACGGCTAAGGCTAGGAAGTGGGATGCGCAGTCTTTGGGACTGGAACCACACAGGAATTTTTCCAAAGGGCTGGAACTCTCTCCAGACTGAGGCTCATGTTGAAGATGTTCAGGATGACACCAGGGATGAGGAGAGCCGTCAGGCTGAAGAAGCAGGCCTACAGGGCATGGTTGATCCTGTTGGGGGCCATCCATCCCTGTACCAACAGTGTGTGAGCTTGGTCGGCATAGCTGGTAGTAAGTCGGACCTGTTACCAGTGAGGGTTTGGCTCCACCAAGGCTGCCCTTTTTTGTATATTCCTCCTCTCTTGCCTCAGTTGCTGATGTCCCTGAGGACTCCTCTCATGCCTCTCTCTGGCCTAACATGTATTGGTACACAGTGGCCGGAATGTCAGCTATCCTATTGCCTGCGTAAAGGACATTACACCCACTGCTCTGCAGCCTTCAGAAATGTGGCGCCAGAAATGTGGCTCTATAATTGCTGTCCAGTTGTTATTGGCAGCAACAACTTAAAAATTTAAGTCGGATATTCTGAAAGAGGCCACCAGGAAACAGTGTGTGAAAGAGGATGTGTATAGATCTATAAGTATGGCTAAAAATGTGGGCTGTTCATGTGAGAGTGCATAATAGGCTAGTAATTAATTAGTAATTAATCATTCAGTGAGAGATTCATCCCACCAAAACTCAGGACTGAACGCTACAGGAAATCATTCCTGCCTGTGGCCATCAACCTACACAACTCCTCCCTCTGAATGGCCCTTGGACTTTCACTGCCTGTGTTGATATATATTTTCCAATTTAAATTTTTGCAAATCCAATTCAATTTTGCACATCCAATATTCAGCATATATAGTATTTCTCTGTGTGTGTGTGTGTGTGTGTGTGTGTGTGTGTGTGTGTGTGTTACTTTCTCTTTCTTCTTTTCTAATTTCATTCTAATTCTATAATTCTATCTTGTATGGAGCACTGCTACAAAAACAATTTCCCCTCGGGGATCAATAAAGGAATCCTGAATCCTGAATTAAGCATCAAACTGCACTATATATGAATGACAGTTACTCTCAACAAGCATTCAGTGTACAAGGATATAAACAACAGAAATAAATAGTGACCTAAATGTAAAGTAGCTAGCTGAATGCAGTAACAACTTTCACACATTATTACAAGCTGGCAGCTAGCTCTGAATCAAGTCATTTTATGGATGCACACTCTGAAGAAGTCACATTCTTCAATAGGTGAGGTCCTGCCATCATGTCTCAGTCACTATGTGCACACAGAGTTCACACATTCACAGAGAATGCTCAAGCACAGGAAAGAAGGGCGAAAACATGGCCATTGTTGCAAGAAGGGCTTTTATAAATGGCACATAAAAGACACATCAGTGACGTAGCTGCAAATTCCTTGCATAAATTGGACAACTTTTTTTTTGCTAGTAAGAAGTGTTGTGATGCTCTCTTTCAGATGATGAAGATAGCACATTTAAAGGTAATTTATTTTTGCTTTTACTGTGCATGCCTGTGTACAAATACACATGGAACCACTTTACAGGCTAAACCAAGTAGTTTTTGTGCCAAAACAGAAGCACACTTTTTGGATTTGCTATGCATAATTTATATGCAGCAGTCACACCCCAACAACTGCTGTTGTGTGCACTGTTTTTATCATTAGACGTGCTCTTTTGGGGCAAAGGTTGGTACTTGTGATTGAGGCAGTAGAGCTTCAGCTTTCAACTGTCAACATGAAAAAAATATGCTTCACACACATTATCTACATATACATATACATATACATATACATATACATATTATTATTATTATTATTATTATAGTGAATATAAGATAAAATGAAAAGCTTTTCTAAAAAAAAAAGTGTGTCTGCCAGTCTGTGTGCATCACTTTCATCTCCAATGTAAAAATCACCATGTACATAAGAAACTATGAATAACAAAAAAAAACAAAAAAAAAAAAAACACCTAAAGCAGTGGAAGTGTAAGGAAAGCTAGACCTCGACAAAGAGCTAAAATTACTAATTGGTTTACTGATCAGTTGTACTTTGTTCGATTGATTTGCAATTAATTCTGGTTTGTGGTGCATAATAGACAGAGGCTGGCGCCAACCTTGGAGCTTGTGGATACCTTATACTCACTCAGAGGGTGGAGGGGGGAGAACATCAATATATTGTTGTGAGTCTGGCCTGGTACTCACGCTGATACTGTCTTCTTCATTTGTTGGGGCTATGAGGCAGAGTGTATGGAACAATACATTTTCGGAGAGGGAAGTGATGGGTGATTTATCCTCTTAAGCACAGATGGGGGAAATGTAACCCTGATCTGCCATTACCATTGATCTTACACTTTGGGATACACATCGTGGAATTAATGTTTGATACTCCATTGGGATGCATTATGCAGAGCTGTGCAGTAGATATAGC
Source organism: Chaetodon trifascialis (assembly GCF_039877785.1). Lineage (NCBI taxonomy): Eukaryota > Metazoa > Chordata > Actinopteri > Chaetodontiformes > Chaetodontidae > Chaetodon > Chaetodon trifascialis. The sequence goes on along the minus strand of NC_092061.1, from coordinate 30,351,492 downwards.
CTCTCTTCCAATAATATGGAATACCGCTGTATAAATATGTTGGGAGCCAATAAACATTTTCTCCAATGAGTATTAAGTAATTACATGAACTTCTCAGCCACTGTACTATTCTATTCAATTGAATGAGATTTTCTATTTGCCCAGCACCACACAAGTATAAAGATGTTAAAAAAACAAAACAAAACAAAAAAACTACTATTTACACTGTAGCTATGCAAATCTCTGGTGATCAATTTAGAGGGTTTGTTCCAAATCACTGTAAAATCTGGAATATGCTAAAAAATATACTGTTTACATTTTATTTACCATCTGAAACTGCACAATTTTTGTTGTAAATACTTGCTTATATACTTAGTTACATTAAGTGTTAGGTTATATTATGATAATATTACATAATGTATTATACATTATAATACATGTTATATAACTATATATTTAAGTAGTTATATTTTATTATTATTCCTGTTTATATTTTGTGTTACTTTGTGTTACTTTTTTAAACAATTCTTGTATACATTCTGTGTTCTGTCTGTATGTTTAATTGTTACTGCAACAAAATAATTTCCCAAACTGGGATCAATAAAGAAGCAGTCTAAGTCTAAGATCACTAGGAGAACAAGAATCCCATGGACTGTCCTCAAGGAAATTAGGGTTGGAGTAGAATGTCAACTGACAAGAGGAGTATGGAAATTGTTCATGCAAGAAACCATCAATGACCCAATATAATGTTCCTAAGGTTTACAGAAAGAGTGAAACACATCATTCTTCCAAAAATTGAAAGAAATTAATTTCAGCGCTATTGAAATTTCAGGTAGGTGCAGACCTGTTGACCCACCCATTTTTGTCAGTATTCACCTGTATGTTCTCCTGCTGTTCCATTTAAATATTGGCTGTAATGGGAGGTTTAACGACTTATTTGATGACTTTGTTACATTCCTCTCTAGTAAAGCAGGTGGCAGTGTGTAGAACATTAGCTGTAACATCTAGTGACAAGAAGTGATTCACTCATTGAATCCATCAATAAAACAAGAAGAAAAACAGGAAGGATGAAGAGAGAGATGTAGTGCCAAAAAGGCTAAATGTTTGTGCAAGTATCTCACCAAATGGGAGGAGGCTTACTTTACATTGGTCAATGTTATGCTTTTTGTAAAATATGCAATATTGTTGTTTTTTAGTGGATGACATGGAGAGAAAAGCGATATGAGCCAGCATGACAAATCTGCCAAGCATAAGCATGCCGAAGTGGTGCCGAAACATGCTCCACCATTGACAGCATTTATACTATCTCTCCCATCTGTTTATCTGATATCGCAGTGTCGCTGTTGTTCCTACAACAGCATAATTAAAGTTTTCCTGGACCATCACTGCAACTGAGCAAAACGTGGTCACATATAGGGCAAGTCATAGTGGATGAATGGTCAAGAATAGGGCTTTCATCTAGGAGATTTGGATTCATGTCCCATGTGGAACATATTGTTGTTAGCTCACTTATTTTTTTCAGTTTATTTTCTTTTCTTTTTTTGTTTTCATTGTTCTGTAGCAGTCTGGTTTCATTTAGGCAATACAACTACCTGGTTAGGTTCAGGAAAATATGGTTTGAATTAAAATGTACATAGTTTTCCAGTCTTTTTCCCATCACTTTGATCACACCCTCAATCTGATCACACTCTCAAGCCATTAGCTTTCTTTTACCCTTTATTCACAATTTTGGGTCCATCAGTGAAGATCATTACTGTCATGAAATGTATATGATAAGGCTGGCTGTTGTTGTCAGGGAGTGGTTCGGAAAATCTTATATTTTATGTTTGCAGTTCTGATTCTGGTGTACACTGTAAACTGTTCTAGGGAAGACTGCTTTTACTGCTGCGGTGCTGTTGCCTAAAAACATCTACCTTTTTCTAAAGATGTCAGTAATCATCCTCCACCTGTCCTGTATGGTTTTGTAACCTGAGGTGCATATCCATGACGTCACATATGTAATGCATATTTGCTCCATCCACCAATCCAGTGTGTCCAATCCCCATTGGTGTTACGATCCTGCAGACCTGTCTGTTCCTAGTGTTTCTTTTTCCCCTTCTCCCAGTGTTAATGTTGTCTCTTTTCCCAGCAGTCTAGCTGGGTGTGTCTCTACACCCAGCCAGTTCTGCCTCCTCAGATGCACACCTGATGGGCATGATCCTGATTAACGCACACGATAAAAGGGGAAGAGCTCTCTCCTACCTTTTGCCAGGTTGTCCTGAATCCCTGGTGGTGTCTTTGTTCATTCAGTGTGAGTGCTGTGTTTTCGCTCCTCTCTTTGCGAGCTGTGCTAATGCCTATATTGTTATGGACTGCTACTTATAGTGTGCTACTGTGTTTCAGACCCCGTTTTACACTTAGGGAAAAAACATATGTTTTCATGCGGTTTGGCCTCTTGTTTACACGCAAACAGAGTTTTTTTTTCACAGTAAATTTTTAAAAACTCTGGCCAAAGTGGATATTTCTGAAAACGCCGGTGTGTAAACTGGGTCAAACAGCGCTTTAGGTTCCGAAACGTCACAACATGCGACTGAATACTTCGTCATGTGAGCGACCTATGTTTACACTCGCACCCATAGGTTTGGCAAAGTTATGATGCGTTCGACGGCGTATTTATCTAAATGACCACATTTTCGAAAACGATGTTGTGTGCACAATGTTATTTTTGAAAATGGAGGGGCCAAAATGTCCATTTTCCAAAATACACTGCTACGTGTAAACGTAGGGTCAGTTGTCTGCTTGCCTCGTCAGCGTGTTCCTTGCCTCAGAAACCCGATTCATCAGAACTCCCTTTGTTTCCCTCCACTCACTTTTTTAGTGTGCTTTCTTTGTTCTTTTTCACTCCTTTTGAGTGTGCTTTATGTTTATTTTTTACACTCTGTATAGTGTGTTTTTGTTGTTGTTGTTGCACATTCTTGTTTAAAAATAAATTGCTTTTGTTTTTGAAATTTCCTCTCTGGTCTGCATCTTTGGGTCCTGAAAAATTACTCAGGTGAAAAGCCTAACAAATGGTGGTGCTTCAGAGGCAGAGCATTGTGCCAGCTTTATTGACTTGCTCATTCGTAAATGAATGGTTTCCTTTTTGTTTTCTGTTTCAATTGCCTTTATTGACAATGTACAATCAGGAGTCGGCACAGGTTTTTTTATTTTGAAAATTTACCAGATTCTCTACACTGTTCCTGTGTCTGACTTCCTGTCTAGCTAGACGTTACATGTCTGGTTGACCTGAATGGCAGTGATCAGCTCCATCAAATGTGTCCTGCACAGAACAGGACATTAAGGGCTAGGTGGAAATTGGGGGTTATTGAGCTTGCATTTTGTTCTCTCTGTAGTCTCTGTTCTCCTTAATTTCTCAGAACTTTTGTTCTCAGTTTCTCTTTTAACTTAAATACTTCCACTTACTAATTATTTGTATTTTTTATTTCATCTTAGCTTGTCACAGTAATTCAATTTTATTGTATTTTATTGTGTTTATCCATGTTTTATTTCAAATGTTCTCATTTTTTTTATCACATCCCTCAGCGTCTCAGACACACAAGGTACCCCTAAGCATCTGTATGAGATGCACTGGGGTTTCATCTAACTTCAATCTAAGCCCATCCACAGCAATATTAGACACCCAGAGCAACTGCTGTGACCATCGAACACATTTTCATGCCAGCAAAAACTTTCCTAACATGTAGTTAATGTTGGTCACAGATTGGTGAGGTGTAGGCACTCGGCAAAAATTCTTAGTTACGTTTACGCATTAAAAGTACTTGGTTAGTTATGGGAAAAGATCATTCAGTTTGGTTCCACTTTTAGTTTCTCAAACAAATCTCAGTGTCCTCAATGAAAGTTGTGTGTATGACCCACCACTGTACCCCAACCTCCACCTTTCATCACTCTTTATCCTATGTCATCTTGCTCTGAACATGGATTATTGTCAAAGATTCGTTTACCGCTGAGTTAGCTAAAATTCTGGTGCATCTTATACAGCCACTAAAGGGTATTTTCAGCTTCTGCAGACGTGAAGGGGCATGACAAAATATTGGTATTTAACACCCATGGAATGAGACCAGGTTCAAATGCTATGTGTAGCATAAGCCTGTTATAAAGCCTGCAATAAAAGCACCACTCGTTTGGGGCAGTTTTATGGCACGTAAGTTAACACAGTGTACACAATTTTGTCTTTCCTGTCCTCCACTCCTTCTCTATCCAAGAGTTAGGGTTAGCATCAGCAACACAATCTTGTTATGACATCTTGTTGTTGCTAAAGATTCTGGTAACACAAATGTTGATAGATAATAGCCCAACTACACTTTAATGCCAGAGTTAGCAGGATTACCCATCTTTCAAGTTGAATCCATGTCAGTGGCTGGTGTTCCAGTTTAAGTGTAGCTTTTGATGGACATGGCTTTTGAGGATCCCTTGTCCACTAAACCTGGAAATAAACATTCCAATTACTCTGTGTCACATTCCTTTCTCAATGTCTTTTGAGACATTACAATATTTTCTGGAACATGAATGTTGGTGTTGACAAAAATACATGAAAAGATTAGACCTCTTCACTAAGAAAATATTGTTCATTGAACAAAAGTCGAGCCACGTACTGTTGTTCTGATACCTTCCCAACTATTAGCAGAAACCATACATATGAAGAAAGTAGATGACTAACGCTGGTAAATGTTTCAGAATAATCAAACCTGGATGTGAATGAATTGTGGTATATTGTGGCCAATACGCTGAAAACTGTTCAGAGGGAGCTCAGGAGGAAAATAAGGGAGGGGAAGGACAGATACAGGAGGAGAATGGAGGAACAGCTGCAGGAGAGCAACACCAGGGGAGTCTGGAGAGGCCTGAAAACCATTTCAGGCCACCAGAAGCCAAACTCCCAGGCAGCTGGGGATTAAGAGTGGGCAGATGAGCTGAACACCTACTTCTGCAGGTTTGAGGAAGCATCTGCCCCTCCCCCAGCTGTACCAGCCCTGCAGCAGCCCTCCCTTGATCTGCCAGCACTCTGCTCAAGCACCCCACTGAACCCCCCCACCACAGTATTCAGCTCACCACCACCAACGCCACCCCCCACTGCCCCTCCCAGCCCCTCATCCACATCACATCACAAGACACTCAGCCCCCCCTGCTCCAACTGACCGGATGGCCTCAGTCCCAGACTCCTCAGATCCTGCTCTGACCAGCTGAGCAGGATCATTGGACATTTGTTCAACCTGAGTCTGAGGCTGGGAAGGGTGCCGCAACTCTGGAAGACGTCCTGCGTGGTACCTGTGCCAAAGACCCCACATCCCAAGGACCCTAGCTGCTACAGGCCGGTGGCACTAACATCACACCTCATGAAGGCCTTGGAGCGGCTGGTCCTTGCCCACCTGCGCCCCCTGGTGAGCTCGTCCAGTTGCTGCCCTCATCTTCCTCCTCCATCGAGCCCTGTCTCACCTGGAGTCACCTGGGAGCTCTGTTCGGATCCTTTTCCTGGACCTCAGCAGTGCTTTCAACACCATCAGGCCAGCCATCCTGAGAAACAAGCTGGAGCTTTCAGGTGTGGACCAACACCTCACATGCTGGATAGTGGATTACCTCTCCAACCACCCACAGTATGTGAGGACACGGGACTGTGTGTCAGGGACTGTCCTCTGCAGTGTGGGGGCCCCTCAGGGAACGGTGCTGGCACCGTTCCTCTTCACCCTCTATACGGCTGACTTTTCCCACCTGTCACCCACCTGCCACCTGCAGAAGTTCTCTGATGACTCTGCCATTGTTGGCCTCATCACAGATGGGGACGATAGGTCATACAGAGCACTCATTCAGGACTTTGTGGACTGGTGTCAGCAGAACCACCTGCTGATCAATGCGGATAAAACCAAGGAGCTGGTTGTGGACTTCCGTCGGCGTCCACATTCTCCCCCATCACCAGTGAACATCCAGGGAAGGGACATTGAGATGGTGACATCTTATAAGTACCTGGGTGTTCATCTGAACAACAAACTAGACTGGAATGGACTCATAACACCATTGCATTTTACAAAAAAGGACAGAGCAGACTCTATCTGCTCAGGAGGCTGAGGTCTTTTGGGGTGCAGGGGGCACTCCTGAAGACCTTCTATTACTCTGTTGTGGCCTCTGCCTTGTTCTATGGTGTAGTCTGCATAGGGGAGCAGCATCACAGCAGCTGACAGGAAGAGGCTGGACAAACTCATCAGGAAGGCCAGCTCTGTCCTGGGATGTCCTCTGGAACAGGTGGAGGAGGTGGGGGAGAGGAGGATGACAGCCAAGCTGTCCTCCATGACAGACAATGACTCCCACCCCCTCCAACACACCCACACTGCACTGAGGAGCTCCATCAGTGACAGGATGATACATCCAAAGTGTGTGAAGGAGCGGTATCGCAGGTCTTTCCTTCCTGCAGCCGTCAGACTGTACAATAAGAACTGCTCAAAGTAATCTGATAATTCATCTGTAAATCATCTGTGAATAACCTGTGCAATAATCTGGGCAACAACTGGTGAAGTAATCTGTGCATTTATCTGAAATTTATTTGTAAATTATCTGTTCAAGAACCTGAGCAAAATTTTACTGGGGCAATAATCTGTACAATACATCCTGTATATAACAGTCTGCAAACACAATTTATAATTTTCATCTTGATAATTTATCTGTATCTGTACATCTTGATAATTTATCTGTATCTGTACATAACAGTCTGCAAACACAATTTCTAATTTAGAGACACTTATTTCTATCACACTTTTTATTTATACTTGTATATACTTACTGATTGTCTACCTTGTCTATTTTTTCTTACTGATGCTGCTGTAATTTGGAATTTCCCCTTGTGGGACTAATAAAGGTATATTGAATTGAATACAAAATTTTACAATACATTATATAAATACTGGCTGTAGTTTCTGCCTTGCATCATAGACACATCAAAATCAGATCATTGACACAGCCAATGTGCCAGCAGTGTGGAGATTGCTGTTAGCTGTGGCAAACTTAAGATCCAAAAGCAGTAAATTATGTTTTTTTTTTAAGAACTGGAATGATTTTAATGTGAAACATCTATCCAAGAATGTTGAGTTTCATTAATTTTAGTTAATCAGCAACTGAAAATATGCCAGAGTGAAAGTGATTAGAAATTAGGAGTGAATGAACAGTTGTGAGTATGACATGCTTCAAGTGATGTAAGTTCTGTGGAACATAAACATGCAGAAAAGTTGAGTTTGAATTAACAGCAAACAGGATTTATAAATTCATTCAATATAAACATTTTCATTATGTTTGTAAAGAACATATGTGGTGATGCAAACTATTAGAATATGAAGGTAATTGTGACGGTTGAAGTAATACTTAGGACTCAGATGCAGACTCAGATGTGGAGTGTCTGGTTTAAGGATTTATGGCACACAGTGTTCTTGCAGACACTCGAGTGAATGGTATGGTCGTGAATCCACAGAGTGGTGAAGACAGCACAGGATCAGGAGGAGAGAAACACGGATGGTGGTGCGGGCTACAGGCAGGTGGCTGAGCAGGGTCCAGCGGCGAGGTGGCAGGGATGCTGATGCCGGTAGCAGGACTCTGGTTGTGGGAACAGGAGGACCCTCTGCGGGGGAGGAGAAGAACAAAGAGCTGGTGAGCAATCACAAGGGTTACACAAACTGTACCTTTGAAGAAAGTAGAGAACACGTAGAGGGCCGACTATACCACTTAGAGGCAGAAATAATCTGCCGATGAGCCCTCCGCTGTTCGCCGTCTTTATCCCGTCCGGGATTAAGATGTGAACCAGCTGTGTCAGGGCCAGCTCCCAAAACTCCGCCCAACCTCAGCCAAAAGAGGACAAAACGAAAAGACAAGCCCCACACAGCTAAAAAGGAAACTAAAAAAACATATATATCGCACCAATCATAACAGTAATTTTTGTAAGACATACTTGGTTCCATAACACTGAGTATAATGGATACTTGTATTGTACAAGTAAAATACTTGTAAAATGTTGAAAAGAACAGGAATTTCCCCCGTTCTTTGCATTTTTTTTCTTTTCCTTTCCTGCCTTTCTGCTCCTCCATCCCTGATGTGTGTTGAGTGAGGCAGACCTAATGCCCTCCTACTGGAGGAAACAGAGATAAGGAAGTGAGAGAAAGGGAAGAGAGAAAGTATTGACCACAGATGCTTTCTGAATCCAGACTGTTAGCTTTTTAGGTCTGAGTGTGAAGTGATCTGGTTACCCAACGTGCAACCACCACATTCAGAGATACACTGGAAGCTTCCCTGGAGATGCAGAAGGGCAGCTCCACTGTCACCAGCATGACTGAGAGAAGGATGACCCACCCTCACCAATCCCCTGGCTCCTCCCCACTGTCCTGACCACAGCTCTTACAACTCACACACACGAGCATACCTGTTCATGATTAGCAGAAGATGACAAAGGAAATGCATCACACCATGTGAGCACACAGATCTAAAGCAAAGCGCATCTTATCAGACCTGGTGGAGAAGTTATTATGAATGTTTTTATTTATTTATTTATTTATTTTTTCTTCTTTAAATTAATCCTTATTGCATACTTTTACTTTTTAAAAATCAGGACTCAAAAATAAAATGTGTGATGCTTTAGATTACGGCCCTCAAGATACAGCATAATTCCTCCTAATTTGTATCAGTACAGAACATGCTGATACGCACATGTACGAAGGTACATGTGGAACAAAGGAAAAAGTAACTAAAAGCTAAATAGTTCCAACATACTATAGAGTATATTTGTGTTTTCACTTTGGACCAAACAGATGTCCATGGAAAACACTATTGTCAGGAGCATATAGCAGGCCCTACCCAATGGAATTTGCAAGTAACAATAAGTAGAGCAGCTTTTTATTATGAAGTATGATGAGTTGAACTGAAAACAAGGTGTTCATCTAAGACCAAGTGTAGGCATAGCAATGCAGTTTCCTGTTAAAGCATAAACCTATGGCATACATTTTAATACCTCAAAATACCTTTTAATACCTGCCTTTAAATTGTATTCATCTCTGTTTTTGACTGTGTGATACAGATCAATGCTGGACTACTTACAAAGACTTAAAGATAAAGTTATGTTCACGTAACACACATTTCTCCTTGTTTTATTAGTATATTTGAGTCTATTGTTGAGCAGTTGTCATGTTTATGTACACTGCGTGCACAATCATTAGACCAGTTGTATTCTCAAGGATTAATTTTATTTTTGAACAGTGTTCTCAGCCAATCCTAAATGTTAATAAACCTCAAACCTGAGTATCTAACAAAGAAAAAAGGAAAAGTTTTGGCTTTCTCAAGAGAATATCTATGTGTACAAGAATTAGTGTGCAGACTTATTATGCAACTAAATGGAAAAACTAAAATTTTCCCATCTCACTTGTTTATTTTCATCTTTTACAGTAGGAATAACAAATAAACAACTCAAAATTTCAAAATAAACCATCCATCCATCCATCCATTATCTTCCGCTTATCCGGGGCCGGGTTGCGGGGGGAGCAGTCTGAGCAGGGACGCCCAGACTTCCCTCTCCCCGGACACTTCCTCCAACTCTTCCGGGGGGATCCCGAGGCGTTCCCAGGCCAGCCGAGTGACGTAGTCACCCCAGCGTGTCCTGGGTCTTCCCCGGGGCCTCCTCCCGGTGGGACATGCCTGGAACACCTCCCTAGGGAGGCGTCCAGGGGGCATCCGATAGAGATGCCCGAGCCACCTCAGCTGACTCCTCTCGATGCGGAGGAGCAGCGACTCTACTCTGAGCTCCTCCCGGGTGACAGAGCTCCTCACCCTATCTCTAAGGGAGCGCTCCGCCACCCTGCGGAGGAAACTCATTTCAGCCGCTTGTATCCGGGACCTCGTTCTTTCGGTCATGACCCAAAGTTCATGACCATAGGTGAGGGTAGGAACGTAGATTGACCGGTAAATCGAGAGCTTCGCCTTTCGGCTCAGCTCCTTCTTTACCACGACAGACCGATACAGCGACCGCATTACTGCAGCCGCTGCACCGATCCGCCTGTCAATCTCACGTTCCATCCTTCCCTCACTCGTGAACAGGATCCCAAGATACTTAAACTCCTCCACTTGAGGCAGGAACTCTCCTCCAACCTGAAGGGAGCAAGCCACCTTTTTCCGGTCGAGAACCATGGCCTCGGACTTGGAGGTGCTAACTCTCATCCCAGCTGCTTCACACTCGGCTGCGAACCGCCCCAGCGCATGCTGAAGGTCCTGGCTCGAGGAAGCCAACAAGACAACATCATCCGCGAAAAGCAGAGACGAAATCTGCCGGCCCCCGAACCGAACCCCCTCCGGCCCCTGGCTGCGCCTAGAAATCCTGTCCATAAAAATGATGAACAGAACCGGTGACATAGGGCAGCCCTGCCGGAGTCCAACATGCACTGGGAACAGGTCCGACTTACTGCCGGCAATGCGGACCAAGCTCCTGCTCCGGTTGTACAGGGACTGTACAGCCCTCAACAGAGGGCCTCCAACCCCATACTCCTGGAGCACCTCCCACAGAATGACGCGAGGGACACGGTCGAATGCCTTCTCCAAGTCCACGAAGCACATGTGGACTGTTTGGGCAAACTCCCATGAACCCTCAAGCACCCTGCGGAGGGTATAGAGCTGGTCCAGTGTTCCACGGCCAGGACGAAAACCGCATTGTTCCTCTTGAATCCGGGGTTCGACTATCGGCCGGATTCTCCTCTCCAGTACCCTGGAATAGACTTTACCAGGGAGGCTGAGGAGTGTGATCCCCCGATAGTTGGAACACACCCTCCGGTCCCCCTTTTTAAAAAGAGGGACCACCACCCCAGTCTGCCAGTCCAGAGGCACTGTCCCCGTCTGCCACGCGATGCTGCAGAGGCGTGTCAACCAAGACAGTCCTACAACATCCAGAGACTTGAGGTACTCAGGGCGGATCTCATCCACCCCCGGCGCTTTGCCACCGAGGAGCTTGCGAACTGCCTCAGTGACTTCAGCCCCGGTGATGAATGAATCGACCTCCAAGTCCCCAGTCTCTGCTTCCTCTACGGAAGACATGACAGAGGGATTGAGGAGATCCTCGAAGTATTCCTTCCACCGCCCGACAATATCCCCAGTCGAGGTCAACAGCTCCCCACCTCCACTGTAAACAGTGTTGACAGAAAGCTGCTTCCCCCTCCTGAGGCGCCGAACGGTTTGCCAGAATTTCCTCGAGGCCAACCGGTAGTCCTCCTCCATGGCCTCCCCGAACTCCTCCCAGACCCGAGTTTTTGCTTCTACAACCGCCCGAGCTGCCGCACGCTTGGTCTGCCGGTACCCATCAGCTGCCTCAGGAGTCCTATGAGCCAACCAGGCCCGATAGGACTCCTTCTTCAGCTTGACGGCATCCCTTACTTCCGGTGTCCACCACCGGGTTCGGGGGTTGCCGCCACGACAGGCACCGCCGACTTTACGGCCACAGCTATGGACGGCTGCATCAACAATGGAAGTGGAGAACATGGTCCATTCGGACTCAATGTCTCCAACCTCCCTCGGGATCTGGTTGAAGCTCTCCCGGAGGTGGGAGTTGAAAACTTCCCTGACAGCGGGTTCCGCCAGACGTTCCCAACAGACCCTCACGGTACGTTTGGGTCTGCCAAGTCTGTCCCGCTTCTTCCCCTGCCAGCGAATCCAACTCACCACCAGGTGGTGATCAGTTGACAGCTCAGCCCCTCTCTTTACCCGAGTGTCCAAGACATACCGCCGAAGGTCAGATGATACGACTACAAAGTCGATCATTGACCTCCGGCCTAGGGTGTCCTGGTGCCACGTGCACTGATGGACACCCTTATGCTCGAACATGGTGTTCGTTATGGACAAACTGTGACTAGCACAGAAATCCAATAACAGAACACCACTCGGGTTCAGATCGGGGAGGCCGTTCCTCCCAATCACTCCCCTCCAGGTGTCACTGTCGCCGCCCACGTGAGCATTGAAGTCTCCCAGCAGAACAATGGAGTCCCCGGTTGGAGCACTTTCCAGTACCCCTCCCAGGGACTCCAAGAAGGCCGGGTACTCTACGCTACTGTTCGGCCCGTAGGCCGAAACAATAGTGAGAGACCTATCCCCAACCCGAAGGCGCAGGGAAGCGACCCTCTCGCTCAGCGGGGAGAACTCCAACACATGGCGGCTGAGCTGGGGGGCTATAAGCAAGCCCACACCAGCTCGCCGCCTCTCACCGCGGGCAACTCCAGAGTAGAAGAGAGTCCAGCCTCTCTCAAGGAGTTGGGTTCCCGAGCCCAGACTGTGCGTGGAGGTGAGCCCGACTATCTCTAGCCGGTACCGCTCAACCTCCCGCACTAGCTCAGGCTCTTTCCCCCACAGTGAGGTGACATTCCATGTCCCCATAGCCAGAGTCGTTGTCCAGGATTTGGGTCGTCGGGGCCCCCGCCCACGACTGCTACCCATTCCACATAGCACCGGCCCCTTCTGATCCTTCCTGCGGGTGGTGGGCCTACGGGAAGGCGGGCCCACGTCGCTCCTTCGGGCTGTGCCCGGCCGGGTCCCGTGGGCAAAGACCCGGCCACCAGGCGCTCGCCTGCGAGCCCCAACCCCAGGCCTGGCTCCAGGGCGGGGCCCCGGTGACGCCAATCCGGGCGACGTACGCTTCCTTGCTTTAATTTCTTTCATAAGGGGCTTCTTGAACTGCTCTTAGTCTGACCCGTCACCTAGAACCTGTTTGCCTTGGGAGACCCTACCAGGGGCATTAAGCCCCGGACAACATAGCCTCTAGGATCATTCGGGTACTCAAACTCCTCCACCACGATAAGGTGGCAGTTCAAGGAGGAGTCAAAATAAACATTTCTGACATTTCAGCAAATATTCAGTGGCCAATATAGCGACCCTTCTTTTCAATGACTGTAGTGAGCCTTACGTCCATGGAGTCAGTTTCTTAATCTGTCAATGATCAACTTTTCTTGCAGCAGCAACAACAGCCTTCCAAATGCTGTTCAAAAAGGTGTGTTGTCTTCCCTCACTGTAAATCTTGCATTTAAGAACAACCCACAAGTTCTCAATAGGTCAGGTGAGGAAGGTGGCCATGTCATTATTCTGTTTGTCTTCAGATATCTCTCGACCCGGCCTTGACGTTTCAATTTATGAGTCTTGTTCAGTGGTGGTCGTGTTTTAGCTTTCCTTACCTGGGCCATGACTCTGAGTACTGAAAACCTTGTACTTCTGGACACTCCAGGTAGGTTGCATATCTGGAATATAGCAGCACTGGGTTCCCGGTAGTTTAACATTTAATTGTTCTCAAGTCTTTAACATGTTTTGCGTCTTTTTTCGCCACACATTTCTTGCAACCCTGTTGACTATTTTCAACAAAATGTTTCATTGTTCAGTGATCACGCCTCAATATCTTAGCTACTTCAAGATTACTGCATCCCTCTTAAAGGCATTTTACAATTTTTGACTTTTCAGTCTGTTTTCTCTTTTTTGGCCCATTTTGTCTGGGGTAAAGAGGCTGCCTAATAATTGTGCACACCTTAATACAGGGTGTCACACCCTCCCTCATGACACAAATGCACGTCACCTGATAATGCTTAAATCCAATTAGCATTCAAGTTTATAAAGCTAGGAGTTGGAAAATATGCATGAAAATGATGATAAGGTCAAAATACTCACTTGCCTAATAATTGTGCATGTAGTGTACTTCGTCTGCACTGTGGCAGAGAGCTGTGATTGCAGTGAGCAGACGGTTTGCAGTGGGGGTGTCTTCACTAGATGTGTGTCACTGAAAAGTGGCAGACTATTGAGCTATTGTTTTCACCCTCAATGTCTCTAATGGCATCAGAGACTTTATATGGGAGGAAGCAGTAGGAGACACCATACACATCCCAATTTGCCAGTTTTTCGCACTCTCCATTTGGTGGTGGCAAAGACACAGCTTGGTTTGGCTCAGGGCAGAGCAAAGTTTTGGTGAAAATAACTAATTTGTTCAGGTTAAGGGACCGTCATCACCATATTGACTTTAATAATTGTGATTAAAGTCAGGAATGACTTTGGCCATGTTAAAATAAACCAATTTGGACTGTTGGATGGAAACAGGAAATAATAAGCAGTGGCCTCCTAAAATTAAGTCCCACATTTTGTTGTCCAATTTCATCTACCCATGACCTAGTATCGCTGCAGACTTTGTGGCTTTATCAAGGTGTATCAACCCATCTTCCTCCTATACTATGATTGGACAACAGTCAGAATTACTATGACCACTAGAAGGCTCTGTCCCTTGAATGGAACCAAATGTCATTTTGTAGAATTTAGGCTCTGTTTACACCTGGCATTAAGATGCGTCTTGTGTGATTGGCTCACAAGTGGACAGTGCTAAATACAAGTGTACCAAGAAGCATTGTGACCCGATCACTCAAACCACTTCCCGAGGTGGTCTGGGAGGGACCCATGTGACCATACATGATCATTTATAGTGTAAACAGTATTGTGTCCTAATGCATCCCTGACAAGGACGTAAGAGGAACATATCTCATAAATGCAGGATGTGGTGATTGTTCTGGTGACAGTGTGCCAATACTCAAAAAATGGATGAATGGAGAGGAGCACAAGTACAAGTTCCTTTTTCATCTTGTCCTGTGCCCATCTGCAAGTTGTAAATGACTTTTTCTGTCAATCTCAATTGGAATAGTACATTCATTTTTGACGCAGTTTTGTTTGTTTTGTTACCTAGGAGTTCTTACATGTTATCACAATAACTGTGTACATCACCCATCAGCTGATGAAGCAGCAGTGTGCAGGCTACTACACACCTGGTTCATCTGCTCCCTGCATACATAGCTCGGTGAATAAACAACCACCAACCTTCAGGTACATACCTGACTCTTCTGGACTCCTCTGGAGGGCACTGAGAGACTGCTCCGAAACCACTGACTGGGATGTGTTGTGCAGTCCACCCGGGGAGGACATTGACAGTTTAGCAACCTACATTATGGACTACATCAACTTCTGTGTGGAAAACACTGTGCCTACAAAGAAGGTACAGTGTTTCCCAAACAACAATCCCTTGGTGTTCCTGGAACTGAAAGCCCTATTGAACAAGAGGAAGAGAATCTTTAGATCGTGGGGCCAAAGATGAGCTGAGGAGGGTGCAGAGGGAGCTAAGGAGATAAGATACTGAGAGGGGAAAACTGAAGGAGTGCCTACAGGAGAACAACACCAGAAAGGTTTGGAGGGACCTGAAAGCCATCTCAGGTCATAGCAGCGACAGCGGAGGGGGCCTTGAATCTGTTTTTCAACAGATTTAATTCTACCCCCTTTCCTTCCCCCACCCACCAGCGCCAAGACCTGATGCCACTACTTCTCCACACCCCTCCCTCCACCTCACAGCACCCCGACACCAGCAACACCCTCTTCACACCACTTAATCCCCCCCAGTTTAGTTGTGTGAGTTCATCCTGTACATCTTCAACATGATCCTCAGTCTGGAGAGAGTTCCAGCCTTTTGAAAAACTTAATGTGTGGTTTCAGTCCCAAATATCACACATCCCAGGGAGCCCAACCACTTCAGGCCACTAGCCTTAACTCTTCACCTGATGAAAACATTGGAGCAGATCATACTGAACCACCTCCATCACCTGGTGAGCAGTGAGCTGGACCCCAGGGGCAGAGTTTCTGGGAGGGCTGGGAGGGCAACAGAAAAGAGAGATCTCTGTTCCAAGCAGGGGGCACCGGGCCCTGTCCCTACGATATTTATTGATGTGCGATATGTGTGGGCTTTTATATGTTGACCCAGTCAGGATGAGTCATGGTTGGTAAAAACTTTTCAAGACTGACTTTAGTGATGTAGTTAGCTGTAAAATATGAATAAAATGACGTTCTGCATGACTGGCTTTATTTTCACTCTCACATTTAACTTCATTACGTACAAATTTACAAGTGGATCACCGATATTGTTTCCAAGTGTATTTTGGGTAAAATCATCATCAACCGTTCACCACGTCATCATCAGTCATTTGTCAACAGAGTGCAAGCTAGGTGGAGCATTTTTACGGAGTAAGCTAAACATGAGTGGCAGTTCATATAAGCATAAAAGTGGAGCAACAAAGTGCAAAGAAAAGGAAAAAAGAGAGCGAGGAAAAGCCAAATTACAAAAAATGGACACATATTTTGTTCGTCCTCCTGGAGATGAACCTGACATTGTTGTTGGTAGCGATTCAGGCCTGCCAATTCTGGCAGCACAGTCAGGGAGCCAGATTTTCAGGTAGCAATTCTAGCAAGCACTACACCACAAACAATGTGTGAGCTGTTGTAAACTGTTGATGGTTGTTATTTCTAGTAGCCCAGCTTATATCCCCTTCTTTCTGTCTCAGCTGTATAGCAGTGATGTTAGGGACAAAAATGATAACTTAATTTTACTTTACATGCGCTGGAACAGGGACTGAGCTACAGGAGGAGAGAGTGGGAGAGAGGGAAAAGAGTAGAGATGAGAACTTCTGTCCCTCTCATATTGTGTATTTTCTCGTCATATGTGTCACATATGCAGATACAGACAATCGCTGTGAAATACTCACATGATACTGATTTGACTGCAGCGAGCCTTGGAATCCCTATACAGGAGCAGCGTGACTCTCACGCTGCTCATGTCAGCAGTGTGGACACTGTAACCTGTTTGTACGGACACCGAAATGAAAACCATTCCGTAACCCCACGCTCTCGCTCTGCGCAGGCGTGCTATGTGGCCCCAGCCTTACTGAAGGCTTTGAGCCTTGTGTCAAAAATATAGTATGTGTGCTTGTAAGCCCCGCTGTTGCGGGCATGTGTATGTTGTAAAGCAATGTTATCATGAGCTTTATTGGGTTTAAAGGGTCCGGACATGTGCCCAGCCCCCGGCCCGGCACTGATTTGTTCCGCTAGTGCTGGACCCCCTACAGTTTGCATATCAACCAGGCATCTGTGTAGAGGAAGCAGTCATCTACTTGCTCCATTGATCTCTTTCTCATCTGGAGCACACTGGAAGCACTGAGAGAGTCATGTTTTTTGACTTCTCCGGTGCTTTCGACACAATCCAAACATCACTTCTCAGGGGGACACTGGAAGGAGCTGACTCACTAAGAGACCACAGTATGTGAGGCTTTGCGACTGCGTGTCCGATGTGGTAGTTTGCAGCATGGGGGCTTTACAGGGGACAGTGGCCTAACAGTGCTCGGCTGACATCGATGATGGACAACCCATCCCACCCCCTGCATGAGACAGTAGGAGGCTTAAGCAGCTATTTCAGTAACAGACTGTTGCATTTATTGTGTAAGAAAGAACGCTAACACAGGTCCTTCATCCCAGCAGCTGTCAGACTATTTAACGACAGCATCATGTAATATAGCACTGTGTCGATGCTGTCTTTCTCAATTGTAAATATATATCCACTTTGTTTTGCACCACTGTTATCAATGCCAATATATGCTCATATATATCCCTTTTATCTGGTGCAATTTCTGAGTTCTATATTTCTCTCAACAGTGCAATAACACAATTTAATATCCACACTGGCAACAGTATTTTATAAACTGTATATTTTGCGTACGTAGACCTAGTAATTCTTAAGTGCAATAGTAGTTCTCAAGTGCAAAACAAAATATAACATTGGTAGTTTTGTCATAAGAATATTGGCAATAGTACTTTCTGTGGCAGCAGGATCTCTATGCCATTTAGTATTTTTATAGTCTGCACAACTGTACACTTTTTTTTATCTTGACCTTTTTATGCCACTGTTTGCTTTTTGTAATGCTTGCTTTAACGACTGAATTTCCCAAGTGTGGGATCAATAAAGTCATCTTATCTGATCTTTTTTTTTTTTTTTTTTGCTTTTAGCATATGTGAAACAAACATAGCAATACATATGAACTGTGGGCCCTTTAACTGTCTTGCAGAAGTGACAACAGGAAATCTGAACATAAGTGATCAGATAGACACTTAAGAGATGCATGATAGAAACAGGTGTGAACGTCAATGTGTCTCGGCTGCATACTTGTGATAGGATCACCCAAGATGCATGTTAATACCAGGTGTAAACAGAGCCTTACTGAAGCAACGGATGTTATTTTTTTCTTGGGACAGCAGCACAAAGTTCTTGAAGAGACATCAGGGCGGCAGTGGGGAAGCTGTGGCAGGAAGAAGCCATGGCAAGATTTTTACCCTATTTTTGGTGTTGGCATTCATAATACATGGAAGAACTTTGTCATATGAACTTATTCATAATTCAATTCAGTTCAATTCAATTTTATTTGTATAGCGCCAAATCACAGCAAAAGTTGTCTCAGGACACTTTCCATATAGAGCTGGTACAGGCTGAGCTGTTTTATCTACATAGACCCAACAATTCCCATGAGCAACCCCTAGCAACAGTGGCGAGGAAAAACTTCCTTTTAACAGGCAGAAACCTCAGGCAGAACCAGGCTCTGGTTGGGTGGCCATCTTCCTCGACCGGTTGGGTGAGAGAGAGAGAGCAAGAGAGAGAGAGTGAGACAGACAGAGAAAGACAGACAGAAATGCAGTCAGAGAGAGAGACAGAGAGGTAGACAGAAACAATGACACGGTAACAGTGACAGTGGATGTAATAACAGTAGTAGCAGTTGCAGTGGATGTCAGGCAGGGCCATGGCAGGAGACACAGCTGTATAATGCTGTACGCATAATGCGTTCGGGCAAAAAAATTTGTAAAAAATTTTTAAAAAGTCAGCGCAAGAGTTTGTTCATAACCACCCAGCGGCCCTCGACACACGCTGGTCTGCGGCCCATAGGTTATTTTCTTCACTGACACTTGACGGGGCTCATCTCGCCCAATCATCATGAAGCACCGCCCCTCTTTTGCGTCGGTAATGTAATCTGTTAGGATCTTCAAAAATGGAGAGAAAACGAAAAGGAGGATCAGAGAAACTGCGAGACAAGAAGAAGCTGGCTCTTTAAGCCAACGCTGCCAAATGCACAACATTTCTGATATGTTTGCTACGTCAGGGCCTTCATCAGCTCCCGTGGCCGGTGACTATTCTCTCTCTCTCTCTCTCTCTCTCTCACACACGCACGCACGCACACACGATGCCTTCACTTGTTTGTTATAGGAGGAGTCCTTAAGCGGATGACTTCACTTGCATCCCCCCTCCTTGGTAAGTTCACAGTTATTGTAATGCAAAAGACACAGATGATCCTCTCATTCTCTTTCTATCTGTCACACACATACAGGATGATGTCTTCTTTTTTAAGGATTTGCCCAAGTTCACAGGCCTTCTTTATTCAGCACTGCTTTGTCAACATCCCTCTTAAATTTTCAGTTTCTACACTGCTATTTTTATCTTGAAGTTTGACCAATAATTAAATCTCTCTCTCTTTCTCTCTCAAACATACATACACACACAGAGTTCAAAGTTCATGCAGGATGAATTCTGCTTAAAGATCCATTACTGTGATGGAGTGATGGAGTGTACTTTTTTTGTAGTGTTAATAAATTACACTTTTTGGAAGTATTTAGTATTTAATTTAACTCTCACTGATTCCATTTAGCTCATTGCATGGCTTAAGGTACATGGTTTTAAAGAGTTGCTCCGTTGGTATACACATTCAATATGGTGGGCCGGTATGGTCCAAAATGCCAGGGCCGATTTTTTGTCCCAGTCCACCCCTGGATAGGACAACAAAGCAGTACTGTCAGTTGTCACAATCATTCACTTCGAAATATGCAGGTAAGCAAAAGAGCAGTTTATATTTTAATTATCAGTGATGCATGATAGTCTGTGAAAACATTAAGAGGTTCTGCATGCAGATGTCATACGCTGACACACTGAACATTGTATCCAGGAATATCTGATGTTTATTTAGTATTTGTTTCTGCCTCAGTCAAACTGCAAGTCAAATTGGTGTTGTTGAAATAGAGATGGCTCTAATAGTGAGCACTAAAGCATCACATGTCCCGCAGTCTTATCAGGCACTCAAGTATATCCCATGTCAGTTATTTGTGTCGACACCAGGCACAGTCAGAACTATCTATTTATGCTGTCAAGTTTCAACAGAAAATCACCTACCTAGTCCTACCTAGCTTTCCTCCAGCAATCCTTAATTTCAGTGTATGCAGTATCCTGGGTTTTTGTGGCCATTTACTCAGCAGAAGGGTGTAATATCAACATGGTAGAATGATGGAAGAATACAAGAGCTATAACACATTCTTCACCAGTAATTTCCCCCTGACACATGATAAGTAATTTTCATGTCCATTCAGAGGTGGACCAGAGCAGCAATTAAGATAACATATAATAAGGACTGGTTACCTGTGGTTAAGGACCTGCTTTCCTGCCCTCATTCCTCAAATCCATTTGATTGTCACTGGTCACTATGTCATAAAGGAGCTTAAACAAATGTAGTTCTTTAATTATGTTCTACGATGAAGCAGATTTCAACATATGGGTGTGTGTGTGTGTGTGTGTGTGTGTGTGTGTGTGTGTGTGTGTGTGTGTGTGTGTGTGTGTATGTAACAGATATTGCATGTATGGTTTGCAGGTACACCTATATACAAATACAAACTATAACTGTATTCTTACATATATTATGCATTGCAGTTAAGATAATAAGGCACCTTCACTTCAATATAAACTAAGACTTAACCCTACCATCAAAACACAAGATAATGGTTACAAGGAAAAAAATACCAATTGACAAATTTAAAACTAGAAAGCACTCAGAGAGCCTACTTCCACCTAAAGATGATGTGGGCATAGATCATCAATTTTTCAAATGAGTAAAATACAAAAGAAATCTTTCACAAACAAAACAACAAATAAACTAGTCACTCAGTCCTTAGCCTATGGCCTAGTTGTTCCCCAGATTTCATCAAAACCTGACTTACAAGGTTTCTGAGATATTTCACAAATAAACAAATGTGATTGATATTTGGTCAAGGATAATATGAATCATAGGACTGATCTGACTTGCCTTGATTTATGATAATCTCAATCTAAAAACTGACCAGTGTGAAACCAAACCTTCTATGCTGGCTTCATACTAATTAACGATGATCTGTTAATAATCTTCCAGGCAAGCCAAATTTAGTCGTGAAGTTCCACAAGGTTCTGTTTCAGTTCTGTTTACCTTATATATGCTTCCTTTAGGCAATTTTATTATGAAACGCTCTATAAACTCCATGGTTATGAAGATAATAGCCACTTATCGATGAAACAAATCAGTTAGCGAAAGTTCGAGAATGCCTTAAGGATGTTAAAACCTTGATGACCTGCAATTTTCTGCTGTTAAACAGGCAAAAGAACTTGGCGCTAAACATGAAGAATCCCACTATGAAAAGATACAAAAAAAACTAGTTAATGCATTTGTTACTTCTGGGTTGGATTATTGGAATTCCTTATCAGGCTGCCCCAACATGTCTGTAAAGGTTCTCCAGCTGATCAAGAATGCTGTGGCAAATGTATTGACAATAACTGGGAAAATAGATCTTATCTCTCCCACATAAGCTTCTCTGCACTGGCTCCCTGTAAAGTCCAGAATTTTAAATCCTTCTGTTACAACAACCCTGAATGGTCAGGTACCATCATATCTTAAAGAGCAGACTGTTCCCTAATACTTATCTCGAACACTGAACTCCCAGAATACAGGGTTACTTGTGGTCTCCAAAGTAGAATGGCAGCCAGTGCCTTCAGCTGTCAAACTGCTCTACTGTGGAACCAGCACCCTAGTAGGGTTTGGGAGGCAGACACTGTCTTCACTTTAAGGCCTAAAAAATTCCCTTTTGATGGCTTGGTCTGGCTTTGGTCACCCATGAACCACCCTTTACTTACACTGCTATACCTGCTCAGAGAGTTCCTTGCAGTGAGCTCCTTGGCCCTCATTCTCCATCTGTATGCATTCTTATCCAATGACTGCCAAACATTCTCACTCCCAACTCATCACATACGGACACTTGCTTGGCTCTACAATCAGGATGATAATACTAAACATACAACATCCAGTTAGCAACTCCCCATTGCGCTTTTCAAATAAAGACAACACTGCATGAGATCCTTGTAAGTGCTATAGAGGTCAGTGTTCTGTGCTTTCTGTCTGTGTTCTATCCTTCGCAATGAAGCCCTGCCCAAATTCATTGCTCAGCACTGGATCACTAATACCAAGAACACACAGAATATGTACTCTGCTATTGGTAGTTAAGAGTTCAGTGCTTCGCACTTCAGTGATGGGCCCTTTTGGCTCTGTGAGGGTCAGAGAAATGTCTGAATTTGGCCTTGATGCACCCCTCAGGGGTCTGTTCTGCTTCTCTCAGAAAATCTTTGCACAGTATTGGAGTCAATGAGGAGCAGAGACAGACGTGGCCGCACTTAGAGGCTGATAATTCAAATTCTGTAAGTCTCTCTGATTTTGTGAGCACATTGTGAGAGACAGAACAAATTTGTCTGCAAATCTGGAAAAAAACATGCATGTAGAGTGTAAATTGTGGCTGGGAGGAGTGTGGAAAGAGAAAAAATCTTGAGTTTTCTTAGGCTCTCTCCCACTCTGACCCATGACTTCACACACTCTAATACGAACATTCACACCCATTATAATCTCAATATTTCTCCAAAATTGATCATGGTCATTGAACAGCGATTGATCAAAAACTATATGACCTATCAAAACGTGGAATAATATACCAATACGCAAGACTTGTGTCTATGTTTTAACATTGGAATGGCGTCTATAGGTGAACGTATGCTGGAGCAGTAGTCCTTAGAAAAAGGTAGAAAATTTTTCACTTTTTTCGCCTCTTTGAGTCCGATCAAGCTGCACATTTTGGTGTATCATGTGTCTGGGTGCTCGCTATTGTTTTTGATGAGTACCGAACCGAAATTTGTATGGGAGATGAATAATAATAATAAAAAGAAGAAGAAATGTGCAGAATAACAAGAGTGTTCAGAGCTCAGCACTGTATCACTAATAAGTTGAAGAAGAAGAAGAAACGTGCAGAATAACAAGATTGTTCAGTGCTCAGCACTGTATCACTAATAATAAGAATAAGAAGAAGAAACGCACAGAATAACAAGAGTGTTCAGTGCTCAGCACTGTATCACTAAATAATGAAAGTATGGTAGTAACAGTGGATGTCAGGCAGGGCCATGGCAGGAGACATACACTGTAAAAAAAAAAAAAATCTTAAAAAAACGGTAATTTTCCGGCAGCTGGGGCTGGGGCTGTATTTCATAAAAATACAGTTTTTTTCCATAATTAAAATACAGTTTGTAGTTGTAATTTTAACAAGATGTTGCCTTATTTTCAGGTTGTTTTTAATGTTTAATTAGAAACATTTTCACATTTTAAAACAATTAAATTACCTAGAAATATGTAAAAAAGTAAACGTTGTATTACGAATAATAATGCTTAAATTTACAGAAATGTGCTGTTATTAGTTGGTTTTAATGACAATATTTTATGGAAAGAGGTTGTATAATAATTTGTGTTTGATGTAATATAACAGTATGACACAAAATAATGTGATTCATCTTTCAAAACATGTCAAACTGTTGAAAAACTAGATATTGGGTTTAAAATTGCAACAATTTACTGTTAATTTAAGACCACATCAAATGTATATTTAGCTATTTTATGTTGTTTTTAACATTTAATTACAAACATTTTACGTTTTAAAACAATGAAATTACCCATAAAGATGGTAAATTAACATTGTAATATGAATAATAATGCTTAAATTTACAGAAATGTGCTTGGTTTTAATGGCATTATTTTATGTAAAAAGGCTGTATATTATTATTATTATTAATAATTATTAATTATTATTATTATTATTATTATTATTATATATTGGGTGTATGTTGCAACATTTTGCAACAATTTACTGATTATTGCAAGTTTAGTTTTTATTTTTCTTTTACATTGATTTCCTGAATATTTAAAGGACTTTCAACTTAAAAAATGTTCTCACCTAATAACACTGGAATTATTTTTATTTTAAATGGTTTAAACCGTTTTTTGGCCAGTGGGAAAAGGGGCTTAAATGAATTGTTGTGTTTGAATGAGACAAAGCTGAACAGCTACAATTTCCCATTCTCAGTATTTTTATTCAACTCTAACAGGTAACCATTATTACAGCAATATTCAAAAACCAATTAAATTAAAATTACTGGCTCTGAAATAAAAAACAAAAAATGCAACTGAATTGGAAATGAACTTGGTCAAGTAACCATACATCCAAAACATTGATGGCAAACTTCGTCAAACCTCACTGCAAATGAATCCGTACTCTATCCAAGGCATCCATAAGTTGGTCAAGTAATTATACATCCACAACATTGATAACAAAGCTACATAACAAATAGCTTACATGAAACCTCATAACAGTCTGTAACTTGGACAAAGTATCCATAACTTGTGAGCACTTCTTATTCCCTCCACTCGTAGTCTGCAATTTTGGTGATCAGTGTGAGTACCTTTGGACTGATGGCAAGTTGTTTTCTGGTGGCGTTCCCCTCCACTTTTGATCCCTTGTCTGGATTTATCTTGAAGAGGCACCTGTCAAATGAAAAACAAAACAACAACTTTAGAAACTGTGGACTGTACTGTAATGTAATGTTTTCATACATTTGCAAAAGGTTACACAACAGTATAGATAGAGCTTGCTTGTGAAAGAGTATTTGGACATACAGAGAACAGTAGAACACTGATATAATGAAAAGATTAACATGTGTACTGTGCATGTGTATTGTGTATGAATGCGTATGGTCGGGGTCGGGGGGGCCGTTTGGCGTGAAATGGCAGCCACGCTTCCCTCAGTCTGCCCCAGGGGAGCTGTAGCTACAAACGTAGCTTACCACCACTGGTAAGAATGTGTATGAATGAATAATGGTTTCTGTAAAGCACTTTGGGTGCCTTGAAAAGCACTCTATATATCCAAGCCATTATCACTATTATTATTATTATTATTATTATTAGTAGTAGTAGTAGTAGTAGTAGTAGTAGTATTGTAAATACTATTTCAGGAAGAAGAACGTAACTTCGGTCAGGAGGATCTGCTACTCAAAGGTTTCTTGGGTATTTGAGTTTTGTTTTGTTATTATTTAATAAATAAGCATTAACAAGCACCTGTTTCTGTAATTTGACATGAGCATCAATCAAGGATAAGAGACACAGCCAGTCTGAAAATCTGAAAAACAAAAATGAACTCTCAGATAAAGTTTGTACCATTTTCATCCAAATTTTATTATAAAAAAAGAGGTCAATAATACATTGTGCTACTCCGTGTATGGGTCGATCTTTCATAACTCAATCAGAAAAAGAAAACAAGGTTGTTTTTCTCTTACAATAAAATCAGAACATTAAAATGAAGTTTTTGATTTTATTATTTTTTTACTGTGATATTTTGATAAATTCAGGAAATGCTTGGAGACTTGTGGAAGTGCAGATGCTTTACTTTCAGCCTACATGCACAGCAGAAAAGCCTGACCGGAGATCTACCTGTCGACTGCCTGCAGACTGCAAGCACTCACGGCAGGAGACAGGTCTCCCAGTCTGGTCAGGAACCAGCACCATCTCCAGTAATGTTCCTTCAGCTTCAGAGATTAGTAATGTTATCCAACAGCTGAGCTAACTTCAGCCCACAGAAATATCCACAACACAGGTCCATCTTGGCAGCTCCATGCTGCTTCTCTCCACGACCCAACTCCACCTCCTAGTGGGGCCTCCTGAGTGGCAGTGCTGGCTCCTGTCCGGTCTGAGTGACTCCTGGCATGAGTGCTCATGTGCAGCAGGCGGTCAGGCTTTCCTGCTCTGCACGTAGGCTGAAAGTAAAGCACCTGCACCTCCACAAATCTCCAAGCATTCCCCCAAATAAATATAATATCCAAATAAAATAAATTGCCCAAATATAGATCATGAACTTAAAGGTGTGAGAATGTGCCACATTGTGACCAACAGATATAGATACATCAAAGTTTCCCTATATGACCAACACCTGTGAAGTGTGCTGGGAGAGCTCTGGTTTCTGCTCCAGGAGAACCAGGAGAGCCTATGGCTGCCCCTGGAACTCCAACGCTGAGGTGCTACTGCAGGTGGTACAACAGATCACCTCAGCAAGGCAAAAGTTTTTAGAGCAGTTGTTTTTACTGTTAATTGTTTTTTTTGTTTGTTTGTTTGTTTATCTATCAATCTACTAATCCTGTGATTCCCAAACTGTGGGCAGGTGAGCCACCAAATTCAAAATAGTATGATTTTTGTTGAATTAAAGAAAAGGATATTAAAAACATTATACGTATATAGAACTGGGTGATAAAACGATCTTTAATCGGGATCGCAATCAATTATTGGCTATAATTTCCTCGATATCACATGGCAGAAATAAATAGCGGCCTGTCACTCTGCCATCTGTTGCTGCACCGACTGTATATAAAAGAGGGCTGCGCATAGGATAAA
This sequence comes from Chaetodon trifascialis, assembly GCF_039877785.1. Classification (NCBI taxonomy): domain Eukaryota; kingdom Metazoa; phylum Chordata; class Actinopteri; order Chaetodontiformes; family Chaetodontidae; genus Chaetodon; species Chaetodon trifascialis. Next base: position 30,325,060 of record NC_092061.1, on the reverse strand, counting down.
CCGCCTCCTGTTGTGAGCGTGTATAGTTCGAGCTGCAGCTAAAGCTAAAGGGAGGAAGAGTAAAAGTTTTAAAAGAGTGAGGAAATGAGTGCAAGTGGTGCTGATGGCAACTAAAGTGACGTGAACATGTGGAGCAGTTCATGAAATAAGTCTGGCCTGGTTAGTTCGCCTGTCTCGGGTCATCATGTGTTTGAAGCCTCGCATCGGAGATCCAGCAAAATATTTTTTAATTAATGTCGGAGGCGGAGGGTTGAGTGTCCAGTAGAGCAGCAGGTCAGTGTAGAGGAGACAGAGGAGGCTCCAGCAGCATCATTTGGTGCTGTGAGGAGCAGAGTGAATGATGTGATGGTAAAAGAGGGAAAAAGAAAACTCAATTGTGTAAACACTGAGCTGCTCGTGTCGCTAATTCTGTGGTAATTGTGGTAATTCGCTGCTGACAACGTCGAGTTTCCTGTTGTTTACAGGGACAAGAGAAGGACAAAAGAAAATTTAAATTAAATTATCATGTTACAACTGAGTCCAGTACAACAATAACAATCAAAGTAATAGTAGTAATAGTTTTCTGTTTTTTGGTTTTAATATATTGTGGTGGACAAAGACAAATATTCATACCACACACAACAATACATGGTGTACTTGGAAGTCCAACACAGTCCACTTCAGAGGGCAGGGTTGTTTGATCCACTTTGTAGAGCATCTGTTCTTCTTCTTCATTGAAGTACTTGAGGAGCAGTGGAAGAAACACTGCAACATTCACATCTGCAACATTTTTGTTTGATGTTTCCATTTCCCTGAAGATAATCTCCATCTTCCCTGTCTTGTCACCTGATTTAATGAAATAACTGTTGTCTCAAACAGATATGGCCATTCCTTTGTCAAGTCAGAAGTCTCAGTCCCACTGATAATGTCTTTTCTCTGAGTGAAGAAAGTGGCTCTCATCATATCCTCAATGGCTTTGCTGTCACAGCATCTTTCTCTCCACATTTTCTTTAACTCTTCTTGTGCATGTTTCTGAGATTCAGGGGTTTCATCAGGTGGCAGCCGTGTTGGTTGCCAGTTTATACACCCGTAAGTGTCTAGTCTTTTTTTCTGAGTTGGGGTATCCTCTCCTTCACTGCTGCTAATAATTTGTCTCTTTAAGGAAAGTGAAGTGTTTCCTCTCTTCAGGTTATCCACTCTGCGAACCATCTGTTTGGTGAGTGAGTCATACCCACTGCCTACAACTTCACCTTCAATGACATCAGTAAATGCCACAGGGTAGGCCTTTGTCATCTTCCTTGCTGTCTCACTGATATGTTTCTTCCCAGGAGTTGGGCACGCGGTTAAGATTTCACTGACAATGAGCCATATGATTTCAAGTCTCTCACTTTTTGTTGGCCGCTTTCCTGTTTCCAGCTTTCTGATGATCTCAGATGGAATTTTCTGCCAAGGAATTTGAAATTTAAAATGCCAGCTGTTATCAGACAGTCAAGGAGGTGTGATATCCATACTTGAACTACTTGTTGACCACGGTGTACTTGCAATTTCTGAGTTGTAACCACCTGGAGAGAACACAGAGAACATTAGCTGTTATTAAATAATGGGTGGGTTTTCATGGAGCCTTTTTCCTCTTTCGGGACATTGGTTCCAGCTAAAACTATACAGAAATGACTTGGGTCATTTCTCCTCTTTTTTTAGCAGTGTTCGGGCCGAGACTTAATGCTGTTGAGATGTGCTGAGTCCAGGCTTCAACACACATGGTTCCGGTCAAATTTTAATTTTCAGACCCATAAAGAATTTGTAAATGCATAGTGATGTTTACGTTTTGATTTCTGCTGACATGGAGCAGAAAGAACAGAACCAGACAACATTTAGTTTCATTGTTTACATGACAAAATTTTCATTTCTTTCGGTTTAAGAAAATGTTTATTCCACCTCTCTGGGCTTGTTTATTTTGATTGAGCTGATTGTAATGGGATTATTTGGCTCCTTGTAAACCCCACTTACTGATGCAACAGTTAAAGCCATCCAATTTTCCACATTGTATAATGTAACATGCATAATTTTAACTCAAACATCATTAATATCTTTCCACAAATAGTCAGTGGATAGCATTTTAACCCCAGCATGGAGTTAGTAGTCCTGAAACTGACTGCAGGAATGGAAACGGGAGGAAAAGAAAACAACTAAGCAGAGCAATGGTGGTGGTCACATGGGTGAGTTCATGAGTTTTCTTTATCAGCATTGGGCTGAAAATTAAATTTTTTTTCCCTTACTGTTGTTGGCTGGGAGACCTGACTGTTTTTGTTGTGTGTGTGTGGTTTTTTTTTTGTTAGGTTGGAGCTTTTATTGAGTCTGAGAACATTTACGAGTGATCCAGTTTACAAGCCAGGACCAGAATAAAGGTGCAAGAAGATCCAGCCTTTTCCAACACCACAGCAGTCACACGAGTCACACTGTAGATGACACCGTTGCTTTGGGACAGACAAGCTTGCGAGATCTCAACATAACACTCCACAAAGGGTAGCAAAGAAAATACACACCAGACTGACTATACATGGGAACTAAATGAACAACATATTCTTGGTGGGGTAACTATTGCTACTACTGGATACAAAAGTAATTTTTTTTCTGTACATTGTAATAAAATATCCTGTGTTCATCCCTGATTAGTTGTGTGCGATTTGCTACCGAATCAGAATCTAGAGAAGACAGACCCAACTGATGATACTGATTTATAAGCACACTGTCAATTCACTGCTGGTGATTGTACTATATTACAGTAAGTTACAGGTAGATTATATAATTTTTCAGTCCATCTAACCCAAAAGCGTGATTCTGTGCAACAGATGCATATACTCACCTGAAAGGACCATCTCGTCAGACTGTTACTGGACTTTTACTGGTACTGGCTCTGCTGAACTGTTGGTTGCTCTGGTTGCTTGAAGGACTGTCCAAGACATCTTGCTGGCCTTAATAAAGGACAGATAGTAGTAATATTTAACCATACAGACATCACATAGCTTAATCTGTGTATATAATACACAACATAATTATATACTCAGTAGCCAATTGATATATTTCAAACTGTTCCTTTTGTAATATAATGCAGTACAGTACACCACCACTAACACCCACTATGAAATCAATGATGAACAAGGTATAGTTCGTAGTTATCACCTTTTTGAAAACATCAACAAAAATGTAGAGAAGATTACTGATAATTGGCAGACTTTCTGGGGAAGACCTGGTCTGATTAGGAGAGACGGCATCCATCCCACTTTGGAGGGAGCAGCTCTCATCTCTAGAAATCTGACCGATTTTATTTATGAACCTAACCCCTGACAACTCAGAGTTGAGACCAGGAGGCAGAGCTGCAGTCCTACACGCTTCTCTGCGCCTCCATTAGAGCAGTTACCCACCCAACACTCCATAGAGACTGTGTCTGCCCCCCGACCACGTAAACATAAGAATCTAATTAAAATTAGAACAACCTCTGCAATAGTACAACAAGATAGGAGAATTAAAAGTGGACTCCTTAACATCATATCTCTGTCCTCTAAAGCTGTTCTAGTAAATGAGTAAATATCAGACCATAATGTTGATTTATTTTGTCTGACTGAAACCTGGCTGTGTCCTGAAGAGTATGCGAGTCTAAATGAAGCTACTCCTCCGAGCCATATTAATACCCACATTCCTCGAGGCAGCGGCAGAGGAGGTGGAGTTGCAGCCATTTTTGACTCAAGCCTTTTGATCAACCCTAAACCTAAACTCGACTATAACTCATTTGAAAGCCTTGTTCTCACTCTTTCTCATGAGAAATGGAAAACAGTGCAGCCACTTTTATTTGTTGTAGTATACCGCTCTCCTGGTCCTTACTCCGAATTTATAGCTGAGTTCTCGGAGTTTCTATCAAGTTTAGTTCTTGAAGCAGATAAAGTAATTATTGTAGGTGACTTTAATGTACATGTCGACGTTGATAATGACAGCCTTAGCACTGCGTTTATCTCAGTATTAGACTCAGTTGGCTTCCGCCAGAATGTACATGAACCGACTCACTGTTTTAACCACACCCTCGACCTTGTTCTGACATATGGCATTGAAATCGAAGACTTAATAGTCTCCTCACAGAATCCTCTTTTATCAGACCATCATTTAATAACTTTCGAATTCATATTACCAGACTACCAGCCAGTAGGCAAAAATTCTTATACCAGACTCCTGTCTGATAGTGCTGTAGCTAAATTTAAGGATATGATCCCATCAGTATTTAATTCAATGCCATGTCTCAATACAACAGAGGAGTCTTATGTTAACGTTAGTCCCTCCCAGATTGACTTCCTGGTTGATAGTGCTACAGGATCGTTGCGTATGACACTTGACTCTGTTGCTCCCCTAAAAAAGAAGAAAATTAAACAGAGGAGGTTAGCTCCATGGTATACTCCTCAAACCCGCAAATTAAAGCAAACTTCACGGAAAATAGAAAGGAAATGGCGTTCTACCAATTTGGAAGAATTTCGGTCCGCCTGGCAAGACAGTCTTAAAATATACAGGAAAGCCCTCCGCAGTGCCAGGGCAGCCTATTACTCTGCACTAATAGAGGAAAATAAGAACAATCCCAGGTTTCTCTTCAGCACTGTAGCCAGGCTGACAGAGAGCCATAATTCTGCTGAACCATGTATTCCTTTAGCTCTGAACAGTAATGACTTCATGAGCTTCTTTAATGATAAAATTCTAACTATTAGAGACAGAATTCATCGACTCCTGCCGTTAACAGGTACTGTTTTGTCAAACGCAGAAATCGTAGAAACTGTTACTCAGTCTGTCGCAGTTTTAGACTGTTTTACTCCTGTTGACCTTCATCAACTAATTTCAATAATTTCATCATCAAAATCATCTACCTGTATTTTAGATCCTATCCCGACTAAGCTGTTTAAAGAAGTATTACCTCTAATTGACTCTTCAGTATTAGACATGATCAATCTCTCTTTATCAACAGGCTACGTACCACAGTCCTTTAGAGTAGCTGTGATAAAACCGCTACTGAAAAAGCCTACTCTTGATCCAGGGGTTTTAGCCAACTATAGACCGATATCCAACCTTCCCTTTCTCTCAAAAACTCTTGAGAAAGCAGTTGCCAATCAGCTGTGTGACTTTCTAAACAATAATAGTTTATTCGAGAATTTCCAGTCAGGATTTAGAGTGCATCATAGCACAGAGACAGCACTGGTTAAAGTTACAAATGACCTTCTAATTGCATCTGATAAAGGATTTGTCTCTGCACTAGTCTTACTGGATCTTAGTGCTGCATTTGACACCATTGACCATGGCATCCTATTGCAGACACTGGAACATTTCATTGGCATTAAGGGAACTGCACTAAGCTGGTTCAAATCCTACTTGTCAGATCGCTCTCAGTTTGTACGCGTTAATGACGACTCCTCTGTGCTCACTAAAGTCAGCTATGGAGTTCCGCAGGGTTTTGTGCTTGGACCAATTCTATTCACCTTATATATGCTTCCTTTAGGTAAGATTATCAGGAAGCACTCAATAAATTTTCATTGCTGTGCAGATGATACCCAGCTATATTTATCAATGAAGCCGGAAGAAACCAGTCAGTTAACTAGACTACAAGCATGTCTTCATGACATAAAGACCTGGATGACCTGCAATTTTCTGATGCTAAACTCGGACAAAACTGAAGTTATAGTAGTAGGCCCTAAACATCTTAGAAAGTCACTTTCTGATGACATAGCAGTTATGGATGGCATTGCGCTGGCCTCCAGCACCACTGTAAAGAATCTGGGAGTTATCTTTGACCAAGACATGTCCTTTCACTCCCATGTAAAACAAATTTCAAGGACTGCCTTTTTTCACCTACGTAATATCGCAAAAATCAGGCATATTTTGTCTCAAAATGATGCAGAAAAACTAGTCCATGCATTTGTAACTTCCAGGCTGGATTATTGCAATTCTTTACTATCAGGCTGCCCAAATTCGTTGCTGAATATTCTCCAGTTGCTCCAGAACGCTGCAGCACGTGTTCTGACAAAAACCAGGAAGCAAGATCATATTTCTCCAATACTCGCCACTTTGCACTGGCTCCCTGTAAAGTTTAGAATAGAGTTTAAAATTCTCCTCCTTACTTACAAAGCCATAAATGGCCAGGCACCTTCTTATCTTAAAGAGCTCATAGTACCTTATTGCCCCACTCGAACACTGCGTTCCCAGAATGCAGGTCTACTTATGGTTCCTAAAGTCTCAAAAAGCAGAACAGGAGTCAGAGCATTTAGCTATCAAGCTCCTCTCCTGTGGAACCATCTTCCAGTCTTTGTCCGGGAGGCAGACACTGTCTCTACATTTAAGAGTAGGCTTAAAACTTTCCTTTTTGATAAAGCTTATAGTTAGGGCTGGCTCAGGCTTGTCCTGGACCAGCCCCTAGTTATGCTGCTATAGGATTAGACTGTCGGGGGACATCCAAAGATACACCGAGCTCCACTGTCCTTCTGTCCCTCTCCATCCGCACGCTCTCATGTCCTACCACGGCGTGTTACTAACTTAGCTCCTTCCCCGGAGTCTCTGTGCTTTGTCGTCTTGCAGGTTCCCATGGACAGTGGCTGAATCTGGATTGTGGATTTCAGCTGCATCTCCTGCCTTGGCCCTGCCTGACATCCACTGCAACTGCTACTGCTGTTATTACATCCACTGTCACTGTTATTGTGACTGCATGTCTGTCTCTCTGTCTCTGTCTCTGTCTCTGTCTCTCTCTCTCTCTCTCTCTCTCTCTCTGACTGCATTTCTGTCTGTCTGTCTGTCTGTCTCACTCTCCCTCTCTTGCTCTTCCTCTCTCACCCAACCGGTCGAGGCAGATGGCTGCCCACCCAGAGTCTGGTTCTGCTCGAGGTTTCTGCCTGTTAAAAGGAAGTTTTTCCTCGCCACTGTCGCCAAGTGCTTGCTCATGGGGAAATTGTTGGTTTCTTTGTAGATAAAAGAGCTTGGTCTGTACCAGCTCTATATGGAAAGTGTCCTGAGACAACTTCTGTTGTGATTTGGCGCTATACAAATAAAATTGAATTGAATTGAATTGAATTGAATTGAATTCTTTGAAGTATAATTCATAGTAGAACTGCTGTATTGGACTGCATTAATTTGAACAGGTGTACTTAATGAGTATATTTTGACTATGTACATTTTTCTAATGTGAAAGTTTATTACGCGCAAATTGAAACACACACTTGTCTTTTTGAGCAGTGACAGAAGTTTCCTGGCTTCAACTGGTCTCAGGACAGAAAGGAGGTCACTCTCCTGCAGGTAGCTCAGGTCCTCCAGGTCCTCAACTCCTAAACCTTGCAGATGCTCCAGCAAAGGCTCAGGGTCTCTCAGTTTAGGAAGACTTGATTTGATGAAAGACAGAAGCGGACTCTCTGTATCCATGACTGGAGGACTAGAAGGGATGAAAAAGACTGTTCTTCAAGCATTATTGTCAGATTTTAATCTCTCAAACTCCAGATTACTCTGAGTCAACAATGCTATGCTTAAGCGAAATTACCCTTGTCCCACAAAACTTGTACACAGGCAAGGATAATAATCTAGTTTCCGCTCAGGCTTCTAACATTTCATTCTCTGCCTTGCTTGTTTCACTTCATACAATGCAAACGCTGGCATATAGGACATGTCATGAGGTGTAAAGATAAAGTGCATATGCCGGTCCTGCGTCACAAGCATGAGCTCAGTCTGTCCAAATTCAAGTGCCTCACCTAGGTTTAAACACAGAAAGAGTCCCTTTTTGTACTGAGTGCCTTTCCACTTAACAATGTTTCCAGAAATATTCAGTCCATTTGTCTCCAGTTCTCCAAGATCGGTGATCAATTGAGAGAACACTTTCTCGTGGCCAAAATATTTGAAATCAGCTTCTCGGCACAAAAGCAAAAGCTGCAAGTTGTCAATAGTGGATTGATGAAAAGGTTCAAAATTTGCTAGAGTGAAGTAGACTCCAAGCATCTTATGTTTTTTCTTTGCCGAGCCGAGGGGATTAACCACCTCAAAAGCATCTTGATAAAGTATCACTTTTAATGTGAGACCTGACTCAGCAAAAAGAGGATTGGATTTAAATACCAATCCATCACACACATCATTATTCAATTAAATAGTTGATGATTAATTTAACCCTCTGTGTCTGCGCGTGGTCGTGCACATGCACGAGCGCACAGGCACGCAGTGATCAAAGCCATAACAATATCATAGCCCTTCTACATAAAAGCCAATTTAAAAAGCCTAGAAATATGCAGAGTAAAATTGAAAAAGTGAAACTACACAAAAAAATAATAATAATTAATTCAAAAATAAATAATGCATCAAAATCAGTTTTGTTGTTTTGTTTTGAGGGGACATAAGTGTCCCTAAAGGGGCCTTCACATGATAAGAAATTTGCTCTTCGCTCACCGCCAGGTAGGGTGCAGAGGCGCTGAGCGATTCACCGTTACTAGGCAACGCAAGTACTTCCTCTCACTCTGGAAAGCTAATCGTTGTTTGTAAATTATTAAACACAATGTATCTGAGTTTGTCGCAAAAGAAGGCCCTTGCAGTAGCGTAGTAGTAGTAGTAGTAGTCGTCGCTATTCCAGGCAGACGCAGTAGTCACTGTGTCTGCCTGGAATAGCAAAGGTACACAAACAGCTAAGCTGATGTTAGCATTGTATTTAGCTTAATGGTAGTTCGTAAACGCTGCCTAGAGTTATTATCTCATTGGTTGCGCTTTGAAAGGTCAGCGGCAAACGAGGTCAAAGTTCAAGTAATTTGAACTTTGAGGACAGCGGTAAGCGGCAGATCCGAGCAGTGCGCCAAGCCGAGGGTAGCAGTGCCGCTTAGTCGGGCATCAGCGCTCTCTCCATAGGAAAACAATGGGACAGCCGGCGCAGTGGACAGTGTTTTTACCGCTGATCATGTGTAGGGGCCGGATATTAAGTGTACGCATTTTTTTGCCCACAGTGTATTATTGACCTTAGAGAAATTTCAAAACCAAATTTTGACAAGTTACATAAAATTAAGCTTCCTGTTCTAACCAAAAATCATGCCATTTCAAGTCATACAGAGGAAGTTATGGACAAAAAACTAGTGAAAATGTAGAAGAGCGTTAATATTCGATTATTGTTCATTGTCTCCTCCTTGAACCGACCAGGAGTTTGAACACCCGAATGATCCTAGAGGCTATGTTGTCCGGGGCTTAATGCTCCTGGTAGGGTCTTCCAAGGCAAACAGGTTCTAGGTGACGGGTCAGACTAAGAGCTGTTCAAAAGCCCCTTATGAAAGAGAAAAACCAAGGAAGCGTACGTCGCCCAGATTGGCGTCACCGGGGCCCCACCCTGGAGCCAGGCCTGGTGTTGGGGCTCGCTGGCAAGCGCCTGGTGGCCCACGGGACCCGGCCGGGCACAGCCCGAAGGAGCGACGTGGGCCCGCCTTCCCGTAGGCCCACCACCCGCAGGAAGGATCAGAAGGGGCCGGTGCTATGTGATATGGGTGGCAGTCGTGGGCGGGGGCCCCGACGACCCAAACCCTGGACAACGACTCTGGCTATGGGGACATGGAATGTCACCTCACTGTGGGGGAAAGAGCCTGAGCTAGTGCGGGAGGTTGAGCGGTACCGGCTAGAGATAGTCGGGCTCACCTCCACGCACAGTCTGGGCTCTGGAACCCAACTCCTTGAGAGAGGCTGGACTCTCTTCTACTCTGGAGTTGCCCGCGGTGAGAGGCGGCAAGCTGGTGTGGGCTTGCTTATAGCCCCCCAGCTCAGCCACGATGTGTTGGAGATCTCCCCGCTATCATCTGACCTTCGGCGGTATGTCTTGGACACTCGGGTAAAGAGAGGGGCTGAGCTGTCAACTGATCACCACCTGGTGGTGAGTTGGATTCGCTGGCAGGGGAGGAAGCGGGACAGACTTGGCAGACCCAAATGTACCGTGAGGGTCTGTTGGGAACGTCTGGCGGAACCCGCTGTCAGGGAGGTTTTCAACTCCAACCTCCGGGAGAGCTTTGACCAGATTCCAAGGGAGGTTGGAGACATTGAGTCCAAATGGACCATGTTCTCCACTTCCATTGTTGATGCAGCCATCCGTAGCTGTGGCCGTAAAGTCGGCAGTGCCTGTCGTGGCGGCAACCCCCAAACCCGGTGGTGGACACCGGAAGTAAAGGATGCCGTCAAGCTGAAGAAGGAGTCCTATCGGGCCTGGCTGGCTCATAGGACTCCTGAGGCAGCTGATGGGTACCGGCAGACCAAGCGTGCGTCAGCTCGGGCAGTTGTAGAAGCAAAAACTCGGGTCTGGGAGGAGTTCGGGGAGGCCATGGAGGAGGACAACCAGTCGGCCTAGAGGAAATTCTGGGGAACCATTCGGCGCCTCAGGAAGGGGAAGCAGCTTTCTGTCAACACTGTTTACAGTGGAGATGGGGAGCTGTTGACCTTGACTGGGGATATTGTCAGGCAGTGGAAGGAATACTTCGAGGATCTCCTCAATCCCACTGTCATGTCTTCCCTAGAGGAAGCAGAGACTGGGGACTTGGAGGTCTATTCATCCATCACCGGGGCTGAAGTCACTGAGGTAGTTCGCAAGCTCCTCGGTGGCAAAGCACCGGGGGTGGATGAGATCCACCCTCACTACCTCAAGTCTCTGGATGTTGTAGGTTTGTCTTGGTTGACACACCTCTGCAACATTGCGTGGCAGATGGGGACAGTGCCTCTGGACTGGCAGACTGGGGTGGTGGTCCCTCTTTTTAAAAAGGGGGACCGGAGGGTGTGTTCCAACTATCGTGGGATCACACTCTTCAGCCTCCCTGGGAAAGTCTATTCCAGGGTACTGGAGAGGAGAATGCGGCCGATATCCGAACCTCGGATTCAGGAGGAACAATGCGGTTTTCGTCCTGGCCGTGGAACACTGGACCAGCTCTATACCCTCCACAGGGTGCTTGAGGGTTCATGGGAGTTTGCCCAAACAGTCCACATGTGTTTTGTGGACTTGGAGAAGGCATTCGACCGTGTCCCTCGCGTCATTCTGTGGGAGGTGCTCTGGGAGTATGGGGTTGGAGGCCCTCTATTGAGGGCTGTACAGTCCCTGTACAACTGGAGCAGGAGCTTGGTCCGCATTGCCGGCAGTAAGTCGGACCTGTTCCCGGTGCATGTTGGACTCCGGCAGGGCTGCTCTTTGTCACCGGTTCTGTTCATCATTTTTATGGACAGAATTTCTAGGCGCAGCCAGGAGCCGGAGGGGGTTCGGTTTGGGAGCCCCAGTTTTCGTCTCTGCTTTTTGCAGATGATGTTGTCTTGTTGGCTCCCTTGAGCCAGGACCCTCAGCATGCAAGTGGTTGATACAAGTGGCTAGTTTCCTCCGCAGGGTGGCGGGGCGCTCCCTTAGAGATAGGGTGAGGAGCTCTGTCACCCGGGAGGAGCTCAGAGTAGAGTCGCTGCTCCTCCACATCGAGAGGAGTCAGCTGAGGTGGCTCGGGCATCTTTATCGGATGCCCCCTGGACGCCTCCCTAGGGATGTCCCACCGGGAGGAGACCCCGGGGAAGACCCAGGACACGCTGGGGTGACTATGTCACTCGGCTGGCCTGGGAACGCCTTGTGATCCCCCCGGAAGAGCTGGGGGAAGTGTCTGGGGAGAGGAAAGTCTAGACGTCCCTGCTCAGACTGCTCCCCCCGCGACCCAGCCCCGGATAAGCGGGAGAAAATGGATGGATGGATGGATGTTCATTGTTGCAGCTCTAAACAAATTTTCGTCTTTCTCTCCGCCTGTGTCAGTTAGTCCACAAAAGCAAACGTAATGGCTGTGGTATCACTGTGGTAGGCTAACGTTAGTGGCTGGTCTGGCTGAATGCTAAATGCAGCTAACAGACGCGGATGCCGCCAGCCATGCTTTTGTCATCATAGTTAGCTAACATTTCAATTGACGACATGCCAGCGGATTCGGTGCCTTTTGCCAACTGAGTAAACTCAGAGGCATGGTGGTAAATAAAGCTAATGCTACTCAGCTTCAGTTCGATACTTGCCTTCGACCTTTGTCATTCATCCAGCCTTTACATTAGCTGCTGTGCACTTGAAGTTTCTGTCGACCAAACTGTAACCGCCGCGAGACAGCCAATGGCATGTCGTCGTCTTCTTCTTCTGAACAGTTTCTGTCGACCAACCCAAACGGGAACCGCGCTTTTCACAGCACGTACTCCAATGGCATGTGGCGTTGTTGTCACCACGTTGTTCCGGTTCAGGTCCCAATCTGTTTTTTTTTTGTGTGTGTGTACGTGTGTTTGTGCAGGGAGACGTTGCAGCAGTAGAATGTCTCCTGATTACACGTGTTTTGTTCAGACATGCTGTGAAATAATTCAAGACGTTGTAATCATAGACTGTATGGTTGTAATTTGCATTTTACATTGTTTGGAGATAGACACAGATGACACATATTAATGCTCTGTCATTAAGCTCTGTTCTGAATGACAGAATATAATACTTTCAGGTGGTAGGTTGAGGAAACAGATGAAAAGCATGTTTTTATGTGGTTTTATCCTGGTGTTGGCCTCCTTCACCTCCAGTTCCTTTTCTTGGCTTGTTTCATTGTGACAGATAGTGAGATTTGTTTGCCAATACAACAGCATTTACTTTCCCTGGAGACCATTGCTACATTTAAACTGCATTTCATATTAGCCTATTAGCAGTCAGGCAGCTCACAAATGTTTATTTTCATTAACTACGGTCATTTCAGTAGCCTACACAGAGCGGTCCAAATCATTCATCTTCACATGATGAAGATGAATGATTTCATTCTAGAGATGGCTCCGATGAAATTAAATGAAATAGCAGTTAAGTTTTAACCTCAACAAGGTTAACATCTGCAGTACATATACACATGCTGAAGGTTTTCCAGGAGGTTGAGTGGTTCTGATGGCAGTGGTCATTCAGGAGCAAGGGTCTGCAGGAAATCAACCAAAAATAATATTGTACACAAATGTCTGAGTGTTAATGGGACTGTGATTCTGATCCTAACTTTGATAGGCCTAAACTGATTTACAGTCTGGCTAATAAACTGCCCTTGACAATGAGCATGCCACAAGTGACACGAGAACATCCAGTCATCAAACAGTGTGTCTGTTTCAGTTCTGAAGCAGCAGCTGCAATAAAGTAGCAGCATATCTATCAGTGAAATTCTTTATTGAAAGCATTTAATTACAGCTCACTTTGTAGTGCTGATGCCCCATAAGCAGAGGCAGCAGCCCTAAGTTCAAGTCCAACTCTTTGCTTTGCATATTATTCACCCTCTCAAACTTTCCCCTTTTGCTATGCCTCTTTAGATGTCCTCTCAAAATAAATGTTAATATAATGTTAATAAATGTTACCATCTATGAAATTACAGTAATTGTAGTTATTTTCAATGAAAACATTAGTCAATTAACAAAGAAATTATAGTAAAATTACAATTTTTTTCTATTAATTTCTCTAATTTTAAATGATTTTTTTTCTTTTTTTAGAGTTTTAAAGTTGAATTTTACAGTTCATTCCCTTAAATAACAGACAAATATTTGTGAAATCACAATACATTTGTGAATGTATTTTAACAATAAATATATGTATTTCTAATGGATTTTTTTTGTAAAAGAACAGAAATGTTGTGTGTTTTCACAGTTACAGTGATTTCATGTTATTTTACATTTGACATGTAAAATCACAGTCTATTTTTGTAAATTAAATGGTATTTTAAAAATACAGAAAAAAAATCTGTACAATAAACAGTAAAATTCTGTTAGAATTTTTTTTACAGTGTAGCTATCATCCACAATCCAGGTTCAACAATTATCCATGGGTAGGTGCAAGCAGACAGACAGCCTGCAGAACAGAACAAGGGAGGTCGATTATAGGACAAACCAGTTTTGCTCAATATACAGGACATCCTGGCTAATACCGGACAGCTGGCAACCCTACTATGTATACAGATAACGATACTAGTATGACTAGCTCTGGATACATAAGGCCCACAGAGAGTACCTATCTACAGGGTCCAGAATCTTGTCAAAAATCATTGAAATGTATGTTTTACCTGTACTTGAGATCTTAGGTTATAGGATGTTTGCATTGCTGCTATTATTTGATAAAAACAAGCATTTAGGCTTTTTTACAGCTACCTTTCAACTCCATGGGATTTGACTGTTTGATACTCAAACCATAGAATATTATTATTATATTTATTTATATTGTAATTATTATTATTTCAATACTACTACAAAGGCCATGCACTGCTCCCCAAGGTCTTGTAAGCCTCAGCCACAATCTATTGTTGGACCATGCTGGGGTAAAATGATAATGGGTTATCAACATGATAATTTCAACAGGCACTGCATGAAAAACCACATTTTCGACCCGTAAATCCCTGCGAATTTCGTTGATTTTCGGCCATTTTATGGCAAGTTTACGGGAACTTCGCCGGCTCCGAAAATCGTCGGAAACGAACCATCTGTCGGCAGGGGGCGTGGTTAATCACGCCTTCGCGAAGGTGCGAATAGCTCTAATTAGCACATGAATGCTACCAACGTTGATCTACTCAGGCTGGCCTGCTGACTTCACAAACAACCATTGGATGATTCCACAGGCATTTTAAAAGGAAACCATCATGTGATTGGATTGCTATCCAATCACATGAGTGAGTGATCATGTGATTGGATGACAACTCTGCTGCTATTGGTCATCTGTGCACCACAAATAATAATAATAGTAATAAATACATATTAAATTAAATATTATATAATAAATTAATATATTAGAAATTGTTATTATATTGTTATATTTATATATATAAAATATAAATTATATATATATTTTATTTGATTGATGATTCATTGATTTATTTGGCAATCCACCTTCTACACTACCACACAGTAGAACACAAAGAACACAGTTGACAGAAACATTTTGAAAAAAAGTCTTTAATGAAATCGTGACACACACATTAACAAGGCTCAACCAAGTAAAATCAGTGACTACTGGGGAAAAAAAGCAAGGAAATGTGCAGAGGGGTTCACTGATAAGAGTCTCTGGGTTGGGCCATGCCGCTCGTCCATGGTGCATGAAAAAGAGTCTAAGGCCTTTGGAAATGCTTCTTTGCTGCCTCTGGGTCATACTGAGTTGGCGCCTGTCGCTTTGAAGGGGACTCGATGCGAAGCCTCTTGCGGTGTGTCGCCACATAGTTTGGGTCGCTCTCCAGCCGATCTTGCAGTGTCTGGCAGAGTTTGGAGAGCTAGGACACTCCTTCTTGCTTCCAGCAGCTGTAAATACAGGTGTTAATATAATATTAGTACTGCTAAGAAACAATAACACATAACATATGTGAGCATGCTTGTCAAAAACAATGCAGATAAATAAAATTCAGCCCATTTTTACATTGTTGTGAATATAAAGCGGCATTCATGGGACTCTTACCTGCTTCCTTCTTTGTCTGCTGCGAGCTGAAATCTTCACAGCTGCTGCCGGAACTGAAAGAGCTGCCTGGGCATACCTGAAGCTCCTCCACACCATCTCATAATATGTCTTACAGGCCGCTGGAAGAAAATATTGGTTGAAATAATTAAGGCGGGCTTCAGTAAAAACAACAACAAGAAATAACAGAAAGGGTTTAAAAAGCCTGCTGTCCACACCATCCATGTCTGGACTCCCAGTTAAAGTCGCCATCAAATATGACGTCAACGTTTCGTTGTGGGGCGAGTTTAGTCTGTAAAACGCAAAAAGTACAAACAGGTCATGCAACGTTTACATTTACTTATATTCTGCAGAATATTTCCTGTGCATTTTATTAACTTACCCCTGCTCAGGTTCATATCGCCTGTCGTGTCCGTCACTATTGTACAGACGTCGCACCTTTTCCTTTAAAATACAAAATACATTGTAATGTTAAATGTAACGTGAACGATTACCAAACGTTCGGAACGTAGTGCAATAAGAATAATAAAGGTTTGGCGCCCTAAAAACTGCACAGTGTGGTACTAAATGCTAACGTTACGTACGTAACTTACGCACCCGTCTCTTCGTCTCTGCAGCTGCAGTTCGGTCGGGGCTGCTCCTCCAGAGCGAGCAGTCTGGCTTTTATCACGGTCATTCTCCTCGCCAACTGCGCGATCAGCTGCGTTAGCAGACGAGACAATCCACTGAAGGCGCTCAGCAGTTTCTTCTCTAAATTGTTTGGACTTTCTGGATATGGTCGCTCCGCAGTCAGGCCGTCCACTCGTCGCAGAGGAGTGCCTTCTAGGATTAACTGAAGACGATGTCCGGCCATTGCATGAACAGAGTTAAAGTTTAGCAGGACCCGAAACGTAACTGTTCTAATCCAAGCTCGATTCCCGTTCACAGACGCGCCGAGGTCGTTTTCTGCCGACGTCATTGCGTTAGAGGAGGCATCCAATCATATGTGAGGTCGCGCTCTCGGAATTTCTCGCAAGACCATTTTTGTTGCGTAGAATGAAAAACATGCTGTGATTTTGTTAGGTAACATGTAAACTTCTTTAAAGTGACATCATCGAAAATAAAAAAAAGAAAAGTTACTTTGGTGTGTTCCCTTTTTATTCCTACTTAAAGAATCATCAGTGGACTGACCCCTGCTGGAATTTTGCAAGCTAATCACACAAGCATTGTCCATCTGGTGTTGTGGTGGCAAAATGTGAAAAATTGTGACCAGTGTCCAAGAACTGTAGATGCTTTAATTTTCAGAATTTTGATTTAGCAATTTAAGTGGAAAATTAAAGACCGTTGAGAGTCAGGACAATTATCCTGTATGTAACCTATAAAATTATTTAAACACACTTTTAAATCCTCATGAAAAAAAAATCTTTGTATTCTGTAGGCACAGAACACACACACACACACACACACACACACACAAAATCCCAATTTGCATTTGTATAGCTTTGCAGCATTTACATTTGCATTTTAACACCTCATGGTCATAGTGGCTGAGAGAGAACTTCCCACGGCAATTTACAGTGACGGAAACTGACGGAAATGTGACTTTTCATCCAGTGAGGGTAAACCGCATCAGTACTCATCAAGCCGATGTCAAATGAGGATGGAAGTATTCAAAGAAGGAGTGAAAACTGAGTTTCTAAAGGAATAAAATTCTACAGTTATTTAGGAACAAGTCCACAGAGGTAGAGGAACTTTCCAGCAGTTAAAATCATGGCTGTATGTATACATAGAACGTACCTTAAGTAGTGGGTATATTTTGTGTTTACATTTTATATATGTTAATCAAACCAGGTTACTGTAATGTTGATCACGGTTTTATCTCATCTTATTTTGAGGTTTGTTTGATTATAATTTCCTAATCTCCAGTCTGTGTGGGTGGAGCACGCGCAGTTCATCAGTAAGCGCAGTTGACTAATGTTGAGTTTCATTTCATAGAATTGATCATCAGGACTGGTACGCCCTGTCAGTAGGTGACTATAAGCTGGCATTGCTAGTGTATCAAAACATGAATAATTGTGAGCTTTTGTTGGTTAATTCTGGGTTTTGTTTTTTGTGTTTGCATTGCAGGTTTACAACCTAACTAACTAACTAAAGGTCTGATTAACTGGCTGATTAAGCATCAGTAGGCTAGTGTAGCTGTAGTAGGCAACTAGCATGTGAATGTTTGTGTGTGCGTGCAATAAACAGAAAAAGGGAGAATAGAAAATAGTCTCGAGTTTTATCCGCCGTCCTTGTTCTGATTACCCTTCCACAGGGGAGTTTATTAAGCTATAGTAGGTACTTTAGTAAAAGTCTGGACAGTGCCCGTGGGCACCAGGCTGTCCCCAAAGACCACATGGGTTGCCTCTGGGCCTGTTCTAAAAATAGCTCACCAGTGAGATGCATCGCATATTTTTGGGTTGCTATTCTAAAAAAAAATAGTGCCACTGACCAGTGAGCTGCATCTAACTTTTTTTTGTTGCTATTGTTTTTAAATCACTCTTGCATTGGAGTAAATTTGAAAATGACAATATTAAAAAAAAAACAAAAACAAAAAAAAAAACTAGTATAGTTAAAAGGTTAGTATTGTGCGCATGACCAAACCATCGTATTTGTAGAGACAAGCTAGCGGGTGCAACAATGATGAGGAGATGATTTACCCCCCAAAAAATATGGCAGAAAAAAGAAAGAAAACATAATTTTCAAGATGAATGGGAGTGGAGGAGAATGAGTCCTGCAACTGACCTTTTTCCCTAGCATTTCTTCAGGAGAGCTGGGGTGAACAGACATTTCATCTACAAAGGGTTACCTATCAGTTAAACTGTCTTCATGGAGATGCTAATTCTTTCTTCCAGCTCCACAGCAGACGAAGGCTTTAAAACCATCACGATGGACAATTAGCAGGTCTCAAGAGGCCCCCAGACCCAGATAACACAAATTGTAAATCAGACTGTAGCAAACTGTTTTGTGTGTTGTTGGTTTGTTGGTTTCTTTGTAGATAAAAGAGCTTGGTCTGTACCAGCTCTATATGGAAAGTGTCCTGAGACAACTTCTGTTGTGATTTGGCGCTATACAAATAAAATTGAATTGAATTGAATTGAATTAAATTAAATGGGAAGAGAACTATCAGTAACATATCAAGTTGTTACCTCTATAGGCCTTTCTGGATCCCCCTCTGTAAAGGCAGCAGACACAGTTTCCTCATGCTCTTCATCCTAGATGAGTGATATGTTTCAGTATACTTAAACTACCATTTGGCAAAATCTTTGGAGTATTGCCTACTTACAGTCACAAGGTCTGTTGTAGCATGAGAGGGCTCCACCAGGCAGATAGCACCATCAGAATCTGTTGGGACAAAAGAAAGAAAGAAAAAAAAAAAGACATGAAAGGGAAATAAATATTCTTATGAATAGGCTTAAAAAAGATATATAGGCATAGGCATATTACATTTTAAAAAGGCACTTGTGTCTTGGGGGGTGAGCTCTGAAGATGAGCTCCCTCCACGGATTCCCTCAGCCACTGGCCTTCCTAAATTCTGGCTTAGGGCCAGCTCCTCTGCCTCCGTTAGAGGTGGCGGTGCTGGGCCACCACCCGTTTTGCGGGCATCTGCCTTCTTTCTGTTGGCTGAGCAGAAGTCTGTGTTGGTTTAAATAGGCTTAATTATTTAACAGAATATGATATAGATGAGAAGACATTTATGTGTGTGAAAACAGCATTACGTTGGGGATAAAACAGCAGCCACTTAATATTTACTTTACAATGTAAAACATGATCAAAATGAGGTACCCCCATTAAATTATGCCCAGATCCTGTCACACCGCGGTAGGTGGTATTGTCTTGTTTTGGGTTTTTTGTCTCGTCTTTTCCTGTTTTATTTTGAAAAGTAACTCTCCTCTCGTTTCAGGTCACTTGCCCTTCCTCATGTCTCCAGTCTGATTGTCTTCCCGATTACCTGATTGTTTCCACCTGTTTCCCATCACCCTCATGTGTTCAAGTAGTCTGCGTTTCCCTTGTCTTGTGCCAGTGTGTTTCGTCTCTGTATGATCACGCCAGCATTCTTCGCCACAGCCATAGATCCACGTTTGAAGTCTTGTTGTCTTCCTCTGTTAAGAGTGATTTTTCGTTGTACTTTTTATAGATCAGTATAGTTTTCTTGTAGATATAGACTTAGGGTATTTTCCTCTGTTAAGAGTGATTTTTCATTGTTTCCTTTATAGACCAGTATAGTTTTCTTGTAGACATAGACTTAGGTTTTTCCTCGTTAAGAGTGATTTTGGTTGTAGTTTAAATTGTTTTGTTGGATCTGTTTTTTCCTCCTTTGGGGTGATTTTCTGTTCTTTGTTTTATTACTCTAGTTAGTATAGATATTCCTCCCTTTGGAGCGATTTCAGTTTGTAATATTGTCATAGCCTGTTTTTGTTTTCTTGTTTCTTTGTATATGTTTCATAGCCTGCTGATTTCCTGTAGGGAAGATCACTCGTCAGGAAAGTTTCATAGCCTTTTCGTTTTTCACACTCTGCCAAGAGGATTTTTCAGACTTCTTTAATAAAGGCTGAATTTGTGTACACGAGTCTCTGCATCTGAGTCCTGCTTCGAGCCACAGCCTGACAGGTCCTACCTGTTTGAACAATGTTTTTATATTTCATCTTAAGCTGCTGCCAAGTGCGCTTCTCCCCTGCGGGATTGCACCTACATGAAATAAATTAATGAGCTACCATTCAAGCAGTTTTCCCCTGTAATATTATTGTGATTGCAAAGGACTGCATTTAAACTTACGCATTGACCCGAGCAGCAATGTTCTCCCACGCCGTCTCTCTCTCTCTTGCAGCTGCAGCGGTGTTGCACTTTTTTTAAAAAAACGTGTTCAAACTCACCATATGAGCGCATTAAGATTTCCAGCTCTAGAGCGGTAAAAAACGCAGCCCTCCTCTTCCCTGTTGCCATGATGACTCGTCGAATCGAGGCTCCATTGATGTTGGCTTTTTATAGTCGTGGTGCACTCGCTTAACTCTGAGTTAACCTACTCTGAGTTGATTGAACTAACTCAAATCACCTGTTCTGAAACCGGAAACTCTAAGATTCCTATCTCAGGCTAGATCAACTCAAGGTTCAGGATTAGACTCGGAGTTTGTTGGACCTCCTTTGTGAAATGGGCCCCAGGATGAGGGAAAACACAACAGCAGAATCATGACACACATGACACCACCGTAGCAAACCCCCCTTGTGGGGCTCCGCCCCATCTGCCTTCAGCCTGTACCTGACCCTGTACTTTGCGAAAAGTGAAATTTAGGTGTGATTTGTCCTGTGTTGTGCCGAAACGTGATTTCATCTCACTGCCCCCCAGGGTCAAGCTCCCCCACCTCCCACCCTGAATGTAGAAGAAATGAAGAGGAGTTATCCCTCTGGAGCCGAAAAAAGAAGCAGAGAAAAGGAATAAAAACGAAAGAGAGACAGTGGTAAGTGCATTGTTGCCTACTGACTTACTGTGTTGTCACAGACTCCACAGGGGCTAACACAGCTAGCTAAGCTAACAATTAAGCCATGTTGAATGCTATGAAAACAGGATGCAACAATATTGGCAGGCTAGCTAGCAGCAGCCACTAGCCTGATGCTGGTAAGTCCCACTAGATTTGTTTCACTCACCACCAGCTAAAAACGACAAAACTTCTATTGAGTTTTGAATTTATTGAGAATTGAGACAGAATGTCAAATCATTTTAAGGTTCTTATCTCTCCTCAGGATCATTACTAACATTTTTAAAACGACCAAAGTAGGGGAAGGATAATGTGCCCCCTTCCAACACTGATAATGAAAATTCCACTATTACGACCTTTTACAACCCGTGCAAATTTCTCCGCATCTGTGGGTCTGTGAGAGACAATGGCTCCCATTGTGTACAGTAGGGATCAGCTGCTGGCCCTTCATAACACAGCTGTACGGCCGGAGGAGCGACCTGATGTCCCCCACGAGTTAAGGAGGAGGATGCGTGGGTGCCGCGCTGGGATCAAATGTCGCGACAGGAGGAGAACTTATAGACTGACTCTCCCGTCCATCATCATCGGGAACATAAGATCTCTCCCCAGTAAGATGGATGAGCTGACGGCGTTGACCCGACATGAGCAGGATTACCGGCGGTGCAGTTTGCTACTGTTCACAGAGACTTGGCTGGGAACGCAGCACACAGATGCGAGTGTAGCGCTGCATGGATTTTCACTCGTACGGGCAGACCAGACAGAGAGAAGCGGTAAGAGGAAAGGAGGAGGGCTGGCAGTGTTTGTGAACGGTAGATTGTGTAACTCCAGGCATATCACTATCAAAGAGCAGCACTGCTGTCCGGACATTGAGCTGTTGGCTGTTAGTTTGAGGCCATATTATCTGCCGCGGGAGTTCTCACACGCCATAGTGGTGGCTGTGTATATTCCTCCCTCTGCTAACGATGCAGCCTGTGACGTCATCAACACAGTGATCAGCAGGCTGCAGACTCAGAAACCACAGGCCCTCTTACTGATCTCTGGGGATTTTAATCATGCCTCTCTGTCCTCCATTCTGCCAAAATTCATCCAGTATGTCACATGTGCGACCAGAGACAATAAAACACTGGACTTATTCTATGCCAACACCAAGGAGGCATACGAATCTTCACCCCTCCCTCCTCTGAGAAGAGCTGATCACAACCTGGTTCATCTCCTGCCTGTCTACAAGCCCCTTGTTAACAGGCAACCAGCTGTGTCCCACAGAGTGAAGAGGTGGTCTGACGAGGCTGAAGAGGCTCTGAAGGACTGCTTCGAGACAACCATGTGGGATATATTCAGTGACTCTCATGAGGACGACATCGACAGTTTGACAGACAGCATCACGGACTACATAAACTTTTGTGTGGAGAACACTGTACCCACCAGGACTGTACGGTGTCACTCAAACAACAAACCCTGGATTAATCCTGACATTAAGGCTCTTTTAAAGGAGAAGAGGGGCTTCAAGTCAGGAAACAAAGAGGAGCTGAAAACTGTTCAGAGGTAGCTCAGAAAGAAAATCAGGGAGAGGAAGGACAGATACAGGAGGAGAATGGAGGAACAGCTGCAAGAGAACAACACCAGGGGAGTCTGGAGAGGCCTGAAAACCATTTCAGGCCACCAGAAGACAAACTCTCAGGCATCTGGGGATTCAAAGTGGGCAGATGAGCTGAACACCTACTTCTGCAGGTTTAAGGAAGCATCTGCCCCTCCCCCAGCAACATCAGCCCTGCAGCAGCCCCCCTTTGATCTGCCAGCAATCTACCCAAGTACCCCCCCCCCACAGTATTCAGCTCACCACCACCACCACCACCACCACCACCAACGCCACCCCCTACTGCCCCTCCTAGCCCCTCACCCACTTCACAAGACACTCAGCCCCCCCTGCTCCAACTTGTCTCTCACACCTCTCCAGGTGAGAAATCAGCTGAGGAGGTTAAAGACCAGGAAGGCTGCAGGACCGGACGGCCTCAGTCCCAGAATCCTCAGATCCTGCTCTGATCAGCTGAGCCAGATCATTGGACATCTGTTCAACCTGAGTCTGAGGCTGGGAAGGGTGCCACGACTCTGGAAGACGTCCTGCGTGGTACCTGTGCCAAAGACCCCACATCCCAAGGACCCTAGCTGCTACAGGCCGGTGGCACTAACATCACACCTCATGAAGGCCTTGGAGCAGCTGGTCCTTGCCCACCTGCGCCCCCTGGTGAGCTCGTCCATGGACCCACTGGCGTACCAGCCTGGCATCGGAGTGGACGATGCCCTCATCTTCCTCCTCCATCGAGCCCTGTCTCACCTGGAGTCGCCTGGGAGCTCTGTTCGGATCCTTTTCCTGGACCTCAGCAGTGCTTTCAGCACCATCAGGCCAGCCATCCTGAGAAACAAGCTGGAGCTTTCAGGAGTGGACCAACACCTCACATGCTGGATAGTGGACTACCTCTCCAACCGCCCACAGTATGTGAGGACACTGGCACCATTCCTCTTCACCCTCTATACGGCTGACTTTTCCCACCTGTCACCCACCTGCCACCTGCAGAAGTTCTCTGATGACTCTGCCATTGTCGACCTCATCACAGATGGGGTCGATAGGTCATACAGAGGACTCATCCAGGATTTTGTGGACCGGTGTCAGCAGAACCACCTGCTGATTAATGAGGATAAAACCAAGATGCTGGCTGTGGACTTCCGTCGGTGCCCGCACTCTCCCCCATCACCAGTGAACATCCAGGGAAGGGACATTGAAATGGTGACATCTTATAAGTACCTGGGTGTTCATCTGAACAACAAACTAGACTGGATTCATAACACCACTGCGCTTTATAAAAAAGGCCAAAGCAGACTCTATCTGCTCAGGAGGCTGAGGTCTATTGGGGTGTGGGGGGCACTCCTGAAGACCTATGACTCTGTTGTGGCCTCTGCCTTGTTCTATGGTGTAGTCTGCTGGGGGGGCAGCATCACAGCAGCTGACAG
Organism: Chaetodon trifascialis; assembly: GCF_039877785.1. Taxonomy (NCBI): domain Eukaryota; kingdom Metazoa; phylum Chordata; class Actinopteri; order Chaetodontiformes; family Chaetodontidae; genus Chaetodon; species Chaetodon trifascialis. The sequence continues at coordinate 30,301,138 of NC_092061.1, read as the reverse complement.
GAAGAGGCTGGACAAACTCATCAGGAAGGCCAGCTCTGTCCTGGGAGGCACTCTGGAACAGGTTTAGGAGGTGGGGGAGAGGAAGATGACAGCCAAGCTGTCCTCCATGACAGACAATGACTCCCACCCCCTCCAACACACACTCACTGCACTGAGGAGCTCCATCAGTGATAGGATGCTACATCCAAAGTGTGTGAAGGAGCGGTATCGCAGGTCATTCCTTCCTGCAGCTGTCAGACTGTACAACAAGAACTGCTGAAAGTAATTTTTTGATAATTTATCTGTTAATCATCTGTAAATTACCTAATCAATAATCAAGGCAATAACTGGTGCAATAATCTGTGCATTTATCTGTAAATTATCTGTACAATAATCTGGGCAATAATCTGTGCAATTCATCCTGTACATAACAGTCCGCAAATACAATTTATAATTTGATAATGCTTATTTTTATATAATGCTTATTTTTATTACACTCTTTTGTATTTACTTGCTGTTTTTAACCTAATTCTATCTTTTACTGGTGCTGCTGTAAATTGGAATTTCCCCTTACGAGGACAAATAAAGGTATATTGAATTGAATTGAACTATGGTTGATAATATATGCTATGCCCTCTAAATATTCTTTATGACAGTAGCATACAGTAGTAGTAGTAGTAGAAAGTGCTGTGTACATCCATAAGCCCTGTTGTTATCGTTATTATTTTTTGTATCAGGTCCCTCAATGTCCACCTCCAGCAGCGCAACAGCTCCCCTATTTCCTGCCCACAAGGATAACCTTGTGACAGCTTTTGCACGAGCCAAAGCTCGTAAGCACCATTTTTAGAACTAGTGGGCCTGTGGGTATCCTGGGAGTTTCACTCCACGTTTATGCTACTGCCATTCCACTGTGAATTTTGTAACGGCTAAGCCCAATTTTGTACTATTTATTTTATTTGACGTTATTCATTTCCACTGTTCAATGTTGTTTTATATATATGTTGTAGCATTTTTTTTTTCTTTTGATGTGGCCTTATACATTGTTTACTTATTTACTCAGGTTTGAGTTTAACTAATTTGCAGTGCACTTTTGGAAAAAAGGAAAGTTCATATATTATATATATTTTTGTTGGTGTCAGATTATTCCTCATCTGTTACAGACACTGAAGGCCTTCCAGCCCCTGAAGCATCTCTGTCCAACACTGGCTCTCCACCACGGTTTGACTGGTTCCCCCGTTGAGCCGCGGCGCAGATCGGAGCCACAAGCGTCAGCCTGGGGCCCTCCCTTTCGTGTCGGTTCGGGACAGGCCATCGTCGGAGCACCGCTGGCACAGAAGGCATTTTCCATGCTGCATTGAGTTGCTGTCGTAGGCAATAACAATCTCAATTCTCATTAGACTTGCTTAGTCATTAATCCAAAAAAATAACACTACATTTGCATCCTTTTTCTTCAAAACTACTTCTCACTATTGTCAAACTCATTCCTTTTATTATTTTGCTATAGCTTCTTCATCCAGTTGTTTGTGTTGCATCATATAACCCATATTATTTATCGTATCATTCATTATTCATATCTATTCTCATTATCGTGTCAAATAAATAATGCTTTTCATTTAAGTCACTGTTGGATAGTGTCCTTTTGAGCTGGAAATAGATGATCACTGTATCAAGAGCTTACGCTTCAGATGATGAGACTGATCTACCATTAATTCATTAATTGTTATTAAATCAGCATTAAAAGAAAAGAATAAATAAAATCCTTCTGAGCTGAGGAAGGTTGGTGCACTTTTTTATATTAATGAGTGCAGACATTAAACCCAAAGGTTTAAGGAATGAGTTCTTTTTTTCCCACTGGTAATGCAGCACAATGTGGAGAAACAAAACGAAACATGTCACACAAGCTACCATGCTAACTACCCATCGGGCAGCACATTACAAGCTGAAAAAGCCCGTGAGTTAAAGGCAGCTTTGTGCAAACAGCAGTCTTTTTTTACGAGACCAGTGAAAAACTCAAGGTCCTAGGTTTAAGATACTTGACACAACCCTACATTTAGATGTTGTAGGTATTATACCCAGGGTCAGCAGCGTAGATCTCTTTTATAAGAGAGAGGGACACACGTCGAGGTTACATCAAGTAAAAGCAAGTCATGAAAACCATAAGATATACCTTGTGTTATGAATAGGCAACAATACATTATGAAGTGTAACATTTCTGTTTTGACATAAATTTTCTGTTGATCAGTAAATTGTTAATACACTGCCGCTGTACACTGTAGCTGGAGATCCTGTCCTGGTTGATGCTAATGTTATCATGGCAACTGTGGAAGAGTATGTGTGAACTCGGCAGCAATAACACACCACAAACATTACCCCAGAGAATTTGCTGTCAGGCCCTAAATTGCAGATAACCAATGTGTCTCATTTTATTTAGTACTCAGTTGCTACAACCAGTGCAAATGTGACTGTAAGAATATGTCCAAAATAAATGTGGCCTAACTGAGCCTTGTCTGCTTGATATTGTGCTGGCCCAATCACAAGAGACGTGATGTTCATTAACTGATTATTTATATTTTGTTATCATTAATCCTGCCATAGCCTAAGTCGTAGTGATGGGGCGTACCGTGCCGACGCTTCGGAGCATGTGTTTAGTGAATCGTGAATCATATCGATACTTGTGTCGTTTAGGGTGATTGATGTCACTGATGACGTTCAAAGTCTTGCTGGTTCAGGAATTGGTTCGAGTATCGGCGCGATTTATATACTGCAGTGGATCCGCTCGCACTTCGTGGGTAGGTGCCGGCGATTTGTTGGTTTGTGTGTGACAGAGGTGCATTTTGATGGAGCCTGTGAGAAAAGGAAGGTTTTCCCCAGGGTGGGAACATTTTGATCTGATCTCTCCCAATAAAATAAGTACACTTTATTTTTTTCACTGTCTTTTCTTTGAATTCAAAGTGAAGTGTTTGTTGTGTGCTAAAGAATTGGGGTACAACAACAACACCTCATCCATGCTGAGGCATTCTTGTGCTGTGCATGAAAATAATGAGGGGAATGTGGCATATTTTGTTTCTGAATAAAAATTAATGCAGTCGCACAAATTAATGCAGTTGCACAATCAAATTCACTGCCCTCTTCATGTTCACAAGCATGTCCACTGCCCCTTACCTTGTTTAAGGTCCCATATTATGAAAAACCCACTTTTTCTGGGATTTGGGATGTTATTTTGTGTCTTTGGTGCAACTACAGGCATACAAAGTGTGAATAAGACCGTCTGCCCTTTTAAGAGTAAGATACGGATTTCTGAAAGCACCCTTCCAAATGAACCGTTTGAATTTGGCGCCTACTGTTATGCAACAAGCAGGCACATTTGTATCTTCCCATCTACTAGCCACCACCCTCCTCTCCATCTCCCCGGTGTCTCTCCACCCACCAGATGCAGCGCCACCTTCTCACAGATCTGCCACATCGCTATCGAAAGCACCGTGTTGGGATGTGGAGCCGGCACACCCAGTTTTCTGTTGTTGGCTGTAAATACGAGCACAAATCGCTCCATCAGCTCCCAGCCGCAGAGGACAGAATAGCGGCATGAATTTAATTTTTGAAGGCAACGTCCCCACTACAGTTGGCAAAAACTTGTTGGTGTGTGCTAACCACTTTGAGGCTGACTGTTTCTCCAACCTCGGTCAGTACAATTCAATTCAATTCAATTCAATATTCCTTTATTCGTCCCTCAAGGGGAAATTCCCAATTTCACAGCAGCATCAATAAGTGAATAGAATATTCAAAAAGACAACAAGTGCATGCAATTAACACAGTATATACAAAGGGATGTAATAGAAAGAGAAACAACATCATCCTAAGAAAATGTACCGAAAATATTGCACAGATTATTGCCCAGGTGCGCAGATTGTCTCACATGTTCATGTTCAGTTCAGTTATTGAACAGATTTTTTCCCATGTTAAGTTATTGCACAGATTGTAATACAAATTATTGTACCGCCTACTTGGAGCAGTTTCTGTTGTAAAGGCTGACAGCTGCAGGAAGGAATGACCTGCGATACCGCTCCTTCATACACTTTGGATGTACCAGGCAGGATTAGCCGAGAGACATTTTCTAAAGGAGGGCTCACTTTCAGCTTTGCGTGGAATACGTGCAGAGGAGGGAAATGTATACAAATAATTAGCTGTGTGTTTCTGTTGTAGATGAGCGCGAACTCTTGCGTGTTGTAGCGTGTGTGTTTTGCCATTGAGAACGATGTAAGGCTAACCGCTAGCTTCGCGACTACGACTTCAGCCATCAAACGTTAGCTCACTGCTATCGTAGCTTTTGGTACATGACATCACGTTTCTGATCTTGCAAATGATTTAATACATGTTCAAGGGAGATGCCAGCATTCACATATTAAGCGGTGTTCATTTTGCAGTTTTACACGAACTAAGCGAGAAGTGTTTTGTCACATAGCACAAGCTGACGCTAACCGCTAGCTTCTAGTTCGTAATCAGCACGGTCTCCATATGCAAACCCATAGACATATATACATAGACGCCTCATTACGTGCTGGAGCGTAATCCAGCATCACCGCCATATTGGGTTGGTCTCCGCTAGCACCAGAGCCAACCGAAGTCAACATAAAGAGTGCAACTATGCCGGTATTTTATTTATTTATTTTATTTTATTTAGCTTCCCAGCCCCCGTTACAAGCTTAACAGGGTAGTGTAAGACGCTGGAATGACCTGGAATTTTAAAGCTTACTTTTCCAGGCCTTAAAAAAAAAAAGAAGGAAGGAAAAGATGTACTGAGCAGGTATATATGGGAGCTCTGTATGTATTGTGATAATTGCTGGTCGGCGAGATTTAGGATAGCGTAAAGCTGCCACCACCTGTGAACCCAGTCTGGTCTGGTCAGAGGCAAGAGAACATATACTCCAAAAGACAAGAATGTAGTGCACAAACAGCCTTTATTAGAAATACAAATTGATAAAAACTACAAGACAAACCCACACGGGAATCACCATAAGAGTCACCCACAAGATAACTTAGCAGCCCCCCCCCCAACCCTTAAACACACAACACTGCAAGTGAATTAAGATAACTTTGCTTGCCCCTTACCCTTACAGAAAAACCACATGAATGTCACATGTGCAAATCACATGTGGTCACATGTGATTATATGGACATGTGATTTGCACATGTTAAACATGGGAAACGTGGTTTTGGAACATTTTTCATGGTGTAATGTGTGAAACCCATGTAAATTCCTATGTGAAACCCATGTGATTACATGTGAAACCCAAGCAAATTCCTATGTGAAACCCATATTATTACATGTGAAACTCATGTTTTTACATGTGAAACCCATATTATTACATGTGTAACCCATATCAACTCCCATGTGAGACTGATTAAAATACCCGTGAAACCCATGTGATCACATGTGAAACCCATGTTATTAAATATGTAACCTATAGATTCCCATGTGAAACCCATGTTATTAAATGTGTAACCTATAGATTCCCATGTGAAACCCATGTAAATTCCTATGTGAAACCCATGTGATTACATGTGAAACCCATATTATTACATGTGAAACTCATGTTTTTACATGTGTAAGCCACATAAACTCCCATGTGAAACTGATTCAAATACCCACGTGAAACCAAGAGGGTTACAAAATAGTCTTAGTACTTACATTTTCTATATAAAATTTAAACCAACAAAACTCAGATCTTAACTAGGAATGCAAGCAGTCTTGGATGTGCCTGGCAGATGTCATCTAAGAGGAAAATGAGGCTGTCCATCGATACAAAGGCAGACTTCAAACCAGTGTTTAATATTCAGTTTAATAATTTTACAAGAAATAAAGTAGTTAAGACAAATATAAGTGATACAAATACTGTTTATTTGCAAACATGCAATGAAAAGTCAGAAAAGAACTGGCCATAAAAAGGATCAAAATGCCCCTAAAAAATGTCTTCTGGGGAAAGGGTGTGTGTGTATTGTGTGTTTGTGTTGTCTCAGTCCTCTCGGTATCCTTCAGCAGGCTCCCTGTTTTGGGATTGAAAGACAAAATCAGATTAGGGCAGTACAAACACCAGTATATTCCATCAAAGTAAAGGTTAATTTCTTTTCTATTTGGATTACAGGATTGGTTCTGTTATTTTTAAGTGATGACTGGTCTATGTAGAGTAGTCAAATATATAAACAAGCACAGATCCTGTGCAGACCCACAGCAGGCCGCTTAGAAGCCATCCAAAACTGGATTCCTACGAATCAAAGTATCATCAACAGTATCATATACAGTATAAATAGGTTACCCTGTTTCCCTCTCAGCTCGTCTCCTGGTGTCTTTTAATTTTTGTGCCACGCAGGCTTTGATTTCAGTGTGTCCGATGGCTCCATGAACTTTTTTGACATGGTCTGTAAGAAATGAAATGCTACTAAATTTACTCAGGGTTCACCATTTAATTCATGTTGTGTAAGAAAGGTGTCAATGAGGATGCTAATGAAAATAATTGAAAAAGAGCAATATTTTTGTGTGTTTACAAGCTGATACAACAGCATTTTGCCCAACCCAAACAATATTCAGACATGCTTACCAATTACTAGCTTCACTTTGGCTTTGTCAAGGCTCTGTCTTTTCTCCTCTACAATCCCCTTTTTTCCTGTGATGGAGCACGTCGCCATCTCTTCCACAGTGAAGATGGAGTCCATCACAGTCCTGCTTCTTGTAGCCATCACACCTTTGAGCATAATCCAAGGCGGTTCGATTCATTAAATCCATTTCAGACTCGTTCTGCAAAGATGAAGAAATATTAGAATACATCCATGTACTACCAGAATGCAAAAAAGTCCAGTTCTCAAAGGTGTGGCATTGGCATGGGTGCTGGTGAGAAAAAAAGATTTGACTGAACTTTTTTTTTACTGGGGTTCAGGTTGTGTGGCAAAGCTTATGTTTGCATCCCACATGGGCAATGTGTAGGTGTAAGGCCTAAAATAGCAGCTAGCTATTACTGAGTTTCTAATAAGCAGTCTTAAAAATATAAAAAAATATAAATAGGAATTATTTGAAATCATCATTTTGACACAAATAGTCTATGTAGTATTATTGCGTGGTGATGAATGAGTATGTGCTCAAAACAGGGTTAGAATTTATTTATATTTTAAATATAACTAAATGTTGTTTCTAGAGCAGAAACAGTAATGTTTACAACAGCAAAGTTAAAAGTTAAAACAGCATATTTAGATAACGCAAAGCCTCGTTGTAAAAATGTAATATGTAAATATGTGGATTGTATCGTATTGCATCGTATGTTTCACTATGAACTCTGCTGTCGCCAGGGTCATTTCACGGTGTCGTTTTGACTCTCATTCAAAAGGAGTTCTGCTCTCTAACATTTCTGTCAAGACGGGTTTTTAGCGATGCAATCATCACACATGGCCTTGTGATACTTTTTAAAGCTACAGTAGAAAGGGTCGTTCTACACAATACGTGACTGTCAAAACAGGTCCAGACAACCGCCGTACTGTTCCTCTTTGACACTAAAGTCACCTCTGGCTCTTTGGTGTTCAGCTCTGGGGGGGAGGGGAGCTGGCAACTAGCGTGTCATCACCAAACATTAATTAGAAGAAATGAAAAGACAGCAGAATTTAAGTATAGATGATCAATTCATTGCTTCCAAGATGATTTGGGCAGGTCAAATATAATGAATGTATGAGAAGCACTGCATGGTCCACAAATGAAATCACTTCTTCCTCTACACACTATGTAAGTGATACCTTTGTCTCTCCAATTTGGTTGTGAAGAGGGGCTGGGTGGCTGCTAGAAGGCACCGGGTGGCTGGGGGCAGGCTGAGCTGCCTGTATAGCATCTTTCACAGTTTTTGTGATTGTATCTGCTAGCCCTACAATTAAATCAAAGAGAGAAAACTTACCTATTCAAAATAACTAATTGAGTTGTCACTTAATATAGTTGTAGTATTATTATTATAATATTGTCATGGAAATAGGTTCAAGGTTACTGCAAGAACTCCCCTCGATACTTACCCTCTTGCATTTGAAGGTTCAACCTTCGCAACCATCTGACCTCCTTATCCTTGTCATTTATTCTCTCCTCAAGCTCCTTTAGGTCATTTCTGTAGTCCCTATCAGGTGAGAAAGAGAAGATAAAGAGAGAAGAGGCTTAAATGGATGGAGAACTATGGTAGTATCTCGTGATGTACTGTAAGCCTAAAATCTGGGATTCTCTGTTATCTGTTGCTCTGGTTGGTACAAGTGGAGAAGGTGTGTTGTAATCCTGCTGAAATGTTTTCAAGCGAATTGCTTTCTCTGTCATTAAACAAACAAGTGCAACACCAAAATCAGGTCTGAAAAATTGCACACTTGTTCATTCAAACTGAATGGAAACCTGAACTTTGTCAAACATTACTGATGACAGGAAGATCATTTAGTGAATATACTAATATTTTTGGAATCTGCAGACTTTAGAGGATGTGCAACATGTTTTGTGTTGGGCTGGGACCACTTATGGCACCACCAATTAATTTAATAAGTATTGATGATAACAGGCAGAAAATCAGGAAGTAAACATTTTTTGGTTTTCCCTTAATTGCTGATTCTGCCTTTATTTGCTGCCTAGTTTGCTGCCTAGCCACAGCATGACTGAGATCTCTGACAACAATCAGTTGGGTGCTGCGGCCTATTTTACACACTGTTTCTACTGTCTTAAAAAATAAATGAATAAAATAAACAACTACACACAAAAAACCCTTAGTTGTACTTTTAATAAGATGAACTGTTACATTTACCTTACATTTACCTACCTCGTTTTGGAGTCCTGTATGGGTCCTCCTGAAAAGTCTGAAAAACAAGTGTGGGGGAAGGGTGTAAAAGGTCAGCAGTTATGGTGATGAGTATAAGACTGAATAGTAACATGTGCACTGCCCAAAAGTTGTATACATACTCAGGTTTGTAAAAGCATAATGATAAATGTATGACATAGACAACAAATCATCAGTAAATTATGTCACAACTGAAGCAATACAAATAATTTAAATAAAAGGTAACTGGAAAAAAAGTAATAAGAACATGAACATATATTTGTACAGCATTTCTGTACCCTCTGGTGTTGAGGTGTGTCATCCTCATCATCAGAGTGACCACTTTCCTCAGTGGCAAGGTCCGCAGTGTAGTCTGACAAAACAGCAAGCGAATTGCAAGGGAAAGGAGAGGACAGGAGGGAGTATAAATGAGCTTGAACATCCTGCAATAACACCTTCTTTATTGAGTAAGTAATTTAAATATAAGATCTGACTATTTCAACAATAGTGTAACAATATACCTTTGGTTTTTCTGGAGTCCACATATTGTGTCTCTCTATCCACTGACACTCTGCCTTTCTTATTTCCTCAAGGCTCTCTGTTTTACAATAAAGCACAAGAACAGTAATTGCAGCAGGGATTGACCATCTGGCCACTCAAGACATTGCGCCTCCTCGGGGGGGGGGGATTCTAACATTGCGGAAACAGTGGATTCCCAGTCGTTCGATTCTGAGGCGGTGGCTTGGCTAACGCTCCCGTTATGCTAATGTTAGCCAGCCCGTGGGTCGACAACTTCTGGCGTTGACGTTACATGTACGTCCAGGACGGCTTCCACGTCAACATCATCCACCAACGTGTCGTATCGTTACTAGTAACACTAACGTTACTAAACGTTACTATTGCTAACTAGCTAATCGACTTCATTTCTCTAAATTCTCTCATATCAACTCACAGCATCACTCAACTGACAGCTCAAGGAGACAGCTCACCCAACAGCTGAGCTGTGATTGGTGCCTTGAGTTTCGCATTGCCTGCAGGGAGTAGTAGTTTTTTTTGCATGCCTGAAAGCCATGAAACAAAACGATACAGTTTTCTTAAAGAACGGCGAATATTGATATAACGTTGTGGTAGCATCGCCTGCAATCTGAGCAGGGGTTTTTGGCATTTCGCCTACATTTTTAATCGCCCTCAACATGCTCGTTCCGCGTCCTGGACAAGCCCTGTTGATGTATTTTTTGTTCGAGAGGAAATTCTCCAGATTAGGAAACTGACTTCACAACTATTCCAGTTTGGATTTCTACAACATATGGAAGGTAAGGAATCACCTTTTTGTATATCAGAAGAGTTCACCCTAAAAAAAAACACACAAGGTGCGTTGAAATTCGTGGTGTTTGAAAGATTTTATATGCCGAATTTAATAAAACACCCTACCACTTAGTCATATATATATGTTTATATGTGTATATGTGTGTGTGAGTATATATATATATATATATATATATATATACATACATACACACACACACACACACACACACACATATATATATTATTATAATTTTTATTTTTTTAGTTATTTATTTATTTTGCCAATACGTTAACCAATGTAGTTAATTGCCAGATTCCTGAACGGGCCTTGGTGTCTCTTGAAAGCTGTGAGATGGCCTTAGCCATAATAAAGGATATAGTTGAACACAATAACAAAATAATGGGTGCAATTGATCATAAATACTTATAGCACTAATGTTAAATTATTCATAATTGATTCACTTACCTTTTACACTGAGTATCTGGGCCGGAAAAGACCAATCCTCTTTGGGTCACTTAACATTTTTTTGTCTTTCACATTTCTCTCCAATCCCACACTTACTTTGTTTTCTTCTATCCACTTTATTAGCACAAACATAGCTTTCTTGTCCCTTTGTTAACGTAGTTTATACCTCTGGTCTACTTAGCTTTGCCTCAGCAACTGACAGTAAAAGCAGAGCCAATCAGATTTTTCGGTGGGCTTGCAAAATCTCCATGCGTCATCTATAGCGTTTAGCAAGATGGCCGTGTGGTGATTTAACAGAACTGTTTCTCCTCTTATACAGCAGTCCTTTGATGACAACACTGACAGCGATGGGACAGGCGCAAGTTTGGACATTGGCATTTCAAACAGCTTAACAGCTCAGAAATCACTTTGGCCTCATAAGCACACCTCATGTCTTCTGCCATTGCTCTGAGAGGTCAGCCTAGTCATGTTATCTAACATGAGTCATGAAGGGTGCTTTTAAGCCAAGTAGTTAGTTATCTATTATAAAATGTTTATTTTTCTTTTTTTTAAGCAACCCAGTGGACACACTGAAGATGACAGCGATGAGGAACAGGGGAGGATGAACAATGAACCTGAAAAAGTAGGTTCACTCATTCTGTATTTTATGTGTATTCTCATAATGATTAAGACTTAGCCCCACTTTGAAATAATGCTACCTATTGTCTCCTCCCAGCATTCCCTTGATGACCACAGGGACAGAGACAGCAATGGCATGGCCGCAAGTTTGGACTCACTTCGAGGTGGGTTTGCATTTTAAGTTTTCACTTTAAAAGCGGAGTAATCAAACGTGATGTTCTGGGGGACCTCTCAGAACCAAGGACAGAAAACATGAGTAGTAGTTGTGCTAACGAGGCTAGAAATTGATTTACAGTATTTATTCATCATCATCATCATCATCATTATCAATATGATGATTTTGTATAAATACCGTATATCAACTTCTAAATCCTTTCCCTTTCACAGAAACTGATTTAACACAACAATTTAAATCCAGCACTTCTCTTAACTAATAATAGCTTTTGGTGTCTCTCCTCTCTGTAGCACCTCCTCAACAGCAACACGGATGACGATGATGGTGGCGATGGTGATGATGGTGGTGATAACGACTCAACTTCTGATTCTGAACACATGGTAGGACCATTTTTGATACCAGTCCGATTAGAGATATGAATCAAATCCTTGTTGAAGTTCAATCACTTCCTGTAAAATATCAGCTGTTGTGGTTCACACTACATGCAGTTGGATAATCTTTATTATAATATATCCCAAATTTGCACAGTACAGCCATCAAACATTTTGTCCTTGTACCATAGTTAGCTTGGAATGGGCACTGGGAATGGCTGAGCAGGAATCCAAATAATGACAATTACTGATAATGCACTAGTAACTCATAACACTCATAACAACCACTGGTTCTGAATATCGTGCCACCATAGAGCCAATGGTCAATATTTAGTCAATATTTTACAGCAGCCCCCTGACACTTCACAGCTGGAATCCAGATTCTTGATTCTTCTGCCAATAGCAAGCAGTTTAATTTATGATGTCACAACATTTCATACTGCCTCTGAAAGAGGGTGGGGGTGCCTCTGCTGCCAAGAGGCCAAATGGTTCGATCACATCTCCTACTTTAACCACATTACAGGAGCTATAACTAATAGGTATCCTGTTTTTTATTCCAGGTTAATGATGACATAATGAGGTCCCCACTGTACAGAGGAGCATCTGTTACTCTTTGACAAACCATCCTACTTTTGATTGCTTTTGCTGGAGCAGTGGGATTGACACAAGATGGTCTGCAAACACTTCTCCAAATTGTGATACTTATTCTGCCACAAACTTTCCTCTTGCCATCCACCAAATATCTGCTCAAAAAACTTTTCAAAACAGGGAAATATGATTTTCATGTATATTGGCCCAACTGCTTTTGTGCTTTGGAAAACAATGCATGCAAGACTTGCCATCAGGTATTTGACAAAAATGAACTAATGAAAAATGGTAACTTTGTCTTTACCTTATCCCTTGTTGGCCAACTGAAATATGCCTTAGAGACTCTAAATCTTGGAGAGTTCTTTCAATACATACAGTACTGCATTACTTTCAAGACTACATCTGGTGTCATTATTTCATTCTTTAGTCCAGCTTCACTAACTCATTCAGTAAAAATAAATACTTTTAAATGCCTACCATCTTTGTAGTGTATGTATTGCCGTTATACAGATTCTATATGTATTTATCATTTATCAATATTGCTTTGTGTTTGTCAGTCCTCAAATTACTGCAGTTGTTTAAAATGTTATGGTGAGACCTTGAAAATGTGCAGTATTTCTTACATATGTGACCTGCCACGAGAAAACCAGCAACAAGTCGGCCCGGTGCAAGTTGTGTAAACAAAGAAAAATCTTTTTTTTTTAAACAATTAGTGATTTTCATTTGTTTGCAGAATATGTAAGTTGAAATCATGAAGAAGCCACTCCATGTTTCAAGTAACAGTACTGGGGGTCTTAAAACCATAAACTTTGTATTTGAATTTGGGGTGTTTTAGAGGAAATTGTTGGTCCTAGTTGGGGGTGTGACGATGGCAGGGTATGGTATGGTATGGTAACATGATTTCCACATGTTCTCCATATGTTGCAACATGGTAAAATGTTTGCTACACTCCACATTACCACATATTAACAACATGTGGAAACACATTTTCCAAATGTGCTCTATATAGTACCACATGTTACCATGTGCCTCAGTGGGAAAAACACATTTAAAGTGTGTGATAACATGTGGTATCACATGTGATAACATGATACCCATGTGGTACCACATGTTATCACATGTGGACACAAGTGGACACATGTGGTAACATGTGTTTCACCTGTGTCCACGTGACCACATGTGGACACAGGTGAAACACATGGGAAATTTGTGTGGTTTTTCTGTAAGGGTACAAAGATCACTGCACACAATACAGCGAAATAGCACTCTACACTCTTCTGTTGAGATACAATATCAGGATGCACAGCAACCAATATGGACTGCTCCACACTCCAAACAGGTCAAACCCACTCCAAGCAATAGGGGGAGGCAGAGGGCTAACTGAGTCACAGATATGACCTCTAAATGGGGCCCCGGCAGGGTGTCACATCTCTAAAATCCATTATTAATGTAATCACAAAATATTCAATAACAAACAAACAAACAATACCACACAAAGTTAAAAATTCAAGATTAAACTTATCTCGCCGGCCTGGCGACGACACCCCCCGTGGGGTGTAGATATGGGTCCTCCCGTCGAATCAGGAAGTGCCCATGGGAAGAAGCAGTCAACACAGCCCGGACGCCAAACAGTGACATGGCCGACTGGCTTGCGGTGGCTGTACGGCGTGGAACGCTTGTTAAAGCAAGACAGCTACTCATCCGCCCAACGCTGCACAGGCACCTTCTATCCCCCAGTCCCTTGCTACCTAAAGGAGGCTCCCAGCCTCCCCTCCTAACGCAGGAAAGGCTTACCTACCCGACTGTCTTCGCTGCCGGCAACACTAAAAGTTGCGAACAGCACCCTCCCGCCCCGGTGCCTCAGCCACAAAAAGAGTTTGGTCTTTTCTCTTCACGTCCCGCCATACTCTGCCCACCTTTGAGTCAACGTGCCCCTTCCCCCCCTGTCCAAGCCCAGGTGAGAATCATCGAGCACAGGTGAGAGTCATCACTCATCAGGTCCGTGGGAATCCCTTCCCACACTCCCCCACAGGGAGAGAGTGAACCTCCCCCTATTTCCTCACTACAGTATGTATGTGTTAAAATCAGTGTATATCACAAACATCAGTAGTTTCAGTCCAGGCTATTATGGAATCTTTATCATCCTAAAGCTGTGAACAGTTGTTTAAATTTAGACATGTCAGGCCAAAAGGTGTGTGTGTTTGTGTACGTGTGTGTTTGAATTATATTATTATATTAAGTATAATATAATTATATTAATATGCCATACCATATGTCTGTATTATGCTCTTCAACAAAGTATTTCAGCATGAAAGCATTGTGTGACAGCGTCCTGTATCATAACTACATCTCTGCCATTTGTAACAAACCAAACCGTGTGAAAATTGGGTAAACATTCAGGGAGTTAAGATGATTATAGTAGCTGGGCATACACCTTCCTCCGTAGAAATAAATGCACTGGGGGCGCATGGGAGACCTATCCAAGATGGCGGCTGTGCTGAACATCAGTTCCAATAGGAAGCGTCAGTCAATGAGGCGTCTACGTATATATGTCTATGATGCAAACCCAACAAACCGGTCGGTCAAACGATACATACACAGACACTCCGCAGGGTCTAGGCTTCGGGAATTTGAGAAAATAATGCATTTGGAAATGTTTTTTTAACTGGAGTATGTTAGAAAAGCCCAGGGCAAAACGAGCGTATGGTTGAGACTGCTACATCCCAGCACAATTTACACTCCAAGCGTTTTTTCTCTGGAGTTTATTTATGAGTGATCATTTGTTACGCTGCATGCAGCTGTTGGCATAGCTATACATGTAAGATAAAGCTGATGTCACTTCTCTCTTTTTATATAGGCCAGTGCATCATTACAGTTACCTGCTGTTGATCAAGTGTAGCAGTGAGCTGTTGCAGCCTTTAGTGCTTGAATTTACACTGTAACAGTGGTCATGTTTTACTCCTAAGTATGCCCTGTTATCATAAAAATTTACTTTTGCACTGCATTACAGCGAGAATGCTGATAGAGGACAAGCCACTACATCATCAGGGGATCCTCTTTTCAAACTGAGCTTTCCAAAGTTCATGAAGGGAGAGTGTAGAGCCAAACCAATTAAGACTGAGGCCACATTCATCAATGTTAACTTTTTTTTTTTCCACTCAAAAAACAAAATTTATTTTGTACATGTCACAAAGTACCACAACTCGGTACTTTCAACACAATAAATAAACCAAAAAAATACACACTTAAATACAGAATTGAAAGTGCAAAATGTCTCTCTTTTAACAGTTGGTGAATAATCTAATAAATGATACTAATGATTCACTTTTTACTGTGTGTCTGTGTATTGCACAGGGTATATTGATGATTTGATGGACATGATCATGGAGATCTTTGTCGACCCATCATCGTACAGAGCTGAGATTCTGAAGATAAACATCCCGCTGGACGTGTCTTCACAATATTAGCATCCAGGCAAGGAGGAGGTCATCGCCAGCTATGAGTCAAGATTCAATCGGGGGGGCGTACCTTCCCTGGGCGTCAGGAAACTCCCAACGTATCTGAAGTACTACGCATGATAGTTTGACTACACGAATCTTCTGCTGAAGGAAGCTCCAGCACCAGCTCACAAAACTCATATAGGATAGATACCTGGAACAACTGAGAAAATTGAACATTATGTTAGTCAACAGGTTCTATAATGTCAACATCTGTATTCACATTTTTCTAATATGGATTCAGTGAATCCTTCACTTGTACTGTATTTCCATGTACAAATATTCATGACTGTGGTCAATAAATATTTATTCTATATCTGTAAAATGTTTCAGGTGAATAAATGTGTAATATACAGTATTTGCTAAGGAAAAACACTGCATGAAAATTAGCATTTCCGTCAATTATCGTCACTGTAAATTGCCGTGGAAGTTCTCTCTCAGCCCCTGTGACCGTGAGGTGTTAAAATGCAAATGTAAATGCTGCAAGCTATACAAATGCAAATTAAAATTGTGTGTGTGTGTGTGTGTGTGTGTGTGTGTGTGTGTGTGTGTGTGTGTGTGTGTGTGTGTGTGTGTGTCTGTTCTGTGCCTACAGAATACAGACAAAGTTTTTTTTTTTTTTTTTGAGGATTTAAAAGTGTGTTTAAATAATTTTATAGGTTACATAAAGGATAAGTGTCCTGCCTTTCATATTCCACTTAAATCCACTAAATGAAATTGTGAAAATTAAAGCATCTACAGTTCTTGGACATGTCACAATTTTTTGCATTTTGCCACCACAACACCAGATGAACAATGGTTGCGTGATTAGCTTGCAAAATTCCAGCAGGGTAAGTCCACTGCTGATTCTTTAAGTAGGAATAAAAAGGGAACACACCAAAGTAACTTTTCTTTTTTTAATTTTCAATGATGTCAGTTTAAAGAAGTTTACATGTTTTATAAAATATTCAGGTACAAAAATAGAAAATCACAGCATGTTTTTCTTTCTATGCAACAAAAATTGTCTCGCGAGAAATTCTGAGAGTGCGACCTCGCATATGATTGGACGCCTCCTCTGATGCAATGACGTCAGCAGAAAACAAAAATCTGTGAACACGAATGGAGTTTGGATCAGAAATCTAAATTTTACTTATATAAATTAATACATGAACGATACATGAAATGCATTTATTAAGATTAATTGATTTATTTTACTTGGTAGTCATTCCCATGGCTGCACTGTTGCAGAACAGTCTTGAGTGCATTGCAAATTGATAAAATTACAATTACAATTACTTATAATTTATAGGTTCTGCTCTGAAGCATCAGCATGGTATGACCCATCACCACCTAATATATATCTGGCTGTTTAACAGTCTTTGACCAGCAGGGGGGGTTGTGTGCACATGAAGCCTCAAGAAATGAACCTTTTTGTGAACCTTTTGGCTAGAAGGCTTCAAGAAGCTTCATCTCGCTATCACTACTATGTTGTCGACAGTGGTATATTTTTTGCGATGCCTGCAACATTTACCACAAATAAATGTCAATGGTGTACTTTCACCCATACTCACCAGCAAACAGGAGAATGGTTTCAAGTTGCACATGGTAAGTTACAGTGACAATTACAAGGGTAGTAGTTAATAAGCCTATAACTTTGCCTTGCAGCCAAGCTTGATGTGTGTAAACTTTTTTTTTTTTCATAGTTCATAGTTTCAGAGTTTGGCTTGATTTGAATGGAATTCTGATATATATTCAACCCAGCTGAAAGTTATTGTGTGGATGTGTAATATTCATGTTGTGGGGACTATGATGTTCTCATGTTTATCTGGGGAAAGGGAGACTTTTAGTGGTGACTACTAATGTAATGTTTATTTTGGACTATGAGTCTTGCGGTAGTTTTGATGATACACGGTGAAGTAAATGGTCACTCATTTTTTTCTCTTTGACTTTAGTTGGCTCGAAAACACATTTGCCTGTAAGTGCGGACTCATACAGTTATCTTGACATTGAATATTAAGAATATTAGTTATGAAATCCTTTGTTAATGAATTCAAGTTCGTTTGAAATGTGTATTTTGATCATATATGCTAAACGCTAGCATCGTAATGGAATTTCCCATATACGTTAGCCATAAGCTAGCGCATTTGTTGTTATATGTTTAAAACAGCCAATATAACAATATTGATCTTCAATGTCTGAAATTCAATGAAATACTAAGAGATGTATTCTTTTATCTGTCTAGTTTCACAGTGCTTCCTGAGTAAAGTTTGGAAAGGATGAAAGCTGCCAAGCTGATGTAGCTAGGCCAAGCCACACACACACACACACACACACACACACACACACACACACACACACACACACACACACACAGAAGCGGGAGTTAGGCAGGCAGTGGCTATGGTTGGGGTTAAGGTAAGTCAATTTAATGTCCTCTGAAGTTACAGAAACATTGCTTTGTGTGTGTGTGTGTGTGTGTGTGTGTGTGTGTGTGTGTGTGTGTGTGTGTGTTTGCACGTATAATTATACTTCAGTAATAAAATTTTATTTTTCATTTATTTTTTGTAAAAAGAAAAAAAAGATAGACAAGGTAAGGCTCCACCTCTCTTTATAGAAGGCTTACACATACATACACGCACACGCACACACACACACACACACACACACACACACACACACACACACACACACACACACACACACACACACACACACACATCAAAAACACCCACCCTCATACACACTACTTTGTGCACTGCCTGTCACTTGCTACATAGAGAAATACACATGTCCATTTGACACAACATATCATTTATCCTCTGCATTTATAATTCCCTTTTACATAGCCTTCCCTCATGCAAGTTCTTCCCTCCCCCACCTCTTTCCACTGGCAGCCCTCCATCTCTCTAATCCTTCCATTCCTGTCACATCTTAGTGGATGCCACGGGTCAGTGCCTCACTTTCTGAAGATACTCTACGATTCATAGGGGAGCAGAGTGGGAATTTACATCTCGTGGCAGAGTTTTCCCCTCCATTTGTTATAATGTCAGGTCACTGCACTGCTCGGCTAGCAGAAAGGGAAAGATAATGGCTTCAGCACACTCCCTCCCAATTTATTACACACTCACTGGCTCTGACCTTGTCTGCAGCTTGGAATGCATTCATATTCTTGGTCAGCCTGCACCACTTTGACTTGCTAGCTAGTTAGCTAGCTAACTGATGTCAATCCTAGTTTCTTTCTGAAATTGTCTTTTTTTGTGGATATTGTGTTATTATTGTTTTACTGCTGTACAACCAACTGCCCATCTGGGGACAAATAAACTTCTACTTGACTTAATTCAGCCCACCATGTTATGTCAGATGGGTGTAAAATAGCAGTGGGTGAACTTCCTATATTTTGTTGTCACAAAACAAGTAAACTTAATTATACAGACCTGCTTTGGTATAAACATGTTTCCTGCACATTCATCCATCCATCTTCTGCTGCTTACCCGGGTCAGCAGCAACGAGGATAAACAAAGTATCCTCATGGGGAACTCTGAGGCATCCCCAGAGCAGATAGGATATATTATATCTACAGCATGTTCTGGGTTTGCCCCGAAGCCTCCTCCAAGTTGGACACACCAGAAAAACCTCTGGAGAGAGGGATTGAAAAGGCATCCTGATCAGTTGCCCCGAACAACCTCAGTTGTTTCCCTTCATGTCACAAAACAACTTTTCTAATCTTGACTCTCGCCCTTATGCTAGACATGATCCTAGCCACCCTGCAAAGGAAACTCATTTTGGCCAGTTGTAGCCATGATCTTAATCATGTTGCCATGATCTTAATCAGTTGTATCCATGATCTTAATTGTGAAGACAGAGCTTCAGGCTAAATTTCACCATTTCAGTCTGGTACAGCATCTGTAGTGATACAGGTGTTGTACCAGAATGGCATAACCACTGGTCCATTTGCCAGTTCAGAACTTCACTTGGAGAAGCAACTCATCAGAATTACCACACCAAACCTAATTAGTGTGAAGTGTGTGTATCTTTAATGTGTGTTGCAGGATGCTACAGTAGATTAGTCTTGATGACGCTCAAAATCCTTGATTAGGATTTCACTCTCCTTTCCTTTTGTGAAAATATTAACCTTAAAACTTAAGTGAAATAAAATAATAACTAATTTTTTTCTGTTGCTGACTGGAGAGTATGCTATCTTAGTAGCATACTACTGAGGTTTGATAACTTTCAGATCCCCTGCCTGTTTTCTATGTATTCACATGATGTCATTATTATTATTATTATTATTATTATTATTATTATTATTATTATTATTATTATTTGCCACACTTACATTTTTGTGTTGTTTCTCTTGACTCTAAAAATATGTTAATGTAAGCATGTTGCTGGTTCCATGCAACATTTGGTACCGTGAAATTTAATAAAAACCTCAAAATTAAATGTCACTACTACGACCATGTGTATCCATTAACAGCTAATGACAAAATAATTTACAAAATACCAAGGACAGAAAAAAACATGGCATCGTGAAAAAGATTCAACCAGAGGTTCTATCAGTATCATGCAGGATTGTCTCACGAACATAGGATGTTTTGTTTATTCCATTAGGGACAGAGGCTGCTGCTGCTGCTGTTCAGTTTGTTCAGTCCCTTTGAATCCAGTCTGTCCCATGATTGTGAGAGGGCTGTGTGAAGGTAGACAGGCCCCCTTCTGAAAGGGTCTACCCGATTAATGACCTGGAAATGCCTTATCTTTTCATCTGATTAAATAAAATTGAATGGATTTTTACATTTTATAATAAAGTGACTCTACAGGGCTGACAGTGTGACATGCTTGAGAGCCTCTGGGATTCGTGTGTGTGTGTGTAAATTACTGCAAAGTGTGTGCATGTGCATGCATGTGTGTACACCCACGTATGCATGAATGACTGCATGTATTCTCATTTGTGAAGGGCATGTGAGTGTATGTGCTTGAGTGTGTGTGTCGGCTACTTGATGAAAGTCTGAGAGTGCTCTATGCTGCTGGTGTTGTGAAGCAGAAAACAACAGTTTGTCACCATCCACTGACACAACCTGCCACAACCATGTGAATGCCAAACAAGGCCTGTTGGCAGCACAGCCAAAGGTTTTTTTGTTTTGTTTTGTTTTGTTTTACAGTGTCCTGAGATGGACACTGAAGTATTTTTGTATGACACTCTATCTTCAGATTTTCTAATTTCTAACTATTAAGGTTATCTTGTATACGTGATAAAACAGAGCTTTTGTTGATAATAAAATGAAAATTCTGCTTCTGTCACAGTTTGTTATAACAAAAAGTCTATTGCCTATTTACTGCTGTAAACAGTACTAAGGGCACAGCAGAACTAAGAAGAGGTATAATATTGTGGCAAGCATGTATATCATTGAAAGAATGGCAACAGGATGGCTAACTAAAACTAACTAACTAAAATTACTGAACAAACAAGACAAAAAGGATGGCAAACCGCATTATAGAAAGCTTTAAAAATTTCTATAGCAAGTTAAAGAAAGAAAGAGACTTTGACACCTGACCCTACACTTGTCCTATACATGTGTAGCACTACATGTGGGAACTGTTAATTTTTTTTGGTCTTATTAATTACTGTTTCAATAAAGAAAATGTGTTGGGTCCCCAAGCAAATCAAAGCTATGTCATAGAACCAAAAATTCAGCAAGAGTATCCGTTCAGCTTCAGCATAGCCATCTCTACCTGCATTATCTGGTGGGGTGGAAAAATGGAGCAAAGAAGGTAACTATCTTCTCTGTCTTTGTTGAAGAGGAGGAATCCTCCTTTTCCACCTTTTCCAGTTGTAGAATAACTACCAACCTTCCTGGTAATATTGATCAAACACTGTGCATCACTGCACTTTGAAAAGAAGGTCTCCCTTCATCAACATCAAACCCATTTGAGCAGAAAAACTGCAGTGTCCAAATGATGTTTACACTTCTGGTCTGATGTCCCTACTTAGTGATATAGCTGCTCAACCTGCCGTATTTCCCTGAGCCAGCCCGCACAGAAAAGATTAATGATGCTGTGCTGTCAAAGCCCAATAACATTATGTGACATTTACAGAAGGCTAAAAAGCAAAGGCTTAAACACAGCAATTTTCAAAGGTCAGCCATTTGTGAGTTTAGAGGGGATACAGCTTGGTGATAGAAAGAAAAAAAGCATTTTCATAGGCTTGCCATTGCCTTCATTTGTCAGTTGTGGGACTTTGTACCCAATTGTCAATACACAGCTTTGGCCAGTGGAACATGTAGAAGCACACATTCTTGGTAAATTACTTTGTTACATGAATTGGGTAATTCTATTATTTAACCTGCCATCAGCACAACAGAGGTTAAAATCATTACTACTATAATAATGTCCGCTGTCTCATACTATTATGAACAGCTGTATAGTGTCTTGGTGTCTCGTGAGTGTTCAAAACTCATGGACCTTTAACTCAAACTGCAATAATTATATTTCATCATCTCACATACACTAGAAAAAGTTAACA
This sequence comes from Chaetodon trifascialis, assembly GCF_039877785.1. Taxonomy (NCBI): domain Eukaryota; kingdom Metazoa; phylum Chordata; class Actinopteri; order Chaetodontiformes; family Chaetodontidae; genus Chaetodon; species Chaetodon trifascialis. The sequence continues at coordinate 30,278,824 of NC_092061.1, read as the reverse complement.
TTCACACTTCATAAGAGCTAGCTCAAAGTTCAGTTCACACAGATTAAAATGATCTGATACACATTCATACTTCACAATTTCTAGATCTGTCTATGAAGCACATTTGGGAACCACTGCCCTTCAATGTAATATAATGAGTTACTAGTGTGTCTCCTGGTTGTTGGGAAACAAAGGTAACTGGTCCTAGTCAAAAAAATGTGAGTTTGACTTTGCAGCTGTTGGTCTTGCCCTTTGTCAATGATTTCTTGTGATCGTCAATCACTTGCAAACATTTCCCTGGTCAGGTGCATCAACTCAATGTGTCGTTTATAATTCTTTGCTAATTTGCCTAACATTCAGACTTGTTTGCTAAAAATGTGAGATTTCTTATATTGGAATCTGTAATGATTTCAATGATTTTTAATCCAAAATGGTGCTGCAAAAGTGGCAGCTAGTTACAGAAGCTCCAATCGGGAATGTAGCATGATGTTTTTCACTGAAACTTGGTTAACTGCACTTATGCCAGACTCACACATCACAATGGACAATTTTCAACTGCTAAGAGCAGATAGGAGAGTAGTAAGAGGAAAGGTGGGGGCAGAGCGATGTTTGTGAACAACAGATGGTGTAATCCAGGCCACATCAGTATAAAAGAGCAGTGCTGCATGAGAGAAATTGAGCTGTCAGCCGTTAGCATTCGGCCATATTGCATGTCATCACAATAACTGTGCACCCCCCCTACAGTTTGTATATTGACTAGACATTATTGTAAAGGATGCAGTCATCTACCTGCTTCACAGATCCCTTTCTCATCTGGAGAGCACTGGAAGCACGGTGAAGGTCATGCTTTTTGACTTCTCTGGTGTGTTCAACACAATCCAAACATTACTGCTCAGGGGGAAGCTAGAAAAAGCTGGAATAGCCTCCCACCTTGCTGCGTGGACCATCAACTACCTCACCAACAGACCACAGTATGTGAGGCTTCATGACTGTGTGTCTAAAGTGGTGGTTTGCAGCACAGTACAGTGCTGTCTCCTTCCCTCTTCACCCCCTACCTTCAGGTCAGGGGACAAAAAAGAACTGAGGAGTGTTCAGCAATGAGCTGAGAGCAAGCTGAGGCAGAGCAGAGATGCCTACAGGAGGAAGCTGGAGGCCAAACTCCAGCAGAACACAGTGAAGGATATATGGACTGGAATGAAGGAGATGACAGGGCTGGGGGCTAGGGGCTGAGCACACATCCTTGGGGGGGCCCTGTGTTCAGCATGATGGTGCTGGATGCGTTGCTGCCAACCTGGACTGCCTGTGGTCAGAAGGTCCATCTACCAGTTGCAGAGTGAGGTGTCCTAGACAGTGCAGTTTCTGTATCAGCTGCTGGGGGATTGTGTTGAAAGCTGAACTAAAGTCTAAGATTTTGAGCGCCGTCGCGAGTGGCAGCCCTTCCAGCAGCTCCGTGTGTGTTGTGTGCTATTGCGTACTTTTAGAGCTTTCAGTGGATTGGGGAAAGCAGACAACAACCTGATTCTGCTTCAGCCTCACTACAAACCAAGAGTGAGGAGGCTACCCGCAACCACACACACACTGCACGACTGACTACATCAACTTCTGTATGGATGTTGTTGTTCCCTTAAGGACTGTACGCTGCTATGCTAACAAGCCCTGGATCATGAGTGACATCAAGGGCCTTCTAAACAAGAAGAAGAGGGCTTGTGATCAGCAGGAGCTTAAGCGCATGCAGAGGGAACTCAGAGTCCAGCTCAGGGAGGCGAAGCAGCAGTACAGAAGGAAGCTGGAACAGTTGCAGTACAACAGCATGAAGGAGGTGTGGGACGAGATGAAGATCATCACCGGCTGCAGCTCGAAGCAGGGTGCCACCATTGAAGGAGATGTGGGGAGAGGGAGGGAGAGGAGACTATCCCCCACCCAAGATGGTGTATTCTCTATGGTGTAGTCTGCTGGGGGAGCAGCATCACAGCAGCTGACAGGAAGAGGCTGGACAAACTCATCAGGAAGGCCAGCTCTGTCCTGGGATGCCCTCTGGAACAGGTGGAAGAGGTGGGGGAGAGGAGGATGACAGACAAGCTGTCCCCCATGACAGACAATGACTCCCACCCCCTCCAACACACACTCACTGCACTGAGGGGCTCCATCAGTGATAGGATGCTACATCCAAAGTGTGTGAAGGAGCGGTATCTAAGGTCATTCCTTCCTGCAGCTGTCAGACTACACAACAAGAACTGCTGAAAGTAATTTTTTGATAATCTATCTGTCAATCATCTGTAAATTACCTGTGCAATAATCTGGGCAATAACTGGTGCAATAATCTGTGGAATTCATCCTGTACATAACAGTCTGCAAATACAATTTATAATTTAAGATAAATGCTATTATTTATTACACTCTTTTGTATATACTTGCTGTTTTTTACCTAATTCTATCTTTTACTGTGCTGCTGTAAATTGGAATTTCCCCTTGCGGGACAAATAAAGGTATATTGAATTAAAGATCACAGCAGCCCAGGTATGTGGAGAGCTGAGGAGGCTTCATCCCAGCAAGGCAGTGGGTCCAGATGGAGTATCCCATCGACTGCTGAAGGCCTGTACATTGGAGTTGGGAGACCCGTTCAGCGCATCTTCAACCTGTGCCTGTAGCAGGGGAGGGTCCCTTAGTTGTGGAAAACATCCTGCATCATCCCAGTCCAAAACAGACACAACCTGAGGAACTGAATGACTTCAGACCAGTTGCCCTGACGTCACACGTGATGAAGATCATGAAGCGGCTGCTGCTACACCACCTGAGGCCACAGGTGCGCCATGCCCTTGACCCTCTGTAGTTTGCTTACAAGGAGAAGGTGGGAGTGGAGGACGCGATTGTCTACTTGCTACACTGATCCCTCTCTCAACTGGACAGGGGCAGCGGTGTGGTTGTAGCAATTTGGCTTTATCTATTGATTTTATGTGTTCTTATTCTGTTCTTACTGCACTTATGTAACCTAATGAATTTCCTTGCACCATTCAGAGTTGTAAGATAACATGACTGGTGAAAACCAGTTTTGATAACAGGAGGCAGATGACACTTTTCTCTTCTCTCTTTTCTGTCAGTGAGGCCTGTTGCATTAGATACACGCCTAAATGACACTCACACACAGGTTGCTTATCACATTCCAAGCACAAGATGTGGACAGTAGTTGGGCTGGCCACATCCTGGTAACTGGTCAATTACATTCGGTCGCGTAAGTCCAACTTCTGTACAAGGGCTGTCTCAGCCCAAGAAGATAAATGTGACCCACCACGAGAAAACCAGCAACAAGCGAGCCTGGTGCAAGTTGTATAAACAAAGAAAAATCTATATTTTTTTTTATTATTGTTTTTTTTTTTTTTTTTTTTTTTACAGAATATGAAATCATGAAGAAGCCACTCCATGTTTCAACTAAAAGTATTGGGGGCCTTAAAACCATAAACTTTGCATTTGAATTTGGGTTGTTTTCAAGGAAATTCTCAGTCCTAGTTGGGGGTGTGGCGATTCAACAGTAAATTAGCATACTGGCTTTCTTTGCCCATTCACGTGCTTCTGTTCTTTTTCCAACCAATCAGCTGCATGTTAAAAGGGAACCACATGGCTACTTATGCAGCTTCTGGTAATGGTGACAACGATCTCACAACGAAACCAAACTAGAAGATAGAACTGAAGAAATCGACGAGAGCGACTGCATTACACTGGAGAATATCCCTAATCTACAGTTGACCTTAGCTGAGGATGAAGACAATGAAGGATACGATGAAGAGTAGTAGTGGTGATGGCGGTGTGTGCAGACGCAGCGGCTCCTCTCTGTCCCAATAATGTGGTGTCTACATGTTTGTCTTCGTCGGTGTGTTCGAGTGATTTTATGTTTTTGTCGCGCCAATGTCACATTGACAACAAACTGGACTATATACACCTTCTGAGATCAACCCAGCAGACCGCGAGAGAGTGTTGTGTTTTCGTTTTTATGGAAACATGGCTCAATAACAGCATACCCGACTCTGCCATCCAGCTGGACTGGCTAACATGCTACCGAGCAGACAGGCCTGCAGCGGTGGGGTCTGTGTTTATATCAGGGATGCTTGGTGTCAAGACGCTGTGGAGATTTGTAGACACTGTTCACCCCTTCTGGAGTTCATGATCATCAAGTGCCGGCCTCTTTTAATCTCCTTTACATATAGCAGCATCGACAATAGACTGATCCATCCCACTGCACCACAGAGTGACTGATACTGTTTGTTTACATTTATTTGTCATTTGCAACTTGCACATATTTTTTCTAATACATACTTTATAGCTCTGGCACTCTCTCTCTTTAAGAACTGATGTTAATATTTGTTCATACACTTAGTTATATTTCATATATTTTACATAGTTATATATTTATATATCCAGAAGTTCTCCAATGATACAGCAGTTGCTGGACATGTATCACAGGGAAATGAACTGAAATACAGGGAGGTCATACCCAACTTTGTAGACTGGTGTGAACTGAACCACCTGAACATAAACATCAGCAAGACAAAGGAGTTGGTGATTGATTTCCACAGGACTGTGCCACGGATTGGTCAGCATCCAGTGTTTGGAAATTGTGGACATGTACCAATACTTGGGTGTTCATCTCAACCAACCACAAACCGAACTGGACTAACAACACAGATGCCCTGCACAGGAGGGGCCAAAGTTGTCTGCACCTGCTAAGAAGATTGAGGTCCTTTGGAGTATGTAGGACGCTGTTCAAAAAATTTTTTTGACTCAGTGGTGGTATCTGCTGTTTTCTATGCAGTGGTCGGCTGACATTGATCATGGACAACCCATGCCACCCACATAAGATGTTTTTTTTTGTTTTGTTTTGTTTTTTGCACTACTGTTATCAGTGCTAATATATTCTCACATTATCCATTTCATCCCATGCAATACCATTACATCTTGTGCAGTTTCTAATTTGTGCTATATTTTTCCTGAACTGTGCAATAACACTATTTATCATCCATATTGGTAACAATATTTTTTATAAACTGTACATATTGTGCATAGACTATAGTATTTCTCAAGTGCAATACAACATAGGATATTAGTAGTATTCTCAAAAGAATATTGACAACAGTATTTGTATCAGCAGTAGTACTTTTATGGAATTTAGTATTGTCTGTGCACATTTTTATAATCTCTACAGATACATAGTTGATTTTGTATACTTGATCCTTCTGTGCCACTGTTTTTTCTTTTTTTTTTCTTTTTTTTTTGCTCTTCTTAATACTTGCTGGCTGTTACGACTTAATTTCCCTGTTGTGGGATCAATGAAGTCTTATTTTATCTCTTATCTTAAATTCCTTAAAAATATGGATCCACTGGAGGGCAATTTGATACCTGCCTTTATGAGAATTATTTTTTCCCAGGATGGCAAAGTCATGACCTACTCTGCCTCTGATTGACTAGTACTCATCGCTTTTGTTGTTTGAGTTAGTTACGTTTAGACATGTGGAGAAAGACTCATTATGATTAGGGTAAGAATATCAGGGTAATTTACTCACAGGGTCAGTAGAGTGGGTCATTATTTCGTTATCTGGCATGCCCGGTATGGCAAAAAACACAGCGCATGAGCATAGTTGATGCCCTTGCGGGAGTTAGTATTGCTCATGTTAAAGTTAACTTGTTGAAAACCGACATGTTCATTTCACAATTCACCAAAGCCATGAGCATGTTCTATGAACATGATCTTTTAGCGCATTATTATTATTATTATTTTTTTTATACAGTGCTGTCAAAACACATTAAAATGTCACCATGCCTGGGGAAAAAAGGTAGTCACACTAGCACCAGTCTGAAGGTTCATCATCCTGAAGCCACACATTTCATTATCCTGCCCATTCTGTTTTGAAGCACTGTCAGCTTTGCAGCAGTGTTCAGTGCATCCTGAGCGGTCAGAATCAGTGTTATTGCTAACTTAGCTGCTATGTCAATATGTCTTTAGAGGAAACAAAAACATGCAATTTTAATATACTTATTGTAATGATTTTGTCCCTTTTTGGGGTTGAAATACCAAAACATAGGAGCGGTGGGCTGCCAGCTGCCAGCCGATGCCGGTGCCCGTGCCTGGGGACCCATCTTTCTTTCGTCACCGTTGGTCAGGCGGTGATCTTCTTGCATGTTTTTTAGTGGGGTTATTTAAGGAGGAAACCCCGGGTAAACACGGGGAGAACATGCAAACTCCACACAGAAAGGCCCCCTTTTTTCCTCGAGCAGCAGGCACTGAAGACATGGTGGAGGACACGCCACCAGCGCCCACAGCGGGATTTGAACCGGGGACCCTCTTGCTGTGAGGCAACAGTGTTACCACTTGTGCCACCGTGCTACCATCCATATTCTCAGTCGCCCTCTTCTACCAATTAACTCTCTTGACTCTCTCAACCTCTCTCAAAAGCAGAATTGAATTATAATGTGCAAGTGATGTGTAGATGTACTTCAAATAATAAATATGTAAGCTGAATTTATATGCCCTATTGTGTTTTTATTTAAACAAGGGTTTGCAGGGATGACCACAGCATTCCACATTCAGCCAAGTATCTGATTCTGACCATATAACTGTTGTTACTTACTGTAGAGGATTGTAGAAACTAGCTGGCCCAGGTTTAGGTACCAAAGCTACTAGGTTAGGTTTACGTATCAAGTATAGGAAAAGATTAAGTATAGAAAAAGATCATTCACTTTTGGTTTCTCACGAGACATGAACCCCAGTCGAATGGGAGAGTCATGTTTTTGTTTGACAGATCCATCTACTCCACCTTCCTCCATCTGTGGACATTCTTGCTCTTTATACTATGTCACCTTGACAAAGTTAATCTTATCAGTAGGGATGTCTTATATTGGCTTTTTTGCCAATATCCGATATGCCAATATTGTCCAACTCTCAATTTCCGATTCCGATATCAACCGATACCGATATACGTGGGCTATTTTTCCTCAAAACTAATTCTAGTTATCATCACATATTTCATATCGCGGAATTAACACATCATGCCTAATTATATTGTGATGCCCCACTGGATGCATTCTCAAATGCAACAAGGCTTTCCAAATGTAAACATTGTGCAAAATAAGAAAAGTACTTCAACATAAGTTATGGAAAAAGTGCCTTTTTTTTTTTTTTTATTGTTTCAAACAACAGTTTGGATCACACTCTCCCTGAGATAATCTTGACAATGCCCCCCACAAATAGGGCAAATTTGACAAGTTGTACCTGTACAACTATGTGCAGCATGTAAAGTACTAAATACTAAAATAACATGCATGGTGTTATTTTCAGTGTTGAATGAGTCTGTATTTATAGGATGCTTCATGAATTGTTTCTTTAACTAACACTCAATCACCTTAATTTAATTAATTCACAAATATGAGTCCATTACAATGTGGCAACTATGCTGTACAATTTTGAAAACTGCATATTTCTTTGAGCTACAAACAATGCTTCAGGCTTGAGGTGACGTGCAAAAAAGGGAAATATTTTAAAGTGCACAAATATAAGCAGCCTGTGTCCTTAGCCCATTACTTGGGCTAACACAATCATTGAAATTATAAACTGGGCCCAATCAGAACTGCTCCACATGAGCAACACCAAAAAGATGCAACGTTAAGGTAGTGTGCAATAAGAACAAGGAAGGCACAAGTTTCAGTCCAGACCTTCCAGAGTAGTAAACAAAGTCCTCCTTTAGTCTAAGTCCAATGAATGAGGCTAAAAGATTGACTGGCCTTCATAACGGGCCATAACTTAGCTAACACAATCATTAAAATCATAAACTGGGCTCAATCCACCCAGCTCTTTTGGATAAGTAACAAAAATGTGCAAATAAAAACAAGGAAGGCACAAAAAATAAAAACAGCTTCAGTCCAGACAAGTAAACATAACCCTCCTTTAAAATGCAACAAATGAGGCTCAAAAACTGATGCTGACTCACCTATATGACTGATCTAATTTTGTACCCTTGTCCATATATGCGAGAGGTAGATTTTTCTGAATGAAAATAAGCATCTCAGTATTGTCCCAATGTATGCGATTTCTCTTCTTGTCGATGACATTGGAGATGGCGCTGAACAGCTGTTCGCTGTCTACACTGGTACAGGGTGCAGTGAGGTACTTGCGTGCAACTTGGGCAAGCGCAGGGAAGCGGACCTTGGTGGACCTTTAGCACTTCAAAGGCCATGTTTTCTTGAGGATGGTGGCTTCTCCAAGGTATGCATACTTGGTCTTGGTTCCACCTCGCATAACCAACGCTTTGCAGTCATTGCAAATCGCAAGTTTGATATCCGAAGGAGACACTTAGAAATAATTCCAAACCACAGACATAACGTTAGTCAGACACAGAGTGAACAAGCTTGTTACTGCAGCCACCGACGCTTGTTTACAGGCTTCACGACATAGTTTGATGAGGTCATCATTTGCATGCCTGTAAATTTCTCTGGGTGAAATCCAGGCATTATTTTTATCAGTTTTCATTATAACAAGTAAACAGATATTACGTTTTTATGCCAATATCGGGCTGATAATATTGGTGGGCCGATATTATCGGATATTCCTACTTATCAGTATATCAAAGCATATATAATATAGCCAAAATTCTAATTTATTCAAGATTTGCTGCTCTCACACACTCAAAACTCAAATAATAAAAACACACTGAAATAAAACTGGACTTACTGTTGTAAACATGCACAATATACAGGAAAACTAAGTCTGTCTTCACCTGATTGGCTTTTTTATGTCAATAATTAAGCTGAAAAGGGGAACTCTAACCATTACCTGTAATATTCAGAAGAGAACCACTACATAACCAATTTTGGATACTGTCTATCCTTCCTACACACATGGGATTAAAATGGCCAGGGTCCACTGCCCTTTCTAGTGTTCTAGTGTTCAATTGTTGATACTCTTGCTTTTGGACGCCTTTAGTGCATATTTATTGGCATCTCTGTCATATTTGAACATGTAATGGCTCAGTTAAGGGACTGTTGTCAGAAGGGATATCTGAAGCAATTAGTTGTAGGTGCTATGCAACCCACGGGCTTAATGGTATCCTGACAAACAGATGCTTGTCCTAGGTCAAATATTTGTTCACTCTCGCTATCTGCCCTCCTGTCCCCATAACATTATCCAAACAGCTTATATAAACACCTTTAGCATGACCCAGAAAAGGACCAGGCCATTGAGAATAAGATGTTCCAGGCTTCAATGCTTGATGGGGCCAAGACTTTTACCACCACGTGGTCAAGTCAGATAGCATGACAAATTCATGACATCCACACAGAGCAGCACACCTTGAATAAAATTGGGGCTGTAATTAACACAGCCAGTGATTGAGTAGGAAATGAAAAGAGGATGATTTGCAGACTCCAATCTCTAATTGGCATGAGGAAAGCAATGACCAGTACTGATAAAAATGAAATATATAACTAATAATTATGTCATATGGAAGACTGTTATGTATTCAAATGTTGGAACCTTTTAGTACCTCTTTAGGAATATTATTTAAAGATACATACTTTTTTTTTTTTTTACAGTGCTCAGTCATGGGCATATAAGTCTATACACATGATACATTCCTAATCCATGACTGGTAATTTAACAAAAGGCCAGAAGACAGAAATGTCCTTTTCCCTACCTTTGTTTTATGCCCAGAGCACAACAAAACAGCCCTTTAGAATTTCAGGTGTTCTGTACCATCTTCAAGTCAAATATTTTTAACCATACTACTACGAGTGAAGCTCAGGGACAAGGGGAATTTATGTACATGCAGTATGCACAGTCTGTCATTCTGTGTAATATTGTGGGATTGTGGCTATTTTGCCCTCCTGCTTTTCCACAATATGTGCAGTATGAGTAGTTGACTTGATTAAAATCAGTTTAAGTTTATTCACATACCATCTAAATAGCAATGTTCTGCAGATAGGAGAGCACCCATCTGTTCCAAAGAAATTTGACCTGGACAAGATGATCTGTTACGCTAGCCCCTGAGGTCATGACTCCAAGCTGCTACCATATTCTTAAGATACTTTAAAGAAACAATGGAAATTCTGAGCTCTTAAAGTCTATTTCTTGAGGTATCTTAGCATATGGTTTTGGAAATCACTAGGAAGGACAGCATATCAACCTGCTTTAGTTACAGAGGATTTGTTCATCCCGCAAACTTCCATTCTAAATGATTTTATTAATTGGAAAGCTGAAAGAATGTAATATTTATGAATCACTTTTTCCATGAAAGAAAAATATGTTAATCTTTTTATTTCATTACGGTACCTTTCTTACTCTAAGAATTGTGTCTTACTCTCAGAGACTCCTAGTTAGTCTCTTTTTAAATAAGAAAAGAATAACGACTTACTTCAGGAAACACGCCAGATGTGAACTTTTTGTAAATTGAAGTTCAATCATAAATAAGCAGCACCAGTCACTGTCATTTTAAGTTGATTGTGTAATATGATTACTGACTGATAATTTTCTTTTGTGTTTTGAGTTTCTTTTGTGTGGTTAACACGTCATGTTTCACATTATCAGGTCATATTAATGATGAATCTAAAATAATATAAAGGCAGTCTTGGATGCCATTTAATGGTAGACCAGAGCTTTTGCTTGGGATGATTTTGTGTTCCAACCAGTACCAGTGTATTGCAGAGGTCAAACTCATAGTTCATGTAAATGACCCATTGTTTTGTAACTAGGTAGTGTGTACATAATTATGGACCACATGGTTTGAACAAAGGCAGTTTTTACATTCAAACAAATGACACCTGGCCAAAAATATTGACCTGACCTTTAAGATAACCCCATCCTCATGGGATGACAGTGTTGTAGAAAAACATGTCAACTTAGAGACACCTACAATTGGTTCCATACATCTAAAACACACACCCACCCCAAGACATAAAACAGCTAACATGAACACCATTTCAGAACAAATGTTGCAGAGAAAACACAGTACTAAAAGTAGAATTTATTAAAATGTGATTTAAAAAAAAATGTGATGTGAAACAGTTTATCACTTCTGATGTTATAGAATTTAAGAATTCACGTTTACATTACTCAGTTAAATGACATGTCTATAGCTAAAACAGTCTTCACTGTCAACAGCACAACATTATTAATTGGGACAAATTTAAAACAAATTTCCTTGCTTCATGCCCCTGACTCCTGCAGATCTACCACTGTAAACATCAAACTCAGCCTGACCTTTCCTCTGCTCCTGATCTCTTCTACTTTAACCTGCCCATCTTCCAGCCAACAGCAACAGATGCTGCTCCACTGACAAATGGCCTACAAAGCAAACTGCACTACTTTAATCCCATGTGTAGCCAGCATTAAAAATTGGATTGAGACGGATAAGATTAGATTATGCCTGCAGGATTTGACAAAATGTAAAAGCCTCATTTAGGCTTTAACATAATCTTCTTTCACTCCCAGTGAGCATCAAGCCTCCAAGCAGATGCCAGATACACTTTGTATAGATGTTGTCTTATTTTATCTCCTCTTTTTTTAGAATTTGATCCTATTCTATCATGCGTGCAGTACCTTCCTTTCTCGTGGGCATTGTGTAGCTTTGGGGTGTTCGTACAGCAAATAATAAATAATTTCATACATTTGGCTTCCACAGTGCACATTTACACTCATTTCTATTTCTTCAAATCTGATTCATATCAAGCACAGATACCTGTAACCAAATAAAATTTAATGCTTTTAGGATATTACCCTATTTTCTCCCTGAAAGCAGTCAGCACTACTGGGCATTGTGTCTGACTGCAAAATAATGTTAATTTTCATGTAGGTTTTATAGTACAGACATGTAGCATTTACAACCATTTACATAATTTTCGATACCTCTAGATTAATTCACTCAGCTGACACATGACATAATACTCCTATGTGATCAGGGGTTGAGATGTTTGACCTGATGGCAGACATGACCAACATAATTGCTCGATTGACATTAAATATGTCATAATAAATAAAATACAGACATAGAGACAAAACTGATCGAGAGACTTTACCAAAAATGTTATTTTAAACTAACATGTAAAAAATAATTGCAAACTGTAAGCCTACCCATGTGTAAATGTCAGACATAAAATAACCTTTGATGGGACAATGCATTATAATTGTGTTTGAAGCATTTTACACGGACTTGGTTAAAGCATCTATTATAGCGGAAATTAAAAATTATAAGACATGAGGTGAGATTGAGGAAACATACAAGAAATACAAAGTGTACTCAAAAAGTTGTCTAGTAGCATAAAAATGCATGAGATTTAATGTGTGTGTGTGTGTGTGTGTGTGTGTGTGTGTGTGTGTGTGTGTGTGTGTGTGTGTGTGTGTGTGTGTGTGTGTGTGTGTGTTGATCCATGTTTGTTGAAGAGCAGATTGCAGAGCTGCTTCAATTCCCATAGCAGATATTAAGCAGCTATAAGAGGACCCAGCAGCTCTAAGAAGGACCCTGTTAAAGTATCCTGCTGACAATGCAGTCAGTATACATTGGGATGAAATGTCTCTCTAGTCATAATACTGGATCCCAAAGGGTTCAATACAATAATGAATGAGTGAGAATTATGACAAGATATGAGCTGAAGCATGAAAACACTGGAAAAACAGTCGATGACCATGCTCGGACCACAAAATGAAGTTGGTAACTTACCCATGAATTTACTTTGCCAATATGCATTGTCTTCAGAAATGTAAAGAAGAGGAGAATATATGCAAAGTGCCATCTAAACTAGACATGTTGATCATGGTAATTAAAAAAACATGTGTTACATAAAAAGTCTTCAAGCTAAATAACAGAAATCCTGTGGCTACTGTTTGATTATTAAAGAAAAGATTAATCTTATGAGGAAACATTCAAAAAAGATCCTAAATTAAAATAGAGTTCAAAATGAAGGTTCGTTTGAATTAAACTTAGGTTTTTTACAATTTGTGTTGTTATATAATTACTTATCTAACCAGTGTTAAAGGAGCAGAGGCTTGTATAGTGTACTATAGTGTAATAAGCAATAGAGTAACAATTGGTTTTAGATACCGTATGTCTTTCTGACACCTCCACAGATACCGCCTGAATTAACAGTGGCTACTTACACATAGCACCACCAAACATTACACTCCAAAATGTCATGTTAGCTTAACTAATGTTGCTCTGGGGCTGCACATATTGGACAATAATAAAACAATTGACAACCTTATTTAGTAACAGTTACAGTGACAGACAAAAAAATACATATTTACTGTCTGATGATGGCAGCTAGAGAATGTTGCAAAGTTATTTTGCTCAAGAAATGCTCCATAGATAAATTGACATGCTGGTAGTCTCACCTAAAAAAAATCTAAATTTTGTGTCTTTAATGATTCTTAAAAAAGACATTAAGGGTGAATTTAGGTCAAATGCTTTACCATGCTTCCTGCTATGTGTTCACTTGTTGAAAAAAAATCACATGTTTTTTGATTGTGACAGAATTTATCATCTCCAAAGTGTTCCTCATGGAGCTATCTGAGATCTCAAGGATTGGGGTTAGCTTTGAGGAGCTTTACTTGCAGCTGACTATGAGCCGGAGATAAATGCATTCACACTTTCTCTCGTCATCACAAGCTGCTAATCCACCAGCAGCTCAGCCATTTAGCAGCAGCATCGAACTCCTCAACCTGCAGAGCAGCATGCTGCAAGGCAAGAAAAGGAACATGTGTGTGTGTGTGTGTGTGTGTGTATGGCGGTTGGGGGGGGGCGTTAACAGTTGAGCAGCTGCTTGTGGAAGACTGCGCCCACATGTAGACTCACTCACACACACATGCTTACCCACCTACACACACGCACACCACCCCCATATGGCAAGGGGCCAGATGACAAAACCTCAGCCAGGGTCATAGTGGCAACTGGCTGATCTGCTTTCAGAGGTCCACTCACCAGAGGATTAAGACTACACTGTTTATGTTTTTGTATGAGAATATTTTTTTCAGTTTGTGTCTGTTTTTCATGGGATGTAAAATGAAAAGACAAACAAATTTAAGATTTCTATAAGGCCACAGAAAAAATTAGGAAATCCTGAATGAACAAAGGTAGGAATTAAAAGTAAATTGTTGTATTCTGTTACTATCAGGGGTGATTGAGTGAACAGGAGAAATGAGAAAAAAGCGTGTTTTTGGCCAGTCCAGCAAATTAGATATCAAATTAACCTACCTCATTACATGGATGCAAAAAATGTACCTGTTGATTGTGCTACCTGTGCAAACCTCTCTTTGAGAAACCTTTGTAAACAATTTGCAATATTTTGGTTTGAAGGAAATCTAAAGCTGACCAGATTGCTTTTTTTTATTAAAATGATAAAAGGTTCTTGATTAATGTCACATAAATGTATAATATAATAATGTACAATATCCGTTCATAGTAACTATAGCATTATTTCACTTTTTTATAGTTACTACAGAAAATTCTGCAGTGATTTAGATTCATGTTTATTTACATTTAACAAAAAAAAAAAAACAACACATTTCCTAACCTTAACCAAAGTTCTTTTATTGCCTTAACCTAAGAACAGACAGAAGTCTGGATGTGAACTCCAAACCCTGGAGTCCTGCACATTGTACCCTTGCAATCCACTCCAGCCACCTTCCTGTGACTCCAGATAAATGCAGTGATTAATTCAGTCAAAACAACACTGACTGATTTTTGCAATGGCTCACTCTTTTTTCCTCAAAAGTGAGATTTTCATTTTTGATGCAAAAAAAAAGAAAAAAAGTACATTGTAGTCTAATGTTTTTGTGTAAAATAATAATAATAAATTAAATACAGATTTTTAAAAAGATTGGAAACAAAAACCAGGGCTCTAATATGTAAAACGTCTGTATGGGTTGTATTTAAAAGATAATTCCAGTTTATTAGGTTTGGTTTTGGTTTTGGTAATTTAAAGGTCATAATAACACTAACTGAATTCCGGGAACACAGCAGCATCACCACAACAGTCCAAATGGTTAAGGAATATGAGCAGTCAGAGAGTCAGACGGGTTGGAATCAAACCAACACTTTGTCCAGATTTTCTACATCACTTTATCTAGAGGTCATTCTGAAAGTGAGCGCACATGAAAAGCCACTTATAAACCCTCACTGCACCCACAACTACAGTACGTACAGTGGGCCAAACTTGAAGGAACTGAGTCCATACTGAGCCTCTGTTAAAAACAGACAGAATGGACAACAATATTGTTTATTTTCTCTCTATTTACTTCCTTTATTTTCTCTTCAAATATGTTTGTATAACCTGGAGGTTTGTGTCCAGCCTGTTCGATTGTCTGACAGCTCATGTTTCATGCTGTTCACAAGCCCTCTGCTCAACTGAATACTTCAACACACATCACCCACCCTAGCTCGGACATCAGACAACCATTTACGCACTCTGCACCAGCCTCACCTCTACCCACTGACCCCCAACCAGCACTGTGAACAGGATGTGTGTCACCTCTTCAAGAGACAGAAGATCACGAAGGTGTCCCCCTCCTGTCTGAAAGTCTGCTCTGACCAGCTGACACCCATTGTCACACAGATTTTCAACAAACACAGGAGCTATTCAATTCAATTTTATTTATTTGTATAGCGCCAAATCACAACAGAAGTTGTCTCAGGACACTTTCCATACAGAGCTGGTACAGACCAAGCTCTTTTATCTACAAAGAAACCAACAATTCCCCCATGAGCAAGCACTTGGCGATAGTGGCGAGGAAAAACTTCCTTTTAACAGGCAGAAACCTCGAGCAGAACCAGACTCTGGGTGGGCGGCCATCTGCCTCGACCGGTTGGGTGAGAGAGGAAGAGCAAGAGAGGGAGAGTGAGACAGACAGACAGACAGACAGACAGACAGACAGACAGACAGACAGACAGACAGACAGACAGACAGACAGAAATGCAGTCAGGGAGAGAGAGAGAGAGAGAGACAGAGAGACAGAGAGACAGAGAGACAGACATGCAATCACAGTAACAGTGACAGTGGATGTAATAATAGCAGTTGCAGTGGATGTCAGGCAGGGCCAAGGCAGGAGACGCAGCTGAAATCCACAATCCAGATTCAGCCACTGTCCATGGGAACCTGCAAGACGACAAAGCACAGAGACTCCGGGGAAGGAGCTAAGTTAGTAACACGCCGTGGTAGGACATGAGAGCGTGTGGATGGAGAGGGACAGAAGGACAGAGGAGCTTGGTGTATCTTTGGATGTCCCCCGACAGTCTAATCCTATAGCAGCATAACTAGGGGCTGGTCCAGGACAAGCCTGAGCCAGCCCTAACTATAAGCTTTATCAAAAAGGAAAGTTTTAAGCCTACTCTTAAATGTAGAGACAGTGTCTGCCTCCCGGACAAAGACTGGAAGATGGTTCCACAGGAGAGGAGCTTGATAGCTAAATGCTCTGACTCCTGTTCTGCTTTTTGAGACTTTAGGAACCATAAGTAGACCTGCATTCTGGGAACGCAGTGTTCGAGTGGGGCAATAAGGTACTATGAGCTCTTTAAGATAAGAAGGTGCCTGGCCATTTATGGCTTTGTAAGTAAGAAGGAGAATTTTAAACTCTATTCTAAACTTTACAGGGAGCCAATGCAAAGTGGCGAGTATTGGAGAAATATGATCTCGCTTCCTGGTTTTTGTCAGAACACGTACTGCAGCGTTCTGGAGCAACTGGAGAATATTCAGCAACAAATTTTGGCAGCCTGATAGTAACGAATTGCAATAATCCAGCCTGGAAGTTACGAATGCATGGACTAGTTTTTCTGCATCATTTTGAGACAAAATATGCCTGATTTTTGCGATATTACGTAGGTGAAAAAAGGCAGTCCTTGAAATTTGTTTTACATGGGAGTGAAAGGACATGTCTTGGTCAAAGATGACTCCCAGATTCTTTACAGTGGTGCTGGAGGCCAGCGCAATGCCATCCATAGCTGCTATGTCATCAGAAAGTGACTTTCTAAGATGTTTAGGGCCTACTACTATAACTTCAGTTTTGTCCGAGTTTAGCATCAGAAAATTGCAGGTCATCCAGGTCTTTATGTCATGAAGACATGCTTGTAGTCTAGTTAACTGACTGGTTTCTTCTGGCTTCATTGATAAATATAGTTGGGTATCATCTGCACAGCAATGAAAATTTATTGAGTGCTTCCTGATAATCTTACCTAAAGGAAGCATATATAAGGTGAATAGAATTGGTCCAAGCACAGAACCCTGCGGAACTCCATAGCTGACTTTAGTGAGCACAGAGGAGTCATCATTAACGCGTACAAACTGAGAGCGATCTGACAAGTAGGATTTAAACCAGCTTAGCGCAGTTCCCTTAATGCCAATGAAATGTTCCAGTGTCTGCAATAGGATGCCATGGTCAATGGTGTCAAATGCAGCACTAAGATCCAATAAGACTAGTACAGAGACAAATCCTTTATCAGATGCAATTAGAAGGTCATTTGTAACTTAAACCAGTGCTGTCTCTGTGCTATGATGCACATCGCATCGCAAATCCTGACTGGAAATCCTTGAATAAACTATTATTGTTGAGAAAGTCGCACAGCTGATTGGCAACTGCTTTCTCAAGAGTTTTTGAGAGAAAGGGAAGGTTGGATATCGGTCTATCGTTGGCTAAAACCCCTGGATCAAGAGTAGGCTTTTTCAGTAGCGGTTTTATCACAGCTACTTTAAAAGACTGTGGTACGTAGCCTGTTGATAAAGAGAGATTGATCATGTCTAATACTGAAGAGTCAATTAGAGGTAATACTTCTTTAAACAGCTTAGTCGGGATAGGATCTGAAATACAGGTAGATGATTTTGATGATGAAATTATTGAAATTAGTTGGTGAAGGTCAACAGGAGTAAAACAGTCTAAAACTGCGAGCTGTGTGAAGATCTCTCATGCTTCAAACAGACCAGTCACCCTGACTTTTGTGGTCATGAAATCCTTTGAGAGTCCAGTGTTAAGTCACCTGAAAGACATTGCAGGCCCGCTGCTGGACCCCCTGCAGTTTGCCTAGTGGGCAAACAGGTTGGTGGAGAAGGCACTCAACATGGGACTAAACTACATCCTGCAACTACCCAGGAACATATGCAAGGATCATGTTTGTGGATCTCAGGTTGGTGTTCAACTCCCAGAAATCCTCCACCCAAAACTCATCCAGCTCACTGTGCCAGTCTTTACCTGACAATGGATAATAAACTTCCTGATAGACATAAGGCAGCAGGTGAAAATCATATCCATCAGCACTGGAGCTCTTCAGGAATGTGTGCTCTCCCCTTTGCTTTTCTCCCTTTACACCAACAACTGTGCCTCAGGAGACCTGTCTGTTAAACTCCTAAAGTTCGCAGACAACACATCAGTCATCTGCCTCATCCAAGAGGCGCAACAGAGGATCTACTTCCTGTGTCAGCTCAGGAAGTTCAACCAACCTCAGCTGCTGATCCAGGTATGGTAAATGGTAAAAGGACTTTATATAGCACTCTAGTCTGACGACCACTCAAAGCCATTTTACAACACATTCACCCATTCACTAAGCCACCTACTTACTACGAGTGTTATCCATTCACATACCAATGGCACAGCAAAGAGGATGTTGAAGTACGCAAGGATACTTCAACATGCAGACTGCCAAGGCCAGGGATCGAACAACCGACTTTCTGATAAGTTGATGACCATGGTACCTCCTGAGCCACAGGAGGATTCCTACACAGGAATAATCGAGTCTCTTCTATGCGCATCCATCATCGTCTGGTTTGGGGTCTGCCACCAAAACTGGACAACAACAGACTGCAACTGGCTATAAGGACTGCTGAGAAAAATCATTGCCAGTGCCAACCTGCTTTCCAATCAGGACTTACACACCTCCAGACTGAAGAAAGGGACAGGAAGCATCACTGCATGCACTGCACGACCTGTTCCAACCTCTCCCTTCTGGTAGGTGCTACAGATTACTAAACGTCAAAACAACCAGACACAAAAATAGTGTCTTCCCACAAGCTGTCACTCTGATGAACAATTAGCCAGTCATACAGAGTCACTAAACCACTGACACCAAAACTTCCACTGACTGGCCATTTATCATCAAATAGTGCACAGTTTTTAACATGTACATTCACCACTCACCATCACTGTCAACATAAATATCAGTACATTGTAAATTTCATATTTAATCTAATTTTCTATGAATTTATTATCGCTGTCTGATGAAAAACAAGTATATCCAAAAAGTTTTTTTTTTCAGGAGAGCATAAAAAACAGGTTTTCTCAGAAAGTAACTTACAAAGTATGTGCTCAAAAATGCTGTAAATCTGTCTTTAGACAGTTATCACTGAACCATTTACTACTTACGACTTATATGAATTGCCATGAAAAAAAGTGGAAATATGTCCTTTTTTTAATAACAAGCTCCCTTGACCTCCATCCATCTATCCATCCATTTTCTCCCGCTTCATCCGGGGCCGGGTCGCGGGGGGAGTAGTCTGAGCAGGGACGCCCAAACTTCCCTCTCCCCGGACACTTGCCCCAGCTCTTCCGGGGGGACCCCGTGGTGTTCCCAGGCCAGCCGAGCAACATAGTCACTCCAGCGTGTCCTGGGTCTTCCCTGGGGCCTCCTCCTGGTGGGACATGCCTGGAACACCTCCTTAGGGAGGCATCCAGGGGGCATCCGATAAAGATGCCCGAGCCACCTCAGCTGACTCCTCTCGATGTGGAGGAGCAGTGACTCTACTCTGAGCTCCTCACCCTATCTCTAAGGGAGCACCCTGCCACCCTGCAGAGAAAACTCATTTCAGCCACTTGTATCCGAGACCTCGTTCTTTCAGTCATGACCCAAAGTTCATGACCATAGGTAAGGGTAGGAACATAGATTGACCGGTGAATCGATCACTCGTGAACAAGATCCCAAGATACTTAAACTCCTCCACTTGAGGCAGGAACTCTCCCCCAACCTGGAGGGAGCAAGCCACCATTTTCCAGTCGAGAACCATGGCCTCGGACTTGGAGGTGCTGACTCTCATCCCAGCTGATTCACACTCTGCTGCGAACCGCCCCAGTGCATGTTGAAGGTCCTGGCTTGAGGGAGCCAACAAGACAACATCATCTGCAAAAAGCAGAGATGAAATCTGCCGGCTCCCGAACTGAACCCCCTCCGGCCCCTGGCTGCACCTAGAAATTCTGTCCATAAAAATGATGAACAGAACCGCTGACAAAGGGCAGACCTGCCGGAGTCCAACATGCTCCGGGAACAGGTCCAACTTACTGCCGGCAATGCGGACCAAGCTCCTGCTCCGGTTGTACAGGGACTGTACAGCCCTCAATAGAAGGCCTCCAACCCCATACTCCCGGAGCACCTCCCACAGATTGACGCGAGGGACACGGTCGAATGCCTTGTCCAAGTCCACAAAGCACATGTAGACTGGTTGAGCAAACTCGCATGAACCCTCAAGCACCCTGTGGAGGGTATAGAGCTGGTCCAGTGTTCCATGGCCAGGATGAAAACGGCAGTGTTCCTCCTGAATCTGAGGTTCAACTATCGGCTGGATCCTCCTCTCCAGTACCCTGGAATAGACTTTCCTAGGAAGGCTGAGGACTGTGATCCCCCGATAGTTGGAACACATCCTCCGGTCCCCCTTTTTAAAAAGAGTGACCACCACCCCAATCTGCCAGTCCAGAGGCACCATCCACAACTGCCACGCGATGTTGCAGAATCAACCAAGACAGTCCTACAACATCCAGAGACTTGAGGTACTCAGGGTGACTCTCATCCACCCCCAGTGCTTTACCACTAAGGAGCTTGCAAACTACCTCAGTGACTTCAGCCCCGGTGATGGATGAATTGACCTCCAAGTACCCAGTCTCTGCTCCCTCTATAGAAGACATGACAGTGGGATTGAGGAGATCCTCAAAGTATTCCTTCCACCGCCCGACAATATCCCCAGTCGAGGTCAACAGCTCCCCATCTCCACTGTAAACGGTGTTGACAGAAAGCTGCTTCCCCTTCCTGAGGCGCCGAATGGTTTGCCAGAATTTCCTCGAGGCCGACCAGTAGTCCTCCTCCATGGCCTCCCCAAACTCCTCCCAGACCCGAGTTTTTGCTTCTACAACCGCCCGAGCTGCCACACACTTAACCACGGTACCCGTCAGCTGCCTCAGGAGTCCCATGAGCCAATCAGGTCCAATAGGACTCCTTCTTCAGCTTGACGGCATCCCTTACTTCCAGTGTCCACCACCGGGTTTGGGGGTTGCCGCCACGACGGGCACCACCAACTTTACGGCCATAGATACGGACGGCTGCATCAAAAATGGAAGTGGAGAACATGGTCCATTCTGACTCAATGGGCTCTATTTTCGACAGACTTTGGTATTTTCGTGAGCTGCGCCACCGGTGCATCTCCACCTCCTTCTCATTTCAGTCCCACCCAGCGGCACAACTCGGAAGGAGGGAGGGGAGAAGGCGTGGAGTGGGTTTGGCACAGCCGAGTCAAATCTTCACCAATCACAGCAGCTCCTCGCCTCACCTTTAAGAACACCGCTGGCCAGGCGCATGGCAAGTTTCCAGGAGACTGACGTCACTCATGTCTCCTGACATCCGTTTGTATTACTTTGCACACCCGTTTGTATATACTGTTTATTTTTTCTCAGTATATATATATTGTTTTATATGATGTTCTATATTTTGTGGTATATTTTGTTTATATATATATATTTTGTTTTTATATTTGCTTTTTATGTATATAGCAGTAATATCTATCTATATAGCAGTATAGTAACAATTTCCCCTCGGGAGTAAATAAATGATTTCTGATTCTGATTCTGATGTCTAAATATGAGGTCCTTAGATGGTAAATCCTCCTCCTCCTTCTCATCCTCCTCAAAGCAATGATGTACTCCATCTTTATAGATAACGTTAAGCATTACAACGATAACATTTGTATTTGGAATGAAATGACCTGGGTAATAGCGGACAACGATTATCACTTACATTTTTTCATGTGTCTGTCTCTCTCTGTCTCTCGAGTGCTCTGAGATTGATGCAGTATATATGCTCTGTAGGATGCCACGGCTGTTTCTGGTTGGCACAGCGGCGTTAACTGATTAGTTTGCATCCCTGTTTCACCTGTGTACATTCGGTCAGAGTGAGTGACCAATACACGTGCCGAACGTGCTTGCGATGTCGTCAGATGAGATACTGATCAAAATATATAAATTTAGGTCTGACTGTGCTGACTCAGACAGTTGCATTGAATCGTCGCTGTTGCTAATTATTGATCGCAGTGTGCGTTTGATGACTGACCGAGCACTGCTGAAGACACTGTTAAAACCACGCTGCCGTCTTATTGACGGTGTGATATATGGCGTCATCACGTTTTCAGTGGATAGCCGTTATCACCTAGCAGCCAAACATCCAGAGGGGTGTCCCTGTAAAGACTGTAGGGATGCTAGAATTCGCCACAATGAACGAGTCATGTGCCGACCCAGGGAAAGTGGCATATACGTTTGTCACCAGGCAATCTGAGTCACAGATCACCAGACATCCCTGTTTCACCTGTGTACATTCAGTCAGGGTGACTGACCAGTACGCGTGCCGAAAATGCTTTCGATGTGGTCAGAAGAGATACTGATCAAAATATACAAATTTAGGTCTGACTGTATGTGCCGACACAGATAGTTGCATTGAATTGTGGCTGTTGCTAATAATTGATTGCAGTGAAATGCCAGACACTGTGGAAACCTGACTGTGAGGTGTGATGTGAGCACACGACTCCGCCAGTTTACGAAAATCCACTTGCGCCACCGGCGCACAGAGCTGACCAGGTCTGAGGTGGCGAGCTTTTAGCGCACTTTTATGCCGCCGGCTCATTATGCCGACACCTCCCCCTACTGCGCCGCAACGCCCATCCTGGCGCACCTCTGTACACCTCGGTCTACCAAAATACCACATGCGCCTGCCTGCGCCGCTCGAAAATACCACTGCGCCGGCGGCGGAGTCGAAAATAGAGCCCCTTGTCTCCAACCTCCCTCGGAATCTGGTCAAAGCTCTCCTGGAGGTCGGAGTTGAAAACCTCCCTGACAGCGGGTTCCGCTAGACATTCCCAACAGACCCTCATGGTACGTTTGGGTCTGCCAAGTCTGTCCTGCTTCCTCCCCTTCCAGTGAATCCAACTCACCACCAGGTGGTGATCAGTTGACAGCTCAGCCCCTCTCCCCCTCTCCCCCTCTCAGTATGTCTTGGAGTGTCCAAGACATACTGCCGAAGGTCAGATGATACGACTACAAAGTCGATCATTGACCTCCAGCCTAGGGTGTCCTGGTGCCACGTGCACTGATGCACACCCTTATGCTTGAACTTGGTGTTCGTTATCGACAAACTGTGACTATCACAGAAATCCAATAACAGAACACCACTTGGGTTCAGATCAGGGAGGCCGTTCCTCCCAATCACACCCCTCCAGGTATCACTGTCGCTACCCACATGAGCATTGAAGTCCCCCAGCAGAACAATGGAGTCCCCAGTTGGAGCACTTTCCAGTACCCCTCCCAGGGACTCCAAGAAGGCCGGGTTCTCTGCACTGCTGTTTGGCCCATAGGCCAAAACAACAGTGAGAGACCTATCCCCGACCCGAAGGCACAGGGAAATGACCCTCTCGCTCAGCAGGGGGGAACTCCAACACATGGTGGCTGAGCTGGGGGGCTATAAGCAAGCCCACACCAGCTCGCCGCCTCTCACCGTGGGCAACTCCAGAGTAGAAGAGAGTCCAGCCTCTCTCAAGGAGTTGGGTTCCAGAGCCCAGACTGTGTGTGGAGGTGAGCCCGACTATCTCTAGCCGGTACCGCTCAACCTCTAGCTCAGTCTCTTTCCCCCCCAGTGAGGTGACATTCCATGTCCCCAGAGCCAGAGTGGTTGTCCAGGGTTTGGGTCGTCGGGGCCCCCGCCCACGACTGCCACCCATATCACATAGCACCGGCCCCTTCTGATCCTCCCTGCGGGTGGTGTCGCTCCTTCGGGGTGTGCCCGACCGGGTCCCGTGGGCAAACCAGCACCGGCCACCAGGCGCTCACCTGCGAGCCCCAACCCCAGGCCTAGGTCCAGGGTGGGGCCCCGGTGACGCCAATCCGGGCGACGTATGCTTCCTTGATTTTTTTTTTTTTTTCATAAGGGGCATTTGAACCGCTCTAAGTCTGACCCGTCACCGAGAACCTGTTTGCCTTGGGAGACCCTACCAGGGCATTAAGCCCCAGACAACATAGCCTCTAGAATCATTCGGGTGCTCAAACTCCTTCACCGCGATAAGGTGTCGGTTCAAGGAGGAGCCCCTCAACTTGCAGCTAGTTAAGAGCCTCAAAGTTCAGGTCCCACTAAACAATTGAGCAAACTTATTACATCAGGCAATATCACTGTCAACGGGCGAGAGGCGGGGTACACCCTGGACCGGTCGCCAGTCGATCGCAGGACAACATACAGAGACAGACAACCATTCACACTCACACCTAGGGGCAATTTAGAGTCACCAATCAACCTAATGGCCATGTTTTTTAGATTTAGAGTCACCAATCAACCTAATGGCCATGTTTTTGGTCTGTGGGAGGAAGCTGGAGTACCTGGAGAGAACCCACGCATGCAGAACATGCAAACTTCACACAGAAAGGTCCCGCCCGGGGATCGAACCGGCAACCTTCTTGCTGTGAGGCACGCGCACTACCTGCTGCGCCACGGTGCATCCCCACTGACTTATTCAACTCTGGCAAATATATTGGCAAAATGACGTTTTCATTTAAAAAACATTAAAATGTCAAGACCTTACAAATATATTTCTATTATTTCTATTAATTTTTATTTAAAATCAGTAAATTCATCACAACATTGAGTTAAAATGCAATTACACTCAATAATCAACAAAACTGTGACAATAACCTGAAAACTGTAACCCATTTGTCTATGTACATTTGTTTGTGTGTGTGTGTGTGTGTGTGTGTGTGTGTGTGTGTGTGTGTGTGTGTGTTTGATTTTCAGTTGGTTATGGGCATCACTCATAGCCAAGCCCATCACATAAGGCTTGGAAGTCCTTCGGCAAAACCTTCTTTAGTTCTTGAAGGTGTCATTTTGAAGAGAATCTTGAAAAGACAAAGAACTAATTTAGTTTAGAGATTGCATCCCTTGCTTGAGCTGACTTAATCCCAGTTTACTTTACTCGTGCTGTACTTAAGTATCGCCTTTGTGTTTCTTTAAACTCTGAGTTTTCAAAGACACCCACAGAATTGAATGGCAGAACACTTATACAATGCAGTATTAATAAAAACAGTTTTGTGATTTAAAATATTTTTGATCAAAGGTTCTATACAAACATGATCAACATTATGATATTAATACCAACCTTCATTTGGCACCAACCCTTGTTTTCCATATACCTTCCTATCATATTTCATTTTCACAAAAGCACAAAGCTCTTCGATAGAGAAAGACGTATCTCTCTCTCTCTCTCTCTGACTGCATTTCTGTCTGTCTGTCTGTTTCTCTCTGTCTGTCTCACTCTCTCTCTCTTGTTCTCCCTCTCTGACCTAACTGGTCAATGCAACCACCCAGAGCCTGGTTCTGCCTGAGGTTTCTGCCTGTTAAAAGGAAGTTTTTCCTCGCCTGTTGGCTCATGAGGGAATTGTTGGGTCTCTGTAGATAAAAGAGCTTGGCCTGTACCAGCTCTATATGGAAAGTGTCCTGAGACAACTTTTGTTGTGATTTGATTTTTACAAATAAAATTGAATTGAATTGAATTGAATTGAATTGAATTGAATTAAATTAAATTAAATTAAATTAAATTAAATTAAATTAAATTAAATTAAATTAAATTAAATTGAATTGAATTGAATTGAATTGAATTGAATTGAATCTGTATATCTAACAGTGCAAACAGTCAGTACAACTTAAGGTACTTAATTGGAGAAATAAGCTTAGATGCTGTAATAATTTTGAAGACTGCCAGTTAAAATTGCGATAATAAAGACATGGAAAATAATCTGATATACAGGTAACGTTACCTGACGTTCAAACTCGATGTTTAATTGAGTGAATAATTCAGTGTCAACTTAACCACAATACAAATTGACCGTTTTTATTAGCCTGCGCTAGTGGTACTACCAGAGCGTGTTTCCATAAGCAGTAAATAATTTGCAACAATGTCTATCAACCATGCATGACAAACATGAATTAATGTCAACCAGTACAAACTAGAATATATTTGTCAAGCAATTATCTCATGGTTATACTTTACCTGAACAGAGGTATCTTCAACACGAAGCTGTGACTTGCTGCAAACTTTCGTCAAACAGGAAGCAGGAGGGAGGAGCGTCAAGTGGGACAGACGTGATTTGTTTTATACGTTTGACAGCAAATGGAGATACTTGTTAAGTTGACGATGTAATAAAATGTCTTTTCATGGAAGTACATGGAAAAAAAAAAGTGCACAAGCAATCCTAATGAAAACAGATAATTGCCAAAAGTGGAGATACATGGTTTTCATCGGACAGTGATGATATTCATATATATATATATGTGTATATATATATTAGTGCTGTCAAAAATATTGCGTTATTAATGCGTTAACGCAAATCAATTTTAACAGCGTCATTCTTTTAATCGCAAGATTAATGCTCTTTGTGACCTAGTGAACTTGTAGTTTTCTATAAGCTGTGGCCACTGCTAGTAATGTAAGAAAAACTACGGGATCTGGTTGTAAACCGGAAACAAAACAATAGGCACGCCCCACACACACGTGTTTGATCTTGCCTGCTCACTAGCTGTAAAAGAGTAGGTTACCGGTTTATGTGGAAGTGCAAAACGCAATGAATGGAAAGTTTAGTTTCAAAAAGTTGCCAGATGGGTTGACTGACAAGATCAAACTTATCTGTGTGTATTGTCAGTGTGAACTGAATTATCACCGTAGCACATCCAGTCTGAAATACCACTTGAGGCCACCGCCTCCTTGTCAAAACCAGGTGACAATGGATGGCTTTTGACAGAGGCATATGGATGCTGTTATGTTCAAAGGAAACTTAAGAAAGGGAAGTTAACTGCACTATAGCCTGAGTCCTAGTTTACAATGATGTGCACTTTATTTATATTTATATTTATATAACTTTATTTTGGATCACCCTGTTTTGATCCCTTATAAAGGGTTGTTGAAGGGGCTTTTTTGTAACCAAGTATTTCTTTTTTTTGTCATCAGTTTGACTATGTTAAATTGTGTGAGATTTGATTCATTCAAATGTGAATGACTGCTCAAAGTGAGAATGTTAGTGTGAAACATAACACTACACGTTTCAATTAAAAAAACATTTGCACAAAGCAAGCCTATCCACTTTTCCATGTTGATAACAGTATTAAAATGATAATTCAAGGGACATTTAGAATAGATAAAAATGTGTAATTAATTTGCGATTAATTACGAGTTATTAAATATTTTAATCGATTGACAGTACTAATATACTGTATATATATATATACACACACACACACACACACACACACACACACACACACATATAGATACACACATACATACATACATACATAGTTTATGGCCTCATCCGTTTTGTTTATATTGCTTATTTTATATTCCTGCATGGGCAGCACGGTGGTGCAGCAGATAGTGTGCATGCCTCACAGCAAGAAGGTTGCCAGTTCGATCCCCCGGGCGGGGCCTTTCTGTGTGAAGTTTGCATGTTCTTCCCGTGCATGTGGGGGTTCTCTCCAGGTACTCCGTCTTCCTCCCACAGACCAAAAACATGCTCATTAGGTTAATTGGTGACTCTAAAATTGCCCCTAGGTGTGAGTGTGAGTGTGAATAGTTGTTTGTCTCTGTATGTTGCCCTGCGATCGACTGGCGACCGGTCCAGGGTGTACCCCGCCTCTCGCCCGTTGAACTGGGATAGGCTCCAAAGTGTGTGCATGTGTGCAAAGTTTAAGTCAAATTCCCTCTGTGTGTACACATTCTTCGCTAATAAAGTTGATTCTGATTCTGATCATGACTTTGAAATCCCCTGCTTTACACATATCCAACAAGACACTGGTCCTGTACCATGTGGTGCTGGTGAGCTGTGATGCAGGCACAGGCCAGATCTCCTGGATTTTGTTCCTTATGCATGTAGAGCCACCATTGAGGGGAAGTTGTTGTTGGGTATATATCCCAGAACGACTTTGTAGTCACAGTAAAAATTCACAGTGTCTGGTTGTGGTCCAGCTCATCTGGATCAGTTCAGACATTGCAGCCAGGCTTTTTCTTTAACGCAGAAGTGATTTTGACATGGCCTCAGAAAAGATGGACATCTGTTCTGGTCATTGTCTGGTCTTGGTCTTGAATGTGGCTATAGTGGGCTTGTGGGCACTGCCAATGTAAACCTACCCCACTATCACCCACCCTAAATCCAAATTGTCATGTTATTAAAATAATCGCCTGAGTCATTTTTTCAAGTTTTTCAGAAAAATTTTACTAGAGGTGGGCAGCATCATAAGTTGATTTAGACCAAAAAAAAAAAAAAAAAAGTCGGAAAAATTTGTTAGGCAATTATTTTAATAAGGTGACGAAATTCTGGCCGAACGGTCCATTGTGTGCCCACTGATTTGCTGTCTAACCTTGTAAAAATCTATGAGGTCTGTGCCCAGTAAGATTAGGGTCTGTACTTCAGGATCAGGCTCTGGATGTGAGGCATCACAGGTCTCAAGTGAGAATAGGAAAGAACAACCTTTGGTGAGGGGCTTTCAATTGCTCAAGATCTCATTACAATTAATAAGTGGAGGTAAGTCTAAACAAGCCTGAGAATTTATTGCTTCTATTTGGAAACTGATATCATCTACCTTCACCACCACCTCCAGTGATCAAGAATGATTCCAGCTTCATTCACAAAACTCACTTATTACATACAGAAAAATTTCGTGTTGGTGTTGTCAAAAGAAACAATGAGGCTGTGGTTGGTCTGTCGTGTCTCTCACCAAAGCCATTGCAAGGATTTGTGACTCTTTGATCACCTAATCAGACAGACTGGCCATCTCAAAAGACAAAAATGTCCTGTAGTGTGATGACAGCATTAGACTGGATGAAAGACCAAAGGGGTTTATTCTCTTAGAAGCTTGAAAGCGCTTCTTTCAAGCTTCCAATATCAGATTAATTGCATCTGATAAAGGATTTGTCTCTGTACTAGTCTTACTGGATCTTAGTGCTGCATTTGACACCATTGACCATGGCATCCTATTGCAGACACTGGAGCATTTCATTGGCATTAAGGGAACTGCGCTAAGCTGGTTTAAATCCTACTTGTCAGATCGCTCTCAGTTTGTACGCGTTAATGACGACTCCTCTGTGCTCACTAAAGTCAGCTATGGAGTTCCGCAGGGTTCTGTGCTTGGACCAATTCTATTCACCTTATATATGCTTCCTTTAGGTAAGATTATCAGGAAGCACTCAATAAATTTTCATTGCTATGCAGATGATACCCAGCTATATTTATCAATGAAACCGGAAGAAACCAGGCAGTTAACTAGACTACAAGCATGTCTTCATGACATAAAGTCCTGGATGACCTGCAATTTTCTGATGCTAAACTCGGACAAAACTGAAGTTATAGTAGTAGGCCCTAAACATCTTAGAAAGTCACTTTCTGATGACATAGCAGTTATGGATGGCATTGCGCTGGCCTCCAGCACCACTGTAAAGAATCTGGGAGTTATCTTTGACCAAGACATGTCCTTTCACTCCCATGTAAAACAAATTTCAAGGACTGCCTTTTTTCACCTACGTAATATCGCAAAAATCAGGTATATTTTATCTCAAAATGATGCAGAAAAACTAGTCCATGCATTCGTAACTTCCAGGCTGGATTATTGCAATTCCTTACTATCAGGCTGCCCAAATTCGTCGCTGAATATTCTCCAGTTGCTCCAGAACGCTACAGCACGTGTTCTGACAAAAACCAGGAAGCGAGATCATATTTCTCCAATACTCGCCACTTTGCACTGGCTCCCTGTAAAGTTTAGAATAGAGTTTAAAATTCTCCTCCTTACTTACAAAGCCATAAATGGCCAGGCACCTTCTTATCTTAAAGAGCTCATAGTACCTTATTGCCCTACTCGAACACTGTGTTCCCAGAATGCAGGTCTACTTATGGTTCCTAAAGTCTCAAAAAGCAGAACAGGAGTCAGAGCATTTAGCTATCAAGCTCCTCTCCTGTGGAACCATCTTCCAGTCTTTGTCCGGGAGGCAGACACTGTCTCTACATTTAAGAGTAGGCTTAAAACTTTCCTTTTTGATAAAGCTTATAGTTAGGGCTGGCTCAGGCTTGTCCTGGACCAGCCCCTAGTTATGCTGCTATAGGATTAGACTGTCGGGGGACATCCAAAGATACACCGAGCTCCACTGTCCTTCTGTCCCTCTCCATCCGCACGCTCTCATGTCCTACCACGGCGTGTTACTAACTTAGCTCCTTCCCCGGAGTCTCTGTGCTTGGTCGTCTTGCAGGTTCCCATGGACAGTGGCTGAATCTGGATTGTGGATTTCAGCTGCATCTCCTGCCTTGGCCCTGCCTGACATCCACTGCAACTGCTACTGCTATTATTACATCCACTGTCACTGTTACTGTGACTGCGTGTCTGTCTCTCTGTCTCTGTCTCTCTCTGTCCCTCTCTCTCTCTCTCTCTGACTGCTTTTCTGTCTGTCTGTCTGTCTGTCTGTCTGTCTGTCTGTCTGTCTGTCTGTCTGTCTGTCTGTCTGTCTGTCTGTCTCACTCTCCCTCTCTTGCTCTTCCTCTCTCACCCAACCGGTCGAGGCAGATGGCCGCCCACCCAGAGTCTGGTTCTGCTCGAGGTTTCTGCCTGTTAAAAGGAAGTTTTTCCTCGCCACTGTCGCCAAGTGCTTGCTCATGGGGGAATTGTTGGTTTCTTTGTAGATAAAAGAGCTTGGTCTGTACCAGCTCTATATGGAAAGTGTCCTGAGACAACTTCTGTTGTGATTTGGCGCTATACAAATAAAATTGAATTGAATTGAATTGAATTATGTGCATCTGGAATTTTTGGCTTGAAGGTGAAAAGGTCAGGATTCATCCACTGGGGACAATGAATATCAACATTAATGTCATGGCAATGACAACTTTTATTTGTTAAGATTATCATAGACCAATGTATTGTCAAGGGGAAGTTTTGGCCTGACAATGGAGAGAGATGAAGGCTCATGACAATCACTAGGTTTCATCCTCTTGGGAATATGAGTATCCTAAACAATTTTTTGGCTGGTAGTTGTGAAGATATATCACCCTGGATCAAAATATAAGACAGACAGACAGAAAGACAAACAGACTGATGGCCTGCTGTCAGTGGGGCAAATACACTCCTGAATTATTATAAGACATCACCAGTCAGTGAGGTCAGATAGCAACATCCATCTTGTCAGAATGAAAAAGTTGACTGGCCAGCATAAAGCACTTAGCAAAGTCTAAACTCTTTATCGACACAGCGCTGCGAGTGTCTGTTGGTCGGATCAATAACCACATCCACCCAGCTGGAAAATTCACTCATGTCATATTCAGTCAGGGCCTCAGACTGTCTTGACTAACTTGTCATTTCAATTTAATATTAATTTGGAATTACTACACTGCAATTATTCCAATGGTGAATAGTGAACATCAGTCACATAAGCATGTGTTTTGGGGGGCTTAGAGTTATGTTTCAGTATCTGGTCTCCATGAATGTGGTCAAATGCACAAACACATCAGACTATTTTTTAAGACCATCCTTTCCAGAAAAACAACAGTGTTGGTCCCAGTTGAAACATAAAAATAAACACAGCAAATGTCATGGTTAATTCAAGCAAATTACAAAACAAACAAACAAAAAACCTAAATTCCATTCACCTCCATTGTGTTGGAGTGGAGGCAGATATCTGTGGTCAAGGTGCCAGGTCCCATGGCAATTTTCCAATGGAATTTCTTTATAGTATTTTGGTTAAACAAAGAACATCAGCATTTAGCTTTTAAAGCTATTGAGATATAAATAAAGCCTAAGACCTAAGACCTAAGATTAATTTTTCTGGAGATACAAACAAAACAGCAGTTATTTTCATTAAGAAGAAAAAAAAAAAGTTCTAAAAGCCCACATTTCCTGCTAAGCACCAAACAGCAGGTAACCTTAGGGACAAGCTGGTGAACATAGAGGAGCATTTCACAGTTAATCAGCCAAATATTTTGGTGGTGGAGACCAAGCAAAAGCTAAAACAGGGTGAATATTGAACACAAAAACTACACCAAATAAATTCTAATGTTCATCTGTTTTTACTGGATGTGTAACTATGCCACCGTGTAAGGCAATAATATGTTGATGTCATGGTCAGACCTTGTTCTGCTGGCCCCAAATCATTAGAAATATAACATAAACATGAGTTTCAACATCATGTAAATGTTAGCTTGAGTATATCCTTATATGTTGGCATGTCCTTATGGATGTCCATGGGCAGCCCAAAATTTATGATCATATGGACCCAGTATAGTATGAATGCAACCCCATGTGTGTGCCTCTTTACAGAGGCTTTAGGACAGAAACTATTTTTGTTGCTTTGATAATAAGACAAGGGTACATTATCTGTTGTTAGTGCTGCCATTATTATTATTTGAAATCTCTTACATTGTACTTTTTTATATTTAGCTCTCAGGATACCCAATTTAATTGTTTTAATCCCACATTAAACTGTATATTGATTGCTTGTGTGTTTGCTTCTTCATCCACGTGATTTATCCAGATTCTCCTTCTTATCCTTCTTATCACTGCAGTTGATTTACAGAAAAATTGCTTTCCTTTTCACCACCTTTTCATCATACTGCAGCAAATGCTAGTTGTGTTTACCAGTATGAATGATGATAGTGGAAAGAACCTTGATGTGTGCTGTCAAAGTCACATCCAGTAAATCATTGTTGACCTTTATGTTTACCTGTGTTTTAGCTGAAGCTTTTAGTAAAGTGCTATAGTCCAGGGAGTAGAGTCTTGATTGATGCCATTACTGAAACAGTTGGTTGTGAGACTTTCAGAGAGCTGTTCTGGACATGATGCTGGAAGCATCTGGAAGCTGTCCAACCAACCATCTTGTTGTTGTGAGAAAAATGAAAGCTTAATTAGCATTCAACTTGCCTTAAAGGACCATGCCTGTGCTTCTCCATATTGTGCAACTTAATGCTTTAAGTGTGTGTGTGTGTGTGTGTGTGTGTGTGTGTGTGTGTGTGTGTGTGTGTGTGTGTGTGTGTGTGTAATGATATAGAAAAAATAGTATATAATAGTATATACATGCACAACACAGGAAGATGAAGAACAAGGTAGTTTTTAGAAATTATATGCAATGAGAAAAAAAACCTCATCAAATCAAAATAGGGTATTCAAAAATATTTCATATACCCATATACAGTATGTGCCAAAAGGGAGTCCTTATTATGACAAGAGTAGTAACCATCAAATCTGTGATATAATCACTATGATAAACGTCTCAAAACTAATAATCTAATAATAACTAATCATGCAAGGAAGAAAAAAAACTCTACTCAATATAGAGTACCTCAACAACATTACACTGAAAGTATGAAATATACCTGTAGGTGACATGAAAGCAAAGAATTAGAATATTGGGCATCACAAAAAACTATAAAGTAAAGAGATAAATGCACTTCTGATGGAATTTTAATTGCATATTATTTTAATTGTTATTTGTTTTAGCTGGTAGTCACGCTGGGTTGGTTTGATTGACAAACACACCTGTCATCGGAGAGCCTGTCACCATATGGTTACACACTGTATGTGGCAAATGCGTATGGCATATATAAACATTTTTACCTAATAAAGAACCAGCTGGTATCAAATTGTTGTGTATCTAAATACATTTATAATCAGTGTGCAGGTGTCAGAGGAAGCAGGAGTCGACGTCACGTTCTTTATTTTTTCCTAACTTTTCCCTATGGAATTCTACCTCTTCTTTTACCCACAGAAAACCAGTTATGCAAAAGTGTGTGTATACATGAATATGACCGTGTGTGTGTGTGTGTGTGTGTGTGTGTGTGTGTGTGTGTGTGTGTCTTCAGTTCCCCTTCATTACCTCAGAAGCTTCGGCAGGGAAGAATCATCTCATCCTTTCCCTGCATGAGGAGGACATTCAAAAGAGAGATGCCTCCAAGGGATATGTTTGAAATCCACTCAAACATACTCAGATACATTAGATGATAAACATATGGCAACGATCTCTGTTCCTTCACCTTAGTGAATAGGGTTTATGAAACACAAGCCCCTGTGAGGCATGGGGTGCTACTGCCCCCTCTTGGTTAAAGACAGAACTGAAACATTTCCTGCAAAGGTGAGCAATTTACTGATGAACAAACAGCATGCTCACAAATTGCAGCCTCCCAATATACATGTTGGTTTCTCTAATTACTCTCTTTATTAATTGTCTTGCTTCACCTCATTTGAAAGCTTCATCAACAGCAGGACATGTCAAAGAAGGCACATCCCAATCACAACACATCAACTTCATTAAATGAATAACCAACAGAGCGTCTGGCCAGAGTAATGAGGGACACAGGTGTATATTGGAGGGGTACTCTGTGGGTGTGCGTGTGCGTCCGTATGTTTGTGGTTGCTTTGTGTTCTTAATTGGTCAATTGTCCTTTCACTTTTCCAAGTGAACTGTGCACAAGTATTTACCAGCTCAGCCCTGTTGTAGATGAAGTTTATTTGAGATGTCTCTATTGAAGCAATGTCACTATTTTTTTGTAGGTTTATCATCAGCCATATTTGTATTTAGCTTGCAGCTGCTTTGGCTTTGAGAATATGTTTATAAAATTGTTTCTGTTTTGTGTTTTGTTTTTTCTTGTTTGTTTTTCATGAGATCATGAAACAACATAAAAGTCCCTTTTATGATTGTTCCATCTTTAACAAGAATTTCTTCTCTAACCGCTGTGTTCTGTTATTATTAAATAACATATTTTATCTATTCTTTTGTTTTCCAGTTTAATTTTGTATTCATGGAAATTAATTCCATATTCTTAAATACATCTCTATATATAATCTGTCCATTGACTGCCTGCTGCCAAAGTACTGGAGTTAATATAGAAAGTGATTGGGTCATATTTAGTGTCCACAGGGTTTTTATTATGTTAATTGCACATTGGAACAATGAACAGGGTAAGTTAAGTCGGTTGTGCTTTCGTTTCTAGGCAACCAAATGCAAAGATATTGGGAAGTTTCTGAGAGAACCATCAGCTGAACCTGTGATGGGGAAATGTATTCCATGCACTGTGTACTGCTTCTGTAGTGATGTAGTAAGGAAACCATGCACACTGCAGGTCAATAAATGACTCACACCTGAAAAAGATGTGACCCCACACAGTGCTTTAAACCGTGTGGCCCTCACTGTACACTATAGCACTCCTCAGTGCAGGGCTTTAATGGTGAGTGGTTTAATGGTGGCACACCAGTGCTTTTATCCTGAATCAGAAAAAGCAAATTTTAAACAGTTTGTTTGTGCCTGGCATCAGCTGTAGCTTTAGTATAATAAAATATTCATAAATAATAATACATATTAAATATTATAAATGATAATAAAATATTCTAGATATACTTAATTATAGATGAAGAAAGCATTCTGTGTGTTTCCCAGGTGGTTTGTCTTCTGCTGAAGGCCGGTGTGCAGGTGTGCACCACACAAAATTTCTATTGCAGCAGGCTCTATATATGTACAGTATATATATATATATATATATATGTAAATGAAGAGTATGTAGTGAAGAACATGTACTTTTACAATTAATTACAATTCCCCTGCAGGTGTCTGAATTCTTTTTAAAAAGTGTTCCCAGGTTTTAGGGGTATCAAGTCATATCAATTCTTTGGGAGTCAAGTCAGAAGTAAGAAAAGTTTCCCAGGCCTGAATGTCCCCACAATTTAGTAAATCTATCTGAGAAAGCTTTCATTGTGCTTATGATTTTCTCTCATTTAAAAATTTACAATTTCTTTTAACCCAGACACAATGAGGTAGTTGTGGAAGATTTCCATTTAATTATGATACAGCACTTTGTTCACTGGTGAGAAAAGTAGTAACAAATATTTTCAAAGAAATAAGTTGTATTCTTGGGAAGTAACTACTAATGCTGCAATCAGAGCATCAGGCTTCATCTGGGCCTCACTCAGCGTGTTTTAAACATTTATTCCAAGAGTTTTCAAGAAATGAACAAGACTTTGACATGTCTGAAAGATCTGCCGGACATTGATTACACCTGTTATAGTCTGGGTAAACTATATGCTATATATTTGCATAGATTTCAGATATTATACCGGTACTCTGACAATCTCATTGATCTATGGTAGCAGTTCATAATTCTTAGCCTGATAACAGAAAGTATGCAAAAATATCAAAAAGCTAAACATCCTGCAAGGAACACAACTGGCTACATCTCTGTGGCCAAGAGAAGACAAAAAGCAAGGACATTTTTACTTCAGACAATGAGACAGTGTGTGTGTGTGTGTGTGTGTGTGTGTGTGTGTGTGTGTGTGTGTGTGTGTGTGTGTGTGTGTGTGTGTGTGTGTGTGTGTGTGTGTGTGGAGTTGTGCTGACAAGTGGTGGGAACTTCTTCTGCCATGAAACCACCTCTCATTCCTTTGAAAAGAAGTCAGGACTCTCTGTAGAGTTGTTTGATTCACTAGACTACTCTCCAGCTCTTATTGATTTATTAATCACTCTACCAGTGAACTAACAGATACTGACCTTTTCATAGTCCCTGAGCAACCCCACTACCTCCGTCCTCACCCCCTTCAAACCTGCTGAATCGATCATTTAATGGAACATCAAGGCCACACAGATTATTTGTCAGCATTTTGTCACGCATGCCCCCATGTCCAGATAGGTCAATACATTGACCTTCCCTGTATATAACAACAGACGGTACTGAATGCTGTTATTAACCTCTGTCATCACGTTTAAGAGCTATTTAGACTGTAAGCTAATGAGGACAGATTGGCTTGGAGGGCTGCTGCTCCATTACTGTGCTGCTGCTATAGCGGTGAATACAGAAAATAGTCTATTGTAAGTAAACACTGGGCAATGTTGATGTTTCTTGGTTGTTTGTTTGCATTTTTATTTTGTTCATGAGATTGTGAATATACAAGAACAAATTCCTAACCCACATACAGGTCCCTTTTTAGGCTGTTCATCTTTTCCTATAATTTCCTCTTCAAATGTATCCCAAAGCTCTGTATTAGGGTCACCGCTTTTCTCATTGTGCATGTTTCTGCTTGACAACACTGTTTATAAGACAACTCTCTCCATAATAATTATAGAAAACATAGAGACATAGAGAAGAACACAGTAAGTACCAACTAACTTAGTTGGTTTTGATTTATACAGTTTTGATTTCCAGACCAATTCCCAGCCCAAAACTCAAGTATATACAAGTATGTGTAGCCTTTGTAGCCTGTTATATCATTTGTCTTAAATAGTGTAATATAGCTGCATACAGTTCATATTACCCTGTAAACATGACATAAACAGTAAATCCTTGTCATGGAGGTAACCTAAGTCCATAGTGTCCTAAAAAAACAAAATGGAAACAGGCCAGCTGGAGCTTACTGTTGAGCACAATGGCTGCTGTGAGGGCTTGGAGGTTGCAGTATTGTCTCTTGATTACTGCAAACATGAACCCAACTGGATGTACAAGAAAAAGAGAAGGGGGGCCTGGAAATGAAAACAACGTGGCTACATTCTAGTCCAAGCAGACAGCCAGTTTCAGAGAGCACTGGCTTTCTCAATGGATATCAGTCACTGCTCCACTAATGGTGGATGACATGGAACATAATGCACCAACTAGATATAGGCAGGCAGGAGTAATGGCTCATGAATTAAGCAGCCCTTGAGCAGGGATCTGTCAAAACTCAGCAGTGCATTGTGGGTTAATGTTTTTCATACACCTCCCCTCACCCAGCAGTCACTGCAGCGTGCCAATCAGCTTGTGTGCATGTGTGTGTGAATGTGTCTATGTGTATACTACCCCTCCCCCTCTCCCTCACTGCTGCTACCATTCCCCATGCAGAAAACTATGCTAAAAAACATTTTCTTTTTAATTAATCATGCCAATATTATGGAGCAGCTTTGGTCAAAGTCGAGCCATGCAGCTTAAGCTCCAATCAATGGCACTAGGTTGAGAGCTCAGTGAGTGTCAATATTTTCCAAAGTGCAAAAGATAAAAGTCCTGGAGGCTCAGGATGCCCCAAATAAAGTGCCCTGGGGATGCAGGCGGCCCAAAAAGCCCCTGACTTCAGCCTGCATCTCTAACATGCTTCTCTGCTCTTTTGTTCCTGCTTGTTGGATGTGGAGGAGGAGAGGGGCTGTGACCCACAGAGCTGGGTGAGGTCTGCCTGTGGCATACTATTCAGCATGCACCCATGGCCCATTTCACACACTGACACAGAGAAAATGACATAAGTCACATTAAAACACAGATATTAATTTTCATTTCACGATGTGGGATAATATACAGTAACTCTCAATCCTTAGTAAACATTGACAGTACAACTATGTTTCAACATGTGGTCTTGACCTCCTAAATCCTTCTATACCCCATTGACAAATCAATCATTAAAAAAATAAGTTGTGTGGACAAACAAGGTTGCAGCTGTTCTCTATCATGTAAGTTTAAATGATCACCCCCCCTTAACCAGCTGCAACATTAAAACAGTGTGCACTTATTAATGATTTAGTCATACAATAAATATTACAGCCCTATTGCCGGACAAGAATATCAATATTGGACACTTCTGTAAAACCAGTTCAAAGCTTTTTTTTTCTTTTTTCATTTATTTCTACAAAATTTGTGCATAGAACTAGCATAAGCCTCTACAAAATTTATTAAGGTTAAGGAAAATTTATGGTTATGGTTAATAAAACATTCGTTGCAGGTCTGTTTTGGCATGCAAACTCCAGTCTCCTGCATAAAAATAAGATGCGCTGTACTCTGATCCACCATTCCAAACTCTACAGTCCAGCAACTTGCCAGATAAAGGTCATACTCCTTCCTGTGCTGATATTGAACTCCATGTCCACATTATTTTGGCCATATAGCATATGTTTTAGATTTTAATCGATCCTCAGTGTTTCCAAATATACCAAATACACCTTCATATCAGAAATTTTGAGAAACAGATCAGTTTTTGTCCATTTGCATGTTGGTTGTGCTGTATGGTGTCCAGGTATATTATACTTTTGGGTATTTAAATTTAAGGCAAAAATCAATAAAATGGTGCACATCACATGCGGTATATTTTTGTATTTTTCTTACCTTAAAGATTTGAAACATGAAACGTAATGAAAATGGGGTTTGGGAAGTTAAATGGAAGGAATAATTAAAGAGGCTGGGCGCAGTCCAGCTACATGGTGATTTGCACTGAAATGCAGTTGGTGATATATTTTCCTCCCAAAGACAATTCTGAGATTCTGCTAACAGTCATCACATAATAGTTACTTGACAGTTATTTTTACAAGGCAGTTTCCCATCAGTCACTTCTATTTTGAGCAAAAAAAAAAAAAAAGTCACTAAATACTGGCACACACTCAGTCCTTTTCCCACTTTGCATAAATAGGCATTTTGGATATATGTTTGGTCATTGGCATAAACTGCCATTCAGTTCTCATTTCATCCGTTCGCTCGTTATAAGTCCAATTCCCAAAATGCCTGCAATCAGTGATGCTTAGCACTTGAAGGCCTAAAGATGCAAATGAATCAGATGGCTGATGGGCCATCCCAAGTGTGAAAAGCTTTGCATTAGCTAAAGCTAATGGGGCAGATGTGGGCAGTGAAAATGATACAGTGGCTTGAGTAGTGCAGTTCAATTCCTAAGAATTGGTTAGCCACAAGCTGGTTAAAGGAATCCAGTCATTGCTGCTGTTACTGGTAACCTGTGATGACTCACATTCGTCTTACTTCACTTGCTAATGCAACAGTGGAGTAACTAGATAAAATTTACAAAAGTATAGGGTAGGATTTGACCAAGTTATTTGCATCTTGACAAGCATAGCACCCCAAACAACATCAGTCATTTGTTCACATGCCTAAAAATGTCTGAAAACAACATGTGCACACAACTTTGTCTGGAGAAGATTAGGATGGTCTAATGAAACATGTGATCTCAATGTGATTCAAACAAAGCACATGTCAGTTGGTTGAACAGTGGCTCAAAACCTCCCACACCTCTGCAACTGCATTAAAACACAGTCACCTCAGACAGGAGGCTGAACAGAGGTTTAACAGACAAAGAATGCAGAGTAACCATGTTTGTCGAGTGGCTGTGTGTGTGTATCTTCCCAGTTGCAGATGGCTGTTAAAAAGTCGTCTGTAACTTTCTCTGTGATCATATGTTTCAAACATTGATAAAGCCGATCATACAGTACAGCTGTTATGATAAAACTTTATTTATTTTAATTTTGTCAGACCACCCAGCAACCACAGAATACTGATTTAATCAGCCGACTGTCTGTCTCACTCCTTAGAACATCCAATCAGAGCAACAACTACATAATTGCCATTTTTATGATTCCATAAAGATTCTCCCACTTTGGTGTGAGTGATAGTGGTCTTTGTTAAATCTGGATAAAGTCAATAGTTACTTTAACAAGAAGACTAGACATGTTTAGATTACTTTATTATCATTTAGCTGAAGCTACAATCCCTAACTTGTCCTTTTGTTACCTAAAACTAACCACATGCAAGAAAAAGTCTGTGAAATTCTGCATTTTGTGCAGCTGCATCCCAAGCACCCCCCTTAGGCTTGTGTACAAAAACATAGCACTCCCTTTAGAAAGAAAAGATGTTACCAGTAGAAATAATTCGTTCATTTATTATTTTTCCCTCAAAACAAAATTGGTAACACAAATCAGTAGTATATAAGTATAATTTATTGTTCTTACCGAGTAAGGTAAAACACACCAGTTTCATTAAATTGCTCGGGAAAAGACCAATGTTTAGAAAATGACTGGTATCTCTTGACTGTATGCCCCCAAAATACTGTAGGCTTGATAATACTCGATCACTGTGAGAAAAGAAGGTCATCCGCAAAAGTGGTCTTTAACAAACATTTTGACTTTTAGGCCTTCTGCTTTATTTTGCTGAATATATTTGGAGAAGCCAAACAAAGACACCTCTTTTTCATTTTTCAGTGTGGCCATTCATGTTGAGCTACTTAACAGCTACAGTCTAAGCAGCTGACTCAGATCAATTTTCTTCTGAAATAGGAGCACTGCTGGCCACTGTGGGACCACAAGGCCTGAATGCACTGATCAATGCTAATCCAAGCCCCAGAGGTCAAGAGAAACAAGACAGCAGACTGTCTGAGCCCTTGGACAGGCCAGATACCACCAGCCAACACACAAACTGAAACTATAGCAATCTGTTTACCCTAATGCCCCAACAAAAGTAAAATTTAAAAATATTTAATTCAATATTCAGTGTTTTGGCTACTGTTCCTATTATTCCTATAATGATTATATTGTATTCAATATAGCTGAGAAACACAAAAAGTCAGACAATCAAAGAGTTTGGAAACAAACCTCCAGGCTAGTCAAACTTCTTTAGAAGAGAAAACAAAGAAACAGTAAAATTTTACCCAAACTATTCATTACAGTTTACAGAACCACTTCCTGCTTCAACTTAGACTATTCTGTGTTCTGTGGAATACCAGTTGTAGGAGCCATGAAGGCAAGGTAAAGGTTTATGATTATGCTCTTGATTTGTTTTGGTATTTTTTGTGATTGGCGGCAGTGATTTGTGGAATCTGGGTCATGGGAATATGGGCGGTGTCACTTAGTTGAGCACCTGTTCACCTGAGTTCACGAGGGTAGAGGTTTGAGCGGGTCGCCGTATTTTTTTGTTGACCGCATGCACACATGTAAAGTCTGGTGATCGCTGTTTCTTTAAGTTTGTATACACTGTTTAAGTTGATTGCTTTTTTATTAAAGCACATTATTCCTGTCTCAGCAGATCTTTGGCAAAGTGCGTCAGACAACTAGACTAGACCCATATCTCATCCTCTAAGCGATTTCCTGGTTCCTGAGGTCGCTATATCGGTTTACGTGAGTACTGGTCCGCTGGTGGTACTACTAGTAAGTAGTAGCAATGAGGACCCCAGGAGGACAAGAGACCCTTTGGTGGAAGCCAATGGGTATCCATTAAAAAATGAATGAATGAATGAATGAATGAATGAATGAATGAATGAATGAATGAATGAATGAATGAATACACAATAATTCACTAAGCTTAAGGATGACATTATGAGTTCACGATTCAAGAGTTCTTTATTGTTACTTCTCAAGCATAAGAGAGTGTAAAATTCTTTGGTTTTGGCTCCTTGACATTGGAGCAGTAGTAACAATAAACAATAAGGGCATTAAAATGGTGGTTAAAAGTACAATAAACAGTAGTAATATAAACAAAAAATATATACATACAAATAAAAAAATGGGAATATAAAGATAAAAGTAAAAATAAGGTATGGTTAAATGCGCAAGGTGCTGTGTGAGTATAGATGTGGAAATGTTCATGCGTGTATTCCATTGATGTGTGAGTCACAGGCAGACAGGTGTAACCCTTTTGAGAAAGAAAAGGAATAGTAACTAGATTCAATGGCCAGTGAAACAGAAATTCTAAGATCGACTATGGAGCCCAGGTTTGATCAATCGATGATGTAGGAACGAGACAAACACAGTATTCTCTTTAAGAAACAATGACGCCTCCCTATTTATTACAAGATGGGAAGGATGAATAAAACACATTAATTGCACAGAATATCACAACTCTTACCCGGGTAAGTATAGAAGAAATAAAAAATAAAATCAAGTTTTGCAGCTGTTTTTTTCTATAGTTCAGTTCACCTTTTTCAGTCACTTTTTTCGGTTTACACCGTAGAAGTGGAAAATCAGTCCCACCGCACTGTTGTGTGGGTGGTGTGTGTGTATTTGTAAAGGTGTAAAAGGATTCAGGTTCTGTGACGTCGTATCTCTAAGTATCCTCCGGGGTCTGGCTCGCCATCAAACTTCGACTGGCTCCAATATCCAGGTAGGTCCAACTCTCTATGGTCCATCAAAACAAAAAAAAAAACAAAACCTGACCAACAATAAGTAGGATCAGAACATTAATTTTAATTTTTTTCTCAACTCTTAATAATGAATTATTGAACATAAATCATGTTAAATCAACACAAACTTTATATCAATAGAAAATAAAGTTTACTGAATTACCGTTGCAATAGGGACGGACTGACCATCTGGCATATCGGGCATTTGCCCGGGTGGGCCGATGTGCTATTTGGGCCGACAGTCGGCCACTTTTTTTTTCTTTTTTTTTTTAAAATATTGGTCTGACTGGCCCATGCAGACAGTTGATCAGCGGCCCGATTGACACTCGGCTGGCCCAATCACATCGTTAAACACCCTTTCGCTTTGGCCCTGCGGCATAATGAATTTGGAAAAAAAAAAAAAAATCAGCGCAAGAGTTTGTTTGTAAACACCGACTGGCCCTCGACGCATGCAGTTCT
The DNA here is from genome assembly GCF_039877785.1 of Chaetodon trifascialis. NCBI lineage: Eukaryota > Metazoa > Chordata > Actinopteri > Chaetodontiformes > Chaetodontidae > Chaetodon > Chaetodon trifascialis. The sequence continues at coordinate 30,235,241 of NC_092061.1, read as the reverse complement.
GCGACGGATAGGTTATTTTCTTCACTGACACTTGACGGGGCTTATCTCACCCAATCATACCTTGAAACACTTCCCCTCTTTTACGTGCGAGAGAAAGTTGGCTCTTCAAGCTAGCGCTGCAAAATGCACAAAAATTTCTGATATGTTTGCCATGGCAGGGCCTTCATCAGCTCCCGTGGCCCATGACTTGGAAGAGTTAGCATCTGATCCATCATTTCTCATCTCTATTCTTTCTTTTTTTCTTTCTCCCTGAAACATATACACCCAATAGGATGAATTCTGCTTAAAGATCCATTAAGGCCCATATATGATCAGTGGTAAAAACACTTGTGCCGGCAGTCCCATTGTTTTCCTATGGAGAGAGCGCTGGCGCCTGACTAAGCAGCACCGCTACCCTCGGCATGCAGAGGATGAGTGTAAGAAAAGATGGAAAAATTTGAGGGACAGATACAGGAAGGAGAGGAGGTTGCAGGGTGAGAAGAAGAGTGGTGCCGAAGGAGGAGAGAGAAAAAAAATGGAAATATATATCCATTTTAAGTTTCCTTGACCCATATGTAAAGGACAGGCCAACAAGCAATAATTTAGACGAGGAGGCCTACGTTATTTTACAGCTTATGCCCGTGACCGAGACGTCTACCTGTTGCAGTCCCAGTCACAGTGTCTCCCAATCTCTGACACGGCAAGACAAAGTGCCCAATCGCCACCAAACACCAATCCTCAGCCCTCAGCAGCATCCCAACTCCAGACTGAAGAGCAACCTGCCAGCCCTCCATGACACCCACCCATGTCAGTGCCCCCCCACACAGCGACCCCACAGGCAGCCCAGCCTCATAAGGCTCCATCTCAAAAGTGAAGAGGCCACATCCAGGTGCAGAGGAAGAGTTTGAGCAGGCCATTATGTCAGAACATGACCCAGAGAAATTATTCCTCTGGAGCCTCGCTCCATTGTTAAGGAGTCTTTCACCCAAACGCAGAGGAGAAGCCAAGATTGAAATTTTCACCGTATTACATAGAGCCCAGTTCACACCAACCCCCTAAAATGTGATCGCTATTATCTGTATAATCTGAGCCCATTGCACCAAGTTCACCAGCCATTTCACTGGATGAAAAGTCACATTTCCGTCAATTTCCGTCACTGTAAATTGCCGTGGAAGTTCTCTCTCAGCCACTGTGACCATGAGGTGTTAAAATGCAAATGTAAATGCTGCAAAGCTATACAAATGCAAATTGGGATTGTGTGTGTGTGTGTGTGTGTGTGTGTGTGTGTGTGTGTTCTGTGCCTACAGAATACAAAGATTTTTTTTTCATGAGGATTTAAAAGTGTGTTTAAATAATTTTATATACAGGATAAGTGTCCTGACTCTCAAAGGTCTTTAATTTTCCACTTAAATTGCTAAATCAAAATTCTGAAAATTAAAGCATCTACAGTTCTTAGACACTGGTCACAATTTTTCACATTTTGCCACCACAACACCAGATGAACAATGCTTGTGTGATTAGCTTGCAAAATTAGTAAGTCCACTGATGATTAAAGTAGTAGTAGAAGTAGTAGAATAAAAAGGGAATACACCAAAGTAACTTTTCTTTTTTTTTATTTTCGATGATGTCACTTTAAAGAAGTTTACATGTTTTATAAAATATTCAGGTACAAAAATAGAAAATCAAAGTACCTCACAAAATCACAGCATGTTTTTCATTCTACGCAACAAAAATGGTCTCGCGAGAAATTCCGAGAGCGCGACCTCGCATATGATTGGACGCCTCCTCTGACGCAATGACGTTGGCACAAAACAACCTCGGCGCGTCTGTGAACGCGACTCGAGCTTGGATTACAACAGTTACGTTTCGGGTCCTGCTAAACTTTAACTCTGTTCATGCAATGGCCGGACATCGTCTTCAGTTCACCCCAGAAGACACTCCTCTGCGACGAGTGGACGGCCTGGCTGCGGAGCGACCATATCCAGAAAGTCCAAACAATTTAGAGAAGAAACTGCTGAGCATCTTCAGTGGATTGTCTCGGCTGCTAACGCAGCTGATCGCGCAGTTGGCGAGGAGAATGACCGTGACAAAAGCCAGACTGCTCGCTCTGGAGGAGCAGCCCCGACCGAACTGCAGCTGCGGAGACGAAGAGACGGGTGCGTAAGTTACGTAAGTAACGTTAGCATTTAGTACCACATTGTGCAGTTTTTAGGGCGCCAAACCTTTATTATTCTTATTGCACTACGTTCCGAACGTTTGGTAATCGTTCACGTTACATTTAACATTACAATGTATTTTGTATTTTAAAGGAAAAGGTGCGACGTCTGCACAATAGTGACGGACACGACAGGCGATATGAACCTGAGCAGGGGTAAGTTAATAAAATGCACAGGAAATATTCTGCAGAATATAAGTAAATGTAAACGTTGTGTAAACCTGTTTGTACTTTTTGCGTTTTACAGACTAAACTCGCCCCACAACGAAACGGTGACGTCATATTTGATGGCGACTTTAACTGGGAGTCCAGACATGGATGGTGTGGACAGCAGTCTTTTAAACCCTTTCTGTTGTCTCTTGTTGTTGTTTTTACTGAAGCCTGCCTTAATTATTTCCAACCAATATATATTTTCTTCCAGCGGCCTGTAAGACATATTATGAGATGGTGTGGAGGAGCTTCAGGTATGCCCAGCCAGCTCTTTCAGTTCAGGCAGCAGCTGTGAAGATTTCAGCTCGCAGCAGACAAAGAAGGAAGCGGGTAAGAGTCCCATGAATGCCGCTTTATTTTCACAACAATGTAAAAATGGGCTGAATTTAATTTATTAGCTGCATTGTTTTTGACAAACATGCTCACATATGTTATGTGTTATTGTTTCTTAGCAGTACTAATATTATATTAACACCTGTATTTACAGCTGCTGGAAGCAAGAAGGAGTGTCCTAGCGGTCCAAACTCTGCCAGACACTGCAAGATCGGCTGGAGAGCGACCCAAACTATGTGGCGACACATCGCAAGAGGCTTCGCATCAAGTCCCCTTCAAAGCAACAGGCGCCAACTCAGTATGACCCAGAGGCAGCAAAGAAGCATTTCCAAAGGCCTTAGACTCTTTTTCATGCACCATGGACCAGCGGCATGGCCCAACCCAGAGACTCTTATCAGTGAACCCCTCTGCACATTTCCTTGCTTTTTTCCCCAGTAGTCACTGATTTTACTTGGTTGATTCTTGTTAACAATAGTTTCTTGAATGTGATTAAAACGGGAGTCTGTGCACATCCTACATCCTACACATTGGTCTTGATGTATTTCTGCTTATTGAGTGTATTTGTATATTAGATTAAATATTGTTTTTGAAGTGTCCTTGCAATGTGCAAGTTAAGACGTGCCTTGTTCCACTAATGCCTTTATGAATCAATTGAATATTTAATTAACACATATGAAATTGCACGTGCCCTTTTTTTTAAGGCTCAGGCCTAAAACAATTCAATTTCAATTCAATTTCAGTTTAATTTTATTTTATTTGTATAGTGCCAAATCACAACAGAAGTTGTCTCAGGACACTTTCCATATAGAGCTGGTACAGACCAAGCTCTTTTATCTACAGAGAACCAACAATTCCCCCATGAGCAAGCACTTGGCGACAGTGGCAAGGAAAAACTTCCTTTTAACAGGCAGAAACCTCGAGCAGAACCAGGCTCTGGGTGGGCGGCCATCTGCCTCGACCGGTTGGGTGAGAGAGGGAGAGCAAGAGAGGGAGAGTGTGACAGACACAGACAGACAGAGAGAGACAGAGAGACAGACATGCAGTCACAGTAACAGTGACAGTGGATGTAATAACAGTAGTAGCAGTTGCAGTGGATGTCAGGCAGGGCCAAGGCAGGAGACGCAGCTGCAATCCACAATCCAGATTCAGCCACTGTGGAACCTGCAAGACGACCAAGCACAGAGACTCCGGGAAAAGAGCTAAGTTAGTAACATGCCGTGGTAGGACATGAAAGCGTGCAGATGGAGAGGGACAGAAGGACAGAGGAGTTCGGGGTATCTTTGGAGGTCCCCCGACAGTCTAATCCTATAGCAGCATAACTAGGGGCTGGTCCAGGACAAGCCTGACAAGCCCTAACTATAAGCTTTATCAAAAAGGAAAATTTTAAGCCTACTCTTAAATGTAGAGACAGTGTCTGCCTCCCGGACAAAGACTGGAAGATGGTTCCACAGGAGAGGAGCTTGATAGCTAAATGCTCTGACTCCTGTTCTGCTTTTGGAGACTTTAGGAACCATAAGTAGACCTGCAATCTGGGAATGCAGTGTTCGAGTGGGGTAATAAGGTACTATGAGCTCTTTAAGATAAGAAGGTGCCTGGCCATTTATGGCTTTGTAAGTAAGGAGGAGAATTTTAAATTCTATTCTAAACTTTACAGGGAGCCAGTGCAAAGTGGCTAGTATTGGAGAAATATGATCTCTCTTCCTGTTTTTTGTCAGGACACGTGCTGCAGCATTCTGGAGCAACTGGAGAATATTCAGCAACAAATTTGGGCAGCCTGATAGTAAGGAATTGCAGTAATCCAGTCTTGAAGTTACGAATGCATGGACTAGTTTTTCTGCATCATTTTGAGACAAAGTATGCCTGATTTTTGCGATATTACGTAGGTGAAAAAAGGCAGTCCTTGAAACACAATAACATCAAACATAATTACATGATATTAAATTAACCACTTTACAGAAATCAAACAGCAATGCAATGAAGTGATGATAGCAATATTTCAAACATTTATTTTAACAGTTGCAATCAGGTTAAAACAAGATATGAGTGAATACAATGTTAGGATCCTGCCTTTCTGTCTCTCCTTTTGTGTCTCCTCCCCTTTTTCCCTGTGTATGTGTCTGTCTGTTCACCCCTGTTTCCACGGCTGGGCATCCCCTTACCTGCTGCCGGCTCCACCTCCAGGTGCTCACCTGGAGCACACTTCATGATTGTCTGAAGAGTATTTAAGAGGCATGCAGACCTTACCTCCTTGCCGGATTATTCCTTCGCCTTTCCATGTTGGTGTTTGGTCTACAGGTCGTAAATTCTAGTTCTTCGTCTTCCTCTCAATCTGAGAGATTGCTATTGCTCCATTGTTTGTTCCAGCCACTTATTGTGTGCTTGTCTTTTGTTTGTTTCAGTGCCTGCCAGCCGCTTTCACGCGTGCCAGTTGTGTTTATACCCGCCTCGTCGGTTCTCTTTTCGTTTCTCCACTCCTTTTGAGTGCGCTTTTTGTTGTTTTTTCACCCACTCGTTCGAGTGCGCTTTTGGTTTTGGTTTTGTTAATAAATCGTGTTTTCTTTCATAATGCCTGTCTCCTGGTCTGCATTACTGGGTCCTATAACCGAGTGGCACTCTGCCTAACATACAATACTTACAATAGATTTTCCAGATATATTAATTGAATTAAAAAGGTGCTATTTTTCTGATAATTATCTGAGAACAGAGCAGTAATAATTAATGAAATAAATCCCACTTAGTCCTTTTAAATTATTTTGTTCTCAGATCTTTATCAGAAAAATAGGAGAATTTTATATACAATCACCATTTGTAAATAAAAATTATACATACTCCACACACATATATATACATATACACATTTGTTTTTAAGAAATTTTGAAACAGTCATCTCAGAATTCTGAGATAGTCTGAGATAAGATAATTATTTAAGAAACTCATTGTGAATTGTTCATTCATCCATCCATCCATCCATTTTCTATACCGCATATCCCTTTCGGGGTTGCGGGGGGTGCTGGAGCCTACCCTTCACACCCACACTCACACCAAGGGGCAATTTTAGAGTCACCAATTAACCTAATGAGCATGTTTTTTTCTCATGGTCTGTGGGGGGAAGCCAGAGTGCCTGGAGAGAACCCAAGCATGCACGGGAAGAACAAACTTAACACAGAAAGGCCCTGCTCGGGGATCAAACCGGCAACCTTCTTGCTGTGAGGCACACGCGCTGCGCCACCATGCAGCCCAATTGTTCATTCACTTTAGAAAAAATATCTTAGATTCTGAGATAATTATCTCTGGGAAAAATATTTGAGAATTTTTAAATGACTGTTTCAGAGATCTGAAATTATCTCAGAATCTAAGATAACATGACAGGATGTTTTTCTGAAGTAAATGAACAATTCCATGAATATCATAAAATTTTGTCAACATCACTAACAACATTTTATTAGTTGCAACAACATGTATTTTGTGCAACATCCTAGTAACAAAATATAAACACTTTTTTTTTTTTTTTTTTTTTTTTTTTTTTTACATATTTTACAGATATTACAGGTAATTTTTGCAAGGAAGTCCCAACCACTCTTGATGCACAGTACCTGTTACCTGTTAGTAAAGCAGTCTGCCATCAGTGTATGAATATGTGTGTGAATGCTGGTGTGCATATAGAACAGATGATGATGCTTAAAAATAAGCAGGGTCAAAAAACAAGCATGTCTGCCATGATACAATTACAATTCAATTCAGGGGCCTATGATTGATATCAAACGATATCATGTCAGTATTATCATATTTTACTTGTTCAGTTACATTCAGGTATTTCAACTCACTATAACTAAATTCCCTGGGGTTGGGGCTCGCAGGCGAGCGCCTGGTGGCCAGGTCTTTGCCCACGGGACCCGGCCGGGCACAGCCCGAAGGAGTGACGTGGGCCCCCCTTCCTGCAGGCCCACCAACCACAGGAAGGATCAGAAGGGGCCGGTGCTATGTGATATGGGTGGCAGTCGTGGGCGGGGGCCCCGACGACCCAAACCCTGGACAACAACTCTGGCTATGGGGACATGGAATGTCACCTCACTGTGGGGGAAAGAGCCTGAGCTAGTGTGGGAGGTTGAGCGGTACCGGCTAGAGATAGTCGGGCTCACCTCCACACATAGTCTGGGCTCTGGAACCCAACTCCTTGAGAGAGGCTGGACTCTTTTCTACTCTGGAGTTGCCCGCGGTGAGAGGCGGCGAGCTGGTGTGGGCTTGCTTATAGCCCCCCAGCTCAGCCGGCATGTGTTGGAGTTCTCCCCGCTGAGCGAGAGGGTCGCTTCCCTGCGCCTTCGGGTCGGGGATAGGTCTCTCACTGTTGTTTCGGCCTATGGGCCAAACAGTAGTGCAGAGAACCCGGCCTTCTTGGAGTCCCTGGGAGGGGTACTGGAAAGTGCTCCAACCGGGAACTCCATTGTTCTGCTGAGGGATTTCAATGCTCATGCGGGTAGCGACAGTGATACCTGGAGGGATGTGATTGGGAGGAATGGCCTCCCCGATCTGAACCCGAGTGGTGTTCTGTTATTGGATTTCTGTGCTAGTCACATTTTGTCCATAACGAACACCATGTTCAAGCATAAGGGTGTCCATCAGTGCATGTGGCACCAGGACACCCTAGGCCGGAGGTCAATGATCGACTTTGTAGTCGTATCATCTGACCTTCAGCAGTATGTCTTGGACACTCGGGTAAAGAGAGGGGCTGAGCTGTCAACTGATCACCACCTGGTGGTGAGTTGGATTCGCTGGCAGGGGAGGTAGCGGGACAGACTTGGCAGACCCAAATGTACCGTGAGGGTCTGTTGGGAACATCTGGCGGAACCCGCTGTCAGGGAGGTTTTCAACTCCCACCTCCGGGAGAGCTTCAACCAGATTCCGAGTGAGGTTGGAAACATTGAGTCTGAATGGACCATGTTCTCCACTTCCATTGTTGATGCAGCTGTCTGTATCTGTGGCCGTAAAGTCGGCAGTGCCTGTCGTGGCGGCAACCCCCGAACCCGGTGGTGGACACCGGAAGTAAGGGATGCCGTCAAGCCGTCAGCTGACGGGTACCGGCAGACCAAGCACGCAGCAGCTCGGGTGGTTGTAGAAGCAAAAACTTGGGTCTGGGAGGAGTTCGGGGAGGCCATGGAGGAGGACTACCGGTCGGCCTAGAGGAAATTCTGGCAAACCATTCGGCGCCTCAGGAAGGGGAAGTAGCTTTCTGTCAATACTGTTTACAGTGGAGATGGGGAGCTGTTGACCTCGACTGGGGATATTGTCGGGCGGTGGAAGGAATACTTCGAGGATCTCCTCAATACCACTGTCATGTCTTCTGTAAAGGAAGCAGAGACTGGGTACTTGGAGGTCGATTCATCCATCACCGGGGCTGAAGTCACTGAGGTAGTTCGCAAGCTCCTCGGTGGCAAAGCACCGGGGGTGGATGAGATCCACCCTCACTACCTCAAGTCTCTGGATGTTGTAGGTTTGTCTTGGTTGACACACCTCTGCAACATCGCGTGGCAGACGGGGATAGTGCCTCTGGACTGACAGACTGGGGTGGTGGTCCCTCTTTTTAAAAAGGGGGACCGGGGGGTGTGTTCCAACTATTGGGGGATCACACTCCTCAGCCTCCCTGGGAAAGTCTATTCCAGGGTACTGGAGAGGAGAATCCGACCGATAGTTGAACCTCGGATTCAAGAGGAACAATGCGGTTTTCGTCCTGGCCGTGGAACACTGGACCAGCTCTATACCCTCCACAGGGTGCTTGAGGGTTCATGCGAGTTTGCCCAACCAGTCCACATGAGCTTTGTGGACTTGGAAAAGGCATTCGACTGTGTCCCTCGTGTCATTCTGTGGAAGGTGCTCCGGGAGTATGGGGTTGGAGGCCCTCTATTGAGGGCTGCACAGTCCCAGTACAACCGGAGCAGGAGCTTGGTCCGTATTGCCGGCAGTAAGTCTGCCCTTTGTCACTGGTTCTGTTCATCATTAATATGGACAGAATTTCTAGGCGCAGCCAGGGGCCGGAGGGGGTTCAGTTCGGGAGCCTGCAGATTTCATCTCTGCTTTTTGAGGATGATGTTGTCTTGTTGGCTCCCTCAAGCCAGGACCTTCAACATGCACTGGGGCGGTTCGCAGCCGAGAGTGAAGCAGCTGGGATGAGAGTCAGCACCTCCAAGTCCGAGGCTATGGTTCTCGACCGGAAAAAGGTGGCTTGCTCCCTCCAGGTTGGGGGAGAGTTCCTGCCTCAAGTGGAGGAGTTGAAGTATCTTGGGATCTTGTTCACGAGTGAGGGAAGGATGGAGCGTGAGATTGACAGGCGGATCGGTGCAGCAGCTGCAGTAATGCAGTCGCTGTATCCGTCTGTCGTGGTGAAGAAGGAGCTGAGCCGAAAGGCAAAGCTCTCGATTTACCGGTTAATCTACGTTCCTACCCTCACCTATGGTCATGAACTTTGGGTCATGAAAAAACGAGGTCCCGGATACAAGTGGCTGAAATGAGTTTCCTGCGCAGGGTGCAGGGCGCTCCCTTAGAGATAGGGTGAGGAGCTCTGTCACCCGGGAGGAGCTCAGAGTAGAGTCGCTGCTCCTCCACATCGAGAGGAGTCAGCTGAGGTGGCTCGGGCATCTCTATCGGATGCCCCCTGGACGCCTCCCTAAGGAGGTGTTCCAGGCATGTCCCACCGGGAGGAGGCCCCGGGGAAGACCCAGAACACGTTGGGATGACGATGTCACTCGGCTGGCCTGGGAACGCCTCGGGATCCCCCTGGAAGAGCTGGGGCAAGTGTCCGGGGAGAGGGAAGTCTGGGCGTCCCTGCTCAGACTGCTCCCCCTGCGACCCAGCCCCGGATAAGCGGGAGAAGATGGATGGATGGATGGATATAACTAAATTCTGATTCAACAATTTTATGACACAGACATGCTATGGGAATGCCAAAATAAAGGTTTATCTTGAGGATTAATATATTTTCCTTTTTCATCAACTATATTGTATTGTTGAACATTGAATCAATACACAGTTGTGGTCAAAAGATCACATCACATCATCACTTGTAAAGAGCATGTTTATCATGGCATGGTCATTTTCTTTGATGGAATGATTGACACGTGTGTCTTTGTTACAAAAAACAATCAAGTATTTTGGTTCTTTCATAATTTCATTATCACTCTTCTGGAAGTATAATTAAAAAATCTGCTGTGTCAAAAATATACATACATCAACATGAATTATCAGTTTTGGTGATTTAAAAAGTTGTGTTAATCAAATTTTCTTTGTGCTACAGTCTCTTAATTTCTTGTGAGTAATTACAGTCAACTAAAGATGATGATTTCTCTGAGCCAATTTAAACAGGGCCCATCAGACTCCGACACAAATGCTACAACAGGAAAGTCCAAGGAGCTCAGCATAGATGTGCAAACATGAATCTTGAAGCCATTTAAAAGCAGTTACAAAATTGACAAAAAAAAAAAAAGAAGAACTATCTGGACACAAAGACCAGAAATATGTTTGGAGGAGAGAAGGTGAGGCCTTTAACCCTGACTGTGAACCTGCAAACTATGCTGAAGAAACAAGTCTGTGTAAGAAAGGCAACAAAATTATTTGAACTGCACCATTTCTGTCCAGATACAACTAGAAGCTTGTAGATGGCTACCAAAACCATCTAATTGAGGTGAAAATGGCCAAGGGGAATTAAACCAAATATTAGCATTGCTGTATGTATATTTTTGACCCAGCAGATTTTGTCATATTTCCAGAGGAGCGATAATAGCATTATGCAGGAACCAAAATTCATGAATTTTTTTTTTGTAACAAAGACACGTGTTTCAATCATTCCATCATAGAAAATTAAGAGTTATAGGAATCACTGGAAACTCAAAATTGCCATGTGCCAATTGCCAAGTGTATGTAAACTTCTGACCTCAACTGTATTTATGCAGATCAATGAATCATTTCAGCCCTTATGATTTCTGGGCCTGGGTACAGGGTCTCTACTACAGCAGACTGTGTTGCTATGGTACTTCACCTGCAGGAGAGGAAAAATATGAGGCATATTTTTCTCTGACAGAGTGTGCTGTCGCAGCTGCTGTCGCAGCTGTCGCGGCCTATTATCCGTGCTCTAAAGTAACATTAGTTCTGCTCAAGCACCCATAAGTCTGTTTATTTAGCGACCGTTAATTCTATTTGTCTATGCGCTTGTCTGCTCTGCTAGCTACACCAGCTTAGCCTAGCAGCTAGCGATGGCTTCTCTCTGTCCCTCTCCATCTCTGTCCTGCTTGGTGTGTCACGTTTACCTATTCCTCTGCCTCCTTTAATGATACTGGTACGTGTAATAAATGTAGTTTATTTGGTGAGTTGGAGGCGAGACTTGGTGAATTGGAAGCTCGGCTCCGCACCATGGAAACCAAACCATTAGCTGTAGTTAGCCAGGCCCCTGTAGCCAGTGCGGACCGACAAAGTGCAGCTCCGGCTAGCCGTCCCTCGACAGCTCCCGAGCAGCCGGGAAACCAGGGAGGCTGGGTGACTGTTCGAAGGAAGCATAGTCCCAAGCTGAAGCCCACAGGACCACTTCATGTTTCTAACAGGTTCTCCCCACTCAGCGACACACCCGCTATAACGTTCTCACGCAGAATGTAATGATTCTGCTTCAACATCCAGCTAAACCTTGTCCAAAGAAAACATCAGCCATAGTTGTGGATTTGACTTTTACTGTGAAGTCTTCAGTGACATTGGTGAAATCTGTAATTACAAACAAAAAAGATTTAAAAGATTATTTTTAACCACTGCAAACATGAATCAACATTACCCCAGGCACAATGAACTGCAGCCAATATACTATTTTTAAATGTATAACACAGCCAAAATGTCTGTTTTTTTTAAACTGTAAATAAAATATACTTTTCCTTTACCAATCATCTCTATTTATGTTTTTTAACATCATTAACACAATATATGTGCACGCACGGCATTGCCTGTATAATACGTCTCAGTGTACAGCTGCATTCAGCTCCAGCACAGTTAACATGGCTGGCTCACTCGAGAAAAAAAAGGTAAACAGAAAGTAAATTCAACACAGGCGACTCTCAAGGAAGTGATGTCGTCATGGCTTGACCTTCAAAATAAAATCCCGTCAAAAGACTTTTTAACATTTTTAGCTATTATTTTAAACATAAATTATAAATGAATTACTCTATATGTACAGATAAACAACAGAAATGCCTTAAAGGCAACGCACCCGCTGAGAAACCTACTCTGATTATTGGCAGCTCCATTTTGAGAAACATGAAGTTAGCGACATCAGCGACCACAGTCGAATGCCTGCCAGGGGCCAGAGCGGGCGACGTCGAATCAAATTTGAAACTGCTGGCTAAGGATAAGCGTAAATACTGTAAGATTGTTATTCACGTCGGCGGTAATGACACCCTGTTACGTCAGTGTGTACATATGCTTAAATGTTGTCGGACTCTGTAGTTTTCTCTGGACCCCTGCCAAATCTGACCAGTGATGACATGTTTAGCCTCATGTCGTCGTTCAATCGCTGGCTGTCGAGGTGGTGTCCAGCAAATGGTGTGGGCTTCATTGATAATTGGCAGACTTTCTGGGGAAGACCTAGTCTGATTAGGAGAGACGGCATCCATCCCACTTTGGAGGGAGCAGCTCTCATCTCTAGAAATCTGACCAATTTATTTTTGAACCTAACCCCTGACAACTCAGAGTTGAGACCAGGAGGCAGAGCTGCAGTCCTACATGCTTCTCTGTGCCTCCATTAGAGCAGTTACCCATCCAACACTCCATAGAGACTGTATCTGCCCCCCGACCACATAAACTAAGTAAACCAAAAGTACAGAGAAGAGGAGTTAAACATTAGAATCTAATTAAAATTTAAACAACCACTGTAATAGTACAACAAGATAGGAGAATTAAATGTGGACTCCTGAACATCAGATCTCTGTCCTCTAAAGCTGTTTTAGTAAATGAGTTAATATCAGACCATAATATTGATTTATTTTGTCTGACTGAAACCTGCCTGTGTCCTGAAGAGTATGTGAGCCTAAATGAAGCTACTCCTCCAAGCCATATTAATACTCACATTCCTCGAGGCAGCGGCAGAGGAGGTGGAGTTGCAGCCATTTTTGACTCAAGCCTTTTAATCAACCCAAAACCTAAACTCAACTATAACTCATTTGAAAGCCTTGTTCTCACTCTTTCTCATGAAAAATTGAAAACAGTGCAGCCAGTTTTATTTGTTATAGTATACCACTCTCCTGGTCCCTACTCCAAATTTATAGCTGAGTTCTCGGAGTTTCTATCAGGTTTAATCCTTAAAGCAGATAAAGCAATTATTGTAGGTGACTTTAATGTTCATGTCGACGTTGATAATGACTGCCTTAGCACTGCGTTTATCTCAGTATTAGACTCAGTTGGCTTCCATCAGAATGTACATGAACCGACTCACTGTTTTAACCACACCCTCGACCTTGTTCTGACATATGGCATTGAAATTGAAGACTTAAAAGTATCCTCACAGAATCCTCTTTTGTTGGACCATCTTTTAATAACTTTTGAATTCATATTACCATTATCCAGTAGGCAAAAATTCTTATACCAGATTCCTGTCTGATAGTGCTGTAGCAAAATTTAAGGATATGATCCCATCAGTATTTAATTCAATGCCATGTCTCAATACAACAGAGGATTCTTATGCTAACCTTAGTCCCTCCCAGATTGACTACCTGGTTGATAGTGCTACAGGTTCATTGCGTATGACACTTGACTCTGTTGCTCCCCTAAAAAAGAAGAAAATTAAACAGAGGAGGTTAGCTCCATGGTATACTCCTCAAACCTGCAAATTAAAGCAAACTTCACAGAAAATAGAAAGGAAATGGCATTCTACCAATTTGGAAGAATTTCGGTTCGCCTGGCAAGACAGTCTTAAAATATACCGGAAAGCCCTCCGCAGTGCCAGGGCAGCCTATTACTCTGCACTAATAGAGGAAAATAAAAATAATCCCAGGTTTCTCTTCAGCACTGTAGCCAGGCTGACAGAAAGCCATAATTCTGTTGAACCATGTATTCCTTTAGCTCTGAACAGTAATGACTTCATGAGCTTCTTTAATGATAAAATTCTAACTATTAGAGACAGAATTCATCGGCTTCTGCCGTCAACAGGCACTGTTTTGTCTTCAAACAAAGAAACCGTAGAAACTGTTACTCAGTCTTTCACAGTTTTAGACTGCTTTACTCCTGTTGACCTTCACCAACTAATTTCAATAATTTCATCATCAAAATCATCAACCTGTATTTTAGATCCCATCCTGACTAAGCTGTTTAAAGAAGTATTACCTTTAATTGGCTCTTCAGTATTAGACATGATCAATCTGTCTTTATCAACAGGCTACATACCACAGTCCTTTAAAGTAGCTGTGATAAAACCGCTACTTAAAAAGCCTACTCTTGATCCAGGGGTTTTAGCCAATTATAGACCGATATCCAACCTTCCCTTTCTCTCAAAAACTCTTGAGAAAGCAGTTGCCAATCAGCTGTGCGACTCTCTAAACAATAATAGTTTATTTGAGGATTTCCAGTCAGGATTTAGAGTGCATCATAGCACAGAGACAGCACTGGTTAAAGTTACAAATGACCTTCTAATTGCATCTGATAAAGGATTTGTCTCTGTACTAGTCTAATTAGATCTTAGTCCTGCATTTGACACCACTGACCATGGTATCCTATTGCAGAGACTGGAACACTTCATTGGCATTAAGGGAACTGCGCTAAGCTGGTTCAAGTCCTACTTGTCAGATCGCTCTCGGTTTGTACACGTTAATGACGACTCCTCTGTGCTCGCTAAAGTCAGCTGTGGAGTTCCACAGGGTTCTGTGCTTGGACCAATTCTATTCACCTTATATATGCTTCCTCAATAAATTTTCATTGCTATGCAGATGATACCCAGCTATATTTATCAATGAAGCCGGAAGAAACCAGTCAGTTAACTAGACTACAAGCATGTCTTCATGACATAAAGACCTGGATGACCTGCAATTTTCTGATGCTAAACTCGGACAAAACTGAAGTTATAGTAGTAGGCCCTAAACATCTTAGAAAGTCACTTTCTGATGACATAGCAGTTATGGATGGCATTGCGCTGGCCTCCAGCACCACTGTAAAGAATCTGGGAGTTATCTTTGACCAAGACATGTCCTTTCACTCCCATGTAAAACAAATTTCAAGGACTGCCTTTTTTCACCTACATAATATCGCAAAAATCAGGCATATTTTGTCTCAAAATGATGCAGAAAAACTAGTCCATGCATTCGTAACTTCCAGGCTGGATTATTGCAATTCTTTACTATCAGGCTGCCCAAATTCGTTGCTGAATATTCTCCAGTTGCTCCAGAACGCTGCAGCACGTGTTCTGACAAAAACCAGGAAGCGAGATCATATTTCTCCAATACTCGCCACTTTGCACTGGCTCCCTGTAAAGTTTAGAATAGAGTTTAAAATTCTCCTCCTTACTTACAAAGCCATAAATGGCCAGGCACCTTCTTATCTTAAAGAGCTCATAGTACCTTATTGCCCCACTCGAACACTGCGTTCCCAGAATGCAGGTCTACTTATGGTTCCTAAAGTCTCAAAAAGCAGAACAGGAGTCAGAGCATTTAGCTATCAAGCTCCTCTCCTGTGGAACCATCTTCCAGTCTTTGTCTGGGAGGCAGACACTGTCTCTACATTTAAGAGTAGGCTTAAAACTTTCCTTTTTGATAAAGCTTATAGTTAGGGCTGTCTCAGGCTTGTCCTGGACCAGCCCCTAGTTATGCTGCTATAGGATTAGACTGTCGGGGGACATCCAAAGATACACCGAACTCCTCTGTCTTTCTCTCCCTCTCCATCTGCACGCTTTCATGTCCTACCACGGCATGTTACTAACTTAGCTCCTTCCCCGGAGTCTCTGTGCTTGGTCGTCTCGCAGGTTCCCATGGACAGTGGCTGAATCTGGATTGTGGATTGCAGCTGCGTCTCCTGCCTTGGCCCTGCCTGACATCCACTGCAACTGCTACAACTGTTATTACATCCACTGTCACTGTTACTGTGACTGCATGTCTGTCTGTCTGTCTGTCTGTCTGTCTGTCTGTCTGTCTGTCTGTCTGTCTTTCTCTCTCTCTCTCTGACTGCATTTCTGTCTGTCTCTCTCTGTCTGTCTCACTCTCTCTCTCTTGCTCCCCCTCTCTAACCCAACCGGTCGAGGCAGATGGCCGCCCACCCAGAGCCTGGTTCTGCCTGAGGTTTCTGCCTGTTAAAAGGAAGTTTTTCCTCGCCACTGTCGCCAAGTGCTTGCTCAAGAGGGAATTGTTGGGTCTCTGTAGATAAAAGAGCTCGGCCTGTACCAGCTCTGTATGGATAGTGTCCTAAGACAACTTTTGTTGTGATTTGGCGCTATACAAATCGAATCGAATCGAATCGAATTGAATTGTTCCTTCCATATGCACCAACATCTACCCCCCGGAACCGGTACCTGGCCAGAAGAACAATGGAGAAGGTCCCTTTATAGTTGTAGAACTGTGACCCAGATGATGCAGGAGCCTGGATAAGAACGTGTTTCCCATCTATGGCACCAACACAGTTTGGGAAGTTCCATCTCTGCTGGAATTCTCAGGCAATCTTCCACCATTCTTCCTTTTGGGAACAGGCATGTATTCCCCCACCAGGCTTTCCCAAATTGCTGTGGCAACACGATTGTTGCCACTGTGGACACTCTAACACGTAGCTGGAGGCAATGCTGGAGTAAGAGTCTCCAGTGGCAAGGTACCTATAAGGGGCACAAAGAAAGATTATAACCCACATTAACAGGATAATACAATATATACAAGATACAAATTCAAAACATTATTTGCCATTTGCTCAGGTACAGGTTACAAGAGAATTGGAAATCCCCCAGTGAAGTTGTAACAATGCAATAAAAGATACTCATAATATTAGAAAAAGATAGCCAAGATTATCAATTAAAAGATGTACATAATAAAAAGTATAACAAGAATAAAGTGAGGGTGTGCTTGTGTCAGAGTAGTTTTTTTTTTTTTTTAAAGTGAACATCTAAAAGCCACTGAGAGACAAATGTCTAAATTCACAAACTGCTCAGTAATAAATCACTGTTCAATATTAGTACTTCTTTGGATGTGATGTCACTTCATACTGTGCAATATTTCATGCAGGTGAATTTTAATTTCAATGAGCAATACTCAATACTTCAATCAGGTGTATTGTGATTGTGAACAATATCAATATTACCTCTGTGAAATGAAAAAGTTCAACTGGTGATTCTGTTAATATTGTATATAGTGTTCCTATTTTTATATTTCTTCCTATTTAAATTGTTCATCTTTTTTATATGTTTATATCCACTATCCACTTTGCTGGTGTGGTACACAGAAATTTTCTCTGCTGTGGGACTAATATGGGGATATCTTATCTTATTATTTTGTGTCTAAATAATACCCCTTTGATATTTTATTTCACCAGTGCCTATTCCCACCCTGATGTGTACTAAACATTTCAATAGCTCAGTCAATAGTCACAGTGAAAGCAATGAATAAAAATTACCAATTTGCAATAATATGCTATTTACTATAAGCCATGCAATGATTTTAAAAAATAAATCTGTAAATAAATATCTGTACATATATTTTAATTGTCAAACAAACAAACCAGTGAGGAAAAATTCTATTCGTCATCTTTAAAAGGTAAATAGCCCTATCAAACCGCGTTTATCCAAATGCAATCTTACCTTAAACAGATGGCCAACCATTCGTCTGGAGAGATGGGACGGCGGAACCCTGTGTCCATTTTGGTGATCAAAGGTTTTATCTTCTCCAGGACAACATCAAATTGATTCTTGTCCAATCTAAAGTATGCCTGGAACCTCTCATCGTGACTCCGTAGCTCTCTGACCAAGTTAAATTCTCCTTTTGCGTAGCGATTCAACAATGTTTCATGCACCCAGACCCTTTTAGATGGATTTTTTCGCCGTCGTCTGATTTGAATCGCTACTGCAATGGCCTTCTTTTGCAACAAACTCAGATACATTGTGTGTAATAATTTACAAACAACGATTAGCTTTCCGGAGTGAGAGGAAGTACTTGCATTGCCTAGCAATGGTGAATTGCTTGCACTTGTTGATGACCTGAGCTCCGCCGCTTCCGCTCAGCACCTCTGCACCCTACCTGGCAGTGAGCGAAGAGCAAATTTCTTATCATGTGAAGGCCCCTTTACTGTGATGGAGTGGTGGAGTGTACTTTTTTGAAGTGTTAATAAATTACACTTTTTGGTAGTATTTAATGTGTCCACTCTCTGATTCCCGTTAACTCATTGCATGGCTTAAGGTGCGTGGTTTGAAAGAGCTACACAGTTGGTATACACATTCAAGAGACTGAAAAGACCGAAAAGGTGGTGGGCCAGTCTGGTCCAAAATGCCAGGGTCGATTTCTTGTCCCAGTCCGCCCCTGCGTTGCAGTATAATATCACAATGTTCAGTAATAGAATAAACCACTCAAAATACCAGATTATGTTATTAAAATAATTTCATCAAATCAACTGCATCAAAATATTTTGTGCTCTTTATGGTAATTAGCACACAAACAACATCAATCATTCAGAAAGACAAATATGTAATATGCACTGTTGGTAAGCTATGGCTAAACGTGCTTAGAATGCACAGATAAAGTGCTAAACACACACATAATACATTTCAACTCAGTGAATCAAGTGAAACAAAAGAGCAACAAACGTCTCATAGGGACTTTAAAATGTCGGATCAGTGCTTCAGCATTACTGCATCAAGTGTGTCTTCCCTCGCACTGATCAGCACTGGAAGCTAATGGTCCGCCGTTAGCTCCTATGCTAACGGTTGGCTCGTGACGTTAGCATTAGCAATTTAGCATTTAGCACGCTAAAACGGTTGCTCACCGATGCGTTTCTCTTCCCGAGAGGTTCTCCCAACTGCGCTCACACAGGTCCAGGTTGTCCCGGGAGATTTCGCTGATAGTTCATTTTTTTGAGTCTTATCACAGTTTTTCCCCCTTTTTTTTTCTTTTTTTTTTTTAAACCATCCTAACGTGAGTGTGTGTTCAATGCAGCTTGCTCTCTTTTCCTAGCAACTTCAGAAGACGTGAACTTGCTCCGATTGGGTCAGTGGGTGGGTTTGTTTCTGATTGGTTGACAGACCGTCTCCAACCCGTCCCTTTCAAATTCGAACTCTCAATAAATTATGTCATTACTGTTTTTTTCTTCTTTTAAGTAAACATCTATTTTTAATGTTTTTAAACAAAACATTGTATTTAATGCATTGATTGTTCATAATGAATTTCACTATTTTTTAACTCAAACGTCTCTGTTTGAGTTATACACCATGAACTATTTTTTTAATGCAGATTTTTAACCTGGGTTACAGGCCTTTAGTGGCCTTTGTTCATAAGTCTGGTTGCCTAATGGAAAAAGCCGTTCTGGAGTCTGCTGGTTCAGGCCTTGAGATTGTGGTACCACTTGCCAGATGGCAGCAGTTGAACAGTACGTGGTTGGGATGGGTGGTGTTTCTGATAATCCTGTAGGAGCCTAAATGCACGTCTTTGATTTTTGGTTAAAAAAAGGGTTAATAAATAATTGAAGTTAAGAACAACTAAAATACATGGTAATATAAGTTAATTGGTTTAGAAGGGATTAAAAGGCCTATTTACAGGTAGTTTCAGTTCAGTTGTATGATAATGTAATTAGTTTATGATTAAAAATGCGTTTTGATGGTTTAAAATGGATGAAAATGTCATTTATGTAATATTTGTATTGGATGGGAGCATATAAGAATTTGTTTTTTTGAGGTGCTGTACACCTTTAATTGCTTTGATTGAGGCTCCCGTGAGGTCAGTCAATCATTGAATCGGGTGAGGTGAGAGTGGAGCCATACAGTTTTTTGACCTCTCTAAGTCTCTTAACTCTTCATCACTTTACCTCGTTGTTAATGTTTTTGGATGTGATGGATGCTTAATGCACGGTTTTTATATTTTTCTGTATCACCCTTTCTTTGTTTTGCAAAAGTAAACTGTTTAAACTTTTACGAGCGGTCCTGTGGATTTTTTCGTCGGTGTGGATGATAACGAGGGGATTAACAAGAGCGTCAGACCAGGCTCCATTGTGTGGAATTTTTATTGTAAAGATCCTGCATGGAGAGAAGCTGACATCCACCGATGTTCTGGGCAGTTTACACAACCCTCAGCAGTGCCTTGTGGTTGAGGGCAGTGCAATTCCCATATCAGGCATTGATGCATCCAGTCAGGATGATCTCAATTATGCCTGTGTAGAAGGCTCGTAGGTTGATAGACCCTAGCCAAATTTCTTCACCCGCCTAAGGTGAAAGAGGTGTGGCCAATATGCCCATCCCAGTTGAGTTCCTCAGTGATGTAGACACTGCTGAGTCTCTTTATTTTAAAAACAGAATCCTCACATAAATCTTCTTCTCTAGGTAGGGAGAAATACGCCAACCAACTGAACCAAACACGTTCTGGTCACCCAGCCTGGGATGCTGTCTGGTCCTGCTGCTTTGTGGGTGTTAACACAGTAGAACAGCTTGACATGTTCACCATGGCAATGGTCAAACGGTGGATGGAGGAAAGGTTTGGAGGCATTGCAGAGGGGAGAATAGCAGTGGTCGAGTCAACGATCTCCCTGTATGTTTACATCGATGTGTTGAATGCATTTTAGTAATACATTTCTCAGAGATGCTTTGTTAAAGTCTGCAACAGCCATGAAATCAACCTCTGGGTACCTGCTGTTCTCTGTACTGCTGACTGTGCTATACAGTTCCTTGAGTGCCCGGTCTGTGTTGGCTTGTGGCAGGATGAACGAATGTGGCAGCTATCACAACAATAGCCCAGAATGGCTGGCACAGGATCATGAGATATTCCTAGTCTGCAGAGCAGAAAGACACCAAGCATTGTTGACCATAAAACATGCACCAACCCTCTCACCTTTCCCAGGGAGTTCTTTTGACCTGTCTGTAAGAAAGACCTGGCGGTGTGTCATGGTCTGATAAATCTTCTGACAACAAAGTCTCTGTAAGACAGAAGATGTTACAATCCCTTGTTTAATTGTACATTGGTAAGCAGAATGCTTGGAAGTGAGAGGCGGTTGGCACACTGGCTCAGCTTCTCCCTCACCTTTGGCCATGTTGCTACTGCCTACGTGGTAGTGCCGCTATGATGTTTGTGTCTTCAGTGTTCCAAGTGAGCAGAGGGTCCCAGTGAACAACGATAAAATAGAAGAATTAGAAAAAAAGCTGCAAGGTCAAGATCAAATACACCAAAGAGACGAATAGGTGCATGTGATGTTTGGCGGTATGCGAGACCTTTCTGCTGTTTCTCAAAAATTTTTTCACAGCTGTGAACACAGAGCCTCTTTCAACTCAATGGGCTTTATTTTTGATTCCGCCACTGGCGCAGGGTGCACACCCCACACAGTGGTATTTCCTTGCAGCACAGGCAGGCGCACAGCGCACTTGGTATTTTGGTAAACTGATGCGCACAGAGGTGTGCCAGGATGGGCGTTGCGGCGCAGTAGGGCGAGGTGTTAGCATAATCAGCCGGCAGATTTGGATTGTCGTTCCATTTTGGTCCACACCGGCGGTGTAAAAGTGCGCTGAAAGCTCGCCACCCCAGACCTGGGGTGTCATTTATAAAACTTGCTTACGCACAAAACGGGGCATAAAAGTTGCGTACGCAACTTCCTATGCAAAGGTTGTGATTTATAAAAATAAACTTAGCGTGAGTTTGTCCTGTGGTCTCATTTATAAAACTTGCTTATGCACAAAACGGGGCATAAAAGTTGCATACGCAACTTCCTACGCAAAGGTTGTGATTTATAAAAATAAACTTAGCGTGAGAATGTGCGCACCGGTACGCCAACTTTGATGCTTGCTTATGAACATTTTGGAGACAGGGGGAACTGGCGGTGCAGATGGTGAGGTGGTGAATTGAAGCCAGACTGATCTCATACATTTAATGTCATCACATATCAGACTTATAGACCCGCGTAATCATAAACACCCAAGTCTGCAGTGTTATACATGTGTTCCTTTAGTGAGCCGTTAGGCCTACTACTCTATGCACAATGTTCATATATCATACTTCCATCTTCAAATGATACAGAACAGTGGATGGCACTGATTGATTAGTAGTAATTGTGACAAGGTGTGTAACAATCATTCAATTTGCTGAGTAAGCATATAAATAGTGTGGTGACACTCGTGCGTAATGCTGCACAATGGATGCGCTGGCACTGCTGGAAGATCACGCAAATGGGAGGATCAGGATGGAGAGAAGTTTTAGGGGCCACGGAGATTTCCTGGCCCGTGATGATGACTGGCTAATAAGCCGATTTAGATTCCCTAGAGCGGTGCTCTTGGATCTATGTGCTGAACTGGGCCCAGTGTTAGATAGACCCACCTGCCGGAACCGCGCCATCCCGGTGCATATCCAGGTGCTGACCACTCTGGGGTTCCTGGCGACTGGCTCCTTTCAGCGGGAATTAGCCGACAGGTAAGTGTTTGATATGATTAATATTATATAATGTTACATTGTCTGTCTAAAGCCCCTTTTGGGTATGATATAATTCAGTTAAATTATGTCCTTAGGTCTGGGATATCGCAGCCATCCCTCAGCGCCAAAATGCCAGCCGTTTTGTATGGCATTGTAAAAATGACCAGTCGATACATCAGGTTTCCTTACACTGTGGGTGAACAGGCCGACATTAAAAGGCAATTTGCAGCAATGTCCGGTTTCCCAAATGTAATTGACTGTACTCACATTGCTATAAGGGCTCCGAGTGAAAATGAATTTGCTTATGTGAACCGAAAAAATGTGCATTCACTCAATGTACAAATTATTTGTACCTCAGACATGATCTTGACGAATGTAGTGGCACAGTGGCCTGGTTCAACACATGACTCATTCATCCTGACCCACAGTAGTGTAGGGAGCAGGCTGCAGGCAGGCGCTGCGCGTGATGGCTGGCTCCTGGGTAAGGATAAACACCATTGTATAGATTCTACCCATTAAAGCCTGATGTATAATTACTCTTCTGTTATACCTTGCAGGTGACAGTGGCTACCCCCTAAAGCGCTGGCTCCTCACCCCCTTCACCAACCCGCAGAGCGCAGAGGAGGTGCGCTTCAATGTGGCACACTCTCGCGCGCGCTCCATCCTGGAGAGAGCCATCGGCCTCCTCAAAGCTCGGTGGAGGTGTTTGGATGCCTTGGGGGGCAGACTGCTTTATCACCCTACAAAAGTGTGTAAAATAATAATGGCTAGTGGAGTTCTGCACAATGTGGCACTGGGGAATGCTGTTCCCCTCCCGCATGGCCTCCCTCCCCCACACCATGAGGACCCGGATCCACAACCACCTCCCTGACATGAGGAATTTCAGCAGGGAGCAAGGCTCCGTGAAGGTGTCATGCAACGTTTTAAATAAGACGGCAAGTATGTTTCATTTAACAAGATCTTTAATGGAGCTGGCAATGTCAGACATGACCTCACACATGTTGCCCATCACTGTGCGTATTTGCTGGAGCTCGTCACGGACTTCATTAATGGCACTGATGGTGTCCCTTTGTGTTTGAAGGACAGTGTCTGTCAGGATCCGACCACTTCTAGGTGCGCCATGCGGTCGGGACGCACTGGTGCTGGGGACAGCCAGGCCTTCAGCCAGGGTGCCAGGACACGCCGTGCCCGGAACCTCCTTGTCACCCACTGCTTCCAACTCCACAATGACTGGGGACACAAAGAAGTCAACTACCTTTTCACAAGTCTTAAAATATTTACTTTAATAAACAGATAAAACTGTACTTTACCAGTCTCCTCTGTGGTCTCTGCCAAATCGGTGTCTCCTTCCTGTCCAGCGGTGTGGGCTCGGGTGCGCCCTTGCCCCCACCAGTAGCAGATGCGCTTCGACGGTGCCTTGCCACTTTCTTCTAGACCTCCACCTTCAAATCCGACTACTTCTTTTTAATTTCTGCCACAGAACGCTCTGTGGCACTGTAACTGTTCACTGCGTTGACAACATGCTGCCACTCCTTTCTTTTTATTTTATTCGTGACGCCACTACTGTGACCACCAAACAATATCCTTTCTGGCCTCCACCTCACCCACAAGCACCTCGATTTCACCCTCCGCAAAATTTCTTTTTCTTTTTTCTGCCATGATCGTATGTAAATGATCAGCAGGCATATTTATATGCAAAGACATTCATGAGGTACTTTGCATTGACCATTCATGGTAAAATGTGGGTCTGTCAGGGGCGGGATGTGAGGTGAATCCACCTGCGCAATCTTCCAGGTGGAGTGTGATTTATAAAGGGGAAATTGCGTGCAGGTGTGAGTACGCACGGTTTTATAAATCCGAATATTTTTTGGCGTACGCCATTTCCAGCTTTTGGGCGTACGCACACTTTTAGTATGGATTCCACGCAATGTTTTATAAATGAGACCCCTGGTCAACTCTGTGTGCCAGCGGCAAAATGCTGGGCAAGTGGATTTTCGTAAACCGTTGTGCGCTCACATCAACAATACCTCACAGGCAGGTTTCCGCAGTGTCCACAGTGCAATCAATAATTAGCAACAGCCACGATTCAATGCAACTATCTGAGTCAGCACATACTGTTGTGGTCTCAATTTTGTGTGGTGTTTTGTCTCCCGCCCTGCCTGTATTTTCCCTCCCTCCTCTCTTTCTCCCTTCTCCTCTCGCTCTCCTCCCCTGCAGCGCTGGAGCGTGGAAGGAAGCGGGGCCGATCTCCTGGCCACTTCAGAGACACACCTGAGCGGCATCAGCTCATCAGTCACTGGCTACTTCAGCAAGCTCCTCCACCTGCTGAGTGCTGGAAGATTTCCTTGCTCTGCTCTCACGAGTCTCGCCACGCTGTTTGCCTTGCCTCCTTCCTCGCTTCCAGCTCCAGTGTATTCTCAAATTTGTTTAGTTATTATTCTATCCTACCGTTTCCCTGTAAAGGTGATTTTTTGTTACTAGAGATTTTCTAGTTTTACCCATTTTGGTGATTTTGAGTTTTTTTCTACAGTTTCTGATTTAGGCTTGCAGCATTGCATTTTTAGTTTTGTCTTTTGCAGCCTACATTGCCTGATGATTGATGGTGATTTTCGTTGCTCTTTTGTTTGGACTTTGTTTTGAGAATAAACTTTGTTACTCTGTCTCTGCAACCTGGGTCCTGGCCGTTCTTATTGCCACACGTACCATAACGCATACAGTCAGACCTACATGTATACATTTTGATCAGTATCTCATCTGACCACATCGCAAGCACAGTCGGCACGTGTAATGGTGGTTTGGTGGTAACACTGTCGCCTCACAGATAGAAGGTCCCTGGTTCGAATCCCGCTGTGGGCGCTGGGCATGTCCTCCATGCTCGAGGAAAAATAAGGGGCCTTTCTGTGTGGAGTTTGCATGTTTTCCCCATGTTCACCTGGGGTATCCTCCATAAAAATACCCCCACTAAAAATATGTAAGATCATCACCTGACCAATGGTGACAAAGAGGAACTGGTCCCGGGCGCTAGTCGACTGGCAGCCCACCGCTCCTGGTCTGCCATGGAGGAAGGACTGACCATGGATGGGTCAAATAGCGGGAAATAATTTCACATATGCAACTATACATGCAATATACATACATATGCAACTATCGCAGAGTCATCAGAAAACTTCTCTCCGTGCAATAGTTGAAGTACGTGGTGTAGAGGGTGAAGAGGAAGGGAGAGAGAACAGTGTTGCTGACCACTCTGCCTGACACACAGTGTTGCAGGCGCACATACTGTGGTCTGCCAGTCAGGTAGTCAGGAGAACCCTGGACTTGCTGTATGCTAACGTCAAGGATGCATACAGCTGCTCCCCCTTCCCCCCTCTGGGCAGGTCAGGTCACAACCTTGTGCTCCTCACTCCCTGTTATGTGCTTCTGGTGAAAAGTCAGTCTACGACCACGAGGACAGTGAGGAGATGGTCAGAGGAGACACATCAGACACTGCAGGGCTGTTGTGAGGTGACAGACTGGCAGGCACTCTGTGAGCCGCATGGGGAGGACATTGATGGGCTCACAGAGTGCATCACGGACTACATCACCCTCTGTGTGGACTCCACTGTCCCATCCAAGACTGTCCATTGTTATCCAAACAACAAGCCGTGGGTGACAAAGGACATCAAAGCCATCCTCAATCAGAAGAAGAGGGCTTTCAGAGCTGGCAGCAGGGAGGAGGTGAGAACGATACAGAAGGAACTAAAAGTGAGAATCAGGGAGGCTAAGGAGAAATACAGGAGGAAGCTGGAGTGGAAACTCCAGCAGAACAACTTGAGAGAGGTCTGGAGTGGTATGAGGACCATTACTGGCTTCGGGACAAGCAGCAGAGGAGTTGAAGGCAGCATTGACAAAGCAAACGAGCTGAATTTGTTTTTTAATAGATTCGACACTGCAGGCCTGGCTCATGCTGCCTCTGACTCTGCTGCTGTCTGTCCTGAACGACCATCATCAACCACTCCCCTCTCCCCCCCTCCTTCTCCTTCTCCTTCTCACACCCCCCCATCTTCCTGTGTGAGCCTTCTTCACACCTCCTCAGACTGCCAGACTATCCTCACTCACCAACTTGAGGATTACACCACACCTCCCCCACCTGTCACCTCCACAGTGTGCTTCACTGCTGACCAGGTGAGAAGACAGCTGATGAGACTCCACTCTAACAAAGCTCCAGGCCCTGATGGTGTCAGCCCCAGGGTGCTCAAAGCCTGTGCCCCCCAGCTGTGTGGAGTTATTCAACATGTCTTCAATATGAGCCTAAGTCTCCAAAGGGTCCCCATGCTGTGGAAGACGTCGTGCCTCGTTCCTGTGCCAAAGACATCACGGCCCAGGGACTCAAAGGATTACAGACCTGTGGCATTGACCTCCCACATTATGAAGACTCGTCCTGGAACAGCTCCGGCCCCTGGTCAAGCCACTCTTGGACCCCCTCCAGTTCGCCTATCAGCCCCGACTTGGAGTTGAGGACGCCACCATCTACCTGCTCAACCGTGTCTACGCCCACCTGGACAAGCCGGTGAGCACTGTGAGGGTTATGTTTTTTGACTTCTCCAGTGCATTCAACACCATTCGTCCAGCTCTACTGGGCGACAAGCTGACAGCGATGCAGGTGGACGCCCCCCTGGTGTCCTGGATTGTGGACTACCTGACTGGCAGACCACAGTATGTGCGCCTGCAACACTGTGTGTCAGACAGAGTGGTCAGCAACACTGGGGCCCCGCAGGGGACTGTCCTCTCTCCCTTCCTCTTCACCCTCTACACCACGGACTTCAGCTATTGCACAGAGACCTGCCACCTTCAGAAGTTTTCTGATGACTCTGTGATAGTTGGATGTATCAGCAAGGGCGATGAGGATGAGTACAGGACTGCTGTGGACAACTTTGTCACGTGGTGTGAGCAGAACCATCTGCAACTAAATGTGGCAAAGACTAAGGAACTGGTAGTGGACCTTAGGAGAGCCAAGGCACCTGTGACTGCTGTTTCCATCCAGGGGGTCGTTGTGGACATAGTGGAGGATTATAAGTACCTGGGGGTTCATATTGACAATAATCTGGACTGGGCAAAGAACACTGACGCTCTCTACAGGAAGGGCCAGAGTCGTCTCTATTTCCTGAGGCGAATGAGGTCCTTCAACATCTGCCGGACTATGCTCAGGATTTTTTATGAGTCTGTGGTGGCAAGTGCAATTCTCTATGCTGTTGCGTGCTGGGGCAGCAGGCTGAGGATGGCAGACGCCAACAGACTCGACAAACTGATCCGCAAGGCCAGTGACATTGTGGGGATGGAGTGTGACTCTCTGACAGTGGTGTCAGAGAGGAGGATGCTGAATAAGCTAAGGACTATCATGAACAATGTCTCACACCCACTTCATGATGTGCTGGCCAGGCACAGGAGTACGTTCAGTAAGAGACTAATACCACCAAAACTGAGGACTGAACGATACAGGAAATCATTCCTGCCTGTGGCCATTAACCTGTACAACTCCTCCCTCTGAATGGCCCTTGGACTTCACTGTCACTGTCTGGTCTGTTCTGTTGTATATTTTACAATTTCACTTTGCACATCTGATTCCATTTTGCACATTTTTTTGCACATCCAATATACTCAGTATATTACTTATTTTTATTACTGTACATTTCATTGTGTTGCATATTTTGTGTTGTATATTTCTTAAATTGTGTTGTATATTTCTTATTTACATATATCTTTAGTATTAATATTCTGTTTCTTAATATTGCCTTTATATATATATTTATTCCTTCTTGTTCTTTCTCTCTTTTTTATTCTAATCTGTAATTCTGTTTTGTGTGGAGCACTGTACAAAAAACAATTTCCCCTCAGGGATCAATAAAGGAATGCTGATTCTGATTCTGATTCTGATAGTCCACAATCCAGGACAGTAGGGGGGCGTCCACCTGCATCACTGTCAGCTTGTCACCCAGTAGAGCTGGACAAATGGTGTTGAATGCACTGGAGAAGTCAAAAAACATAACCCTCACAGTGCTTGCCGGCTTGTCCAGATGGGCGTAGACAGATGATGGCGTCCTCAACTCCAAGTCGGGGCTGATAGGCGAACTGGAGGGGGTCCAAGAGTGGCTTGTCCATGGGCCGGAGCTGCTCCAGGACGAGTCTCTCCAGAGTCTTCATAATGTCGGAGGTCAGTGCCACAGGTCTGTAGTCCTTTGAGGCCCTGGGCCGTGATATCTTTGGCACAGGAACAAGGTACAACGTCCTCCACAGCATGGGGACCCTCTGGAGAGGCTCATGCTGAAGACATGTTGAATAACTCCACACAGCTGGGGGGCACAGGCTTTGAGCACCCTGGGGCTGACACCATCAGGGCCTGGAGCTTTGTTAGAGTGGAGTCTCATCAGCTGTCTTCTCACCTGGAGCTGACAGGTGGGGGAGGTGTGGTGTAATCCTCTGGTTTGTGAGTGAAAATAGTCTGGCAGTCTGAGGAGGTGTGAAGAGGGCTCACACAGGAAGATGGGG
Organism: Chaetodon trifascialis; assembly: GCF_039877785.1. NCBI lineage: Eukaryota > Metazoa > Chordata > Actinopteri > Chaetodontiformes > Chaetodontidae > Chaetodon > Chaetodon trifascialis. The sequence continues at coordinate 30,206,405 of NC_092061.1, read as the reverse complement.
GGGTGTGGGAAGGAGGAGAAGGAGGAGGGGGAGAAGGAGAAGGAGGGGGGGAGAGAGAAGTGGATGATGATGGTCATCCAGGAGAGACAGCAGAGGAGTCAGAGGAAGGATGAGCCAGGCCTTAAGTGTCGGATCTATTGAAAAACAAATTCAGTTCGTTTGCCTTGTCAATGCTGCCTTCAACTCCTCTGCTGCTTTTCCTGAAGCCAGTAATGGTCCTCATACCACTCCAGACCTCTCTCAAGTTGTTCTGCTGGAGTTTCCACTCCAGCTTCCTCCTGTATTACTCCTTAGCCTCCCTGATTCTCACTTTCAGTTCCTTCTGTATCGTTCTCACCTCCTCCCTGCTGCCAGCTCTGAAAGCCCTCTTCTTCTGATTGAGCAGGTCTTTGATGTCCTTTGTCACCCACGGCTTGTTGTTTGGATAACAATGGACAGTCTTGTATGGGACAGTGGAGTCCACACAGAAAGTGATATAGTCCGTGATGCACTCTGTGAGCCCGTCAATGTCCTCCCCATGTGACTCACAGAGTGCCTGCCAGTCTTTCACCTCAAAACAGCCCTGCAGTGTCCAATATGTCTCCTCTGACCATCTCCTCACTGTCCTTGTGGTCGTAGACTGACTTTTCACCAGAGGCACATAACAAGGAGTGGAGGGGACTGATAGAGACGTTGTCGTCGAGTATGTCCTGATGCAACCATGTTTCCGAAAAACAGATCAGACTGCACTCCCGGCACTCCCTTTGACTCCTGGTGAGTGCTGTTAGCTCGTCCGCCTTGTTCGCCAGCGACCGCACGTTGCCCATGATGAGAGAGGGGAGACATGGCTTATATCTCCTCTTCTCAGTAAGCCTCTGTTGTTTCGACCCAGCTCTTTGTCCACTGTTTCTGTCCTCCCCTGCATCCTCTGTGTGTTTTTCCCCAGATTTCAGCGGGGATCTCTGTTGTTCTGGCCGACAAGCCAGCCGGCCTCAGCGCGATCAGCTGATCTCTGGCATAAACAATGCGCTGTACATTGGTGCTGTATCCCAGTGAGAGTAGTAGTTTCAAAGTGGAAAAAACAAACCAGAACTCTCTCAGCCAGCACAGCAGGAGCCAGCACTGTCAGAGGGCACAGCTTCTAAATGATGGTACTTAAGTTGCAGATATACAGTGACCTTCACACACACACAATTCTAACTGCATCACAGCACTTTATCAACTTATACTTTGTCAAATCCTTCCTTTTTCCTACCAATAAATCCAGAAATTACTTAACTAGTTTGCCGTTCAATATGGCTCTGCTTTCTATTTAACTTGTCTACCTTTATCACTATTTGACAACAAAGTTTAAATACACTCGTGCACTCACAATCAGGGACAAACGAAGATGAAAACAAACAGAAAATCAATCAGTCTCTTCAGTCAGGGGGTCAGTCAAGTCAAATATTCATTTAGTGATAATTTTGCAGAGTATGAATGAACTTTACTTCCTGTTGGTTGTTTTCATTTATCTGGAGATACTGGATTGGGCAGTGCTTATGTACATCCAAAAGTCTTCACTAGTTTTTCTCACCCCCTTTTTTCTATCCCAGCCAAGAGTCATAACTTTATCTGAGACACCTGAAGAACTAAGATCAACTTCAGCTCCTCCTTATTGACCTCCTTATTAACTTAATACCCCCTGAGTCTAATTGTTAAATGTTTGCCTAATTTACTCATTAGAATCTTTTGTTGCTTTATTTTATGAGGTCTTACAACAGCTCCAGAGTTTGTCGACAAATACATATTTGTGCCCTCTAGAGATTCGAATGAACTTTAGAGTAACATGTCACATGGCACGCTCCTCATTTCTAGTGAATTTCTTCACACATATTTAAGTAGATAAGTCTCTCAATCTGTCAGTTTCTCGCTTTTTTGAGCTCTAAAAGTTCAACCTCGGATATCAGACTTAACATGAGTGGATGTCTTACATCGTCTGAATGCACCCCCTGCTCCTGTAACACAGATCCCAAGTATGGTCCAGCAGGTTTTTTGCACCCTGTCCCACACACTGCCTGGGCTATAGGCCTACTGTAGTATTCACACAACAATTCACAGCTGGCCACCGAATTTCATAACTCAATATTCTCAATATAGGCCTTCATGCCTTTACCAAATACAAAATTCTCAGCTTGCCTGGGCCCCTCCCCAGTCTATAGACTCCTTAATTCACAACTAACAGAACAGACACTCTGTCTTCAACAACAGTGTCCACAGCTGGCCTAAAGCCACTGGGCTCTCAAACTTTCGGCCTTTCACTCGGTTGCTGTTTATTGCTATTGATATAATCAGAATTTGTAGTTAAACCATTTCACAAATCTAAGACTCAATTTTATCCCAACACCCTTTTTTGGCACCTGCCTACCTACCATGCATGCAGGGTTTCTTGACTGTGTCTGATACACCTGTTGCTCTCCACAGGCTCTTTAATTTGAAAGGATAAGATGATCAGGCAGTATCTCAACATAAAGTACAATCACGTTATCAATTGAGACTCAAATGTCTCCTACCTTATATGGGCGCCAAGCGTGATTGTCACTTGATGCAGAGACACAGCACAGTCACCTCTTGACATCTCTTCATTCCTGCCAACAACAGCAAATATGTTGTGTAGAGAAATGACACTGATGACAAGGTGCGGCAGAGATAGCCAGAGCGGGACTTTATTTAGTGAGCTCATACATAGACATGTTCAACTGCAAAGTCCCGTCATATCTTGTCATAGACACTGCATGAAAAGTAATATTTCCGTCAATTTCCGTCACTGTAAATTGACGTGGAAGTTCTAAAGTATGTTTAAATAATCTTATAGGGTACATACAGGATAAGTGTCCTGACTCTCAAAAGCCTTTAATTTTCCACTTCAATTGCTAAATCAGCTGCATGGTGGCGCAGCAGGTAGTGCGCGTGCCTCACAGCAAGAAGGTTGCCGGTTCGATCCCCGGGTCAGACGGGGCCTTTCTGTGTGAAGTTTGCATGTTCTTCCCGTGCATGCGTGGGTTCTCTCCGGGTACTCCGGCTTCCTCCCACAGACCAAAAACATGCTCATTAGGTTAATTGATGACTCTAAATTGTCCGTAGGTGTGAATGTGAGTGTGAATGTTTGTTTGTCCTTGAATGTGGCCCTGCAATCGGCTGGCGACCGGTTCAGGGTGTACCCCGCCTCTCGCCCATTGTAGCTGGGATAGGCTCCAGCCCCCCGCAACCCCGAAAGGGATAGGCGGTATAGATAATGGATGGATGGAATTGCTAAATCAAATTGTGAAAATTAAAGCATCTACAGTTCTTGGACACTGGTCACAATTTTTCGCATTTTGCCACCACAACACCAGATGAACAATGCTTGCGTAATTAGCTTGCAAAATTCCAGCAGGGTAAGTCCACTGATGATTCTTTAAGTAGGAATAAAAAGGGAACACACCAAAGTAACTTTTCTCTTTTTTTCGATGATATCAGTTTAAAGAAGTTTACATGTTTTATAAAATATTCAGGTACAAAAATAGAAAATCAAAGTACCTAACAAAATCACAGCATGTTTCCTTCTACGCTACAAAAATGGTCTTGCGAGAAATTCTGAGAGTGCGACCTCGCATATGATTGGACGCCTCCTCTGACGCAATGACGACGGCAGAAAACGACCTCGGCGCGTCTGTGAACGCGAATCATGTTTGGATCAGAACAGTTACGTTTCGGGTCCTGCTAAACTTTAACTCTGTTCATACAATGGCCGGACGTCATCTTCAGTTCACCCCAGAAGGCTCTCCTCTGCGACGAGTGGACGGCCAGGCTGCGGAGCGACCATATCCAGAAAGTCCAAACAATTTAGAGAAGAAATCGCTGAGCGCCTTCAGTGGATTGTCTCGGCTGCTAACGCAGCTGATTGCGCAATTGGCGAGGAGAATGACCACGATAAAAGCCAGACTGCTCGCTCTGGAGGAGCAGCCCCGATCGAACTGCAGCTGTGGAGACGAAGAGACGGGTGCATAAGTTGCAGTAAGTAACATTAGCATTTAGTACTATGTGGTGCAGTTTTTAGGGCGCCAAACCTTTCTTATTCTTATGGTTCCGAACGTTTGGTAACCGTTCACGTTACATTTAACATTACAATGTATTTTGTATTTTAAAGGAAAAGGTGCGACGTCTGCACAATAGTGACAGAAACGACAGGCAATATGAACCTGAGCAGGGGTAAGTTAATTAAATACACAGGAAATATTCTGCAGAATATAAGTAAATGTAAACGTTGCATGACCTGTACTTTTTGTGTTTTATAGACTAAATTTGCCCCACAACGAAACGGTGACGTCATATTTGATGGCCACTTTAACTGGGAGTCCAGACATGGATGGTGTGGAGAGAGAAGCCCTTTTATGTAAGTTTTTTTTATTTATTTAACCCCTTTCTGTTGTTTCTTGTTGTTGTTGTTGTTTTTACTTTCCTGAAGCCTGTCTTAATTATTTCAAACCAATATATATTTTCTTCCAGCGGCCTGTAAGACATATTATGAGACGGAGGACCTTCAGGAATGCCCAGCCAGCTCTTTCAGGTCAGGCAGCAGCTGTAAAGATTTCAGCTCGCAGCAGACAAAGAAGGAAGCGGGTAAGAGTTACATGAATGCCGCTTTATTTTCACAACAATGTATAAATGGGCTGAATTTTATTTATTAGCTGCATTGTTTTTGAGAAACATTGTCACATATGTTATCACGTGTTATTGTTTCTTTGCAGTACTAATATTATATTAATACCTGTATTTACAGCCACCCAGCAGGAAATAGATTTTTGGCAGGGGGTCACTATTGACATGATGTGTGATGACACCGTGGAAGGGAAAGCTGGGTGGGTCGTAAAGCCTCCATCTTTCCGCAGTCAGAGGCTCTCCCGACTCTGCCAGACACTTCAAGAGCGGCTGGAGAGCGACCCAAAATATGTGGCGACACACCGCAAGTGGCTTTGCATTGAGTCCCCATCAAAGCGACCGGCACCAACTGTGTATGACCCAGAGGCAGCAAAAAGGCATTTTCAGAGGCCTTAGGCATGCACCGTAGAACAGCAGCAGAGACTGTATGAACCCCCACATTTCTTCTCTTTTTTTTCTTCCCTTGTTAATGTGTGTGGCACAATTTCATTAAAGACTTTTTTCACAATGTTTCTGTCAACTGTGTTCTACTGTGTGGTAGTGTAGAAGGTGGATCGCCAAATAAATCAATGAATCATCAATCAAATAAAATATATATATCATCTATATTTTATATATACATAAATCTAACAACATAATAATTATTTTTAATATATTGATTTATTATATAGTATTTAATTTAATATGTATTTATTATTATTATTGTTGTTGTTATTATTATTATTATTATTTGTGGCGCACAGATGACCAATAGCAGCAGAGTTGTCATCCAATCACATGATCGCTCACTCATGTGATTGGAGTTGCTATCCAATCACATGATGGTTTTCTTTTAAAATGCCTGTGGAATCATCCAGTGGTTGTTTGTGAAGTAAGCAGGCCAGCCTAAGTAGATCAACGTCGGTAGCATTCATGTGCTAATTAGAGCTATTTGCACCTTCGCAAAGGCGCGATTAACCACGCCCCCCGCCAACAGATGGTGCGTTTATGCCGATATTCGGAGCTGGCAAAGTTCCCATAAACTTGCCATAAATCGCCAAAAATCAACGAACTTCGCGGGGATTTACAGGTCGAAAATGTGGTTTTTCATGCAGTTAGATTGGCTGACACCCTACTTATTTTGGGATGATGCCCAGCCGAAATCATTTGCAATGGCTCACATTAGTTCACCTTCAGCCACATTTCCTCACATGGTGTTGTTATGCAGATAACCATGACTCAATACTTTCCTTTTATTTACTCATGACCAGAACATTTGGTAGGACATGTAATCTTAGGTATCCTGTTATTGGCAGTTAAATATCCTGTTATTGCAAAGGTATCATGTTATGATATCAAGATCGCAGCCCATGCACAATGCAAGGCTCAGCGTCTCACTAGAATTTGTGATATAGTTATTATTTTCTTTCTTGTTTCAGCCTGTTTCGATGCACAAGCAGTGTATTCGACAAGAGATCACCAAGACAGCGAGACCGAGCGATTCAGCTACACCGACCAGAAGTACCCGTCAGCGGTGTTGATCTTAAACAAAGGAAAGGGAAGTGCAGAAGTCTACGGACTAAGCTACAGTTAACCCTGCACTGGCTACCGTTACCCAGTATCTTCCTCATCAATGTTCAGTCTTTGGCGAACAAAATGGATGAGCTACGACTTCGGATCAAATCACAGAGAATGGTTATGGACTGCAAGATCATGATTTCACTGAAACGTGGCTTAACAACAGCATCCCAGACAACGTGATAGAGCTGCAGGGACGTTGCGTCTTCAGAGCAGACAGAATGGCAGAGCACTCTCCCCCACTCATAACAGGGAGACCATAGACTCTAATGTAGCACTACCCGTGTGAAAGTAGCGGACATGACAGCCATGAACAGACCTAGTTTTTCAGTAGTTCAACCGTACATGTTCGAACCTGAATCGGATCCTGAAGAAGGAGGGGAGGCTCCTATAGAACCTCAGACTCAGAGAATTCAGCAGGACACTTCTGGATGGTTAGTCAAAAATTGTCATTCTATTTTTTTGGAACTTAAATATTTAAAGTCAGTGGCATTGCCTGAGTTTCCCGTAAAAGATCTCTATAAGCTCTATATAGCGAGCCAGTTGAATTTGTATTTACACTACAGTTATAAGTAAACTACATTTTGCTTCTTGTTCACAAAATATTGGTTATGTCTTGCAAGGTACCAAATTGTCCACCAGATGTGTTCGCATTGTAAACTTGAGAAAGCCTAGCCTAACACTACTGGCCATTCACCTCAGGCTGAGAAAAAGTAGCAAGCTAGAGCATGCACATTCAAATCTAGGTGCTATTGTTTGCAAATATTGGTATGCAAGGTTTCTTATTTCTTTAGCTTTATACATGCATGAATTGTCAGGGGTTTTTTTTTGTTTGTTTGTTTGTTTGTATAGGTGCACATGTGGAAACTGTGTAGCAATGCAGTCAGAGCCTAAGAACATATGCTGCCAGGAGGTGCCACAGGTAACATTATCTTTCCCTACACCTATGATCACAGTGTATGATTGCAGATAACATGCCACTGCAGATACCTTATGTTATGCATAATAGGTTACAAGGAGGCTGCAGCAGCTAGATGAAAGGCCTCCATGTATGATTGACCATCCAAGTTTAGAACCTCTTTGCCTAAAAGTGTAATAACCTTCACTGTTCATATACCATAATAAACCAAATATAGTCAGCAAATGGCACAAATTCAGATTAGATTTTTTTCTTGGACATATAGCCAAGTTTTTCCTGAGCAAATACTGTATATTACACATTTACACACACACATTTATACAGGGGGAACTGAAGGTGAAAATCAAGGAGGCTAAGGAGAATTACAGGAGGAAGCTGGAGTGGAAATTCCAGCAGAACAACTTGAGAGAGGACTGGAGTGGTATGAGGACCATCACTGGCTTCAGGCAGCGTTGACATGGCCAATGAACTGAATCTGTTTTTAATAGATTTGACACTTCAGGCCTGGCTAATCCCCCCTATGACTCCTCTGCTGTCTGTCCTGGACGACCATCATCAACCACTCCCCACTCCCCCCTTCCTTCTCATTCTCCTCCTTCTCACCCCACTGTGTGGAGTTATTCACCATGTCTTCAGCATGAGCCTAAGTCTCCAGAGGGTCCCCATGCTGTGGAAGACGTCGTACCTCGTTCCTGTGCCAAAGACATCACGGCCCAGGCCTCAAAGGACTACACACTTGTGGCACTGACCTCCCACATTATGAAGACTCTGGAGAGACTCGTCCTGGAGCAACTTCTGCCCATGGTCAAGCCACTCTTGGACCCCCTCAGCCCCGACTTGGAGTTGAGGACGCTATCATCTACCTGCTCAACCTTGTCTACGCCCACCTGGACAAGCCGGCAAGCACTGTGAGGGTTATGTTTTTTGACTTCTCCAGTGCATTCAACACCATTCGTCCAGCTCTACTGGGTGACAAGCTGACAGCGATGCAGGTGGATGCCCCCTAGTGTCCTGGATTGTGGACTACCTGACTGGCAGACCACAGTATGTGCGCCTGCAACACTGTGTGTCAGACAGAGTGGTCAGCAACACTGGGGCCCCGCAGGGGACTGTCCTCTCTCCCTTCCTCTTCACCCTCTACACCACGGACTTCAGCTATTGCACAGAGACCTGCCACCTTCAGAAGTTTTCTGAAGACTCTGCGATAGAGTCAGCAGAGATTCAGCAGATTGTTGGCAGTAAATAGATGGCTTTCAACTGCATGTGATGTCCACTCAGAGCATTTTATTGACAATTTCAACTTTTTCTGGGACCGCAGACATTTTTTCAAAGGAGACAGACTTCCCCTAAACAAGTCAAGAGTAAAACGTTTTGCCTCCAACCTATCTTTCTTCCTGTGTCACACTGTTCCCACTCCCAAGGACAAGAGACAAGAGGAATCAAAACAAAAGCAGCAAAAAAAACAAAACATGAAGGACAACCAACTCTCCCCCCGCCTGTGTGCTCTAACCATGAGGGATGCCAGAGCAAAAAAGCGGATGCCTCATGTCCTCCACCAGAGGCCACTGCTCATGAGGATTCACTGACTCCAACCACTAAAACTCCACCCAGGCCACCATCTCCAACTGCTCAAACTCCATCCAACTCATCATCTTCACTGGGTATCCCATCACCCTCCTCCCCCCTACTGGAGTTCACTGACCAAATTAACAAACTTGTCAGTGCTGGTATCAGGCTTACTCCTCGCCCATCTGGGATCCTGTCCCCCCAAATTCCACCCCGCCCCCTACAACCGCCCTGTTGCCCTCCACCACCACAGCGCCGACGGGCACCACTTCCACCACCTCCACCCCCTCCACGGCTTGATCTGAACCTACTCCAGTCTCCTAGTAAGAGCCCAGCACAGCCACCTATTTGTGTTGGTAACTGATGTGTTCTGGGTCCAGCTTTTAAGGCAAATGTTATGCCTGACTTTTCCAAGGAAAAGCCAGGGCCCATTGTGCCAGAAGCTTCATTGATTCATGTCTCAATAGGTAGGAGGAGAAGATCAGTCCATCTCTCCAGAAACATCACATCATCGAATTTAACATGTATTCCATGTCAGCCACAGTATTTTCTAAAACATGGGGATGTTAGACTTTTTAGCACATTTAACTTAGCTCTTTTAAATGTTAGGTCTTTGGCAGGCAAATCATTCTTAATCAATGACTTTATCATCAAGCACAAGCTTGATTTTATGTTTTTAACTGAAACTTGGTTAGGACAAGATAACAGCACAGCAGTTCTCAATGAGTCAGCCCCTCTGAATTTCAGTTTCATAAGTGAAGTAAGAATGCATAAGAGAGGAGGCGGAGTCGCCATTTTGTTTAATGATAGCATTCAATGCAAGAGAGTCACAGTCAGTTTGAATCTTTTGAATATGTTGCCATTCAATCAAAGTCTGCCTGTCGATCAGTCTTCGTAACCATCTACAAGCCCCCAAAATACAATGCAAAGTTTTCTGATGAGTTTGCCAATCTACTGTCTGTATTGATTTTGACTGTGTTGTGTTAGTAGGTGACTTCAACATTCATGTTGATAATCTCAAAGATGGATATGTAAAGAACTTTTAAACATCCTGGATCAATTTGGCCTATCTCAGCACGTAACACATTCAACACATAACAAAGGGCATATATTAGATTTGGTTATCTCCAAAGGGCTTAATATCTCTGAGGTTGTGGTGACGGATGTTGCTTTTTCTGATCACTACTGTGTGTCATTTAAAATGGCCACACCTGCTATTCTTAACAAAAGTGGAACAGAGATTATCAAAAAGCGTTGTATTAATGATAATACCTGTGCAGTCTTCACTCAGTCTTTTACACCATCACCAACACTGCCCTCAGCGTCAACTGATGACCTTGTAAATAGTTTCAGTTCCAAAGTTATGACTATTATTGACTCCATCGCCCCAATTAAGACCAAAGCTCTGTCAGGAAGGAAAAAGGCACCTTGGAGAAACACCACACTGGTCAAAGTCCAGAAAAGAGTCTGCAGACAGGCAGAGCGCAGGTGGCAAAAAACCAAACTCCAGGTTAACTATGAAATTTACAAAAACAGTCTCCACACCTATAACCATGAACTAAAGAAGGCAAGGCAAGCATTCTTCTCAGAGATTATCAACAGAAACTATAATAATGCACGCACTTTGTTTTCTGTTGTGGATAGACTGACAAACCCCACAGCATCAGTCCCTCCTGAGCTGCTATCCAACAAGTCATGCAATGATTTTGCAGCCTTTTTTACAGATAAAATTTCAAGGATAAGACAAACAGTGTGCAGCTCCAACTCAGGCAAAATGATAAGTCCATCTGTGCCCTCTTGTTCTCCAGTTAATCTAGTACATTTTAACCTTCTAGATCACACAAGGCTGACAGAAACTATATCACAGTTAAAATCCACAACATGCTGCCTTGATACTCTGCCAACAAAGTTTTTTAAAAATGTTTTTAATTGCATAGCTCCAGACGTGTTGCAGATAATAAATAATTCTCTTCAGTCCGGTCAGTTTCCCCTGGCCTTGAAAACTGCAGTAATAAAACCTCTCCTAAAAAAACTAATCGAGATGCTTCAGTAAAAAAAAAATTCAGGCCAATATCAAATCTTCCCTTTCTAGGAAAAATTATTGAAAGGGTTGTTTTTCAACAAACTCATGCTTTCATGATGCAGAACAATCGTTTTAAAGCATTTCATTTTGGATTTCCTCCACACCACGGCATTGAGACTGTACTTGTACTGTATCAAAGTTTTAAATGACATACATCTAAATAATGATGCTTCCAAAACCTCAGTCTTAGTGTTATTAGATCTCAGTGCTGTCTTTGATATGGTTGATCATGACATACTTCTTGACAGGCTGGAAAAGTGGGTGAGACTTACTGGCACTGTACTACACTGGTTCAAATCCTATTTACAGGATAGAGACTACTTTGTGTCAATTGGTGAGCATGTGTCTGAACGAAAAAAGATGATGTGTGGGGTGCCACAAGGGTCCATTCTCGGACCACTTCTTTTCAATATTTACATGTTGCCCCTAGCTCAGATTATGGAGCATCTTAATATTTCTCATCATACTTACGCAGATGATACACAACTTTATATTTCTGTGTCATCACATGACTACAGTCCCTTACTTTCACTGAATGAGTGTATTCATCAAATCAGTGAGTGGATGTGCCAGAATTTTCTTCAGCTTAATGCAGATAAAACAGAGGTGATTGTTTTTGGCCCTAAAAATGATAGGTCAAAGATCAGTGCTCAACTTAACTCCATGTCACTGACAACAACAGATAAAGCCAGAAATCTTGGTGTAATTATTGATTCGGACCTGAATTTTAACAACCATTTAAAGCTCATTACCAAATCAGCCTACTACCACCTGAAAAATATAACCAGAATCAAGGGATGTCTGTCCAAAGAAGACATGGAAAAACTGGTTCATGCATTCATTTTCAGTAGGTTGGACTATTGCAATGGAGTCTTTACTGGCCTAAACAAAAAATCAATTAGGCAACTACAGCTGATCCAAAATGCTGCTGCACGAGTCCTTACAAACACCAGAAAAATGGACCATATCACACCAGTCCTCAGATCACTACACTGGCTTCCTGTGAGTCAAAGAGTGGACTTTAAAATCTTACTGTTGGTCTACAAAGCATTAAATGTTCTCGGACCAAAATATAGCTCAGGTCATCAGGGACAGGTCTATTGTGTGTTCCCAGAATGAGAACCAAACAAAGTGAAGCAGCTTTTGCACCTGAAGTCTGCACCAAGTGTCAGCTCATTTAAATCAGGGTTGAAAACATTATTTGCTACAGCTTTTACTTAAAGTAAATGTATTTGCTCAATGGTTTTAATCATTCTAAATGCTTTGAAATGTATGATTTTAATGTATTTTTATGCTTCTGTAAAGCACTTTGAATTGCCTAGTGTATGAATTGTGCTATACAAATAAATTTGCCTTGCCTTGCCTTGCCTAGTTGGATGTATCAGCAAGGGCGATGAGGATGAGTACAGGGCTGCTGTGGACAACTTTGTCACATGGTGCGAGCAGAACCATCTGCAACTAAATGTGGCAAAGACTCAGGAGCTGGTAGTGGACCTGAGGAGAACCAAGGTACCGGTGACCCCTGTTTCCATCCAGGGGGTCCAGGTGGACATTGTGGAGGATTGCAAGTACCTGGGGATACATATTGACAATAATCTGGACTGGGCAAAGAACACTGACGTTCTCTACAGGAAGGGCCAGAGTCGTCTCTATTTTCTGAGGTGATTGAGGTCCTTCAACATCTGCCGGACTATGCTCAGGATTTTCTATGAGTCTGTGGTGGCAAGTGCTATTCTCTATGCTGTTGCATGCTGGGGCAGCAGGCTGAGGATGGCAGACGCCAACAGACTCAACAAACTGATCCGCAAGGCCAGTGACATTGTGGGGATGGAGTGTGACTCTCTGACGGTGGTGTCAGAGAGAAGAATGCTGAATAAGCTACAGGCTATCTTGGACAATGTCTCACACCGACTTTATGATGTGCTGGCCAGGCACAGGAGTACATTCAGTGAGAGACTCATCCCACCAAAGCACAGGACTCAACGCTACAGGAAATCATTCCTGCCTGTGGCCATTAACCTACACAACTCCTCCCTCTGAATGGCCCTTGGACTTTTCACTTATGCTGCTACATATTTGACCAGTTGAACTTTGCATATCCTGTTGTATATACTGTTTTTTCCAAATTCAACTTGCACATCCTTTTGTAGCCAAATTTACTTTGCACGTCTGTTTGTATTACTTTGCACATCCGTTCTGTTTATTTTCTCTCTCTCTCTCTCTCTCTCTCTCTCTCTCTCTCTCTCTCGAGATATATATATATATATATATATGTATAAAATTTTATATTCTGTTCTATATTTTGTGGTATATTTTGTTATATATATATTCTCAATATAAATATTTTGTTTTTATATTTGCTTCTTATATATATAGTTCTCTCTTTTCTTTCTTTTCTAATTTTATTCTAATTCCATCCCTGTAAGGAGCACTGCAACAAAAAATTTCTCCACGGGGATAAATAAAGGATTTCTGATTATGATTCTGATTGTTCACATGAAACATTTTACAGATATACAATACAGATTTATTGACTGCAGTCATGAAAATTTGTACATGGGGAATAGACAAGGTCCACAGGCAAGGGTGCACTGTGGATTAATGAGAGAGAGGACACAAGTTTGTGTCTTGCTCCAGCCGTTGCTCATTTAATTCTTAATAATTTCATAGAACTATAATACCTCCACCATGTCTTCGGTGCCTGCTGCTCCAGGAAAAAAGGGGCCTTTCTCTGTGGAGTTCGCATGTTATCTTATAAAATCTGTTTTACCAAAAATAAATACAAGCAGATCGACAACTAAAACTTAAATTCTATTTCACATACACCAGGATTGGCATACCTTCACAAAAATTATACTCCCTAAATCACATTCTCACTTTTACATCTACATTCACTCATGTTCTAACATTTACACATGCTTCCACACTTCTACACTCACATAACATACACATAATCCCTACAACTTTGACAGTAACACTGCCTTAGCTTTGAAAGTAACTGTCTTGCATTTACAGCGTGAGTATGCTTCACTGAACTAGTCTGAATATGCTGTTTCTCTCTCTAATATCTACTTTTAATTAAATGAATTGAACTCTGTAACATTCCTTAAACACATTTGTGCATATGTCTAGTAACAAACATCTGTCACATACTTAAAATACTACTTTTAAAACAGTTTAATGATCGCAGGTAAGCTCTTCTCTCATCACTATACAGCTTAACAACATCTCTAAACAACACAAAACTACTTAAGATAACCTTACATTAGTTATTAAACAGAGTTTATCTCGGAAAGGCAAGTTTAAACATACCTGTGGATTAATGAGAGAGAGGACGCAAGTTTGCGTCTTGCTCGAGCTGTTGCTCATTTGCGCATGAGCAGAGCGGTTATACAACTCTCCCTAGGTTATCCACAGTGGCATAGTATCGCCATCTACTGATGTGTTTAAGTATCAACTTAACTGTCTAAATGTTAGATCAGTTAAAATATTTAACAAAAAAAAAATAGGGGGTGTCTCTTTCCATAAGAAAATGAGCATGTAGCCTTTTCAACCTACTACACTCTTTTACCGTATAAATTCAGTAAAGGCTGAAACAGCTCACTCTTACACTTGATCAACAGCAGGTAACTGTAATAATGCACTGGCCTATATAAAAAAAGAGAAGTGACATCAACTTTATCTTACATGTATATGTAACCAGGGTAGTTTAACCACTGTCCCTTTAAATCAGGTTGATAGGTTGTCACGCTCTACCTCGCACAAAATAAGTGCTACGAGTGGCGATCTCCACCTATAGACGATCTATTTTGGTCCTGTCTTCGTCAATGGTTTCAGTCCCGATGAAATTGGAGTTGCGCTATTGGCATAAAACAAAGTTCGAGCTTGATAACCACGAGTTGAAAGTTAAACTTTGAGCAAGGAGAGTTGATGGTACCTTGCTACGCTTGTTTAGGACTATGAACATTTGATATCCCGGTGAGTTAGTGACTCAGGACCTGTTGATTTAGCATGCTAACTACATTAGCAAACAATGCACACAGATAAAAAAAATTACTGAGAGACCCTGTACTTCTATCAAAACCAGTCACGATAATCTTAAAGGGGATAAGGTTTATTTATGATAATGTCATGATTGTGTTGTGTGCAATTTTGGTTAATCACCATTTAGCTTGTGGGCAGCTAGAAGCCGCACGTGGTGTGGTTCCATGCCATGAGTTATGTATGGAGTCTTGCTAGTAACTGTGTTTTGAACTGTAAAAAAAGTAGTTATGGTAATAATTGTGGTTTTGATCATAAACATATCTAAAATGCACTACATACTGTGGTCTCAGTTAAGGCGTGTTTCATTTTGAGGTTATGTTGAATTCATTATTCATTCATTCATTATGTTTGATATTTAATGTCTTTTTTCTTGAAACTGTTGCTACCAGTTCATTGCTTATTCCAGATACCATTGACAGGTAGCTGGTAACTGGTCATACCTGTCTTGCATCTATTTTCACATGCTTAAAGTCAAGTTCACATAATGTGATACCCTGATCTTAGAGTGTCTTGCTGATAACAATACATTCCTGTTTTTTCCATAACCAGTTCGTTGTTCTGTGTTAATTGCGGTGGATGTTCCGTTTATTTAAACAAGCAGATAAATAGACTCCAGCCAATCTCCTCATTGAATCTAGATTAGAAGTTGAACCCCTGTTTTCTGCTTTTCTACTTAAAACCTTTGAAGTAACAGGTGCAGGGGGTTACATATAGCTACACCAACAGCTACATCCAGCGTAATAAAGGATCACTCATAAATAAACTCCAAGAAGATTGCACAGAGACTAGAGACTCATTGCACAGAACGGTTGGCTTGGAGTGTAAATTTTGCGGTGATGTAGCAGCCTCAACCATACACTTGTTTTATCTTAGACTATGCTAACATATTCCAATTTAGAAAACATTTCCAAATGCATTATTTTCACAAATTCATGAAGCTTAGACCCAGTGGAAGATCTGTGTATGTATTGCTTGACCGACTGGGTCGCTGGGTTTGCATATGGAGACCATGCTGATTGCTAACTAGAACTAACTAGGATCTGGTGGGTGGAGAGACACTGTCCGTATGCTTGGTTGGGAGGAAAGATGGGGAGGGGGGTGGTGACTGGTTGGTGGGAATATTCAAATGTCCCGGCTAATTACATCATTGTCCGTGCCAAATTTGATTGTCTCATTTGGAAACTCCAGACAGGGTACTTTCAGAAATCCACATCTCACTCAAAAAAGCATGGATGGTCTTATTTCACACTTTGTATGCGTGTGGCAGCACCAGAGACCCCAAATAATCCCAGAAAAAGTGAGTTTTTCATAATATGGGAACTTTAATATGGTTACACCATCATTTGTTGACATACATGCAGACTCCTCCACCCCTCCCCTTACCAGACTCCTTCATGCAGTCTGCCCACACGATGGTTGTATGATTGTCAAGGTCTATTTTGACATCTGGGACATATTAATCCTGAATGGAGACCTGAATATCCAGAAAAAAATACTGCAAAGCCATGGACCTTGTGAATTTACTGGACAGCTTTGAACTTACACAACATATAAATGAAGCCACTCTTCAGCATGATAACACTATAGACCTGCTAATAATAACTGGGTTAAACATCGACAATGTTTCTGTATTAGAAATGCCTATTTCTGACCATCGCTGTGTCTTTTTTGATGCCAAACTAATCTTGACAAAGGGAGCTTCTGGTTCAAAGACAATTCCTTGATGGCAAAACTGAAGAAAGGTTTTGTAATATTATGAGATGATTTTAGTCACACAGCTATGACTGCCCTATAAATGATATGGTTGACCATTTTAACAATATCATGTCATCTGCTTTAAATACTGTTGCTCCACTAAAATTAAAAAGAGGTCAACTGACAGAATCTCCCTGTGGTTAAACAAAAGCAGTTTTAATTTTATTTATTTATCCTTTATTTATCCAGGTAAAAAAAACTCATTGAGATTTAAAAACCTCTTTTACAAGAGTGACCTGGCTAAGAAAGCAGTGCACAAACAAACAGCACCACATAGAATACAGACAGTGAAAATGTACAAAAGATTACAGATTACATAAGGCAAACACAAGAGCTGAAAGATCTCCTTTCTCGATCCCTCAAAACTGATCTAAAGTCCCCCAGGCTAATAAGTTCAGTCAGTCCTAAATCCTTTTGTAAGTTGTTCCAGCTTGAGGGGGCAGAAAATTTAAACGCCTTTTTCCCCACCTCAGTCCTGACTCTTGGGACCTGCATCTGTATGATGTTCTGGCACCGTAGGCTGTAATGGCTGGAGGTTCTGCACATGTACAGGCACAAATATGAGGGGAGAAGCCCAAGTATAGATTTATATATAAAGGACATCCAGTGGGAGAACCGGCGAACAGATAAAGAGGGGGACCTTGCGGCAGCATACAAAGAACAATGGTGAACACGATGATCACTACCAGTCATGAATCGCAAAGCGGAGTGATAAACTATTTCCATTTTCTTTAGAGACTGGTCAGATGCATTCATAAAAAGCAGATCTCCGTAGTCCAGTAAAGGTAAAAAGTTCATTAAGATTAACCGTTCCCTTACCCGAAGTGAAAGACAACGTTTATTTCTAAAGAAGAAATCTATTTTAAGTTTCAGCTTGGAAACTAGATCATCTACATGGGGCTTGAAAGTCAGGTTTTCATCAATCAAAATACCTAAGTATTTATAAGAGGCGACCAATTCTATTTCAGCTCCTTGGACAGTTAACAACCTGGGAATGTTCGATGGGAGCTGCTTGCCATTTGAAAAGAGCATAGCCTTTGATTTATTTGCATTTAGCACTAATTTAAGTTCGTTCAGACGGGACTGAACAACATCAAAAGCAGACTGCAAGTATTCAAAGCATTGTAATACTGATGGAGATGAACAATAAATGAAAGTGTCATCAACATAAAAGTGGGACACAGTATTTGGCAAATTATCACAAAGGTTGTTAACGTATATTGTGAAGAGCAATGGCCCTAATATCGAGCCTTGTGGCACACCCTTTGAAACGGGAAGAAGGGAAGAAGAGGACCCAGAGACCTGGACACGCTGTGTTCTGCCTGATAGGTAGTTGTTGACCCACATTACAGCCTGGCTGGATAAACCAATCTTACGGAGTCTGTGTGCAAGAATAACGTGGTTGACTGTGTCAAATGCTTTTGACAGGTCAATAAAAAGGGCTGTGCAGTACTTGAGGGTATCGAGTGCTTCAGTTATATCATTTACCACTTTGATAGCAGCAGTTGTCGTGCTGTGCTTTTTGCGAAAACCTGACTGATGCGGTGCAAGGAGACCATATTTATCTAAATAGTATTTAAGCTGCTCACTGACCAACTTTTCGAGAACCTTAGAGAGGACACATAACTTAGAGATGGGCCTGTAGTTATTAACATTAGAGGGGGCCCCACCTTTCAATAGGGGAAGGACATGGGCAGACTTCAATATGTCTGGAATCTTGTATTCAGATATGGTAAGATTAAAAATGTGGCACAGGGGTACTGCTATGAAGTTTGCAGCAGACCTCAGAAAGAAAGGCTCAAGGTTGTCAGGTCCAGCAGATTTACTGAGGTCCAATTGTTGAAGAGCTCTGAGGACCTCGGCTTCATGAAAAGGAGCGATGTCAAATTCTGGCGCCATATTGTTATGAGGTGGTGTGTGAGGGCCAAACTTCTGCTCGCTCAATTGATGTGGATGTAAGGACTAAAAAAGGAATAAAAATCCTGAGGAAATAAAATGTTCGTTAAAACAGTTAAGAATCTCTAATTTGTTATTTATGGTTAGTGAATCTTTTACAATAAAAGAGGGTAACTCATTTGTGATTTCTTCCCCAAATGAGGATTTAACTACTTTCCAGAACTTCTCGGGATTATTTAAATTGCGAGTTGTCTGGTCAAGATAAAACTGGGATTTAGTCTTTTTAACAAGGGTAGTGAAATGGTTTCTAAGCTGCCTAAAATTCTGCCAGTCATCCTGAGATTTAGATTTTCTAGCCTTGGCCCAGGCAGCATCCCTTGCTTTGAGTAGTCTTGACAGCTCAGGAGAGAACCAAGGATTGTTTCTTCCCTTTACTCTATATTTGCGGATGGGGGCATGTTTATTTTTGATAACAGTTAAAGCATCATAAAAGAATTTCCAGGCTAGCTCTACATCATTAATAGTTGAGATTCTGGACCAGTCAAAGTGCCATACATCATGGTGAAAAGCTTGATGTATGGAGGAATGAGAGGAAGAGAAGTCAAGCAGCTGGAAGAAATGGAGGAAAACTGGGTTCACAGTTCACTGTAATATATTCAAAGAAGCCATGTCTATCTATAACAAGGCAATATGTCTGGCAAGAAAGGATTACTTTCCAAGATTATTACAGAATTTGCTGGAAACTCACCAAAGTTCTCTGCATCAAAGTATGAAGAGCTTGCATTGCATCACAAACAAAATAACCTCAATCAGAGCCAGCATTGCTGCTGATGTGAACATAGATGAGCTTAGCAAACCCTCTAAATAAAGATGTAACCATGGGAAAATTCACCGGTATTACAACAGGTGCACTCTGCAAGGCTGTCACTGAGTCTAACTCCTCCTACTCACGTGTTGACCTTATACCTCCAGCTTTTTTAAAGCAGGTGTTTGACAGTGTGTCAAATCATGTCCTGATGGTTATAAATACAGCTCTGCAAACAGGCATCTTCCCTGATGCATTTAAAACAGCTGTTGTAAAACCATTACTACTACCATTACTACAGAATGGCACCAGCCGTAAGACTCTCTTTGTCCCTGAGTCTATGCATTTGTGTTTTTCCAACACATGGGGCTCTATTGTCGATTCGGGCGCAGGGGGGGCACCCCACACAGTGGTATTTTCATGCAGCGCAGGCAGGCGCATATCTTCTCTTCTGGCTATCTTCTCTTCTGGCTCTCAACGAAGGCGGGCGTTTTTTCTCTCGCTCCCTCCCTGCCCTTTTCTGCCCTGCTGCTGCTCTTTGTCTTGTGCTGTCTGTGTCTGATCTATTGGAGCCTCTCTCTGCATTCTCTCCGAAAACCTAAAATCATGGATTTGATCAGGTGGTCTCTCAAAGAAATCGACCAAATTTTCTTGACAAAGAGACTGGGTCAAGGTGAGCCCTCCTGCCCTGACGGAACGTTTGCAGCCGGATACACAATGGACTCCTGGGAGAGGTGGAGGATCGTGTGCCTTTCGATCCTTTCCGTTGAGGATGTTGAAGATGTCTACACATTTGGATTTATGATAACAGGCTTTCTGTTACGATCCCAGCTTCCTGTCTCTCCCTGTGTGTCTCCTCTCCCTTTTCCCTGTGTGTGTGTCTGTCTGTCTACCCCTGGATCCATGGCTGGGCAGCCCCTCACCTGCTGCCAGCTCCTCCCACTGCTACTCACCTGCAGTCACTCTCCCTGATCAGGGAGAGTATTTTAGGCATGGACCTGCTCCTCTCCTTTGCCGGATTATTCCTCATCCCCATGTCGAGTTCTGGTTGTTGGTCCGTAAGTACGAGTCTCTTTGTCTTCCTCTCTTCGTCATTAAAAGTCATTATTTTGTCCGTTGTTTTGTCCAGCCGTTTACGTGCTGTGTTTTTCTTTGTTTCAGTGCCTGTCTGCCGCTTCCACGCGTGCCTCGATCCATACCCGCTTCGTCGGTGCTCCCTTAGTTCATCCACTCCATTTGAGTGCGTCTCTTGTTTGCTTCGTCTCCCACTCTGTTTGAGTGCGCCTTTTGTTTGTTTATTATTCCGCTTGTTGAGCGCGTTTTCTGTTCTTTGTTTTGTTAATAAATTTATTACTTGGTTTCATACAATCCCTGCCTCTGGTTTCTGCATCTCTGGGTCCTAATACTCGGCGGCTGTATAGCCCTAACACTTTCTGCTGTCTGGAGTTAGCAGCTTCCTGATTTATCGCAAAGTTCAGAAGTTGATGGCAGGACTTGGCTACCAAGAGGTTGAGGGAATGTGCAGGGCTGTCAACACTCAGACTCAAGCAACAAGTGAGATCGGTCGCAAACTGGATGCGATTCTTGATCAAAATCGCAGGCTGGATGCGAATTCTGAACTCCTTTATGGGGTGGATTCCAACTTGGAGAAGTTGTCAGCTCGGCTCGGATCAAATTGATCACCGAATTTGGATATATTTGAATTACAGCCACCGGGAGACTCAGAAAGACTCAAGACGGACGAAAAGTGCAGTGTTGGCCTAACCCAAACAATTGTTATCATCATTGGCTCCCCGAGATAACCGGCCTTCCCAAGGTCTGTATCTATCCATTCTCCTGGATGTTATGCAGACAAGACGCTCTGGCCCTATCTCCTCCCCCAAACACCCTCTACTCCCGTGAACTTTGTTTCTGGATCAGAACACATATAACACACGCACCCCCCTCAAACTCAACGCCTTCATGGCTCCCTCCCCCCTCCTTTCCTTGTTGCAATGTAGCACGGAGGGTTGCTGCGAGGCATCGTAATGTGGCTGCGTGCATGGGCCCCCTCAGTGTCTATGCTGCGACACCTACCCCCCCAACACCCTCACCCGCTCCAACATGTGCAAGTCATGAGTTTTGTTGTAATGTCTTACTATGTTGCGTGTGTGCTGAGGTGTTTTTTTCCTAATCCCACACTGTGCCCCCCCCCACTCCTTTTTTCTCATCTAAATAAACGGGGCGTTGATCGCTTGATTGTGCAGACTGCTCCTGTACTCCCCATGTTATATGTCATTGTTCTTTTCATGTTTCTTGGATGGGATGTAACTGAAATGAATTTTCCTCCTTTTGTGTCTCCTTGCCCTTTTTCCCAGTGTGTGTGTCTGTCTGTTCACCCCTGTTGGTGTGGCTGGGCATCCCCTTACCTGCAGCCAGCTCCGCCTCCAGCACTCACCTGTGAGCACACTTCCTCATTGTGTGGAGTATTTAAGGAGTGAGCAGTCTTCTCTTCCCTGCCAGATTATTCCTCATCCTCCCATGACGGTGTCTAGTCTACTGGTTTTAAGTACTATGTCTCTTTGTTCTCCTCTCTATTCCGAGAAAGTCGTTAATGTTCCATTGTTTGTTCCAGCCACTCATAGTGTGCTTTGTTTCTTTTGTTTCAGTGCCTACCTGCCGCTTCAACGTGTGCCTCATTTGTCAAACCCGCTTTGTCGGAGCTCCTTTTGTTTTTCCACTCCTTTTGAGTGCGTCTTTCGTTTGTTCTGTCCACTCGTTGAGTGCGCTTTTGGTTTTCCTTTTGTTAATAAACTGCGTTTTGATTTTCATGGGACTGGGTGGGACTGAGATGAGAAGGGGGAGTAGATGTGCCGGCGGCGTAGTGCGCGAAAATACCAAAGTCTGCGCCACCACGCCCCATTGGCGAAGCAGTCCTGACTTTGCGCCATGCCAACAGTGAAATCGAAAATAGAGCCCAATGAGTCTTTTCTCAGGCCATGAAATAGTGGCACCTTAATGGTGCAAAGGCAAGGAATGTCTCTTTAGTAAGAATCCAAAGGGGTCCTTTAATTGTCTTTAAATGGGTGATGAAATTCTGGTCAGCAAAATAAAAGAGTGTGTGTGTGTTTGTGTGTGTGTGTGTGTGTGTGTGTGTGTGTGTGTGTGTGTGTGTGTGTGTGTGTGTGTGTGTATATATATATCGCTAAAGAAAAATATGGATGTGGGTGTTTTGTTTGCAATACTCAAGAAGGTCCAGGAGATCCTATGTCTGCTCATCTCCGGTTGCAGTCAGTCTTTATCTGAAATCCACCTCAAAGATAGCAGGAGAATATCACACAAGCAGGTGAGTGCAGAAGGTGGGCAACTGGCTGTCACGGCCTGCTATTTAGCTCAACAATAAATAGTGCTGTGCTCTAGGTGTAATACACAACACAAACTATAACTCACTTTTTATTAAATACAAGTCACAGATCACTTGCTAAAATGAGCAGCAAAACTATACTATCTAAAGCAACATATTCTTTTGACAGTTTACTTAAAACAGCAATGACCATGTGAGTGACTTGACCTCACATTATCTTAACTTGCAATTAGCAAATAAACATTAATTTGGTAATAAAAAGTTCACCATGAGACAAATAGCACATTGCCATAATACAGGCAATAATACGCATATTATGAATCCTCACCTTGTACAGGTTAACATGTAAAGCACTTTGTGCTACATTGTATGAAAAGTGCTCTATAAATAAAGATTGATTGATTGATTGATTGATTGATTGATTGATTGATTGATTGATTGATTGACAGACAATACACTTTCCCCTGCACCTTTCTTCAGAAGTAAATAGAGTACCCTAAAATGATAAAGGAACAATGTAGTTTTCTTGTTTGTTGGGTTTGCCTAATAAAGTCATGAATAAAATCACAACAGATTTGATGTATCTTCCAAAAAAAAAAAAAAAACAACTTTACGCAAAGTTACCAGTTCACGTTAACTCATCCAAAATCCAGCTTGATTGTTAATGAACATTAATGAACATATGGGGACAGTGCATTTCCATGTTTGCCTTGGGGGCATGCGCATGCACAGTTGGAGGAATCACGGATCGCTTACTTTCCCCTGCAACTTGACTGTGACCTCAGTGACGTCATTTCAGCACTTATTCTCTCTTACCCATAAACTTGAATTCGTATTCACTTCAAGACTTCGTAGTCGTAGAAACATGAGTTATATTCATAAGACTTTGCACTCACAGCTTTTAGACTCATACTCATATAAAAACAACCCTAACCCCAACCCAATTTCACAGACTCACGTATATGACAGCAGAATTTTGTGTAAAACAACTTCTATGACATACAAATTGTTAGCTTTACAAATACGAATAATTAAATTATGGACACATCTTTTTGACAGCTATCTTACACCATAGAAAACAAGCCCTGCAAGTGGCATCATCTTCACTACCTTCTGACATCAGATGCCTCATCAAAGAGGAATAGTTCCAGCCATCACAGAGGTTGGTGTGATATATGCGTTCACTAATTTAGTTTGGCCATTGAAGGATGTTATTAAATCTGAAATGTTCCTTGACTGGAAAAAGGTTCCCCACTCCTGATCTCTGGCTTCTCACTTGGCAGGTAGCTCAACAAGATCATGACTTGCCCTTGGTATAAGGTTGTGAATTCAAGCCCTGGGTGATGTAGAATGGACATGCTAATGCCTACCCAGAACATTCCGTCTCATGGCACTCAGTGAACTCCTTGATACCTATCCACTAGCTGACTACAAGATTGGATTGGTCCGTATGGTGACGCTGAAAAGGCATATTGTAATAAAAGGTATGTTAACATATGGGAAATTATGGATATTTACTGCTGTCTACTTTATTTAGTTTTAACTCCATACATTTATATTTGTGTAATGGTATTTATAATGCAATACTTGTCCTAACATATTCTAATTCATAATTAAATTCCATCAGAAGTTCCTTTAAAGTCTTGAAAGTTTGAATTATACATTCAGAATTTATTTGGCTTTTAAAGTCATTAAAAAGTCTTAAAATTAAATTTACAAGGTCAAGAATTTCACATAACCCGGCTCAAATCAGTTCAATTTCAGTTCAGTTTTATTTATAATGTCAGATCTTAACCAGGGTCATCTCAAGACATATATAGAGCAGGTAAGAATTACTTGAATTATGGGGACCAACATTTTATTAAAAACTCTTTAAGTTGAATTTCTTGATGTCTTAATTTCATTATCAACTTGATTCAAGTCATTAAAATAACCAAAAATTTTAGTTCATGAGGTCTTAAATTTAACATTAACTTGAGTCAATTCATTAAAAACTCTTAATTCAATTCATGAAGTCTTGAATTCAACAAAAACTAGAATCAGTTCATTAAGAAGTCTTATTTAAATTCATAAGGTCTTAAATTCAAAATAAACATCTCTCAGTTTAATATAAAAAAAAGTCTTAAATTGGAATTCATGAGATCCTAATTTAACTCTAAACTTGATTTTCAGGAGGTCTTATTTTCAACATCAACTTTGACTCAAGTCATTAAATTTATATGCCTTACACTAGGCCTTTACCACTGAATTTGAAATATAAAATGTATGGATGTCTGACGTCTAATCTTTCTTTTGTTTGTGCGGATTAAACAGTTTTGACGATGGGGACTCCTATTATCCTTATTTTCATCTTGACTGATGACAGCGCTCAGAGGTTGACACTCCCTAATGGACCCCTTGCATCTGTGGATGACCTGACTGTTGAAGTGAAGAAATAGTGTGGACTTCAGGGCAATTTTACACTTCAATTTATGGACTCCTTATTTGGAAATGACTTCCTTAATCTAACCTCAGTTTCAGAGGTAGAAGACAAAGGCACTCTGAAAGTTGTTGATATGTCAAGGCCAGCCACACTGCAGCAGTATGATGAGAGGTCTTCTGCTCTCAGTCCAGTCAGAGACCCCCAAGCATTCAGTCCTTCCTCTTTAAATGACTCTTCTTCCCTGTCAAGTGGATCCGTGGATACAGATGTGCTTTCATCGAATGAGTCTACAAACTCACGGTCCTCTTGGCCGGCTGTCTTCCATGTGCCGAAGTTCTCCTACGACGCTGAATTAAAACTTGGACAGGCAAGTTTAGTGTATTCTCAAAACGGCACTGTACTCATTCCTGATCCCAAGTTAAAGTCAGACATACTTGATGGTTTAGTCCAGGAAATTGTGCAGTACAAAGTCTATGTCAGTGACTGGAACAAGTAGCCCAGAGTCTTATCAAGGCACATCCATGTTTAACTGAGAAAGGATCCTCCAGTAGATATGGTGGATGGAAAACCAATTTAAAATCTAAACTGTCAAACTACTGCACACACCTGAGAAAACTTGGCTGCCCAGAGGTGACTGTGAACTCACAAAACAAACCTGCAGGAAGGTGCAGTGCAGCCTTTGGTGTCAAAAAGGCAAAGAAAGCAGAGGTGAATTTTTGTCCAACATACTCATTAGGAGAAACTGAAGAGAGTATGGAGGCCATGCAGAAAGCTCTTCTGATGGACGTAAAGAAGAGGAACAACAGGGAGGTTATGAAAGTCAAGATGGAAAAGACATTTGCTCACAGAAGACACTAAGTTGTTTGTGATGCACCAGTGGTGGAGGATTTCATGGCGAGGTGGCCTGCACTGTTTGATGTCAGTGAGGTAAGTCTTATCTCTTGCCTTTTTTTTTCCCTAATCTTGAACATACTTTGAAAAAGAAAAGTATTTGGTACACTGGCAGACTGCCTATATGTGTGGTTGCGTATTATCTGTCTTTATTTTCTATATATGTGATCACTGCAGTTCACTGATTAAACTGTTTTTTTTTCCCCTTTTTTAACTGTTTTTCAGATCAATGCTGAATTCTAGAGAATCACCACCATCCCGCTTCAGTCAAAGTTCCTGTCTCAGCTCAACCTCTTCTCTGACAACCTGACAAGACTGTTCAAAAAGAGAGGAGGACAGCTAGGGGAAAAGCTCAAAACAATCACAGAACAAATTGTTGATGTAAGTATACAAGACATGGACAACCTAGAAATGTTAACAATTACCTTTTTGTGAAACTAAGTACTTTAGTACCCTGATGAGGTAAAACTGAGGAGTGTATGTAGAATTGTAGAAAATTATAGAATGTTTTAGTTGCCATTTAATTTATTGGAAAGAAGGGCACACAATTTGTACTTTGGCTTTCTTTTTTCACTCTTTTCGCATCTTTTTGTTTCAGTTTTGACAGTTTCCTCTGTTCATCCTTCCAATTATATACTTTGTTTCAGTGTGATGATGTAGATACTGGGTGAGAGTGTATCATTAAGGGACTCTGTATCTACATGGGTGAGGATCCTGAAAACCTGTTGCAGGAATATGTGGTATGTGCATGAATAAGTTCTTATTTTTGCCCTCCACTTTTCTCATATTCTCCTACTAGATCACAAGGGCTGAAATGGTTAATTGATAAAGAGAAAATGTATTGATTACAATTTTGAAAAATTACTAAAATCTTTTGTTTCATACCATTGTAAATTCAATAAAATTTTGCTTTGTTGCTGGTTAAAATATTATAACAAATTCAAGACTGTCTGTGAGTTCTTGTGAATAGGCCTTACTTGCCTACCTTTTGTCTTTTACAGGGCATGGATGAACATGCCATCAATTAGGCTATTGAAGACACGACTGTTGGAATCTGTGTTCTTAAAGAGCATGTTTCAAGTGCTGCACCAGACGACATTGTGGTTGTCCTTGAAGGCATCAAGGTGGTACAAGATCTAGACAACACAGCACTGGCTGTTGCCATGCTGTTTGGACTGATGGACGCCCTGAACCCCAGCTACCCTGCTGACCTCCGCTACACTTTTGAGGTAGTCCAAAAGATATTCATGGAACTGGATGAGGGTAAACTTTCCAACAAAGCACTTGCTTTGAAAAATAGACTCTTCCAGTGAAAAGACCAGACAAACAATACAGTCTGAACACATTTGAGTTTGAGCTGCACAGTATTCAGGCTAAACAAAATAGTGTCATTCTACTTTTGTTCTTACTCGTGGAAATGCATTTTTTGTAACTGCATATTCTATTTTTGCACTTTAAAATTCACTGTATTTTTCTGGGTTTACTGAATATACTTAAGAATGTATATGACCTTATTTCAAGTATTTACCTAAATATATATGTATACCCTTTTTTTTACGGTGCTGGTAATTCAGTGATGATACCCGATGGTGTGCATTTCTTCTGGCCGCTTTATCCTCTCTTGTTAAGAAAAAAGTATACAGAAACATTAGGTCAATTGTAAAATTCTCCCTGTTTCCCTCTCAAGGAGTATTGAGATATTGCCGTAAATTTCATATACACAGTGACTGAAAAGTTCAGTCACACTTTTAATGGTTACCATCCACCATTTTCCTTAAATACTTTGACATAAACAGACTGCAGGGATGACATATTCTCAGCTCTGTGTTTGTGAGTTTGGTTCAAACATACTGAGGACAGTGAAGCTTGTACTCGCCAGTATCAAGATTCGCTACCAAGTATCGTTTTGCATTGAATCAAAGATGCCAAACCTTGGTATCTGAAAGCGCCATCTTCTCCGTATTCTGCATGTTTGAGCTCACTTAACTCACATTAAGAGCAGACAGTATCCTACTCAACCACATCGCCAGTATGCTTTGATTCAACTTGGACAAACAGTTGGGCAAGGTGGAGGTGTGAGGAATGAAAGCAAGTATTTAGGATATTATTAACCAAATGAATGGATAAGAGCATGGATAAGATGTTTTTTGTTGTTTCACAAAATTTTCAATTAATCACCAAACCCTACTATTGATGCACTGAAAACTGTTAAGGCACTATTACATTGGCATTGCCAATCCATGCACTTTATGCATAATTAGATTATGTTGTTGTCCACTGTGAAAACAGCTATCTGTACTTTGCATTTGTATTTGTGTATATGAGTCCACTGCTGTTGATGTGGGGTTTACAGTACAGCACTGATTCCTTTTGGGTCAGGTATTTGTATGTTCTGCAAGTTTTACAGTTAAATATAGCAAAATGTTTGTACTTTACTCTGACCTCTTGCCTCGTCTTTGTTAGAAACATTTTTGAAAATGTTTGATTGTATTTGCTCACACTAAAACATAGTATTTACAATACATTTTGATAGAGTTGAGTAACAAGTAATCAAGTTAGATTTATAGATTTAACTTAAAAATATCATTTTAAAGCAACAGGATTATTTGTAATGGTTTTACACAATAAATTGGTATTACAGTAACTTAAAAATATCACGTTGAGTCAACATGATTATTTTGAACAGTCGTACATGAATGGGATACTTTGGTTTAAGCAATAATTAACTGAGAGGAAGAGAAAAAGTATGTGTAAATTCAAAGAACTTTTTTTTTCAGTGTAGCTCAGTAGTTTTATTTGAGTGTATTTTTCTAGTGTGTTGCATTTCCTGTCATTCTTTAGTAGTTGAAAAATGCTTAGTGTAGGCCAAGCCAGCCTGCTAGCCATTATTATATTACTCTTTCTTCATAAGTTTCTCATCACTTCCACCATTCACATCAAATAAATCTTGTGCTGTTTTAGCCTTTGTTTTAAGGAGTGTGTGCATTTACCAACATATATCTTATCCCATGGGCATCTAACTGAATAGACCACATTCATTCCAGGGAGCAACATGATCACAATAGGATCACAATAGGTGGTAAAGTTGTGAGTTCAAGACCCAGGTGATACAGAATGAACATCTTATACCTCAGGCCTTATGGCTTAAAGGTTTCATTTGTCTTCCTGCTTTTGCTTGTTTTCATGTTCCTCTGTGTTCTCTGTCTTTTTCGTCCTCAAGGTGGTAGCACCCGACTCAATGCTGTATAGCAGCTACAATGAATACATCATTCATCGAAGCCAATTAACACAAAGCTTCATCAGAATCATGAATGTACTGTGATGCATTAAACTGCATGTGCACTAAGTGGAACCATTCTGATGCAGAGAGGGTCATGTGTTGTCCAACACTGCCCTCAGCTGGTCAACTTCCTGGGCAGTCCAGTCATTCAACCATAGCCTATTGTCATTTATAGGAAAATAACACAAGTAAAAGCCATTCTCTGGTGAAATGACAGTGAAGTTCTGTTGCTGGTGAGGGGACTTAGAGATATAAGAGATTAAATACTATAGAAAAATATTTGGATTAAATATTCATGAGCACCACCTTCTTCAAGAAACAATGCCTCTATTATTCTGGATAAGCAAAGCTAAAGTTGAACACTGAAAAATTGTTACTTTTTTTCTTCAGTAGAGAGTAGTTCAGAAGTAAGGTTTGGAGCTTAACCAGAGCAGTGGCAAGTTACTACTCAGGATTCATGGGAAAAAGTATTTTTGTAATTTTGATGAAGTGATCTTTTAGCAGCCACTCTACATAGTTTGTGAGACTATTGCAAAGTTATTGGTTTAAAGAGATTGAAAGCAAAAGTGAAACTAGGTTAATTACAGGAGAATACAAACAGATACCTTGTATTTCTTGAAACTTTAGGTCACCATTCTGGTGCACAGAGGATCAAAATGTGTAATGGCTATTTAATTGTGATGTGTTTAAATTTGCTTAAAAAATGCATGGTGGAATATTTAAGAAGTCTTTACTTTGATTTCTCTAGTAGGTTATAGTTAGACAGTCCATATTGTATCAGTAATTTTTTTTTTTTTTTTTAAACACATGAAGTCACCAGAGCTGATTCAGAAAACTATGTGAATGGGTCATTTAAAAATATGTGCACTGTGCTCCACTGGTGCAATGTAGCTTAAGTGCATTCACTAAAGTACTGTAAAAGTGAATGGGGTTTTTTTGGTTTTGGGGTTTTTGTTTTTTCAGATTATATGCCACTTTATAATTCTACACCACTACATTTCAGAAAAGCATTGTATTTTTTAGTCCACCACATTTATTCAAGAGATACAGTTACTAGTTGCTTTTCTGCTTAAAATTTTACTTTGACATTATGAGCTGTCAAGAGCTCAAAGTAAAACTCGAACTCTCCAAATCAAAATGCCAACAAAATTTAGAGAAAAGTCTGATTAATTAATTCATTACTGCAAAAAAGTCATAATTTAGTTTCAATTGAATTAATAATCAAGCTCCACCTTAACAAGGTACGCATATATGAATCAGTAATAATAATAATATGCGAGTCACAAGAGTCAGTATTCTGCTTAACACGTACTAGTATTTTTAAAGTGGTGAAAATACTTCTGTATTTATACTAAATCTCTCAACTCTAATCCTATTCTGAATCTAGCTATCAATTTGTCATGTGTTGTGAAACCTTGTGGGCTGAGCATAGCTGTGTGAAGTCAGAGATTGTTTATGAGTTTAACAAACTTGACATACAGGCCAAGCTGAGCTGTTTGGGATATTTGAGTTTTGTCCCCCACGTCCTCAGGATCCACACGTCTCCCGGATCCTGTGCTGTCTTCATCACTCCTGCAAATTCACCACAATACCATTTCCTCGAGAGTCTGCCTGAACACTGTTTACAATAAACCCTTTAACCAGTCACTCCACACTTGAGTCTGCATCTGAGTCCCCATTACTACTTCGATCATCACATGAATCTTATTATTTTTATATCTAGAAGTAATTTTAGATTCAACCTGTTATTAAATATGTAGCTTGTTATATAAAGGTTTATGACCATACTTACAATCAAACATTGTCCTCTGTAATTTTAAGGTAAATCTTACTGGTTTTATATTTATGTGTACTTTTACATTAATACTCTGTGATTAAATATGTAGCTCGTTATATAAAGGTTTATGACCATACTTATATTTTTCTCTGTAATTTTAAGGTGCATCTATGTACACAGATATATGTATGTGTGTGAGACAGAAAGAGAGGGAGAGAGAGAGATGCTTATGTAATTAAAATATCAGCCTACAAATAAAACTAAATCATTCATTTATTTTCTTTATCATCTTTTCTTGATAAAGAAAAACATACCACATAACAATTGCTATTGGCTCTTACCATGTTGCTTTGAACGTGATTGGTTAATGTGGCTGTCATCAAAGAAACTGGCCAATGACAACTGTGCGCGCCTTCTTTTTGAAAACACGTCAGTTTGAATGGTTACAGCGCACAATCATCAGTGCTAGTCAGTTGGTCCGCTAGTAATGCATTACCTGGATTATTACCTGGATTATTTTACATATGCTTGCCTTTTTTTTATTTTGAACAAATCTGAGTTGTGGAATTTAAATGGAGAACAAAAAGCTGGAGTATGGACACAGTGTAAGAGTCCGACGGATCTGTTTGGTCAGCTAACAGTGAACTTCACAGTTATAACTGTTATCCTCGAGATATCAGGTAAGAAAACATTTCCCTGTTTTCAAACTGTTAGGCAAGCTAACTGTTATGTAAATTAGCTAATGTTACAGGTAACAACATAGACATAATATACCTAGACGCCTCATTACGTGCTGGAGTGTTATCCAGCATCGCTGCCATATTGGGTGGGTCTCCTCACTCTAGGCTAGCACCAGACCCAACTCAAGCCAACGTAAAGAGAGCAGCTATGCCTGTACTTTGTGCAGCCTACGCTTGCAATAACCGGCGCAATAGTGAAAGCAGATCACGTGGGATTACCTTTCACAAGTAAGACTGAACAATAATTTGGGTTATTTGATCATTTATAATATTATGTCATCATAACTAATGTTATTTGGCTATCAACGAAATGTTAACAGCAGGACCTGGTGGTCTCTTACTCTCATTATTATTATGATTGTTATTTTTTTTCTTCACATTTTGAAGGTTTACCAGTGACACAGACTTGAGGAGGCAATGGGAAGTTGCAATAAGAAGGGAGGGGTTTTTTTTGCTATGGAGTCATCCAAGCTCTGTAGTGAGCACTTCAAGCCAGATGACTTTGACAGGACGGGTCAGATTGTCAGGCTTAGAGATGGTGTGACCCCATCTGTCTTCAACTTCCCGTTTCATCTCCAAAGAGTAGGTGTATTTTTACTCTACATGCTAACAGAGATGTCTATGATTCATATGTAAAACAAAAGTTAATATCACATTTTGCTAAAAATGTTTTTAATTCAATTCAATTCAATTCAATTTTATTTGTATAGCGCCAAATCACAACAGAAGTTGTCTCAGGACACTTTCCATATAGAGCTGGTACAGACCAAGCTCTTTTATCTACAAAGAAACCAACAATTCCCCCATGAGCAAGCACTTGGCGACAGTGGCGAGGAAAAACTTCCTTTTAACAGGCAGAAACCTCGAGCAGAACCAGACTCTGGGTGGGCGGCCATCTGCCTCGACCGGTTGGGTGAGAGAGGAAGAGCAAGAGAGGGAGAGTGAGACAGACAGACAGACAGACAGAAATGCAGTCAGAGAGAGAGAGAGAGAGAGAGAGACAGAGACAGAGAGACAGACATGCAGTCACAGTAACAGTGACAGTGGATGTAATAACAGCAGTAGCAGTTGCAGTGGATGTCAGGCAGGGCCAAGGCAGGAGATGCAGCTGAAATCCACAATCCAGATTCAGCCACTGTCCATGGGAACCTGCAAGACGACAAAGCACAGAGACTCCGGGGAAGGAGCTAAGTTAGTAACACGCCATGGTAGGACATGAGAGCGTGCGGATGGAGAGGGACAGAAGAACAGAGGAGCTCGGTGTATCTTTGGATGTCCCCCGACAGTCTAATCCTATAGCAGCATAACTAGGGGCTGGTCCAAGACAAGCCTGAGCCAGCCCTAACTATAAGCTTTATCAAAAAGGAAAGTTTTAAGCCTACTCTTAAATGTAGAGACAGTGTCTGCCTCCCGGACAAAGACTGGAAGATGGTTCCACAGGAGAGGAGCTTGATAGCTAAATGCTCTGACTCCTGTTCTGCTTTTTGAGACTTTAGGAACCATAAGTAGACCTGCATTCTGGGAACGCAGTGTTCGAGTAGGGCAATAAGGTACTATGAGCTCTTTAAGATAAGAAGGTGCCTGGCCATTTATGGCTTTGTAAGTAAGGAGGAGAATTTTAAACTCTATTCTAAACTTTACAGGGAGCCAGTGCAAAGTGGCGAGTATTGGAGAAATATGATCTCGCTTCCTGGTTTTTGTCAGAACAGGTGCTGCAGCGTTCTGGAGCAACTGGAGAATATTCAGCAACGAATTTGGGCAGCCTGATAGTAAAGAATTGCAATAATCCAGCCTGGAAGTTACGAATGCATGGACTAGTTTTTCTGCATCATTTTGAGACAAAATATGCCTGATTTTTGCGATATTACGTAGGTGAAAAAAGGCAGTCCTTGAAATTTGTTTTACATGGGAGTGAAAGGACATGTCTTGGTCAAAGATAACTCCCAGATTCTTTACAGTGGTGCTGGAGGCCAGCGCAATGCCATCCATAACTGCTATGTCATCAGAAAGTGACTTCCTAAGATGTTTAGGGCCTACTACTATAACTTCAGTTTTGTCCGAGTTTAGCATTGTTGGTTGTTGGTTTCTTTGTAGATAAAAGAGCTTGGTCTGTACCAGCTCTATATGGAAAGTGTCCTGAGACAACTTCTGTTGTGATTTGGTGCTATACAAATAAAATTGAATTGAATTGAATTGAATAGCATCAGAAAATTGCAGGTCATCCAGGTCTTTATGTCATGAAGACATGCTTGTAGTCTAGTTAACTGACTGGTTTCTTCCGGTTTCATTGATAAATATAGCTGGGTATCATCTGCATAGCAATGAAAATTTATTGAGTGCTTCCTGATAATCTTACCTAAAGGAAGCATATATAAGGTGAATAGAATTGGTCCAAGCACAGAACCCTGCGGAACTCCATAGCTGACTTTAGTGAGCACAGAGGAGTCGTCATTAACGCGTACAAACTGAGAGCGATCTGACAAGTAGGATTTAAACCAGCTTAGCGCAGTTCCCTTAATGCCAATGAAATGTTCCAGTGTCTGCAATAGGATGCCATGGTCAATGGTGTCAAATGCAGCACTAAGATCCAGTAAGACTAGTACAGAGACAAATCCTTTATCAGATGCAATTAGAAGGTCATTTGTAACTTTAACCAGTGCTGTCTCTGTGCTATGATGCACTCTAAATCCTGACTGGAAATCCTCGAATAAACTATTATTGTTTAGAAAGTCGCACAGCTGATTGGCAACTGCTTTCTCAAGAGTTTTTGAGAGAAAGGGAAGGTTGGATATCGGTCTATAATTGGCTAAAACCCCTGGATCAAGAGTAGGCTTTTTCAGTAGCGGTTTTATCACAGCTACTTTAAAGGACTGTGGTACGTAGCCTGTTGATAAAGAGAGATTGATCATGTCTAAAACTGTAGAGTCAATTAGAAGTAATACTTCTTTAAACAGCTTAGTCGGGATAGGATCTAAAATACAGGTAGATGATTTTGATGATGAAATTATTGAAATTAGTTGGTGAAGGTCAACAGGAGTAAAACAGTCTAAGACTGCGACAGACTGAGTAACAGTTTCTACGATTTCTGCGTTTGAAGACAAAACAGTACCTGTTAACGGCAGGAGTCGATGAATTCTGTCTCTAATAGTTAGAATTTTATCATTAAAGAAGCTCATGAAGTCATTACTGTT
Source organism: Chaetodon trifascialis (assembly GCF_039877785.1). Lineage (NCBI taxonomy): Eukaryota > Metazoa > Chordata > Actinopteri > Chaetodontiformes > Chaetodontidae > Chaetodon > Chaetodon trifascialis. The sequence goes on along the minus strand of NC_092061.1, from coordinate 30,171,477 downwards.
CAGAGCTAAAGGAATACATGGTTCAACAGAATTATGGCTCTCTGTCAGCCTGGCTACAGTGCTGAAGAGAAACCTGGGATTGTTCTTATTTTCCTCTATTAGTGCAGAGTAATAGGCTGCCCTGGCACTGCGGAGGGCTTTCCTGTATATTTTAAGACTGTCTCGCCAGGCGGACCGAAATTCTTCCAGATTGGTAGAACGCCATTTCCTTTCTATTTTCCGTGAAGTTTGCTTTCTGCGTGTTTGGGAATTAGTGATGTATTGTGTATTACAATACATTGTGGGATACTAAAACCTTTTCAAGTTGTTTTTAATGAAGTTGTTTTTAAGTATTATGTTTCTTATATTTTAGCCTGTAGCAACAAGGAACACAAAAACTTCAAGGAAAGCTGAAGAGACCCTACCAGTGGAATTTTCTCAGCACAATGATGTGAGTATTTGTACTTGATATGAAAGCATGCAGTTACCTGAGGGATTTTCTGCATCTTCCCCTGCTACATCCACATACATTGCAAAGGTGTGGTACATGTTTTTTGATTGCACTTTTTAAGCATACTGGTAAAAATACTTAAAACACTTCAGCCCTGCATGTACAAGTTTTGAGCTTGTATGTGCTATATTCACTATTTTTGAAAGTCTTGGAAAAAAGAACAATCTTAGAAAAAAATGAAAGAAAGAAAAAGTGCCCAAAATAGGGATCCAAGGGTTAAAGCACTTAAAAAGCTATTTATTTTCTTTTTGTAAAGATGGATGCAATCAGTGGATGCCAAGCCTGGGCTCAACACATGTTGACATGGTCATGTTGCAGAGAAGACATGAAGAAGACCCTGCTAAATATGGCTCTGTGGCCCTCATGTTGGATGCCATGGCCATCAAAAAACATGTCCAGTACAATCCCTATACCCAGAAAATGTCTGGATATGTGGATATGGGGGATGGCATGGATGAGACTGATGTAGCCACGGAGGTGCTTGTTTTTATGGTGGTTGGCTTACAGGGTCATTGGAAAGCTCCAGTTGCCTACTATCTTACAAAGTCTCAACAGTCCAATCCTTGTGATCCCTAGCAAAGAGTAACCAGGCCTTCCTCTGCCTTTCATTGATGAAGGGCTTCTTCCGTGCCCTGCGTGACTTCAGACCAGCTTCAAGAAGTTGGTTTCGAACTGTCCTTGCTGAACAAGTAACATTTCTCGACAGTGCCCACTCATTTTTAAGGTCCCTGGAGGTCTGACGACGATTCCTGACACAGGAACAGATGTGTGCCCGGTCCTCTCGTGGGGTAGAAAGACGTTTCCTGCCTCGACCAGCTAGCATTTTGGTAGTACCATGTTCGGCTTGCCTTTTCTTGGTGTAATGAACGGCTGTCTTGGAGATCTTCAGTTTTTTGGCTACCTGTCTCTCACTCATGCCAATTTCCAGCAGTGCCAAGATGGCTGCCTTTGTGGCTTCACATAATTCTTTGGTTTTAGGCATTATGTGAGAGCTGACAACTTCAGAGTTGTGCTACGGCTTGAATGTAAGCAGGAAACCACTCTAGGCCTTTGTATGTTTAGTGCTGCTTATGACATGAAATGCCCTCTTATATACCCTGGGAATACAATTAATCTTAAGCACGTCAAATTGGACATAAAGTATTATGGAATCAGCTGCATTTTTTGTCATGTTTATTGTATTCTTCAGGTATGTAGCGTAGGGGAACTACCTTAATTTGATGTTGCATTCGTTGATAAAATGACGGGGCACCACCTTCCTCAGCTAAGAAGGACTGCAGAAATTAACTGCTATAACGCTGATAAAATACTAACGAATGAACCAACGGTAAACCAGTCTGATAACCTGAAGTGTAAACTCTGGATACAGGGATCGTATATATTCAGTTCAAAAGGACATTGTCTAACCAGGACTTATATCAAAATATCATTTATTAAGCAGAATGATGGATAATGAATGATATATCATGAATAGTACGACAGAAGATATGAGGTGATATGACATAACACAAAAGAAACTTATGGCAACGCAATGGTAAAACAAGTTTGGCGATAGTGAGAAGTAGTTGTAAGGGGATAATAGGGACGCGAACGTAAAGTTAAGGGATTAAACGAGTAGTTGAGAGAATTTTAGCAGTATCTTAACCTCACGGACCAACTCTTATTCAAACCCGCTTAGTGCATGCCTACTTGTCAGCAACGCTCCTGTAGAGGCCTGCTCCAAACTAGCCGAAGATGCTTCCAGTGTCCGTCCATGGCTCGTCTGCTTGGCAGTCCGGTGGGAGACCCAGGCACTCCAAGGTTGAGCTGATATTGGACAGTGATGATTCAGGAACTGGATTTCGACGGCGTCGGTGACAGGCGAGGAACGGCTTTGGATGGTTGTCTGACCCAGACCAGCGGGTTAGCGGCAGGCTGCAGGGCTTTAGCTTGGTTGGTAACCGCGAAGCAAGACTTTAGATTTAACAATAATAACATTGATAACCTCCTCGATGGCCGGTTGAAAAGTGTCTCCAAAATTATTATTACTTGACGAGAATTTACTAAAGACAAAACGTGTGGCTTAGAAAAATTAAAGTTTACGACAAAACTATAGAAACACGTCTTCTGAAAAATAAATCACGCTACTCGGTATGGCTTTTGAGTAGCTCGAAGACGGGAAAAACTTAAAGAGCAAAAACGACTGTGCAAAACTTAAGACAAAGAACTAAAAGACAAAACTAAACATAACGTAACATAACCTAAAACAAAACTGAGTAACGCGCACACTACCAAATTCATGCTGCGGCTGCAGACATTTAAATCTTGCTCCAGGGGCGTGTCTAATGGGCAGGCCGTCGAACATGTGAGACGGCTTGTGACGCGCAATCGCCTCAAGGAGCTGGAATTAATCAATGACTCATACGAGGGGCTCATCTGCTTCTCACTATGGTCAATCACATCAATGACAAATTTTCAATGACATTTCAACATTGTTCACAGCATGCATTAGGCACTTCCTATGGTTGGGTGACAACATTAAATGATAATCCTGGTACAGTTTCATCCCAACATGTATAATGACTCAATGTATAACTAATACAAAAAAAGAAAAAGAAAGAAATAAAGATAAAGAAATAAAGAAAGGCAGACTATATTTGCCAAAATGATTATCATCCTTATGATTATTCCTTAATAAAAGTCTCATAAAGCACAATCAACTTCAAACCCTACAAACCCTTAGATGGTAGGAAGGCTCCATGGCAGAGCTTCAGGCAAATCTTAAAACAAGGTTAGATTCACAGCTTTGTCATGGGACATGAGAGAACATGGGCATCATACAGATCATGGGTTAGTCATGTGAGTATATCTAGCGTTGAGTCATACAGAGATGCAATTGTCAGGTATACCAAGAAACAAAGTCCTCCAGCTTAGAAACAATTCATTTCAAGGTTGGCTACTTTGCAACCCATCAGCAGACTCGGTTTGTGGATTCAGTTGAAACCTGGCCTTTGTTCTTCCCAGCCAGCTTTACTGTATTGAGTCTTTAGGGCTATTGGGGGAGTAGTCAGCATTGAGTGGGACATCCTGGGTAGGAGATAGGCGTTGACCTTTTGGCTTTCTTTTTCAACATGTGAGAAGAGTACTTTACTGAGCCAGACATCCTGTCTCTCTTTGAAATCAGATTGCATTATAGGTAAACCAGATGGTCTGCCATTCAATCAGTTGGCGGGTTTACACCTCCACTTCTCTTGAGAAGTCAGAGAGGTAAGAGAAGGTCAGTTAGAGGCCAGTTCTGCTACAGGTAATATACCTTGAGTGGCATAGGTCAGGCATTTAAATGAACAAGAAATTGAAGAAAACAAGGGTGGTCTAATATTTTTTTCCATGATAGATAGATAGATAGATAGATAGATAGATAGATAGATAGATAGATAGATAGATAGATAGATAGATAGAACAAATGAGTCACAAAATGTAAGCCATTGTATATTTCCTCACTGATTGTTAAAAGTTGTATCTTACAATATGTAACCTGGCCTGTACTTTTCCTGTGATAAAATATTAAATAATCAAATAGGGCGATACAGTGTCTAATTTATACTCTGATGGTCATTATATTATCTGTAGCATCAAGCTTGTCAAAGATTTTATACACCCATGAATTTAGCCATCCTCCTTCCTAAATTATTGTCATAATGTTACACCGCATTCAACTATCCTAATAAACACAAAGATCAAGTTATTCATTTATTTAATTGCCTTTTGGTCAGGCATGACAGACATTTACATGGAGCACTACTTGGACACTAGTCACTCATGATAGGACAAACTGGGACTGGTCTTGGCTTTTGCAATGCCTCATTTTATATCAATAACATCAAGTTTAAGAAGCTCTTCACAAGGTTTGGGAAATAAATAATTGACACTCATATAGTGCAGATTTGAATCTAGTGAAAAGTTAGTGGGGGTTGATGTCTCAGCCTATTGGTGTTTTCCACTATGTTGTCCCCCCTCAGCTCTACTACCCTTCCTTTCCAAGGATCATATTTGGGTGTTTTAGCTCCAGTGACTGTAACAATTTGGTCCTTTACAGTGATCTCATTTGAGCTCATCCCATGATCTTTATTGCACTTGTATGTTCTGGAACAAATGTCCTTCATAGCCTGGAGTTTTAAGATAACATGACTGGAAAGAGCTTGTTTTGATAACAGAAGGCCAGATGACACTTTTCTCCTCTCTTATCTGTTAGTGACATCTGTTACATCAGTTCCATGCCTCAAGACAACACACACATATACAGGTTGTTTATCACATGTCCAAGACAAAGATATGGTACGTCCACTACTTGGGAATCTGGCCAATTACATTTGTACGGGGTTTGGTCAAACTCAAGAAGAAAAATGTGAACTTTTGCCTGAAATCTGGGCTCATTCTGGTGGGGATCCTGCAGGATCTCCGTCAGTCTGAGACCAGTGCTGCATTGCTTTATATGTGACCTCAGTAAATACTTATTGGGACTGTGAATAGACTGTGAACTGAAGATTTCTCCGGACCATTCTTGGGCTTCCAACAAAAGAATCGGGCTAACATGACTGCTGGTACAGTGGTGTGTGGTCAGATCAAATTGTACACTTTCATGCCATTCCCTCAGATGCAGCCTCTGTGTGACATCACAGGTGCTATATCCATGTCCTCCTACATTCTTTTACAGGATCAAACCCTGCCTGTTATGTCTGTGGCTGAGGCATGGCACTCCTGTGGGTGGATCAGGACTTCAATTGTTGTAATAGTTGGATTTCAGACTCATGGCCCTTATGGTTAGACAGTGGCTGCATGTTGGTCTGTGATGGGGCTGACTGCTCAGTTTGATTCAGTCATGTACTCCAACAGACATGGTGGGTTTTCCTTGCTGAAGATGGGAATCCAGCACCTCTAGTTGTTGATGTGCTTGGATGTTGGACTCTGATGAGACTTGTGGTTAGACTTTGATGTGTCAGATGTTTGCTGAGACTGATTCTGCTTCTCTGATGGGTCTTGTGGTTGATTTGATGGGATTCTGGATTGTGAAGGGTCTGATGGCTGGCATTGTGAATCCAGTTGAAACTTTTTCTGCAGCTCCTCAGCACTGTGGGCTAACATGATGCTCACCTTCCTCTGGTGGGCCAGGGCCTCCTCCTTGTCATTCAGCTACAACAGGAAACACAATATGAATAAATAAGGAGAAAAATAAGTCTCTGGGGAAAATGAAATTCTTTATAACAATGACTTTTTACATTATAACCTCTGAAAAGCTTTAGGTCTACCAATAGCTGCAGAATAGTAATGATGGTAAAGGTGCTAAAAGGTGGTTTAGAGTTTATGCTAGACAACAGGGCAAAGATAATGTTTTACATCATGAACAGATAAATTAAGCACAAGTTATTGTCATTTTTATTATTATTTTTTTTAATGTCATTCTGTTATAATACATATTCCTTTTTTGCTTTAAGCTTCTTACAAGCCTAACAATTGACTCTGTTTGGAACACATATACACTCAAAAAAATGATTCTTGGCTCTAATAAACATGAAGTAATATTTTAAAGTAAAATGTAAATGAAATATATGAAATTTAAAGTTTAATCATCCATAAAAGTCAAACATAATGTGAATATGCTTAGTGTAAACTGAATCTAAACAAATCAACTAAACTTTATTTACTAGATCACATAAAAAGGCTGAGCATCACAGTCAAATACAGTTTATGTAAAGGTTTGCATTAACTAAAGCAAATCTGACTGAAGGTATTCAATTTATTCACACTGACTCAATATGATAGAAAAAACAATGTAATAAATGCAATTCTTACATTAAACATATGTAGTAAAATTACATGGGAAATTTATATGTAATGGGTGAATTATTTTTATGTGTGTGGCAGACAAACCATGATAATAAGTTTAAAGTTGAAAAGTCAGCACTCAACTTTTAGTTTCACATAGGAATCCTAGGGGACCATCCTGTTGCCCCAATTTTTAAAAATGACAAACTGTTACAATAAGCTAGGCCTGGGCGATAAACCGAAAATTTACCGTTACCGAAATTTACTACGATAACCGACATCATTTTGCCCATGTCGGTAAATTTGGTGTTTTAATAAAACAGAAAATAAAAGTCTTTTTTGTCTGTTTTGACTGCATGTGCTGGTAGGCTATGTTCATTCCCCTTTAAGACGAGGTACAGCGTGTGTAGTCACGTGACTCCACCCATCCAGTCTGAATAAGAAGGGAAACAGACGATGAGGAAATGGCTGATGGTTCAAAAGAAGAAGCGGCTGACACAGCCGTAGACGAAGTAACGTTGGTCGAAGTTGATCCTGTTGTGCTTGTTCCGAAAAGAAATTTGACATCTGTCGTTTGGAAATATTTTGGGTTCCACAAAGATGATGTTGAGCGAAAGAACACGAAATGCAAAGTGCGGCTGAAAACTGTCGTAACCACCCACAGCAACACGTCCAACCTTTTCCACCACCTACAGCACAACCATGCTGTTGAGTTCGAAGATGTGCGAAAAACTCAAAGCTCAAAGCAAGGTTCGACAAGTGCCACCCCCAGACAGCAGCCCATAACGGAGGCATTTACAGGGGCGACACCATACGAGAGAACGTCTAAGAGGTGGATAGAAATAACGAATGCGATAGCTTATCACATAGCTAAGGATATAGCTCCCATAGCTACAGTGGAGCGCACGGGGTTTAAACGCCTCCTGAAAGTAGCCGACAAGAGGTACACTATACCATTGCGAAAATACTTTTCGCAAACTGTGCTTCTCAATATGTACAACACTGAGAGGGAGAAGGTCGCTGCCGAGCTTAGATATGTCAAGCATTTTGCAGCCACATCCGACCTGTGGTCAAGTCGTACTATGGAGCCCTATATGAGCCTGACTGTGCATTACATAGACGACAAGTGGCAACTGCGCACCAGAGTGCTCGAGACAGCATATTTTCCTGATGATCACACGGGAGAGATAATCGCGCAGGGCCTGAGACTGATGCTCTCTGCGTGGGACCTCAAAGAAGAGAACCTCGTTGCCATCACAACTGACAATGGTGCCAACATTGTGAAAGCTGCAGAGCTCAACCAGTGGATGCAGGAACAGTGCTTTGGACACAGACTGCACCTGGCAATTGGTAAGTGTGCACATTTTTTAATGGGGATATGTTTTGGTGGTGAGTCGACTGACTGTTAATATAAAATATTAAATTGCCTACTGTGTTATTGGCACATAAGAGCTACAACTGTGTGTGTGTGTGTGTGTGTGTGTGTGTGTGTGTGCGCGCGTGTGTCTGTGACTATGACTGTACAATGTAGGGAAAATATTAAATGATGTCTTATCAGCATGAAGTATAATTCAACAGTGTAGGTATAAAATGACAGTTAAATGGCTACAGCTATGTTTCTGTGTGCTATATTCTGTGTGTGTGTGTGTCATTGTACAATGTAGGCCATATTAAAATATTAAATGATGTTTTATCGGCACATAAGAGCTACAGCAGTATAGCTTTAACATGTGTGTGTGTGAGCGTGCGTGTCTGTTTCAGAAAACGCTCTGAAAAATCAACCCGCTGTGGATCGGGCCACGAAGGTCTGCAAAAAGATCGTCAGCTCCTTCTCCTACAGCTGGAAGAAGATGAAGGCGTTACGCAAGGTACAGAAAGAGTTGAACCTGCCACAACACAAGCTCAAAACGTCATGCCCCACCAGATGGGGATCAATGCAGCTGATGACTGCAAGGCTTCTTGAGCAAAAGAAAGCCATCACAGAGGTAGGCTATGATCCTTGGTACTTTATTTTATTGTGTGTCTTACTGGCTGGGCTCAGGCACTGATTATAGTCTTTACTGTAATTGCTTTGATTGTCATTTAAAGGGGAAGTTCAGCTTTTTTCAACCTGGACTCTATTTTCCCATCTACCTCAATCTAAAAGAGTGGTGGGATTTCATACATTGAATACATTGAAAGAAAAGTCCCTTGCTTCTTACAGGAGCAATTGATAAAATTGACTATCCCACCACTCTTTTAGATGAAAGAAGATGGGAAAATAGAGTCAAGGTTGAAAAAAGCTGAACTAAGTTGAAAAGCACTATATGAATGTAATTATATAAATGTAATTATTATTATTATTACAGGTCCTCTCTGATGACAGAGCATCAAGGCATCTTGTTCCAAAATGATCTGACCTGGATGTGTTGGAGGCCGTCAGCAAAGCTCTCGCTCCTCTGATGGAATTCACAGACGCCCTGTCGGGCGAAGAGTATGTGACAATTTCATCCGTGAAGCCTGTCCTATACATCCTCCATTCACGAGTGCTGGCTGAGGAAGAAGATGATGTAGAGCTGACCAAAGCCATCAAATCTGACATCCTTGCATACCTTGATGAGAAGTTCTCAGATCCCACCACTGAAGAGCTTTTGGACACAGCCAGTTTTGTTGATCCCAGATTCAAAGCATCATACATTTCTGCAGACCGTGTCCCCGCCATTCAGGAGAAAATGAAAATAGAGATGGAGTCAGCAGCTGCAGACCACACAGGACGTACCATGTTTGCGATTGGTCGCATGCAGCAAACTCCGCCCTTTTTATGTGAGCGCGCACAGATCTAGATTGGACAAGCCTGAATTGAATTAGTGAGTTGATAGCCGGCTTTATGGTACCGAAAATCCGGAGGGCGGATGTCTCGTTAAGTGAAGCCCGGTAAGTAAGAGGAAGCCCGGCTAGGTTAATCAAGCTTTATGGTACAGGCCTCTGCTCTGGTCTGGGGGAAATAAACCTCTTATTCAGAGTTTGATGTGAAAAAATGTAGCTTTATAAGAGTAAGGAAGTAGAGGTAGGGGGAATATCAAAGAAGCAGCAGGGAGAAGCTGCATATACAGCCAGGACATTTTCAGATCTAATGTGGTGAATAACTGGTTTATTTTGAAAAAACAAACAAACAAACAAACAAACAAACAAACAAACAAACAAACAACAAAAACCCACAGTTGGTGATCAATGGAACAGTAGAAAGATGAGTCAAGATGGTTTTGCTGGGTTCTATTTTTTCCGTTGAGTTTGTTGATTATGATGATGTTAGATGTTATGAAATTAGAGTTTTGTGGAGGGAATCTCGTTAAGATTGGCAAAACCAGTGAAACTGCTGTTTCTGGATTAAACAACGTGTCTTAAAGCTTGTCTCCGTAGCAGTTCTTCCCATTATGTTGGTGGACATTTGCAAAAACACTTCTAGTGATGGTGTGAAGTTGCTTCTGCCAGCTGCATCAAAAGTATTCAAATCATTAAAGAGAATTTTTGGCACTTTTAGATTTATTTCCGTGCTAAGATTTACTGCTGTGCCCTACAAGCTGCACCAAATGCACAGTCACTGCAATGTAACAAAGGAAGTCTAGGCTCAAGTTATACAGTTGGAGTGACCTTATGGGAAAACTTGGATCAACTCATGATGGAAATAACCATCAGCTCAAGTTCTGATATGCCGTAATGGTTGTGTACTTTGTGTAACTTCTGTTTCCTATGTTTGTTCTCTAGAATAGGTTGAGTGAAAGATGTCAAGTCCCATCCACCTGCGAATCGTTTTTGGTGGAGATGATGCCAGAAAACTTACCCTCATGTCAGGGATGCCAGCATCTGTGGATCAACTTGTCCATGAGATAAAGACTGTTTTTGGACTTACAGAGCAGTTCAGGCTCTAATACAAGGATATAGACTTTGGAAATGAATATGTTAATCTTAATCTTATGTCAGCCAGTGAAATAAGAGATAGGGACACTCTCAAAGTGATATTTTTTTTCTTGTGAAGAAACCAGCTCCAGCATTCCAGAGACTCTGCCATCTTGCAGCACCAGCATGCCAATAACTTCACCCAGCACATCACACAGTTCTGAGATCCCAGAAAGCTTGTCTGCAAACACCCTCAGCTCTCCATCCCTTGACCAAGTGAGTTTGTCTTCTGATCACTCTTTTGGCAGTGCAGACACCATCATTTTGGATCCAATTCCAGGGTCAAGAACCTCCACTTGGCCTCCAATCTTCATTGTTCCCCGCTTTTCATATTTAGCTTAAATTCAGCTCCAAACAGCAAATGCAGAATTCAGAGCAAATGGCACTCTTCTTATCCCTCCACCAAAGCTAAGAATGGATATCCTTGAAGGTATGGCTGAAGAGATCTTAAAATACACAGCATATCCCAGTGACTCCCAAATTGAAGAGGCCGCTGAAGTTTTGGTGCATACTCATCCATGCTTGATGCAAAGAGGAACTTGTGCTGGCCATGAGGGATGGAAACAATATCTAAAGACAAAGGTTGCCAATTTTCGCACAAAACTTTGCAAGATTGGACTCCCAGAGGTCAGTGTAAACTCTCAAGAACAAGCGCAAAGGTCAAGACAAGGCAGCTGCAAACATCAAAAAACCAAGGAAAGCAGAGGTAAACTTTCTGCCATCCCTCCCTGGGGGTGAAACAAGAGAGAGTCTTGAAGATGAACGGGTAGCTCTCTTGACAGAGGTGAAAAAGAGAAACAGTGAAGCTGTGGTCAGGGAGAAAATGCAGAGGACCTTTTCCTACAGATGTCAGGAGGTTGTCCATAACAAACCTGTGATCTCTGAATTTGTAAACAGGTGGCCTGCCTTGTTTACAGTGAGTGAAGTGAGTATTGATATTGGTGTTTTGCATGCTGTTTTATGTACAAATATTTTTTCCCTGGTTAAAAGTTTGTTTTATTCAGTCATTTTTTTGTACATTTTTGTACTCTATATTCCTTGTGCACTGTCATTTTCTACGGTATTATGTGGATAGCATTTCTTGAGAAAATGAATGTCAAAGACTGATTATAAAATATAAGACATTTAGTTGAAGTAACATTCTGTGTAGAGGGTTGGCCCATTGTGGCACAGGGTTGCCCACTCTGATCAAAATTTGGTACTGATATCTTTAAGAACACATTTTGTAACTGTTTGCAATTTGGCAGTCCTAAACTAAGGGAAGCAAGTTATAAAACTCACTACAAAATGTTGCATCCATTATATAAAAGGGCTTATAAAAGATATTGCCCCAATAGTGATTCTCCTGTTACAGTCAAAAGTCTGTTTGTTCTTCTCTTCAGCTCAGAAAATGTTTTTTTCTTAAAGCATGGAAATTTAGATCACTGTCGTTAAGATATCTCATGTATTTTCTTTCACCTTTTCTCTTACAGATAAATGCTGAATTCATGTGTATAACAACTTTGCCGCTTCAAGCCAAGTTCTTCAGACAACTTGACCAATACACAGCTAAGTTGATCAAGATCTTCAGCAGCAGAGGTGGGGCTGCTGGAAAGAAGATCCGATTGCTCATGGCTCCGATAGCTAAGGCAAGTGCATTAAACTGTTGCATTTAACTAAGTAAAATCTTTCTTTCAGTCTAACACTTGGTTGAGAAGGGTTCCTATATTCTTAAAACTGGAATTTTTAAATGGAATTTCACAAAGTTTTATACAAATCAATGTATAACTATAGAGGGTGTTTTCACAGCAGTAGTTTGGTTCATGTGGTCCAAACCAAGGAAAAATGACATTTTGTTGCATTTTGACATGTTGACACTGACACTTTACAAGCAAATCTACAGAAGTAAGCATTAAGTTATACAGACTGAAAGGTAACTCTTTGTACAGCTTTGGCAATTACCATCCTACATCACCAGAGCCCACGTAGGAAGATCAAATTGCTGTGACTGATAGAAGTTTATGAAGTGCTTAAATCCTGATGTTTTTATGTTCCCTGTGTGACAAAGAGGTTACAAAGAAACAGATTAGAACTTACAAGTATTTGACAGCAAGTTGACTGCATGTTATAAATAATGACCAACAGGTAGAGATAGGATGAAAAGGATGGGGCTTATACAGTAATGATTTGGGGCTCAATCACTGCCGCACACTTTTTGATGAACTTTATGAACTGGCAGAGTACATGGAGTAGGATATAAGCACAAAAGTTTTAACTGGTTTTGATCCATTGTTCAGGAAAAATATCCGCACTGACACACTTTTGTGTTATAATGGTTACCAAACGATTTGCATAAATACACAGGGCTTATTCATATAGTTGCTTTAAAATGTCTCCCTGAACAGATTTCAAGATCAGCAAAATGATTTATTTGTAGTTAAGCATCTAAAATTATTGGAAAATCACTTGCTATCTGCTATCATAAAATTTTGTGGTTGATTGATTTGCTTTCACACCTCAAATGAACCACAACAGAAGTGGGCCAAGATCACACTTGAGACTATCTCAGTCTGACTGTTTGGTCTGCACCAGGGATTGATTGACAGCATGTCTGAGGTTTATTGTAGACCTAGCCTGTTTGGTTCATGTGGACTACTGTGAAAGCTGTCATTTGAACTTTGGTGTGGACCAAAAACTGGACTGAAACCCTTGAAAAGGTATGAGTCGGTCTGGTTCCAAATAGACTCTGATGTGATTCATTTGTGGTGTGAAAGCAAATCAACCAGCCATAAGATTTTATGATGGCAGGTATATGATTTTAGCTAATTTAAAAAATTGAGCCTCTAAGAAAATTCATAAGCTAATCATAAAATCTGTCCAGCAACAGATTATTTATTTGATCTTAATAAGCCATGTCTCTGTCTTTATAAGCCATATCTATATTTCTGTAATTAATTGGGTAAAAATATGGACATCACCACAGGTATTTTCAATGATTAATATTTCAAAAAGCTGTCAATCTACTGTGCTTGTGTCCTACTCCGTGAACTTTGTCAGTTCATTAAGTCCATTCAAAACTGTGTGAAAGCAATTCCACAATAATGTCACACACAAAAATTGGGTGAAGGGGAATATTTTTCCAGTGTTCTCTTTCTTGATTTGCTACTTGTTTTTACAAAAGAACACAAGTATACACATCAGAAGCATTTCAGTGCTGCACAAACTTCTTTTGATTTCTCATACATTGGTCATGATTATGCAGGATGACAGACACCAAAACTGTCCAATTATTATGATACCTGACAGCCTATGTGAACATGAACCATAACAGAACTACTGTGCAACTGTATATACTCTTTTTTTTTTTTTTTTCTTTTGGACCATAATTTTTGATCAAATCTGATAGCTAAAATACAAATAAACCTTGTGTATGCATAAATGTGCTGCCCCCTATTTTTTTAGTTGGCTATCATAATCATTGTATTAAGAATAAGACATTGTCCTGGAAAATGTCTTAAATTTGAGATTGGAGACTCATATTTAATATGCCTTCTTTTTTAGAGGGACAACATTGAAGTAAAGAGAGACTGTGTCATAAGAGGTCTGTGCGTCTACCTCAACGAGGACAGCAACTCACTTGTCAAGGAGTACTTGGTTAGTAATAGCATTTTACTGTAAGCTTTCAGCATTTAACTTGCATTTTTTTCTTAATTTCATAATCGTCTTTTTTTTTTCCACCATTAGACTGTCAACGGTGAGGAAGCAAAGAGAGAGATTGCACAGACCACCATGGGGATTTATGCGATTCGCCACGAAGGTGCTGATGAAGAGGATGGGCCAGAGGCTGTTGGAGTGGTGATCGAGGGTGTGGAGGTTCTAAGCAATCTGAGGAGCATCTCTTTTGGATTTGCCATGCTTTTTGGGCTCATTTACACACTCAACCTGAGTTATCCCCAGGAACTCAAATACACATTTGAGTTCTTCCAGAAAGTGCTGATGACCTTGGATGGTAACAAACTGTCCCCAAAGGTCCAAACACTTAAGATAAAGATGCTCCAGTAACTACTCAGAAGTACAGCGCCAGACAGTTGAGCTTGCCACATTTTGGCTCATTGGACAATGCCATTTTGATAGCCTGGAAAGTCATTTGAACCGAGCCCATGAGCAAAACAAAGCTTTGCAATAAAGGTTGTTTCTTTTATTTTTTTGGAATCTTCCATTGAGACTTCCATTTGAACTTGTTGTTTCGTATAATCTCATGTTTCAGGGATGGAGTAGTACGAGGAAACTGCTTTCGGACCCTTTTTTGCCTTGAGATCTTTTTCTTTCCGTCTTTGTTACACCTTTCACTTGTCTGGTAGATGAATCACTATTTGTTTGGCAGTGACAGAAAGAAGCAAGAGGACTTCTGTGAAACTCATTGAATTACCCCTTTAAATGTTACCAAGTGATAGTTCAGATTCCTCAACTTAAGTCAGTTTGGAAACTGAAGGATGTTTACAATGGACAAATGTTAATGTCATTAGGTATTAATTGATGACATCCATGGAATTCAACTGTATGTTAATCCAGCATAAGAAGATGCCTTCATGTAATGTCCATTTTCATTGTGATCCTGATGGCTTTACATTACACATGCTCAACATTGTTGTTTACAGAGTTCATTAAATAGTTGTGTACTTATGTGGATTCATTCTCTTCTTATTGGTCCACCTTTCTCTTGCTAGTTTTTGCAGCCTCAGAGCTGCTGTAAGCTGTTTTCTGTGGGGCTTGGTCAGATTGATTTAGATGGACACTTTTCTGGCATGTGCACAGATATGTTAGCCATATTTGCCCTAGTATTTCACTCACTTTCACACACTTCTGTATCATTATTGACTGTTGGATGTCAACCATGCCTCACTTTTATTGTGTAGGTAAGCTGAGCTTGCTCTGTCCATTCTGGCGATGCTTTAAGTGTCCTTGGGACTACAACTCATTAGTTAATTTGTTTCTGATTTCTTTTAAAGGGTTGTTTTTATGTGGCAAAATGGCAAAACTATAGTGGAAGATGAGCTTCTACACTTCCTTGCAATGAAAATAAGAATATTAACTCAGGATGAGATTGTCCAGCTAGCCATCAACAGCTTTGACTCGGAGTGGATTGAGGTCTCATAGAAAACACTGTTTGAGCTCTGCCCTACTACGCAGCGGAACATCTCAAAGGTGCACAGAAAGATGCCAATAACATAAAGATCTGTCTCAAGGTGTTAAACGAACGTGAAGACAATGTTCCCAGATTTGTGTCACACTATCTGGATGAGTTACCACCAGTACCACTCTCAAATATGGATGTCTGCGGCCTTCTTCGGAAAGTGGAGCAGCTACACACTGAGGTGTCTGCCTTGAAATTTGGGCTGCAACTACAGACTGAGGCCAGCCAGGATCTGCGCGCCGTTGCGGCTGATGTGAGTCAACGTATCAATGCCCTGGAGGGATGTGCTGGCCATGGGTGTACCGGCCATAACGGGTCGGCAAGGCGGCTGGACGCCGTGTGTGCTAATGCCGCGGGATCCGTGCGCGCAGCAGGGGCCGGCGGCGGGGACCGATGCGCCAAGAGGTGAAGAGAGAGAAGGAACGCCACGGGAGCCACAGTTGCTGACCGTGGAGAGGGCCACACCAGCAGACACAACCTCCGGCCTAAAGACGCCTGCACCTGGGTCTCCAACGTGGAGCCAAGTCTTGGTTTGGTACAAGGGAAAAGGAAGCGTACTCTACTCAATCGGCGGGTGCCAAACATGGCTTACGCACCAATAAATCGACGTCGGGACAGAAGAAAGTTGGATTATCTGTTGTTGGCACTGGGGCAGCTGGAAAAGTAAAAGTGGTAACAACTAAACTGGTGAGTGTGTTTGCCACTAAGTTTTCCCCAGAACTAGTCACAGAAACTTTACGCGCTTATCTTGTGGAGAAACTCTCTCTTGAGGTGTCATGTCAAAGAATTATCACCGTAAATAGCAGATACGCTTCCTTCAAAATATCTGTGGAGTGCAAGGATGTTGGTGAAATGTATAACCCAGAGCTATGGCCAGAAGGTATTTATGTACGTCGCTTCTATGAACCACGTAAAGCTGGACCCTTAGGCGCCAATGCTTGTCAGTAAAATCCGTCTTGTATCATATAATGTGCGTGGCCTGCGTGTGGGGCACAGTGCAGCTGATGCTTCAAGACGTTTGGTGCTTGACACTCTAATGAAGGAGAGTGACATTATATGCCTTTAAGAGACCTGGCTTGCTAAACAAGACTTGGACAAGCTGGAGAATCTACTACGGACCTCAGCACAAAAATAGTTCAAGGAAGGATACCTGGAGGAGTGGCAATACTCTGGAACAAAAAATATGATCCACTTGTCACAGTATTAAAATTAAATGTTGACTGGGCCAGAGGTCTAGAGTTTAACCGTGATGCGAAGAAATTAACCGTGTTGAATGTATATACACCATACGAATCACATGAGAATGAGGATGAATTTCTGAATAGATTAGCATTTATTCAGTCCTTCATAGAGGAAAACAGCTCATCCTGTGTGTGTGTAATGGGTGATTTTAATGCTGATATGGCAGATAGCAAATCTCTTTTCGCAGGTCACCCGCAGCAGTTCTGTATTGATTCTAAATTAATACTCTCCAGTAAAGCTATGCTGCCCGACACTAGTTTTACTTATGTTAGTGAAGCGTGGCACACGACTTCTTGGTTAGACCATGTTGTGACCACAGCTGATGCCCATACCTGCCTGAAAAAGGTGGAGATTTGCTATGAACTTGCCACATTGGATCACATACCTATCGCTGCAGTATTAAATGTTGAGAATATCCCCCTACTGTCCAGTAATGATAATTCTGCTTGTTCAAGTAAATTGGACTGGTCAAAGCTGAATAGTGAAGAAATGGCAAAATATTTGAGAGCAACTGAGAGTCTCTTAAATAATATTGCATTGCCTAAAGAGGCCCTAATGTGCTCAGATATGAACTGTGGCAATGCACAACATGCTGAGAAAATCTGTGCCATGTATGAGGACATTTTGAAGAGTCTCACTGCAGCCAGTGAACCCTTATATGGATGCAAATAAAGACACCCAACATTAAACCTGGCTGGAATGACTTTGTGGCTGTACACCATGCTGAGGCAAGGAGGGCCTTTAGACTCTGGTCAGAGGCAGGTCGGCCTAGACAGGGGGAATTGTGTGATATCAAAAAACGCACAAATGCTAGATTTAAGTATGCCCTCCGTTTTATTAAGAAAAATAAAAGTACAATGAGGGCAGACTCACTTGCCAGAAAGCTGAAGAATAACAACATTACTGACTTCTGGAAAGAGATTAATGTTATGAATAATAACAAAACTCCTTTACCATCTGCCATTGAAGGTGTCAGTGGCCCAGAAAAAATAGCCAAACTATGACGTGAGCATTACTGTAACCTTTTCAATTGTGTCAAAAGCAGCACAGTTAATATCAATTATGTACACACTGGTCTCTCTGCAGATACAATAGTAAGGGCAACAGATGTCCATGAGGCCATCGACAAACTGGAAAACAACAAAGCCTGTGGCATGGACTGCATTACTGCAGAACATTTAAAATATGCCAGCTACAAGCACTGCCCTCTGCTATCCATGTGCTTTACTGCATGTCTTGTTCATGGGGTCCTGCCCAACTCTATTATGTCAGTGTTGTTAATGCCTGTGATTAAAGACAAGGCTGGTAAGCTCAGTAGTCTTGATAACTATTGCCTTATTGCTTTAGCCAGCATCTTGTCCAAAGTACTAGAGAGAATATTGCTAACAAAGCTAGAAATGTATGTTCTTACCTATGACAACCAGTTTGGGTTTTAAAGAAAACATGGGACTGATTTCTGTATCTATGCTCTTAAAGAGATTGTTTTTGAGTACACAAGCATGAATTCATCTGTGTTTTTGTGCTTTATTGATGCATCAAAGGCATTTGACTGTTTTCATCACACAACTTGTTGCTTTTCATGTGAACAACTATGAGCAACATGTAACCTTGTCAGCATAAAGGGCTACTGGGGGGGGGGGGGGGGGGGGTGAAAGAAAATCAGTGTGATTCTGTTTTAAATAATAGGCAGGACGATGTTATTTTCCATGATGTGAACCGGGAGTTAGCTCCGTCCCCACGGGTACGCTGTGAGTAGTGAGACGAGGGAGACAGCGTGAGGCTAACAAAAAAGTAAATTTCCATCCCCTGGGTCAGAAAACGTGGATGCTTTCTCCTGCTGGGATTTTGTCAGAGAAACCTTTATATAACTGTTGAAGCAGCTTTGTCATGTTGGGATAAACTTTTGAATTCACCGGCATACTTCTTGGTGAGTTAAACTGTTTCTGAATGGGAAATTGTTAAGGTAGACCCACAACAGTGGTATGCTAATGCCTAGTGCTGGTAGGCTAATGAGTATTACATGTGAAACTGTGAGAGCTAAATTTCCCACTAGCTATATTAAGTTGGTTGTAACTTTGTATAAAAAAAAGTGTGGGTTATATTCATTTTGAGAGTATTGTGTGTGTGTATTCATGCACCAAGCGTAGCTGTATACTCTGTAAGAACAATGTACTCAGAAAAGGGGTTTTATTTTCTGTAGTTGCCCTGCGGCACGACACGGCGGCCAGTTTGAGGCTTCAGAAGAGCCCTGATTATTGTTCCCTTTGGTAAGAAACAGCTCTTATTAATGTTTTTGGTTCATTTTGTGTATGTTTATGTACACTGTTGAAATAATTCATGGAAATCTATTAGTATAATGCATCAAGGAAGAAAAGTTGGATGTAGAGTTTCTTTTGAATGTCAATCTGACTGTGTTATACAGGTCTTTTTTTTTTTTTTTTTTTTTTTATGTATGATCCAGGTCCAGTCCAAAGATGGCGAGCCACCATTCCAGGATCCTCTGAGATGATGATGGATGTTAGGAAGATTTGAGATTCTTTGGATGGACTGTGAACTCTGATGATTCTGCTCGAGCAGTAGGACTAAATTAGACTTTGCTGCTCCTCTGTATATCCTACAAGGAGTAAAGGACATTTTGACACTGGACTGAGTTAAAGGTGTTGACTGATACTACAAAGACGAAATCAGGTACCCCGGGGTGTATCCAAAATGATAGAATTACATTGCAGAGGGTCAACGCAGTGAATTTCAGACAGTCTCTGTGTTGTGAACTCTAGGGGCTCTACTTTCGACTCTGCCGCCGGCGCGGCATAGGCGCGATGCAAAGTCAGGTCCACTTTGCCGATGGGGCGTGGCGGCGCAGACTTTGGTATTTTCGTGCACTGCGCTGCCAGTGCATCTCCTCCTCCTTCTCATCTCAGTCCCACCCAGCGGCGCAACTCGGAAAGAGGGAGGGGAGAAGGCGTGGGGTGGGTTTGACACAGCCCAGTCAAATCTTCACCAATCACACCAGCTCCTCACCTCACCTTTAAATACGCCGCTGGATGACTGAGCCCGCGCTCAGGTCCTTAGATGGTCCTTGTCCTTGTAGGAAGTGTCCGATGCCCAAACTTCTCCCAGGAGGAGACTGACGTCACTCATGTCTCATGACACCTGTTTGTATATACTGTTTATTTTTTCTCATCATATATATATATATATTGTTTTATATTCTGTTCTATATTTTGTGGTATATTTTGGTTATATATATATTCTCAATATAAATATTTTGTTTTTATATTTGCTTTGTACATATATAGTTCTCTCGCTTTTCTTTTTCTTTCTAATTCTGTTCTTGTAAGGAGCACTGCAACAAAAACATCTTTGTAGATAACGTTAAGCATTACAATGTTAACATTGGTATTTGGAATTAAATGACGTGGGTAATAGCGGACAACGATCATCACTTATGTTTTTTCCATGTGTCTGTCTCTCTCTGTCTCTCGAGTGCTCTGAGATAAATGCGAAGCTAATTGATGAGTTTGCATCCCTGTTTCACCTGTGTACATTCAGTCAGGTTGAGTGACCATTACGCGTGCCGAACACGCTTGCGATGTGGTCAGATGAGATACTGATCCAAATATAGGACTGTATGTGCTGACACCGATAGCTGCATTAAATCGTGGCTGTTGCTAATTATTGATGGCAGTGTGTGTTCGACGACTGACCGAGCACTGCTGAAAACACTGTTAAAACCACGCTGCCGTCTTGTTGACAGTGTGATATATGGCGTCATGTGCCTGCCTGCGCTGCACAAAAATACCACTGCGCCAGGTGCACAGCCTGTGCCGCGCCGGCGGCGGAATCGAAAATAGAGCCCTAGATAACAAGACAACAGATGCTAGAGGTAAAACCAACCATATCCAGTAGTCTATAGAGAGTCTCCAAAAGATCCTCAGGCATCTTCACCTCCCAACTGTAAGGTAGCAATCCTCTCAACCTCCTGTTAACACCTGGAAGGGAAAGACATTTTTTAATGGAAACAAATCAGTGACAGTCTTAAACAAAGTAACAGTAAATCCCCAGCTTTGACAGGGAAAACTTGTTTGAGAAGCATCCACAATCCAGTGTGTGAACTAGGGCTCTCAGGGGAGCTCTTTTTTCTTTCGGGGGGTTGTTAAAGTGAGTCAGAATTTGATATTGTGCCACCACGCTTCAATGGTCATTGCAAGAATAGCATGCACATCGGTATCTTAATAAGAGTTAATTAACCCCATGCATGATGAGGTTGATCGTAATCATACATCAATAATAGCCTGATGAAACGCATGATCAGTGAAATGATGATATAGAAAGAAATGCATGACAAAAATAGTGTAGGAAGAGATTTATTTTTGTAAACAATTAATTGGAGGACTCTTATTTTCATGTTGACTGACTTTAATATTATTGGTTTATTGTTCTAAATTTTCTGTTGACCCATATTCTTTTCAGGCTGTGTTTAAGATTATTAATAGTCAGCAGAATGATACATTGCACCTGAGGGATGATCTTTGAGTTGTTGTAGCGGTGAATTGTTGGTCAGAAGTTGTTTGTGGCTGAGATTAAAAAGAGATACACGGTCTGCCATAGAAGCTGTCTCTGTGCTATTTCTTACCTACGACCAAAAAGACAGTCATTGAAATAATAGCTGTTAAAGTCACAAAAGCTACCGGCATAACAATAACATCCATCCATTTTCTATACCGCCTATCCCTTTTGAGGGGTTGCGGGGGGGGGGGGGGGGGGGGGGCTGGAGCCTATCCCAGCTGTCAACGGGTACACCCTGGACCGGTCGCCAGTCGATCGCAGGGCAACATATATACACAGACAACCATTCACGCTCACACTCACACCTAGGGGCAATTTTAGAGTCACCAATTAACCTAATGAGCATGTTTTTGGTCTGTGGGAGCCAGAGTACCCAGAGAGAACCCACGCACGCACGGGAAGAACATGCAAACTTCACACAGAAAGGCCCCGCCCGGGGATCGAACCAGCAACCTTCTTGCTGTGAGGCATGCGTACTACCTGCTGCGCCACCGTGCAGCCCATATCAATAACATATTGCCAATATTTTAGAGACCCCCCCCCCCCAAAAAAAAATGGCAAATCATATTTTCAGGGGAGATCAAGTCTCATTAAGGGGAGCAAAGCTCCCCCTGGCTCCCCCCTAGTTCACACCCTGCCCACATCCAAGAAAAATGTTTAACTGACTCACCTGAATCTCTTTTACACATGATCCATTCACAAGGTTTTTTTGTGTATCAAAATGGATTTATAAATTCCATTTAATTTGAACAACTTCAGTGTGTGTCATATTGTAGTATGTCTGTGATTGAATTCACATTTTAAAAAGCATGTTTTAATTACACCTGGAACTTAGTTGGCTAGCTTTCTAACTCTCGAAGAATTCCCAAGTAACTACAGTACATACCAAATGTAAACTAAACTGGTTTACACCTCCAACTTATGACAGTACAGGTTAAGAAAGAGTATGGACAGAACGCACTGCTGGATTGCAGGATGTTGGCCTCAGCCAGCAGTAGGAAGTGCTCAGTTCGTTTCCTCAGCTGCTGTTCAAAGGCGATGCGAAAAGCATCAGCGACCATCAACGCCTCCTCTCGCCGTGAACACTGAGCATCCAGCTGGAAAACACACACACAAGCAACTTACATTTACACAGTCATGTCTTAGCCTACTAATACTCTTCAGTCCAGTCAGTTTCCCCAGGCCTTGAAAACTGCAGTAATAAAACCTCTCCTAAAAAAACTAATCTAGATACTTCAGTAATAAAAAAAATTCAGGCCAATATCAAATCTTCGCTTTCTAGGAAAAATTATTGAAAGGGTTGTTTTTCAACAAACTCATGCTTTCATGATGCAGAACAATCTTTTTAAAGCATTTCATTCTGGATTTCGTCCACACCACGGCATTGAGACTGTACTTGTACTGTATCAAAGTTTTAAATGACATACATCTAAATAATGATGCTTCCAAAACCTCAGTCTTAGTGTTATTAGATCTCAGTGCTGGCTTTGATATGGTTGATCATGACATACTTCTTGACAGTTTGGAAAAGTGGGTGAGACTTACTGGCACTGTACTACACTGGTTCAAATCCTATTCACAGGATAGAGACTACTTTGTGTCAATTGGTGAGCATGTGTCTGAACGAAAAAAGATGATGTGTGGGGTGCCACAAGGGTCCATTCTCGGACCACTTCTTTTCAATATTTACATGTTGCCCCTAGCTCAGATTATGGAGCATCATAATATTTCTCATTATACTTACGCAGATGATACACAATTTTATATGTCTGTGTCATCACATGACTCAATCCCTTACTTTCACTGAGTGAGTGTATTCATCAAATCAATGAGTGGATGTGCCAGAATTTTCTTCAGCTTAATGCAGATAAGACAGAAGTGATTGTATTTGGCCCCAAAAATGAAAAGTCAAAGATCAGTGCTCTCCTTAACTCCATGTCACTGACAACAACAGATAAAGCCAGACATCTTGGTGTAATTATTGATTCTGATTTGAATTTTAACAACCATTTAAAGCTCATTACCAAATCAGCCTACTACCACCTGAAAAATATAGGCTAACCAGAATTAAGCAATGTCTGTCTATTCTGTCCCCTGCGTGCGTGGCTTCACGGAGTGACAGATAGCTAAACACTTAGTTGCTGGAAAAGTGAAAGATGACTCAGACGTATAGTAAGTTGAAGTCCATTTACTGAAGATCTTTGTCACCGCGACAATGCCAGGAACAATCTTTCTTGTGAAAAAACAAAGCTTCTCCAGGGCTCAACAGCAACGGATGCAAAATATTACAAGTCATAAGCACATTGTCATACAGGAACAAACAAGATGGCTGCTCTCATCTGAGCACCTGATCACATCACCATGGTAAGGTAAGCCAAGGACTTTCAAAATAAAAGAGCACCTTATAAAGAGCAAGAAACAATGTAGAGCAACATCACACTCCCCGTCTGGTATTGAACACAATAACACTATTAAAACAAACAGTAAAGCTCAGGAGGACAGAAATACAACTACTTCTGTTACAGGCCTGAGTAAGGTTCTAACAGTCCCACCATTAGTGACCTTCAGCTCAAGTTTGCGGACCCTTCCGTCGTTACCAGGGTGAGTCTTGGTGACAAGAGCCATGGGCCACAGGTTCCTTTTCACTTGAGCACCTCTGAGTAGAACCAGATCTCCTTCCTTGACATTAGGGCATGCGTCCTGCCACTTGCTTCTGGTTTGAAGAGTGGAGAGATATTCTCGCCTCCACCTCTCCCAAAAGACATTTGCCAAGTGCTGAACCCGCTTCCACTGCTGACGATGCAGACGAAGGATGCTGGAGGAGGAAGAGGGATGCAGACTTTCTGTGTAAGGATCTTCGTTGGAGTCAGAAGACAAGGTGACTCTGCATCAGTCGAGATGGGTGTGAGGAGTCTTGCATTTATTATTGCAGAAACTTCAGCCATAAAGGTTGAAAGTACCTCATGAGTGAGATGTGAGGGGCTGACTTGAGAAAGCATCAAGTCAAGCATCCGTTTTGAAACCCCAATCATTCTCTCCCATGCTCCTCCCATGTGAGAAGAGTGGGGTGGGTTAAACAACCATGTGCATCCTTCCTCACCAAGATACTTAGAGACGTCAGTCTCATCTTGCAGGATGATTTGCAGCTCTTTGCAGGCTCCTTTAAAGTTCGTGCCACAGTCAGACCGGATCAGCTTTGCAGGGCCACGCACAGCAAAGAAGCTGCGTAGAGCATTAATAAAGCTTGATGTGTCCATTGACTCTATAAGCTCATATAAAGGCATATAAAGAGTACTGCCCACCTCTTACTGTTAGCTGCCCCTCCTCTGGTGCGACGAGTGACGATGGTCCAGGGGCCAAACACGTCTAGGCCTACGTTGGTAAAGGGGGGTTCCATGCTGAGACGATCGGATGGGAGATCTGCCATCTTCTGTTCTGATGGCTTGCCACGTAGTTTGTTGCATTTGACACACTTACGCAGAATTCTGGCGATGCATTTCTTTGCTCCAACGATCCAGATACCAGCTGCGCGGATCGCTCCTTCAGTGAAAACTCGGCCTTGATGTTTGACTCTCTCATGGTAGTGAGTGATGAGTAATGTAGCGATATGGTTTCTCCCAGGAATAATAAGAGGATGTCTTTCCTCTATGTCAAGAGGTGCATGCTGGAGTCGTCCTCCTATTCGTAAGAGGTGGTGGTCATCGAAAATGGGGTTGCGTTTTCTCAAAGGGCTGTTTTTAGGAATGGCTTCTCCTTTCTCCAAACAAGACATTTCAGTTTGGTACGCCTCCTTTTGCACACATCCAATGATGGTTGTCTTTGCATGTGCCAATGCATCAGCTGTGTATGGCTTGAAACAATGATGCCAACCACTGCATTCTTGATTGCCACTGTTCTTCTCTGCCCCAAAGGACTGAACAACATGGATGAGGGAGGCTATACCTCTGACAAGAGACTGCCATGTGGAAAACCTTTCGAAGCGATGTGAACCGAGGCCTCTGTGAGATTCTGTTGCTGTGGCAGTGTGACATCCAACCTCCACATCGGTATCTGGGTCTATGAGGTCATATTCTTCTTCTGTAGTGATGCTCTTCTTTGGATGCCTCAGGAGATCTGGACCTGTGAACCAGATGGTGTCTGAGAGCTGAGCAGCAGGCACTGACGTTGTGGCGATATCTGCAGGGTTCTGACTGGTTGGGACATAATGCCACTGGTTTGGACGTTTGGATTTCCTTATCCGTTCCACCCTGTTGCTGACATACACATAGAACCTCCTGGTTTCGTTATTGATATATCCAAGCACTACCTTACTGTCAACATAAAAATGAAGATAGCTGGGGTCGATGTCCAGCTCACTCACAAGGAGCTCAGCAATCTCCACTGCCAGAACAGCTGCACCTAACTCAAGCCTGAGAACAGTATGGACTGATGTTGGGGCCAACTTGGCTTTTCCTATGATGAAACCAATGTGGCACGTCTCTTCCTCATCAACCACCTTAAGATATGCTACTGCTGCAATAGCCTTAACAGAGGCGTCTGAAAAGATTTGGACCTCTGTATGTTGAGCACCAGAGAGGCAGGCAGTGGTGTAGGCTCGAGGAATTTCAAGCTGTTCTAGACGTTGCAGAGAGTTCCTCCAAATAATCCATTCAGCCTCCTTGTCCGCTGAGAGAGGAGCGTCCCAGTCACTGATATCCATTGTGAGCTGTCGTAGTGAGTATAGTGACTCAAAAACGGAAACAAAGTCACCGAGAGGCTAAGTGAGGGAGCTTTGAATTCTTGACTCGCTACACAAACAACAAGCCATTTCCGTGTTTTCGATTGAGTTCGTATTTATTTCCAACGCCGCACAAACAGACAAACAGGGCAAGGCAAGGCAAGATGTTCTAAGGGCTTAGTTTGCAGTTAATTTAAGCGGTCAACAAAAAATACGCTCTCCCTACTCACCCCCTCTCCATGCCACCGCCGCCGCAGAACACAGGTAAATATACCCATTCATTCAATCACTCAATCACTGCTCCTAGACCACACCCCCCGCCATGACGTGCATGAATGATACAAAACAGATAGCTGAAGCCAACACACACACACACAAACCTGACTACATCCGCATATGGCACCTACAGTAAGTGCTTCCCTTGGATGATAACAGGAGCCAGGAGACCAAGTGGATCGAAGAGGCTGTTGATAGTTGCAAGCACTCCTCTTCGCGTGAATGGCTTTTCACTGTTCCCAACTCGGAATGTGAATACATCTTTGCTGAGATCCCAACTTAATCCAAGACTGCGTTGCACAGGAGGCGAGTCAATGTCCAGATCAAGGTCCCTCAAATCCTTTGCCTGATCTGTTGATGGAAATCCCTCCATGACAGCTGGGCAGTTGGATGCTATTTTATGGAGTCTCAGGTTGGAGGCTCCAAGCATGTCTTGGGCTGCTTTCAATAGATTGATGGCTGCGGTTGCAGATGGCAGCGACTTAAGCCCATCATCAACGTAAAAGTCTCTGTACATGAACTGTTTGGCATCTTCACCAAACTCATCTTCTCCATGTAGAGCTGCTCGTCGGAGCCCGTAGATAGCAACAGCTGGAGAAGGCCGATTACCAAACACATGGACTTTTATTCTATATTCCACGACTTCTTTGGTTGTGTCATTGTCTTTAAACCACAGGAACCGGAGGAAGTTCCTATGGTCCTCCCTGACAATGAAACTATGGAACATTTGCTCAATGTCTGCCATAATCACTAGCTGCTCACGCCTGAACCGCATCAGTACTCCCAGCAAGCCATTATTCAAGTCTGGACCTTTCAGCAGCACATCGTTGAGTGAAATGCCTTGATGTGAAGCACTGGAGTCAAACACGACCCGGATTTGGTCAGGCTTGCGTGGGTGATACACACCGAAACTGGGAAGGTACCAGCATTCTTCTCTTTCACACAGAGGTGGAGCTAATTCAGCATGATCTTGATCCAAGATTTTCTGCATGAAAGCCAGAAACTGACTCTTCATGACAGGCTTCCTATCAAGAGTGCGACAAAGGCTAGTGAAACGGGAGAGAGCTTGCTCTCTGTTGTTGGGAAGGCGTGGCCTTGGTGTGCGGAAGGGAAGTGGAGCCACCCAACTGTTAGCATCATTTATACACATCTCTCTATTCATCAGCTGAATGAAGTGTCTGTCCTCAATGGATGGGGCAACTTTGTTGTTGTCCCTCGTTTTTTCAAAGATCTTGCTCCTCAGTGAAAGATATCCAGCGTTCTGACTTATGCTGTCAGTAGAATGAGAGCTGAAAGTTTTGTTACTTGGATCTGTTGTGAACTTCTCTTTCAAAACCAAGTGGTTGGGACACGGACTGAAGTGAGAGTGGCGTCCATTCTCCAAAACATGAGTCCGGTATGTGTTGGCTCCCTTGGGCCTGTGTGCTGCACCTAAACAAACTTCTCCAACTACAACCCAGCCGAGGTCAAGTTTTTGGGCATACGGGGTGTTATTCGGTCCATTGCGCTGATCTCTCACCTTGTGGACCTGCAAGACATCCCGGCCAAGGAGCAGCAGAATCTGTGCATCGGGGTCGAGCTCAGGGATCAGGTGAGGGATGGATGCAAGGTGGGAGTGATGTTCTGCAGCTGCAGGAGTAGGTATTTCTGACCTGTCATCTGGAATATGGTTGCACTCAATAAGAGTGGGAAGAGGCACGCTGAGACTTCCATCCAGTGGCTGAGCGATGAAGCCACTTCCTCTTCTTCCTGACATCTCTGTAACTCCAGCACAGGTGCGAAGAGTGTAGGGAGAGTCTGAGCCTGCACGGCTGAACAAGTCAAAGAACTCAGTCCGAGCAAGAGACCTGTTACTCTGATCATGGAGTACAGCGTAGACCTTTTCTGATCTGTTTGGTTGCTCACTTGAATGCACCTTTATGAGGCAGATTTTTGAGCAGGAGCGGGATGTGTTGGCTTCTCCACACACGTCTGTGCATTTAGAAGTTATTTCAGAAGATCCTTCTTGCTTTTCCTCCCCGCCATGCTCTGAATCTGGCTCTTTGACAGTCCATGGAGCTGGTCCTGGGTGAAGAGCTGTCACATGTTTATCAGTTTGACATTCTTTGCACTCAATGACTGTTTTGCAGTCCTTAGCCATGTGATCAGTTGATGCACAGCACCTGAAACAAACCCCACTCTCCTTAAGAAAGGCTTTGCGTTCTTCCATTGTCTTAGCCCGGAAAGCTCTGCATCGCTTGTTGACATCCAGGTTACTGCTTTTACTTGTGGTCTCCGTAGGTTTTGTGGTAGCTATTGTTGTGATCTCTGTTTTGTGTGATGATACTTGACCTCTTGATGAAGCATAACTCTTCACAGGGTTACCTGACTTCACCGCTATCGTGCTAGATGAGCTTAGTGTGAAACTTGGGTCATTACGGATTTGAGCTTCCCTGACGACAAAATCCACAAAGAATGAGAACGGTGGAAACTGGACTTGGTTCTGCATCTTGTACATGCTACCTTGTGACATCCATTTCTCCTGAAGTGCATACGCCAGTTTCTCAACTATTGGGTTAACACCTCGGGATGTATCCAAATAGACAAGTCCAGGTAAGTAACCTTCTAGCTTTGCTGACTCCAGTTCCCTCAGCAAATCACCAAGTTCTCTTAATCTGAGGGGGTTTTTATTTCCTACCCTCGGGAACCTCTCAAGCTTGTCCAAAAGAGCCTTCTCTATTGTTTCAGGTGAACCATAGCACTCATCCAGACAGATCCGGGCCATTCTGAGCCCAGCCACAGGGTCGCTAACATGAACGGCTCTGATTCTTCTGACCTGTTCTGATGACTGAGGACCCAACCACTTAACCAGAAGGTCAAGTTCTTCACTGCAGGTAAGTCTCAATCCTTGTATGGCATTTGTAAAGGTTGATTTCCATCCCCAGTAATTGTCTGGTCGGTCATCGAACTTGACCATTCCAGATGCCATGATGATGTCGAGCCATGTGAGTAACAAAGTCGTTCATACCAGTGGGGTCTGACCCATGTGGTTGTGGCGTCTGCGTCGCAAGTGGGGTTGTGTGTTCGCGAGGTCCCTTCATGGGAGACTGCGTCTTTGTTGGACATTGAGAGGTTGGTTGATTCTTGCTTTGTGCTGCAGAGAAGCAGTTGCGGTGCATGGCAGGTGTAGGAGTGATGTGCAAACCATCTCCAGTCACGAGAGTGGGGTTATGTTTGCTGCCATGATGTGACGGAGATTGAGGGCCTTCATGTTCGTTAACAGGTGCAGCGTTAA
The DNA here is from genome assembly GCF_039877785.1 of Chaetodon trifascialis. Lineage (NCBI taxonomy): Eukaryota > Metazoa > Chordata > Actinopteri > Chaetodontiformes > Chaetodontidae > Chaetodon > Chaetodon trifascialis. The sequence goes on along the minus strand of NC_092061.1, from coordinate 30,141,998 downwards.
CTCCAGAATGGGACAGTGATTGGTGACTAGGCTGGATTCCAGAGTGACATTCAACGTAGTCACTTGTTCTCTTCTCTCTGGACTCGTGGAATAGCTGCAATGTTCAGTGAGCCTGCTTCAGATTCCAGTTGTGCAACAGCTGCTTCCAGAATCTCTGCCTCAGCTTCTGCAGCAGCAACCTCTTTTTCTTGCTTCAGTGCGTTTAAAGCTACCTCCTCCACCTTAAGCTGAGCCTTTTCGACCATGAGCTCAGTTTCTTTTTTAACAAAGACCGAGCGAGCACGTGCTGCCTCTGCTCTGGCACGTGCTTTAGCTGCTACTAAACCAGCTGAAGATTTGCTAGAACTAGAAGATGAAGTAACAACTGACCTGGTCACATGCGAGTTAACAGATGGTGGTCGGGCTGGAGCATTCTGCTGTTCCTTCGTATTTCCGTTATTGTCCATCTTGTATGCTGACGTGTGCAGTGGACGTAGAGCTTGTGTTTTTCCTGCTGTGTTGGGCCCACCGTGATGCTGTTTTTTCACTATTCTGTCCCCTGCGTGCGTGGCTTCACGGAGTGACAGATAGCTAAACACTTAGTTGCTGGAAAAGTGAAAGATGACTCAGACGTATAGTAAGTTGAAGTCCGTTTACTGAAGATCTTTGTCACCGCGACAATGCCAGGAACAATCTTTCTTGTGAAAAAACAAAGCTTCTCCAGGGCTCAACAGCGACGGATGCAAAAGATTACAAGTCATAAGCACATTGTCATACAGGAACAAACAAGATGGCTGCTCTCATCTGAGCACCTGATCACATCACCATGGTAAGGTAAGCCAAGGACTTTCAAAATAAAAGAGCACCATAAAGAGCAAGAAACAATGTAGAGCAACATCACACTGTCCAAAGAAGACATGGAAAAACTTGTTCATGCATTCATTTTCAGTAGGTTGGACTATTGCAATAGAATCTTTACTGGCTTAAACAAAAAAACAATTAGGCAACTACAGCTGATCCAAAATGCTGCTGCACGAGTCCTTACAAACACCAGAAAAATGGACCATATCACACCAGTCCTCAGATTACTATATTGGCTTCCTGTGAGTCAAAGAATAGACTTTAAAATCTTACTATTGTTTTACAAAACATTAAATGCTCTAGGACCAAAATATATTCTAGATTTATTAACCCCATATGAAGTATCCAGACCTCTCAGGTCATCAGGGACAGGTCTATTATGTGTTCCCAGAATCAGAACCAAACAAAGTGAAGCAGCTTTCAGTTGTTATGCTCCTCACCTGTGGAACATTCTCCCTGCACCAACTGTCAGCTCATTTAAATCTGGGTTGAAAACATTATTATTTGCTAAAGCTTTTACTTAAAGTAAATATATCTGCTCAATTATTTTAATCATTCTAAATGCTAAATTATTGTCTTTTACTGGCTTCTGTTTTCAATTTTCCTTTCGATGTATTTTATTTTTGTTTTTCTATTCTCTATTTCTTTGAAATGTATGATTTTAATGTATTTTTATGTTTCTGTGAAGCACTTTGAATTGCCTGGTGTATGAATTGTGCTATACAAATAAATCTGCCTTGCCTTTAACATCTATCTCTCTATCTATGTATCTCTACCCCCCCCCCCCCCCCCCCCCTATATAGATAGTTTTTTGTTTTGTTTTTTTCTCAACATTAAATTCATACATGCACTCTGAAGTTGAAGGTGAAGTCCGTTTGTCTCCATGTGCACCATGTGCATCTGCAATACTGCTCTGCATGTTCAATTCAATTCAATTCAATTCAATTCAATTCAATTCAATTCAATTCAATTCTATCTGTTGTTGAGACAAAAGAAAAAAAGATGGACTTTTTACCGTTTGGTTATGTATTTCTTTAGCTTAGTCAAATTAACCTATTTAAGTGCTTAAACTCCTAATTGGGCATGCTGCTGCAGAGCAATACAGAGTAGAGTAGGGAGCTGCAGTCAGAGAGCATGCAGCAGCAGACAGAGCAAAGCGGAGGAGACAACTGAGACGCTATTGATCAGTATGTTTTGTTTATAAAATTAAATCAAATCTATCATTTTCTAAACTAAGCAAATGTAACTTTACTTGCATTCATCGATTTTTTTAAGTTAAAAATAGCATGTTTAATCTCTTTCATTGTAAGCATGGTTTCATGTGAAGTAAGAAAATTTAAATTCAGTTCAATTGGCAATGATTAAAAATAAAAATAAGCCCAGTGGTTAAGAGGGTTAAGTTAAAAGTGTAACCTAAAAGGGATGAATAGTTGATTTAAAAAGACTTTAACGCTAAAAAAAGCACAAATTATTAAGCATTTCATTTAACTCAGCTGTGAAATTACTCTGAATTAAGAATAACAGAGACAGACAGACAGACAGACAGACAGACAGACAGACAGACAGACAGACAGACAGACAGACGTGCAATCGCAGTAAAAGTGACAGTGGATGTAATAATAGTAGTAGCAGTTGCAGTGGATGTCAGGCAGGGCCATGGCAGGAAATGTAGCTGCAATCCACAATCCAGATTCAGCTACTATCCATGGGAACCTGTGAGACAACAAAGCACAGACTCCTGCGAAGAAGCTAAATTAGTAACATGCTGTGGTAGGACATGAAAGCATGCAGATGGAGAAGGAGAGAAGGACAGAGGAGCTTGGTGTATCTTTGGAGGTCCCCTGACAGTCTAATGCTATAGCAGCATAACTAGAGGCTGGTCCAGGACAGGCCTGAGCCAGCCCTAACTATAAGATTCATCAATAAGGAAAGTTTTAAGCCTACTCTTCAATGTAGAGACAGTGACTGTGTCCTGAACAAAGACTGGAAAATGGTTCCACAGGAGAGGAGCTTGATAGCTCAATGCTCTGGCTCCTGTTCTGCTTTTGGAGAATTCAGAAACCATAAGTAAGCCTGCATTCTGTGAACTCAGTGTTCTAGTGCAGTAATAAGGTACTTTGAGCTCTTTAAGATGAGATGGTGCCTGATCATTTACGCTTTGTAAGTAAGGAGAAGGATTTTAAATTCTATTCTACATTTTACAGGGAGCCAGTAAAGAGTGGCTGACATTGGAGAAATATGATCTCGCTTCCTTGTTTTTGTCAGAACAAGTGCTGCAGTGTTCTGGAACAACTGGAGAATATTCAGTAATGAATTTGGGCAGCCTGATAGTAAGGAATTGCAATAATCCAACCTGGAAGTTACAAATGCATGGACTAGTTTTTCCGCATCATTTTGAGATAGGATCATGTCCTGATCAAGGATTCTTTGGATTCTGGAGGCCAGCACAATGCCACCCATAACTGCTATGCCATCAGAAAGTGAGTTTCAAAAGTGTTTAGGGCCTAGTACTATAACTTCAGTTTTGTCCAAGTTTAGCATCAGAAAATTGCAGGTCATCCAGGTCTTTATGTCCTGAAGACATGCTTGTATCATATTTAACTGATTGGTTTCTTCTGGCTTCATTGATAAATATTGGTGGGTATCATCTGCATAGCAATGAAAATTTATTGAGTGCTTCCTGATAATCTTCCCTAAAGGAAGCATATATAAGTTGAATACAACTGGTCCAGGCACAGAACCCTGTGAAACTCCATAGTTGACTTTAGTGAGCACAGAGGAATCCTCATTAACCTGCACAAACTGAGAGCAATCTAAAAAGTAGAATTTAAACCATCTTAGCACAGTTCCCCTAATGCCAATGAAGTGTTCTTCTGCAATAGGATACCATGCTCGATGGTCTTGAATGCAGTACCAAGATCTAATAAGACTAGTACAGAGACAAGTCCTTTATCTGATGCAATTAGAAGGTCATGTGTAACTTTAACCAGTGCTGTCTCTGTGCTATGATGCACTCTAAATACTGAAGAAATCCTCAAATTACCTTTTGTTATTTAGAAAGTCACACAGCTGATAAGCAACTGCTTTCTCAAGAAATTTAAGAGAAAGTGAAGTTTGGATATTGGTCTATAGTTGGCTAAAACCCCTGGATCAAGACTTGGCTTTTTAAGTAGAGGATTTATTGCAGCTACTTTAAAGGACTGTTGTTCGTAGCCTGTTAAAGACACATTGATCATGTCTAATGAGCTAAGCAGCTAGAATACAGGTTGATGATTTTGATGATGAAAATATTGAAATTAGTTGGTGAAGGACAACAGGTGAAAAACAGTCTATGGTTTCTCTGTTTGAAGACAAAACAGTACCTGTTGATGGTAGGGGCAGATAAATTCTGTAATAGTAAGAAGAAGCTCATGAAGTCAGTACTGTTCAGAGCTAAAGGAATACAGGACAGTTTAGGACAGTAATGTCTGTTCAGACTGTATTCCAGGAGAACTTTCTCCTTACAAATGAGAGTTAGCAGTTTCAAAAATTCAGTTACCTCCTTGTCAATAAACAGTGCTGCAGTTCAACCTTTCTTTTAAGTTTAGAAAGACATATTATTGAAAAAACTGTCTCATAGACCAACTGTCCTCCAGCAGTACTTTGAGAGCATTGTAGGCCAGAAGGGTCATCAATATGAATTGACTCTACAGAGACCATAAATGTGACCCGCCATGAGAAAACAGCAACAAGTCGGCCCAGCGCAAGTTGTGTAAGCAACGAAAAATGGATTTTTTTCAAAAATTAGTGATTTTCGTTTTTTTGCAGAATATGTAAGTTGAAATGAAGAAGCCACTCCATGTTTCAAATAACAGTATTGGGGGCCTTAAAACCATAAACTTTGTATTTGATTATTTGGTTGTTTTCGAGGAAATTCTTGGTCCTAGTTGGGGGTGTGGTGATTCAACAGTAAATTAGCATACTGGCTTTCTTCGGCTATTCATGTGCTTCTGTTCTTTTTTCGGCCAATCAGCTGCATGTTAAGAGGGAACCACATGGCTACTTATGTAGCTTATGGTTATGCCGACAACGATCTCACTTCTGACTCTGAACCTGAGCTCGAAGATGAAACTGAAAAAATCGACAGGAGCGACTGCATTACACTGGAGAACATCCCTGATCGACAGTTGACCTTAGCTGAAGATAAAGACAATGAAGAATACGATGAAGAGTAGTAGTAGTGATGGAGGTGCATGCCGACGCAGCAGCTCCTCTCTGTCCCATTAATGTGGTGTCTACATGTTCGTCTTCGTTGGTGTGTTTGAGTGATTTGATGTTTTCATTGCGCTTGTTTGTCCCAATCTGCACATACAGCTGTGGGACTCTTTTTGACATCGGCAGTTACTCAACCTCGGCCTACTCTGGTGGCCCATTTCGACACTGACCTCCACTACTGCAGCGTGCCCGCAGAGGAAGTGCCATAGGCGGTGCGAAAGGAGGCGGAAGCAGGGAAAGCACAGGGTATCCAGGCTAGGCTAGCAGCGAATCCACACAAGTCAGCTATACCGTCTATCGTAAACTGGGCTATACTGGAAAAACTGGACTATATACACCTTCTGAGATCGACCCACCAGACCGTGAGAGAGTTTTCGTTTTTACGTAAACATGGCTCAGTAACAGCATACCGGACTCCGCCATCCAGCTGGACCGGCTTACATGCTATTGAGCAGACAGACCCGTGGCAGTGGGGTCTGTGTTGAAATCAGAGATGCTTGGTGTCAAGAGGCTGTGGTGACCAAGCCAAGTGGGCTTTGTTCTTCACCCGCTTCAATTTCTCTCTCTCCTACAGACCCAGGTCCAACATCAAACCTGACGTTCTGTCCCAACAGGGGAGGAGACTAATCAAGATCCCACTCTCATCCTACCATCCTCCTGTCTGGTGGCCCCGATCACTTGGGAAATCGAAGAAAGAGTAACAAGCACCGCAGAGAATCAATCCGGTCCAGTACTCGTGCTCTTGAGCTTCTGTATGTCCCCCCTGTGCGGATGTACTCCAGTGGAGCCACGCTTCGAGGCTAACATGCCACCCTGGGGCCTGCCACACCATTGAGGTAATCTGGTGGTCAGCCCTGGAAGGATGTGAGAGGGTTCATCAAAGTGTGCACTGTTTGCAGCCAACAGAAGGTGACACATCGTGCCCCTTCAAGTTACCTCTGGCCTCTTCCAGTTGCACACCACCCTTGAACAGTGGTTCTGATGGTGGCCGACCGGTTCAGAATTTGACTTCCATCTTCATGGGCTCCCAAGGGAAGGGGTCTCCGACCGAGAGCCTCAGATTACGTCCACCTTCTGATGTGAGTTTTGCAGACTCCTGGGAGTGACAATCAACCTCTCTTCTGGGCTTCATCCCCAGACCAATGGGCAGACGGGCAGGATCAATCAAGTCATGGAGGTGGCTCTCCGCTGCATTGCCTCCCAGAATCCCACGTTTTGGTCTCGTCAACTGTTGTGGATGGAGTATGCACACAACTCTCAAATTTGAAGAATGGCTCAATTTCACATTGGAATAATAAAAATACAGTGTCTTTGGCTTACTGCACAGCAATAAAAGAAAGAGTTAAACAGTTTGATGGCCGTTGGAGTGAGGGACCTGCGGAAGTCTCCCTTCTTACAGGCTACCACTGTCTTAATGTTAAATGTGGAATGTGGAATCGGTGTGTACCTATGCTAAAATGATGTCGGACTCCGTAGTTTTCTCTGGACCTCTGCCAAATCTGACCAGTGATGACATGTTTAGCCGCATGTCATCATTCAATGACTGGCTGTCGAGGTGATGTCCAGCGAACGGTGTGGGCTTCATTGATAATTGGCAGACTTTCTGGGGAAGACCTGGTCTGATTAGGAGAGACGGCATCCATCCCACTTTGGAGGGAGCAGATCTCATCTCTAGAAATCTGACTGATTTTATTTATGAACCTAACCCCTGACAACTCAGAGTTGAGACCAGGAGGCAGAGCTGCAGTCCTACAGGCTTCTCTGCGCCTCCATTAGAGCAGTTACCCACCTAACACTCCATAGAGACTGTGTCTGCCCCCCGACCACATAAACTAAGTAAACCAAAAGTACAGAGAAGAGGAGTTAAACATAAGAATCTAATTCAAATTAAAACAACCTCTGCAATAGTACAACAAGATAGGAGAATTAAATGTGGACTCCTTAACATCAGATCTCTGTCCGCTAAAGCTGTTCTAGTAAATGAGTTAATATCAGACCATAATATTGATTTATTTTGTCTGACTGAAACCTGGCTGTGTCCTGAAGAGTATGCGAGCCTGAATGAAGCGACTCCCCCGAGCCATATTAATACTCACATTCCTTGAGGCAGCGGCAGAGGAGGTGGAGTTGCAGCCATTTTTGACTCAAGCCTTTTGATCAACCCTAAACCTAAACTCGACTATAACTCCTTTGAAAGCCTTGTTCTCACTCTTTCTCATGAAAAATGGAAAACAGTGCAGCCAGTTTTATTTGTTATAGTATAACGCTCTCCTCTCTGAATTTATAGCTGAGTTCTCGGAGTTTCTATCAGGTTTAGTCCTTAAAGCAGATAAAGTAATATTGTAGGTGACTTTAATGTACATGTCGACGTTGATAATGACAGCCTTAGCACTGCGTTTATCTCAGTATTAGACTCAGTTGGCTTCCTTCAGAATGTACATGAACCGACTCACTATTTTAACCACACCCTCAACCTTGTTCTGACATATGGCATTGAAATCGAAGACTTAATAGTCTCCTCACAGAATCCTCTTTTATTGGACCATCATTTAATAACTTTTGAATTCATATTACCAGACTACCAGCCAGTAGGCAAAAATTCTTATACCAGACTCCTGTCTGATAGTGCTGTAGCTAAATTTAATGATATGATCCCATCAGTATTTAATTCAATGCTATGTTTCAATACAACAAAGGATTCCTATGCTAACGTTAGTCCCTCCCAGATTGACTACCTGGTTGATCGTGCTACAGGTTCATTGCGTATGACACTTGACTCTGTTGCTCCCCTAAAAAAGAAGAAAATTAAACAGAGGAGGTTAGCTCCATGGTATACTCCTCAAACCCGCAAATTAAAGCAAACTTCACGGAAAATAGAAAGGAAATGGCGTTCTACCAATTTGGAAGAATTTCGGTCCGCCTGGCAAGACAATCTTAAAATATACAGGAAAGCCCTCCGCAGTGCCAGGGCAGCCTATTACTCTGCACTAATAGAGTAAAATAAGAACAATCCCAGGTTTCTCTTCAGTTCTGTAGCCAGGCTGACAGAGAGCCATAATTCTGTTGAATCATGTATTCCTTTAGCTCTGAACAGTAATGACTTCATGAGCTTCTTTAATGGTAAAATTCGAACTATTAAAGACAGAATTCATCGGCTCCTGCCGTCAACAGGTACTGTTTTGTCTTCAAACACAGAAACCGTAGAAACTGTTACTCAGTCTGTCGCAGTTTTAGACTGTTTTACTCCTGTCGACCTTCACCAACTAATTTCAATAATTTCATCATCAAAATCATCAACCTGTATTTTAGATCCTATCCCAACTAAGCTGTTCAAAGAAGTATTACCTCTAATTGACTCTTCAGTATTAGACATGATCAATCTGTCTTTATCAACAGGCTACGTACCACAGTCCAGTAGCTGTGATAAAACCGCTACTTAAAAAGCCTACTCTTCATCCAGGGGTTTTAGCCAACTATAGACCGATATCCAACCTTGGCAGTTGCCAATCAGCTGTGCGACTTTCTAAACAATAATAGTTTATTTGAAGATTTCCAGTCAGGATTTATAGTACATCATAGCACAGAGACAGCACTGGTTTAAGTTACAAATGACCTTCTAATTGCATCTGATAAAGGATTTGTCTCTGTACTAGTCTTATTGGATCTTAGTGCTGCATTTGACACCATTGACCATGGCATCCTATTGCAGACACTGGAACACTTCATTGGCATTAAGGGAACTGCGCTAAGCTGGTTTAAATCCTACTTGTCAGATCGCTCTCAGTTTGTACGCGTTAATGACGACTCCTCTGCGCTCACTAAGGTCAGCTATGGAGTTCCGCAGGGTTCTGTGCTTGGACCAATTCTATTCACCTTATATATGCTTCCTTTAGGTAAGATTATCAGGAAGCACTCAATAAATTTTCATTGCTATGCAGATGATACCCACCAATATTTATCAATGAAGCCAGAAGAAACCAATCAGTTAAATATGATACAAGCATGTCTTCAGGACATAAAGACCTGGATGACCTGCAATTTTCTGATGCTAAACTCAGACAAAACTGAAGTTATAGTAGTAGGCCCTAAACATCTCAGAAAGTCACTTTCTGATGACATAGCAGCGATGGATGACATTGCGCTGGCCTGTAGCACCACTGTAAAGAATCTGGGAGTTATCTTTGACCAAGACATGTCCTTTCACTCCCATGTAAAACAAATTTCAAGGACTGCCTTTTTTCACCTACGTAATATTGCAAAAATCAGGCATATTTTGTCTCAAAATGATGCAGAAAAACTAGTCCTTGCATTCGTAATTTCCAGGCTGGATTATTGCAATTCTTTACTATCAGGCTGCCCAAATTCGTTGCTGAATATTCTCGTCTGACATCCACTGCAACTGCTACTGCTATTATTACATCCACTGTCACTGTTACTGTGATTGCATGTCTGTCTCTCTGTCTGTCTCTCTCTCTTTCTCTCTCTCACTGCATTTCTGTCTGTCTGTCTGTCTGTCTGTCTGTCTGTCTGTCTGTCTGTCTGTCTCACTCTCCCTCTCTTGCTCTCCCTCTCTCACCCAACCGGTCGAGGCAGATGGCCGCCCACCCAGAGTCTGGTTCTGCTCGAGGTTTCTGCCTGTTAAAAGGAAGTTTTTCCTCGCCACTGTCGCCAAGTGCTTGCTCATGGGGGAATTGTTGGTTCTCTGTAGATAAAAGAGCTTGGTCTGTACCAGCTCCATATGGAAAGTGTCCTGAGACAACTTCTGTTGTGATTTGGTGCTATACAAATAAAATTGAATTGAATTGAATTGAATTGAATTGAAATTGAATTCATGCAGAGTGTAAGAGGGGTTGTCCATGATTGGATGTCAGCTTGGCTAACATTCTCCTCTCCCACCTCTACCTCTGTACACCATTGAGGCCCTCCAGGACAGAGCCAGCCCTCAAGACCTGGTTGCAGTAAATGCAGCTGCACAAGCATACACAGCTTGAAACAAACACAGACAGGAAACAAGGCCAGTTTTTCATTCTTAGGTCACATCATCACAGAAGAGGGAATATCCCTCGCTGCAGACAGAGTGAACGCAATACAGACCATTCTAAAGCCAACTACAAAAAAATAAGTGATGAGTTTTCAAGGCATGACACCAAAATTGAAGCTCCCCTAGCAGCAACAGCAGACGGAAAAGTGCTAATGGCTCACCAGAAAGGCAAATTGACACCCAAAGCAGAGGAAGCATTTTTAAATCTGAAAACAACCTTAAGTCCATGCCCACACTAGGACTACCAGACATGACAAAAGCATTCACACAGATGAAGTACATGAAAGAAATGTTTACATGGCTTCAGGTTGGTTGCAGGAACATGGAGGAGTTTTCCTTCGGAAAACACTCCATAGATTTTCATTGCTATGCAGATGATACTCAGCTATATTTATTAATGAAGCCAGACTCATGTGTGTGTTAAGATCCTAGATGACCTGCAATTTGATAAACTTCGACAAAACTGAAGTTATAGTACTAGGCCCCTAAACATTTTAGAAACTCATTTTCTGATGAAATAGCAGTTATGGATAGCATTGCGCTGGCCTCCAGCACCACTGTAAAGAATCTGGGAGTTATTTTTGATCAGGATATGTCCTTTAACTTCCATGTAAAACAAACTTCAAGGACTGCCTTTTTTCACAGGTAAATCCTGTCTCAAAGTGATGTGTGAAGTGAGTTTTTCTGCATCACTTGCATTTGTTACTTCCAGATAGGGTTATTGTAATTCCTTACTATCAGGCTGCCCAAATTTATTGCTAAATATTCTCTAGTTGATCCAGAACACTGCACCACATGTTCTGACAAAAACAAGGAAGAGAGATCATATTTCTCCAATAATACCCACTCTGTACTGGCTCCCTATAAAGTCCAGAATAGAATTTAAAATCCTTCTCCTTACTTACAAAGACATAGAAGGTCAGACACCATCTTATTGTACTTTATTACCCCTACTAGAATACTGCACTCTCAAAATGCAGGTTTACTTATGGTTCCTAAAGTCTTCAAAAGCAGAATTGGAGCCAGAGTCTTTAGCTATCAAGCTCCTCTCCTTTGAAACCATTTCCAGGTAGACATTATCTCTACATTTAAGAGCAGGCTTAAAACTTCTCTTTTTGATGCAGCTTATAATTAGGGCTGGCACAGGCGTGCCTTGGATCAGCCCTAAATTATGCTGCTATAGAATTAGTTGGGGGACTTCCAATGGTACAACGAGCTTCTCTGTCCTTCTCACCCTTTCCACCTGCAAGCTTCCATGTCCTACTTAGGCATATTACTGTACTAAATTAGCTTCTTACCCGGAGTCTTTATACTTTCTTGTCTCACAGGTTCCCGTGGATAGTGGTTGAACCTGGATTGTGGATTATAGCTACGTCTCCTGCCATGGCCCTACCTGACATCCATTGCAACTGCTACAACTATAGTCAGACTTCATTATTATTACACCTATAATACTGTATTGCGTACATATACATATCTGTTACTAATACATACATATATCACACACATAAATATACCATATATATATGTACTATGCTATATCTTCTCTCTTTCTCTCTCTCTAATATTATTTTATTTATATCTTCCTGAGTCATTTTAACAAAGTCATTTTAACATACTCTTCTGAAAATCCTGGGGCTGAAATGTCTTTTTAAAACTTTATCCTAGAAAGGAAAAAGAGCTTTGATTCAGTCACACTATATTCCCACTGCCTAACCTGCGCCTTGGACCATCCCTTAAATAAATACAGCAGTCCTAGCTTATGTTTTTTTGGTTCATTTTACCTTATCTGTGCAAAAACAATGCAGGATGAAAACAGGAAGTGCCTTGTGCAGCCTACCCAACACCAGAAGGACCACTTGAACAGGGGCAAAAAACATTGCTGATATGTGGTAAAAGTTAGTGAGAGCATGGCAGATACAGTCACAAAAATACTGATCAGAAAGATCATTCCATGGTGTGGCATTTTAAACTAAATCAGCAGTGACAATGGTCAATGTTTTGTGAGCCAAGCAATACAACATGTGGGTAAATATTTTGGTATTCACATGATATATCTTCATGCCTACCACCCTCAGACTGGAGGTGCTGTGGAAAGAGAAAATGGTACACTGAAGTGTTGTGAGGAGACAAGACTGAGCTAGACAAAAGCACTCCCACCAGTGCTTATGCAAATGAAGCCAAGAAGGAGGGTCAGAAGTGGACTGATTCCTCAATTGGGGCCCCAGGCAGACATCCACAGACAAGAGTGATGATGAAATGTTGCATTATTGTAATAACCTCTCTTCTACACTTGCAAATGTTCAGACAAGTTAAAAATGCACTCTTGGCAACCAAAAGGAAGCTGCATGACCTGGGACCAGGAGATAGGGTTGTAATATGAGTCGTCAACAGGAGGAACTGGAAGGCTCCATGATACCTTGGCCCATACCAAGTGCTACTGATGACAGAAACAGTTGTAAATATCAGAGAGTACAACTTGGGTTCATGCAAGCCATTGCAAGAGGGTTAAAATCGAGGCTACCCCTTCAACAGTTGACCAAATGCTTAACACACAGTAAGACAACTGAAACTGTCACCAGCTCTGTGCCACTGCCCAGGGAGGGACAAATGATAGCACTAGGAACACTTGTCTTCCACGCTCAAGAAAGGGGCCCAGAGATTAAGGTGAGAGGGTGGGTACTCGCAACAACTGCTGTTTTGACAATGGTCAGAGATGACCATAGCATCCCTTCAGACGACCAGGATGCAGCCTCAGAAGACTGTGCTGGCTAAACACTACTGGCAATATTGGAGGTGTTCCCCCTAATCGGCATCAGAAAACCCTGGCAAAATGCCACCAACCAGCAACAGCCACAATCACATTTGCACAAAATGTTCAGTGGACATTCAGAAACAGGAATTTTAGCATTTTAGCGTCTGTGCCACTGTTCCTGCTTTTTGTAATACTTGCTTGTTGTAATAACTTAATTTCCCTGGTGTGGGATCAATAGAGCCTTAATTTATATTTACGTTTTTTTATTCTCAGTTTTGACGGGCTAAGCTCATCAAAACCTTTATGGCTAGTGAGCATATTATTGTCAAAAGGGGGAAATGTCGTGGAAAATTTTTGCTTGTGCTTGTGTAACCACTTCTTTTTAAGGTATAACTTTCCTTCAGAAAAGACTGCAATCTGACTTAATGATCAGGTCACAGGTCCATCAGCCTCAGCCTCTAATGCCCAGAATATTGGAGCTCAGTGCTATGTCCCTGAAACCAAAGTGTTTGGATTTGAACTGTTTAGCTTTTTTATTTCCTGTTTTATTTTGCAGTCACGCCTTGTGTGTCAAAGTTTATTTTAGTCCTGTGTTTTCCCGCGATTGTGATTGAAGTTTCCCGGCTGTTGAAGCATGCCGCAAAGTGAATGTTAGCATAACCAAAGTTATTTTTGGCAGCGGACCGAGCTGGCCAATGGGGCGATACCAGGTGTCAGACACTCCCAACTTCCAACCAAAGCCTAATTTCCACAGCAGCAGCTGATTAATTTCTCCTGGAAGAATGATGGAATGAGTATTTGGTCTCTTAAACAAACACCTTGTAGACAGTTGGTCCCAGCTTGTTTCAAACAAGCCAATGTTCAACAACCACTTCTCAAAAAAACACGTCTCTACTCCTATCTCTAATTTACCTTGTATAGCTAAGATCTCAAATAAGCCCAGTTACACTCTGATTTCTTCTAGCAAACCAGATGATGTCAAATGTAAAACTGAGGAGGGTAGCTGAAACGGGAGATCAGGAGAAGCAGAGAGCTACAGGAGGAAACTGGAGGAGCATCTTCACACTTCAAAGACTACGTTCACCTCCCCCCTCACCAAAAGACTACTTTACTGTGTCCAATGTGGTAGTTTTTCTGTTTGTTAGTCCCACTTTGTGGTTTCCTTAGTTGGTCTGTTTGTCTGTTCGTGGAGTAGTAGAATTAATGTTTAGGGCTGAATTTGTGTTTTCTTGAACTTTGGGTTTTTGGTTGTATTTAGTGTTTATTGTTTGATTGTAATAAACCGTTTGTGTTTTGAACAGCTCCCTTTGTTTCTCATGCTGTTCGTTTCTGCCTCTTGGGTCCAAATCAAAATTACATTGATTTACTAAACGTAACAATCATCAGCTTTGTCAAATGGTGTGAACTGAATCACCTGCACATAAATGCCAGCAAGACAAAGGAGATGGTGAATGATTTCAGAAGAAAGGTACCACAGACTACACCGGTGAACATCCAAGGCTTGGACATTGAGATTGTGGGGGATAACAAATACCTGGGTGTTCACCTCAACAATAAACTGGACTGGACTAACACCACAGATGTCCTGTAGAGGGGCTGCACGGTGGCGCAGCAGGTAGTGCGCGTGCCTCACAGCACGAAGGTTGTCGGTTCGATCCCCGGGTCAGGCGGGGCCTTTCTGTGTGAAGTTTGCATGTTCTTCCCGTGCATGCGTGGGTTCTCTCCGGGTACTCCGGCTTCCTCCCACAGACCAAAAACATGCTCATTAGGTTAATTGATGACTCTAAATTGTCCGTAGGTGTGAGTGTGAGTGTGAATGGTTGTTTGTCCTTGCATGTGGCCCTGCAATCGGCTGGCGACCGGTTCAGGGTGTACCCCGCCTCTCGCCCATTGTAGCTGGGATAGGCTCCAGCCCCCCGCAACCCCAAAAGGGATAGGCGGTATAGATAATGGATGGATGGATGTCCTGTAGAGGAAGGGCCAAAGCCGTCTCCTTCTGCTAATAAGACTGGGGTCCTTTGGAGTATGTAGGACACTGTTAAAAACATTTTATGACTTTGTGGTGGCATCTGCAATTTTCTACACAGTGGTATGCAAGGGCTGTGGATGCTCTGAGAGGGACAGAAAAAGACTAACCAAACTGCTCAGAGGTGCTGGTTCTGTCCTGGACTGCCCTGTGGATACCATCAAGGAGGTGCGTGAGAGAAGGATGTCAGCCAAGCTGAAATCAATCACTGACAACCCATCCCACCACATGCATGGGACGGTGGGGGCCCTAAGCAGACCTTCAGCAGGAGACTGCTGAATCCACTCTGTAAGAAGGAAAGCAGGTCCGCAGGTCCTTCATTCCAACTGCGATCAGACTCAACTGTAGCATTGTTTAATGCAGCACTGTGTTTACATACTTACTGTTTTGCACTGTCTTGCACTACTGTGTGATTTTACGTTTCAACACCTTGCCATCATGCAATATCTTGTGCAATATTACATATTTTCCTCAATATTACATATTTATCTTTCGTATACTATGTTACATATATGTTTAACTAATGTGTAATAGTGAAAAAAGCTGTACTTAAACCATGTACAATTCTCAATCTTTGCACAATTTTAAATTTTTCCATTAGAACTATTTTTAGATGCCCCCCCACCCCCCTTTTTGCTGCTGCATGTAAAACCCCAATGTTCCTGATGGGGGATTGATAAAGACAATAGAGAATACAGGGCTAGATTCTGAAGACAGTGTGTTGTGAGGGTGGAAGATCATGTTCTTGATGTATCCACCTGAAACATTGCCAGATGTGTGTTCAGAGTGACAAGAGAATCTACCAGTTGGCTGGTGGAGATTAATGCACAAGCAATCCAACCAAATAACATGTATGCAGACATTTATAGGTACAGATTAGAGAGGAAAGCTCAAAAATAGAACTATCCCCCAGCAAAATTATGAAGTTGTGGAAAATCATCAAGAAGTGAATGATGACAACCAATCTTAATATGGCAAACATGCAGCTGCTACAACTATTCCAACACCAGCTTCGATTACCACAGTTCCTACATGTCCAATTATAACCACAGTAAAAACCATTCCGACTTTAATGCCTATGCATGCTCTGAGCATAACTGCCAAGGTACAGCAACTTGAGTCTAGAGAAGGTAGATTCATCCCACAACAGGAATAGCAGCACTTTTTAGACTCCCTGTGTGTGGAATCCAATATCGACTTTTGTACAGATCTCAAAAACATCACGACTATCTGGACTGTTATCCCAAATTTCAATTTTGTGAAAAGTGTGCAGAATTTAAGGTTTTTACAGAATCACATCACAGAATGAGCCACCGACAAACTACAAGCTACATTACCTGGCTGATTATGAGAGTTTTGCTAATGGAGGAATCTCAACAGATCAAAAAGGAGTTTCTGAAGGTAACACTACTGTTAACTGTAAAGTGACTTTGGTAATATCTTGGTTTCCCCAATATGCCAATATGATTCCTATATTCATACGAACACCATTGTGGTATGTACAGTGGGTATGGAAAGTATTCAGACCCCCTTAAATTTTTCACTCTTTGTTATATTGCAGCCATTTGCTAAAATCATTTAAGTTCATTTTTTTCCTCATTAATGTACACACAGCACCCCACATTGACAGAAAAACACAGAATTGTTGACATTTTTGCAGATTTATTAAAAAAGAAAAACTGAAGTATCACATGGTCATAAGTATTCAGACCCTTTGCTCAGTATTTAGTAGAAGCACCCTTTTGAGCTAATACAGCCATGAGTCTTTTTGGGAATGATGCAACAAGTTTTTCACACATGGATTTGGGGATCCTCTGCCATTCCTCCTTGCAGATCCTCTCCAGTTCTGTCAGGTTGGATGGTGAACGTTGATGGACAGCCATTTTCAGGTCTCTTCAGAGATGCTCAATTGGGTTTAAGTCAGGGCTCTGGCTGGGCCATTCAAGAACAGTCACAGAGTTATTCTGAAGCCACTCCTTCGTTATTTTAGCTGTGTGCTTAGGGTCATTGTGTTGTTGGAAGGTGAACCTTCGGCCCAGTCTGAGGTCCTGAGCACTCTGGAGAAGGTTTTCGTCCAGGATATCCCTGTAGTTGGCCGCATTCATCTTTCCTTCGATTGCAACCAGTCGTTCTGTCCCTGCAGCTGAAAAACACTCCCACAGCATGATGCTGCCACCACCATGCTTCAATGTTGGGACTGTATTGGACAGGTGATGAGCAGTGCCTGGTTTTCTCCACACATACCGCTTAGAATTATGGCCAAAAAGTTCTATCTTGGTCTCATCAGACCAGAGAATTTTATTTCTCACCATATTGGAGTCCTTCAGGTGTTTTTTAGCAAACTCCATGCAGGCTTTCATGTGTCTTGTACTGAGGAGAGGCTTCCGTTAGGCCATTCTGCCATAAAGCCGCGACTGGTGGAGGGCTGCAGTGATGGTTGACTTTCTAGAACTTTCTCCCCTCTCCTGACTGCATCTCTGGAGCTCAGCCACAGTGATCTTTGGGTTCTTCTTTAACTCTCTCACCAAGGCTCTTCTTCCCCGATTGCTCAGTTTGGCCGGACGGCCAGCTCTAGGAAGGGTTCGGGTCGTCCCAAACGTCTTCCATTTAAGGATTATGGAGGCCAATGTGCTCTTAGGAACCTTAAGTGCAGCAGAAATTTTTTTGTAACCTTGGCCAGATCTGTGCCTTGCCACAATTCTGTCTCTGAGCTCTTCAGGCAGTTCCTTTGACCTCATGATTCTCATTTGCTCTGACATGCACTGTGCAAGGTCTTGTATAGACAGGTGTGTGGCTTTCCTAATCAAGTCCAATCAGTATAATCAAACACAGCTGGACTCCAATGAAGGTGTAGAACCATCTCAAAGATAATCAGAAGAAGTGGCCAGCACCTGAGTTAAATATATGAGTGTCACAGCAAAGGGTCTGAATACTTATGACCATGTGATATTTCAGTTTTTCTTTTTTAATAAATCTGCAAAAATGTCAACAATTCTGTGTTTTTCTGTCAATATGGGGTGCTGTGTGTACATTAATGAGGAAAAAAAAAAGAAATTAAATGATTTTAGCAAATGGCTGCAATATAACAAAGAGTGAAAAATTTAAGGGGGTCTGAATACTTTCCGTACCCACTGTAAATCCAGTGGCATTAAATGAGTGAGAATATAGCTATGACCATTTTCTGTTTAATTAGCTAAATGAACAAACATATGCCATTGCAGATAGTTATTGGATGTGTGGAGATAATATTTTGCTAAATGTTTTGCCATTTCAATGGATTGGACTTGCATTAGCGCAAATGAGACTGCCTGTGTTTGTGTTATATAATGCAGTGAGTGATGTAATTAAGGTTGAGGAAACATCAGATGGGAGTCACAGACAGAAAAGGCAGTGTTTATCTGATGACAATGTTTACTTAAACAGCATTAACAGGGCCTACTGGAATTGCGGATTAGTTTAAAGCACAACATGAGGTTAGAGCTAGATTGGAATCCATACTTCAACGAAATGTTAACTGGAGCAATTACATCTTCTACAATCAGCAGAGATTCATAAATTACACAGTGAGGTTCTCAAGGCATTAGGGGAACGACTGCATGAAACAAGTAGGGGTGGCATGGCAGAATAAACAAGCATCAGATTGGATTTTGGCTAAGAAGAGAGGAGTATGTCTGGGAAATATTGCTCTATCTTTATCCCTGACAATACTGCATCTAATTGAGCATTTTCAGTTGTTATGAAAAAAAACAACAACAACAACAAAAAAAAACTGCAGAGCTTGAGACAAGAGCTTGCTTGAATGCTGGCAGGCCTGGTTTGGCTAGACCAAATTTGGGGAAAATGTGGAGCACTGTTAGTTAAGGCAGAGATCAGTGCATTAATAGGTCTGATTATAGTTTTTCTATTGGCGTGTTGTATCTTTTTCATGCTGAGGAGGTAGTGCCTGGGGATTATAAAAAAACGGATGAGTTTTCCAAATGGACAAGACAGGTTTCCAAATGGTCCAGATGATGAACATGTTGCCTGAGCAGTGGCTAAGCTTCACCTCACTCAAACTGAGGAAAGACATCCAGACCTGTTCCCCAATTCCTGTGAAACTGAGCCGTCCTTCTAGAGGCAATATTATTTTTATTCTCTTTTTGTATATAATGCACATATATATAGTTGTTGACCAGCTTTTAGCACAACAGAGAGATTTACAACACAGGCCTGGTGGAATTAACAGGGTCCAAAAGGACACAGGACAAATGGTGATCAAAATCTCAAATAAGTTTCATTCTAAAAAGGAAAGCAGTAAGACCTCACCTCTGATTGATATTGACTGTTTGCTTCCCCAGGGAAGGTAACATCAAAAGAACTGGAAGCATCACCGAGGTGTGAACTCTCTCTCTCTCACCACAGACTAATTACACACTTACATACAATCATGTCACCCCTCCTTTATGGGCCTAAAGCTGGAGGGGGTAGATAGATAAGACAATGATTGTAAATCAAGTACCTATCCTTTTAATGCACTTTGGAATTAAGAGAACTAAAATGTTTTATTTCTCTGCAACAAGGTATTGATATCTAGTCAAGAGTCTCATGAAGAAAATCATTTACATGTTTATTACATTACCATACCCTGAATGCTCAGCATTCCCTGAGGATATAAAGAGCTGATGTCTTTTTCTTTTTTGTTCTTTTTATTCTCTTTTCTTTTTAGCTTACTACATTTTTATTCTCTTTTTTTAACACCTGGAGCCAAGAGATGAAGATCAATTTAATCAAAAGGTCATGATATTTGATGTAAGACCAATGAAGTGGATTTACTCTATTTCTTTAGTTATTAACTTTCCTCTTTGGAATTATTACTTATTTATTTTCCTCATTCATTATTCTATTTTCCTCAATTGAGTGCAAAATCAATAGATGATAATTTCCCTACGAAAGACTGGTGTTACATTATGAACAACAATGATGGTTTGAGAGCAAAATGAAGAAAAGGATAGAGCTTGGCACAGATTATGTGGTTGGATGCAGTTTACCTCCTGTTGCAGCTGGATGAGCTGCTTCCTGCTGGCAGCAGCAGTCCGACTGCATGGGCAAGCTTCACCAACACCAAGACACTGACAGGCCCCCAAGACTGCCATCTTAGAAATGATGAAATTTGGATGACATTTGTTAGAGAATATAGTATATAGGTATAAGAGTGACTTAGCAGGTTACTCTGGTCCCAATGCATTTATATACTGTCATATATAAATGTATGCAGATGAATGTGCTGCTGACAGTGACTTTGAAAATAAGATGTGCTCAGTAGTTTGGACATAGAGAGTGTCTGAATGTAAAGCCTTTGTCCATGTTCTCACAACTTTGAATGTCCTTCTTTCTGTCTCTCTCTAATATTGATTAGTGCTCTCTCACCTCCAGAACGCTTGCATCTCTCTCTGGACTGTATTGAGGTTTGGTTCCTTGGTAAGCTGTCTGCTCCTTCACATTCAAGATGGAGAGAAGCTCCAAGCACTGCTGACTTAGAGCTGTAAACAACACAATTTTTGCGATAACGACTAAACCAATTCCATTTGCTGACAAAAATGTGTTTGAAGCCAGGACAGTGAGATGTGGTTAAAAGGTCGAGAAAAAGTTTGTATCTGGACTTTAGGTTAATTTGATTCAGACTTTTTGCATGAACACTGGGAGAACATGCAAACTCCACACAGAAAGGCCCCTTACCTGGGGGTATCCTCCATATAAAAACCCCCACTCAAAACATGCAAGAAGATCACCACCTGACCAATGGTGACAGGAAGGAACTGGGTCCCCGGGCACCACTGTCGACTGGCAGCCCACCGCTCCAGGTCTGCCACGGAGGAAGGACTACCAAGATGGGTCAAACGCGGAGGAATAAATTTCACAGAAGCATGGCGTGTGCATGTAATGCATGTGGTTGTGTGGAGTGATCAATGAAGTATGTCTCTTCTTCTCTTCTTCTTCTTAAGACTTAAAAAAAGTAGACCGTATGTGCAATACTGCAGTAGTGCAATTAATATGTAAAATATTGGGGTTTGTGAGGTTGGTGGATTAACTGTTTAAGTTGCTATTGTACAGTGTGATGGTTCATGGCAGGAATGATTTCCAGAAGCGGTCCTTGTGACAGGAGAGCTGGAGCAGTCTATTGGAGAAGGAGTTCCACTGTCTGTTCATGTGGTGGTGAAGAGGATGTTCAGGGTTGTCCATTATGGATAACAGTCTGCCCAGTATCCTCCTCTCCACTACCTCCTCAGAAGTGTGTAGTTTGCAACCAATAACAGAGCCGGCCTTCCTGTCAATGTGTTCAGTCTGTTTGTGTCGCCGGCTCTGATGCTGCTCCCACAGCACACTGCAGCAAAGAAGAGTGCACTGGCAACAACAGACTAGGAAAAGATCTCCAACATCTTGCTGCACATGTTGAATGATCTGAACCTCCTCAGGAAATAGAGTCTGCTCGTCCCCTTCTTGTAAACAATGATCATGTTAATTTTCCAGTTCAGTCTGTTGTCAAGGTGTACTCCGAGGTATTTGTAATCCTCCACCACTGTGACATCCTCCCCCAGAATACATAGTGGTTGTGTGGTTGTCCTGTTCCTTCAGAAATCAATAACCATCTCCTTGCTCTTGGCCACATTAAGCAGCAGGTGATTTCTACCAGACCATTCCACAAGATCGTCCACCACTGCTCTGTATTCCTCCTCTCGTCCATCCTTTATATACCCCACCACCGCTGAGTCGTCCGAAAACTTCGGAAGGTGGCATGATGAAGAGTTTTACTGAAAGTCTGAGGTGTACAAGGTGAAAAGAAAAGGAGACAGAACAGTCCCCTGTGGTGCTCCTGTACTACTTTCCACTGTCTCAGAGAGAACGTTGCCCAGTCGGACAAACTGCAGTCAGTTTGTCAGGTAGTCAGTAATCCAGCAGATTGTGGGTGGGTCGACTCGCATCACTCACAGCTTCTCACCCAGGAGCAGCGGCTGCATGGTATTAAATGCACTGGAGAAATCAAAGACAAATAGTGATACTCATAGTGCTGCCGCAACAATCCAGGTTGGAGTGAGCACACTGCAGCAGGTGTATGATGGCCTCATCCACACCCAGATGGGGTAGAGGCAAATTGTAGAGGGTCCAGTGATGATTTCACCTTCAGTCTGAGGTGGGCCAGGACCAGCATCTCCAGCACCTTCATCATGAGTGATGTCAGGCCACTCATTGGGGACAGATGGAGATTTCTTCTTTGGAACAGGAACTACGCAGGATGTCTTCCACAGCAACAGGACTCTCTGTAGGCTCAGGCTCAGGTTGAAGAGGTGACCTAGGATGACGGACAGCTGGCTGGCACAAGTCTTTAGGACTCTGGAGCTAATGTTACTTCTTTTTTGTCCCCTGGCCTGAAAACTTGTTTCTTCCTGTTCAGCAGACTTTTCAGTTCACTGATTATCCAGGGCTTGTTTTTGGAAAAGCAACCTACAGTCCGGGTTGGCAGTATGGTCTGTTCACAGAATTTGATGTACTCTGTGATACACTCTGTCAGGCTATTGATGTCCTCCCCATGTGGCTCACACAACCCACTCTAGTCTGTTGTCTCAAAGCAGTCCTGCAATGACTCATTAGCCTCCTGTGTCCACCTCCTCACTGTTCTTGTGGACACAGGCTGCCTTTGGACAAAAGAGACATACCGAGGTTGTGAGGATCCGCTAGATCTGTCTGCTCCTAGTGTTCTCTGTTTCCCTTTTCCATAGTGTTATCTGTCTGTCTGTCTGTCTGTCTGTCTGTCTGTCTGTCTGTCTGTCTGTCTGTCTGTCTGTCTGTTCCCCTGTCTGTCTCAGCTGGGTGTTACCTTGCACCCAGCTGGTCCTGCCTCTCTGGCAGCATACCCAGAGCACATGAGCCTGATTACGGCTCAAGTATTTAAGGAAGACGCTGAGCTAGAGTGGTCACCGGATTATCCTGATCTCTCCCGTGAGTTATCCAGAACTGTGCCCAGTGAGTACTTCCAGTCTTTGCCTATTTGTGATCTCAGTATTTTGTTGATGGCTTTTTCCTTTGCCTCACATGTGCTTTGTTTGTTCACAGTGCCTACCAGCCACTTTCAGCCTTCAGCCTTCCCCATATGGGGAAATTGTTTGTTCCACTTACTGAGTGCACCTTTTGTTTCTCTCTCCACTCGTTGAGTGCACTTTTGGTTTTCCTTTTTATCTCCTTACGAGTGCACTTTCTGTTTTGTTTTCTCCACTCCTCATGAGTGTGACTTTTGTTATTATTCTTGTAAATGTAGCAGAACTGGCCGCTTACTAACCCACTTCTCCCCTCTCTGCAACACTCAAGAGAAATGGAGTTGTAAAACAGTCTAACTTTTTAGAGTTATTGACCACCTGGAATGTTTACAGGGAGATGTGATTTTGGAGAGAGACAGGATGTCTGGCTTAGAGACATCTCCTCCACACTCTTTCGGGGAAGCAGGAATACCAACATCTTCACATCAAAGGCTATCTTCTTGCTCAGGATGTTCTCATTGAAATCCTAATTCTTTCCTGATAGCCCCATGAGAGATCAGGACAATAAAACTGTCTGGATGGACAAATGTCATGTCTCAGAGGAATCCACAAACCAGATAGGGCTGATGGGTTGTAAATTAGACATTCCGGAAGCAAACTGTGCTGTATGTTTGTTTGCCTTTCTCTAATACACCAGGATAACCAAATCTCTATGTTGGATTTAACTTTGGATGTTTTTACAATGCCAAACCCACAATCTGTATAATATCAATGCTTTTCCAGTTTTTCTAACTTGTAGAATGAAAAAGCTGTGATTTCAACTGTCTTACAAAGTTTGTCCGAAGTTCTACCATGGAAGCATACTGCCATCTAGGGGTTTGTAGCAGTTAGGTTGAATATGCCTGGTAAGACATTTATTAATAAGTAGTTATAATAGTGATAATCACTTCGGACATATATCGTTTGCCTTTTTCTTATTTCTTTGCTATGTTGTAGTAATTATACCTTTAGTCATTATATATATATTAGGATGAGTATTAGAAATTGTTATCTTGATTATTGTTGAATGTTGTCATCTATTCATAAGACTTGTCTAACACATGTTGTGAACAATGTTGGAATGCCCTTGAAAATTGATCATTTAAAATATATGTGATTGACCATAGTGATAACCATCCCAAGCCATTCCTTGCCTGCCACTGACACCGTAGAGTTCCAACTCCTGAAACATCCCTGTCCAACATGGGCCGTGGTCAGACAGTGTCCTTTTGAACTGGATATAAACAATCCCTGTATCTAGAGTTTATGCTTCAGATTATCAGACTGACTTAGCATTACATCAGCATTACTAGAGTTAATCCATACAGTCCTTCTTAGCTGAGGAAGGTGGTGCCCCGGTATTTTATTAACGAATGCAACATCAAATTAAGTTAATTCCCCTACATGAATAATTTTTTATTTATTTATTTATTTATTTATTTTTTTGTCCCCTGCTCTTGTCTCCTGGTCTGTACATATTCTGTATATTGGGGCCAAGCCTAACAGAATAATCCGGCCAGTATGGACTCAACTGACCCAGTGAGAATCAGAATCAGAATCAGAATGCTTTTATTAGTCCCCCAGAGGGGAAATTTCAAATTTCCTGACAGACACACTGCATCACCATCTGCAGCCGCAGGTAATTACCACAGAATCCCAGCTGGTTTCCGAGGTTTGCATTAGCAACCCGGAGCCCTTTGACGTCATCGTGATAAATACCAAGAGTTTTTACTACAATGCAATGTAGAATTTTGGCAGCGTCCCCGCTCATTCTCTTCTGATCAGGAGTTCATTTCATGCAGGTTGTTGCGAGGCAAAGTGCTAATGTGTGACTGAGGTAATATCATCTTACATTCTTTATTTTAAAAACTCTATCATCCCCAACAAACAGGTCAAGGTGTTTCCAAACAATAAGCCTTGGATAAACAAAGCAGTAAAGGATGCGCTGCATAGGAAACACAATGCTTTCCTTTATGGGGATGACAAGGACAAGCTGGAGGTCAGATATGAAATTAAGAGGGCAAAATTGCAATATAAAAGTAAAATAGTGGAAAAGTTTCACAGTAATGATCTGAGGGCTGTATGGGATGGCATGAAGGTCATGACAAGCCAAGACAAAAAGAACTTCGGACCCATCACCATTGATGGTTTTGACTCCAATTCAGAACTTGTAAATGGACTAAATGGGCTCTATTTTCGAGTCCGCTGCTGGCGTGGCGCAGGCTGCGCCACGTTCAGTAGCTCTGAACAGTAATGACTTCATGAGCTTCTTTAATGATAAAATTCTAACTATTAGAGACAGAATTCATCGACTCCTGCCGTTAACAGGTACTGTTTTGTCTTCAAACGCAGAAATCGTAGAAACTGTTACTCAGTCTGTCGCAGTCTTAGACTGTTTTACTCCTGTTGACCTTCACCAACTAATTTCAATAATTTCATCATCAAAATCATCTACCTGTATTTTAGATCCTATCCCGACTAAGCTGTTTAAAGAAGTATTACTTCTAATTGACTCTACAGTTTTAGACATGATCAATCTCTCTTTATCAACAGGCTACGTACCACAGTCCTTTAAAGTAGCTGTGATAAAACCGCTACTGAAAAAGCCTACTCTTGATCCAGGGGGTTTAGCCAACTATAGACCGATATCCAACCTTCCCTTTCTCTCAAAAACTCTTGAGAAAGCAGTTGCCAATCAGCTGTGCGACTTTCTAAACAATAATAGTTTATTCGAGGATTTCCAGTCAGGATTTAGAGTGCATCATAGCACAGAGACAGCACTGGTTAAAGTTACAAATGACCTTCTAATTGCATCTGATAAAGGATTTGTCTCTGTACTAGTCTTACTGGATCTTAGTGCTGCATTTGACACCATTGACCATGGCATCCTATTGCA
Source organism: Chaetodon trifascialis (assembly GCF_039877785.1). NCBI lineage: Eukaryota > Metazoa > Chordata > Actinopteri > Chaetodontiformes > Chaetodontidae > Chaetodon > Chaetodon trifascialis. Next base: position 30,116,138 of record NC_092061.1, on the reverse strand, counting down.
GACACTGGAACATTTCATTGGCATTAAGGGAACTGCGCTAAGCTGGTTTAAATCCTACTTGTCAGATCGCTCTCAGTTTGTACGCGTTAATGACGACTCCTCTGTGCTCACTAAAGTCAGCTATGGAGTTCCGCAGGGTTCTGTGCTTGGACCAATTCTATTCACCTTATATATGCTTCCTTTAGGTAAGATTATCAGGAAGCACTCAATAAATTTTCATTGCTATGCAGATGATACCCAGCTATATTTATCAATGAAACCGGAAGAAACCAGTCAGTTAACTAGACTACAAGCATGTCTTCATGACATAAAGACCTGGATGACCTGCAGTTTTCTGATGCTAAACTCGGACAAAACTGAAGTTATAGTAGTAGGCCCTAAACATCTTAGAAAGTCACTTTCTGATGACATAGCAGTTATGGATGGCATTGCGCTGGCCTCCAGCACCACCGTAAAGAATCTGGGAGTTATCTTTGACCAAGACATGTCCTTTCACTCCCATGTAAAACAAATTTCAAGGACTGCCTTTTTTCACCTACGTAATATCGCAAAAATCAGGCATATTTTGTCTCAAAATGATGCAGAAAAACTAGTCCATGCATTCGTAACTTCCAGGCTGGATTATTGCAATTCTTTACTATCAGGCTGCCCAAATTCGTTGCTGAATATTCTCCAGTTGCTCCAGAACGCTGCAGCACCTGTTCTGACAAAAACCAGGAAGCGAGATCATATTTCTCCAATACTCGCCACTTTGCACTGGCTCCCTGTAAAGTTTAGAATAGAGTTTAAAATTCTCCTCCTTACTTACAAAGCCATAAATGGCCAGGCACCTTCTTATCTTAAAGAGCTCATAGTACCTTATTGCCCTACTCGAACACTGCGTTCCCAGAATGCAGGTCTACTTATGGTTCCTAAAGTCTCAAAAAGCAGAACAGGAGTCAGAGCATTTAGCTATCAAGCTCCTCTCCTGTGGAACCATCTTCCAGTCTTTGTCCGGGAGGCAGACACTGTCTCTACATTTAAGAGTAGGCTCAAAACTTTCCTTTTTGATAAAGCTTATAGTTAGGGCTGGCTCAGGCTTGTCCTGGACCAGCCCCTAGTTATGCTGCTATAGGATTAGACTGTCGGGGGACATCCAAAGATACACCGAGCTCCTCTGTCCTTCTGTCCCTCTCCATCCGCACGCTCTCATGTCCTACCACGGTGTGTTACTAACTTAGCTCCTTCCCCGGAGTCTCTGTGCTTTGTCGTCTTGCAGGTTCCCATGGACAGTGGCTGAATCTGGATTGTGGATTTCAGCTGCATCTCCTGCCTTGGCCCTGCCTGACATCCACTGCAACTGCTACTGCTGTTATTACATCCACTGTCACTGTTACTGTGACTACATGTCTGTCTCTCTGTCTCTGTCTCTGTCTCTCTCTCTCTCTCTCTCTCTGACTGCATTTCTGTCTGTCTGTCTGTCTCACTCTCCCTCTCTTGCTCTTCCTCTCTCACCCAACCGGTCGAGGCAGATGGCCGCCCACCCAGAGTCTGGTTCTGCTCGAGGTTTCTGCCTGTTAAAAGGAAGTTTTTCCTCGCCACTGTCGCCAAGTGCTTACTCATGGGGGAATTGTTGGTTTCTTTGTAGATAAAAGAGCTTGGTCTGTACCAGCTCTATATGGAAAGTGTCCTGAGACAACTTCTGTTGTGATTTGGCGCTATACAAATAAAATTGAATTGAATTGAATTGAATAGTATTTTCGACCGGCGCAGGCAGGCACATGGCGCACTTGGTATTTTGGTAAACCAAGGCGTACAGAGGTGCGCCAGGATGTGCATTGCGGCGCAGTAGGGGGGAGGTGTCAGCATAATGAGCCTTAAAATGAGGCGTAAAAGTGCGCTGAAAGCTCGCCACCTCAGACCTGGTCAACTCTGTGCGCCAGCGGCGCAAGTGGTTTTTCGTAAACCGGCGGAGTCGTGCGCTCATGTCACCAACACTTCACAGTCAGGTTTCCACAGTGGCTGGCATTTCACTGCATCAACAAGACGCAGCGTGGTTTTAACAGTGTTTTCAGCAGTGCTTGGTCAGTCATCGAACGCACACTGCGATCAATAATTAGCAACAGCCACGATTCAATGCAACTATCTGAGTCAGCACATACAGTCAGACCTATATTTTGATCAGCATCTCATCTGCCAACATCGCGTAATGGTCACTCACCCTGACCGAATGTACGCAGGTGAAACAGGGATGCGAACTAATCGATTAACGTCACTGTGCCAACCAGAAACAGCTGTGACATCCTACAGAATATATACTGCATCTATCTCAGAGCACTCCAGAGACAGAGAGAGACAGACACACGGAAAAAACGTAAGTGATGATCGTTATCCGTTATTACCCACGTCATTTCATTCCAAATACAAATGTTATCATTGTGATGCTTAACGTTATCTACAAAGATGGAGTACATCATTGCTTTGAGGAGGATGAAGAGGAGGCCAAGGATTTACCATCTAAGGACCTCATATTTAGACATCAGAATCAGAAATCCTTTATTTATTCCCGAGGGGAAATTGTTTTTGTTGCAGTGCTCCTTTCAAGAAGAGAATTAGAATAAAATTATAAAAGAAAGAAAAGAGATAGAACTATATATATATAAAAAGCAAATATAAAAACAAAATATTTATATTGAGAATATATATATATATATATAAACAAAATATACCACAAAATATAGAACAGAATATAAAACAATATACATACTGAGAAAAAATAAACAGTATATACAAACGGGTGTGCAAAGTAATACAAATGCATGTCATGAGACATGAGTGACATCAGTCTCTTCCTGGGAGAAGTTTGGGCGTTGGACTTGTCACTTGCCATGCGCCTGGCCAGCGGCGTTCTTAAAGGTGAGGCATCATCAGTGCTACTTCTGTTAGGTCCATGTTTCTTAAATGTATGCTAGGAAGAGCCCTGGGCCTGATATGATCACAGGCAAACTCTTGAAAGTCTGTGCAGACCAGATATGTGACATTTTCTATGATCTTTTTAACGTGTCTCTGACTCAGCACAAGGCCCCAAAGTTATGGAAGGAGTTTACTGTTGTACCTGTGGCTAAGACCAAGGTTCCTAAGGAGCTCATTGACCTAAGGCTTGTGGCCCTGACTTCTTTGGTTATGAAGGTTTTTGAACAGCTGGTCAAACAAACTTTGATGGAGAAGGTCCAGAGCCAGCTTGACCCAATGCAATTTGCATATCGGGCCAGAAGAGGAGTAGATGATGCTACCATCACTCTCTTCAACTACTTGCACAAGCACATGGAGGGCACAAAAACTCATGCAAGGTTTTTATTTGTAGATTTTTCGTCAGCTTTTAATACAATCCAGCAAGATATTTTAGTCAACAAATTATTGTCGTATTTTAATCTTGATGCTGGTCTGGTGAAATGGGTGTTGGATTTTTTAACTTCCCCAACAAAGCTGTCTAGCTCACCACAGGGGTGTGTCCTGTCACTCCTATTGTACATTCTCTACACAAATGATTGCAGGAGCCACCACGAAGACAGGCATCTTCTGAAATTTGCGGATGACACAGTTTTAATCAGTCTGCTCCAGGAAGGTGAGCTCCACCATGGACCAGCTCTGACGGACTTTGTAAAGTGGTGCGACAACCACCTTCTTAAGTTGAATGTAGTTAAAAACCAAAGATATGTCTGTCGGCTTTAAGAAGAGAAGAACTTTTCTCTCTGAAATCCCCCCATTACCATCAAGGGTTCACAAGTGGAAATGGTAGAGAGCTACAAATATCTGGGCACAGTCCCTGACAAGGACTTGAGCCACATCTGCCATCTATAAGAAGGGCCTGCAAAAACTTCATTTTCTAAGCAAAATAAACACTTTCTTTTATCGAATCAATCTTAACTGTTTGTATTGTCTCGTGGTACGGCAACTTAACTGTGCAGAACAAGAAACGGTTGCAAGACATTGTCAGAGCGGCCAGTAAAATAATTGGCACTCAGTAGCTTTCTTTGGCTGACATCTATGAGGGTCGAGTCCTGAAAACGGCACAGGAAATCATGGCCAGCCCTGATCACCCACTGTCACAGGAATTTGTTCTTCTCCCCTCTGGATGGCGTTACAGACTTCCAAGGGCCATATGTAACAAATATAAATTTTCTTTTATCCCCACTGCAATTAACATGATGAATCTGCACTAGGTTTTTAGCTGGAAATGACACTTCTTTATCTTACTCATTTTATTTACGGTTACTATTGACGTAATTGTAATTGTTTGTATTTATATGACTGTCTGTCTGTCGGTACGATTGTTATTGCTGTTTTTTAATTGTTTGTGTGTGTCGTCCACTGCGAAACAAATTTTCCTGCTGAGGGACAATAAAAATGACTATGACTATGATGACTATGACTATGAGACATTTAATGCCAACACAAGCATAAGCATGCTTTCCTACGAGGCTTTTGAGATCCAACTCAGGCTAGTCTTTGATCACCCCAATCACTCTAGCAACACATACAGCCACTTTCTGAGTCTCGGGCAGGGTTCTCATCTAACGGCTGAATATGCCGTACAGTTTCAATTGCTGGCCGTTGACGCAGGTTGGAATGACACTGTGCTACGTGACGCATTTATCCAAGGACTCAGCGAGCAGCTAAAGGACAAACTGGCCTCCCGGGATGAACCAACCGACCTGCAGACATTACTCAACCTCACGATCAAGATCGACAACCGCCTCCGGAAGAGATGGATGGAGAGATCTGCCCACCATCTCTATCAGCATCCTTTGCATTAGCATACAGTAAGTCTAGTGTGGTGGGACAGTTCAATTCAATTCAATTCAATTCAATTCAATTCAATTCAATTCAATTCAATTCAATTCAATTTAATTCAATTCAATATTCCTTTATTTGTCCCACGAGGGGAAATTCCAATTTCACAGCACCAAAAAAGTTGATAGAATGGTAAAAGGTTAAACACAACAAGTATATACAAAAGGGTGGCATAGAAAGAAAAATGTCATCCTAAAAAAATTTGCAAATAGCATTTACAGACTGTTATGTACCAGTAGTACTGCACAGGTTATTGCACAGATTATTACGCATATTATTGTACCGATTACTTGGAGGAGTTTCTGTTGTACAGTCTGACGGCTGCAGGAAGGAATGACCTGCGTTATCGCTTCTTCACACACTTTGGATGTAGCATCCTATCATTGATGGAACTCCTCAGTGCAGTGAGTGTGTGTTGGAGGGGGTGGGAGTCATTGTCTGTTGTGGAGGTCAGCTTGGCTGTCATCCTCCTCTCCCACACCCCCTCCACCTGTTCCAGAGGGCATCCTAGGACAGAGCTGGCCTTCCTGATGAGTTTGTCCAGCCTCTTCCTGTCAGCTGTTGTGATGCTGCTCCCCCAGTAGACTACACCATAGAACAAGGCAGAGGCCACAACAGAGTCATAGAAGGTCTTCAGGAGTGCCCCACACATCCCCAAAGACCTCAGCCTCCTGAGGAGATAGAATCTGCTCTGTCCTTTTTTATAAAGTGCAGTAGTGTTATTAGTCCATTCCAGTTTGTTGTTCAGAAGAACACCCGGGTATTTATAAGATGTCACCATCTCAATGTCCCTTCCCTGGATGTTCACTGGTGATGGGGGAGAGTGCAGACACTGACGGAAGTCCACAACCAGCTCCTTGGTTTTATCAGCATTAATCAGGAGGTGGTTCTGCTGACACCAGTCCACAAAATCCTGAATGAGTCCTCTGTATGACCTATTGTTGTCATCCCCATCTGTGATGAGGCCGACAATGGCAGAGTCATCAGAGAACTTCTGCAGGTGGCAGGTGGGTGACAGGTGGGAAAAGTCAGCTGTATAGAGGGTGAAGAGGAATGGTGCCAGTACCGTTCCCTGGGGGGCCCCCACACTGTAGAAGACAGGTGAGGTGTTGGTCCACTCCTGAAAGCTCCAGCTTGTTTTTCAGGATGGCTGGCCTGATGGTGTTGAAAGCACTGCTGAGGTCCAGGAAAAGGACTGCTGGCAGATCAAAGGAGGGCTGCTGCAGTGCTGGTACAGCTGGGGGAGGGGCAGATGCATCCTCAAACCTGCAGATGTAGGTGTTCAGCTCATCTGCCCACTTTGAATCCCCAGCTGCCTGAGAGTTTGGCTTCTGGTGGCCTGAAATGGTTTTCAGGCCTCTCACCAGTTGATAAACTGGTTGAAAGTTGGCAGAGTTTTGTCTAAAGTATTATGGTTAAAGTCTCCAGAAATGACTACAAACGCATTTGGTTGCTGCATTTGTAGCTCCGCTATGGTGGAGTGGATGGCATCACGCACTGCTTCCCCATTAGCCTTCAGAGGGATGTAGGCAGTGATCATGATGGCGGACGTGAACTCCAGAGGCAAATCATAAGGCTGCATCCCCACAGCTAGCAGCTCAATGTCCAGGCTACGGAAACGTTTCTTAACAGTAACATGCCCGGCATTACACCACTTCTCATTCACAAACAGCGCAATCCCTCCTCCCTTCTTCTTACCACTTCGAGCCACATCTCTGTCCTCCCACACACAGCCGAAGCCGGGTACCTCCATGCTCCAGTCCGGGACATCTGAATGCAGCCACGAGTCAGTGAAAGTCATAAGGCTGCATAGTCGGAGTCCTGACCAGCGCAACAAGCTCGTCCGTCTTATTTGCTAAGGACCTCACATTCCCCATGATGATCGCCAGAACCGACGGTCTGTATTTCTGTGCCATCTCTGTACCCTCCATTTGGCTCAGGCTCTGCAGACCCGATTTAGTCTCTTCAGCTCATTTGGGACTACAATTTTCTCTCCAGGCAGCAGCATGGGTTTACACAATGGGATCAGCTGCTTGCGTGTGTAGACTATGCCTCCACTCCACTCTGTAACAGCCCATTTTTACAAAGTGTAAAATGTAACAGAAAGGCCACCAAAAAAGGTGTTAAACTGTGTGCGAACAATGTGACACAGTTACCAAAAATGCTGTTAAGAAATAGAAATTAAAAGAAACAGAAAAACCACACTAAATGAACAAAAATGAATGAAAACAACAGAGCCACTGCAACAGGCTGCCACTCAACACAGCGCTATCTTGCATAGATTTAGTCAAGATGCAAGTTCTGACTGTTGGTCACGTGGAGTCACACACTATGGGTTGGTGATTCAAGTCAGTGCTTTCAAGACTGATCCACTTCATAAATAGAGATAATATGTTCATACATGTCGTGGTCATGTCAAAATGAGTTTGCATTATTTACCAGTATTCTCTGCTCGGAGTTCCTGGATCTCACTTTGTCTTTCCTCCATGTTATCAGTCAGAGTCTTGTTCTCATTCAAAATTCTGATAACAACAACAACAACAACAATAAAGTAACAATACAAGTCAATGAAGATACCATGGAAATAAGTGTATGTGAAGTAAACCTGACCTGTTGTATTTCTGCTCCCAGGACTGCTGAGACCTTTTCATCTGTACCTGATTGAAACTGAGTTCCCACTGCAAGCTGTTCACCTCCTGCAAGAGATAGGAGCAACATTTCATAATGAGTATATTTCAAGTTGTTTGACAGGATTATAACCCAATTAACACGTAACACCAAGGCACATGTACCTAGTTTTACTATATATAAGGCTATAAACAAGCAACCATGACTTTTCCATGACAAAAAAATTGTTATGACCATCCTGGCCCCTGTTCAGACTAACATTATGTTATCTTGTCTCATGCAGCTAACTTGGATCATCACATAAGGAAAACAAGGACTGCTTTTTTTAAACTAAATTATCTTGAATAACCAACCACTTTCTTTAATAGGTTAAGACTTAAGTCATCAATCTTACTTCAACAAATTACCCACCAATTATAAAACTGAGCCACATTTGATAAAAAAGGAATTGTTTCAGTTGACGTGTATCCACTGTATACCTATGATGCAAGTACATTTTACACATTTCCAGTGTTATATTTCATCTAAATGTCATTATCAATCATTCTACAGTTCTGATAACAGTCATGTATATTTAGATTAAGATGCACTCAGAGATCTGAGTATTCAAATCACTCCCTATTAACTACATAGTGAACTATACTTATGGTCCTCCATTTTGTTTGAGTGTGAAATCTATGCAATATATAGCAACTTTAAAATCCTCACAACGGAACAAAAAAAAATACTGTCTATGGCATGAACACTACTTTCTGCTAACAATCCCACAATGCAATTTACATAGCCATTTTATAGAGTCGGAAAAAAAAAAAAAATCTTAAGCGTCTGAAATCTCATTTACTGGGCACTATAGAGTGTTTAATTTATAGGGAATAGTGAATGAGGGAAGAAGGGAGAGATTGGGAACACTTCTTATGAACCAAAAAAACAAATCCTGGCTCATGCCATCCTACCAATCAAATTAAGCTAACTCAGTTGTCCATGTACAAAAACACAGCCATGGTTAGTTATGTTGAAATGTTATGTTTAAATACATGCAGTAGTTTGCATGTTTAAATATACACTGTACTAAATTCTTCTTTCATATTCTTGACTAGGGATGGGAATCAAAAACTGGTTCTCTTTGAGATCCGGCTCCCAGTAGCTCAATTCCTTGGAATCGTTTGCCTGCCTGGTTAACGATTCTGCTTATCGATTCCACCTGTCTTGCACATACACGAAAACATCGCACACGCTGCATTGTTTTAGTTCAGAATGTAGCCGATATGGTGTCGAGGCAGAAACGCTCCAAAGTATGGCTATATTTCACACAACACGTGCAAAGTTTCCATTTCTTCAGAGGGAGGAAATACCTCCAACATGCAAAAACATTTGTCCACACAGCATGCAATTCATTTGCAGGAATGTCACATGTTTGATACGCTACTTAGCGACGCTTGTGAATCTAGCGGCAGAGCAAACACCAGGGCATCATCTGTTATCAGTGCCGAAGGTAATGTTGAACTCTTACAAGCCGTGTCTGTTGTGTTAAGGTTAGCGCAATTTCACTGTGTAAACTGCTTTCGCCATATGAATCATCTCCATGTCCTTCCATCAAATTTAGATGACGATGACTGCCAGAGTCAGGCTAGCTCAGAGGCCAGCTCTCACACTGGTTCAGAGAGTGCAGTGAACACTGGCAGGTCTCGCGCACCTCTATCCACTCCTTTCAATGAGGCAGGGAAGAGTAAAATGACCGAGACGAGGATAAAGAAATGTCACAAAGCGGTCACTAGATTTGTGGTGAAAGGTTTGCACCCTTTTGCCACTGTAGATGCCCCTGAAATTCGCTAGCTTAATTCGTTGCATTTTATCTGGTATATCTGTTCAAATGAAAATCAGAAATTTGAGTTCTGTCAGAGTTGCATGTTGTTATTTTAACCAGTGTAGTTCTGCTTCATTCATTCCCTACTCTGAGAAGTAGCTCACTGCAGAGATGAAAATATAATAGACAGTTAACACAAACAAACCCATTTGTACAGGTGTGGATGGGAGAAGGTGACCACTCTCAGAGGTTTAAGAATTCACCAGGGAAGGAAGAAGTGTGAAGTGGGAGGCCAACAGCAACATTGCAATGCAACTGCAGGTCAGACAAGAGGAACCCAAAGCCAGGTCGCTAACCACAGTGCTGAGGGATCCAAAGTTGCTGAGGGATGGCAGGCGGAGGGCACAGGAGGGCCCTCGGTGGACACTTACTCCAATGAGGGTGGAAATGATGACAACACCCACAGAACACCAACAAACCTCAGATTACCAACAAACTCCAACAACCAGGAGCCAGGCTGTAGGACAGAGAAGAAAGAACTGGGGCGGAGGCAGCCAGTCAAATGGCCGAAAGCAAACGAGGTGGCAGTTTGGCAGCAGTTCGACAAGTACCTCAGCGTCACCCTTGAGCACTGATTGCACAGCCAGGTGAAAGCCAAGCTGAACCACATTGGAGACATCCTGTACGAGGATGAGGCAGGTTTGGAGCAGTAACTGGAAAGCAGAGGGCTGGCCCAAAGCAGAAGGGGAGGAGGGAGAGAGAGATCGAGCAGTTATTGAAGAGGCGACGTCAGCTCCGAAAACAGTGGAGGAAGGCAAGCAAGGAGGAGAAAGAGGGCCTGAAATCAGGAGGTGAAAAAAAACCTTGCCAGACTGTGGAGGGCAGAGCGTATCGGCAAACGCAGAAGGCGGAAGGAGAAGGAGAGAAGCAGCTTCTTCAAAAACCCCTTTAAGCATGCGAGACATTTGCTGGAGGACAAGAGAAGCGAGAAGCTGGAGATCACACAATTGGAGCTGGAGAATCACATTAGGGAGCAGTACAGTGACCCAGCGAAGTCAACCCTGCTGAGATCACCAGGTTATGTTCCTTGCCCAGCCCCCCCACCCTTCCCTTTCAACACTGCTCTCCCCAAACTTGGCGAGGTAGCAGAAGTTGTCCAGAAAGCGAGAGCGGCTTCAGCCCCAGGCCCCAATGGGATACCATACAAACTGTACAAGTACTGCCCAGGTGTCCTGAAACATCTGTGGAACCTCCTGAGAGTGCCCTGGAAGAACCAAGTCATCCCCTCGGAATGGCAAAGTGCTGTCACAGTTTTGATCCCACAGGAGGCAAATTCCACCACCATCAGCCAGTTCAGGAGCATCACACTCCTGAATGTCGAAGGGAAGATCTTCTTCTCCATCCTGGCCAAGAGGCTGACCACCTACCTAACAAACAACGGGTACATTGATACCAGCTGCCAGAAGGCAGGCGTGCCAGGATTCCCAGGGTGCGTTGAACATTTTACAGTCATATGGGAGCAGATCCAGAGAGAGAAAAGAGATAGAGGTGACCTGCATGTGGTGTGCATACGGGTCTGTCCCCCACCAACTCATCAAATACGCCCTGGACTTCTTCTACATCCCTGTCGGCATTCGTACCCTGGTAACAAAGTACTTCGAAGACCTCCAGATGTGCTGCACCCATCAGGACTTCACTACTGGCTGGCAACAGCTGGAAGCAGGCATCGCCATGGGATGCTCAATCTCTCCCATCCCGTTTGTCGCAGCCTTCAAGATGGTCGGAGGAGTGAAGTTACCATCAGGTCAGAGGCTACCACCAGTGAGAGGCTACATGGATGACGTCACCACCATTTTCCAGACAGCAGCATGTACAATGAGACTGCTGAAGAGGATTGATGAGCTTGTGGGGTGGGCGAGGATGAAGATCAAACCCTCCAAATCACGCAGCTTGTCCCTCAGGAAAGGGGTCAGAAGCGACCAGATCACCTTTGTCGCAGGTGGTGAGGAGATCCCACTGCTGGCAAGTCAACCCGTCTGAAGCCTGGGCCGAACCTACACAGCAGACCTCTCCAACAGGCAGATGGGGGAAGCAGTGAGGAGGCAGCTCGCAGATGGCCTTGCCAGAATCAATCAGAGCCAGCTCCCCGGCAAGTATAAAGTATGGAGTTACCAGTTCATACTGTACCCAAGGGTGACGTGGTCTCTGTAGATGAGCAAAGTCCCCTCCTCGGTGGCAGACAAGATGGATAGGCTGGCAAACTCATTCATCAGGAAGTGGCTGGGACTGCCGAGATGACTGTCAGATGTGGGTCTCTTCGGCAGGAACACACTGCAACTGCCTCTGCGATCCATCGGCCTGGGATACAAGAAGGAGAAGGCGCGGATGGTGCTGGAGCTGAGGGAATCCACTGACCAACTGGTGAGGGCAGCTGGCCCCCAGATATGATCGGGGAGGAAGTGGAAGGCCCAGGAAGAGGTCAGGAGGCTGGATGTCATGGGGAGGCATCACAGACAGGCCCTTGTCTTGGTCTGACCTGTGGAAGATCCCTGATCAGATCCACTTATGACACCCTACCCTGTCCCCGAAACCTCCACCAGTGTCCCCTTTGCAGTACCATCAACGCAAGCCTCCAGCATATCCTGTCGGGCTGCAAGACAGCACTGTCCCAAGGCTGCTACAGGTGGCGACACGATCTGGTGCTGAGGAAGCCGGCAGAGGTGGCAGAATCTTGCAGCAAGAGACAGACAACAGCAGACCTTCCGCTCAAGCGAGACATTCCATCCTGTTTGCAAGGGCCGGAGAGAATATCAGCCCCCCTGGCCAGAGAGAAACTGCAAGACTCCTCTCACCCAGCAGTGAGTGGACCATGAGGGTTGACCTGAGAAGACAGCTCCACTTCCCCAGAGAGATTGTTCAAACTTCACTCCAGCCAGACCTGGTCATGTGGTCAGAGCCACGTAAGACCATCCTGTTGGTGGAGCTCACTGTCTTGTGGCCATCAGCCATCAAAGAACTGGTGGAGGAGGCAGAGAAGGGCAGCTTCTGGCTGTGGCTAAGGAGGAAGCATAGGAGTTGGGGGCCGAATAACACCTAGGGCGTCAGCAGGGGGTGGCAGGGAGTGATCCTTGCCATCGCTCCGCCACCAGGAGATGTACTGGGGTTAAAGGAGTGAAAAATCCATGACTGGTGGTTCCCAGCTGATGACCCGTTCATGCCCAGAGAGGTGTTCAGGTGTAAACACTCGCATAAAAGGCACCGGTGGAGGTGCATCAGGCAGTAATGCCCAGCAGGTAGACCATCAACCTGTATCTTCATAAGTGTACTCTTTTATTAATGAGAATCGATAAGAGAATTGATAAGGAATTGGATCGATAAGCAAAATCGATAATGGAGTCGGAATCATTAAATTCTTATCAAATCCCATCCCTATTCTTGACTCATTTCATATTTAAATAGAATTCATCAATTTTGTGATATGTGAAGTGTTACCTTTTGTCTTTGATAAAAAGTACAACCACAATTAGCTCATGCCTGTTGACCTACTATTGAAAGTTAAAACAAACAAAACAAGCCCTTATTTGACCAGCCTGCACTTACTATTACCTTCTCCAGGGCTTTGGTCTTCTCCTCACTTTTCTGCAACAGAACTTTGGTGTGACTTGTGGCTTTGTCAAGAATGGCCTGTGTGAAGATGAACAGTATTTAGTTAAGCTTAGTTTTTTGGGGTTTTTTTGTATTTAAAACCCTGGGACCCTCTCTCTTAGATCACCTGGTAACAAGGACACCAACTAAGTAGCATTCTTGATGGATACTTGGTTCATCCACTCTCTGGACACTCTTGGGATTCCAAGTGAACTACAGTGATGCTCTCACCATATTCATCACCTGTAAACCCTTTCTCATTCAATCCAGGAGTTCTCCTTGTTTTTTCTGGTCAGTGTTTATATACCACCTCAGGTCTGTATTAGTAAAATTTTACAACAGCTGGCAGCCCCTGAAGAAGCTCGAAGCTAGAGGGGATAAGGGGAAGTGGATAGTGGTTCTTGATCATGATGTCACTGAGACCCCTGTAGTCAATACAAGGACTCAGAGTCCCAGCCTTCTTATCCACAAAGAAAAACACCATGCCAGCAGGTGAAGATGAAGAGCGGATGCCAGCCGCCGGAGACTCATTTATGTAGGTCTCCATGGCCTCTCTCAAGGGGGCTGACAGTGTGTCCCTTGGGTGGGGGTGTGCCAGACTGAAGGTGGGCACAGTCATAAGGGCGATGAAGAGGCAGAGAGGTAGCCTTCGCTTTGCTGAAGACTTCCCTGTAGTCATGGTACTCTGGTAGAACTTCTGACAGATCAGGAATGAAACTCGTAGTGGAGGAACGCTGTGGCTTGTTTGAGGCAGACCTGGTGGCATGAAGCTGCCAGAATGGAGTGCTTCATGCCATCAGGTGTGCCAAACAGGGATACGCCAGGATGACAGGGATGCAAGGTGCTCTCAGGATGTGGAACTGGATGGTCTCATGGTGGTTTCTGGATAGCAGAACGTGGACAGGTGTAGTCTGGTACTCTGTTACAGCTCCAAGCAGCTAGCTGTCGAACGCACTGGTAGAGATGGGTCTGAAAAGTGGAACCCAATCTATCCACAGCTGACGAGCGAGCTCCTCACCCATGATGCTGGAATCAGCCCCAGAGTCTATGAAAGCAGCCAGAGTGTGAGAGGAGACTCTTAGACTGGAACAGCAGTCTTTGAGGGGAGGAGGACTGAGTGGAGGTGTGGCTCACCAGTACCTCCCTGGCTAATGGTGAACCCTGCCTTTTGCTGGGCATTGGGAGACGAAATGGCCGGCCTGTCCACGTACCTCAGTCCTTTAAAATAACTGTGATAAAACCTCTACTTAAAAAGCCTACTCTTGATCCAGGGGTTTTAGCCAACTACAGACCGATATCCAACCTTCCCTTTCTCTCAAGAACTCTTGAGAAAGCAGTTGCTAATCAGCTGTGCAACTTTCTACACAAAAATAGTTTATTTGAGGATTTCCAGTCAGGATTTAGAGTGCATCATAGCACAGAGACAGCACTGGTTAAAGTTACAAATGACCTTCTAACTGCATCTGATAAAGGATTTGTCTCTATACTAGTCTTATTAGATCTTAGTGCTGCATTTGACAACATTAACCATGGTATCCTGTTGCAGAGACTGGAACACTTTATTGGCATTAAGGGAACTGCACTAAGCTGGTTTAAATCCTACTTGTCAGATCGCTCTCAGTTTGTACATGTTAATGACGACTCCTCTGTGCTCGCTAAAGTCAGCTATGGAGTTCGGCAGGGTTCTGTGCTTGGACCAATTCTATTCACCTTATATGCTTCCTTTAGGTAAGATTATCAGGGAGAAAAGGAAAAAAATTTCATTGCTATGCAGATGATACCCAGCTATATTTATCAATGAAGCCAGAAGAAACCAGTCAGTTAACTAGACTACAAACATGTCTTCAGGACATAAAGACCTGGATGACCTGCAATTTTCTGATGCTAAACTCAGACAAAACTGAAGTTATAGTAGTAGGCCCTAAACACTTTGGAAACTCACTTTCTGATGACATAGCAGTTATGGATGGCATAGCACTGGCCTCCAGCACCACTGTAAAGAATCTGGGAGTTACAGTACCACCAGAACATGGAAGTCGCTTTCACTGGCTTCGATCTCAGGCGTGACAGAGACGGATAAGACGTAGTACAGATCAATGTCCTGTTCTGAACTTTTGTCTCTCAAAGTACAAGATGCGGCAAGATCAGAGTTCCGTTTGGAACTATTGAGAGTCCCTTGAAATGTTTGGTAAGCCAAACTATCAACAGTCACAATCGGACAGAGATCCAGGAAATGTAGGGCAAAACACACAAATACTGAAGGCAGAGGTATTTACCAGAGAACAGATGATCAGGCAAAGTCAAAGGCAGACAGGTCCAATAACAAGAGATCAGTCTGATAAAATTGCTGGAGAGTCTTGTGTGATGCAAAGAGCAATCTGGCACTGAGTGACTGAGTGGGTAGATGGACGCGGCTGGCAGGGGAGTGATAGTGGAAAAGTACTGACAGCACAGGTGAACAAATGAGAAAACATGGCAGCGGGTAAGGTAATGTGAGAGTAAGATGCAGTACTTCAGTATATATGTGTTGCTCTACCTTCCCTTGTAAGATCTTCAGAGCTTCATATTTGCCTTCAAGGTAACGATGTGCGACCTCCAGTTCACAGCACAATACATTTATCACCTGCCAACACAGCAGAACCATCAGTTACAGTTTGCCAGGCTGGAGTCAAGTGGACAAAGTTACAGTATATCAATTACAATTTTTCTTCACTTTTCCTACCTCAGATGCTTCCTGTAATCTGTCTTTCAGCTCATCTTTGGACAGCTCAACCAGGGAGTCTATGGATTTACAATAAGTGTGCTCATGCATTAGAGGTCATAGAAAATGTATATGTGTATGTGTCTTTTCTAGTAGTTTTGTGTGAGAAGAGCTAGTTAGAGCTTTGTACAT
Source organism: Chaetodon trifascialis (assembly GCF_039877785.1). NCBI lineage: Eukaryota > Metazoa > Chordata > Actinopteri > Chaetodontiformes > Chaetodontidae > Chaetodon > Chaetodon trifascialis. The sequence continues at coordinate 30,100,335 of NC_092061.1, read as the reverse complement.
TTGCAAAGTGACTTCCTCAAAGTGCTTAAAAAGACTGTTAGCACGGTCAGCACTTGGGTTTGTGGTTAAACCTGTGATTGGAATAAAGTGGTGTGTTGTGATTGTATGGTACCAATAAATATGCACAGCACAGTTCTGCACCCAAAGTTCAAATTAGCCGAACTTTGGCCTGCGCTGTTATTATTTCTGAATATACCTACACACTTCATTAATCCATTAATTTATTATCTTATTTACTATTTTATTGGTAATGTGTGTTTTTATCTGTTTTTATCTGTTCATATGTGCTTACTTGCTAGGTTAAACATGTCAGCAGATCCAACAGTCAGGTATGTTACAAAATACAATGAGCGAAAAGTGGCAAAAAAAAAAGGCTGACACACAAACTTGCTAAAACTTCTTAGGTTTGTACATTTCTTTGTTATTAACATTTGTTATTTATATAACATTAATTATTACTAACAAATGTATCCAAATGTGTCTTTTGTGAAGTGAAAGATGAAACGATACCTACTATTTCAATCAAAGTTGAAATTTGATTGAAATTTGAGTACTCGATGGTATCTTTCCTGTATGATTTGATTCTTGTTTAGTTAATTTGTTACAGTAAAGGGTCAGTTCATATACATTCTTACCAAAGTGTGACAGCTTCCAGTGGGCTCTCTGCTGTGTCTCTGCAGTTTTCAGTCCAGGGATCCAGGCTGCCTCTCCTATTTGCGTGCTGTGTCTGAGCCGTTCTGCTCTAGGTAGCAAGGTCTCTATGGCACTAGCGAAGGTTTGGCTCTTCTTCCTTGTGGGGGTGGTTGCTGCACTGACTCCCATTCCATCACCCAGGTCTCCATCCACCATGTCATCATCCAAGCTGCAGGCCTCACTGACCTCCTGCATCTGCACCTGGTCAAACCTTTCATTACATTCACCAGTGTGGCTCTGCTAAACCACATATTGATTTGATCAAACTTAAGTGGGTAACCCAAAACACACACACAAACATACTTCTCGTGATTTCGTATTCCATGGGAGGATAAAAATCCTCACCTGTTAGAGACTTTAAACATTTAAACCATTTATACCCAGATAACCATTCCTTTCGTATCGCCGGTTGTATTAGGCCAGTGTGGACTGGACAGCTATTATCTATCATTATCTTGATATTTTATAAGCTTTCTTCATCTATGTGATGAAGAATATTTAAGATCTAATTATTGCTGGATTAGGCACAAACAGACATTACTATCAGTCATTACTATCTCAACACCTACCAACTGACTTGTAGCTGTGGTTCAGGACAGTATACCTACCAACTCAATAGAGCACCATGTACTCTGTTAACTAGAGCAGTCAATTGTTTATTAACATGTGGCCTGAGGGAAAAGGGATTTTTTTTTCTCCTCCTCAGATTGTGTTGGGCAAATATTTAGAGGTACAAGGAGGTAAAAGTCTTTTTTTTTTTCTGTTAGCCAAATACATAATTCTTAAACTGTAGAAACGAACAAAATTATTATTAATTTAGAATTTGTGAAATGTTTAATGATATTAAGCATAGAACCTGAATTTCCAATCAGCTTTGACAAATTGTTATTCATAGTTATATTAAGTTATAGAGTTGTTATATTATCCATCATACTGTTCCAGTATTGGTAATGGATCACAGGATTAGTCTGCAGATTACTGGAGTCTGTAGCTGATTCATTTATGGAAAGACTTGATGAAAGAGACAAACAAAACCTGAACTGTGGGCCTAACATATTTGTTACAGAGATACCTTGGGGATTCTAATGAAAAGCAGAATTTTCCTTCAATGTTTAGAATCATTCGTCTCTTATTAATAACTAGGTCTTACCTGTAACTTTGAAGATAACTTTATATTCCTTGGCGCTTTAGAACCTCCAGATAAACAGAGACAAAGATAAAGTGCAGTAAACTGTTGCCCAAGTTTTACCTAATGACAGCAAGAACAAGTTTCACGGATTTATCTGTTCAGTTCCGTGTTACAAACATTACTATGTACCTCCCTCCACCCGCGGCATAGTCTCTAAACTTCCAGCAGCATCAAGTTAAAGCTGAAACACAATCCACTTCCGGTGAAAACCTTGGAAAATAAACTCCATATGTTTTTAAGAAATAATGCAGTATGATGCTGGAAACAATTAGCTTCCTTACTTAACTCAATTAGGAAATAATTTTTTGTAAAAATGTACAAATGTCATTTTCATGAAAGATGAAATACCATATTTAATCTATGACAGATAATGTGCAACTTTAAAACTTTTTTTGTGTTATCAATAAAATATAATTTCTAGTCAAACTTTTTAATAGGTCATCCTTATTTCGTAATTGCGTATGTATTCAAGCAACTTAAATTCAGTGAATTTAAGTTGAAAGTACTACAGTGAGTTCCAGCAGCAGACAGGAAGTCACCCTCAGCAGAGGACATATTTAAAAGAGCTTCATGTGAAACTGTTAAGTAAATATTGAATGTAGGGGTGTGTGATGGGAGAGTGTAAGAACAAGATCATATTTGAGAGGCCCATGATCAGCTTTTCACAGTTTTTATTCACAAGCTTATTTATGTTTAAACAATGGATTTCTCAAGAAACATTTAATATATTTTTTGTTCTTTTTCATTTTCTTCTACCATCCATTGGAAAGATTAGAGCGAGAGAGAGAGAGAGACAAAACAAAACAAAAAAAAAAACTTAAAATGAAAGTGAACCAGTTTTACATGTTTGACAGAGCTGTGAGTGTTATTCACTGCTATATCCCTCTATGATCAGGTCCTCCTCTTTCATGAGGACTTGGCTTGCAGTATCTTGGGGCTGACTGGCTGGCAGACCTTCCTCAACTCCACCCTGACCTTCCTCTTTCTCCTCCTCAGTGTCTCTCTTCAGTTGGCACAGCTCTTTGTCTGTCAGAGCCTCCAATTTCAATCTGCACACACATACACACACATGCACGCATGTACACACACACACACGCACACGCACACACACACACACACACACACACACACACACACACACACACACACACACACACACAGCCAAGCAAAAATATAAAGATATACATTATCTGGACACCGAAACATTATTTTAAATCAGTGCTTAAGGTAATGTATGTTAAACCACAGGTATCCATAGAAACAATCAATGGCGTAGGTTTGGTTTCAGCTCTCGAAACAAAGAAAGCAAATGCCTTTAAAAAACATCCCAAAATTCAACTGTATCAGTCTAACAAATAGCTAATCTCAAAGTCTTTCAGCCACTAAAAATATTGGAAAACATTATACACTGCTCAAAAGTATTAAGGGAACACTTAATCATCGCAGTATAATAGCAAGTCAGTTAAACTTCAGGGATGTCAATCTGTTATTAATTATACTTATAATTACACCTGCTTTTGTGCAAATGAAAGTAACAACAGGTGCAATTGAGAGGCAAAAGCAATACAACTCCACAAAAGGGAATGGTTTTGCATGTGGTGGCCACAGACAATTGCCCTCTCCTTATCCTTCCTGACTGATTCTTCACTAGTTTTGAGTTCTGGTATTGTCCTCATCACTACTGTTAGCATGAGGTGGTACCTGGAGCCCAGTCAGGTTGCACAGGTTGGAGTAGCCCAGCTGCTCCAGGATGGCACATCCATATGTGTGGTCACAAGAAAGTCTGCTGTGTCTCCCAGCACAGTCTCAAGAGCATGGAGGAGATATCAAGAGACTGGCTGCTATACAAGGAGAGCTGGCCAGGGACATAGGTTCAAGGAGGACAGGAGGGGCACTGCCAGAGCCCTACAAAATGACCACTAGCAGGCTACTGGTGTACATGTTTCTGGCCAAACTGTCGGAAACAGACTCCATGAGGGTGGCATGAGGGCCTGACGTCCTCTAGTCAGACCTATGCTCACAGCACCATGCAGCTTTATTGGCTGCAAGGGCAGCTGTGGCTCAGGAGGTAGAGCGGTCGTCTACCTATCAGAAGGTCGGTGGTTTGATCTGTGGCTTCGGCAGTCCACATGCAGAAGTATCCTTGGGCAAGATACTGAACCCCAAAAACTGGCCCCGATGCTGCGCCATCGGTGTATGAATAGGAGTCTGACGCTGTGGTGAACATTATGCTGCCTGTAACACCATCTAGCATGACCAGTACCACCACAGACTGTCCAGGAGCTCACAGATGCCCTGATCCAGGTCTGGGAGGAGACCCCCACAGGACAACATGCTGTTGACTCATCAGGAGCATGGCCAGACACTGTCAGGAGAGTAGACAGGCACAAGAGGGCCATACACACTACTGAGTCACATTATGACTTGTCATGATGAAGTTCATGCAAGTTAGATGAGCCTGTGATTTTAATTTTTTACTTTGATTTTTGGTGTGATTTTGAATCTAACCCTCAATTGGTTGAGGATTTTGGTTTACAATGACCATTGTTACATAATTTTGTTCTTAACAAATTATAAAATGTATATCAGAAAAGATTTTCGACTTGAATAATTCCTTCATCATGATCTGATGTGTGGTTTAAGTGTTCCCTTAATTTTTTTTAAGCAGTGTAGTTTCTGTAATATAATTTGATGGCTTTAGTATGCACAACCATTACTACTATATAATTAATTGTTAGTAGTGTTCAAATCCTGTCATCAGCTTTTAAAAGTAAAAAGTTAATAAGAATTATTTTGTCAAGAAACACTGAATACTTTTTTTAGCTTATCCCAGTAGGCAAACACTGTGTAATGGCAATGTCCCTGGTTTGATTCCCACTATGGTCCATATTTTCCACCATTTTCTTCTGCTTAGACAGTATGGATGAGCTGCTGTCAATTGCAGACTTTGGTGTAATTGGGGATAACCGTGAGTATCACATACTATCACACATCACACAGTAGTATTCGACTGCATTATGGGAAGATAAAATCTGTACCTGCCAGGGAACCTCCTCAATGACATCTGACCCACGTCCTGGATATAAGCTATCTGGGCTGGGAGACACAGTATGACACAGAACACTTCAATTAACGACTCTTCATTTTATCAAAAGACACATGCATTTCAAGTTTACAATCTTTGTTGATTGTGGTGAGATGCCAAATAGGATTTAAGGGTCATAATAGCACATTAACTTATGATACACTATATTGCCAAAAGTATTGGCTCACCTGCCTTGACTTGCATATGAATTTAAGTGACATCTCATTCTTAATCCATAGGGTTTAATATGACGTTGATCCACCCTTTGCACCTATAACAGCTTCAACTCTTCTGGGAAGGCTTTCCACAAGGTTAAGGAGTATGTTTATGGGAATTTTTGACTATTCTTCTAGAAGTGTATTTGTGAGGTCAAACACTGATGTTGGATGAGAAGGCCTGGCTCTCAGTCTCGCTCTAATTCATCCCAAAGGTGTTCTATTCGGTAAGGTCAGGACTCAGTGTAGGCCAGTCAAGTTCATCCACACCAAACTCCCTCATCCATGTTTTTATGGACCCTGCTTTGTGCACTGGTGCAGAGTCATGTTGGAACAGGAAGGGGCCATCCCCAAAGTGTTCCAACAGAGTTGAAAGCATGGGATTGTCCAAAATCTCTTGGTATCCTGAAGCATTCAGAGTTCCTTTCGCTGGAACTAAGGGGGGCAAGCCCAGCTCCTGAAAAACAACCCCACACCATAATCGCCCCTCCACCAAACATTACACTTGGCACAAAGAAGTCAGAGAAGTACCGTTCTCCTGGCAACCACCAAACCCAGACTCGTCCATCAGATTGCCAGGTGGTGAAGCGCGATTCGTCACTCCAGAGAACGCATCTCCACTGCTCTAGAGTCCAGCGGCGTGCTTTACACCACTGCATCTGACACTTTGCATTGCACTTGGTAATGTATGGCTTGGATGCAGCTGCTCGGCCACAGAAAACCATTCCATTCCATTGCTGTCATTCCCAGTCGCTTCCACTTTGTTATAAAACTACTAACAGTTAACTGTGGAATATTTATTAGCGAGGAAATTTCACGACTAGAATTGTTGCACAGGTGGCATCCTATCACAGTACCACGCTGGAATTCACTGAGCTCCTGAGAGCAACCCATTCTTTCACAAATGTTTGTGGAAAGAGTCTGCATGCCTTGGTGCTTGGTTTTATACACCTGTGGCCATGGAAGTGATTGGAACACCTGATTTCAATTATCTGGATGGGTGAGTGAATACTTTTGGCAATACAGTGTATATTGCTTGGATGGCCAGTAGGATGCTGTAATCAACTTCACTGTCAGAAAAATCAAAGCTAGGTACTAAGAAAACCATAGACATATCAATGTGGGAGTTTTGCATTTAAGAGGTTGATGTTATTCATTGATCACATCACATCACATTGTTCCAACAACTTTTCAAAACAATTTGTATTATCAATTGGAGTGCTATGCAAGATAGTCTATGCAGTGTTATGTCTGTATGTGTATTACTTTGGTTCCTCATAGGGTTGGTGAGTTTGGCCAGGTAGGGCAGCAGCTCAGTCTGTAGGCTGACTGGTGTCAGGCAGAAGCTCCTGAACAGGGACTGGGCAGCCAGGCAGTTCTCCCGATGCTGACAGGAACAACATTAGTCTCATCACAGTCTTGTCTACTGTCACTACATACAGTCTCCACACAAGATACATTAGAAGCTGAGCAACACTGTCCAGTTGTTTTTGGTGATCCATTCACGATCTGAGAAATATTCTATTTTATTCATAAACTAGTCTTTAGCTTGTTTTAAGCTTGAGCTGTCACTACTATTGTGATTGCATTTCTGTCCCTGTCCCTCTCCCCCTCTCTCTCAGTCTCAGATGGCAGCCCCATCCAGAGCCTGGTTCTGCCTGAGGTTTCTGCCTGTTAAAAGGAAGCAACTGCCTCGCCACTGTCTCCAAGTGCTTGCTCATGAGGGAATTTTTAAGTCTCTGGAGATAAAGAGTGTGGTCTGTACCAGCTCTATATGGAAAGTGTCCCGTGAAAACTTGTGATTTGGCGCTATATAAATAAAATTTTATTGAATTTAACTGAATCTTAAACCACTGCAATGCCAGCAACGGCGCCAATATGTCTTACCTTCTTGCTGACCAGCAGCCAGTTGGGTTTGTATAGCGGCCTGAAGCCAACAGAAATTTGCTGAGAGTTGGAGTGAAGGAGCCCCCTTGAGGCCAATGAAGACCCATAATCCCCCATGGTGCTGCGACTCTGAAAACAGCACAGCACAGCACAGCACAGCTCTAAATACAGACAACACAGATTATTGTAAACAGTCGGTGGGGCAGCTGTGGCTCAGGAGGTACAGCGGTCATCTGCCAATCAGAGGGTTGGTGCAGTGGTTGGTTCAAATCCTGGCCTCGGCAGTCCACATGCCAAAGTATCCTTGGGCAAGATACTGAACCCCAAAAACTGCCCCTGATGCTGTGCCATCTGTGTGTGAATTCATATGTATGTCACTTTGGATAAGTGTCTGTCAAATGACTAATTGTAATTAACAGTCAATGCACAATGTACTATGATGCCAATACACAGGCCATATCAATTACAAACAACTTAATTCAAGTTGTCACTTTCTACTTCTTACTACTATTCACAATTCTCCACTGTAGTACTTCCTACTACACAGGAAAAAGGACTACTATTGTTAAAAAAAATCCTGTCTTAGTATTAGAAACCACTGTGCAGTCGTATCTGATAAGCTTTAAAAACTCTGGATGTATTTATTAAAATTGACACTGTTATTTCATCTTCTCACCAGCGCCTTTTTAGTTTCATTTTCAATCTTAATGCCTACTAACATGATTAAAACACACTAGTCTTAGTTCCAAATATCCAGAGATACAAAATATTTCAGCTAAGAACCCAAGTAGGGGCATGGGACCAGTGGTATGTGACACTGATGTGCAGCAACTCCATAACTATGGTATGCAAACAACAGAAACACTTTCGTTCAGATTGTACTGATCAAACACTTCTTACTTTGAGATTCCACCAGGCATGGCTCCGTCACGTTCAGGCTGCAGTGTGGTTTTATTCTGTCCTCCACGCAGCTTCAAAGCCCACTGGGTGTATTTGAGAAGTGGAGTGTTTTGCCTCCCTGATTTTGTTGACTTGCCCAGAATTTGTTGATTTGATCATTTTTCCTTGATATTTGTGCTTCTACCATAGGTAAGTAGGCTATGTAGTTAACTGGTTTCTTTTTTCTGTTATAATTGTGTTTATTGTTGATATACATTTAAGTCTTCAAAAGGTGTTTTATTTTGAAAATGTACTGGATTCTTTATGTTGTTCCTGCGTCTGCCTGACTCAGTCTGCTCTGTGCAGCTTGATGGACATCAGTCACAAACATACTAAGTGCATATTCTCTACGGAGGAAAGTGGAGAGTTGCTTCTGGGGTGCTTTGTGCTACTGGTGAAATCACAAGCATTGTCTAGAATGGCTAGAGTGCCTTCTATCACCTCTGGTGGCTGTAATGCAGCCAGAATGCAACGCAGCCATGCCAGGTAGAATTTGGAGATTATTTTAGTGTCTAGAGAAAGACTGACCATCCAGTCAGCAGTGAGGATGTCAGCATCAGACAGATACTCGCTGGCCCGGTCCACATCTTCCACCGCAGAGAAGAAGTCCAGGTAGTTCTGGTGGAGGTATAGGTTGAAGAACTCTCCAGACATGTGAGAACGCTCAACAACCAACTGAACAGACATCGACAGATGAGCTCTGATTGCCCTCAAAGACTAAAAGGATATTTAGGCATGTAGTTATTATGTGTTAATGCTACTTTGTACCTCAGGGTTTACTAATAATGTTTCTCTCCAATGATGAGATAGGTGAGATGATAGACCAGGTCCAGTGCCATATTCAGTTGCATCAGCACCTTCGTCTTTACCTCCTGTTGATGATAAACCAGGATAAACAAATTGTCACTTACAATTATAGAAGTACTGTCATGTTTGATCAACCAAAGCTACAGTACAGAAGTCATCCTCTTCAGTGATCACTTGCTTGCTGCTGCAAAGGACTATCAGCAGCAAAATCAGCATGGACTGAAAGAACCCAACTTTGTAGTTTATAACACATGAAATGTGTTTCTTGTCATCCTCACAATCCAAATGCTACAAGGAACAAAACAGAGGAAAGGGTTGTAAGGAAAAAGGGAGATATGACCCACGTTTGCAGTGCAGGATCTTTCCCAATGCTCTGAACAGGAACAGCGAAGCATCTTTTCCTCCAATAGCCTGATCTCTTTCCTGCTCCTTTGTCTGTTTGCAAGTCTTCTTACTGTCATTTGTTCTGGGAACAGCTTTGCTCAGTGAAGTCACAGGTCTGTCCTTCTTCATCCTCCACAGCTCCGTTTCCAATGATGTGTCTGGAGGGCCACGGAATCATTCAAAATCAAAAGGGATTTACAGCAATTTTCATTGCATGCATGTGTAAACTCTAGACTATTCCTATTGTGTGGTGTGGTGGGTGGATTTACTCCTGACCTTGAAGGGAGGAAAACTGGAGGCTGTTTATAGCACTGCGAATATCTCCTGAGCTTCCTGAACACAGTGTCTCCAGCACTCGCTCATTTGAGATGTGCATCCTCCTACAGCTCTGCTTAGATTAATGGGAAAATATATTGTGGAAAACATAAAAACTCATACCAAAATGCTTTATCTACTGCAAGGGTTTCTTTCACCTTTCCTGCCTCCAGTGTTGAAATTCGAGTCAGGACCTTCATCATTGTGGTTGGAGCCACTGGATTAAAACTAGGAACAGAGAACATATTAAACAATGTTCAGGGAAAACCAGCGGTGTCCTTGAATGGAATGGACCTTAAGCAATAGGATGACAAACAGTTTTATTAAATATCCTGTTAATGTGCATTTGATAACCTAAAATTAAAAACACAAGCAAATAAAGGCCAGTATTCAAATAATGTCCAAGACACTAATCATATCAACTTGAACATTTCCATAGCACTACTACAACAATCATGTCATACTCAACATACTGCTGATCAGTTTCCATTTATTTTATACAGAAATGCACTTTCCTTTGCTGATTAAATGCCATCACATGTACTTAGCAGTTTTTTTCCATAACCTACTGTCAATGAAGGCCCTGCCAGTCTGTCAAAGGGCTGACACATAGAGACAGGCAAACACTCACACTCACATTTACCTCTAATGCCAATTTTAGAGATGCTGATTAATCTAACCTGAATGGCTTTGGGCTGTGAGAGGAAACTAATGGAATTTGTGGAACTGGACAATGGAAATGGACATGACACTTACTTCATGAAGACCACAGGTAAAAATGGAGGAAGTTTTGAGTTTGAATCAACAGCAAATTAAAACAGATCAGCACACAGCAGATAGGAAGGAAGGCTTCTTGTCAAAATGGGATGAAATATACATGTAAAACACTGGAAATTAGAAATATAGGCCCTGATCTCTCTGCAGTTGATGACAATAAAGGACCACTATTTGAGAATTCAATGTTAATGGAATATGTCCCTTGATTTGCCACTATAAACTCACCATACAGATGGTGACAATAAAGGGCCAGGTTTATTGTATAGTGTTTCTTCCCCAAACACATGTGCTTCATTTATCAAGTGGTCAAGAATTTGGATGTGCATTTGATGAAAGAAAATAACAGGAGACATGTTAACAGGGTATGAGTATATATTTCACTGGATTTTCTAAGGTCACACACCCTCATTTTTGTGGGAAAAATTCTCTGCCAAATGGGATTTACATGACCCACTACCACCACATGAACTAACACTATGGTGATTAAATATATAACTACAAACCATGTCTTGGAAAAAAAATGAGACGAACAGGTTAGTTTTCAAGAAAAAAAAAAAACCTGATTACTGTAACACAAATAGCTGACAGAGTTTGCTTGGTGTTCATTAAATTTCTTTTCTCAGTCTAGTGACTTCATAGAAATCACACTTCTGAACTCTGCCTATGAGCTCTCCTTCCCTCGCAGTGTGTGCTTGGAGAGTGGTCAGTACCAGGTTCAGTCAATGAACTGACCATGTAATGAGCTGCTGTCTTAGTAAATCATGCACTGAATACTTGCAGATTGTGACCGCAGACACCACGAAAAATATAAGACTCATTTGCAGAACAACACTTTCTCTGTAACCATGGACATGAATGGTATTTATACAGCCCTTTTCTTGTCTGACAACCAGTCAAAGCGCTTTTACAACACAAGTCTGCATTTACCCATTCACACACATTCATACATAGTTAGGCCACCTTCTCATTACAAGATTTTTAACTATTCACACACACTCACACACTGATGGCACAGGATCAGGGCAATTTGGGTTTCAGTATCTTGCCCGAGGATACTTTGACTCTATCCCTGCTGAGGCCAGGGATCGATCCACCAACCTTCTGATACCTACCTCCTGAGCCACAGCCACCCCTGAGGATGAAGATACAAGAACAACATTCCTTCATCATCGTTCATCGTTCCACAGCAGGACTGAACGGCAGCAGGACTGAACGGTATCTAACAGGGATCTTTGGAGTATAATGTGGGTTTGCATAAAGGTCTAACACAGACAGCAGTGTACATCACTTTAACCTGATGTTGCTGATGTCCAGCTCATCCTGGATCTCTCTGGGGAAAAGAAAACGCAAGCTGCTGTCTCCACTCAGACTGTCTGACACTATGAACACCAGAGGACATCGACTGGTCTTCACAAAGCGCCTGGACAACACACAGCAGGACACAATCTCAGAGCAGGAAAATACACAGGTGGTACAGATTAGATAGCACTGATTCATTGATACATATAGTAGTGAATACCATCAATGAACACTACATATTTGGACCACTGTGCCATGTAGAAAGGAGCCAAGTAAGGCTCTAAGACCTCCTGTCATTCTCTGTCACATAAAAATGGGGAGACTGAATGCTACAAAGTTGAGTCTGTAGTGCTGGTACTGGTCACAATTCTTGTGTCTTTACTTTTACATAGTGCCTTCAAAGCTGTGTCTCATCATAGCAACTTCTCCTGGTTTCCTGTGTGAACACATGAAAGGAAATGTATGATGAATGCTGATCTGATCTCACCTCAGAATATCATGCAAGTTGCCGGGCTGTCTGTAGAACTGGTTTGGCAAATCCTGAAAATAGGCAAGTCAGGATCGAGTGTTAACTAAGTTGTGTATCCACATTAATCTTAACAAAGAAGCTTTAGACCAATGCATTAGTTTGGCAATATGAGAAGAGAAGTTAACGCACAGCTTTAGTGAGGAAATGGCATGCATGTAGGTGCACTCACAGTCAGGTCCTGTTCAGTATCTCAACAGGTAACAGTCAGTGAAAATGTCTTCAAAAGTAGTACAGTATATTCAAATATGAAGGAGCCTGTCAATGAGATTAGTCTTAGAAAAAGTAGAAGAGTTCACGCTTATTTTCAATTTTGTTTTTACATTTCTTGGCATCTATCAGCAGTTTATATAGTGACCCCAGGTTCTTAAGTCAAACATTCATTACATTTTAGACACCACCCTGGTAAAAGTGGTCCTCCCAATTATTACAGCAGCAGCTTCATCTACTTTAAAGGGTTAAGCTGCACACTTCTTAATTTCTGCACGCAACTACAGTGACTTTGAATAGTTATTTGACATATTAGAAGCATTCTAGATCAAGCTTCCTGCAACTGTTAACCAATCCTGCATAGACAGAGCTAAATTAGGGCTGTACTAAAACTGATATTAGAAATCTGTGGCTGTCCTAATTGAATCATGTTGCTATGTTCAACATATTAACTTCAGATGTCAGACAGGCTGTCTTATGTAGCATACACCTTTAATGCACTTACAATGCATTAAATTGTAAATTTAAATTAAATTTAATGCAAGTACAACAACCAATTGTTCCACCTAATGCTTTTAAGGGATATGATAAACCATGGGTGTCCAGTCTAATGCAGAGAAACAAAATAACTTAAAATGTGGAGGAATATCAGCTGTGCACACGGCTGAAGAAAATGAAACAGAGCTAGTACAGAAAACTGCAGCTTTACAAATACGGACTCCCACAGTGTGCAGACGCTTCTGCTGGAACAAAATCACACACATAGACCTGAAAAGGTGTGGCATTCCTCTGAACTCACACAGTTGTACAAAGCACATTTCAGATGCAGCAGTCTTACACAAATTTATGAAAGTTACTCCAAACTCTAAAATGTTCTGGAAAGCAGTAATAGTAACTAGAGTTGGGCGATACACTGGTTTCATCATCATCACCTGTGTCACACTGGAAAAACACTGGAAAACTCTCAGACTGCTTTCAGGGCAAGTATAAAGCAGGATTTGCTTCAAAACTGAAGCTCAAGGATGATTGATATTAATTTCAAATTTAGAACCTGTAAGTTTTGCCATTTTATGCTGCTTTACTCATCACATTCTATAGATAATGTGGCTTGCAGCATCTCCACACACTAGAGCAATGTTTGAGTATTTAATATTGAAGGACAGTCAAGAGAAATTGTGTGAGGATTAAGCTTCATTTGAAGCCAATTAAATAACCAGAGAAGTGGGCTGGATATAAGAAAACGTTCTTTTCGCATTGCTTTTTGTGTAGTCTTGTATAGCCAAACTGAACGTTATCTGCACACTTCATACTGCAACGCAAGCTCAGCTCAATTACAGAAAAGCCCACCCTGTTGTAAAATAAAATAAATGTGCTTGATAGACATGCCTTATGCCCATGCTCGAAGCCAAATCATACTCAAGGACAAGAGAACAAAGTTGAGCAGTTTACATCATGACGATATTCTACAGCCATTGTACTGTGCTACTGAAATCAATAGGAATGACAAATTGGGATAGTTACAGGAACATTTGCTTCAGTTAAAGGTGTAGAGCATACCTCCACTAGTATGACCTTCCTGTCTGTAGCTCCTTTATCACCCACCATCTTCAGGCAGTTGTACTTGTTGGCTCTAAGGAGGAAGTCCTGGAACTGAGTGAACTGGGAGCTGCAGAACAAGCCATCCATCCTCCATTCTGACGGAAGACAAAGAATTAGAGACACAATGAAAAAAAACAAAGTGGAGGGGCCTGTATATGATAGTGGTGTAAATATCTGAGATTATTTATCATATTACAACTGCCTGCATTCACCCAGAAAATAATCATCCCCATTTAAAAACACTGCACGGACCAACATTAGAAACGCCTTTCAAAATAAAGCCATCCATTACATCAGCATCAACTCCTCTATGACACAGTCTGAAAAAAAGATTTTTTTTTTTTAATCAAGAATGTAATTCTCATTCATTATAACTTCATGCCAATTCATAGTTTGACAATGACACTGATAGGTATTAGGCAGGTAGGACAGTAAATATTTGTCCTCACCTTGCTGACTGCTGCTGTATTGCTCCAAGTTGGTGGGGTTGGTCCACTCCTGGACCATGAGGCCCAGCTCCTGAGACAAAACCTGGACTGTGGCAGTCTTTCCACAGCCTGATGGTCCCGTTAGGAGCAAGATGCCACCCTGTCGATGACAACAGCCAGGCTGAACCCGAATGTCCGCAAACAACATTTCAACATTTTAAGATCAGCTCAGACATTAGTTCTTGACATATCTTGGTCTACAGAAAGGACTCAAACCTTTACAAACCTGACACTCCTGACAGCAGACCTAATTTTTCCACCAGCTATTGGAATTTGCTTGTTTACAAGGAAGGAAGCGGATGAGTTGTTACTGCGTTCACATCACTAAATGAGTCTAAATGAAACTGAGTGATGTGCTGAGATAAGTGCATCGTCTCATTTCCCGTTTCTGGTTGCTGTGTTAGTAGTGGCTTACTTCTGTTGCTCTTACTCATCTGAGTTTAAATTGCTCTGCCTTTTGTTACAGTGGCCAGTTACCTGCTATTTAAGCTAACAGTTCTGCTCAAGCACTCATCCCACTCATGCTTGACCATTCTGCTAGCTATTAGCTTAGCCAAGCAGGTAGTGATGGCTTCTCTCTCTCCCTCTCCTGCTTTCTCTTGCTTGGCATGTCAGATGTTTTCTGCCTCCTTTAGTGATATCGGTACATGTAATAAATGTAGTTTATGTTTAGCAACCTATTATGTGAGGCTTAGTGAATTGGAAGCACGGCTCCACACCATGGAAACCTTATCATTAGGTGTAGTTAGTCAGGCCCCCATAGAATCAGAATCAGAATCGGAAATACTTTATTGATCCCTGAGGGGAAATTGTTTTTATAACAGGTACAAAAACATTTAAACATTTAAGAAAACAGAAGGGATAGAGAGATTTACATGTATTTACAAAGATAAGTTATATAACAGTGTAAAAAATAAATATATGTATGACAGAATAAATGTATGACAGTAGATATTGCACAAGTTGATTTATTGCACGATTATTATATTAAGTCAGTCAGTCAGTCAGTCAGTCAGTCATTTTTGTCCTGTTGACCTTCACCAAATGAAGCATAGTGCAAGTTCTGGCGGGCCACGGAGGTCAAAGGCATTGGCTGATGGCTCAGCTGATCTCATGTCAGCCCACATCAGCTGACAGCTCAAATGATTCTCTGCGTCACTCCTAATTGGCAGATCGCAAACAGCGCGCTGTATTTAAGCTGTCATCACCTGCTCACCCTTTGCTGCTTCCTCTGCAAGCTGTTTAAAGCTCTGCAAGCAGTTTTGCTTCCCTTATGAGAACGATAAGACTGTTGGTGTTTGTGCTTCAACTTACCCTACTGCTCATCATGTTGAAGCCCTCATCTGGCAAGTAAAACTTAATACTCCCAGAATAAGCGAATGGGCAGTGCAAAACTCATGGAGGCCTTATTCATCCAGGCTCCAGTCAGAGTTTCTCATGAAAAGCTTCTTCCATTGTTCTTGGAGAAAATTCACTTCAGACAACCATCTGCATTGTTTTCCAGTTCCTCTGTTCCCAGGAAGGCTGCTGAATAATGGAAGGATTCCGGGTCAGGGTTCAGCACCCTCTGTGAGCTTGTTTTTTCCACCCAGTCTGATAACCTCCCTCCACGCTCTGTCCTCGCCCGAGGGGGCCGATTCCTGTGGTATAGAACAATGATGTCACACCAGTGTACACTGATGGCATCACCATCCCGCAGAGATTGCAGGGAACTGCAGTCCCAGTTCAGATGGGAATGCCATTCATTCCTTCTGCAGCAATTTCCCCCAATCTGAGAAGCCAGATTCTACCAGGTCATGACATCAATCTGGTAAAAATCTTGCTGAGCTCTGAGATAAATGACAGATGTATAGTGGATTGTGGAGATGTATCCGTTATGCTGAAAGATAGGGAGCTAAGGCTTTCTAAAACTCTAACCTTGGCTGAATTTAATGTTGTGTTTAGCGTATTCAGAGACATCATCTGTGAAGTCTATCCCAACCGTAGGGTGAAACTGGACACCTACTTGACAATTGCACTGAACAAAAATATAAACGCAACACTTGTTTTTGCTCCCATTTTTCATGAGCTGAACTCAAAGATCTTAAACATTTTCTATATACACAAAAGATCCATTTCTCTCAAATATTTTCCACAAATCTGTCTAAATCTGTGTTAGTGAGCACTTCTCCTTTGCTGAGATAATCCATCCCACCTCACAGATGTGGCATATCAAGATGATGATTAGACAGCATGAATATTGCGCAGGTGTGCCTCAAGCTGGCCACGAAGAAAGCATCCCAATCATCCATCCATCCATTTTCTATGCCGTCACGGGGAGGCCGGAGCCTATCTCGGCTGTCAACGGGTGAGAGGCGGGGTACACCCTGGACCGGTCGCCAGCCGATCGCAGGGCACAAGCACACAACCATTCACACTCACACTCACACCTAGGGGCAATTTAGAGTCACCAATCAACCTAATGAGCATGTTTTTGGTCTGTGGGAGGAAGCCGGAGTGCCCGGAGAGAACCCACGCATGCACGGGAAGAACATGCAAGCTTCACACAGAAAGGCCCGGGAATCGAACCTGCGACCTTCTTGCTGTGAGGCATGTGCACTACCTGCTGCGTCACCATGCAGCCCGCATCCCAATCATTGCTTTGTCAAATATTTGATCACAGGATTGGTCCAGGGTTTCCACATTGGGTTAACATGGTTGCCAAACGTGTCATTTGTCTGCAATAACTTGCATTCTGCTTTAAAGGAGCATGAGATAACTGACACATTACTGGCAAAAGAGGTTAAGAAGGGATTCTTCACCCTTTCCATTTACTCTAATAATTGTACAGGTATAGCAACAAAATGCCTTATTATCGATTTATCTGCTCTTCATAACAGCAAAGCTCAGAGCATTAACAGTCCAGTTCCTTTGGAACCTTTCTCTCTGTGTTATGCTTCTATTGATGATGTCATTATGTTTATTAAGAAAGCGGGGAACGGTGCATGGCTAGCCAAAGTAGATATCTCAGAAGCTTTCAAAGTGATGTTGTCACACTCATTGCAGTGGCATCATTTTGGTGTTAAATGGAGAAACAAGCTGTATTTCTCAGTCAGACTCCCATTTGGTTGTCGCAGCAGCCCCAAAATATTTGATACCTTGCCAGAAGTTCTTTGCTGGATCCTTCTGAACAATTGCAAACTGTCTTTTGTGCTTCATCTACTAGATGATGTTCTGCTAGAGGACTATCCTAATTCAAACTAAGAGAGATGCTATTCTGCTCTCAAGCACACTTGCAAAATTAGGTATTCTGCTATCTGAATGGAAAACGCTAGGTCTGCTCCAGTCAATAGAATTTTTAGGCATCACTTTGGATAGCAACTTGATGCAAGCCTCCCTACCTCTGGAAAAACTAAACTGCATCAGAGAAGCTAAAAAAACATGCAAGAGGTGGTAGCTATTAATAGAAAAAAGTCAGTTATGCAGTGTGTGAGACTATTGATGTCCTCTCTGTGAGAATCACAAAATTACTCCCTCATAGTTGTGTCAAAACAGTCCTTCAGAGCCTCGTCAGCCTCGTCAGACCATCTCTTCATTGTGCGGGACACAGCTGATTGCCTGTGCACAAGAGGTTTGTAGACAGGCAGGAGATGAACCAGGTTGTGGTCAGATCTTCCAGGGGGAGTATCTTATTGTCTCTAGTGCAACATGTAACCTACTGGATGAAGGTGGGCAGATTGGAGGATGGAGAGTCAGAACAGGAGTCAGAGCATTTAGCTATCAAGCTCCTCTCCTGTGGAACCATATTCCAGTCTTTGTCCGGGAGGCAGACACTGTCTCTACATTTAAGAGTAGGCTTAAAACTTTCCTTTTTGATAAAGCTTATAGTTAGGGCTGGCTCAGGCTTGTCCTGGACCAGCCCCTAGTTATGCTGCTATAGGATTAGACTGTTGGGGGACATCCAAAGATACACCGAGCTCCTCCGTCCTTCTGTCCCTCTCCATCCGCACGCTCTCATGTCCTACCACGGCGTGTTACTAACTTAGCTCCTTCCCCGGAGTCTCTGTGCTTTGTCGTCTTGCAGGTTCCCATGGACAGTGGCTGAATCTGGATTGTGGATTTCAGCTGCGTCTCCTGCCTTGGCCCTGCCTGACATCCACTGCAACTGCTACTGCTGTTATTACATCCACTGTCACTGTTACTGTGACTGCATGTCTGTCTCTCTGTCTCTGTCTCTCTCTCTCTCTCTCTCTCTCTCTCTCTGACTGCTTTTCTGTCTGTCTGTCTGTCTGTCTGTCTGTCTGTCTGTCTGTCTGTCTGTCTGTCTGTCTGTCTGTCTGTCTGTCTCACTCTCTCTCTCTTGCTCTTCCTCTCTCACCCAACCGGTCAAGGCAGATGGCCGCCCACCCAGAGTCTGGTTCTGCTCGAGGTTTCTGCCTGTTAAAAGGAAGTTTTTCCTCGCCACTGTCGCCAAGTGCTTGCTCATGGGGGAATTGTTGGTTTCTTTGTAGATAAAAGAGCTTGGTCTGTACCAGCTCTATATGGAAAGTGTCCTGAGACAACTTCTGTTGTGATTTGGCGCTATACAAATAAAATTGAATTGAATTGAATTGATTTAAGTCCCCAGAGATAAGAAGGGGGCCTGTGGGTGCTCTGTCTGCAGCCTGCTTGTGACAGAGTAGAGAACATCACAGGCTGCATCAGCGTTAGCAGAGGGGGGAATATATGCAGCTATCGCGATAACATGCAAGAATTTCCGCGGCAGGTAATATGGCCTCATGCTAATGGCTCAATGTCCTTGCAGCAGAGTTGTTCTTTAATAGTGATGTGCCCAGATTTACACCATCTGTCATTCACAAACACTGCCAGCCCTCCTTTCCTCTTACCACTCTCCCTCATCCTGTCTGCCCACCGTTCAGCGCCACGTCCATGTCTGGAGTTAGTGCAGTCAGCCATGTTTCCGAAAACATCATGATGCTGCACGCCTGGTAGTCCCTCTGGTGCCAGGTCAGCGCCGCTAACTTGTCCATCTTATTGGGAAGAGATTTCACATTCCCCATTCTCCACGGGGGGATGGGTCTGTATCTCCTCCTTCTGGCACGGCGATCAGCTCTGGCACGGCTTCAGCTCGCGGGGAACATCGGGTGTCTCATGGGGCAGCACCACGGTGCTATGGAGCGCCAAAAGCTGATCCCTACTGTAAACAATAGGGCCATGGCTGCACACGGGGTCCCCAGACACAGTCGAAAAGAGTGAAAAAAAAAATAATAATAATACCAGAGCAAACATGGCAACTTTGGTCTCCATTGTGCACCGATCAATTAAGAGCACAACACATATATATATAAAAATAATAATAAAAAGATGAAACTAAAACGGAAAAAGCTCACAGTGAGCGGGAGCTGCTGTAATAAGCTGCCACTAGTGCGGCGCCATCTTGACTGAATTGTGCATGTGAAAGATAACCTGTTGTGCTTGAAAAGGTCAAAGGTCGCTTAACAAGGTGAGAGTGGATTTTTAGCAAAAGGTCCTAGAGAGGAGGCCTCACCACCAATAATTTAGTATCGTCCACTTTAAGGCATCACCTCTCATGTGTGGATCCCCACCAGACCTGCTGTCAAAGATCCAGGTTCTGCTTGTAGACTTCTTCTGGGATAGGCTGTACTGGGTGCCTCAGAGTGTGCTGTATCTGCCAAGGGACGATGGAGGGCAGGGCCTGATCCACCTGGGCAGTAGAGGGGCCACCTTCCATCTCCAGTTCCTACAAAGGTGGAGGCCACTGGCTTGTACCAAAGTCAGCTTGGAGGACTGAGACTGGACAGATCTTTGTTCCTGATGGACTTGAAGCACCTTAACATCAGTGGATTACCCGAGTTCTACCATGGACTGTTTAAAGTGTGGAACCTGTTCAAAAAAGAGAGGCAAGGACCCAACAGCTTCTTGTTCTGGCTGTTCCAGGAACCAGTCATATATGGGATTGGTTTCAGTACAGTACCTGCTGGTTGGTTCTGCAGGTCTAGGGTGGTAACTGTGAAACATGTTCGCAGGTGCAAACATGGACAATGTAGCTGCTGTGGCATTTCGCCTGGAGGTGGTATCGACCCGTGTCGTACATCTGTTGCCCAGTAAATGGGCAGCAGCTCCCACAGAGGGTGAACAGACTCTAGTGGTTCAGTATTGTCATGGTTCTGTTCTTTTCCCTTCTGTGAACATTTCCAGAGATTTTAAAGACTGTACAGGACCTCTTTTAAAACATGGGAATGTCTCTGAGTTGTTTGTTTGTTAAAGTTTTGCACAGGGACAAATGAAATTGAAAAACACTTCATGGAGAGCTCACTTCGGTCTGAGTGCCAGTGTTGGACCTGAATGGAGAGTGTTGCTAAACCACCATTAACCAAAAGAGCTTCTGACCTGCAGTGGAGGTTTTTACATGGGACAGTGTCTGTCAGTTCTGCAATCACCATGAGACTGTTTTTCACTGTTTCATGGAGTGTTGTCGACTGCTGCTAGTGTTCACGGAGCTGGAAGAAATGTTCAGTCTGTTTGGGGAGGTTTTCACCAAACACATGTTCATTCTAGGTTACAGGTACTTGCAGAAGAATAAAGAGAAATGCCAGCTTTTTAATTTCATCCTGGGAATGGTGGTGTTTTGGTGTTTTTCCTCGCCACTGTCACCAAACTCCTTGCTCAGACTATGACTAACACAAAGACTACGGTCTGTAAGCTCTATATGGAAAGTGTCTTGAGACAACCTCTGTTGTGATTTGGCGCAATATAAGTAAGATTGAATTGAACTGAACTGAATTAAATAAAATGTCAAAACTGGGGCAACAGCTACTCACAGACAATGTTTGGACAAAAGGCTGGGAGCCAAGGTTCATTTACTCAAATCACGAATTATTAGAAAGAAAAATGCAACTTCAAGTACCTCTGATGTGTTTGTGTGAACTCTTAGCCAGTTCTCCACTTCTTCAATTTTCTTCTTGTGGACAGCTAGCTCAACCTACACAAACACACATGGTAACCATTAATAGAAGATTTAGTCATGAACTTTTACCACAACTAAAAATACATGATATTAATAACTTATATTCATAATAATAGCATATACATAAACTTAAATCGCTGGTCACTGGTGCTGGAGGGGGAAGGGGATTAATGTATACCAGCTGTAAAAAGACATGCTCACATCTGTCCTACAACTTCAAACTGGCTTTATGGAAAAAATGTGTGTATTTGGCTCCATGTTGAACTGGAAGTAATCAAAGTTGAAGCAGCTTGTAGAGAATTACTATATGCCATGCCTGAAAGGAAAGGTTCATATATTTTCAGAGTCTGCCTCAAAGCAATACTCCCACACCCAATATGCACACTAGAGTTGGGCGGTATCCAAATTTTGATACCGCCAAACCTTCCCCACATTTTCCCGGGGTATATGGTATTACCATGACAAATTAAAAAGAACTTTGCTGGGCAGTGTAACATGCACACAGTTCAGACGGTCAATGCTCACGCTAGGAAGCACCAATCCTAACTTGTAGCATACCAGAATGACGGGGAGAAACTGAGCTAAAAGCCTCTACCAAGCACTGCCACCCAAACGAAACATAATTCATACCCCAAGAAATTATATGCGCATGTAACGAAAACATGAAAATAACACACGTCAATGGTACTGCATCTGCTGATTTCACCACTTCAAGCAAACCACACAAGCCTAGTATCATATGGAAGCAGAGAGTCTGATGATCACGAAGATGTCTGCCTCCTCACTGTGCAACGAAAACTCGGTGAGCTAGCAGCCGAAGAGTAGCAGAAAAAAACTTCACTAAATCATAAAGCATGTCTTACCTTTGCTGTTTTGTGGTCAAAAGTTATATTCCAGCTCGAAAAAACACTGTTAATGTCTCCTATGACTGTGTTAGTTTGAGATCAATCACAAAGGTCCTGGTTGTTTACATAAAGAGGAGGGGGTTTCTAGAGTGAAGGGAACGCTCCTCATACGATAACCTATCTCTGGGGTTACTTCCTTCTGGATCATCATTGGTGTTTCTATGGTGAATTTGGGTGGGTCGCTGAGCTATTGACCAGCGTAACCACGCAGTTAGTTTCACCGCTCCGTCTCATGAAGGAGCGGAGCGCTCACAGACGACTCTGCTGAGCAGCCCAAAGAGTTATTTTACTGTTGTATTTGCATTTTGTCCTTTTATGAGAGCTAAGAACAATAGCAATCAGAAAAAAGGCTGAAAAAGTGTTTTCAATAGAGGAGTTTCTCCATATGCTTGGACGAGATAACGGTACTCTGCTCAGATGCACCTAAATGAGCACGTGGACATACCTGTGTTAAAACATCTGTATGACTGCTCAGGTTCATTCTTAGCATGTACTTTTGCACAGTAACCTTTTCCTCGAGTAAAAATTCAATCAGATACAATGAACGGAGTGGACTTCATTTTTCTTATGACGATGCTGCAATTATGTTAGACCCCCATAGACCTATATATATGCACAGCATTTTTTTAATGACGGTAATGAAATTGATACCGTTGCTATTTTTAGATACCCCGGGATACCTTATTACCGGACTACCGCCCAACCCTAGTAGCTATGCTTTTAATATCTCTTGTTATATTAGGTCATTGCATGCATGTTTGTCAATTATTCAGCGGGACCATCTTATGGATTTAGATTTACTGAAGGTTTTACATGAATGCAATGAAGCATCTTGATTTGTCAGGGTGTTAATCTACTGGACTGTCCCAAAACTGATTCTCATCTTGTTATAATATGCAAAACGGTGTCTTGACTTTTCATAAAAAATACAGTATATTTACAGTATCATCAGTGATGTGCGGTGAGGTTCATGACTGGTGAGGTACTGACTCTTCTGGAGTCAGATGTAAAAATATATGAACCCAAAATAGAAGCTTATATTTCAATTTGACCTTAATAATAAAAGCTTTTAATTATGCTTTAATCAATTCCACACTGTTCAACAATACGAGAAATAAAAGAATATTTAATATATATATATATATATATAGTGGCTTGATGTCACAAATAAATATTGCCAATACGAATTCTGTTTAGAACTGTTGAGAAAATACTCTCATATGGATTACTGAGTAAATATGTCGGCATTTGTTAATATCCATGGTGATGACTGAAGTCTTAAGTTAAGGTTATGTATTTCACTCCCTGTGGCCCATCTCTGCTAATGACAGAGCACTTCAGACACATTACAGTACGCATGACAGACAAAGTCTGCAAAGCCAGGGGATGGTCATTGGGATTAAGATGAGTTGTTGACTGAATGCAAATCTGTATGGATACCAGAACAAATTTGCTGACCTGTGAATGGGGCGAGTATTGGTCCACCCATGGCTCATCCTGGTCCCTCTGGGCTGACTCTTTCAGCAGGTAAGGTGTTTGAGGTTTTGGGCTGCCAACCTTTCCTTTACTCCTTTTGGGCCTCTTGGGCTCAACCTTGGAGCACAAAACCTGGCTGCCCTTTCTCCTTCCAGACAGAGAAAAGCTTTCCAATGGAAAATCAGTGAAGGATGGATCCACCCAGCGATTCAGCTATTATAAATACAGTCAAACAAAAATGATTAAAGATTCATATGGAACAATTGAAGGAGTATATATGCTATATATTACTAAACAGACCAAGGTGTTAAATATAATCTACAGGAAGAGGCAGATGTCATCATGTGCACGGTGAAGAGCTGCTACATTACCACTGGCAAGAAATAAAGGCAATCCCAAAGTGTGGCACATAGATTATACATGATTATGTGTGTTATGTGTGAAAAGTAGAAAAGTGAGGAGCAGTAAGATAAAACCAATAAGAGCAATGGGTGAGTGTATTAATTGTCTTTTAATCCAATGAAAGCAACTCATCCGAGGGAAAGCCTTTTACTATCTGAACCATGTAAAGTATATACACTGACATAATTGAGAAATTGGATATCTCATTGACATCTTGTTTCTGGAAACCTAACCTGAATGTGTTTGTGTGCAGGCACAGACACATTTACATGATTTGTGTAGGTGTGTAAGTGTCACATCTCTTAAAGACCTTACTCTGCTTGAAACAGCTTTATCCCCCAGAGGAGGCTTGTTCATCCTTCACTGTGGTGTTTCACGTTAAGGGTAATATGTGCTGTTCAGTGAAGAACATAGGCAGTTTAGAGAAATACTGGGAACCTGAAAAGAGTTGGGAACAGTTGTTGGTGAAGATGCTGTTGCTGATCTGAAGTTTCATTCTGCATTTACCTTCAACTTAAATTTTCCTTGTTATCGTTGTTATCTTGTTAAACCCAAACTGTAAGAAGATATCATCACACCCCAAATATAGCGTTAACGTTACTCTTCGAATTTTGTAAAAGCAAAATACCTGTACACTACAAAAAATACACTGCAGTCATTTTATATCAGTGTCTCTGGACGATAACATTATGCTGTTTTAGTCGCTACATTCACATTTTGACTGCAGAATGACTTAATGGGTTAACGCTAACGTTGACTAGCGTTAATGTTACTCATTGTAATGCTAAAACGGTATCTCTTTATTAACTTACCTTCCTTGACCATTTGATGTGTCAGACGCAGGTCCGGTGTTTCTGTCACTTCAAATATTGTGCGGTTGTAATGTAAACTAATTTTTAAATCAAAGAGGGAGTTACGCTTCTGTTACGAAAGAGTTAAAGAAGCAACGAGTCAAAGTTAAATTTCCCTATCTAAACTGCGGAGATTCTGAGTGCCGGAAACTGACTGTGCACGGACGTAAAACTGACGTGAGGCTTCAGTGTTCAGAGCTCTTGATTATGGAAGTCTGTTAGGGCTGATGTGACAAGAAACATCAAGCCACCTACACAGGTATTCCATTTTGTCTGCTTTCCTTTTTCAAATTTGCTTCTTGGGATTTAGTGAAACTGTTAAAGAGTAGATGTGTAAATTGACCTAATGTTACAGGACAATCGTTATTCCGTCTTTCAGGTCATCAAAACACGTGTTGGCTGCTAGCAAGCTATGAAGACGAGTAGGCGACCAAACATTCTGTTAACAGGTAATGTTCAGCTTCTCTTTCAACAATTAAGTTAATATGCCACTGTTCTTAAAATGAAACCATCGGCTAAGATTACGTTAGGTTAGTATTGCACTTAGTCCTTAGGACTTTGCACGTCTGAAGGCGCGGTGAAGTTAGTTTCATTTTCGACATTCGCTCGTTTTTTTCTCTTTAAACTTTAATAGCGTCATGAAAACGGCAGCGATTTCATCCAGGTTGGTATCATTTTGTAGATATAAGTATGCCAGACATTTCACAGGTGTCATCGACCCTCCAAGCTCAGTGAGTGTGGCGAAAACTCTAAGGAACAGCGCTGAATGTCCTCCTGAGTACCTCGCTGCTGCCGTGGAGCTTAGGGACAAAAGTATCTACTGTAACTCAGTTATTACTTAATCCTGGTTTTATATTTAAATAGCTCTATGGGAATTGATCCCAGAGACTCCATTCCACTTCTCCTCATATTCTTAGGTCAGTATTTATTTTTCACAAGCATTATCTCCAAGAAAATCATGTGAAAGCACTTGTTAAAAACACAAGAATCTACTGTACCTCATTTATTACCAATTATTGGTTTTATTTTGAAATAGCTCAATGGGATTTGATCCCAGAGACTCCATTCCACTTCTCACGTGTTTCTTAGGTCAGTATTCATCTTTCACAAGCATTACATCCCAGAATATCACATGAAAACACTGGTTAAAAACACAAGAATGTACTGTACATTGTGTGTTGCCATATTTTGGTTTTATTTTGAAATAGCTCCATGGGATTTGATGCCAGAGACTCCATTCCACTTCTCATGTGTTCGTTAGGTCACTGTTCATCTTTCACAAGCATTACATCCCAGAAAATCATGTGAAAAAAACTTATTAAACATGCAGGTATCTACTGTATCTCATTTATTACTAATTCCTGGTTTTATTTTGAAATAGCTCCATGGGATTTGATCCCAGAGACTCCATTCCACTTCTCCTGTGTTTCTTAGGTCACTGTTCATCTTTCACAAGCATTATCTCCCAGAAATGAACGTGAAAATGAGGTACAGAACATACTTGAGTTTTTATTAATTTTTTACATGATTTTTTTTTGGAGATGATGATTGTAAAAGATGAACAGTGACCTAAGAAACACAGGAGAAGTGGAATGGAGTCTCTGGGTTCAAATCCCATGGAGCTATTTCAAAATAAAACCAATAATTGGTAATAAATGAGGTACAGAACATACTTGAGTTTTTATTAATTTTTTACATGATTTTTTTTTTGGAGATGATGCTTGTGAAAGATGAACAGTGACCTAAGAAACACAGGAGAAGTGGAATGGAGTCTCTGGGATCAAATCCCATGGAGCTATTTCAAAATAAAACCAGGAATTACTGATAAATGAGATACAGTAGATACCTGTACGTCTAATAACTTTTTAAACAAATTTTCTTGGAGATGATGATGCTTGTGAAAGATGAACAGTGACCTAAGAAACACAGGTGAAGTGGAATGGAGTCTCTGGGATCAAATCCCATGGAGCTATTTCAAAATAAAACCAATAATTGGTAATAAATGAGGTACAGTAATCTTTTAAACAAGTGTTTTCACATTAATTTCTGGGAGATAATGCTTGTGAAAGTTACACATTGACCTAAGGAACACAGGAGAAGTGGAATGGAGTCTCTGGGATCTAATCCCTTTGAGCTATTTCAAAATAAAACCAGTAAACAGTAATAAATGAGCTACAGTACATACTTGAGTTTTTAATATATTTTTTACATGATTTTCTTGGAGATAATGCTTGTGAAAGATGAATACTGACCTTGCAAGCTGAGGAAAAGTGGAATGGAGTCTCTGGGATCAAATCCCAGAAAAAGCTGGCTTGACGGGAGTAATTTGCTGACGGTCCCTAAGCTCCACGGCAGCAGCGAGGTATTCAGAAGGACATTCAGCGCTATTCCTTAGAGTTTTCGCCGCACTCACTGAGCTTGGAGGGTTGATGACACCTGTGAAATGTCTGGCTTACTTATATCTACAAAATGATACCAACCTGGATGATATCGGTGCAGTTTCCAAAATGCTATTAACACTCAAACAGAAAAAAACGAGCGAATGTCGAATGTGAAACCAATTTCACTTCGGTGTGTTATACTACAATTTTAACAGGATATTTGTTTTAAACGATGCCATATTCGAGTCGTTTTGATTTGCATCACGATAATCAACGATCAGATCATGTATAAATGGACGTACATGTATTTCTGCCTCTACATGTGCTGCATCTTATGACATGCACATAAAATTCCTTTACTGTGAAACGTGTAGTATACTATACGGTGTGTGTACTGTTGCCATCAAAAACACACAAATCAGCCCACTGCATGTATGTAAAGATAGTGCTGAAAGTGCTGAAATTATTAGTCGGTTGATGGATGCATCAACAGACAGAAAATTAAGGAGGATTTTTGAAAATCCTCTAATCTTTGAAGTTTAAGTGATCCGTCAAAATGCGGTTGCAGTTTTTCCACGCTGAGGATTTGTTATTTTATACCATTGTAAACTGAATATCTTGGTGATGGACTGTTGGTTTAAATAAGCTATTATCTAATAACATATTTGAAGATGTCACTTTGTTGCATTGAGACAGTGTTACCAGCATTTGTCACTATATTGTGATATGGCAACATGGAATGTATGCATATTTGAATAAAATCTGGAATATTATCCCTCTCTCTTATAGGAACCCCCGGTGTCGGAAAAACCACTTTAGGAAAGGAGCTGGCCCAGCGGACAGGACTTACCTATGTGAACATAGGAGACCTGGCCCAAGAAGGTGAAAGCTTAAACCAACTTTCACAACAAACACAAACACAAGACTGAAAAAAAAACCAGCAGGCAGTGATTGAAATTCCAAGAGGATGGAGCATCCTTCATCTTTCTGTTAAATCACAAATTAAAACCCTTATCTGTCATTGTCCTTGGTGCCGTAGCTGCCCCTGCTTTGACTCTTCTTGAATTGTTTAAAGTGGTATACAGACAAAAGTGAGTCATCCTGAGGATGTTCTAGTGAACCTGATTCTATTTCACTAGGACAACTTTATGATGGCTATGATGAAGAGTACCAGTGCCCAATCTTGGACGAGGACAGGGTGAGTTAAATTCAACATGCAAGCTTTGAATCTTATTTTGATATGCTGATCTGAAGCAGTCATAGTCAAGGTATCCTCATCTTTAATCCATAAACACAATATCCTACGTTTCTCATAATGCAATAAATGGCAGCATTTAAACACATGGTATGTAATTTCTCTCAATCAAAATGATGATAACAAAGGACAGCATTTGATGATATGACGGAGTGTGGGATTATGGGGGTTGTACAACAGCCACCATTGCCAATGAAAATTAGTAATCATGCTCCATCACGAGTGAGCAATATAAACAATAGTAAGCAATAATGTGGTTAAGTAGCTAGTTCACTAACTTCCTTTCTCTCTCTCTGAAGTATCATCTGGTGTTTCCTGTGTTTTGCTGGAAGTAATAACTACAATTCATTGACAGGCCACCAAAATGAAACACCATTACCTTGACTAAAATTATGGATGTCTCCTTGTTTGAATTTTGTTGGAACCATTTGAGATGATGTAAGAATACAACTCACCAAAATATATAACATCAGCCTAGTTGTTTTTTACATGAGAAAATGTTATATATTATCCCTTTAACTGGACCCTTCTTGCCTTTCATACTCAAATACGTCTGGTTCCAAGCCAACCTGATGATGTCACTACAACATCATCAGGGTTACCTTCCAGAGACACAGAAGACAACTTTTTTCATAATCTAAGTTGTATTCCAAATGACTAGTAAATTTACCTTTATGTATGAAATCACCGGAATGCCACGTTAAATAAAATGTCAATGTCTACACTCCACTTGGCTGTGAGGGCAAGCGGGGTAACCTGTTTAAATTGATTGCAGGCAGTATTTGAAACAGCAGCACAGCGATATACTGTGAGTGTTGACAGACAGTACAATCCCTCTACTAACTGGATTCAACCTCAACTAGAAGTAGATTGAAGTTGGCATGAGGGGCCGTTTTGTGTGCTGAATCGAATTTGAGTGTAATTGTGCACAAACAGTGCTGGTTGGGTCCCAGATTTTCCATCAAATGTAACTTGGTGCACTTGACATTTGGAGATCAGCTGCTCCACGTGTGTAGACACATTATAGGCTAAATTATCACCATAATTAAGGGAATTGCAGATGTAGCTCAGTCCATCTCTGAGTTCAGGTGTGATTGATTAGAAATTGTTGTACCAAGGTGAAATGAGTTGTCGGTACAGTTTGAATAAGTTTGGATGGATGTTAAATGTAAATATTGCGACTTCTTGAGATCCTGCAGGTGGTGGATGAGCTGGATGAAAAGATGGTAGAAGGTGGTGCAATTGTTGACTATCATGGGTGTGACCTCTTCCCTGAACGGTGGTTCCACGTCATCTTTGTCCTACGCACAGACAACACCCAGCTGTACACACGGTTAGAGAGCAGGTAACTTCTACTTCATTGTCATGTATATTAGCCTCAATAAATGTATGGCTATGACTAGGGGTGAGGGATGTGGGCAAAATCCGTCATCAAGGTATATGTAATCTTCTGTCACGGTCACGGTATATATCATGACATAGTAATTGTTTTTTTAGTAATTGCTCGTCATCAAGCTCTGCAGTGGCCTGATAACGAGCAACTCATTTGAATAAGGTGTGTTGGAGCAGGAAACATCTAAAACATGCAGGGTAGTGGGGCCTGAGGACCGGAATTGAGAAACACTCACCACGTTTACATTCAGAGTTCCTTTATTCAGATTCAGGTTCCTTTATTGATCCTCGAGGGGAAATTGTTTTTTGTAGCAGTGGTCCATACACACACACACACACACACACACACACACATATATATATATATATATAAATATAAAAAAACAGAATATTAATACTAAGGATATATCTAAATAAGAAATATACAACACAATAAAATAAAATGTTCAGCAATAAAACAAATATATTTACATATACTAAGCAATTGGATGAGCAAAATTGAAATGTAAAATATATATTAGAATTACTATATATACTGAATATTAAATGTGCAAAATTGAATTAGATGTGCAGAAACTGAAATTGGAAAATATACATCAGAACAGACAGTGACAGTGAAAGTCCTTGGGCCATTCAGAGGGAGGAGTTGTGTAGGTTGATGGCCACAGGAAGGAATGATTTCCTGTAGCGTTCTGTCCTTAGTTTTGGTGGTATGAGTCTTTCACTGAATGTACTCTTTCTTGTGCCTGACCAGCACATCATGAAGTGGATCAGAATCAGAATCAGAACTTTATTGTCACTGTGGTCACAATGAAATATCATTTCAGCAGCATCTCTCTCAGCATGAATCATAAATAAACAACATATCACATCACACGTATGCATCCAAAGCAGGACTAACAGTAACATATATACATACACACAGATACTAAAAACGTGCTGATGCTGAAGCTCAGATAAAGTGCATTTAAAAAAACGTGCTGACGCACGATACCCATATAGAGTGCATTAAGGGGGAGGTTTCACACATTTGACAGCTTGTGGGTAAAAACTATTAAGTAGTCTGTTGGTATGTGCCCCCAGTGCTCTGTATCTCCTTCCAGAAGGGAGGGGGGTGAACAGTTGGTGTCCAGGGTGTGTGGGGTCTTTTAAGATGGAGCTGGCTTTCCTGTGGAGCCGGCCATCATAAATCTCAGACAGAGGGGGCAATGTGGTCCCTATTATCCTCTCTGCTGTCCTCACTACCCGCTGTAGAGTTTTCCTGTCCTCTGCAGTGCAGCTAGCAAACCACACAGTGCAGCAGTAGGACAGGAGGCTTTCAACAGTGGCAGTGAGACGTTGTCCAAGATGGTCCATAGCTTCGTCAGCATTGACTAAGCTACACTCCATCCCCACAACGTCACTGGCCTTGTGGATCAGTTTGTTGAGTCTGATGGTCTGCCATCCTCAGCCTGCTGCCCCAGCATGCAACAGCATAGAGAATTGCACTTGCCACCACAGACTCATAAAAAATCCTGAGCATAGTCTGGCAGATGTTGAAGGACCTCAGTCACCTCAGGAAATAGAGACGACTCTGGCCCTTCCTGTAGAGAGCGTGTTCTTTGCCAAGTCCAGTTTATTGTCAATATGTACCCCCGGGTACTTGTAATCCTCCACAATGTGCACACCGACCCCCTGGATGGAAACAGGGGTCACAGGTGCCTTGGTTCTCCTCAGGCCCACTACCAGTTCCTTAGTCTTTGCCACATTTAGTTGTAGATGGTTCTGCTCACACCATGTGACAAAGTTGTCCACAGCAGCCCTGTACTCATCCTCATCACCCTTGCTGATACATCATGCAGTCAAGTAAGTCAACCCTTTCATAACCGGAATATCAGCAATAACCCGGTTGCGCACGGCCATGTAAACACCAAAATCCCTTTTGAAAAATCGGAATATGCTCATAGTCCGGTTTTTAAAAACCTGAATATGACCCCTGGGTTACTCCTTTTCTAACCCGAATATTTGGTCATGTATACACCTATTGGAATATCCCCATCGAACGGAACATTCACTTGTGTTCTGCGCATGTTCTATTTGCAAGGAATCTTGGTCTTTTGAGTGCAGGTAGCATGGATATGGATGACACAGCTCCGGCTCCATTTCCTGTTTCTTCATGTTCTCGCCTTCCATCAATGAAGAAAGTGAGACAGAATAGTGTCAAGTACTGGTGGTGGGTCAGTACCAGCACCAAAGCACAAATGAAGGCGACTGCTACCAGCCCTGGGCTGTTCATTAGCCACCGTACTGCTGTTGTTGGTGGGTTTTTTTTTTGGATACAGGAAGAAGAAGCTGAAATGACGCGCATTGCGTCATGACGTTCTCCATGCGTCGACACATTGTCCGTGCGTCGACACATTGTCCGTGGTAATTGATTACCCCGTTTGCTCACGCATGTAAACAGGTTATTCTGAATGTTTCAGAAACCGGAATATTGACCATAACCCGAATATTGACTGCATGTAAACATAGTGACTGTCCTATAGCAACTCTCGAGTGGTTTAAGGGTTTAAGGGGAAATATTTAAATGTGTTAGAATGGCCTAGTCAAAGTCCAGACCTCAATCCAATTGAGAATCTGTGGTCAGACTTGAAGATTGCTGTTCACAAGCAAAAACCATGCAACATGAAGGAGCTAGAGCAGTTTTGCCTTGAGGAATGGGCAAAAATCCCAGTGGCAAGATGTGGCAATTGATATACATACAGTACACATTTGTGGATCCATGTGTGCATGTGAAACAGGTCAGTTTACGGGCCATGTGACATTTGTGACTTCCCTCCTATTTTTTGCATAATTTCGTCTAATTTGTACTGTAGCAGATTTGTAGAAAAGCATCTATAAATGTGAGGTGCAGTTAGTAGCTACACCAGCAGGTGTCAACGTTCCCTCATATGCACTGACAAAATAACAGTCTGTGCAGGGAGAAGGCTGAAAGTGAAAGTGAAGCATCTTTATTTAACCTAAAGGTTGTGATTCAGGATTTGATCGATGATTTTGTGTTTTGTTGATGACTCTGAAGAGATCACCTGGCTGCTGGAAAAAAGAATTTTCTTTATGCAATTAACAACTTTTCTAGTTAAATTATCACTGTCCCAACTTTTTTTTTTTTTAATGTGTTGCTGATATCAAATTTTAACATCAAACCAGTGAAATTTCTCAGTTTCAACATTTGACATGTTGTCTTTGTGATAT
The DNA here is from genome assembly GCF_039877785.1 of Chaetodon trifascialis. Lineage (NCBI taxonomy): Eukaryota > Metazoa > Chordata > Actinopteri > Chaetodontiformes > Chaetodontidae > Chaetodon > Chaetodon trifascialis. Next base: position 30,067,062 of record NC_092061.1, on the reverse strand, counting down.
TTTCAATTAAATATGGGGTTTCAATGTTGTGCACATCATATCTTGTTTCTATTTACGTTTTACACTAGGTCCCATCTTTTTGGAAACGGGGTTGTAAATCCATGCCACCCAACCAATCTATTGCGAAACATTTATGATAAGTTTAAGAATTTGCTTCACTACGAAGAAAACGCCCTCCTCATGACCAAGGTTGTTCTGTCTCCCTCCTCCTGTCCTCTGACTGACAGGGGATACACAGGGAAGAAGTTGCAGGACAATGTGCAGTGTGAAATCTTCCAGACCATCTATGAGGAGGCCATGGAGGCTTACAATGAGGAGATAGTTCATCAGCTGCCCAGCAACACTCCTGAGGACCTGGAGCGCAATCTGGAGCAGATAGTGCAGTGGATTGAGCAGTGGATGAAGGACCATAACTAGAAGCTCAACTCTGGCTGGTGTGTTCCACTGCCAGGAGAGTTAACTACAGTTATTTGAACAATTAAAAATGAATTGCTGTTATATTTTAGTCTGCATCTAGAGATGCATGAAAGGTTGGGGTACCCTTGGTCAAAATTTTTGTAACTGTGAATAGCTAAGCAAATACTTTGGAAAGTATCACAGCTTGTAAAGGCTTTTTGTCTTTCAGTTCTTGATTCATTTTCACCCATTTTTTTCTATTAAAGGGCTTCTAGTTCTGTGAGATTGTTGGGCTGATTTGCCTGCACTGCTCTTTTGAGGTCTATCCACAGATTTTTAATGTTTATGTCAAGGGACTGTGAAGACATGGCAAAACCTAGAATTAAATCCATTCTCCATTCTAGGCAAATGTTCCCCGTGCCACTGGCCACAAAATAAGCCCAAAGCATTATCAACCCTGGGCTTGACAGTTGGAGAGGTGTTCTTTTCATGAAATTCTGCCCCCTTTATTTTCCAATCATATATTTGCTTATTGTGTCCAAAAAGTTCTATTTCAAATTTAATCAGTCGACAGGACTTCGTTCCACAATGCATCACGCTTGTTTAGATGTTCCTTGGCAAACTTCTGACACTGAATTTTGTGTTCAAGATGCAGGAATGGTTTTCTTCTGCACAGGTGTCACTGCACAGTAGATCACTGTATCACCACTCCAGAGTCTGCTAAATCTTTCTGATGATCTTTTGCAGTCAAACAGAGGGGTGATATGCCTTTCTAACAATCCTATGAGCAGTTGTCATAGCGGAAAGTTTTCTTGGTCTTCCAGACCTCAACTTGACCTCCACTGTTAACTGCCATCTCTGAATTACATTGCGGACTGAGGAAACAGTTACATGACAGTGCTTTGCTGTCTTCCTATAGCCTTCTCCTGCTTTGTGGGCATCAATCTTAATTTTCAGAGTGAGGGGTAGCTGCTTAGAGGAGCCCATGGCTGCTGACTTTTGCGACAAGGTATGTGGAGTCATGGTATTTATAAAGCTTTGAAGTATACATTACCTAGCATTTCCTGCTGTGAACAAGCCATAGCACTAATGAGATAATTAAAGTCAGAGACTTTGGTCAAAGTTATCTGAGAGTTCACATCTGTTTGGGTGCTCTTGTCCTTTTTTCCCACTCTAAAATTGTACAGAATAAAAATGCACTAATCTGTTTCATCTTTAAATTAATGTCTTTTGGAGATGTGTTTTTCTTCTCACTTAACTATTCACAGTAACAGAAATGTTGACCAACTTTTGCATGCCACTGTATTTTCATAGATTTTGATACAGACTGGTGATACAGTCTCAAAATATAGTCACTTTGTGTATTTGCCTGTTTTACCCACCTCTAGTTTTGCACCAAACGATTTTCAATTGATACAGACTAGGGTCAAGTCAAAGCACTGCATTCATATCATCATTTTTTTATATATATATAAATAAATGACTACTTGGAAACCACATTCTCACCATGTCTTAATGGGATATATTTGCTGTATTAGTGTATTATTTCTGTAGATGTTATGTAATACAACATAACAGAAAAACAAAATACGGAATAAAAAAAAATAAAAATGCAGTACAAGTAAGTGTGTAACAAATGTGATAAAATAAGGCAAAATAGAATTAACTAATTTGAGAAGTGATTTAAAAGAGGACAATGTCTCAGCTAAGATCTTTCGCAGGTAAGTGATAGAATATTGAAATTATTTTTAAAACATTTAGACAGATAGTATAAGATACACAGGTATGATGTGATTCCTCTCTTAGATGTAGTTAAAGATGAACAGCTGAGGTTTTAGTTCTGCTTTCTAAGGGTTTTTGATTGAAGTGGCCAAGTGGATTTTGTTTTCTTTCATCCCATATTATCAAGATATTTTGAATGGTGTAAATGCATGCATTACAGCCTACATGTAGTGTGGAGTCAGAAAATACTCAAACTTCCATAGTTACTTCAGTGTTTTTTAGTGTGTTGTGGACTTTTTTTTTTTTTTTTTTTTTTGCAATTGATCAATCTACACACAGTGCCCTGTTTTTAAGTCTGAGGTTTTGGCTGGGCCACGCGCTCACACTCAGACCTGTCCTGCAATGATCACGGTCTAGGATGTGGTCTGCTACATTAGATTTACATTAGTGTAAGATGTGGTATGAGTACAAGCAACGGTTACTCCTTGCCCCTGTCTGATGGTGACTGGAACAGATTTGCATCGAGGAACTCTGCAGACTTTGCTGTGTTTATTGCCAGTCTCTGCTCCTGCAAGTATTCCTGTGACATAGCCGTGACCTGGCATGTTTCACTGTGGGGAAGCTATTTGCCAGATTTAGTTATTAGATTTGTTGCACTGTGACCCAGTTCGATACTACACACCAACTGTCTGTGTACTGTTGGTGTGTGGTATGTACCTGCAGAAAGTTTGAAGGAATGAAGGAAATATTTATACTTTACTGTGTTATACTAACAGGAATTTATGCAATGCATTTGCCACAATGACATTTCATGAGAAAATGTTTTAAAGTTTTTTGTTTGTTTGTTTGTTTCCTAGTTTTCACATATCTTTCTGAAGCTGTTTCGCCACCAGTTGCAGTTAATTTAAATGTTGTAGATAAACTGCTGATCGGTAGACCTCATAGTTAAAAAAAATTATTAAAAAAATAGTAATAAATGGCTCTTAACCTATCATGATACATATTTGAGGTAGTTTGTACTTCAGTCATTTCCCATCAGGAACAGTATTTCCATCCCCCCTAGATTACCAACTGGGCAAAGAAAACAACTGTTCCCATTTTTTACACTGTATGATTAATTGCAAATTGGCAACAGGCACCACTAGCAAAGCACATCACTTGAAATGGCAATATGTGCCAAAGGTGTATATTCCTAAATTAATCTGTGTTTAACCCCTGGGATAATCCAGTCCTGTTGAAATGATGATTTTTTTTATATATATATTTTTTTATTTTTTCGTTTTAATTCCTAAGTTCTTTTGTAACCTTTTGTACTCGAACCTGCTAACTGAAACATTTCTCTAAAAAGCAACTACTATATTTCAGCCCTTTATATAAACTGAGACTTAAACTGTGCCCTTATAGTGCTGTTTATGAAAACGCCAGGTCACAAGATGTGGTAGACCAAAGCTTGTGTGTGATCCGGTGTAAAGAAAACTTTCAGGCGTCCATGACGTGGAAACTCTTTAGATAAACCACACTTGCACACATGTAGTAATGCACACTTACTACTCCGCTCAGCATTCAGTGAGGCTGGTAACTGTGAAAGGTACGTTCAGATACACTTCTCGCGGAATATGGTGAGAATCAATTTGGTCGTGGGGTGGAAGAGACACTACTAGACACTGTACAATGATAAGGTGGTATTGAAGTATGCTTTTTGATGTGTTTATATTTACTTATGTTTTACTGGAGAACTTGTGTAGTGTGTGTTGTGTTGAGTAGTTCTAAAAAGATCACGTGGTGGCTAGCGTTTCACTTTTTCCTGCGCTACCCTGGAAAGAATAGAATTCGAGAGTAAAACTATGATGATGACGTGTCTTCTGTGGAAACACCCAAGTTTCCGCTACTATTTTTCATAATAAAATATCTAAGAGCTTTATCAAGTGTACAGTATTAAATAAAAAAAAAAATGTTATATTTAATTTTAAAAATGTCAGGAATCAATGAACAATAATCCTGTTATAGTTTTCTTTAGTAATATGAGTGACAAGGGCAAAATAAATATATGTTACGGAATATTCATACAAGAGACGTTTAAACAAACATATATTTGGACGTGTAATTGTAGAGTTCTGTAATTTTATTGATTTCCGATTTTTAAAAAAAGTTAAAGAACTGCCGACGTTTTATTTTGAAGTTTTTCTTGCCAGCTGGCTGCATTTCGTTCCTCACAGGAAACGCCGTCCGTTTCTTCCAGCAGAGAGCATTGTATTGTAATAAAGTCACCTCCAGTTTATATCAATACGGCTTTTTAGTCGAGAGAAGGGTTTATTTCCACCGTCCCTGTGTGTGGCTTTGGACATATGGACAGACGTGTGTACTATAATGGGTAAGACTGAGTTTTATTTGAGATATTAAGATAGGATAGTGTCCTTATAATCTGAGTTGACAGGGCTAATGTGGTGTGACAATTGGGTCGTCTGTCAGTAACACTGAAAAGCAGGGAGGAGATGTAGCCAGTGTGTCGGATTAAAAGGAGTTTCTGATTAACTGGTTAGTCTTGAGTGTGAGAGGGAAATGTGTCGTAGGTGGAGCTTTTGATAGCCCATTGTGGGCTTACTTGGAAATAAACATTAAAGTTACTTCACGTGTCTGTCACATCGATTTGTCGGCATCGTTGGAAACACTACAAAAGCTGTTTGCTGGAACATAAATTTCAGCCTCCGCAAAGAAAAACAAAACAAAACATGAAAATAGTAACTGTCTTCCAAATATCATTCATTGTCTGCCATACAAAAAGAACAAAATTACCGGTGGTTGAATCGAACAACTGGGACGCTGAACGCTATACGCTCAAAGTACTGCCTTTCAAAGTACATCGGCGGCATCGAGGAAAGGGGGGAGCCAGGAGACCTGGATTCCCAGAATAATTTAACGACATTATTATTAGTGAACACTTAAAAATAATAAAATCTGAATGTATCTAAAATGCAACAGAATATTTGTAATTCTATACAATATACCATATACTACAGCTTGACAACACATAAACGTTCACATTTGCAATGCAAATTTTATGTCTTGTTATATAGTAGATCTACCCATTACTGTGAAGGAGGGAAGGAGGAAAGACAATAATAATGATAATTGTAATATATGATTTTATTTAATACATGCATTGCACCAAACCCTCTGTGGAGAGATGGCCAACACTGTGTGCACTTGATCTGAAAGGGAAAAGAGAAAAAGAAAAAAACAGCCTGTAGACTTTGTCAGCTTCACATGAGCTTCACTCATCCAGAGAGGGATGTACAAGAGAGAAAGGAAATTGCGAAGCATTCTGGGGCAGCTATGCCAGTTTTGAAGGATAGTTTATGAGCTGTTATCTGTCAGCAGTCATTTGTCATCTGTCTGTTGTTCATCATCAGAACTTCATAAAGTGTGTATGTGTTTGTGTGTGTATGTGTGTGTGTGTGTGTGTGTGTGTGTGTGTGTGTGTGTGTGTGTGTGTGTGTGTGTGTGTGTGTGTGTGTGTGTGTGTGTGTGTGTGTGTGTGTGTGTAATTGTTAGAGAAAGAAAAAAAAGTCCTAGTCACCATTCTTAGAACCTTTTGTGATCCCTGCCAGATTGAGATTGTTGTATATGAGTCTATACAGGAGGAGGAGGGGATTTACAGAGAGAGATGATGGCGCCTGTGTGTATGGCTGGCCGTCTGCTGCTCCTGCAATGTTTGGTGTTTTTATTGTTTTTAATCATCGGCACTAAGCAAATCGAGTCTCTGTTGGTGTATCATCGGCAGTAACTTTTGTTTCTCCGGCAGAATGTCAGAGATCTAGGTGCTTTTAATCACGATGGGCAGAATACCTTGCCCCCACTCTTGGCGGGGATTCCGCCTCACCTATACTGGGCCTCGGCCCTACCTTCTCGGTGGAAGCGTCTCCGGCGCTGCAGCAGGCGTGGCGGTCGGTGGTGAGGCTGAAACTCCGGCTGGCATGCCCTTCGTCCATTTCCCGGACAGGACAGGGATTATTCCCTCCTTTTGCTGTGCCCCGGCGTTTCCTGGATCCCATCGATGCCTGTCTGGTACCTGTCACCGGCTCACCTGAGGGATTCTGGCCCCAACGCCTCTGCCCTCTTTGGCTCTCTCAGCACGGGGTAAACCACCGGCTCCTGAGGACGCTGTCCCGGGCTACCCGAACCACCGGACCACAGGCCCCAACTCCCACCAGGATTGGCTTGGTGAACGCTAGATCCCTGGCGAACAAAACCTTCATCGTGAGGGATTTCTTCAGCTCCCGTGGTCTGGATTTCATCTGTGTGACAGAGACTTGGATCGGTGCCGGTGAGTGCAGCGCTCAAGTGGAACTTCTACCTGCTGGCTGTTCCTACTTAAACTCCCCGCGGACGTCAGGTCGTGGAGGAGGAACGGCGACAGTTTACAAAAACGACTTTAAATGTAAGCAGTGCATCGCCTCATCCTCTTTTTCCAGCTTTGAGGTGACTTTCAGGCATCTCCTGAAATGTGCAATAGCTTCCTGCACTTTTTCATTGATAAGGTTGCTACTGCTAGGGCTCTCATCTCACCTCCTACATCTGATCCCTCTGACCCTGTCCCTTTTTCTGTAGCTCTTGATAAGTTTGAACCTGTGTCTCTGTCATTTTTAGAAGATCTGGTTGGCCATATTAAGCCGTCAGGTTCTCCCCCTGACGCTGTCCTTCCTCGTCTTTTTAAAGAGGTTTTCCCTAGTATAGGGAAAACAGTTTTAGCTATCATTAACAGCAGTCTGTCTTCAGGAGTTGTTCCCATAAGTTTTAAATATGCAGTGGTGCAGCGTCTACTTAAGAAACCTGGCCTTGATTGCAGCATGTTGGCCAACTTTAGGCCCATCTCCAAGTTGCCTTTTATTTCTAAAATCTTGGAGAAAGTTGTGCATGCTCAGTTAAAGTCTTTCCTGGATAACCATGGTGTCCTGAAGGTCTTTCAGTCTGGATTTAAAACTCAGCATAGCACCGAGTCAGCTTTATTAAGAGTTTTTAATGATATCCTCCTGGCTACTGACTCTGGTGACCATGTAATCCTGGTTCCATTGGACCTAACTGCTGCCTTTGACACTGTGAGCACCCTAGTGGCTCGGTTACGTAACCTAGTGGCATCTGTGGTACTGCACTGGAGTGGTTCAAATCTTATCTGGCTGACAGAAGTATGACTGTAAGCCTTGGAAATTGGAGTCCAGCTCTGCTCCACTACTGTATGGGGTTCCACAGGGGTCTATTTTAGGGCCCCTGCTTTTCTCTCTGTATTTACTGCCCCTGGGCTCCATCCTGAGAAAGCATGGCATCTCTTTTCATTGTTATGCTGACGACAGTCAGATATATGTGCCGCTGAAAAGAAAAATGCCTTCTCCCTCACACCACTTCTGTCATGTCTTGAAGACATCAAAGCCTGGATGGCCTTGAACTTTCTAAACTTTCTTTCTAAATTTCAATGAGAAAAAAACAGAAGTGATGGTGTTTGGCTTCAGTGGCCCTTGTTAACCCCCTCCTGTTGACTTGGGCCCTTTGGCAGGCTATGTAAAGCCAACAGTCTCAAACTTGGGTTTTAAATTGGATCGGCAAATTAGTGCTGTAGTGAAGTCCAGCTTTTTCCACATTAGGCAGCTGGCAAAGGTGAAACCTTTCCTTGCACAACAGCACTTTGAAGCAGTTATCCATGCCTTCATTACATCTCGGCTAGATAACTGTAATGCACTTTATTTTGGAGCACTAGCGGAATCAGTGCCGGGCTGGGGGCTGGGCACATGTCCGGGCCCTTTAAACCCAATAAAGCTCATGATAATATCGCTTTACAACATACACATGCCCGCAACAGCGGGGCTTACGAGCACACATACTACATTTTTGACACAAGGCTCAAAGCCTTCAGTAAGGCCGGGGCCACATAGCACGTCTGCGCAGAGCGTGAGCGTGAGGTTATGGCATGGTTTTCATTTTGGCGTCCATACAAACAGGTTACAGTGTCCACACTGCCAACATGAGCAGCGTGAGAGTCACGTGAGTCCTGTGTAGAGATTCCAAGGCTCGCCGCAGTCAAATCAGTATCATGTGAGTATTTCACAGCGATTACAATGTATATCTGCATATGTGACACACATGACGAGAAAATACACAGTATGAGAGGGACAGAAGTTCTCCATCATCTCTACTCCTTTCCCTCTCTCCTACTCTCTCCTCCTGTAGCTCAGTTCCTGTTCCAGTGCATGTAAAGTAAAATTACGTCATCATTTTTGTTGTCGATAATTATCAAACGCAAACTCCATGTAAACAGATGGAGCCGGCAGTTGCTGCGCCGCTGCAGACACGCAGATGAGACGCAGGATATGTGAACAGGAACACGCGTGAGAGACGCAGCAGCTCAGCAACGCCATGCACTAGCTCTCGGCGTGCTGTGTGGCCCCGACTTAGCTCCACTTTTATGCTTATATTAACTGCCACTCATGTTTAGCTTAGTCCGTAAAAATGCTCCACCTAGCTTGCACTCTGTTGACAAATGACTGATGATGACGTGGTGGATGGTTGATGACAATTTTACCCAAAATACACTTGGAAACAATATAGGTGATCCACTTGTAAATTTGTAAGTAATGAAGTTAAATGTGAAAGTGAAAATAAAGCCAGTCATGCAGCACGTCATTTTATTCATATTTTACACCTAACTACATCACTAAAGTCAGTCTTGTAAAGCTTTTACCAACCATGACTCATCCTGACTGGGTCAACATATATAAGCCCACACATATCACACGATTTAAATGTCGTAGGGAAAGGGCCCGATTCCCCCTGCTTGGAGCAGAGATCTCTCTTTTTTTTTTTCCCCGCCTTGGGCCCCCCCAGGGCCCCAGGCCGAGGGCGTGTCGCCCTCCCAGCCCCCTGGATGCTCCGCCCCTGCTTTGGAGTCAGCCAGTCTTCCCTTGCACGCCTCCAGCTGGTGCAAAACACAGCAGCTCGCCTGTTCACTGGAGTGCGTAAGAGGGAGCACATAACTCCCATCCTGGCCTCCCTCCACTGGCTGCCTGTGCACTTTAGGGTCCATTTTAAGATTATTTTATTTGTTTTTAAATCTTTAAATGGTCTCACCATGCCTTACCTCTCTGAGCTCCTTCACCTCTACGCTCCTGCTCGATGCCTCAGGTCAGCTGATCTACTGTACCTGGAGGTACCGAGATCAAAACAGAAGCTCAGAGGGGACAGAGCTTTCTCTGTGGTGACTCCAAAATTATGGAATGAGCTACCATCAATCATTAGGCAAGCCCTGTCACTGTCCATTTTTAAAACTCATCTTAAAACGCACTTTTATTCCTTGGCTTTCAACCCCACATGAGACTCCGCTCTTAGTGTCTTAATGGTTTGCATTTACTCATTGTTTCATTGTTTTTAATTGTTTTTAGAAACAATAAAACAATTATTTTAGTGTTTATTCCTGTTTTATTTTATTTATCTTATTCCACTTATAATGTTTTGTCTATAAATGTACAGCACTTTGTTTCAACTCTGGTTGTTTTTAAAGTGCTATATAAATAAAGTTGAAGTTGAAGTATAATTAATGCACCCACTTCCTTACCAGAATTGTAAGGCAGGCTTTTACGATCTGTGAAGACAACAGTTACTTGTCATCCACTGTTTTTCAGACCATCTGAAAGAGAGGTGTCAGTCAAATATATTCTTTTAGAATTGGGGTGGGGAACCTCTGGCCTCCAGACTGTATACTGTGAAATTGTTTGATCTTGCCCGATAGGCAATTAGTAAATACAAAAAGCAACTCAGAAATACAAAAAATATTTCTCGGCAGCAAATGCTTTTTCTGTGATAAAAGAAACAAAAATAGTAGAATGACACATCCTTCCGAGTGATCCCTTCTGGCTGGTATGTCTGTGACACTATCAGAGTGTATCACGCACTTAGTCTTTACATTATTAATAACATGTGTCATAGAAAGTAGATGTGGGGTGTACGCTTGAACTAATGATTGGAATGGACAAACAATTATTTTTGTGTTGAAGTTCAAACCAAGCCAGTGTGCTTAGTTAATGGGACTTGCTTGCAGTGATGAAAAAGACCTGGAGCATAGTTACAGCTCTAAACATACTAAACTTGATGAGTTGCAAGGACAGATGCACTATTATAAAGTTAGCGCTCTTCAGTGGAGTTTGCCCAACAAGCAGTTTTCAATAAACTACAGACAGTTTTTAACAGACAGTGTTATGCATTTATGTTTTGTAGTGAGTCTGCTAATAGCTAAGAAGCTGAATGCTCATTTAGTACGAGTGCCTTGTTGCCACTGCAGAGCTGCTAGCACCGGGCAAAGTACAGTTGTTCCGAGGTGTGGAGGAACCATCACAGAGCAGATTACTGATGTGGCAGATGATATTAAAAAAAAAAAACACTGGACACCACAAGAAGTTAAAAGTTTTTCTGGCCTGCGGGAAAAAAACCCCCAAAAAACAAAAAAAACGGGTATAACAAATACTGTCCAACAAGGTATTTTTGTGCATGGGATTACCTAGGGCTGAGCGATAAAACGATAATGATATCAGTGTTTCCTTTAGATTCATTTAGGAGTGGTGGGCTGCCATTCCTAAATTCTAGCCACCGCTCCTTAAATGTTTTTTTTTTTTTTTTTTTTATTGTTGCAAATACACCACCACCGCATGTCTCATGATGTAACACAAACAACTGGATGAAGAAGCTACAGCAAAATAATAAACAGAATGAGTTTGGCAATAGTGAGAAGCAGTTTTCATGAAAAATGAGGATGCGAATGTAGTGTTCATTTCTGGAATGAATGACTAAGTGAGTCTAATGAAAACTGAGAATGTTATAGCCTAGGACACCAACTCTTTACAGCATGGAAAATGCCCACTTCTGTGCCAGCGCTCCAATGACGGACTGTCCAATAACTGTCACGAAGGAAGGGGAGCCCTGGACTGTCGGCTCTGACCTGTGCTGCGGTCCAACGGGAGGAACCAGTCGAACCGCGGCGTCGGCTTTTCATGGCTATTTATCCAGACAGATGGGTTAAGGCTGGTTGCAGGACTTTGGTCCAAAGAGTTTGATGGCCGTGTGGCAAAAACTTCTTGGTTAATAATAAACTCAAGAATACTTTCCATGGCCTGTCAAAAATATCTACAAAAATATTCTTGCGTGATTCGGCTTTAACTCTGAAAAAGTTTCGCGGTTTAACGTGGCGAGTAAAAGTAGATAAAAGATTAAAAGTAACACGCCAATAGTAACAAAAGTTACACGCCAACACGCCAAGTTACAAAAACTACAGAAAAAAAGGCAGATTATACCTGCCAAATTAAGCACTACTAATTATAATTGTCTCATGTCAAGTACCTAAAACCTCGACAAAAATGATTATAAGTGGTAAGATCATAGCCTTGTCATTTTACAAGCTAGAAACATGGGAAAAGCATTGACACATACAAATTGTGAGTTTAGTGCTGTCGGAACATCCAAAGTTGAATCAAACATATCGTTTGCATTATCCTGATGTGGTTGTAAAGAAAGCACACAGACACACAAAACAGTTTGCCACAGGAGTGTCTGATTTACAACTTGTCAGAACCATTTGATTCTTGAGGCCTGTTTTGGCCTGTGGATTGGCCATTCAGATGGTTTTAACACCTTCATCTGGTGTGGAGCTGTAAAGAAAGAATTAGCATCTCCATGTACAGTACAGTGTACAGTGTTAGCCCTGATTCTTTTGTTGGAAGCCCGAGAACAATCTGGAGCAATCGTCAGTTCACAGTCAAAGTATTTATTGAGGTCACATATAAAGCAGTGCAGCGCTGGTCTCAGAATGACAGAGCTCCCGCAGGATCTCAGCTAGAATGAGCACAGTTTTCAGGCAAAAGTTCACATTTATCTTATTGAGTTTGACCAAACCCCGTACAATAAACAGACATACGTTACAGAATGTAATTGGCCAGTTTCCGAGAAGTGGACGTATTATGCTTTGTTCATGCCTTATCCTTGACATATAATAAACAATCTGTGTGTGTGTGTGTGCGCGCGCGCATTGTTTAGGCGTGGATCTAAATGCAACAGACGTCACTAACAGACAAGAGAAGAGAGTGTCATCTGCCCCCTGTTATCAAAACAGGCTCTCACCAGTCATGTTATCTTACAACTCTGGATGGTACTATGACATTCTTGGGTTACACAAATGCAATGAAAGATCACAGGATGAGAACACATAAAATCACTTGAAAAGACCAAATTGTTGCAACAGCTGTCCACTCGGATGGTGTGCTCTTTGTTCTTAGAACAGTTTCTTCGGGCAAGTGTGTAGACTGAGGAAAAAGGTGAAGCACCACAGAGACAAGCCACTGTCAGGTCCTAGAGGGGAGTTGAGGGAAGTAGTACGGCAGCAGAGCAGTCTACCCGCACACATGACTGAGAGGGAAACCACAAGGAGCAATGATCCCAGGTTACGCAGGGTCAGCAGTAGATCGTCGTGGGTGCATGCCTGACAAAGAGAGAGACAGAAGAAGGAGGCACTGTGGGATCTGTGGAGGAGTGAAGCACCCTTCACCTCTCCCCCCCAGCTAAGTACATCTCCTTAACTCTATATTATTTCAGAAGTTATTGTGTTAGTCTTCTTTTAATACATTACCAGCTGCAGTGTACATGCCCTTCAAAACTGATCATGTGTTTTATTAGTTTGGTTTTGCTGTGGCCATATGACTCATTTCTTACCAAATTAGGAGTGTTTGTTTAAATTATGAGTCAACTGACCCGTTGCATTATGAGGGAAATATCCCTGGCTGTACCCCGAGGCTTAATGCATGTATTGGAGCTACCTCCTAAAGACTGCAACTATTCTGCCCTTGGTCTCTCTGAACACAGGCTCCCCACTATTCCGATCATCTGGATGCAGCCCGGCTTGGCTCAGTTGCTCAGTAGAGAGGCTCTTTCCTGGACTCTGATACCTTGATGTTTTGGTGGATGGTAATTTTGAGACAGTTTTTATTCATTCTGATTTTTTTTAATCCTTCTTAAGAACCTGCAGTTTGCAAGGGCTTCAGTCTGTGTGCTGTTTTTACAGAGCGTTCCACGGTAAGACTGAGAAAGAAAAACACTACAGCAGGCCTTCTCGAAGTCCAGACCTCGGTCTGCATCCAAACTGAACAGCAAGTCAATCTGTTCCCATCCGGCCCGCAGAATATTAATGAATTCAGAAAATGCACCCATCTGATGTTACTCTGCAGTGGAAGAGGTCCAATCTATCACAAGATTGACTGTAAATTAGCTAAATAAACCCTGGCAATGAGCAAAAAAAGTCTGTATTTCATAATCACCCACTTGAAGGATAGTCACGGAGAATCACATAACTTGGCTATTAGATGCAAGAGGCATCACTTGGGTTTATTTTCATTAGCCAACTGTAGCACTGAGTTTTTATTTGAGATACAGACTCATTCATTGGTAGTTGAGCTATGGAATTTGTTCTGAGCTGAGGTCTACTCTAGTTCAGTATCTAATTATCATTATGTATTTTCACTGTTTACACTGATAAAAATAACCTGAACTAAAGTGAAATTATCAAACTTTTTTTTTTTTTAAAGTTCAACCCACAGAAAAATTCTGGCCCTTGGACAAACGTAGTTAAGGACCCCTGCCTTACCTTGTGTTATAAATAGACTACAGTACCTTATGAAGTGTAACATTTTCTGTTTTAAAATAAATTTGCTATTGATCAATCATTTGTCGTGGCGTTGAATATACAGTTCATGTGGAGATCATCGACAACGATCCTGTTCCCAGACGAACGTGATTTTAATGTGGCTTATTTGCCTATTGTTGACATAATTGTCATTGCGATGTTAAATGCTGCAGAGAGTGTTGTCAGTTGTTACTGCAGATTCACACATTAATGTTAAACCAGAGAATTTGCTGTCAGCTCCACACATTCAGTATGTGCCTCCTTTTCTCTAGTGTGCAGTATCTAGTATAAATGTAGTTCTAAGAATATGTCTGAATCAGAAATAAAAACTGCCATCGGTTTTGTGCTGGCCCAATTACAAGAGATGTGATATTAACTGATTAAATATAACTTTGTTATAGCCATTTGTTTTTGACTGCTGCTCTTGAATATAAACCAGATGTGGACCTTTGAATGACTGTTACTTTGGTTTGATAACTTGAACTCATGCTCACCCACATGATGGCCTTATGGTGTCCGAACGTTTGGTTGTGGGAAGGCCAGTGATTTTAGGGGAAATATGTGGGATTCTGGTATGTTTGTTGTCAAGGGCAGTCTGGCATGACCTCATTTGCTAGCAGTATTAGCATGTGCTACTGTGATGCCTCCAGTGTAGAGCTCATGGGCAAAATGTTGACTGGAGATATTCTCCTGTTGCTAGCTGATGCTGTTTGTTCAGCCACAGTACAGGCTACCATCACCACAAACAACAATGAGATGTAGGCTAACCATGCTGCATTTTTGCTTGGGTGTTTATTTCAGAACCTGCACCAGTGTTTCCTCTACATTCATTTAGGAGTGGCGCGCCACCATTCCTAAATCCTAGCCACCGCTCCTTCAAATTTCTATTTTTTTATTTTTTTGTTATTGTCGCCAATTTACCACCGCCGCATGTCTCCACCTTCACAGCAGAGTCCGACTTTAATTACTCGCGAGAGCGTGGCTTGAAAGTGACATCACGTTAAGCACCCAGACACCAGGTCAGAGAGTCAAAGGAATGTCGTCTTGGAAAATAGGGCAGAGGCTTACCGGAGAAAAGGTATACTTATTAGCTTAAGATAACTCCTAATAGATTTTACAAGTAAAATAGACATTCACAAAAGATTGATGGCCAGCTAACGTTACGTAACATATTCGTAGCTTAAGTTAATATCTATGCGCCATGATGTAACTGCTGACTGCATTTTCAGATGAGCTTGTTCAGATATTTCTCTAAGAAAAGAAAGACAGCTGATGAAGATGACGCTAGTCAGTAGTGATGTGTCAGTCGCGAACGAAACGGCTATCAGAGTCTGGCTCCTTGAAGTGAACGATCGGAGTTAGCAAGAGTCGCTTTGGGGATTTTTTTTTTGTTTCTTTTTTCTCGACTTTTTTTTCCGTTCAAGCCGCACGTGATTGGTCAACTACATGATGTGTTGTGGCTTCAGTGTGTATGCACTGAGCAGGAGGGGGAGCAGCGGGGGTTACAGACACAGGGCACAGGCGCGCGCGCACACACACACACACCCACACACACACACACGTAATAAACTTATGAGTTTTTCCTAAAATGATGAGAGTTCTTGTAGTTTCCAACTTCGGTCTTTTATTGATGTTGTGCTCTCTTAACACATGTCTCTGTAATAGCATGAGCTGGCCAGAAAAATATTTCCTCCTTTACGCCCTTCCTACGTCTCTCACTATCACAACACATCTGTCAAAAAGTGCATGTCGCAAAACACATTCCCTGACATCTCCCCCTCTTTTTTTTTTTTTTTTTTTTAGCATCCTTGTTAATGCCTACAAACATGCAAATAACAGTAACTTTCCTGTATGGCCTCAGAATAGCCTTATTAACAAACCACCTTATATTACATCAATATAATATCAGGCTCCTTTTTTTTTTTAACAAAGTCCCCATATTGTCCTTTACAGATCCAGTCTCTGAACAGGTCTAACAACTCTACCAGACCTGGTTTGAGACATTAGGGGTCACCTTTGGACCAGGAGAGCTACATCCAGAGCTCGCCTGAGTATCTGGGGTATTTGGTTTTGTAGTGTTCGACTGGGGACCCCACATCAGGCAGTGCTTGGAGATGGAGACGGTTTCGCCTGTACATAGCTCCTTGCTCTGTAACAATGACATATGATCTCTCAGTTGTGCTATCCCCAGCCACTTCTGCAGGTGTGGACCAAGTCTTCTGATTGTCCAGCTTAGTGTGGACAGGGTCTCCTGGCTGCAGTGGTGCGAGCGGTTTCACACCATGTCGCTTGTTGTAGTGGAAAGCCTGTTTGCTCTTCTCCACAGCATCCTTAACTCTGACGTGCTGTTGGTTTGGCCATTTTGGTTGCAGGACTTTAGCCAGAGTTGGCAAGGTTGGCAAGGTCTTCCCACTAATAGTTCAGCCGGGCTGACCAGTGCTGCTGTGTGGTGAGGCTCTATAGATCATGAGAGCCAGTAGTGGATCTTTTTGTCTCAGAATTCTTTTGGCTGTTTGCACTGCACGTTCAGCATGTCCATTGCCCTGTGGGTTGTGCGGGCTAGAGGTCACATGCTTAAAGTCCATCTCACAGGCAAAGTCTTTGAAAACATCACTGCTGAACTGTGGCCCGTTGTCACTGACAACCTCTTCTGGTATACCATATCGGGAAAAAGTAGCTTTCAGCTTTAGAGTCACTTCAGCACTTGTTGTGGTTGGCATGTGGAGTATCTCCAGGTATCTGGAATAGTAGTCTGCTATAACAAGAAAGTTCTGTTTTTCATGTTCACAGAGATCTATGCCGATTTTTCTCCATGGCCTGTCAGGGAGAGGTGTTGACAGGAGAGGTTCTCTGTTCTGTGCTCTCCTATGCTCCCGACAGTACATGCAGTTCTCCACTTTGTGTGTGATTTGTGAAGCTATGCCAGGCCACCACACTGAAGTGTTTGCCCTCATTCTGCATTTGTTTAGTCCTTGATGACCATCATATATTCGCTCCAACATTTCTGATCTCATTGACCCTGGTATCACTATCCTGCTCCCTCTGAGTACCAACCCATCATGCACAGACAGTTCATTTCTCACTGGAAAATACTCTCGCACAGCTGTGTGTGTGTTTTACGTGTTCAGGCCACTCATCCTTAATGTACCTGATTACCACTTGGAGTTGCTCATCAGCAATTGTCTCTGCACGGATGCCATCCATTTTCGTCTGTGATGTTGGGATGCTGCTCATGACAGCAGCAACATAACACTCAACATCTGTGTGGCTGTCTCCGCTGTGCACTGTTCCTTGTTGTGGGCTCCTGGACAGCATGTCCGCCACAGCCAACGTTTTACCTGGTGCATACTCAGCCTCCAAGTTGAACCTCATCAGTCGCATGAGGAGTCTTTGGCAGCGTACTGGTGTGCTGTCAAGGTCTCTGGAGTTCATCAGAGGAATGAGGGGTTTGTGGTCTGTAATCAGTTTAAATGCAGACAGGCCGTAGAGGTATTTCTCAAATCTCTCACATGCCCACACAGATGCAAGGCACTCTTTTTCTATTTGAGCGTACCTTTTTTCAGCATGGCTTAGTCGTCTTGAACAGAATGCCACTGGTCACAGTCTTCACCATGGAGCTGTAACAGAACGCCACCAACTCCATAGCTGCTAGCATCGGCTGAGACCACTGTGCTCCTGTTAACATCATAATACATCAAGGTAGGTGACGTTGTAAGAAGTTCTTTGATTTTGTCGAAGGCCGCCTGCTGCACAGGACCCCAAATCCAGACTGATGTCGATCTCAGCAGTTCATACAGTGGTTGACCCACTGTGGCAAGGTCGGGAATATATTTCTCCAGGTAGTTTATTATACCAAGGGCTCTCCGTAGCTCCTGGACATTTTCAGGTGGTGTGAGCTCATTAATTGCTGACACTTTCTCCGCGTCAGGTTGCACACCATCTTCGTTGATCACTTGGCCCAAGAAGTGTAACTCAGTCTTTCTTAGCCTGCATTTTTCTGTGTTTATCTTCAGGCCCGCTGACTCTAGACGCTCCATTACTTTCTGCAGGCGCTCATCGTGCTCGCTCATGTCCCTGCCGAAGACAATGATGTCATCCATACAGACTGCGACTCCCTGCAGCCCTTCGAGCGTCTCTCCCATTTTCCTCTGAAAAATTTCTGGGGCGCTGGTGATCCCGAAAGGGAGATGTTTGAAGCAGTACCTTTCATAAGGCGTTATGAAGGTTGTCCAGAGGGATTTGCCAGAAACCTGAAGCTGCGTCCAGAGAAGAGAAAACTGTGGACCCACTCAACTGGGCTATCATCTCTTCAGATGTAGGCAGAATGAACCTCTCTCTTTTTACATCTTTATTTAGTCTCTTTAAGTCAACACAGATGCGTGCCTTTCCATTCTTTTTTGGCACCGGCACCATCGGTGCACACCATTCAGTTGGTCCTGTTACAGCTTCGATGATGTCATTTGACTCCATTCAGTCCAGCTCCTCCTTCACTGCCTTTAACAGGGGTATGGGAACTCAGCGTGCTGTGGCTACTGCATAGGGCTGAGCACTATCTTGCAGTGCGATTTTCACAGGCTGCGTTTTCAGTAGGCCAAACTCTTGTTCACTGGTACTGATCTCATACACTCACCTTATTAGCTCCATTGCTAAAGATGTTGGCTGGCTGAGCAGGTTGTTACGCTCTCACCTCAAATAACATAGACCCTGAACGTATGTGTTTTGCCCTTGTATATAGTCAGTGTGATAAACTGCCCCAAAAAGTTCAAACAACCCCCCGGACCACTCAACACTTTCTTTGCCTTGTGTAGGACTCTCTTTGGCTCAAGTGTCTTATACACAGTCTCACTCATAACACTGCAGTCAGCCCCAGAGTCAATTTTAAACTTTACAGGCTTATTTTCAATATCTAGTGTTACTGTCCACTCATCATCATAATCTGATGTACTGTTAACTGAGCCAAGGTAATAATGTTCATTATGTCCATCATCCTCGGTCACTTCACTCACCAGCCTACTTCTGCACGCTCTATAGACTGTCTTTCCAGACACTTATCATGCTGACTGTGTGGTGTTTTGCCGCACCGTCCACATTTTCTGCGGTCACTGTCTTTGTGTTTATGTTTGTCCTGGCGTGGCCTCCACTCTTTAGCCTACGTGCCGCCGCGGTGTTTCTGTGCAACTTCTTGAACGGCACAGGCTTGCTCTCCCTGCTGGTTAACCTGTGCTCTCACCTCTTCGGACTGCCGCGCCTCTTGTACAGTCATCTCCAGCGTGAGTTTGTGACAGCTATTTGTCCGAGATGCCAACCACGATCCGGTCTCTGATGTGTTCCTCTCATTTTGCACCGAAGTCGCAGTGTTCGGACAGTTCATACAGAGCGCGGATAAATGTCTCTGCGCGCTCGCCCACATGCTGTACTCTCTGGTTGAAACAGGCATGTTCGCGGATAATGTTGCGTCTCGGGACAAAATAGGCATCAAACTTCGCCAGAACTACATCAAACTGATCTTCACTTTCCCCCTCTTCATAGGTGAAAGAGCTCAGTATGTTCTCCGCTTCCTTACCGAGTGCATACACCAGTGTGCTCAGTTGAACCGGACCGTCCTCCTTGTCCAGTTTAGTGGCCGTCCTGTTACGGGAAAATCGCTTCTTCCAGTCGGCCACTCCGCCGGTTTCTCAAAACAAAAACTCTCCGGTGGTTGAAACTTCACCATCCTCGACTACTTCTGACACCATGTAATAAACTTATGAGTTTATCTTAAAATGATGAGAGTTCTTGTAGTTTCCAACTTCGGTCTTTTATTGACATTGTACTCTCTTAACACGTGTCTCTCTGTCATAGCATGAACTGGCCAGAAAAACATTTCCTCCTTTACGCCCCTCCTACATCTCTCACTATCACAACACATCTGTCACAAAGTGCATGTCGCGAAACACATTCCCTGACAACACACACACATACACACACACACACACACACACACACACACACACACACACACAGCCACGGCAGACAAAACGCTGGAAAGGTGAGAAAATGAGTGACTGCAGGAAATGCGGTAAAATTTGACATAAAGTATGTTTTGTACATTAGTAATTAATTTTACACATAATTTTACATTATTTTGGTAATAAATTAATTTAAGCAACAAAAAATCTGAGGAGCCACTTGGGAGCCGAAAGAGCTGGCTCTTTTATGAGAACCGAGCCGGAATTCCCATCACTACTAGTCAGGTATCATTAGCCTTTTACTGACTCATAAATGATGATGGTTAGGTAAAGAATTGTGTCCACACTTGTAATCAGATGTGATTTGAGTGTAAATTATTTAACATTAATGTTTTATGTAATCGTATAAGACAAGTAACATGAGACAGGGAGGAGCAGTGGAACAAAGTAAAGGAGAGCAGAGTGAAGGAGCAGGAGAGCAAAGTGATGCTGCAGGAGAGAGAGAGATGAGAATAGAGGAGAAAAACCTAAAGGGAAGCACAGGCTATCAGGCTGGGACCCTAAATGGGTTGAAGAAAATAGCCTGTTCCACCCATGGCTCTACCACACTGATAATGATGAGTGTCGATTAACCTTTTTTTCCTTTCTTCTTCTTTTTTCTTTCTTTTTTTTTTTTGGCATAATATACATGTCAATATTTCTGTTAAATAAATAAAAAATAAAATAAAAAATAAATTCAGTGTATTTCCATTGTAAGAGCAATGATCAAATGCCACTTTACTCCTATAGGAATGTTCTGCCCCTTAAGCATTTTTTATTTTTTACATTCAGCCTTTTAAAAGCAATTTTCAACTGGCCATTCAATAAATAGGTTGTAAAAGTAAAATCTGCAGTCAAGTATCATTTGTTTACGCCGCCACGGCTACCTGAAGAGCCTGCCCCCGCTGCTGAAAAAAATCCTAGAGGAAACACTGTGCACTGTCATTAGATTTTTGTTTTTGTGAGCACTTGAGTATAAGATGCGAGTCGACACGCCCACAATCTTCTGGATTACTGACTACCTGACAGACAGACCACCATTTGTCCGATTGGGCAACTTTCTGTCTGAGCATGTGGAAAGTAGTGCAGGAGCACCACAGGGGACTGTTCTGTCTCCTTTTCTCTTCACCTTGTACATCTCAGACTTTCAGTACAACTCTTCATCGTGCCACCTGCAGATGTTTTCGGACGACTCAGCGGTGGTGGGGTGTATAAAGGATGGATGAGAGAAGGAATATAGAGCAGTGGTGGATGATTTTGTGGTGTGGTCCGGTAGAAATCACCTGCTGCTTAGTGTGGCCAAGAGCAAGGAGATGGTTATTGATTTCAGAAGGAACAGGATGACCACACAACCACTGTGCATTCTGGAGGAGGATGTCGCAGTGGTGGAGGATTACAAATACCTCGGAGTGCACTTCGACAACAGATTGAACTGGAAAACGAATATCATCGTTGTGTACAAGAAGGGGATGAGCAGACTCCTACTTCCTGAGGAGGCTTAGATCAGGCATGTCCAGACTATTCCACAAAGGGCCATGTGGCTGCAGGTTTTTCCTCCAACCAATCAAGAGGATGCAGTCTGACCAATTAGCTGTCTGAAGACTGAGATCAGCTGATGAAATGAGTCACGTCTGGTGTGCTGCTGCTTGGTTGGAAAGAAAACCTTCAGCCACTGGACCCTTTGTGGAATAGTTTAGACATGCCTGGCTTAGATCATTCAACGTGTGCAGCAAGATGTTGGAGATCTTCTACCGATCTGTTGGTAGAGCGGGCGACACCAACAGACTGAACAGACCGATCAGGAAGGCCGCCTCCGTTATTGGCTGCAAACTAGACTCTTTTGAGGAGGTGGTCGAGAGGAGGATACTGGACAGACTGTTATTCATCATGGATAACCCTGAACATCCTTGTCACCACCTCAGGGACAGACAACGGAGCTCCTTTTCCTATAGACTGCTCCAGCTCTGCTGTCACAATGGCCGCTTCAGGAAATCATTCCTGCCACGAGCCATCACACTTTACAATAGCAACTTTAACAGTTAATGCACCAACCTCAGCAACCTCAATATTTTACTTATTATCTGCGCTACTGCAATATTGCGTAGACAGTCTAAGGTTTACATTTTATTTATCATATGAAATTGCACCATTTTTGCTGTAAATACGTTTATGTACTTGAGAGTGAGTCAGAATTCTGGATGGCCAGCGGCAGGGAGTTCCAGAGGGCAGGGGCAGTGATGGCGAAGGCTCTGTCCCCCAGGGTGTGGTATTTGCTCCTGATGATGGGGGTAAGGAGGTTGGCGTCAGCAGAGCGGAGGCGATGACTGGGGGAGTGACGGTGGAGGAGATCAGTTAAGTAGGGGGGTGCAAGGTTGTTGAGGGCTTTGTAGGTGATGAGGAAGATCTTGAAATTGATGCGTTGTTTTATGGGAAGCCAGTGAAGTTGACAGAGAGCGGGAGTGCTGTGTTCTCTGGAGGGGGAGTGTGTGAGTCGGGCAGCCGAGTTTTGGACATATTGCAGTTTTTGAAGAAGAGTGGAGGGGAGGCCATAGAGGGTGCTACTGCAGTATTTGAGTCTGGAGGTGATGAAGGCATGGATGAGTGTTTCAGCGGCTGAGGGGGAGAGGCTGGGGCGAAGACGTGCCATGTTGCAGAGGTGGAAGAAGGATGTTTTTTGTAATTGTAAGACTCCAGACAAGGTGACATAAGTGACAGATACAAGGTGACAAAAGGAACAAATACATTACACACTGGATAAATGTACAGACTGACAACAACAAAAACATACAAACTGACAGCAGCATAACATTTCCACATGATTGTAGAAAGTATAAGTGTGTGTGTGTGTGTGTGTGTGTGTGTGTGTGTGTGTGTGTGTGTGTGTGTGTGTGTGTGTGTGTGTGTGTAATAAAGTGCCATATTACTCTACTAATATCATGTCATAAATAATGTAACAATATTGTAGAGAAAAAAAGTAATACTTAAAAATAATATAATATAATATAATATAATATAATATAATATAATATAATATAATATAATATAATATAATATAATATAATATAATATAGGGCTGCACGGTGGCGCAGCAGGTAGTGCGCGTGCCTCACAGCAAGAAGGTTGCCGATTCGATCCGGGTCGTTGCCGGGTCAGGCGGGGCCTTTCTGTGTGAAGTTTGCATGTTCTTCCCGTGCATGTGTGGGTTCTCTCCGGTTACTCTGGCTTCCTCCCACGGACTAAAAACATGCTCATTAGGTTAATTGATGACTCTAAATTGTCCGTAGGTGTGAGTGTGAATGTTTGTTTGTCCTTACATGTGGCCCTGCAATCGGCTGGCGACCGGTTCAGGGTGTACCCCGCCTCTGGCCCATTGTAGCTGGGATAGGCTCCAGCCCCCCGCAACCCCGAAAGGGATAGGCGGTATAGATAATGGATGGATGGATAATATAATATAATATAATATAATACAATATAATATAATATAATATATGTGGTTTATGTGTGACTTATGTGGTTGTTGATGGAGATGTAATGGAATCTAGGAGGTGAACCAGGAGAGGGCGGGGACAATGATGCCAATGGCTTGCAGACGGCTGAGGAGGATGGAGTGGTTTATGGTGTCAAAGGCAGCACTGAGGTTGAGGAGGAGGAGGATAGTGAGGGAGCTGGAGTCAGAGGAGAGTAGGAGGTCGTTGGTAAATTTGAGGAGAACTGTTTCAGTGCAGTGGTGGGTTCGTAAGCCAGATTGGAATGTTTCGTACAGGTTATTTGAGTGTAGGTATTGTTTGAGGTGTGTGGTGATGGCTCTTTCCAGTAGTTTTGAGAGGAATGTGAGGTTGGAGATAAGTCTGAAACTGTTGCAATCGTCAGGGTCAAGGCCAGGTTTTTTCAGGAGGGGGTAACAGCAGCAAGCTTGAGAGGCGAGGGAATGGTGCCAGAGGTAAGGGAGGAGTTAACGATGTCTGTGATGAGTGGGGGCGAGAGAGGTGAAACAAGATTTGACAAGGTCAGAGGGCATGGGGTCCAAAGGGGAGGTGGATGATTTCATGGTGGAGATTATTTTTATATTGTATTATTATTATTATTATTATTATTATTATTATTATTATTATTATTATTATACATTAGAATACATATTATCCATCCATCCATTGTCTATACCCGACTATCCCTTTTCGGGGTTGCGGGGGGGCTGGAGCCTATCCCAGCTGTCAAAGGGTGAGAGGCGGGGTACACCCTGAACCGGTTGCCAGTCGATCGCAGGGCAGCATATACAGACAAACAACCATTCACACTCACACTCACATCTAAGGACAATTTTAGAGTCACCAATTAACCTAATGAGCATGTTTTTGGTCTGTGGGAGCAGGAAGGAAGCTGGAGTGCCCGGAGAGAACCCATGCATGCATGGGAAGAACATGCAAATTTCACACAGAAAGGCCCTGCCCGACCCGGGGGATAGAACCGGCGACCTTCTTGCTGTGAGGCACGTGCACTACCTGCTGCGCCACCGATTTATATTTAGTTTTACTTAGTTAGATTTTTATTATTTCTCCTGTTTATATTTTTTGTTACTTTTTTGTGACTTTTTAAAGTAGTTCTTGTATACATTCTGTGTTCTGTCAACTGTGTTAATTGCTACTGCAACAAAATTATTTAATTTTTTATTAAAATTATTTATTTGGTATCAATGAAGAAGCAGTCTAAGTCTAAGTCTAAGTCTATTGGTTCTCTTGAACTGTCACTGTGGCCACTGAACAGCCAAACATTTTAAATTATTACTTTATTTGAAAGGGACAGTGCATATTAATAACATTAGAAATAGTTGAATGCATAAACATTAAGAATAAAAGTATTAAAAATGTAACCTGACGTGCTGATGGTTTGTTACACAGAATGAGGAAACTTTAGGGACCATATGTAAGCCTGCATTCTGGGGACGCAGTGTTCTAATAGGGCACTATGAGCTCTTTAAGATAAGATGGTGCCTGACTATTTAGGGTTTTGTAAATAAGGAGAAGGATTTTAAATTCTATTGTGTTTACAGGGAACCAGTGCAGAGTGGTTAATATCTGAGACATATGATCTCTTTTCCTCATTTTTGTCAGAACACACGCTGCAGCATTCTGGATCAGCTGGCGAGTATTAGGAATGAATTTGGGCAGCCTGATAATAAGGAATTGCAATAATCCAACCTAGAAGTAACAAATGGATGGACTAAACCTTTTGCATTGTATGGTAAATGGCAGTTGGCACAGATCCTTATATGTTGCATTAAGTTGTTCCAATCCTTAGAGGCTCCAGCAGAAAAAAGCTGACTGGCCAAAAATACTTTCACATCTCAAATCTCCTCTAGTTTTTCTATTAGTTTGACTGGTTTTTAATGTGATGCACATTTGGACTGGAGGAGCTGCCATATTGTTCATTACCTTGAAAACAAAACAGTCTACAGTATTTAACTATGGTTTCCCAGCTTAGTAAGTTGTGCTTTTTCAAAATATTGCACTGCTGGTGTCATTGTGGCGTCTTGACTAGGGTCTTTATTGTTTATTTGTACAGGATTCTATTGGCTTTAGTGTAGTTTTATTGGCTTGTCCCCAGCTGGTTAGACAGTACAGTATGTGATGTGTGGGAGGATCATTGTTTTCGTGAACATTTTAGCTGCATTAATAGACATGCAGTTCCTTGTGAAGGCATTATCAGCATAAAATTGCCCAGGACAGCTTTCGAACATGAGTACAGTGTCAGTGTTGTAAAAATACACATTACATTCTTCTGTGCTCCACTATTGAGCCTGAATGTTTAGTCTAACTACCCACTGTACCAATTCACTCACTTTGTAATAATTTATAATAGCATTGTTGGTTTTTTCTACTTGACAGTGTCAGATTTTATTTGCTACTTCCGCACTGGACACCACTTTCGCAAGCTGTGCAGACTGGTTTCTTTTGCACCTGCAGGTCTTGTGCAGGTCCCCATCTGGTGTGTAAAGTCATGATATTAGATTTATTGGGAGTTTTGCAATGGCAGCAGGTAATCATTATTTTCCATATGGCATGCATTCTTACCCTTTACCCTGTAGGTTTTGGCTCCTCTTTTTCTCTCAGCTGGTTGACCCTTGATAATACTGGTTATTTTACACCATTCTGAGGTAATTTTTTAGCCGCCCTATCTGTCCCTCTTTCTGCACCTACTTACTCCTACTCTTTTCTGCTCCTACTTCTCTCTAAGTATTTAGCCTCACCTCTTCACACTCTTTACCCCTTCACCTCTTTACACACAAATACAAATACAAAGACACATAAGCAAAACAACAAGAAGTGTTCAGATTCTTTCCTTAAATAAAAGTACTAATGAAACACTGTGCAAATGCTCAGTACTAAGAGAAAACAACTACTCACTGAGGTAAAATGCATCCTGTCACCATTTTATTATGATGTTTTTGGATTAACATTGCTGTGCATTAGTTTGTATGTTGTATATTATTGCTGTGGATATTTATTAATGTTATTAATGTTGGATATGTTGTTAAATGTTGGATATGGGTGGCTGTGGCTCAGGAGTGGTCGTCCACTTGGGCAAGGTACTGAACCCCAGCATCTCCTGTCAGAACCATGTATGTCTAAAAAAAGTTTTCATGAGCTCACTGACCTGTTTTCATCTTCATGACAATGTATTTCTAGCTAATCCACGTTTTAAACAATTTATATATCTTCAGAAGTTCTTAACCCATAAATCTACACAATCCTTTGGTTTATCAGAAACATTCGAAATCCACAAATCTGAAGATACATGGTTTACACTGGACAGGAAAGGTGTGAAAAATTGTAATCTGAGTCACAAGTGACTAAAGCTGTCAAACAAATGTTACAGAGTAATATTTGGCTCTCAGATGTAGTGCAGTAGAAGTATACAGTTGCATAATATGGAGATACTCAAGAACATGTACCTAAAATTTGTACTTTAGTGCAGTGGTAAATGGACTGTATTTATATAGTGCTTTTCTATTCTGATGACCACCCAAAGCACATGTCTGCAAAAGTCTACATTCACACATTCACACACACTTTTATCTGATGGTGGTGAAGGCCACCTGCTCAGTGCAAGTTTTAACCATTGGGGAGTAAGTTCCCCCAAGTGCTTGAGTAAATGTACTTGATTACATTCCACCCCTGCGTCTGTGCATAGTTATCCAATTCTGTCCCTAGTTGCAAAATGAGAGTGGGGTGGCTCAGGAGGTAGAGCGGTCATCCACTTATCAGAAGGTCAGTGGTTTGATCCCTAGCCTCGGCACTCCACATGTCGAAGTATGCCTGATTAAAACTCATAATGAGCAGGTCGTACGAATGTGTGTGTGAATGGTTGAATGCAAATTTGTGCGGTAAAGGCGCTTTGAGATAAACATCTGTAGCCTGATGATTTACTGACATTCGCAGTGTTTGAACAGGCATCAACACTGTCACCTACTTTGTCATTTCTTAGTCCTTGTTTTAAGCGCCCTGAGATTGCAATCACAACCAGACACTTGTGCACTCAGATATGGACAGCCAGGTCAACACCAGGTAAACTAGAGCCCTGGCAAATAAAAATATTACCCTCATACCATATATTTGTGATGGTTTGTTGAGAGGCGTTTTTCCTATATTGTCCCCATGGCATGTACTGTATATAATTATCCAAAATATAGTGCAAATCAGCACTACTACATTGCCCCACAAATGACCTCTTTAATACAGAGTTGATTTACAAAAAAGAGCATTATGTTACACAGAGGTAGTATTTATTGCAGGGATTTTACATTTGATTCCTTTACTCCACTTTCACTATACACAACTTGGACTGGAATATTTGGTTCTTGAATTGCCTCATATCTGGACTTGATTTGTAACCCAAAGCTTTAAATAAATTGTTTTTCTCCAATGCCTGGCTACACAAAGCTACAAATTAAATAGAATGTGTAAAAAATGAGAGAAAACAATGTTTAAAAACAATGAAAATAAAAGCTTCATTATACCAGAGGCAATGCAAGAAAGCAGAGCAACCTTGCGGGTGTTTTACATGTTATACATGTACATGGTGTTTTACATATTATACATGTAAAATATTACATATTATATGTAATGTAATGTAAATGTAATCCATGATCCTGTAGATAAAAAGCTACTACTTAGTTTCCCCAGTCTGGGATCAATAAAGTCTTATCTAGTTAATTAATTCAGTACTAATTAATATAGCCTACACTTAAACCCTGCACAGTCAACTGCATTATCACCTGGCAAAACTCAGTGTGCACAAAGTGAAGCCAGGTATCTATGATGCTGGCAATATAGCGGTAATGATGGAGACAAAACAGATTCTATATAGCTGGTGAAAAACACAGCTCTGCCCTGCCTATGTGACACATCACGTCCATGCCCCATGTATTCTAGCTGCAAGTCAAAGTCACAATTATTGCTAAAAAGCTAGAAGTAGTTGCCTATTTCTTTAAATTGGTAGCTAATGCATTGCTACACATATCCTTATTTTCCACCAGCTCTGTTTTTCTTTGTGTACACTAAAGGAGCTGGGGATCGAACCAGTTATTAGGAGTGAGCAGCTTTGGCTCACTCTACCTGCTGAGCCAAAGTTGCCCTTATGATGAGTGTTAACCTCTTTCCTGTGTGTCTTCCACAGAGACCAGCTGTAATGCCACAGTCCAGAATTATGCTGGTGGTGACGGGAGATGATTTTGGATACTGTCCCAGGAGGAACCAGGGGATTGTGGACTGCTTTCAGGCTGGAGGAATTTCCAATGTGTCACTGCTGGTTAACGCATGTGCTGCCAGAGAGGCAGCAGATCTGGCTAAAAGGTAGTGTAGGTCCTGATAAAATGCTGTTGTATTGTATAGGTAAAATCCTAACACACCTCAGAACTGCTAAAAATAGCTAGTGGTGTTGGACCTGGTCCTGTGAGCACTGGTTGTTTGGTGGTATATTTTTCTTACTCCCTCTCACAACTGGCCAAACATTTATAGCATGATGTGACATTGAGAAACCTCCAGGTCAGCTCCAGTTAAGATGATGGTATCTCATATTTTTTCTTTTTTAAACATTAGATGAAACATTTTGTTAGAAGCCTAAATAATAGGAGCAAAGGCCTGGTTGTACAGCATCAGGGTGTACAATTGAATTACATATCAGTTATGGAAAAAGCCTTCACTTACAGCGATGGGTCTAAAAAAACATTTAATGGGTGTCCAGACAAAGGCATACACTCAAAGAAGGGGGCACATTTGGAAAACATTTAAAAATGTGCCAAATTAAATTCCTGATTTTAGGAAAAGTAAAATAAAAAATATTCTACTGTGAATGGTTGCTCTGTGTTCTGAGTGCAGTGCGGCCTCCAGAACTGATTGTTGCCATTACAGACAATGTTGCAGTTGCAATTCCATTTGCATTTCAGATAGAAATGCAATGCTGCGTTTTATTCCCAGCAGCAGCTCTCCTCTCTGCTCTGCTGAGTGGATGTGTCTAGTCTATTTTTGACGGATGCCGTGTCATAATGCACAGAGCAAAGTGAGCCACGCAAGAAGTCAGACACAGGAACGGCATAGAGAATCCCCTAAATAAATAAAAATAAACACCTTGTGAAGCCTTCTGATCATACTGTATATCAACAATGAATACAATTAAAACAGACAAAAAAGGTAAACAATAGAACATTTATCTAAAATTTGAAGTCAACAAAATCAGGAAGGTAAAACACTCTAAAGAGTGCTTCTGAAACGCTCTTGGTGTAGTTTGAAGCCACGTGGAGGATGGAACAAAACCATTTCACTTATAGTAGTACAGTGGAGCAGATTCTGGCACCCCTGGCTAACTAAAGTGTGTGCACACAGCAAAATTCCCAGAAAGTTACTGAGAGATGGCCATGCCTCTGCATCTCCAGACTTTCCCACAATGCATTCTGCAATACCAATAATAGACATCAGTCATCAAGAATCAGCAGGTAATAATTGAACATCGAATGATATACATTTTCAGAGCCATGTTTATGTATTGGCAAGTGTGAATTAAAATGAATACAGTCACATCAAAAATGGCATTACTACTTATATTAAGTACCTGCAAATTGGTCACTTCATAATTTTTGTACTCAGTGTAACTGTATTTATTTATTTATTTATTTATTTTTGCATTGTAAACAGTTTTTATTTTCAGGTATACACACACACACACACACACACACACACACACACACACACACACACACACACACACACACACACAGTGAAAGTGCCTATGACGGAATCACACCAGTGCTGATATTCAGCACAACAGCATGACCTCGAGTGTGATATTGCTTTTATACAAAAGTTCTACAAGTGCATTTTATTAGTTAATAATAATTAGTAATAAGCGACAAGAGATCACGATTTGTCTGTTTATTTAAAGGTCCCATATTTGTGGTGTTATTTTGTGTCTTTGGTGCTACCACACGCATGCAAAGTGTGAAATAAGACCATCCGCACTTTTTTGAGTGAGATACGGATTTCTGAAAGCACCCTTCCAAACAGGCCATTTGAATTTGGTGCCTACTGTTACGCAACAAGTGGGCACATTTGTATATTTCCACCTACCAGCCACCACCCCCCTACCCATCTCCCCGTTGTCTCTCCACCCACCAGATTCAGTGCCACCTTCTCACAGATCCACCACTTTTGAAAGCACCGTGTCAGGATTCATCATGTTCATGATGTTGTTGGCTGTGAATACGAGCACAAATTGCTCCATTGGCTCTCAGCTGCAGAGGACAGAAGAGCGGCATGAATTGAATTTTTGAAGGCAATGTCCCCACTACAGTTGGCAAAAACCTGTTGGTGTGTGCTAACTACTTTGAGGCTGACTGTTTCTCCAACCTCGGTCAGTACTTGGCAGGATTAGCCAGGAGACTTTCACTACAGGTGGGCTCACTCTGAGTTCTGCATGGAATACCTGCAGATGAGGGACATGTAAGTATACAAATAATTAGATGTGTGTTTCTTTCGTAGATTAGCGCAAACTCTTGTGTGTTGTAGCGTGTTTTGCCATACAGCACAAGCTAACGGTAACCTCTAGCTTCTAGTTAGCAGTCAGCATGGTCTCCATATGCAAACCCAGTGACCCATTTGGTCACACGACACATACACACATACAATAATGCTTTTGAAAGCCCAGGGCAAAATGAGTGTATGGTTGAAACTACTACAAAGCACAATTTACACTCTAAGCCAACTATTCTGTGCAATTAGTTTCTTCTTGGAGTTTATTTATGAGCGACCTTTTTTTTACGCTGTACGTAGCTGTTGGCATAGCTATACATGTAAGATAAGGTATGTAGGCCAGTGCATCATTACAGTTACCTGCTGTTGATCAAGTGTAGCAGTGAGCTGTTGCAGCCTTTAGTGCATGCATTTATACTGTAACAGTGCTGTCATGTTTTAATCCTAAGTATGCCCTGTTATCATAAAAATAAACTTTTGTTACAGCTGTCCAGGGTACTGTAGCCTGAAAGGACTAATGTTGCAATGCACTGCATTACAACGAGAATGCTTGAAGCCTCTGTATCTTCCCTGTGTATCAGGAAACTCCCAACATATCTGAATTACTATGCATGATGGGATGACTACACAAATCTTCTGCCCAAGGAAGCCCCAGGACCAAAACTCACTTGGATTCACTTGGATCTCAGAAGGTGTATAGAGTCTTGTTTGTTGTCCAAGTAGCGTACATTGGCGAGTATAATAGATGGTATAGCCGGCTCGTGTGGATTCGCTGCTAGCCTATCCTGGATACCCCAGCGCTTTCCCCACTTCTGCCTCCTCTTGCACCGCCTGCGGCACTTCCTCTGCGGGTGCGTGCAGTAGTGGGGGTTGGTGTCAAAACGGGCTGCCGGCGTGTGCCGGTTTTAATCTGCAGATTGCTGTGTTGCCGATGTCAAAAAGAGTCCCACGGCTGTATGTGGGCATTGGGACAGACAAGTGTGACGAAAACATAAAGTCACTCTAACACACCGACGAAGACAAACATGTAGACATCACATTATCGGGACAGAGAGGAGCTGCTGTGTCCGCATGCACTGCTGTCACTACTACTCTTTGTCATATTCTTCATCGTCTTTATCTTCAGCTAAGGTCAACTGTAGATTAGGGATGTTCTCCAGTGTAAGGCAGTCGCTCTCGTCGATTTCTTCATTTTCATCTTCTAGTTCGGGTTCAGAATCAGAAGTGAGATCGCCGTCAGCATAACCAGAAGCTGCATAAGTAGCCATCTGGTTCCCTTTTAATGTGCAGCTGATTGCCAGTATGCTAATTCATGGTTGAATTGCCACACCCCCAACTAGGACCGAGAATTTTCTCTAAAACAACCCAAAATCAAATACAAAGTTTATGGTTTAAAGGCCCCCAATGCTGTTATTTGAAACATGGAGTGGCTTCTTCATGATTTCAACTTACATATTCTGCAAAAAAAACGAAAATCACTAATTAAAAAAAAAAAAAAAAAATTGATTTTGCTTTGTTTACGCAACTTGCGCTGGGCCGACTTGTTGCTGGTTTTCTCGTGGCAGGTCACATTTGACTCATGACTTAAGCTTTTAATGACTTTTCCTAGAAGCTGTCCAGTGATAGGAACAACCACTGAAAGCGGAGGTTAAAGAAACCCTCCAGATTGTTACCGCAGAGCTCTGTGTTTTCTTTTTCAGCCAGCAGTGTGATAATTTTCTTTTGTCTTTTGAGTTTTTTTTATTCCGCAGTTGTCAGGGGAATGTTTCCTTTTCTTTTGGATGTGGTATTAGAGAGAGAGATAGGGTTTGTTTCAGTCTGTCACTTGCTCTTGGCTGGTGGCGATGGTGGTAGTATAGAAGGAAGAGGTATGGCTTTTTTCAGAGTCGGTTGGTTGCCCACTTTAAATGTGCTGCAAGGAGGGCAGGATTTTGTTGGAGGTGGAAGAGGAGCCTTCTGAAAATACAATCTAGTTCACCAGCAGAATGTCCCTTGAGGTCTGACTCCTTGGGAAGGGAGCCTTGAGCTTTGCCACTGTTTCATCAATCATTTTCAACCAAGCTGTGACAGGTACACATAGTGATATCTTAAATACCTCATATGCAGAACTGAAGTAGTCCAAGAGAAATTTGTCCAATGGTTTCTTTACCACAGACCCTGATGACATGACTGGTAGTACCATATGCCAGAGGCTGCACTTGTCGTCTACCAAACACTACTCATTACAATTTTTTTTCAGATTACACAAGGTTTTTTGTGTCAGTTTTTCTTTTGTTTGGGGGTTTGTGAAGGTCATCAGGCCACATTCCTGAGAGAAATATGGTTTGTCACTTACATTTAGACAAGACAATCTTAAAATCACCACTAGTATACAGTGTGGTAGCGTGCAATTGGCATGCTGAATGTCCAGGGGCCTCATGTACAAAGACTTGTGTGGATTTCCTACTGAGACATGGCGTACGCTCAAATCCAGAAAACGTCGTACGCACAAAAATATCCAGATGTATGAATCGGTGCGCACGCACGAATCCAAGCACATTTCCTTTGTACATCCGAATCGATGTGAAATGTTGAGTGCACATGTTGGAGTACCCGACTCCTCCCTGTCCACGCCCCCCTATTTAAATAAGCAAATCATGTTTAAATGAGCCCTGCGCCTGGGATTCCCCTCTCTGCACAATCAGAAAATCAAAAAAGAATGAGTAAGATGGGGAAAAAAAAGAATTTCACCGAAAGTGAATTGGAGGCGCTACTCACTGAAGTGGAGGTGCGCAAAAATAAATGCTGTACGTATGGTATTATTTGGTTTGAAAACTTTTGATTTTAAATTTAAACATGGCAGCATAGCAAAGAGGATACCAAAGACTTTGACTCACGTTTGATTACTCAATTTATTATTTTAAAACACAGAAGAGGACACGCAGTCACAGCCACGTGCCACAGACTCGGGGGATTCCTCCACCATCTCCATCGTCTCTGGTGGCACAGACTCGCTGGATTCCTCCACCGTCCCCGGCGTCTCTGGCGTCACGGACTCTGGGGATTTCTCCACTGTCCCCGGCATCTCTGGCATCACAGACTCACTGGATTCCTCCACCGTCCCCGCCGTCTCCGGCGTCACGGACTCGGGGGATTCCTCCAGAATCCCCAGCGTCTCCTGCGCCAGTATGCCGCATCCACTGGCGGTGGCGGCTGTGGCTGCAGCTGCT
Source organism: Chaetodon trifascialis (assembly GCF_039877785.1). NCBI lineage: Eukaryota > Metazoa > Chordata > Actinopteri > Chaetodontiformes > Chaetodontidae > Chaetodon > Chaetodon trifascialis. The sequence goes on along the minus strand of NC_092061.1, from coordinate 30,033,020 downwards.
GCTGCTGCTGCTGCTGCTGCTGCTGCTCCTCGTCCCATTGGCCATGTCCTCACCCGTGCTGTGCAGGAGTCACAAGAAATTGTCAGAGCAATAGGTGGCATAAATGATCGCCTTGATCAACTAATAGGCGTCCTCACAAATATTGGTGAAGCAATAAATGCATTGGTGAATAAGTGAATTCTGCGTCCTTGCCTCTTTTACATGGTTGAAATCAAGTGTTGCTGGGCCCGAATGGCCTCCTGGGTAGGATGCACATTCATGGCTCCAGCTTCTGGTTCGTCTGGAGGCAGGATATGCTGCTCTGGCAGTGGTATGGTGTGCCGGTATGCCACATTGTGGAGGACGCCGCACGCCATCACAATGTGGCACACCTTCTCGGGACTGTACAGCAGCATACCCCCAGTTCTGTCCAGGCAGCGCCACCGTCCCTTCAGCAGACCGATTGTCCTCTCAAAAACTGACCGAGTGCGGGAATGGAGGTCATTGTACCTCTGCTCTTGGTCAGTCTGAGGGTTGGTGAGAGGGGTCATCAGCCAGGTCTTAAGCGGGTAGCCACGGTCACCTGGGGTCAAATGAAAGCAGACAAAGTAAACTGGATTTACAGTTTCCATTTGTTAATTTTATACAGTACTTACATGGATCACACACTATTGTTGCAAATTAGTGCAGAAGTGCGCTGGGGAAAACTTGAGTACTTTGCACACAGGGGGCTTGTTAGAAAGATCTTAAGCTGTAGTTTAACCAGCAAGAAGCAGAAGGACACCAACTTTAACCACTGACTAGTAATGATGCTATGAAGACAGGATAGAATTTGGGGGCGCACATGCTGGATACGCATCTCGGGGATTAGGACAGTTACACAAATAAATTTACTCACCAAGAAGCCACCCATCGAGCACAGAGCCAGCTTGTAGTCTGCTCCCAACCATGCTGTTACTCAGAATGTGTGAGTCGTGCGTTGAACAGGGCCACCTCGCTACGATGTTGGTTAATTGCATCGCCTGTGATGTGAACGAGGCCCTCTGGCCTGACAGAAACCGAAGGCATGATGATGCTTGATCATGATGATTCCTCAATCATGTACAATAAAAAAACATTTTTATGTGCTGTTTTAAGTTTGTTTTATGAAAAAAGTAGGCTACACTGAGTCATTTTTACAAAAGGAGAAATATCTTATTTTCCAGAGCCATTGTCATTCATATGGTGTGTTCCATTTTACAATAGTGTTTTCAATTTTGCACTACAATGTGTTGTAAATGCTTGATAGTGTGCAGCAAAAGCTTAGTTGTGTGTGCTCAATGAATGGTATGTGTCATTGGAAAATACGACTGTGTGTAGCAAATGAAAACATGAGTTCCACTTTGTGAACACAATGTAGAGATTTGATGGAAAGAGTCTTCTTGCAAAGGGGGTGTCAGGTTTAGCATTTTGTGTATGCAGTTTTCAGTTTTGTGTGTGCAGTATTGAGAAAGCTGTTATTGTATTGAGAAACGTGTATTGACAATCGTGAAAAACTGTAATACAGAGCACAGTTAGACTACTGATACTTCAGAGCCATGGTTGGGGCCAAGTTTCAGAATTGCCATCCACAAACACGTGTACGTCTTGACCAACACCGAGATAACCTGTTTGTTTAATAGTGGCAAATTTTAGTGGTAAATCAGCCGTAGACCCAATTTTTTAAAATACAAGTCATGTTATCCTTGTTAACCAAAAAAATAAATAAATAGTTTGGGGAAATGTGATGACAAGAAATTTCCTGTGACACTGTAATTGGTTGTCCAGTAATGCAGTTTCGTAGTTCGCATACTAAAGCCATGCTCTTGGTGATCAGGCAATCAAATCGGTACATGTGAAAAATGAGAGACTCTTCCTGAAGACAGGAACTCAACTCTTGAGGGGGTTTGTGGCTTTTTTGGCATGGCGCATGAAATCTCTTATTTCTGTTGAAGAGTATCCTACATCCTCCAGCCTGTCACAGTGACAAACACCTGTCCAGATATAATTAACAGCAGTGACATACTGGTTTATATTTGACATGAGCATAAGTGATTCTGTGATTCAAGTAGACTTTATTCTACATCTGTAGACATGTACAGTAGATCTCTCCATGGTGGACACAGAATGGACAAAAGCCTTTCGCACATGGCCCCTACTCAAGTACATTAACTATTGTTTAACTTTTTGAGGGATTTGATGCAGTGCCTGGCCAATTGCAAGTATTATGATGTAGCGTAGAAGCTTCTCAAATTACGAAATAATGTTGGGCGCCAGACAGGAGAATACTCCAAAAAATCAACCTGCCAATATTTTACACATATACACAATATACAATACAATACAATATACACACATACTACTGTAAATTTGAGAAATAACCCGGCAGCTGGCTTCTTAGCTACGAAACCACACAATAAAACACAACCAATCGATGCAGTTAGTTTTCTTATATTCAATCAAATATTAATCAAAACATATCAGGTCAATAATCTAACTCAAATGTCTCTCAATTCATAAATGTCCATTCATAAAACAGAAACCAAATTCAAATGAAATCTTTAGAGTAATCACCAGAAAAATCAAAAGTTCTTTAAATAATAACAGTTCAAATCAGTAATTGATGAATGCAAATTGTGTGTGTGTGTGTGTGTGTGTGTGTGTGTGTGTGTGTGTGTAGTTTGTGTAGTTTGTGTGTCTTTCAGTTCATTTCAGAAGGATGAATGTGTGTTTGGTGGTGGTGGTGGTGGTGAATGTAATTCAGTTCAATTCAGAGGGATGTATGTTTGAGGAGAGAGAAAAAATGGTGTAGCTTGAGGTCAGAAGTTAAGAGAAGCCAGGAGAGTTTCAGGGAAAAGGGGACTTCTTTGCTAGTAGTACATCACCCAACTCGTCCGAGATATTCGCCACTGAATCCAAACAGGTGAAGGATGGTAGAATCAGCTTCTTTTCACAGTTCAACTTCCAGCCCATCCTTAACACTCAGTTTACCTCACGGTTTTCTTTTAATTAATCCAGTAACTGAATCTAACTTTGAGTTATCTCTTTTTCTTTCTTTCTCACTTCTCATTTCATTTCAGTCCTCCTTCAAGCCTAAAAATGAAGAAACACTGAACTAGACAATTGCTGAGGTGCTCAGTGTTTTGTCAAGCATTAGATGCTTGTTAAAGCATTATGTGGTTGTCAAGTTGTTTAAGGTGGTTACTAAAGGGTTCCAAGGTGGTTGGGAGTTTTTTTCACTAAACACAATTTCAGCCAATGTCACGATATTACTGCGTTTTCTCTTTTCTGGTCAGGCACAACATCCCCATCGGTCTCCATGCCAACCTGTCAGAGGGCATTCCAGCATGTCAGAGTCTCCAGCATGCCTCCACACTGATAAACCAACGTGGCTTTTTCCATGGGAAAATGGGCTTCCGTCAGGCCTTGGAGAGAGGTCAGCTGAGCATGAATCAGGTACACTACTCCAAAGCCATAGTCATGTTGTATACATGTATTAATGAGCCCATAGACCCGCACCTGAATCATTGAGATTTGGAAATCAAACCAACCACCAATCAGGCAGATTAATAAAAGATCCTGAATTCTTTACTTAGTGAGCAATAGGTAGGCTGAAGTATGTGACTTGGTTATCAAATCAAAACAGCAACATGCTAATGTTAGGGGCAATTAACTTCTTGAAATGGGAATCCCTTTATTGAACATCAGCTCTTATCAAGGCAGCAAATGCACTTTGCCCATTTGTTGAAATATTGGCAGAGATGACATTTTGCCTGGGTTTTCAATGTTTCTGTGGGGTGATAATGTCTGCTGGTGTGCAGCTTGGGGAGCAGGCTGTCTGCCTGTAACTTAGGTCTATGTCATGAGAGAGTCCCAGCTGTTGGTTGACCTCCAAGGGGACCCAGGATTTGCAGAGAAGATGAGGTCTGACAGTGGCCCCCAAAGATGTGTGGCAGCTTCACTTCAATGGCCGATGGCAGAGTTTGCTGCAGCTTAAGTGGCTCAATTCCTAGACAAAGTCAACACTGGCTGGCAAACAATTCCAATTGAGTCCTTGTGATCTGGTACGTTAGTTGAGTGTTGACTAAAATAAATAATAAATTATTTAAACACCTACCTTCTGATAAGTGGATGACTCTTCTACCTCCTGAGCCAGAGCTGCCCAATCGTGAGGCTTCATTGGTCAATGGGTGGAAGTGTGGTTACATGGTAACTCTATGAACTAATAACTATCATTTTATATTTGGATTAAACATGAAGAAAATATGATGAGTACTGGTAGCTGATTTATTGACCGATGAATTTGCTTTAATTCAGACACGAAGTGACCTTGTCAGCCATACACAAGCTCCAAGATCTCAGGGGCTGGTTTTGTTTCATAAGTCTTTTTAAAGCTAATTCACTATGTACTTAGATGTCAGCTGGATTAAGGTTCAACTTTCTCTTCTTCTTAAGACTCACTATTCTCTTTATATGATACAGTATGTGACCTTGAGTTTTGAGCTCAGAAGTGTGCAATTCTTCTCTGGCTAAAGATTGCTTAGCCTGTTGAAGCTGCTGTTTTGTCCCCTTTGTGTAGTCATCCAGCTCCTCTTTTGTGAGTACCAACAATCTCTGCTAGCACTTCTTGGAGTTCAAAGGTGTTTGTTAAGTCAGACAATGATTCTTTGGTCATATCCATAAAGAGGCCTCCTTGACTTTAGGGTTCAGACAGGGCTGGATTTGCCATTTCTGAGTTTCTGAGTTCTGTATCAGTAGTTCAGTTACTGAATTTCACTGCTTGTATTGTGACAACCCATGGGAAACAGCCAAGCCATTTGTTTTAGGGAAACTGATCTCCATTACCACTTAAGAGAAGTTGGTTCCCACAAAGGTGATCAGAAAGGTTCACCAGTCTTTGCGCTGCCCACAGGACAGTGGAGTAGCCCTTTGTTGAGAGTAGGCAAAAAACCAGAGATGTCGGATGGGAGGAATCCAGTTCCTGTTTCATGTCATCTGCCTCTGTTGAGGTGGCAGAGACCCACTGAATTGGCATATAGGCATGTTCATGTTTCTTTGGCTATTTGAAACATGAGCCTTCTGTAAAATTGGTTGTGATTGGCTTGATCTTCACAAGGACAAAGAGAAGGAGGGCCTCCTGTTAAACTCAATCTGCTATTGGCTTCTCTGATTACTAGACTTATATTAAACGTTGTGATTGGTCAAACCAGGTGTCATTTGAAAACTGAGACTCCACAGAAGATGAGCATATTGCCTGCTTATTTGAAAGGAGAAAACATCTTTCTGTGGATTATTATTATTAGTATTATTGTCATTTTTATTTTATTATTGTTGTTGTTGTTGTTGTTGCTGTCGTTTATTATCAGTGGATCATGGAGAGATAAAATTGGTGAGTTCCTTCAATGCTTTGTGTATTTTAGACATGGTTGTTTGTCTGCTGTTGGCATTTATTGTGCCTCCTCTTGTGACAGTATCTTGAAATGGTTTGTATCAATCCATTCACAAGAATGTTACGCTTCTGACAGTGTATGAGCACAAATGTGAACATAGCGTTTGTGTTGAGAGATGGAAAGAACAATGAACAATAATAAATTCTCTGACAGCCTGCGGGTGGGTTAGATAGCCAACAATTCATATTAGTCTAGTCACCTCATTATCTCACTGCTATTGCCTAAGTGTTACAGCCGTGAAAAAATTAAAACAACCACTGCAATAGTACAACAAGATAGGATAATTAAATGGACTCCTTAACATCAGATCTCCTCTAAAGCTGTTTTACTAAATCAGCTAACATCGGACCATAGTATTGATTTATTTTGTCTGATTGAAACCTGGCTGTGTTATGAAGAGTATATTCGTCTGAATGAAGCTACTCATCCAAGCCATATTAATACTCACATTCCTCAAGGCAGTGGCTGAGGTTGTTGAGTTGCAGCCGTTTTTGACTCAATCCTATTAATCAACCCTAAACCTAAACTCAGTTATAACTCATTTTAAAGCCTTGTTCTTACTCTTTCACATCAAACCTTGAAAACAGTGCAGCCAGTGTACCGCTCTCCTAGTCCTTTTTCCAAATTTATATCTGAGTTCTCTGAGTTTCTATCAGGTTTAGTCCTAAAACAAAGTAATTATTGAAGGTGACTTTAATGTACATGTTGCCGTTGATAATGACAGCCTTAGCACTGTATTTATCTCATTACTAGACTCAGTTGGCTTCCATTATAATGTACATGAATCTACAGTACTGTGGTACTGTAGTACTGTGGTGACACGGTGAGAAGGTGGAAACACTGTCGCCTCACAGCTAGAATGTCCCGGGTTTGATTCCCGCTGTGGGCGCCGGGGGAGTGTCCTCCACCATGCCCTTGGTGTCTGCTGCTCGAGGAAAAAGCCTTTCTGTGTGGTTTGGATGTTCTCTCCGTGTTCACAATATCAATATCATGTTGATCAATATCAACAGTATCCTCCTTGAAAAAAACTCCACTAAAAACGTGCAATAAGATCACCACCTGACCAATGGTGACAACGGAAACTGGGTCCCCGAGCGCCGGTCGGATGGCAGCCCGCTGCTCCTGGTCTGTCACGGAGGAAGGACGACTAGGATGGGTCAAATCCGGACGACAAATTTCACCAATTGCATGGCGTGTTTGCGTGTATATGTTGTGTGACAAATAAAGGGGATTGTCCTTCTGATTCTCTTCTACTCACTCTTTTAACCACGCCCTGGATCTTGTTTTGACATATGGCATTGAAATTGAACACTTAATAGTCTCCTCAAAGAACCCTCTTTTATCGGATTTATTTAATGATTGTTGAATTCATAATTTATATTACCAGACTACCAGCCAGTAGGCAAAAATTCCTACACCAGATTCCTGTCTCATAGTGATGTAGCTAAATTTAAGGATATGATTTAATTCAATGCCATGTCTCAATACAACAGAGGACTCCTATGCTAACTTTAGTCCCTCCCAAATTGACTACCTGGTTGATGGCTCTACAGGTTCATTGTGTATGACACTTGACTCTGTTACCCCTCTAAAAAAGAAGATAAAAAAAAGGTTAGTTCCATGGTATACCCTCCAAACCTGCAAATTAAAGCAAACTTCACAAAAAGTAGAAAGGAAATGGTGTTCTACCAGTTTGGAAGAATTTTGTTTTGCTTGGCAAGATGGTCTTAAAACATATAGGATAGCCCTCCGCAGTGCTAGGGCAGCATATTACTCTGCACTAATAGAGGAAAATAAGAACAGTCCCAGGTTTCTCTTCAGCACTGTAGCCAGGCTGACAGAGAGTCATAATTCCATTGAACCATGTATCCCTTTAGCCCTCAGCAGTAATGACTTCATGAGCTTCTTTAATGATAAAATTGTTACTATTAGAAACAGAATGCATCATCTCCTGCCAACCACAGGGACTGATTTATTTTCAAACACAAAAACTATAGAAACTGTTATTAAACCTGTCATAATTTTTTTTTCAGTTTTTCACCTGTCGACCTTCACCAATAATTTCATCATCAAAATCATCAACCTGTATTTTAGACCCCATCCCCACTAAGCTGCTTAGTTTTATCCTTAATTGGCTCTTCTTTATTAGACATGATCAATCTGTCTTTATCAACAGGCTACATACCACACTTCTTTAAAGCAGCTATAGACCTATATCCAACTTCCCCTTTCTCTCAGAAATTCTTGAGAAAGCAGTTGCAAATCAGCCGTGTGACTTTCTACACAAAAATGGTTTATTTGAGGATTCTGAGTCAGGATTTAGAGTGCATCATAGCACAGAGACGGCACTGGTTAAAGTTACAAATGTCCGTCTAATTGCATCAGACAAAGGACTCTCTGTACTAGACTGTATGAGATCTTAGTTTAGCATTCAACACCATTGACCATGGTACCTATTGCAGAGATTGGAATGTCAGTGTCAACCAGTGAACTGCGCACTGATGTTTCAGTTTTGTGAATCTAATTCGATTCAGTTTTATTTACAATTACAATTTGTCATTTCACAGACAATTTTATTCAAAGCAACGTACATATGAGATTTTCATACAACACAAGCAAGGTTCTAGATGGGAGAGAACAGCAAGAATAAGTACCCTAACGCAACTTTCTGGTCCAACTGGACATAAGTGCTATTAGACAGTGCTACGAAGTAGTGCAAAAAGTGCATAGAGTCGACCAAGAGTTTTTGTTTGTTTGTTTGTTTGTTTGTTTTTTTGTTTATTTTTTTTAAAGAACAAGGTGTTCAGTAAAGAGCTTGGTCTTCAGTCTTTTTCTAAAGATCGTGAGGGACTCTGCAGAGCGAAAGGAGTTTGGAAACTCGTTCCACCACTGGGGAACCACAGAAAAAAAGAGTCTAGCTAGCGACTTAGGGCTTTTTGGAGATGGCAGCACCAGGCGCCATTCCTGGGTAGAGCAGAGTGAGTGGGAGAGAGCATAAACCTGAATGAGGGAGTTCAGGTGGGTCAGAGTGGCTTTGGTGGCAATTTTGTATACAAGCATAAAGGACTTATACTTGATGCAGCCAGTGGAGGGATGTGAACAGCGGAGTGACATATGCTTGTTTGGGCTGGTTAAATACCAGGAGAGCTGCCGCATTCTGTATCATCTGCAAAAGTTTTAGCGAGCATGCTGGGAGCCCTGCCAGTAAGGAATTACAATAGTTGAGGCGTGATAGTACCAGTGCTTGTACTAGGAGTTGGGATGCATGCTCAGACAGGTAGGGTCTGATCTTCCTGATGTTGTCTAGGGCAAATCCGCATGACTGAGCAATAGAGGTCACATGCTCTTTGAAAGTTAGTGTAAGCAGACCCAAGTCAAGCTGGATACTGATCTGTTGTTGTATAGAGGGACCAGCTGGGATGACAAGGAGCTCCTTCTTTGATAGGTTAAGCTGAAGGTGTTGTTCCTTCATCCATGCTGAGATATCGGCGAGGCATGCCGATATCTGAGCCAAGACCGTGGGGTCATTTGGCGGGAACAAAAGGAGCAGCTGGGTATTGTCAACATAGGAATGGTATGAGAGACCATGTGAGCGGCTGACTGCACCAAGTACGGTGGTGTATATTGAGAAGAGAAGGGGTCCAAGCACTGACCCTTGTGGTACCCCTGTGGAGAAGCAATGGGATTTGGACACTTCTCCCCTCCAAGATACTGCAAAGGATCTCCCTGAGAGGTAGGACCAGCGGACAGCAGATCCTGAGAAACCAAGGTCAGCGAGTGTGGAGAGGAGGATTTGGTGGTTAACCGTGTCAAAGGCAGCTGATAGGTCAAGTAGCAGTAGAACAGAGGATTGACTAGTAGCCCTAGCTGATCGTAGTGTTTCCACTACAGATAAGAGTGCAGTCCCTGTAGAGTGTCTGCATTTGAAACTCGATTGGCTGTGGTCATGCAAGTTGTTATCAGAAAGGAATGCAGAGACCTGATTAAAGACTGTGCACTCAAGAGTCTTGGAAAGGAAAGAGAGAAGTGAAACTGGCCTGTAATTTTGAGCACCACACGTTGTTCTCTGATGACACCCGTGAGCAATGGACTGGAAGGGGTTTTACGAGCAAGTTTGGATGAAAGTGGGCATAGATTGTTTAGAGAGGCGGCTAGCGAAGTTCAGAGTGTCTGTTGCCTCATTCACAGGGAGTGAGGAGAAAACACTGTGAGGAGGCATGGTTGCAGAGACCTCACCGGAGAGTTGAGCCGGTGTGGTACATGTAGTGGGGTCGCTGTTAGCTCAGCCATGCAGCATTGCAATTAAGTCAAGAGTATTGTGCCCACTTTGTGTGTGGGAGCGGTGGAGGCCTGTTTTAGTTCAAATGATGCCTTTGTAGGACATGAAAGCATGCAGATGGAGAGGAAGAGAAGAACAGAGGAGCTTGATGTATCTTTGGAAGTCCCCTGACAGTCTAATCCTATAGCAGCTTAAACAAGGGCTGGTCAAAGGCAAACCTGAGCCAGCCCTAACTATAAGCCTCATCAAAAAGGAAAATTTTAAGCCTAATCTTAAATATAGAGATGGTGTCTGCCTCCCAGACAAAGACTGGAAGATGGTTCCACAGGAGAGGAGCTTGATAGCTAAAGGCTCTGGCTCCCATTCTGCTTTTGGAGACTTTAGGAACCATAAGTAAGCTTGCATTTTGGGAGTGCAGTGTTCTAGAGTGATATTAAGGTACTATGAGCTCCTTAAGATAAGATGGTGTCTGATCATTTATTTTAAATTCTATTCTGAATTTTACAGGGAGCCAGTGCAGAGTGGCTAATATCGGAGAAATATGATCTCCCTTACTTGTTGTTGTCAGAACACGTGCTGCAGCGTTCTGAAACAAATGGAGAATATTTAACTTAAATATTTAATATTTATTTTAACAAATTTGAGCAGCCTGATAACCTGGAAGTTACAAATGCATTGACTAGATTTCAGCATCATTTGAGACGGGATGTGCCTAATTTTTGCAATGTTAAGTAGAGGAGAATAGGCAGTCCTTGAAATGTTTTACATGGGAGTTAAAGGACATTGCCGGCAGACTCTCATTATTGTACATTATTGGCAGTTTGCCCAGCCTTGGCTATTATTGTACATTATTGGCATTTTTCCCAGCCTTCTGCTATAGCAAAATATTTCTAATTTTGACTCATCAGTCGAGAGCACCTACTGCCATTTTTCCGCACCCCAGTCCCCATGTTTTCATGTGTAGTTGAGTCACTTGGCCTCATTTCCATGTCCGAGGTGTGGCTTTTTGGCTGCAACTCTTCTGCAGAGACCACTTCTCCCCAGACTTCTCCATACAAAAAATCTTTAAGATGGCGGTGCATGCAGATGCAGCGGCTCCTCTCTGCCCCGATACTGTGGTATTTACATGTTTGTCTTCGAGTGATTTTATGTTTTCGGCGTTTTTGTCTGACCAAATGCGCATACAGCCGTGGGACTTTTGACATTGACAAAACAACAGTCTGCAAGTTAAACCCGGCACACACTAAGGAGTTACTTGACCTCGGCCCACTCCGGCAGCCCACTTCAACATCGACCCCCACTACTGCAACGCAACTGCAGAGGAAGCGACGCAGGCGGTGCAAGAGGAGGCAGAAGCAGGGAAAACGTGGGGGAATCCTTGCCAGGCTAGCGGCGAATCCACACAAGCTGGCTATACCATCTATCATACTCGCCAATGTATGCTCTTTGGACTATATACACCTTCTGAGATTGACCCAGCAGATCATGAGAGAGTGCTGTTCTTTTGTTTTTACGGAAACATGGCTCAACAACAGCAAACCTCATTGAAGGAGGTAAGACCCACGGCGGCGAGGTCTGTGTTTACATCAGGGATGCTTTGTGTCAAGACACTGTGATGATTTGTAGACACTGTTCACCCCCCGTGGACTTTATAATCATCAAGTGCTGGCCTTTCTATCTACCGAGGGAGTCACAGGCAGGAGTGACTTCCTGTGGCATTCTATGGTGCATCTCGGGGGATGAGTCTCACACTGAACTCCTCTGCTTGTCTAGCAAGTCATGGAGTGAGTTGTCCAGAATGACACTTGACTTGGAAACAGGGGTAACCAATGCCTTGGGCCTCCTCAGGTCCACAACCATCTCCATTTCTTTGCTATGTTGAGTGGCAGGTGGATCTGCTCACACCATGTAAGAAAGTTTCCCACCACATCCCTGTACTCATCCTCCTCACCCTTTCTGACATATCCAACTAAAGCAGAGTCATCAGAGACTGCATTGCAGGGTGTACTGTGGAGGGGGGCATACACCTGCAGTGCTGTCAGCTTCTCACCCAGTAGAGCTAGCCAGATGGTGTCGAAAGCACTGGAGAAGTCAAAGAACATGACCCTCTCAAATCAAATCAAATCAAATCAAATCAAATCAAACTTTATTTATATAGCACTTTTCATACATATTAAAATGCAACACAAAGTGCTTCACAGGATTTAAAAACAATATAAATCAAAATAAAGAAACAATAAAAACCCATCCCTCCCACCCTCCGTATGTAACACCCACCCTCAACTACATCCATACACACACGCACACACGTGCACATACACGCACATACACACATACATACACACACACACACACACACACACACACACACACACACACATAAACATTCTTACTGCAGACGATAGCAGGGGTAACAAGACATGGCAGGGCACTAATGACTGAGGAAAATGCCACCTTTGGGGTCGTCCACACCGAGAAACATCAGGGACTGTGAGCACAGGGGGCACCCACACCCGGGCCCACCCGAGCCTGACAGACCGGTGGACCCCACACCAAGGTAGGGAGTCCCCCAACTGGCCGGGCCAAGAGGGCCCGAGGACAGCGCCCCCTGCAACAGATCAGACACATCTCTCAGTGTGGAGGACCCACCGAGGAAACACTGGAATTAAAAATAAATAAATAAAATAAAATAAACATTTAAAAGAAGAAAAGTTCATAAGACAATAAGTAAAGTAAATAAAATAGAGTAAAATAATACAACATATAAAACATGAACGTTGAATGAAATAAGATGAGTAAAGGAAATAAATAGTAAATAAACTATAAATGAAAGCTATAGATAAACTATAAATAAACTGAGTAAATGAAATAAATAGTAAATAGTCATGTCGTTAAAACATACAACTAAAATATGATAAGATAAGAAGCCTGATTAAAGGAATGAGATAATCAAACATATCAATTGAAAGCCTGATTAAAAAAGTGAGTCTTGAGCCTCTTTTTAAAAACATCAACAGTCTCTGCGGCCCTGAGGTTCTCCGGCAGGCTGTTCCACAGTCGGGGGCCATAATGACTAAAAGCCGCCTCCCCCTGTGTTTTAGTTGTTACTTTTGGTATGGTTAAGAGGCCGGAGCCGGAGGACCTCAGGGTCCGCGAGGGTTGATATGGTAAAAGTAGGTCAGATAAATAAGAAGGCCCGAGACCGTTAAGACATTTGAAAACTAATAAAAGAACCTTAAAATCTATCCTGAAACGCACAGGGAGCCAATGCAGTGATTTTAAAACTGGTGTAATGTGCTCCCGCCCTCTGGTCCTCGTCAGCACGCGAGCGGCTGAGTTCTGTAGTAATTGAAAATTTTAGATACTCTTTTTGGGAAGACCAGAGAGCAGGGCATTACAATAACCTATGTGACAAGAGATAAAAGCATGCATCAGCACCTCCGTGCTGGCCTGAGAGAGAAACGGGCGGACTCTGGCTATATTCTTAAGATGGTAAAAACCTATCTTTGTCATGTTTTTGATGTGTGGAATAAAAGTAAGCTCAGAGTCAAAAATCACGCCCAGACTTTTTACAGAATGTGTTGGTTTCAGATCTTGTAGTTTTGGTAAAAGTTTCTCTCTCTCTGGCCTTCAGGACCAATGACTAAGACCTCTGTTTTGTCCTGATTGAGCTGAAGGAAATTTTCTGCCACCCATGACTTGATGTCTAAAATACAGTTAAAAAGGGCATCAATAGGCCCTGTGTCATCAGGAGACACGGCAATGTACAGTTGCGTATCATCAGCATAACTATGGAAGCTGATGCCGTGCCTCCTGATGACGTCCCCGAGGGGTAGCATGTACAGATTAAAAAGAGTTGGACCTAAAATTGACCCCTGGGGAACCCCACACTTGATCTCATGGGTACCTGAGGAACATGCATCCCAAATTACAAAGAAGTGTCGGTCAGTGAGGTATGAGACGAACCAGTTAAAAGCAGTACATGAGAGGTCGACCAGGTGCCTCAGTCTGTTTAATAAAATGTGATGGAATAAAATGTACTGTATCAAAGGCGGCAGTTAGATCCAGTAGTACCAAGACTGTGAGCTTGTGTTTATCTAAGTTGCATCTGATATCATTTAGAATCTTTAATAGGGCTGTCTCGGTACTGTGGTTCATCCTAAAACCAGACTGATACCTTTCTAAAATGTTCTTTTTGTTTAAAAAATCATTTACTTGGTTAAAAAAACAGTTTTTCTAAAATTTTACTTTAAAAAGGTAAGTTGGATACAGGTCGGTAGTTATTAAGAATATTGGGGTCTAAATTGCTCTTCTTCAGAAGGGGCTTCACCACCGCCGTTTTAAAGGAGGCCGGGAAGACACCCGTCTGAAGAGAGCAATTCACCATGTATAACAGCTGTTCCTCAAAGAATCCATAGAGCGTTTTAAAAAACGGTGTGGGAATTGGGTCTAAAAGGCAGGTTGTGGGGTTTACCTGGGAGAAAACTCGACCAAGTGTCCTTGCGTCAACCAGGGCAAAACTCTCCAGTGTTTCCTCAGGTAATACCTGTGATCAAGACGTATTGGTAGTTAAAATCTGTTGAGATAAAAGACTGGATCTGATGTTATCAATTTTGCGCCTGAAGTGGTCTGCAAAGTCTTCACACAGGGTATTTGTTATTGTCTTATGAGGTCTGTTAAAATTACTGTTTATTAAAAGATCAATTGTGGAGAAGAGAAATTTGGGATTATTTTTATGGTCAGAGATTAGCTTTTTGAAGAAGAAGAAGAAGAACATTTTTTATACACAACATGCAGTTGAGGAGGAAACTGTACACGCCATGCATATGTGAAATTCCATCCCGCTATTTGACCCATCCATGGTCAGTCCTTCCTTCACGGCAGATCAGGAGCCAGTGGGCTGCCAGTCGACCAGTGCCCGGGGACCAGTTCCTTTTCAGATTGGTCAGGTGGTAATCTTCTTGCATGTTTTTTTTTATGGAGGATACCCCAGGTGAACACGGGGAGAACATGCAAACTCCACACAGAAAGGCCCCTTATTTTTCCTCAAGCAGCAGGCACCAAGGCATGGTGGAGGACACACCCAGCCCACAGCGAGATTCGAACCGGGGACCTTCTAGCTGTGAGGCGACAGTGTTACCACTGAGCCACCGTGCCACCAAAAGTGAGAAATTCTTGCCTGTTTAATGGTGTTGTTGTAAGTTTTGAGGTGATGACGTAAAATTTCATAGTGGACTGTCAGTTTTGATTTTCTCCATTTCCTCTCAGCACTCCTGCAGTTTCTTTTCAGATACTTAATATCTTCATTTCTCCACGGAGGTGTAGGTTTTTTCCTAATTCCTAATTTCCTCTGAGTGTTAAAATTGTCAACGATAAAATCACAGGGTGCTGGTAAAATTTCTGCAGGAGTGCTCTGTAAAATCTGGATAAAATTTGCAGCCACTTCAGGAGTTAGGTAGCGTTTCCTCACTGTTCTCACTGGTGCCTCCTGCTGAGTAAAACTGGCGATGTTAAAAAACACACGAGTGATCGGACACAGCCAGATCCACAACAGAGGACACCCCCACAGACAGGCCATAAGTTATGATCAGGTCCAGAGTGTGCCCCCTGCTGTGGGTCGGCTGTGTAACGTGCTGTTTAAAATTCATACAGTTTAAGAGGTTTAAAAATTCTCTGGATACTGGGTCCAAGTTGTTGTCAATGTGTAGTTTAAAATCACCAGCTAATAAAATCCTGTTGTAGGTGGTGTGAATGATTGATAAGAACTCAGAGAATTCACTGATAAAAGAGGATGAATACTGGGGTGGTCTGTAGACCGTTATGCAAAGAATAGGAGGACTGCTAAAAACAAAGGCATGGTGCTCAAATGATGTAAAGCTGTTAAAAGGAACTGCATTTGCAGACGTAGTTCTAGTGATAGATGCAGTGCTGCCTCCCTTTTTGCCCCCCCAGTAGAGAATAAAAAGTTAAAATTTGGTGGGGAAGCCTCAGTGAGAACAACAGGTGCGTCAGTGCCGAGCCATGTCTCTGTAAGGAGAATACCATCTAGGTTTTTGTCTAAAATTAAGTCATTTATAATAAAAGATTTGTTTAAAAGAGAGCGCACATTCAGCACAGCCAATTTGATAGCTGTGCTGAACGTGCACTCATCATGGTGTTTTAAAGGAATGGTAAAAACAGTGCTGGGTCTAAAAACAGTCCTGGGCTTTGAATGTCTATGTGAAGATTGATGTAATGATGTGAATGTCCTGAGCGCATGCTGGCTTGTCCTGTTGTTAAGCAGGTAAGTGATGGCATCCTCAACTTAGAGCCTGGGCTCTAGACTGTGAAGCAGTCTTATCTTTAGTGGCGTCATACGGGGGACTGGGGGGCAACAAAGGGAAAAAAACAAAACAATTTTCTGCAATTTTACATCGTGAATGAGACCTCCCTCATATTGTTCCGCTGCAGTTTTCCATTCCCGCTTCCTCATGTACTTGTCTTTTGCGTCCCTGATCTTCACTTTCAGGTCCCCCTTAATGTCCTTTGTTACCCATAGCTTGTTATGTGAATAACAATGGACAACCTTTTCAGGGACAGTGCAGTCCCCGCAGAAATTGATATAGTCTGTTCTGGTAAATGGTAAATGGACTGTATTTATAAAGGGCTTTCCTAGTCTGATGATCACTCAAAGTGCTTTACAAGTCTGCTTTCACCCACTCACAAACACATTTATACAATGGTGCCTAGGCCACCTGTTCATTATAAACTTTAACCATTCACACACCAATTGCACAGCATCGAGGGCAATTTGGAGTTCAGTATCTTGCCTTAACTCCGTTAGCCCATCAAGATCATCTGCATGTGGCTTGCAGAATGCCTGCTAGTCACCTCAAGACAGCCCTGTAGTGTCTGATTAGACTCCTCCAACCTTCTCATTGTCCTTGTGGTCACAGGCTGATGCTTTACCAGAGGCATGTAACAGGAGTTGAGATGCACCAGGGTGTGGTCTGACCTACCTTGGGGAGACAAGGGTACATGCATCCTCATGTTAGCATACATACATTGGTCATGGTCCTCTCCTCTCTGATGGAACA
Organism: Chaetodon trifascialis; assembly: GCF_039877785.1. Taxonomy (NCBI): domain Eukaryota; kingdom Metazoa; phylum Chordata; class Actinopteri; order Chaetodontiformes; family Chaetodontidae; genus Chaetodon; species Chaetodon trifascialis. The sequence goes on along the minus strand of NC_092061.1, from coordinate 30,016,218 downwards.
GTTACGTATCCTTTTTTTAACTGACAAAAAGAGTATGGAGCACACAAATGTGACACAAGCTATTGCTAACAAACAAGCCAGTCAGGCTGAAAATAGCAGTTACCCACTTGCTAAATGGCAAACAACTTGAATGAAGAACAACGGCAAGCTCTGTGTTATGTTTTTCTCCTAACATTTCAGTTGATCTAGTCTAATAATAATAAACTTTATTTGTATAGCACCTTTCATACAGGAATTGCAACTCAAAGTGCTTTACAAGAAAGTAATCACATACAGGAAGTGGGTGCTTGACATAGAAAAGACAGCATGGAAATAAAAATTGATAAAAAATAAATGTAAAATTAGATGAAGAATAAAACCCACTTGATAATGATATTAAAAGTAAGATAGAATAAGGATAAAAATAAAATAAGAACAATGCATAAAACCACAGTGTTAGGATCCTGTTTTATTTTGGTAGCCTTCCCGCTTGCGTCTTAGTTTACTTTACTTCCCGTATATTTCCCACCTTGGTGATTGTGTTATTGTGTCCACCTGTGCCTGTTTAGTTCCACATCTATTTAAGTCTGTGTGTTTCCTTTGTCTTTGTGGGATCATCCCCTTGTGTGTGGTTTTCCTTGTTCCCCGTGACTCCAGTGAGTATTGTGGCCTAGTCTTTGTTTTCCCAGTTTGCTTATAAGTTTGTTTTCCTAGTATCGCTGTTTTGCTTTTGGATTTTTGTCGCCTTTACCTTTTGTTGAATAAATCACTTGGACTGTTCCCGCTCAGCCATTTTTTGTTAAGTCTGCACCTTTGGGTGCACACCTTGTTTTTTTTTTTTGGTTTTTTTGCTTGACCACAAATCATAACACACAGAATAAAATAATAAAATATTGGTTAAAAAAAGATTACATAGAATGCATAAAATCAAGTAAAATATAATTTAAAAGACATGCACCGGTGCATAAGAGCAAGGCAAAGCCAGACTTTTCAGAGCTGTGTCAGGATAAAGTGAAGAGATAAGTTTTTAGCTTTCTTTTGAAAATATTTAGCAAGCTGCAGTGTTTTGAATGAGCTGAAGTCTCTGTGTGTTTTTTTTTTTTGTTTGGTTTTTTGTTTTTTTGGATTTACAGTAATTGAGTTGTCTTAAAATAAGGGTATAATTTATAAATGGTTGAACTTTAGCTTTGTTTGAAGGTGGAAAAGTTTTGGTCACATTATTGATGCGGGACCTGAAGCTTAGATCTGAATCTCGGATAACACAAAGAAGAATGACTGGTAGCAGCTCTGTTACTGTAGCTCTCTGACAGATGTGTCATTCATGGTGAGATTTTCAGTCTTTGCCATTCTTACATGGTTATAGAGTCCCTAATCAGAATGGTGTCTGGCTTATGAGGTGTTGGTTTACAAGTATTATTTCTGGCCCTCAGCTTTTCAAATGGGAAGTTTGCAACATTTCCCCTGGCCTTGGGCCTCACAGTTATCCTGAGGCTATTTCTTGGGATTTTGCCTGTTATGGTTTGGGTGGGAATAGGACTCAAGAGCAGACACGGAATTGGGTAAAAAGTAATTCATTTGAATGGGCTAGGAAGTAGCTTGTAGCCGGGAAATCCAGTGAACAGCAGGTGAGGCACATGTTAAGAGGTGATTCACAGTTCCAAGATATGCTGGAGCACACATAGCTCAAGTGGAGAGAGTACTTACTTGGCGGGCATGTGGCAATGGAAGCACAAGGTGGTGGTGGTAGGGGGTTGGAGGCATGAGGCAGGCGAAGGCACGAGGCTGAGCGGCAGTGGTGGCAGAGGCATTGGGACTGGAGATGGGTGTGGGTGAACTCACTGATCTGGGAGAAGCAAACAGAGACACAAACAATTAATCACTGCCACCAGAACACTAGAGACGCAAACAGTGGAAGAGAATTGCACTGGTAACACTGGTAATCATGGCCAACTATACTACAGAGTAGTGGAAACAATCTGGCGACAAGTCTTTAGCAGTATACAGTCTTTATACTGTGCTGATTAAAATGAGCTCCAGCTGAGAAGGAGCCAGCTCCCAGCCACCTAGAAAGCCACACCCAGCCTCTGCCAAAAAAGGAAAACACAATGTCCAAAGTTTCTTCAAACCACCAGATGGCCAGCCTTAATGCTCATGGTGTTATTAGTTTCCCTGACGTCAACATAGTTAATATTATCATCTTTGGTCATTCAGAGCAGGTGGGTCATACCTGTTTTTCAGTGAGAGTCTAAGTGGTGGAGTGAGTGTTTGTGCCCTCTTATTTAATTTCCTGCTAGATTTGCCTTGCCCGATGATGGCTGGAGTGGATGCTCTTGGTCTGGCACTGATGCTGTGCCAGTAAGAAACATCATTAGAAAAGGCTGGTTTGGAGAGCCTGAACAGCTGATCCAGTGGCATTAGGACACATCGAGGGCAGTATGTCAGAAAAATCTGTGCCAGGAGCTGCTCCACAGCTGTAATAAAATAATAAAAATGACAAAAAATAGGGTGATAGCCTTCTGTTTCTTCCATTAATTTAAGCCCATTTCATGTTAATGTATCCAGGATCCACTTTCAAAAACATTTGGCAGAGAAAATTTAGGATATCAGCTGAAGAATATAAGCAAAGCAAGAAGCAACCAGGAAAAGCATCTTGTCTGTAGGAGAGCAGGAAGTTGCACAATTAGAGTCATAATTGTAGTCTATAGTCTATAATACTGTCCATAAATGCACGCACACACACAAATATCATCTGGATTTACCTTTCCCTAGTACACTAACCTCCAGGTGTGTTCTTCCTTCCCAGGTTGAGCTGGAGTTGAGGGCTCAGGTCAGGCTATTTAGGGAACTGACAGGTCACCTGCCTCACCACATGGATGGACACCAACACGTCCATGTACTGCCAGGTAATGTTCATCATTACAAAAAATAAATAAATAAAAGCATATTGTATTGTCACTGCTATTGTACACTCATCTGCAGGTACCCAGTGCTACACATGGCTCAACAAGCAACACATTTCTCAGTGAATAAACAAATGCAACAATAGGCAACATTAGATATTTAAGAACATTTAATGGCAGGTTTTAATAGTCACAGAGGGCAAGATGGATTCCACATGATAGGTACTCTCCCAGTCTTGGAGGTTACACGCCATGTTGTGGAATCTGTCGCAAATAAAACCCCAGTCGACAATACCAAGACTGCACTCACGTGCTACACACACTACACACTATACATACAATGACTTCTAATTACACACAATAACTGCTAACAGAACAAATAAATGAACCAATGACTGTGACCATTAATAAGCTAAATACTACAATTAATGAGTACAAAGAATACACCAATGAATAAGTCAGTAAGTGATTGAATGACTGAAGTCCCTAATGCACCGAATTTGTTTGATTGAGGATCATCAGACCAGATGAAGCATGACATCTTAATTAGATGCAGTAAGTAGTGGAAACACAAAAGAACAAGTGGATGAAATTTCTAAGATTAAACAGTGAAATGAAGGCAGATTGGAGCAAACTTTCAAAGTTGATTGTCGTTGGGACCACAAGTTTAGGGAGGGTTCATTCTTTTATCAAAAGATATCAAATGGTCATTAGTATCTGTGTTGATTCACACTGCAGTTGTATTTGGAAAAATGTGTTTTTTAATTATCATGCAGTTGATGGACGCTGCTCTGTCACAGCTGTTGAACTGCTCACAGCTGGGAAAAAATGGTGTGACACCTCCTGGAACTTGGACACAAAGGGCTCTATTTTCGTCCCCGCCGGTGGCGGGGCACAGGTTGCACACCCCACACAGTGGTATTTTCGTGTAGCGCAGGTGGGCGCGCAGCGCACTTGGTATTTTGGTAAACCGAGGTGCACAGAGGTACGCCAGGATGGGCGTTGCGGCGCACCAGGGGGACGTGTCGGCATAATCAGCCGGTGGATTTGGATTTTCGGTCCACTTTGGTCCACGTCAGCAGCATAAAAGTGCGCTGAAAGCTCGCCACCCCAGACCTGGTCAACTCTGTGCACCAGCAGCGCACCACTGGGCAAGTGGATTTTCATAAACCAGCGGAGTTGTGCGCCCACGTCACCAATACCTCACAGGCAGGTTTCCACAGTGTCTGGCATTTCACTGGGATCAATAATTAGCAACAGCCACGATTCAATGCAACTATCTGAGTCAGCACATACAGTTAGACCTAAAATTATGTGTTTTGATCAGTATCTCATCTGACCACATCACAAGCGCGTTCGGCACGTGTAATGGTCACTCAACCTGACCGAATGTACACAGGTGAAACTGGGATGTCAGGTGATCTGTGACTCAAATTATCTGGTGACAAACGTGTATGCCAATTTCCCCTGGGTCAGCACATGACTCGAATTCTAGCATTCCTACAGTCTTTCAGGGGGACACCCCTCTGGATGGGTGGCTGCTAGGTGATAACGGCTATCCACTGAAAACGTGATTGATGAAAGCATATATCACACCTTCAACAAGACGGCAGCGTGGTTTTAACGGTGTTTTCAGCAGTGCTCGGTCAGTCATCGAACACACATTTGGGGTTCTCAAAATGCGTTTTAGATGTCTGGACTGGACAGGTGGTTCATTAACATACAACCCTCAGAGTGTCGGTGCATTCCTCAAGGCATGTGGCGTTTTACACAACATGGGTGTACGACATGGATGTCACTATGAACTCACGGAGGACAACTGGGAGAGCAACAGACCGCATGGGAGAGGAGGGAGCTTTGTCATTAATTGATTATTTGTGGTTACATCAGTTCAAAAAACATCTGACGATCAATAACTTTCCACACTAAATAGCATTGAAATAAATTTCGAGAGGCCGGAGATACGGCCACCGCAAGCCTGGACCTCCCTGGACCAGAACGTCAGTCTCCTCCTGGGAGACATTTGGGCGTTGGACACTTTCCTGCGCGGGTTCAGTCATCCTCGAAACTTGCCATGCGCCTCGCCAGTGGCATTTTTAAAGGTGAGATGAGGAGCTGGTGTGATTGGTGAAGATTGGACTCGACTGTGTCAAACCCACTCCATGCCTTCTCCCCTCCCTCCTTCCGAGTTGCGCTGCTGGGTGGGACTGAGATGAGAAGGGGGAGTAGTTGCGCCAGCAGCACAGTACACGAAAATACCAAAGTCTGCGCCACCACACTCCATCGGCGAAGCAGACCTGACTTTGCGCTGCGCCTCCGCCACGCCGGCAGTGGAATTGAAAATAGAGCCCAAAGTCTCCATCTCAAAATTGGCAGCTTTTCAGGATTGCAATTTGATCCATTAACATCTGGCATTGCATGTCTTTTATCATTATTGTTTTTTATTAAGAGGAGGGCTGCACGACAGAAAAGAACATTCATTTGACATGTACTTGTTCAAAACATTATTGGCTTGATTAATCCGTGGCATCAGTGATAGTGTCAGCACGGAAAAGGAGCATAGCAAAAGGCTGCTACATACATACTTCTTGTGCCCCGTTGATAAGACAAAGAAAACTACCTGAGAGGTGTTGGAATGATGGACCTGTAGAAGTGTTCCTTCTTACACAGTAGATGCAGCAGTCTGTTGCTCAAGGAGCTGCTGGTGTAATCTGTGGCACCTTCCTTCTGAAGTCTATCGCCATCTCCTCTGTCTTGCTGTGTTCATGTGCAATTGGTTCACAGTTGACGAAGTTGGTCAACAAAGCTGGACTTCCATGTATTCCATTTCATTCCCTTGTGATACCCATCCAACGATGGCTGTATCATCGGAGCCCCTGTCCTACAGACTACCACATCAGACACACAGTTGGGAAGCCACACATACTGTGGTCTGTTGGTGAGGTAGTTGATGATCCATGCAGCCAGGTGGCAGTCTACTTCAATGCTAATTAATTTTGGCTATTTACTACTGCATCAATTTTTGCCCATGATGATGACTACAGTAAGTTGATGTTATAATATCTGTTAACCAATACAACCTCTGGGCTCAAGTGATGTGAGAGTATGGATGTTGTACTGTGTTGCAGAAGTGCGTGAGGTGTTTGCACAGGTCCTGTGTGATCTCAGGATTCCATATACTCGTGTTCCAGTGGAGACAGGTTTACACAGCTGCCCCTGGCTGCCAGCTCACCTCCAAAAATTCTACACACAGGTGGAGAGGGATGCTCTGGACTCCATCCCTGTCTTCACACGCTATGGAATCAGGTGTGTGTGTGTGTGTGTGTGTGTGTGTGTGTGTGTGTGTGTGTGTGTGTGTGTGTGTGTGTGTGTGTGTACGCGTGCATGTGTGCGTACGCGTGCGTGTGTGCGTGTGTGCATTTCTGTTTGGTCACAGGAAGTTTCACTAGTCTAAAATAAGGTTTCAAGGAAGTTCTTGGTGTCTCTAGTGCTGAGGCCAGATGGATAAACAATGCTTATGCATAAAATCCATTCATATGTCACGTAGCTAGTATTTATTAAGAAAAATGTGTGGTGAGAATGTGTCCACCACACAGATACTTCAGAGTGGCCTACAAATGGCTTTGTAGAGTGAGCTGAGGGGGTTGTGAGAAAGTGGAGAAATAATTTATTCCTGTGCCGACATTTGATGATGGTAACAATTGAGATATCCCTGTTGATGGTCGGTCACAACTAAATGTGATGCACTAATGGAGACAGGTTTACACAGCTGCCCTTGGCAATGATAAACAATGCTATAAGTAGACACAACTGTGTGTAATGGTTGTATGTCATGACCACTGTTCTGGACTTGTTGGAGGACTTCACTGATACAACAAAGACAATGTATGAAACTGTCCCTCTACTTTCCTATCTTTTTTGATGATAGGTCTGCATACAGGTGGAGCAGACAGAAGTATTGTGGTATTCAGTGCCATAGATTTTTTAGTGGAAATTAAAAAAAATATATATCAGATAAGAAATAATTCAGAAAATGGGTTTAAATTCCCACTTAACTTATGTGTTGCATTGTAGGATGGTCATTAAAATCACCATCAACAAATTTAGTATAATCTCAGGGGAAAATTCATACTGTATATGTTAGATTCTCAGTGTGAACACGCTTCATGCTAAATCCTGCTTAAATTGGTGTGTGCAGTATAGAATTGAGACACAGTCACAGACATTATATTATCATGTACATAATGCACAGATGGATAAATAATAGCTCATGACATTAAATTAGGTCACTTCAAATTAATTGTAATGGGGCAGTTACAAATCGTGTATTAAAACAAGACCAAAAAGTAAGTAATGTATAAGAAATAAATAGTATGTCAAAAATGTTACATGTCACTTACAAGTTTCACAGCTGTAGGTATGCTTTACAAGTGTTGTGGGGAGCATCTGGGCATATTCAAGAACTAAATAAACTTATTAGACACGAAAACACCGAACAGAGGGTAACCGTCAAACTGAAATGTGGTCTGAGCTGTCCTCCTGATTCCTTTAAAACATTTTTCAATCAATCAGGGGTAAAGTCAATTGTAGAACTAACCTTTTTGATAAACATTAATTCTGTTCCTGTCATTGGCAGTAATGCTGTTACCATACAATATATACCATACCAGATGCCTGCGAGCATATAAGAATATTTAACAAAAACTTGCAAGCCTTTTTGAACATAGCATTATCATTGTCTGACTAGTTCAGTTTCATATCAATATGAACCCCTCGATATTTATCAGAATTTCAAACTCCTGACGTTGAGAATTAAAAAATGTGATGAGTATTGGTAATGCTGCTCTTTCCTTTTTTAAATTTCATTAACTCATTCATCTTACCAATATTAGAGTTCAAGTGATTAACATCACACCAGCTGACAAATCCATCTACCTGGTCTTTGTAGGACTGCTCTTCACCATTAAGTATTGTGTGAAGATAATGTGAATAGGATCTAAAAATACTCTTTGTATCTGTTTTATTAAATGATCATCCGTGTCAGTGCTTGTCAGTCAGCTGCTGTAGTGAATGGATTGATTGATTCTCTCCATAGTCTATGGCTGACAGACACCAATCAGGGTTTAAACTTTTTCCTTGTCCACAGATGGCCAGATGTGTATCTGGGACTGACCACCATGGGCCAGAACATGTCCATCCCCAACCTACAGAGAGCCCTCAGCCATGCTTTGGGTGCAGGGTCATCAGGCACTACCTCCAGCAGTGCATCAGGGTTGAATAAGCCTGTGGTCACAGCAGAGCTGATGGTCCACCCAGGTTACCCCAGTCACCCCCAGGAAGGAGGCTGTGGAGAGGGTCCAGATGACTTCTCCAAATCAGCTGACAGACAGCATGAGCTGAGCATGCTCAAAGACCCATCCCTGCTGGCCCTCTACAGCCAGAAGAGAGTGCAGCTCTGTGCCTTCAAAGACCTCTGAGTAACGTTGCCTAAAAATGATATACTGGTATATCTATAATATCTATAATGGTATACTGTAGAGAGCCAAAGTGAAAACCAATTTCCCAGGTTCTGTTCCAGAATTAAAAACAAACAACTAATTTAAAGTTGCAATGATATTTGTAATAATACAAATTTGTATAAATCCACTGTACAACATAATACTAATTAACATGATGTAGGTCACTCCATATGTCTAGAAAGGGATGGGGATTTTTTGACAGCAAAACAATGTAATATTGATGTTTACTGTATTTTCATTTTTAACTTTTCCATAAACCCAAGGCAGGTTACTGACACAACAGATAGAAGCTTCTCAAGTGGGAAATTTGAGGATGGGGTCTCTAAATGGCACATTTTCACCTTTTGCCTGGAAGGAAGCAAAGCAGGGTTAGCCCTATAGACATGGAATTCAGTTAAGTTAAATTTTATTTATACAGTGCTAAATTACAACAGAAGTTTTCTCAGGACACTTTTCATATAGAGCAGAACCATACTTTTTAATGTACAGGGAACCAATTCTCCCATGGGCAAGCACTTGTTGACAGCGGCAAAGAAAAACTTACAAGCAGAAACCTTGAGCAGAGCCAGGCTCAGGGTGGGCAGCCACCTGCCTCAACCTATCTGTCCCTAACTTACTGAGTGAGTGAGCTTACATGGTTGGTTCGTCGAGTTCTGGAGTTTCCTCATTGGCTGTTGTTCCGTCAAAGTTAATAGGCACAATCCTGAACAGCAGGTGCCTGGGCCCACCCTAAATGACTTGGAGTATTTTCTTAACATTTATTTTTAATAATTAAAAACAGCATTTTAATAAAACCCTTAAGACAAAAACGTTTCCATTTGAAAAAAAAAAATAAAAAAATACAACACTTATTCAGCTATTATCATGTGAGGTCTAATCCAGTCACAGTAGGCCATCATTGGTCACCCCAGACATGTTACACTCATGCACGCATGTCACAATCTGGCTGTTGTTCGGCAAAAAATGGTGACTGAGAAGGGCAGTGGATTCTATATTGTAGGCACAGGCTGCTACAGTTAAATGAATGTATCACTATGGCATAACAGTTTCGTGCATTTTTAGTCAGGCTTTCACCCTCTGTGTTATTTTGAATACAGATAGATGTCATTTTCCAACTATGTAGAAGCGGTGTATTTAGGAAATCATATTGTTGCTTTTTTATATACCTGCAAATGCATTTCCCATCGAAACTAGAACTCGTAAAAAAATATAGTCAATATGGGAGGTAGAGCTAAATACTCCTGCCTGACTTGACAGTCTTCACAGACAGTAAAGGTCATGAATGAACAGCGCAGCACACCACGCTCTCTCTCCTGTTAAAAGTCATTGTAGCTTACCCAGTACTCTGATCGCTCTGTTTCTCCCTCTCCTTGCAATCAATTTAAAGAGTAATCCAGTCAGATCAAACAAAAATGAATTAACAGGCATTAAAATGTCTGTTTTCGTAATGAATTGATATATTGATCCACGTGATCCGTAGCGAAAATATAGATAATGAGATAAGCCGCGCGTGCCACTTGTAATAAACACAAACTGTTGTGGTGAAATAATAAATGGCATCGAAAATTAGATTTTGAGCTAGACATACTAGTCATCCTCCACAGCATGATACCAGTCATTTTTAAGTGAGACTACCAGTTGGAAACAGTGTTAACTTTTATAATTAAGAAGCCCACCCAAAGTAAATGTGGCCCACCCAAAATTGAAATCCTGGTGCCATGCCTGCTGAACAGTATTATTATTACTGTTTGTCACTTGGATATGTGTATCATTCATTCATTCAATGACAATAAAAAAAAGAATATGTGCTTTTTTTTTTTTTTTTTTTTTTTTTTTAGCTTTTGTATACTTTAAAAAAAGCAAAATGACTGTGTTTTCTTGTTTTCATCTTGAAATGGGTAATCTAATGAAGAAAACCAAAATCTAAAAAACGAGACAATTCTGTGATTTTGTTTTGTACTAGGGCTGCGTCTAACAACATTTTTATAATTGATTATAATGTCCCTTATTACTTTGATTTTAATCAGCTAAAGATGCTACATTGTATTATTTCCAGAATTTTATTTTAAAAACATTCCTTATCTAGTAAAATTTCAAACAACTTGGCAAGACAAATGCAAACAAGGCAACTGCAAGTAAAAAAAAAAAAAAAAATTAAATAAATGGACTTTGGGGATGCAGCAATGCACTGAGAATTCAAGAGAAATAAGTTTCTGTTATGAAAAAATAAAGAATCACTTTAGACTGTTTCTGACAAATGACACAAAATATTCAAAAAACTACATATCCTACATATCCTTACACTCCAGGGTCTTCCTCGCCTTATTTCAGCAAATGCACTACAGGTTTATTTAAAATCAAATGTAACGGGCAGGAATACATTTCGTTTTGTTTCCCTCCATATTGTGGTGGATTAAGCTTTATTGGGGTCTATAGCTTTATCAACTGTTAGCTCAGGGGCCCAGCTACATTTATTCATTCATCACGAAACGAGAAAAAGAGAGAGAAAGCAACAGTGTCTGTGTTCATTACATTTGCTTTTAACAGACAAACAGAACCTGTAATCATCAGTGTACACCTTGCAGGAGCACACAGATTAAAAAAAAGTTTGTTTGAATTCTTTTATTAAATTTGAAATTAACATACATTTTTAGGAATTTGAAACAATAACAAGGTTCATCAATGATGACAGACAAATAGTCTGTTGCAGATAAATTAATATAAATATAAGTGCACACAAGGTTTCCCATATTAAGCCCCATGAGTGAAGCAATTTTTCATCCTCGCTGATAAGTTTGTAAGCATGGGAGTTATGTACATGTATATGTATATGTACATATACATATACTCTGTTGCTCATGAAATTGGAATAAAATATTTTTCAGCTCCTTCCATGAAATGATTGTGACAATGTGATTTATTCTTGACAGATAAAGTGTATATCTTCTTAAATCTTTATTAATCAATCTCTTCTAAACATATCACGAAAATGAAATCACAATTAACTTTTACAAACTGTACTGAGGCTTAAACAAAATTGGGGGTATTGAATCAATAGGATTAGGATTCGGTGGAACGGTGGTAACACCACCTGACCAATGGTGACAAGGAGAACTGGGTCCCCGGGTGCTGCTGTCAGCTGGCAGCCCACCGCTCCTGGTCTGCCGTGTAGGAAGGACAGACCAAGGAAGGGTGAAACGCAGAGAAAAGATTTCACGGAAGCATGCCGTGTGTGCATGTCTAACCCTAAGTATGTTTCTTTCTTTAAGGCTCATTTTAAATTCTTCAGCTTGTCAGTTTAACAGGAAACATATATTCAAGAAGATTTCATGCTTATGAATGTCCAATATTGCTGTTTCAAATGGCACACAGTCCCTAATATCGAGTATTGATCAGTGCATTAAGACGTCGTGGTATATTGTTGATGTCAGTGGGCAGAGTGTTCCGCTGTTCAGTCAGGGGCTGGGCTAACCTGTGTAGAGTTTGAAGAATATTGTCCCTCTCATTGACGGCTTGGCCTAAGGCATCCCAGGTGTGCTCAATAGGGTTCATATCAGGGGGGCAAGCGGGCCATTGCATCTGCTGCACCCCCTCTGGATGAAGATATTCTTTCACTGCAGCTGTCCTATGTGCTCTAGTGTTGTCGTCTTGCAGACAAAAGTTGTTCCGATAAACCCGTCTTGCATGTGGGAGGCAATCGCTCTCCAGGATGTCCCTGTACACAACGGCATTTATGTTTCCATCCAGCACCACCAATGGTGTCCTTCCTCTGTAATGAATACCAGCCCATGCCATCACTGAGCCACCACCAGCTTAAGTGGTTTCCTGGATGCAGCCACCGCGAAGGTAGTCGCCATGTAATCGGCAAACCCTTTGGGCTCTATTTTCGACTCCGCCGCCAGCGTGGCGCAAAGTCAGGTCAGCTGCGCTGATGGGCTGTGGTGGCACAGACTTGGTATTTTCGTGCACTGCGCCGCTGGCGCATCTCCTCCCCCTTCTCATCTCAGTCCCACCCAGCGGCGCAACTTGGAAAGAGGGAGAGGAGAAAGCGTGAAGTGGGTTTGACACAGCTGAGTCAAATTTTCACCAATCACAGCAGCTCCTCGCCTCACCTTTAAAAACGCCGCTGGCAAGGTGCATGGCAAGTTTCGAGGATGACTGAGACCCCACAGGAAAGTGTCTGACACCCAAACTTCTCCCAAGAGTAGACTGACATCACTCATGTCTCATGACATCCGTTTGTATTACTTTGCACACCCGTTTGTATATACTGTTTATTTTTTCTCAGTATGTATATATTGTTTTATATTCTGTTCTATATTTTGTGGTATATTTTGTTTATATATAGAGAGAGAAATATTTTGTTTTTATATTTGCTTTTTATATATATATAGTTCTCTCTTTTCTTTCTTTTCTAATTTTATTCTAATTCTATTCTTGTAAGGAGCACTGCAACAAAAACAATTTCCCCTTGGGGATAAAAGGATTTCTGATTCTGATTCTGATTCTAAATATGAGGTCCTTAGATGGTAAACCCATCTAAGGACTCCATCTTTGTAGATAACGTTAAGCATTACAATGATAACATTTGTATTTGGAATGAAATGACGTGAGTAATAGCAGACAACGATCATCACTTACGTTTTTTCCATGTGTCTGTCTCTCTCTGTCTCTCGAGTGCTCTGAGATAGATGCAGTATATATGCTCTGTAGGATGCCACGGCTGTTTCCGGTTGGCACAGCGATGTTAATTGATTAGTTTGCCTCCCAGTTTCACCTGTGTACATTCGGTCAGGGTGAGTGACCATTACGCGTACCGAACACGCTTGCCATGTGGTCAGATGAGACACTGATCAAAATATATAAATTTAGGTCTGACTGTATGTGCTGACTCAGATAGTTGCATTGAATTGTGGCTGTTGCTAATTATTGATCGCAGTGAAATGCCAGACACTGTGGAAACCTGACTGTGAGGTGTGACGTGAGCGCACCACTCCACCGGTTTACGAAAATCCACTTGCCCAGTGGTTGACCAGGTCTGGGGTGCTTTCAGCTTTCAGTGCCCTTTTACACCGCCGGCGCAGACCAAAATGGTCGAAAATCCCAATGTGCCGGCTCATTATGCCGACACCTCCTCCCTGGTGCGACACAACACCCATCCTGGCACACCTCTGTACACCTCGGTTTACCAAAATACCAAGTGCACCCGTCTGCCTGCACTGCTTGAAAATACCAAAATAGAGCCCATTTTCTTCCATCTGTGTGATTAAAAATATAGTGGCTCTCGTCCATAAAGATAACATGTCACCAGTGCCCAAGCTGTAATCTTTTTTGCTCCCTGGCCCAGTGAAGTCGAGCAACTCTGTGTTGAACAGTTAGGCGTGGACACTTGGTCATTCTTCTTACTCAGTAACCATGCTGAAACAACCTTCGATTTACATTTTGCCGGGAAAATTTGATTCCATTGTGTGTCTCCACAAATGACGGAGGCAGCTGGCTGGCATTTTCCAGTTTCTGCGGCACAGATTAAGCAGTTCCCAATCCTCTTGTCTGGATCAGTCGTGGTCCTCCTGGAGATTTCCGTGGCTGAAGTGACCCTCCTCGATGATCTTTGAGGATTTTATATACCGCACCCTTAGATATTCCAAGCAAATCAGCAATATCGGCTTGTGTGCGTCCATCTTATCGGAGTGCAAGCACTCTTTGGCGTATTGCCAGCGACATTGGACGAGACATAGCCTAGGGAAGTTCTGTGTCAAATTTGATCAAGGTCTTTTTTTTATTAATTTTTATAATAGCAATAACACATGTATTTACACAAAAAAGACTTCAGAAAAGAAACAAACGAACAATAACAGCCAGAAGATTAGAAAATATATGTAAATATATTAATAACAGAAACACACACACACACACACCCAGAGAAATCTATACATATACACTTACACAGCACCCTAGAATTTAATTTAATCCACATTAATAGTTTCAAAGTGAGCTAAGAAAGGTTGCCAAGTGTCGAAGAATTTCTGAACCGACCCCTCAACAGTATAACGAATCTTTTCCAGTTGGACATAGTACATGACCTCTCTCACCCAGCATCCATACACAGTAATTGAAAATAGGTTCCCAAAAATTGTTCAATTTTGGACATGTCCAGAACATGTGTATCAGAGTAGCAGGTCCTTGTCGACATCTGTCACACATCGGGTCAAGATCCGTTTTAACTTTACACAGTCTCGTTTTCGTCCCCTGCAAACGATGTACAACTTTAAATTGAATGACTACATGCCTAAGACATATAGAGAATGAAAATATTCTGTTGATTATTTTTTGCCACTGTTCCTCTGAGATCTGTTGATCCAGATCCTCCTCCCATTTCCCCTTAAGCAAGTCCAGAGACACCAGCCCATAGGAATTCAACCACTGATAAATAGAACTTATGGCTCCTTTTGCATCTGGTTTGAATCTGAAAATATCATCTAAACGAGATGGAGGTGGACACTAGGGAAAAAGGTCAGTATTACAGGATATAAAATTTCTGAGCTGTAGATATCTGAAGAAATGTGTCCAAGGGATGTGAAATTTTTGTATCAAATGCTCAAAAGAGCTAAACACTTTGTCACAAAAAAGATCACACATTGACCCTATTCCCTGCTTCGTCCAGATGTTGAATGCCTCATCTGTAATCGATGGAATGAACATACAGTGTTTTTGAAGTGGTGCTAAAAGTGAAAGATTTGTAAGCGAAAAATGATGTCTGAACTGATTCCATATTTTAACCGAGTGTATGACCAGTGGGTTTGAGGTGAAGCTAGAGAGTGGTTGTGAAAGTAATCTGGCACAAAGCAATGACATCAAAGTAACATGAGTGTGCTTTTCTTCCATGGAAACCCAGGTATGTGTGGCAGAGTCGTTTTTTATCCAGTATAGTAGTGTTCTTATATTAGCAGCCCAGTAGTAAAATAAGAAATTTGGTAGCGCCATCCCTCCATTTTTTTTTAGGCTTTTGTAGTATACTGTATTTAATTCAAGATTGTTTCTTGTTCCAGACAAAAGAAGAAATCTGACTTTTTCTGACAAATTATAACTTCTAAATTATATTTAACAGGCAACGGATATTAAGAAAAGAGTTCCTATTTTTTACAAAGCCTGTTTGATCGGGTGAAATAATGGATGGAAGGCAATCCTCCAAGCGTTGGGCCAAGACTTTAGCAATAATTTTTGTGTCTGTGTTCAGAAGTAAGATTGGACGAAATGAGCTACACTGGAGGTGGTCTTTGTCTTTTTTAAGGATCAAAGAAATTATTGCCTGTCTCATTGTTGGGGGTAAAGTCAGCAGAGTGAAAGACTCTTCAAAGACTGACATTAGCAGAGGGGTGAGTTGGGTGGAAAATTTGTAAATGAAGGATGAAAGAAATCCGTCTGGACCAGGAGATTTTCCAGATTGCATGCTTTGAATGGCATTTGAAATTTCTAAAAGAGAGATGGGTTTTTCAAGACTAGACATGGCATCTGAGCCCAAGGCAGGCATATTAAGATTCTTGAAGAAGTTCTCCATGGATGAACTGTCATTCGAAGGAAAGGAGCAATATAATATCTGATAAAATTTGAGAAAACATAAATTTATATCTAAATTATCGGTGCATCTAGTCCCCTGATCATCTCGAATTTCTGGAATAGCCTGATTAACTGTTCTCTGTCGTAATTGATGAGCTAGAAGCTTTCCTGTTTTTTTCCCTGTGTTCATAACTGCAACTCCGTGATTTTGAGATAAGATATTCTGCTTGTTTGGTTGATAATAGATTATATTCTGTGACGATTATACATTGTCTGTGTGGGTGACAGACTATTCACTGCATCCAAAGCCTGTATCTCATTTGCTAATTTAGTAAGGCGTTCGGTTGTTGTTTTCTTCTGTGCAGCACAAAATGATATTATTTGACCCCTCAAGTACGCTTTCAAAGTCTCCCAAACTGTTGATGGGGACATCCCTGGGGTTTGATTAATATTAAGAAATAATTCAATTTCAGATTCTTCATCTGAAAGTAATAAAGGATTTAACCTCCATGGTCTATAATTAGAGTGGGCATTGGGAATATGTAATGAGAAAACAATAGGGGAATGATCTGATATTACCATGGGCTGATAGTCACAATTAGTTACCATAGGGAGGAGCTTTTGATCCAAGAGAAAGTAATCTATTCAGGAGTAACTCTTATGTACCGGCGAAAAAAAAGAGTATTTACGCAATGTTGGGTTACGAAATCGCCAAACATCCACTATTCCATATGTATTCAAAAAACATTGAATAGTACGTGCCGATTTGGAAATAGGAATTCCTTTCTGGGAGCTGCGATCCAAGACTGGTAATCTCCTCCAAGAATGAGATGGTGTGATGTCATATTAGGAAACCGTGAAATGAGGTTGCTGAAAAATTCCTGGTTGTACCAGTTAGGTGCATATATGTTTGCGAGAATTAAAGGGAATCCATATGCTTGCCCCACCACAATTACAAAGCATCCAGCTGGATCAGAATCAACATTTGACGCCTTAAATGGCAACGACTTATTTATTAGGATGGCTGCCCCTCTCGCCTTTGAGTGAAAGTTAGAGTGATAGGCTTGGCCCACCCAGTTGGTTTTAATTCTGAAGTGATCAGGTGTGGTCAGATGCGTTTCCTGGAGGAATGCTATGTCAGTTTTAAGCTCCTGTAAATAGCAGAAAACTTTTTTCCGTTTCACTGGGTGATTAAGAGATTTAACATTCCAGCTCACAAAGTTTACGTAACTACCCATTGTGGGGTTTAGGATGATCGGTACTCATTGAAAACAGCTAAGTATAAGTGCAGTAAGTAAGTGCAAATGTAGTATTAAGATAGAAACACACATACACACACGAAGGAACAATCTGGCTCGAGCACAACTCTCTAACTTCAACGCTGTCAGAACGTGGCGATGACAGAGAACGTTACATGCATATCCACACATATAGTGCTTGTATGGGTTTACTCTAAGCCCGTATGGGGCTCCCGCTAAACTTAAATCCTTCCTATGATATTTACGGTAGTAGATGAGAACATGTTTTCTCTTTCATAAAGTTGCAAAAGAAAGTAAAGTTGAAGCACGTTGTTAAGAGAGTGATCAAAAGAAGTAAAAAATAATCGTCAGAATTAAGACGTGGATAATGTAAACAAAATGCAGTCAGTGTAGAACCATCAGGTTATTCAGACAAGGGAAGGCACATCTTAGACTAAAGTTCTCACATAATGTAGACTCAGATCCATGCTTTTAAACATCCAACTCAAAACAGTGCTCCTTATCCAAGCTTTCATATAGTCTGTTCACTTATTCAGTAAGGCGTTTGTAATGATACCGTATTTATGTCCGGCGCAGATCCCGGCGTGATGAGAAAGAAAAAAGAAGAAAAACATTCAGAGCTCGCCCTCTACTGTCTTAGTGATGTGTTTTTTCACATATTCCATTGCTTTACCGGGATCCAAAAACTCCTTATCCTCTCCATTATGCGTGATGCGAAGCCATGCCGGGAAGAAAATGACGAAACGAACCCCTCGCCGGCCATGGAGAAGCCTCCGGACATCTGTGAACCCAGCCCGAGCCCTGGCAGCCGTGGTATAGTCCGGGAAGATGGCAACAGGTTTCCCGTTGAAACGAAGAGGAGCTTCGGTTCTTGACCGACGCAAAATCTCGACACAGTCCTGGAAGTAGTGGAGTTTAGCCACGATCGCACAGGGCTTTCCGTCTTGCCTTCTTGGCACAAGGCTCCTGTGTGAACGGTCGACGATAATCTCTCTATCCATTTGCAGCACTTCTTTTAGGAATTTTGATATGGAGGTTGTAGAGCTGGAGTTGGGATCCTCCGGGATCCCCAGGATTCCGCATTCTCCCCTCCATGTCTTCACATTTAATCTTTAGCTCAGTTACGTCCTTCTGTAAATTTGTTACGGTTTCCTGAACAGTGGTCACTGCATCTGTCTGTATGTGTGTGTGTGTGTGTGTGTGTGTGTGTGTGTGTGTGTGTGTGTGTGTGTGTGTATAAGGAAAACCATTTCAGGTGACTACCTCTTGAAGCTCATAGAGAGAATGCAAAGCAGAAATCAGAGCAAAGGGTGGCTATTTTGAAGAAACTAGAATATAAAACATGTTTTCAGTTATTTCACCTTTTTTTGTTAAGTACATAACTTTACATGTGTTCATTCATAGTTCTGATGCCTTCAGTGAGAATCTACAATGTAAATAGTCATGAAAATAAAGAAAACACATTGAATGAGAAGTTGTGTCCAAACTTTTGGCCTGTACTGTATATGTATATATATATATATATATATATATATATATGTGTGTGTGTGTGTGTGTGTATGTGTGTATGTGTGTGTGTGTGTGTGTGTGTGTGTGTGTGTGTGTGTGTATGTGTGTGTGTGTGTGTGTGTGTGTGTGTGTGTGTGTGTCTAATATTGTGTTCTCCTGCCAAAACAGCCCTAAAGGTGTGCTGTGGTATCTGGCACCATAATGTTAGCAGTAGATCCAATTAATCCTGTAAGCTGCAAGGTGGGAACTTTAAAAAAAAAAAAAAATCCCTTGATGTAATCCTACAGTACACTTACATGAAAATATTTATTTATTTATTTTTTTTAAATCATAAGCAACAGCTAAGAAATAATGGTGTCTGGAATTGGCAATAACTTAGACTCAACCCGAAAACCAGACCAAAGAAAGAAAATTTATCTAAAGAAGATAAGATAAAAAGGACATGCCCCAGAGATGACCCGATAATGAGAAAGCACCAACCTGGGAGGGATGCGGAAAGGATGAATGAGTGTGAGTAGATTACATTCAATGTGTGTATTGCATGCTGGATCGTTGCAACATTGGCATTTGCTAGAGGATTAGTTTGGCTGGTGGTGCGTGGGTATAGCTAAAAAGAACAGAGCAAGAAGTCCCTGGTGTTAATAAGTATTAGGTTGAAGTTTTAATGTTGAGGAAGTGTATCTAAAACACCTTTAGATGTAGGGGAAGTGTATTCTAAAGGTAAGAAGCAGCACAGACGCTATTGACTAAAGTTTTCAATGTTGGAGAAGTGAATTTAAGAAAGAAAGGAAGAAAGAAAGACATCCCTTTATTCGTCGCATTGGTGAAATTCTTCCTCCGCTTTTGACCCATCCTGGTAGTCCTTCCTCTGCAGCAGACCAGGAGTGGTGGGCTGCCAGCTGACCAGTGCCCGGGGACCCAGTTTCTTTTCTGTCACCATTGGTCAGGTGGTGATCTTCATGCATGTTTTTTAGAAGGGGGTTTCATTTTTTTTTTAATGGAGGATCCCCCAGGTGAGCATGGAGAGAACATGCAAACTCCACACAGAAAGGCCCCCTTCCTCGCGATAAGGGGCAGCAGGCACTGAAGGCATGGTGGAGGACACGCCCTTCACGCCCACAGAACCCCAGGTGGGAATCGAACCCACCGTGCCACCTCAAAGAACACCTCTTTTGATGTTGAGGAAGTGTATTCAGAAGAGGTAAGAAGTGACACAGATCCTAGAAAGAACTAAATGAACCTTTTAATGTTGAGGAAGTGTAATTAAAAAAAGCCTGACAAAACCTGAACTAAATGAGACTGAGGACTGAGTATAATAGGGATGTACTGTGTAATAATACTGTACCAAGTCAAAACAGGCATGGTTGTCTTACTTGTATGTCGTGTGTTGAATAGGTCGACCTTTATGGATACTGCTCCTAGTAAATGAGGTCTGAACGGGTAAACGGTCTGACAGGTTGACATTTATGGATACTGTTCCTGTTAAAGGAGGTCTGCATTGGTAAACGGTCTGACAAAACGTTGTTAACCTTTAAATTTTAAGCACTTTTACCTGTTTTATTTATATTTTATGTATTTTATGTACTCTAACATTTATGTTGCTGCATGTTTCTTTCTGCACTTTTAATATATGTGTACGTATGTACATATATATATATGTGTGTGTGTATGTGTGTGTGTGTGTGTATACTTGTGTGTGTGTGTATGTGTGGGTCATTATTGCGCTCATTTCTCTTTCAATCAATCAATCCAGTATTGTATTATTTTTATTTTTTGTTATTAATTAATTAACTTATTTTACCTCCCATTAATTACTATATTTACAATTATTTGACAACAAGCAGTCATTTTAACATACTCCTTTAAAGTTCCTGGGAATCAACAATTTTAAACTATGATCTCAAGGGGAAGGGGGCTTTTAATTCAGCAATATTATAGTCTCACTGCCCGTCCTGTGTCTTGGGCTACCTTTTTTTTGGGGGGGGGGGAGACACGCACAAAATAGTTCTGCCTCAGGTTTTATTTGTGATTTTACTTTTTCTTATCTTTTCACTGTTTATTTTCTTAATATTTCCATGAACGGAGGGTTCATGAACCTCCTTTAAGTTCTCTTTGGAGAATCCTTTTTTAATCATTTTTTGATTTTATTATAAAGGGCCTTTTTTACAAGACTATGTCCCCCCCCCCTTTTTTTTTTTCCCCCTGAGCCAGTGCCCACCATGACATCCAATAGGATGTCACGCGTCTACCTGAACCTAACCTTACCTAACCCGTAACCCTATCCTCAGTCTTAAAATTTAAAATGATTTGCATTAAGGGGGCCTGCATTTTGTCTCCATAAGGCAGGTGAGTCCTCACAATGTGATAAATACCAGGTTCTCTCTCTCTCTCTCTCTCTCTCTCTCTCTCTCTCTCTCTCACACACACACACACACACACATCAGAGTTCATACGGCTGAGCTACTCAGAGCAGCAGTAGAAGAAAAAAAAAAAGAGAACTTGCAGCAAATTGCTCATCAACCAACAATTGGGTATATTATTGCAGGGATTCTAAGGCTGCTCCGATTTCTATTGTTTCTCAGTGGCATCATATGGACAGTAGTTGAATTGACTACCACATAGATTAAAATAGATAATACGTTAATAACAAATAAACAATAAATAGATAATAATAATAATAATAATAATAATAATAATAATAATAATAATAATAATAATAATAATAGACAGTTGAATATAAGTAAATTAAAAAATTAAAGTAAGAAAAAGAGTGGATGGAAGAACAGAGAGTAGACAGTGATAGTGAAGACGAGATACTGACTCCTGAGCATATTGAAAAGGAGATATTGAAACCCGTGGCATCAGAACACATTTTTGGCTAGAACGGACCTACCATGACAAAGAAGGCACAGAACATTGGCAAACTGAACAAGAAATTAACTTAAAGCTGCAGCTAATCACAATAATTATAAATTTAGCTCAGACAAAAGAGGAGTTTCCTTCAGTGCCATGGGAGAGTGTAATACAAAGTTTGTGGGGACCACATACTCTGGCAACAATATTGGAAATCTTGTGTAATCGTCCAACTGTCTGAGTTACACTCCCTTTGCATCCTTTTTTAGGGATTCCTGAAGATTTGACTGTAGCAGGGAGAAATAGAGGGACAGTAGATCCACAAATAGAAATACGGGTTGTTCCCAGGAGGATAGAGTGGGTAAATTCGGGTACATTACAAAGACTAAAGACTTGAGGTAAAACCCCACTAGGACACCAAGACTTAAGCTACAACTGCAGAAAAGATACTAGTACTGATAAGAACAAGGGGAGAAGGTAAGCCCGAGATCACCAGACAGGAAGGAAGTGCTAAACAGGGATTTATGGGAGCTAAAATGGTAAAAGGGGAGGGGTTATTGACCCCAGTCGAGCTAGTTATAAGGCAGCACCATGACTATGCAAAACAAATTAAACATTGCGTGACAAAGTGGCACAAACGAACATCAGGCAGACTACAGTGGCCAGAGAAGGGGGCTGAAGTATCCTGTTGCAGAGAAGAGACATTAAACACTATAAGGCAAAAGACACAAGTAACAGCAGAACTGAAAGGAACCATGACAACTGAAGAGAATGGGATGGACGAATAACTACAACATTCCCTTACGGTATCAATAGACAGCCTAGGAGACAGGAGCAGAAGCCTCGATCCTCATCAAGCAGGCATGAGACTCAGAAGTGGAAAAGCACTGGAAGATCAAGATAATGGAAGGGTCAATATCCAAATGCCATTAGTGACAAAGGGCCAAAACAACATCCAACAGTACGTACCATGGTCCTTCTGTGACATGGTTGGGTTGGCAAGAAGATTACCAGACTTGAAAGAAGAGGCTACTAAATGGATCACAGCCCTGGAAGAAAACACAGCAGGTGTCAATCTGGCTCTGGGTGACATAAAGGCACTGCTCATGCATGTGGCAGGGAAGTCCACCACAGAAGAAATTTTTCAGGGAGCACAACTGAATGCAGTAGTAACGGGCAACAGAGCTGATGGTGTGGGATTCAATGGCCACCGCAATAGGGTGTGGGTAGAGCTGAGAAAACAATTCCCAGAGAAAACTGACCCTTCTAAACTAGAGGGAGAAAAGTTGAAGGAAGAAGAATGCCTGGCCAAGTTTCTGAGATCCTTACAGAACAGATGGAGAGAGGAAACTGGTGCATGGAATATTAACAGCACCACACAAAGCCATGCTACAGGAAGTGCAGAAGTGCCTGGACAATGTGGTGGGGCTGATGAAGATGACATGGCCTCTGTGCACAGAGCATCTTATACATCATGTGGAAAATGCAAGAAAAGAGAAACAAAAAGAAGAAGAGGTGAGTAAGCACCTGGCCAGCAAACTCACTCAGCTGCAGCTGAATGAATTAAACAAAATAAGATGGAAAGGAACAAAGTACAGGCTCCAGTGGATGCCTACAACAGCTGCAGCCATGCACTAGGGACCAATTGGGCCCCAACCACTAGCCCCACCACATGTGCATTAGGGACCCATGCACATGTCACCACCTACTCCTCCACACCCAACACAACATGCTCCTCTGCCACTTATTCATGTTCATGTGAATCAGCCTTAATCAAATAGAGTGAGTGAGTCAGAGAGTCACACTTCATACCCACAACGTCACTGGCCTTGCGGATCAGTTTGTTGAGTCTGTTGGTGTCCGCCATCCTCAGCCTGCTGCCCCAGCACGCAACAGCATAGAGAATAGCACTAGCCCCCACAGACTCAGAAAATCTTGAGCACAGTCCAGCAGATGTTGAAGGACCTCAGTCGCCTCAGAAAGTAGAGACGACTCTGGCCCTTCCTGTAGAGAGCATCAGTCTTTGCCACGTTTAGTTGCAGGTGGTTCTGCTCACACCACATGACAAACCCCTGTACTCATCCTCATCGCCCTTGTGGATACATCGCAGAGTCATCAGAAAACTTCTGAAGATGGCAGGTCTCTGTGGAATAGTTGAAGTCCGTGGTGTAGAGGGTGAAGAGGAAGGGAGAGAGAACAGTCCCCTGTGGGGCCCCAGTGTTGCTGACCACTCTGTCTGACCCACAGTGTTGCAGATGCGCATGCTGTGATCTGCCAGTCAGGCAGTCCACAATCCAGGACACTAGGGGGGCGTCAACCTGCATAGCTGTCAGTTTGTCACCCAGTAGAGCGGGACGAATGGTGTTAAATGCACTGGAGAAGTCAAAAAAACATAACCCACTCGCCGGCTTGTCTAGGTGGGCATAGACATGAGCTGGTAGATGACGGCGTCCTCAACTCCAAGTTGAGGCTGATAGGCGAACTGAAGGGGATTCAAGAGTGGCTTGACCATGGGCTGGAGCTGCTCCAGGACAAGTCTCTCCAGGGTCTTCATAATGTGGGAGGTCAGTGCCACAGGTCTGTAGTCCTTCGAGGCCCTGGGCCATGATGTCTTTGGCACAGGAATGAGGCACGACGTCTTCCACAGCATGGGGACCCTCTAGAGACTTAGGCTCATGTTGAAGACATGGTGAAGAACTCCACACAGCTGGGGGGAACAGGCTTTGAGCACCCTGGGGCTGACACCATCAGCATCTGGAGCCTTGTTTGAGTGGAGTCTCATCAGCTGTCTTCTCACCTGCTCAGCAATGAAGCACACTGTGGAGGTGACAGGTGGGGGAGTGTAGTCCTCAGGGTGGAGAGTGGGGGGTGTAAGAAGTAGGAGGAGGAGGAGGGGCGGAGTGGGGGGTGGTTGGTAGTGGTCATCCAGGACAGGCAGGAGAGGAGTCGGAGGAGGTATGAGCCAGGCCTGAAGTGTCAAATCTATTAAAAAACAGATTCAGTTCATTGGCCCTGTCAACGCTGCCTCCAATTCCTCTGTTGTTGGTCGTTCTGAAACCAGGGGGTATTCCAGGTAGGAGGTTCAACAAACTTTATCTCTGAACTCTGAGATGACTTACTCTTAGATGGGAAATTCTGAGTATCTGGTTCCAGAACAGCTGATCTGAGTTAGTTCAATCAACTCTGAGTATGTTAACCTTGAGTTGCGTGTGTGCACGACCACTATACAAAGCCATCATCAATAGAGCCCTGATACCACGAGTCACCATGACAACTGAAAAAAAAAAAAAAAATCAAGTTATTTTACCCCGATGAAGTTGGAGGTCTTATTGCAGGCCTATGTGGAGTATGAGCTCATATTTCGGCGTAAATATATCACCGCTGCAGCAGCGAAGGAGAGAGAAACGGCATGGGAGAAAACTGCTACCCGAGACGACGCTTAAGTTTGAATGTACTATTCCAATGACTTAACATTTAACTGTACTTAAGATCGTAGCAGTTATGAATATAAGTAGGAGTAAAATCTGATTTTCATTTAGGTGCAATCCAACAGCAGAGAAAGAATCAGTGAAAAATGAAATATAAAAACATCATTCAAAAAGGTAAGGCATATTTTGCTAGGCTATGATTGTACCTCACATTGATTTTAATTTAATTTTGTAATTGACTTAAACAAAGTAAATATTAATTCAGTGGCGACTTCAAGTAGTAATTTAAACCCCTAACAATAAGTATTCTGAAACAGTATCTTTTCCTTCATCACAGGAGGAAGATGATGATGATGAAACACTTGTAGCAGAACTTGCCTCTAGAGAGACAGGATGTCCGGTTCAGTGAACTCTCCTCGACACTCTTTCAGAGGGGAGAGTGGAAAGGTCAGGTCATAACACCTTTACCTCATGGCCATCTCCTACCCAGGATGTCCCATGTTAAGGCTAATTCTTCCCCAATAGCCCTAAGGGCTCAAGACAATAAAACTGTCTGGAGAGACAAATGACATGCCTCAGAGGAATCCACAAAAATCAGCAAATGCTGATGGGTTGTAAATTGGACATTCCTGAAGCAACTCGTGGTTAATGCTTGTGTGCTTTTTCTCAATACTCCAGGATAACCAAACTTCTATGTTAAACTTAACTTTTGATGTTGTCACCTTACAGGACTCATTGTACGCATAATATTGGTGTTTTCCCAGTATCTCTAACCTGAAGTATGACAAAGTTGTGATTTTAACTGTTTTATAAAGTTTGTCTGAATTTTTACCATAGAACCATACTGCCATCCAGAGGTTCCTAACCGTCAGATTGAATATGCTTGACTTGACACATTTATTAATAAGTAACCGTAATAGTGATAATCATTTTGGGCAAATATAGTCTGCCTCTTTTTACTTCTTTATTTTGTGTTAGTTATACCGTGAGTCATCATACATATTAGGATGAAATTGTTGCCATGATTATCTTTAATGTTGCCATCCAATCATAGGAATTGCCTAATGCATGTTGTGAACAATGTTGGAATGTCATCGAAAATTGTCCATTCAACATATATGTGATTGACCATAGTGAGAAGCAGATGAGCCCCTCGTATGAATCATTAATTAATTCCAGCTCCATGAGGCGAGATTACATTGCGCGTCATTATTAGACATGCCCTGGAGCGAGATTTAAATGTCTGCAGTCGCAGCATGAATTCAGTGCGCGTTACTCAGTCTTGTCTTAAGTTATGTTTTAGTTTTGTTTGTTACTTCTTAGTTGTCTTAGTCTTGTACAGTCGTTTTGCTCTTTAAGTTTTTCCCGTCTTCGAGCTACGCAAAAGCCATACCGAGTAGCATGATTTAATTTTCCGAAGACGTGTTTCTATAGTTTTGCCGTAAACTTTCATTTTTCTAAGCCACACGTTTTGTTTTAGTCTGTAAATTTTAGTCAAATAATAATAATTTTGTAGACCCTTTTTGATCAGCCATTGAAGAGACTATCAATTTTGTTACTATCAGTCTAAAATAATCCTTCACGGACTCAACCGAACCAAAACCCTGCAGCCAGCTGTTGATCCTTGGTCTGGGTTAACAACCATCCGGAGCCGTCCCACATCTGTAACTGACACCGTAGTACCCAGTTCGAGAGACATCACCATCCAACATCAGTTCTTCACCTTGGTGTGCCTGGGCCTTCCACCGGACCACCGAGCAGATCGAACCACGGACAAGCATCTGGGCATCTTCGAGTTAGTTCGGAGCAGAACTCACCGGGACGCCATCAATCCAGTAGGCATGCTCAGCGGGTTTGAATAAGAGTTGGTCCGTGAGGTTAAGATACTGCTAATTTATCCAAATGACATGCAAAATGACAGCTAATTAAGCTACTGAACCCACTCTGAGGTTGCAGCAGAATGTATATCAGAATTTAAGGTAATTTTCACACCTGACCAAGCGGACTTGGTTCGACTGGGGAGCTGAAAGTCACAACATTGTTGCATTTATCACAAGTTTCGGTTCTGCTTTCACACTTTCTAAAGCGCACCAAACTGTCTGAGCAGTATCATGTGGTTGAAAGGGGCGCTCGTCAATTGGACAAAGTGGGAGGGGAAATCCCTTCCTCCCGGCCTGGAAAAACAACTGTGAACGCAACTGTTCCTATAATGCTATTGTAGATTGTCAGGGATTGACTGTTATTTTTCTAACTTTGACAATCTAACATGTGACAACATATGAGCTCAGAGTTTAAGGACTGTAACTGTTGGTAGCTGTGATTTGATTTTGTTTAAATATGCCTAATTGTGAATTTATGGGTTATTGTTGTTCAGATAATTGAGCTAAGCTAGCTAGCAGCTGCTAATGTCAGCGGTCAGTTGTTGCCATAGCAACAGTAAACATTCACGTAAGGACTAATGAGCTGTAAATAGAGATGCAGAATCAAGCTATATTATGAATACAGATGAGATACGTTGTATTTTAGCATGCGTATGCACTGCGTATAGCGTCACTACGTACATTTGGTCCTGTGTTTGGTCCGGTGAGCTTTCACACTGCATACGAACTGAATCAGGGTTCACTTGCAAGTGAACCGAGACCCACGTTTTCAGGCGGACCAGAGTTCGCTTGTTTGGTCTGCACCAGAGTTCGGATGAGCTTTCACACCTGCCCAAACGAAGCGGACTATCTGAGGAAACGAACTCTGGTCCGTTTAAAGTGGACCAAACAGCTCTGGTGTGAAAGCGACCTAAAATAAAAGAATATATGATTTCTGCATCAGTCACCAGTCACATTAGTAACAGGTGTTTCA
Organism: Chaetodon trifascialis; assembly: GCF_039877785.1. NCBI lineage: Eukaryota > Metazoa > Chordata > Actinopteri > Chaetodontiformes > Chaetodontidae > Chaetodon > Chaetodon trifascialis. The sequence goes on along the minus strand of NC_092061.1, from coordinate 29,988,361 downwards.
GTGCAAGGTTACTTTCCTCACAGCTCTACACACTGTTGCCTTTCCGAAGTCCTCTGCATCCTCAATATTGTACAAAAAACTACCGTTTGCAAAAAGAAAAATGCAGCGCTATGCGTAAAATTTGCTGTGATGTGAGCGCATGTCCGCGGTGTGTGAGGTTGGTGATGTATGGCCGGAGAATGTCATTGAGATAAATTATACCGTTTCATGAAAAGCAGTAGCGTTCGAACAGATATTCCTCTGGAAATGACGGGACATCTAATGTGGGTCGGAAGATTCTCTCGTGACATAAAGCATTTCAAATCAGTTGGGCTTCGATATAAATCGGATTGGGGATGAATGGGCAATCCATGTCTACCAGCTTTCGTCATGTGGGAGAAGACATGTAGAAACTCAGGGTTTCTTAAAGTAAATCTGCCAGCGAGCAGGTTATGTTCACAGAGTCTGTTACCATGGTGACTGACTCAGAGTTTCAGTTACCTCTCTTTCTGGAACGGAAAACTCAGAGTTTCCCTCATCTCAGGGTTAACTTACTCTGAGTTTTCACATAACCCGCTTTCTGGAATACCCCCCAGTGATGGTCCTCTCTCAAGTTGTTCTGCTGGAGTTTCCACTCCAGCTTCCTCCTGTATTTCTCCTTAGCCTACTTGATTTTCACCTTCAGTTCCCTCTGTATTGTTTTCACCTCCTCCCTGTTACCAGCTCTTTTCATTGAGGATGACTTTGATGTCCTTTGTCACCCACAGCTTGTTATTTGGATAACAATGGATAGGCCTGGCTAGAACAGTGTAATCCACACAGAAAGTGATGTAGTCCGTGATGCACTCTGTTAGCCCATCAATGTCCTCCCCATGTGGCTCAAAGAGTGCCTGCCAGTCTGTCACCTCAAAACAGCCCTGCAGTGTCTCATATGTCTCCTCTGACCATCTCCTCACTGTCCTTGTGGTCGAAGGCTGACTCTTCACTAGAGGCACTTAACAGGGAGTGAGGTGCACAAGATTGTGATCTGACCTGCCCAGAGGGGGGAGGAGGGGAGCAGCTGTATGCATCCTTAGCATTAGCATACAGGAAGTCCAGGGTTCTCTCCTCTCTTGTAGGACAGCTCACATACTGCATGAAATTGGGCAGTGTTGTTACTATGGTGACATGGTTGAAGTCACCCGAGATAGGGATGAAAGCACTCGGGTGTTGAGTTTGCAGACGGGTCACGGCGGAGTGAATGACGTCACATGCTGACATTGGGTTGGCGGGGGGGGATGTAAACAGCTACAATAATGGCATGTGAAAATTCCCTGGGCAAATAATATGGCCTGAGCCCAACAGCCAACAGTTCATTGTCCCGGCAACAGATACATTCCTTGATGGTAATATGACCATCGGTTGTTGACTAAAACAGCGAGCCCTTCTCCTTTACGCTTACCGCTCTCGGTGTAATCCCGGTCGGCCCGAACAGTCTGAAAGCCACTGATGGAGACGTTGTCGTCGGGTGTGTCCTGATGCAACCAAGTCTCAGAAAAACACATCACACTGCACTCCCGGTACTCCCTCTGACTCCTGGCGAGTGCTGTTAGCTCATCCGCCTTATTTGCCAGCAACCTCACGTCAGTGTTTCCTCTAGGATTTTTTTCAGCACTGGGAGCAGGCTCTGCGGGGAGCTGTGGCGGCATAAACAAATGACACTTGACCGCAGAATTTACTTTTACAACCTATTTATTGAGTGGCCCGTCGAAAATAGCTTTTTAAAGGCCGAATGTAAAAATAAAAAATGCTTATGCTGCCAACATAAGCAGCAGAACATTCCTATAGGAGTAAAGTGCCATTAGTGATCACTGCACTTACAATGGCAATACACTGAATTTATTTATTATTTTATTTTTTATTTATTTAACAGAAATATTGACATGTATATTATGCAAAAAAAAAAAAAAAAAAAAAAAGGAAAAGAGAAGAAAGGAAAAAAAGGTTCATCAACACTCATCATTATCAATGTGTTAGAGTCATGAGTGGAACCGGCTATTTTTTTCAAGCCATTTAGGGTCCCAGCCTGATAGCCTGTGCTTCCCTTTAGGTTTTTCTCCTCTACTCTCATCTCTCTCTCCTGCTCCTTCACTCAGCTCTCCTTCACTTTGTTCCACTGCTCCTCCTTGTCTAATGTTACTTGTCTATACAATCACACAAAACATTCACATTAGATCATTTGTGTGTGGACACAATTTTTTACCTAACCATCATCATTTATGAGTCAGTAAAAGGTTAATGATACCTGACTAGTAGTGATGGGAATTCCATCTCTTTTAAGAGAGCCGGTTGTCAGGGCTTGGCTCTCATAAAAGAGCCAGCTCTTTTGGCTCCCAAATGGCTCCTCAGATTTTGTACAAAACATACTTTCTATCAAATTTGTGTGTGTGTGTGTGTGTGTGTGTGTGTGTGTGTGTGTGTGTGTGTGTGTGTGTGTGTGTGTCTGTAACCCCCGCTCCTGCTGCTCAGGGCGTACACACTGAAGCCACCACACATCATGTAGTTGACCAATCACTTGCGGTTTGAACGGAAAAAAAGTCTAGAAAAAACAACAACAACAACAAAAAAAACCCCCAAAGCGGCTCTCACTCTAGCTCCCAGGCAGGAGGCTCCGATCATTCACTTCAAAGAGAGGCTCTGACAGCCGTCACATCACTACTGACTAGTGTCATCTTCGTCAGCTGTCTTTCTCTTCTTAGAGAAATATTTGAAATCTGAATCATCTGAAAATGCAGTTAGCAGTTATATCATGGCATGTAGATATTAGCTTAATGCTATCAATTAGTTTACTCACGTTAGCGACACTGAGTTGGCACCGGGCCCAATTAACTTAAGCTACTGATATGTTACGTAACGTTAGCTGGCCATCAATATTTTGTGAATGTCTATTTAACTTGTAAAATCTGTTAGGAGTTATCTTAAGCTAATAAATTTACCTTTTCTCCGGTAAGTCGCTGCCCTATTTTCCAAGATGACACTCCTGACTCTCTGACCTGGTTCCTGGGTGCTTGACGTGATGTCACTTTCAAGGCCGCGCTCTTGTGAATGATTAACATTGGACTCTGCTGTGAAGGTGGAGACATGCGGCGGTGGTGTATTTACAACAATTAAAAAAAAAAATTAAAAATTAAAAAAAAAATTTGAAGGAGCGGGGGCTAGGATTTAGGAATGTTCTGCTTTCGGTTCAAGCAAAGACACTGCTGCTATGGAATTAAAATGTTACTAAATTACTGAAAAAACACTGATTTTGAGTTTGTGAGTTTGTGTTCCGTTGAAAAATGCTTGACTTGATGTGCAAGAAGTAAGCGACAATCATAATTATCTCTGAGTTATGTTGAGAGTGTTTGTCACTTAATAATATTATTTAAACATATTGACTGTTTAGTTTATTTACATTTGGTCTTTGCATATTTATGTTTGATACTGGTGACTCACAACCATAATTTGATTAGTTGTAATTTGATGTTGATGGGCAGCATAAGGAATATTACATTTTGAGAAAACAGGAATTGGTATCAGTATGGCATGATTTGGTTTGTACAGTTTTTTTTGTTGTTGTTTTTTGTTTTGTTTTTTTTTACTCTGTCCTCATTTGTTAAAGCTCCTATGATATTGCTTGAGATGATTTGGTACCATAGATAGGTTTTGGAAATAATTCTACTTTAAAGTGATGATGTTTAGCTTGTGAAATAATATGTGTATTTTTCTTTGTTCCTTTAAAGGTTATAATCCTAATTACTCTTACTTAACTGGAATGTAATGAAGTGGATGTGAATTGACTCTCAATGTGGATTAAAATAAGAGAAAGAGTGAGTTGTCCCGTGCGTCCTTTAAAGTTGACCAGGCTGTTTCAAGTTTGGGCAGGAACTGAACAATCCATACATAACTTGACACCCATGATGAGAGACGGGAGACATGGCTTATATCTCCTCTTCTTCATAAACCTCTGTTGTCTCAACCCAGCTCTTTTCCTTCACTTTTTCTGTCCACCCCTGCATCCTCTGTGTGTTTTCCTCCAGATTTCAGCAGGGATCTCTGATATTCTGGCTGACAAGCTGGCCGGCCTCAGCGCGATCAGCTGACCTCTGGAGTAAACATCGGTGCTGTGTCCCAGTGAGGACTGTAACGGGCTAATGGAGGACCCAATTACAGTGCCGGCCAATTTACTGGGAACACAGGACAACGGACACCTGGAGCAACAATGTGCCGTACTGAGCAGAGAGCCAGCTCAGAAGGAGTTAGTGTGAGGAGAGCGGATTGAACGTGGAAATCACTGACAGATTTCAGCAAGGTCAAAATCACTCTTGGAAGGAGGAATGTGCTCTTTGTAACCGCTGAGGCGGTAAGATCTGCACACCCGCAGACACAGGGCTAGGACAGAAGGAGTAGTCAGTAAGAGGTGAGGTCGGATACCGGAGATCAAACTGGAGAAGAACACTGGGAAGTCTGGCATGGCGCAAAGACAATCGGGCAAATGGGAAGAATGACAGCGTGGCTTAAATACCCTCCAGATGAACCTAATAGGCTAGGTGTGCAGATAGACAGGTATGGGGCATGGCTGAAGAGCTGCAGCACAGGTAAGTGCTATGCAGGACTGTGACAGAGGACACTGGTTATGACGCAAAGGCTGAGAAGGCAGACCACTCCACACAACAGATAAGTAAAAATGCATCCATTGACATGCAAAACATCGGACAGATCAGGACAGGCACACACTTGAACTAGACTGGTTATACTGGTCACACAATCAATGTGCTGCGTCAGTAACTTTGTCTAATCCATCTTCTCAAAGTCTGCTCAGGGTACCATACTTCAACCCCCATGTTTCACTGGTCAAACCCAAAAGTAAAAGGTGGAAGGACTTAGGACCTTGAATAAAAGCATGCAATGAGGCCTCCTGGTGGGGAAAAACATCAGATCCTGATGTGGATTTCCACCCGCATCTAAAGGTGCACCGAAAAAGGTTTTCTGCTGTAATAACCGTGGTAGGGACTGTTGAGCTCATTCCAGAAACAGATTCCAAAGAGACACAGAGGTAAAAGATTCTGATTCATTCTCCAGCAATGACATTTTCAAAAAGACATCTCTGAAATTCCTGAGTTAAATCAGGTACCATCATGTTTGTGGATGAAACACAAATATGATGTAGGAGTGATTAAAAATGGTGAACTGGTTGTGATCGCACCAAAATCCAGGCCAAGCAAAAATCAATATCCTTTGAAAAAAAGAAAAGAAAAGAAAAGAAAAGAAAAGGAAGAAAAAAAAAGACACGGTTGAGGGTATCAAATCAGTGTTTTGTGTTCAGAATTTGCTCTCCCACAAAAGAAGCGGGATATGTTGGTTATCCTGGCTCAACTTATCTGTGATCCAGCTGCACAAAAGCAGGATAGCGGAAAGTGGGATATGTTATGGGATAAGTTAGGATGGAGATTTATTCTGTGGAGCTAGCCTGCTCCAGACCAGGCTAAGTTCCAGGATCTATTTAATCTCATCCCTTATCCCAGTCAGCAGTTATCACAAACAGAAACCAATAGTTATTCCACTGACCACTACACATTGTTATCACATTCAACTAGATCCACTGTCATTATTTAAACATTAACACAAAACATAAGCATCATTAATTTCAATTTCAATTAATTTCATTAATTTCAATCATTGTAGATAAATGGTGATTTTAGATGATGCTGCAATCATCAGATGGACAGTTTCCCATAGACTATATATAAAATACACATCCGATATAAATATAAATACACATCAGAGAGAAACATGATGTTCCTTTATTGAATAAGGATAAATCAAAGCATCAGTTCTTTTCCAAACTGAAGTCACACAGTGACTCTACAAGATAGAAAGCACAGAATCAAAGCATATTATACAGCACAAGAATAAACACACATCCAACAGTCTGTATATAATACACCTCACATGTCTGCACACTGAAATAAATGCAGGACAAATCCGTACACAACAAATGAACAGACAAATGAACGGATGCAGTAGCCTGCAAGCTTGTATACAGCACAAACATAAGAGGCCAAATCAATCTAACTTGATAAGATAAGATCAACTTTATTCATCCCAAAGTGAAATTATGTAAGGGATAAAGCTCGACGAGGTGTCCATTATCAGAAATGAATGGACAACATGGAGGCGTGAACCATCCAACATGAAGCGGAGGACGGTTGCTTCCACTTCCGTTTTTATATTATCCACCATCAAGCAAGTAAGTTATTAAGTAAGTAAGGTAAGCAAGTTTCTGTTGCCACGGTTACCAACTAGCGTTTGAGCCAGCGCAATAATTTAGAACAATCAGGCTATTTGACCAGAACTTTTTTTTATAGGTGTTCTACAATACTTTTTAATGGACACCCTGCAAACAATCAGAATTGAGTATTCACTCAGACCATGGTATAACAAGGACTTATACAGTCTGATGGAGTTACATTTACATAATTTCACTTACAATTTCAATGGATTCATAATCAGAGTACAACTACGTTTTTGGAGATGTTAATCAACTATTTGGATTGTAATTGTGATGGTTTCAGCAGAGCAGTGAGTGGGCATTTGTGCGCTACTTATGCATTCAGGCAGTCTGCAATACTTTGCCATGCTTTCTCTAGTTGTTTTATAACTGTGGTGCTGTTGCCTTTCTTTTTAAGTTGGTCCTTCACCTCCTCGTAAGCCTCCATGAGGACTTCTGCCTCCGACGGTGAAAAGTATGGCGCTCTAGTTGCCATGGTGAATCTGTGATCGATGGCGGGGTCTATTTAAGGAAGCCACGCGCACATACTTATCCAGGATAGGTTTCACCTGGCTTGTTGAATCCGTGTCTGCTCATCCTGGCTTGGTCTTTGTGCAACCAATTAAGCCTGGACGCTCATGTTTTGGATTGGTTGAACTCACTTATCCTGGATGTCTTAATCCTACTTTTGTGCAACGGGCCCCAGTTTGTTAAAGCTTCAGTTTGTTTCTAAACAAGTTGGGTTGTGGTCACAGCAGAGGGCAAAACCCTGTCACCCACACCCAAAGTTAATTCAAAACATCCCACAGCCTGAAACAAAAAAAAACACCTTATGAGTTTATTAGGAATGACGTCATATTGCAGACAATGGATCCCAAACTATGCAGAAATTGAGGCACCATGAAGCACTCTCACTCATGGAAAAGGCCTCATAGCAAAAGACAAAGTCATATGGATACCTTAGGTTTGTGGATTTGAAATTGACATTGCAATCTGCTCCGACATTAGGCCCTTCCGGATTGCATCAAACCATTAACACAGACTGTTGATGAATGGGATGGGTACATGATGTCAATATTGACACGAGACCATGGGGGACGACAGACACCTGTAGCCTATTTTACAGCAAACTTGACTCAGTTGCTGCAGGACTCCCTACATGTCTCAGAGTTGTGGCAGCTGTGGAAAAGCTGTGACAGCATCATGTGACATTGTAGGCTATGCTGATCTCACTCTACTGGTACCACATGCTGTTTCAATGATTTTGCTTGAACAGAAAACCTCTCACCTGTCAACAACAAGCTCAGGTGCAACACAATTCTGCTTGACATGCCTAATTACTGTTAAAAGATAAAATGTCCTCAACACTGCAACCTTTCACCCTACACCAGATGATGGACAACCACAGACAGAGAGAGAGACAGACAGACAGACAGACAGACAGACAGACAGACAGACAGACAGACAGACAGACAGACAGACATGCAGTCATAGAGAGAGAGAGAGAGAGACAGACATGCAATCACAGTAACAGTGACAGTGGATGTAATAACAGCAGTAGCAGTTGCAGTGGATGTCAGGCAGGGCCAAGGCAGGAGACGCAGCTGCAATCCACAATCCAGATTCAGCCACTGTCCATGGGAACCTGCAAGACGACAAAGCACAGAGACTCCGGGGAAGGAGCTAAGTTAGTAACACGCCGTGGTAGGACATGAGAGCGTGCGGATGGAGAGGGACAGAAGGACAGAGGAGCCCGGTGTATCTTTGGATGTCCCCCGACAATCTAATCCTATAGCAGCATAACTAGGGGCTGGTCCAGGACAAGCCTGAGCCAGCCCTAACTATAAGCTTTATCAAAAAGGAAAGTTTTAAGCCTACTCTTAAATGTAGAGACAGTGTCTGCCTCCCGGACAAAGACTGGAAGATGGTTCCACAGGAGAGGAGCTTGATAGCTAAATGCTCTGACTCCTGTTCTGCTTTTTGAGACTTTAGGAACCATAAGTAGACCTGCATTCTGGGAACGCAGTGTTCGAGTAGGGCAATAAGGTACTATGAGCTCTTTAAGATAAGAAGGTGCCTGGCCATTTATGGCTTTGTAAGTAAGGAGGAGAATTTTAAACTCTATATAACTGTAGCATGTTCCCCCAGACCTGATCAATGATGATTTTGTTTCACAGGGAAATGCCAGAGCGGATGCTGCAGCTAAGGCAGCAGCACAACTAACAATACTAAAAACACCTCACAATGTCTTGCCATTTCTAAACCACCATTGACACAGCTGATTTGCAGGACCTACAGGCCAGAGCCAGCCATGAAGAGAGGCTGATATGGAAAAAAGCAGGATGCTCTTTTTCTAACAAAGGGTGGTATGACCAAATGGTAAACAATGTTTGCCCAAATACTTCTTTCCTCATTATGCTAAGTTGACACATGGAAAGGATCATGTGTCCAAAGGTGGTAAGATGAGTGAAATACTGAGGTATTGGTTCACAAAGGGTTTCTCTAACTTCTCCCAAAAGATTTTGTCAAAGTTGTGTGATCTGTGCCACTAACAATGCAAGCAGAGGCATGCAGTGCTCATCCACCACCACAAAAACCTTTGATCAATTACAAATGGACTTCATTGAGCTAACACCTAGTGAAGGAAAGAAATACTGTCTGGTTTTTGATGACATGTTATACAAGTGGGTGGAGGCGTTTCCCACCTCTAAGCAAGATTCAGCAGCAGTAGCAAAAGCTCTAATCAGAGGAATAATTACCAGATAGGGAATTCCAGGTAAGATCTCGTCTGACAATGGTACACCATTCGTGAGCACGGCCCTGAAGAGCATTGGTTAGTATTTTTGGCATTTAAATGAGGCAACATTGTGCTTATCACCCGGCAAGTGTCCCTTTTTTGCTTTGGCATCTTATGAAAACCATCAGATCCTGAGGTCCCCTGACACGGCAGAGGGACATAGACCAACTAAGCATCAGTGCAGATCAGTCTGAGTAGAAGTAGGTCTTGGCAAAATAGCCAAGACCCACTTGCCTTCAACCAATATATATTATTTATTAAGACTTCTATCCGACGTTTAACACAAGAATGATAAATGTATATCCAAAAAGAAGCGGCATAACATTATTCACATGTGTCACATGTAGAATTGCTTGGGTCATTTTTTGAAAATTGTAGGTTAATATTTAAGGTTACGTCAAATAAATCAAGCCAGGCTAAGTTTTCCAGTAACTAACAGACATTAGCATAAATTAGCTAATGTAGGCTCCTTGGAAGTAGCTGTAAATCACAAGTAACCCTGGGGTTGTAATATGAGCAAAATGTACAACATGACATTACCTGTTGACTGTGTGGGATGGTATGACACCGGAGACAGTGGGTGGTAGGGGGTTGCCCGTGCTCTTGCCTGTTTTGTTAACTTCCGTTGAATAGAATAGGTACTGTAATATTCTTTTCTCATAAAATTCCAAGTTTATTCTTGAAAAATTATGACTTCATTCTTGTAACATTAACACGCGTACAATTACGTCTTATTCTCGTAAAATTCCGACTTTATTCTCCAAGTCTCACAAAATATTGTGTCTCTCCAATATAGCATTGCATACTGGGACTTGGAACTGATACACTGTCCAACCCTGAACCTAAACTCTTGCAAAATAGGAACACAAGGCATTTCAAATGTCCCAGCCAACATTAGTCTGATTCTGCTGTGCTGCGTCATTCTCATCTTCACCCTGACCAGCCTCCTCATCCATTTGAAAAACTCCTCCCCAACCCTTTGAAAAATGGTGACTTCCCCATCAAAATATACATTATATAATTCACAAAAATGATGAAGCTTACAGCATACATTATTTATCTCCTGTCAAAAGGGATGTGGCTGTCATTTGTCTTGATAGGCACCTCCACCTTCCCTTGAGCCTCCCAAATGCTCCCTCCACTGTCATTAAGGCCATACTGAGCCAGTGGTTGAACTGGACTTGTTCTGCTATAATGCCTCTTCCCTCAGTAAACGCTTCGTGTGGCAAGGGAAGAGAGGGTACACAGAATCCCTCAGGAGGAATAGAGGTACATCCACCCCTCCAATCTATTCAGGCAACAAAGTTCCACCTTGGCCTCAGTAGTATAATCAGAATCAGAATCAGAGATCCTTTATCAATCCCTAAGGGGAAATTGTTTTAGTTGCAGTACTCCTTACAGGAATGGAATTAGAATAAAATTAGAAAAGAAAGAAAAGAGAGAGAGAACTATATATATAAAAAGCAAATATAAAAACAAAAATTTATATTGAGAATATATATATATAAAACAAAATATACCACAAAATATAGACAGAATATAAAACAATATATATATATAATGAGAAAAAATAAACAGTCTATACAAACGGGTGTGCGAAGTATGTGCAAAGTAATACATACAGATGTGCAAAGTATTACAAATGAATGTGCAAGTAACAGATGTGCAAAGTTTAGTCAAATATGTAACAGATGAGTGAAAAGTCCAAGGGCCATTCAGAGGGAGGAGTTGTACAGGTTGATGGCCACAGGCAGGAATAATTTCCTGTAGCGCTCAGTCCTGAGTTTAGGTGGTATGAGTCTCTCACTGAATGTCCTCCTCTGCCTGGCCAGTACATCATGAAGTGGGTGTGAGATGCTGTCCACGATAGTCCGTAGTTTATCAGCATTCTCCTCTCTGACACCACCGTCAGAGAGTCACACTCCATCCCCACAACATCTCTGGCCTTGTGGATCAGTTTGTTGAGTCTGTTGGCGTCTGCCATTCTCAGCCTGCTGCCCCAGCATGCAACAGCATAGAGAATAGCACTTGCCACCACAGACTCATAGAAAATCCTGAGCATAGTGAGTCGCCTTAGGAAGTAGAGACGACTCTGGCCCTTCCTGTAGAGATCGTCAATGTTCTTTGCCCAGTCCAGTTTATTTAGTGAGAAGGAGTATAGTGAGGAGAAGGAAAAGGAAGGGGGGGAGTGGGGAGTGGTTGATGATGGTCATCCAGGACAGACAACAGAGGAGTCAGAGGGGGGATGAGCCAGGCCTGAAGTGTCAAATCTATTAAAAAACAGATTCAGTTCATTTGCCTTGTCAACGCTACCATCAACTCCTCTGCTGCTTGTCCTGAAGCCAGTGATGGTCCTCATATCACTCCAGACCAGGGGCGGAGCTACGGGTGGGCGTGATTGACAGCTTGCCCGCCCAGTCAGAAATTCAAATAAAGAAAAAAAATTAAATAAAACGATTTTCACAGTTATGTCCCATATTATTAAAAACTCACTTGTTTGGGTCTCTGGTGCTGCCACACACATACAAAGTGTGAAACAAGACCGTCCGTGCTTTTTTGAGTGAGATACAGATTTCTGTAAGCACCCTGCCTGCAGCTTCCACACAAGCCCTTTGAATTCGGCGCTCGGTCTCTCTCCACCCAGCGCCACCTTCCCACAGATCCACTGTTAGGTTATCGAAAGCACTGTGTTATGAATCATGTCCAGGCGTTGTTCTGTTATTGGCTGTAAAGAGGAGCACAAATCATTCCATCGCCTCCCAGCCGCAGAGGACAGAAGAGCACCATGGATTGAATTCATTTTTCAAGGCATGGAGGTGCATGCCATGAACTCTTTTTTTGTTTTTTTTTCCATTAATAGTAAAGATGCATAAACTGCGTTCAGATGTGTTTCCTCCACTCCAGCCACCCACTTCGTTCGTGTCAGACAAGACGATTTCTCTTCCTTCCTTCAAACTCCATTTAAACCGCATGTAAACTGCAACAGCCCAGTTTAATAGTAATAATAATAATGATAATAATAATAATCAGGGATTACGCCTCAAACCTCCTATTACTGTAGGTAGGTGCTGAACACTTTCTAGCGTAACACAGTAGTGATGTGTCAGTCGTGTGTCGGTTTGAAGTAGACGATTGGAGCCAGAGAGTGAGCCGCTTTGGGGTTTTTTTTGTTCTGTTTTCGTATTTTTCTCGACTTTTTTCCGTTCAAGCCGCACGTGATTGGTCACATACTTGATGTGTGGTGGTTTCAGTGTGTGTGTGCGCAATAAAGTGCTTGTGCGTGCGCTCATGCACACACACCTTATCAATTTTGGCGAAGTGGTGATCAGGCTTGCCCAGACTTAATCCATGCCCGCCCATCTGTCACGTTTTGCATCCGCCACTGCTCCAGACCTCTCTCAAATTGTTCTGCTGGAGTTTTCACTCCAGCTTCCTCCCGTATTTCTCCTTAGCCTCACTGATTCTCACCTTCAGTTCCTTCTGTATCGTTTTCACCTCCTCCCTGTTGCCAGCTCTGAAAGCCCTCTTCTTCTCGTTGAGGATGTTTTTGATGTCCTTTGTCACCCACGGCTTGTTATTTGGATAACAATGGACAGTCCTGGCTGGGACAGTGGAGTCCACACAGAAGGTGATATAGTCCGTGATGCACTGTGAGCCCGTCAATGTCCTCCTGGCAGAGAGGGGGATGTAAACAGCAAGGATGATGGCATGGAAAAACTCCCTGGGCAAATAATATGGCCTGAGCCCAACAGCCAATGTCCGGGCAACAAATACGTTCCTTGATGGTAATGTGACCAGGATTACACCATGGTTGTAGACTAGAACAGCGAGCTCCCCTCCTTTACGCTTATCGCTCTGGGTGCAATCCTGGTCGGCTCGAACAGTCTGAAAGCCACTGATGGAGACGTTGTCGTCGGATATGTCCTGATGCAACCATGTTTCCGAAAAACAAATCAGGCTGCACTTTCAGTACTCCCTTTGACTCCTGGCGAGTGCTGTTAGCTCGTCCACCTTGTTTGCCAGCGACCTCACATTGCCCATGATGAGAGAGGGGAGACATGGCTTATATCTCCTCTTCTCGATAAGCCTCTGTTGTCTCGACCCAGCTCTTTTCCTCCACTGTATCCTCTGTGTGTTTTCCTCCAGATTTCAGAGGGGATCTCTGATGTTCTGGCTGACAAGCCGGCTGGCCTCAGTGCCTACAACATGGGTTGAGGATGGGAGTAGGGGTGGGGGGTGGGGTTTAATCTTGTGCAGGCATATAGTTGTTGAAATAATCCATGAATAGTTGCCACACCTTATAGATTTTTACAGTACAGCCTCAAGACGAGTACCTCAGTCTCTCCAACTTTAAATGGACCATTACTTCCTCAAGCCAGCATGTATGTGTTGGAGGCTTAGCCCTCTTATAATATCGCTATTACTGTGTTAGGGCTAATCTCTTTCTTACAAACATAAGAAATGGTGTCAAAGATGGGTAACCAGAAAAAGCTCAGCTTTAAGCAAGACCAAAACATGTGACTGAGGGTGGCCTCGGTCTGGTGACATCTTTCACAGTTTGGGTCAGTATTTGGATAGAGCTTAGCTAGTCTGCTCTGGCAAAAATGCATTCTGTGGAATATTTTGAACTGAATCAGACCATGTCTAATACAGACAGAGGATGCATTCACCCTACTCATTGCCAGTTGCCAGGTCACATCTGCAGGTTAAGATCCTCCTTCCATTTAGCCTTTATATGGTGAAGGGAGGCAGGGGCTACAGTTTGGATTGTGTCGTATACGAATAAGACAAAGCCTTTTATTTGTGGATCCCTGTTAACTTAATTGTCAACCCAATCCTCTTCTATGGGAGTTAAGGAAGGTGAGAAGCGTGTCTTGATGAAGTGTCAAACCTGCAGATACCTAAAAAAATGACTATTTGAAATATTGTGATGCACCTTTAAATGTTCAAATGAAATAAAAGTACCATCTTTAAAGAGGTCCCTAACACATGTGAAGCCTTTACCTTTCCATAGCTTAAATGCTGGATCAATGAGAGAGGGAGGGAAGTAGGGGTTTGCTAGAATAGGACTTGACAAAAGCGGTTTCTTGTGTTTACAATGGACTCTAAATTGTCACCAAATTCTGAGGGAGCCCCCAATTACTGAATTATTTGTTTGATGCCACTTACTAAACATCATGCAGTGATGGTAAATGGATTGTATTTTTATCGCACTTTTCGAGTCTAAAGACTTCTCAAAGCGCTTTTACAACTCAAGTCTGCATTCAGCCATTCACCCACACATTCATACCGCAGTTAAACTACCTGCTCGTTGCGGGCGTTATCCGCTGACACACCGATGGCATATTGTGGTCAGCTTTGGGTCCAAGCATGTGGACTGCCGAGTCAGGGGTTGAACCACCAACCTTATGATAGGTGGACAACCGCTCTACTCCAGATGATCCACCACACCTTGCAGCAGCACAGAAAAGAAGCTTTTGTGGTTGAAGTAGTCAGCAGTTGTATCACTTGGAGCATCCTAATATGAGTAACATATATTGCTCCAGCAACTTGCGGAAAGTGTCATTTGTTCCAGCTAAGGTAATATGGAATATCCATAATAGGGAATAGTTCAAGGAGTAGAAAGAAAAAAACATGTGACACTGGGGGTATTAAAATGCCCCATTAGAAGGGACATCTTCGGGATTTGGCGAGTCACTACCTTGGTTCACTTGTGGACATTGTGTTGCTCATCAACTTGTCCTTAATGCTTTAAGCCGGCAGTAAATATTTCTGCATAAGACATCTAAAGTCTCATGGTGAACTCCTTCCATCAGCTCACAAGAATTTCCACCACATGTATGAAACAGATACTGATAACTTTAACTTTTTCAGAAATCTTTATTGCCTTGCCAGTTTTTTTTTTTTTTTTTTTTTTCTGGGGATTTCAGTTGTGCACTCCAATCAGAGCTGGATAGGTCCACTGAGATTGACAACCTTAACCTGCAGAAAAAAAGCTACTGAAATGTTATAAAAGACTAACTTGGTCAGTGTGTGGAGAAGTAAGAACCACAGCAAGCTAACATTTTTCTTTTACTCCAGTACCAACTCGTTTTTCCTGAAGTGATTGTTTTTTAATCTCAGGCAACTTCCATCCATCGATTTTCTATACTGCCCATCCTTTCCGGGGTTGAGCAGGTGCTGGAGCCTATCCCAGCCATCAACGGGAGAGAGGCGGGGTACACCCTGGACCAGTCGCCAGTCGATTGCAGGGCCTCAGGCAACTTAATATCCAACATTACAAGATGTTGGTATGATGTCATAACAATCTCAGACAATGCTTCAGTTTCATACCTTTTTCCCCAGCTTTTTTCTCCTCCAGACAGCTTGACTTAGGGATAGTTTATTGGAGCACAAATAGATTTTTCTTTAGAAAATAGCACTGACCAGACATCTGCAGCTGTAAGAGCCCTAATCTTTACAAGCTTTCTTCCCTTTTTTTTTTTTTATTTAACTTTTTATTTATTTTACTTTTTTTTTTTTTTTTTTTTTTTGGTATGCAAAATGGTATCGACAATGTCCAGCCACTGTACTCCACTTTTCAGCCAGTTTCTCGTTATGGCCTTTTTACATGCCAAGATCAATATTTTGAAAAGAGTCAAACCCAGGTACATTGTCTGAGGGTCCCTGCGTATCCTGTTGGAAAAAACCTCTCCCAGAATTTGAGTCACTCTGTCCCAGAACCTTGCAGCTGGAACTGCAAGGGAGAGGGGTCAGTTACAGGGCAGTTCTGCTACAGGTTACAAAATAATACCACTTTTTTAAATTCTAACAGCAAAGAATGAGAGGCTCTACTTCCCAATTTTAATTCCCACTAACAAAATGAGCCCAGCTAATTACAGATGCATTTAAAAATGCCATTCTTGCAATTTCTTTTTTCAATTGTTAAAGAAAAGCTCCAAAAACAAATATCCATGACTTAGCTTTTCCTTGTTATTTTTGCCATATGACAGAGGTAGACCACAATTACCAAATCTTATATGCATGCAATACAATTTATCATCTCTGTTTTATTGTATGTGGGAGTGCCCACGGATAATGTGTTTTTGGAAAAAGGTGCTGATCAGAATACTGGTAAAGATGTGCCCTTTTATCCTAAATTATATATTCTTAATGTTTACTCAGATGATTTTGTAACTTCAAACAAATTAATGTAATAATTTGTTTTAAGTTAATCAATTAATGTTGCATTTCCTAGTTCTGGTAGAAGCAACCTGGGGAATTACCCAGGAGCTGAATGACTTTTTACTTTGCTCTTGGAAAGATAAACTTTCACAAAAAAACAAACTTGAAAATTTTGAATGTTTTTCACTATTTCCTAAAGAATAATGACATAAAGAATGATGGATGGAATAATGAACTGATCTCACTGCCAATTGGGCTGTGTTTTTTTTATTTATTTTTTTTATTTTATTTTCATATATGCATGTTTGTTGTTGTTCATCTTATTGTCTTCTTTCTTGTAAAAGACAATAAAGAGAAAAAAAAATCTTGTAACATATGATACTATAACAATGTCAAGAACCTTTATTTTGGATAATGAATACTTTTTTATTTTGATACTTTAAGCACATTTTCAAGTAACTGTCCTTGATAATAATACTTTTATTAAATAAAAGATTTAATAAAAGTACTTCCTACATCACTTCCTCCATCACTGGTTCCCTTGTAGAGTTCAGGGGCTTTCAATCAGCAGCTTAATAAACATTATTCAGTTTCATTATTCAAAATTCCCATTTTGCATTGCTGCATGCAAAACTGGACTAGCCAGCATTATAACACACTGACAAATAAGAATTAGTACACACATCAGAAGGTTTACTTTTCACCTTACAGACACCCACAATAATCCCATTTTGCTAAATATCCAGTGATTGAAAGCAGGTAAGTACACATATGAGAGCACTTAAAGGCAGTTTTGAGAACTTTACACAAGTATGTTATGTCGTTACTTCCACTTCATTACATTGCATTTCAAGGAAACTTTGTACATTTTACCCCACTTTGTTTATCTGACATCTAGTTTCTGGTTACTTCATAAATAAAATTAGTAATTATAAACAAATGGTGAGCATGATTGTTATTGATTTGACTACATAACAGAATTTTTATTTTAAATTTGTTTACTGCCACCAGATACAATAGCGGAATGCGTCTTTCACATAAATGCCCTCAGTTTTACTTAAGCAACATTTTGAATACAGGACTTGTAGCCTGTAGTGGAGTGTTTTCATATTGCTTCTTTTACTTAAGGTACTGAATACTATTTCTGCCACAGCAAACAGTCACCAGCCACCTATAACTATTGGAAACCACTTCATGCCTTTGTGTCGAATCAATTTTTGCATGCATCATGCCTAAAACCCTAAACTGGGCTTTTCGCACCAGTCCATGTTCCAGATTTAAGGGGGTTCGGTTCTGTGTAATATTTAAGGATGAAAATATTCAGCATGTCAAATTCCACATATTGTCAATAGGATCTGTAGTAAATGGGATTCAAAGTGGAAGGGATTAATGTGGACCAAAAACTGTATCAAAACAGTTCAACAGGGAAGTTGAAGTTTTTACCCCGGAAATGTGAAATCATATCTCAAGATCCACGTACTGGCTTTTTCAGGAACTATCAGCTGCATTTCATAATGTTGGAATCTTACAGAGGAAGACTGTGAGATGCTGTTAAAAGCTGCAGAAATTTTTTGTTAATCATTGGAGCGACTGTATAACCATGACATTAAGCAACGTACCTTTGTACCACTGGTTAAATTGCGTGATCAAGAGCTGATTCTACCAAATTGTGCAAATCTCAAACACATGTAACATCCACTTGACTACCAGGCAGACAGTGAGGCCAAATCATTAGCCATCTTTATTATGAAACAAAATTGGGACCAGATCACACAGTTGTTACATGGTGGTTTATTTGGCCACTGCAGTCCCTTTGCATGTCCTGACACATCCCTGGATAGCCAGCCCTCTTCCAGCTGCCTTCAAGGTGCATGTTTCTTGAACCACCTTCAGGAGCTGAGCTTCATTCCAGCTGTGTGTATCCTTCTCCAGCTTTTTCTTCCTCCCTCCCAACATGTTAGGTCCCGTTCAGCTGGGCTGACAGTTGATCTGTTACTGGAATCTGTCTCAGTGTGGTGAAGAGCTCCATTTCTAGTATGACAGGTGGTTATACTGGGGTGCCAAATATTACGACATCTGGAAGATTTAAATTAAGCAAACAAGTTCTTCCCACATTTTAAATTTTTTTATATCAAGTATCAATCAATCAATCAATCAAAGTGGAGAAATCAAATCATCATCTGTAAGGAAAATAAAATCACAAAAGCCATTTGTCATGGAGGTAACTTTTAACAGCAGTCTGAGAGTGCAACTCATTTGTGTTGCAAGAACCCAACAAAGTACAACTGAGAAAATATGGGGACAGTGCTGTTCAGTTGGTCTTTAAGGGCCTGCTGATCATCGCTACATGTTAGAAAACCCATTGTTTTAACGCTCAAAAATGGTCTGTAGCATTTTCAGCAATAACAATTCAATTCATGTATGGCCTGCCAATGTTTGTTCCTGGGTGGGTGGGGAAGAAGATGAGAGGGATTGTCACACCAAGTACAGTGCAAGTCTAGAAGCAGTGGAAGTGAGTAGGAGAAACAACAACATACCTTCTGGTCCTACATACAGCTTCTCTTCTGTCACATTTTGTTTTTATTTTAGCTTACAAGATTATTGATGATGGGAAAAAGAAATAAAGTAATTATTTATTTGCCTGCTCTGCCAAAAATAAAATACTTCAGAAAAACTATATCTAAGTGAGGTCTATTTAACACAAGAGCTGTTTAAAAAGACAAAAAGCCAACAGAAAATTAACAAATTAAGTATTAAGTAAGTTGAGTATTTCCTTCTAACTTTTCATCTGAACATGTTTCCATAGCATTTCTTATTCCATTTTTCACTTACAGAAAGAGTGGAAAGTTAGACATGATCTGGAGATTTATGGCCAAGAAGAAGCAGGAAGAGGACAGGGAGGAAGCTGTCTGATCCACAGAGAGTCCTGGATGAGGAGGGAAGCTGAGGCTGCTTCAGCCGTCTGTCTGGCTTCAGTTGGGCAGCTCTTGGGCTGCAGGGACAACTGGTATGAGGAAGAAGGGAGGAGTAAAGGAAGGAAGTGAGATAAGGAAGGTGCTGAGGGGTGGGGGAGAGCAGGGGGGCGAGAGGAAGATCAGCATTTGATCAGGCAGGTAAGATTGGGGGGAGGGGGGCTACTAGCTTGTCAGGTGATCAGTCCATTGGCCGCTTTTCCCCATGTTTCTTTGTAAACTCTTCAGCATTCTTCAAGAATTTTTTGCGGTCTTTTGAGTATTCTTCTGCTAGGTCTGCCCTCAGGGGATGTTCTGGCTGGGGGTCATTCACCAGTGCAATGAGGGACTGAATTACTGTAAGACACAGCCAAAAACAATCAAGTTAGTTATGAACAATGCTTTTCCTAAAAAGACTATTCCCTCTAGTTTCACAGCAGTATAGGATAAGATAAGACAGACTTTATTTATCCCACAACGGGGGAAATTCACGTGTTACAGCAGCAACAAGACAAGAAGTCAGAGAACAAGAAAACAAAAATATAAAATACCACGAATAAAAAATATTGCACAAATGTTATATACCTTATGGTAATTTACAATACATACAATACGTACACACTGATTTAAAAATGATGACTGCACATGAAAACAGAGGTTATAGTAACAACTTGCATTTGAGTGGATGTTTATTGTGCACTGTTATACAGTCTGATGGCTACGGGCAGGAATGACCTGTGGTAGCACTCCTTCCTGCACTGGGGATGTAAAAGTCTTGTGCTGAAGGAGCTGCTCAGGGTCCTCACAGTGTGGTGCAGGGGGTAGGAAGAGTTATCCATGATGGATGTCAACTTGGCTGACATCCTTCTGTCTGCCACCTCCTCGATGGAGTCCAGTGGGCATCCCAGGACAGAGCTGGCTCTCTTAACCAGTCTGTTCAGCCTCCTCCTGTCTCGGCCGTGCTGCCCCCTCCCCAGCACACTATGGCATAAAACACTGCAGAGGCCACCACAGTGTCATAGAAAGTCCGTAGTAGAGCCCTGCACACACCAAAGGACCTCAGTCTCCTCAGCAGGTGTAGGCAACTCTGGCCCTTCCTATACAGACCGTTAGTACTGTCTGTCCAGTCCAAATGAGTCCACCATGTCAATGTCCGAGCCCTGGATGTTCACCGGTGTGTGAGGGGAAGGTTTCCTTTCGGAAATCAATAACCATCTCCCTGGTCTTTGCCGGTGTTTCTGCTGACACCTGTCCACGAAATCCGTGATGACCCCCCTGTACTCCTGCTCATTCTCCTCTGACACACAGCCAACAATGGCACTGTCATCAGAGAATTTCTGCAGATGACAGAGGGTGGAGTTGTACATGAAGTCCGAGGTGTAGAGGGCGAAAAGGAACGGTGACAGCATTGTTCTGGGGGACCCCCGTGCTGCTGACTACCACATCTGACATACAGCTGTATAACCTCACGTACTGCGGTCTGCCAGTGAGATAGTCAATGGTCCACGCAGCCAGCTGTAGGTCCACACCAGCCACTTCCATTTTCCCTCGCAGCATTGACGGCTGGATGGTTTTGAAAGCACTGGAGAAGTCAAATAACATGACTCTCACAGTGCTCCCGGGGGATTCCAAGTGAGACAGGGCCCGTCTGTCACCTACCTGTAGCAGGTAGGTGACAGACCCCGATGCCCGGTGGTAAGCGAACTGCAGTGGGTCCAGTGCAGAGCTCAACTGGGTGCGGAGGTGGCCAAGGACAATCCTCTCCATGATCTTCATGTGGGAGGTCAGGGGGTCAGGGCGACAGGTCTGTAGTGGCTTGGTTCCTTGGGATGGGCTGTTTTTGGAACCAGCACCACGCAGGACGTCTTCCACAGGGCCTGGACTCTCTCCAGACTGAGACTCAGGTGGAACATGTACAGAACCACCTGACTGAGTTGGTCTGCACACTCCCTGAGTACCCTGGAGCTGATGGCATCAGGGCCTGTGGCTTTCCGGGCCTTTGTCTTCCTGAGCTCCCTCCTCACCTGGTCCATAGTGATGGAGAGGGGGGAGGTGGGTGACTGTGGGGGGTAGTACAGGGCTGTGGTGGGGCCCCAATGAGAGGGGGCTGGAGTGGGGGCAGAGTCAAATCTATTAAAAAACAAGTTTAACTCATTTGCCCAGGCCTGATCTCCAGTGGTGGCTTGTCCATCCCGAATTTTGCCATGGCCCAAGATATGTTTCAGACCTCTCCACACATGTTGGACATTGTTCTTCTCCAGGCGCTGCTCCAGTTTCTCCCTGTAGTTTTTCTTACACCTCCTGATATTATACTTCAGCTCCCGCTGTACTCTCTGCAGCTCCTCCTTGTCCCCTGAGATGAAGGCCCTCTTCTTCTCATTTAGCAGAGCCTTCAGTTCAGGGGTCACCCAGGGCTTGTTTTTCACACAGAAGTTGATATAGTCCGAGATGCAGTGAGTCAGACTGTCAATGTCCTCCCCATGAGAGCCGCACAGTATGTCCCAGTCGGTGGTGTTAAAACACCCTCAGTTGCTGACATGCCTCCTCAGTCCAGATCTTCACAGCCTTCCTCTGTGGAGACTGTCTATTCAGCCCTGATGTGTATTCTGGCTGCAGATGCTTTGTTGTCCCTTGTGTGGCAGTTTACATACTGTGTGAAGTTGGGGAGAGTGGCAGAGAGAGCGGCATGATTGTAGTCCCCAGAAATGAGAAAGAGGGCCTGTGGGTGCCTTGTCTGCAGCGTGGACAATGTGCTGTTGATGCACTCACAGGCAGCAGCAGCATCAGCCGACGGGGGGATGTACACTGTCAGTACAATAACATGTGCGAACTCCTGAGGAATGTAATACAGCCGAACACTGACTGCAAGAAGTTCAATGTCCCTGATACAGAGCTGCTCTTTAACAGTGATGTGGCTGGGGTTACACCATCTGTTGTTAAGAAACACACACAGTCCACCACCTTTCTTCTTACCACTCTCTGCCACTTTCCGGTCCCCATGGACTAGGGTAAATCTGTCTAAGGAGACAACAGAGTCCGGTGTGTCCTGGTTCAGCCATGTTTCCGAAAAACACGTAAGACTGCTCTCCCTGTACTCCTGCTGCAGCCTTATTAGCGCCGATAGTTTGTCCATCTTGTTGGAGAGAGAGCGGACGTTTCCCATGATAACAGCCGGTAAACATGGTTTATATCTCCGTCTTCTTTCCTGGCGCTTGAGACCACCTCTACAACCTCTTTGTTTCCTCCTAATCTCCGCTGGAATCTCTGGTTTCCCAGTGTGGAGCAGTCCAGTGTGTCTAAGGGCTAACAGCTGGTCCTGTGTGTAGACAATAGAGCCATGGCTGAAAGGGTCTCCCAAGGTAGACTCAAAAAATAACAGAAAAAAGAGCGCAAAAATTACAAAAGTGGAACCCCTACTTGCACATATCTATAATTTTAGAAAACAAGAAAGAACACAAGAAAAACACACAGAAATACAAAAAAAAATACTAAAGTGAGGAAAACAGAAGACAGAGCTGCTTGCTGCCACTCATGTGGCGCCATCTTGGATTTGGTATGTGCTGGAAGAAAGAGCAGTGGCAGCATGTGTAAAGTGGGCAGCAACGAGACAGTTAATAAAAGGACGATACCAGTTGTTTTGCACAATAAACTCAAATAATCCCAGGTATTTTCAACTTGTGTTTCAGAGGCCAGGTTATTCAAGTACCCACACTTAGGGATAGGAATCGAGAACCGGCTCCCAGTAGCTCAATTCCCTGGAATCGTTTGCCTGCCTGGTTAACGATTCTGCTTATCGATTCCGCCGACAACATCACGCACGCTGCATTGTTTTGGTTTAGAACGTAGTCGATATCGCGTCGAGGCAGAAACGCTCCAAAGTATGGCTATATTTCACGCGAAAAGTTTCCATTTCTTCAAAGGGGAGAAATACCTCCAACATGCTAAAACATTTGTCCACACAGCATGCAATTCATTTGCAGGAATGTCACATGTTTGATATGCTACTTAGCGATGCTTGTGAATCTAGTGGCAGAGCAAACACCAGGGCGTCATCTGTTATTAGTGCCAAAGGTAATGTTGAACTCTTACAAGCCGTGTCTGTTCTGTTAAGGTTAGTGTCATTTCACTGTGTAAAGTGCTTTATGCCATATGAATCATCTCCATGTCCATCAAATTTAGATGACGATGACTGCCAGAGTCAGGCTAGCTCAGATGCCAGCTCTCACACTGGCTCAGCGGCTACAGCGGGCACCGGCAAGTTTCGCGCACTTCTATCCACTCCTTTCACTGAGGCAGGGAAGAGTAAAATGACCTAGACGAGGATAAAAGAATGTCACAGAGCGGTCACTAGATTTGTGGTGAAAGGTTTGCACCCTTTTGCCACTGTAGATGCCCCTGAATTTTGGTAGGTTCATTCGTTGTATTTTATCTGGCATATATGTTCAAATGAAAATCAGAAATTTGAGTTCTGTCAGAGTTGCATGTTGTTATTTTAACCAGTGTAGTTCTGCTTCATTCATTACCCTACTAGCTCACCTACTTTTTAGGTTTGTTCTGACGTTACGTCACACATCATTTGTGCATTCTGTATATGTTATATTTTCTGTACAGAGATGACAATATAAAAGACAGTTAACAGAAAAAACCCATTTGTACTCTCATTTCCTCACCCAATGAGAATCAATAAGAGAATCGATAAGGAATCGGATCGATAAGCAAAATCGATAATGGAATCGGAATCGTTAAGTTCTTATCAATTCCCATCCTTACCCACACTTTTATAAAATGAGGCCATGAGGACAGGACTCTCCACAAGAAAGAGTCTGCTCTAGTCCTTTTTGTAGCGTGCCAAAGCGTTTCTGGTCCAGTCCATTTCGCTCTCCAGGTGGACATCCAAGTATCTGTACTCCAGTACTATCTCTATCCTCTCTCCCTTAATAGAAACTGGAGTTGTAGGAGTCCTGAATCTCCTCTGTTTTGCTGATGCTGAGCTGCAGGTAGTTCAGCTCACACCAGTCCACAAAACTGTCCACCACCACAGCTAACAGTTCAATGTCAGGGCTGTAAAAACGTTCCTTTGTGGTAATGTCACACACACACACACACACACACACACACACACACACACAGACAGACAGACAGAGACACACACACACACACACACACACACACACACACACACACACACACACACACACACACACACACACACACACACACACACACACACACACACACAGACAGAGATTGGTTACAGTTTTAAGGTTATGGTTAATTTTGTTTATTGAGTGTAAATATCTTTTTAACTTAAGTTTGTGATGGGTTTACTATTAATACTGTACATATTAATATTTCCCGGTGGTTCATAATAATAAAATAAATATAAAGATATTTGTAAGGTCCTAACATTTCAATGTTTTCTACATGAAAACATGGAATTTTACGTGTTTGGTCATCATTGTCTGGCAACATTTACAATGGTAAAGAAAGCCTGTTGTTACATTAGTAAAACTGTTTTTAAATCCTGCATGAGTGGATTATCTCAGATAGCATCAGTTATGTTGTCGAATAGAGACTACATACAAGTTTGATAAAATGTAGACAAATTGATCTGTTTTGGAGGAAAGCCTTACAGTTTCTTTCATCTCAGTAACCTGTGGACACATTATAGCCAAAAGGAAGGTTCCTGTAGTAATTACAGTAGTACAGTGCAGTTTTCTGAAACAAAAAGAAAAAACAAAAAAACAACAACAAAAAAAAAAACAAACAAAACACACAAGAAGTCCAAAATGATCATTTTGGTTATAAAATATTAAGTTTTGAGCTGAGCACAGCTCAGGCTGGGATAATCACAGCTGAGATAAGCTCCGATTTCCCTAAACAGATTCAGATTAATGGACACACATCAGTGTTGGATAGTGATACAAGTAGGGCAGCTTGTTATCAATTGTTTAGTGGGACATGACATGAACGGTTGATTCGAGGCTCTTAACTAACCATGAGTTGTGGGAACCTGTTACTAACAGATATCCACGTTACTCCTGCCACAGGTACTAAAACACACCTATACCATTACAGATGCTGTCTTTCTGAACTTCTCTCAGTTTACAGTTTTTCATTCTTTATCCCTTTTTATGGCACGGTGGTAACACTGTCGCCTCACAGCTAGAAGGTCCCGGATTCGATTCCTGCCTGGGGCGCTGTGGACCGTGGGGGCGTGTCGTCCACTAAGCCTTTGGTGCCTGCTGCCCTTTATGGGGCCTTTCTGTGTTGAGTTTGCATGTTCTCCTCGTGTTCACCTAGGGTATCCTCCATAAAAACCTCCCACAAAAAACATGCAAGAAGATCACCATCTGACCAATGGTGACAAAGGAACTGGGTCCCCAGGCAACGCTGTCGGCTGGCAGCCCATCGCTCCTGGTCTGCCATGGAGGGAGGACTTACCAGGATGGGATAAAAGCAGAGAAATAATTTTACCTAAGCAAGGCATGTGCAGTTTTGGACTCTGTAACTCAGCATGTTGAGTGTAGTGATTAATAAAGGATTTTATCTTCTTCTTTTTTCACTATTTGTAATCTGTAAACTTTTACCAGCTCATTCATTTTTTAACTCAGAAACTCCATTCAACCCACATCTTATTTCAACTTTTAAATCCCTTCATATTAATTACACATCACTTTTCCCAATTCCTCTTTTCCTTCTATATTCCTTCTTTTTTTTCAATGTCCATCGAAAATAAAGCCAGTGATTAAGGTTTGTGTCAGTCTTTCAACATCAAGCATTCACATCACACATTCTTCAGAAATCGCTTATTCTTGTATAGAAACAATATACTACTAAACAGAGATCGACCGACATGGATTTTTCAGGGCCGATGCCAATTATTAATAATCAAGTGAAACCGATAGCCGATATTTAGAACCGATATTCGCTTGAAGCAAAAATTAAAATTTTGGTGTCAAAATTTAGAGTAACAAAACATGGGATTAGAATGAATACAGCATACTGTTTGTTTGTTTTGTGTACACTAAAAAAAGACCTTAACTTTTTGTAAAACAACACAAACACAAAATCTTCTTTGAAATGCCTTTAAGTTTAATTTTTAATAAAAAGTGCAGGGGCCTTCCAGCAACATTTCTTAAAATTAACTCAAATGAATAAATAAATAAATAAAATAGCTCCCTGAATTTTTGAAACATCAACAAAATAAACTGAACTGAACTGTTCCGAAATTTGGGTCTGAGTTAGTACTCCCAATTCAGTAGCAGGAGACATGCCAGCGCCACAGTTTTCGTATCTTCGAGCTTGGAAAATTGTTTCATTACACACGTGAGTTGTAGATGCGATCAATTTATTGATTGAAAATAAAACACACTAAGAGTAATCTCCTCGACGTGTGCTCTCTGCCTCACTCATATCCCTGGACTTTACGAGTGATGAGCAAAAAGACAATCATTTAACACCAGTAGTTACATTGCTGCATCATAGTGTCTTGAGAGCATGAGCGCTATAGGAAAAGGCGACTGTACACAAAAAGGGACACGTTAGCGTGTAGTACTTATAAACTTATAGGCTATTATCACCTCCGGTTGATAAACCAGCGTTTGAGCCAGCGCAATAATTTAGAACAATCAGGCTATTTGACCGGAACTTTTGTTATAGGTGTCCTACAACACTTTTTAACGGACACCCTGCAGAATCGCATTCGGAATCGAGTATTCACCCAGACCATGGTAAGCCTTGTTGAAGTTGTGAACAGTTTCATCTCCAGAGCCAAACAGAGGAATTCAGCAGGTTTTCCCTCCCTTATACTTGCTATAGTCTACCTACCGGTATGTCGTTATGTCTTGTTTTTATTAAGTAAGGAACTTCAGGTCATGTTCACTTTGTTACGTCTTTTTTTACGTATGCTTGATCTGATTAGACAAGTAGGTCGGTGAAATGTCAAATCTGGGCTTGCATGTTATCACCGAAATTAATCATAAGGTTGTAGTATTTTTAAAACTTCATCATAGAGGGTTTTTATTGCAACTTCGACTGACTCTGTTGCCTTATCTCCGCTGGATCACCGGAGCAGTCATCTGCTTCTCCTTGTTTGTGTCGCTGCATGTAGAGGCTTCAGTGTCGATTGGCTGTCACTGACTCACTTGTGCCATGTAGCCAATCAGTGAGGGCTGTGGGCGGGACATTGTTACACAGCCAAGAACGGTGACTTCAAGCGGAGAGACAACTGCATCGGAGCCAACGGAGCGCGTTTTAAAATACATAAATTAATTTTAGCAGTTATCGGTGGAAAAAACGGCCGATGCCGATGATGGAAAAAATGACGAACATCGGCCGATAATTGGTCGATCCCTACTACTAAAGATGACTTTCCCAATCTTTAGTACTTCTTGTCCCACATACGATGGTACGATGGACTGCAGACTTCATTCAGCCATCCAAAAAAAAAAAAAAAAAAAAAAGAACAGAAAAAGTACTTTGGATACTTTTTTGGAATTAAATTGCAATTATAGAGCTGAGATAATCTGTAAAACCTCTCTTAATCTTGCTCTTACTCTGACAATTTCACATTTTTTCAGATCAAGACATAGGAAAATTGTGCTGGTTGCAGACATGTCATAATGGAGGGAAACAGACTTAGGCTTTTGGCTCCCTGTGCCTACCAGCTACAGAAGCACAAACGGTCACATTAACTCATTAACAGAGAGTGCAAATTTCAGGAGGGAAGCAGACATCCATTTTCACAAACTGCTAAATACAAATTTCACACTTTGTCTTCAGCAGGGTCTCCTATTTCTTACCTCACCAAACAAGTCCTATATGTTCGTTTATACTTTGAACCTTGATCTGAACCTTAAAGCGTTCCACATCTTTCACAAATTATGAGATTTACAAAACTTTTCAGTTCTATTCATACTTAGAAGAAAACCCCAGAAAATACCAGGAAGAGGTGGTGGGGGAGCCCAGGACACTGAAGGCTCCTGTCCCAACTTACAGAGGACTTCACTGGGCACTGTTTCTCCCCGTCCCTCCTCTGAAGCCCAACCTTACGACCCTCTTCTGTGTGAGGCAGGCTAACATGGTGGCTGGCCGGCGCCCCACCCCGTCGTCACCAAGGACCAGCTAACTGCCAGAATGAATTTATCAGTGTACTTCTGAAGCACCAGTGGCAGCAAACAACATATCCCTGCTGAGTTTCTCTCTGACAACGCGAACTGCCCATCAACTATGCTGTCACCAGAGGAGGCAACAGAAATTAGCAAAGCTGCCAACGTGACCCTAACCCTATGCACTTCTTTGGTAGATTAGATTCAGATTCAGAAAACTTGATCCTCTCCAAGAAATTGCTTTGTCGCAGTACAATTTGCTCAACACAATGCTAGAAAGTAGGAGGAAATTCTTAAAAAGGTAAAATGCATGAGGAAATGTAAATGTGATCTGGCTGCAGTGATCACCTTTTCCTGAGGTGTTATTAAAAGGATATCATTGAGGCTTTCATCAGGCCAAATTTTCACTCCATGGTGAGCACTGTAAGATCAGGTTGGAGGAAGTGAACAGCATCAGACAACATGTTAGCTGGGCACAGCTGGTGGCATGCCCTCAGTGCTCCTCTGGTCACTGGCAGGACTGCTGTGACTGCAAAAATTACCAGCAGCAACTAAGACTACTAACTACTAAGACAGCAACTCCCTGTCCCTCCTGCTCCCTTGTAACTCCCAAGCTTCCTTAGCCTATTCCCCCACCTGTGCAGCTGGCACTATGGAGGGGCTCTAGGAGTAGTTGTATGGTTTGTTCTTCCACTGGATACTCAAGGGAAGCAGAGCAGGAGGCAATGAAAGTTTTGAGGAGTTTTGTCTGTGAAAATGTTAATGCTCTTGTAAAACACAAACACTGTCCCGAAAGCATGCTTACTAGTCAAATACAGTCCGTCCCTGGTTCTGTTGACTCAGCTGCAGTTGTTGTATACATATCCTCCACACTGTGTGTGCAAACAGTTTCTTTTGCCCTAAGTGCTTTAATTCCTACAACTGTTCGTGGACAGGAATCTGGCCTTTGGCACAGTTAAACTTCAGTTACTGACATTTCATTTTTTTATGAGGGGTGTGAGTGGGACTTTTGCATTGCTTTTATGTGCACACTGGCTAAGGCTTCACAAACAGGTTCCGCTGAAGTTTCTGCTGACCAGAACGGCTTTACTTTTGGATGTCAGCAAAACGGTTGGTGACCTATCTGCTCTCTTTGTGGGTTTGTCCTGTCTTAGGATCCAAGGAGAAGGCAGCTTGGCTTTCTTGCCCGTAACCTGGCTTGCACACCTAAAAGCATCATTAGCTCCTTCAGAGCAAGGGTGATAACCTTAGATAATTTTTCCCCTACCTGACAACTCTGACAAGGAAGCCATGTCTTACCCCTCTGCCCAGAGTGTGCTCTGTCACGCTGTGTCGCACTTACAGCTGCCTTACACCATTCACAGTGCATAACTGCGTATTTCGGAGAGCATTTGTTGTGGCTTCCTATGTCTGCACAGCACCTGTCATGTTGGCTGGCACTGAGGCTGTTTTACAGCAACTCTCTCTTCAAGTTTGAACAGTCCAGAGTACACCAGGGGTTTCAACATCCATGGATCTGCGTGGAGGGGTGTCTGTGGAAGACATTTGTACTGTGGTTTCTTGTTCTTTCATTTGCTTTTATCTGCTTGATACATGTTTCTCTCTGACACACTCCATACTGAGCATCTGGTCAGAGAGACTGATGTTGGAGTACCAGGCTGTAAGCTGTCTTTCCTGCCTGTTGATGCATGGACAGCTATCCTCTTCCCCTTCTTAGCTAATTGCTGGACTGTTACACTATGTAACCTGCATTTCTTTTACAGTAGGTATTTTTCTTCCCACCTTTTATTCCTTCTTCAGAAATGTTAGATGTTTGTCATGTTAGATGTTTGAAATGCAGGTTACACCACGTAACCTGCATTTCTTTTACAGTAGGTATTTTTCTTCCCACCTTTTATTCCTTCTTCAGAAATGTTAGATGTTTGTCATGCTGTGCTGTTGTGGTGCTTGCAGCACTCTGTTATGCACCATTACGCATCTCTCTCTCTCTCTCTCTGCTTAGCTCTTCAGACCAATGCCTTTTCTGTTTCAGACATTAATACAAAGCAATATCTTTCAATGCTTAGCTTCTTTGAGTAATTCTAAGGCAGTTCAGCTTCAGATTCTGCTAGTTTTACATTTCAGCTTCCAGGTTTTTCAGCAGTGCAGTGCAATGCATCTTAACTCAAATTTTAACTTTCTACTTTAGGCAATTCATTTCACATTTCCAAAAAATGCTTTGCAATTTATTTAAGCATTTACCATTCACATTGCATTTTCTGCAGAAAATGCATTTTATATTATATATTTTATTATTGTCTAATACTTCCTTTTCTTCCACTGCTACTACTTCTGCAGTTTTGGCTGCAGTTTTTTCCCCTTTCTCGACCCTTTGTGTCTGTTCAAATATTCAGCTTTAAAAAATTACTGTTAATCTTCAAATCCATTTCCAATCAAATCTACTTTGAAATGCTACTACTTCTGCATACTGTAAGCTACAGACATCATTTAAACTTAAATTAGGTCACAAGACTGATCTGTTAAACTTTTATTCAGCTTTTTGAAAAAACAACAACAAAAAAAAAACATTGTGTTTGACATAATTGTTGAAGTGGAGTGAAGCTGTAAAATCTTCTTAGAAATTTACCTTTAACTTGCTCTCACTTGCACAAACTTCATCATCCATACACTATTTTACATCAAAGAGAGAGAGAGTTTATGCCGATCACAGACGTGTATGGAAGCAAACAGACTTACACTTTTGGCTGCATGAACCTCCAAGTGACAGCAGCACCAACCAACTGACCTGAAATTTCTGGAGGAGAGCAGACAGTGCCAGTTTTTTTATTCGCTATAATGCTAACATTTTTAACTTCATCCACACAAATGGCATATCTACATGTTAATCAAAATTGTAAGGCAAAGTTTTAGATGTGGCTCATAGGTTGCAAAAATAATACCTTTTAGCTTCCAGTTCTCACAATTCACTTCTCACCTTGCTTTGCTTAGCAATGCTTTGTAGCTGTCAGCTCTTCAGTCCAATGCCTTTTCTGTTCATTTCTTCTGTGTGAATCAACTCAAAGCTTTTGTTTTTTTTCAAACTTTTCAGGCAATTCATTTCAATCTCCACCTGACAGTATTAAAAGTTTAACTTCTAAGTTTTCAAGAAATATATTTCAACTTTTATCTTCTTCAAATCCAGGTCCCTATTCTGCCACTTTACAGTTCAGCTTCTGGGATTTTCAGCAGTGCAGTGCATTTCAGCTTAAGAAAGTTTCAGGTGATTCATTTCACATTTCTTCACATTTCCTGCAATGCTATGAACTTTATTTGAACTGTGAGCATTCACATTGCATTTTCTGCACTTCATATTTGAGTTAATTGGTCTATTTTATTAACGTTGTATTTTCTATACTTTGTTTTATTCTATATTTATCTGTATTTATTTCTGTCTTTATTCTGCTATAACACCCAAATGTGCCCCTCTGGTGGATCATTAATGCATTAATTTATCTCTCATCTTAAGCCCTATGCAGGTAAAAAATACCAGAGCACGAGTGCACTCTCTTACTTCAGGCACTCTATAATAATTCCTATAACAGGTTTTTAGTGAAATAAAGACATCACTGTTTCCTCTACCATTATATTAGGGGCACCCTGCCTTATTTGCCTCTTATTTACATGACAGCAAGTCATTTCTGTCTCTACATGGTTGTGTGTATGTTTATAATACTCCTCTGCTCTCTGGATCGCACACGGCGGAGTTCTGCCCCACACACAGACACAGACACAAACATGCACACACACACATGCACGCACACACAGGTGAGCACACTCCCACCAACGGACAGAGAGTGTGCGGCAGAATATATGTCACAAAAGCTGTAAACCTAGAACAAATCACAATCAGCATCATATTTGTACTTTAAAGACACCACGACTAATTTACACTTTCTATAAAAAAAAGGATACTGACAGAATTATGCCTAATACAGAGTGCAGAAATATATTAAACACTGAAATTTAGCACTGAATGCTTGGTCCGTATTCAGACATTATTGTTTACTCAGATATTTCCTGATTCAAATCATAATTTTGTTAATGTTATATTTGTTTTAATGAAGCTAACAAACGTAAAAAGTTCATAACAATTTTGGTATAGCTTCTTTAATGAAAGAAAAAAAAAGGGTTAATTCCATAAAAGTATTGAAACTGATTTGATATTTCCACTTAAACTTGTATCAGCACCTTTATTGAATCAACCAAAGTCCTGCACTGTGTCAAAACACGGACACATAATAATGTGAGATGAGACCGAAAAGTGATTATGGAGCATGTTTACCAACAGTGGCCCTCTAACACACTAGCACACCCACCTTGGTCAGTTTTGGTGGCAGGCTTCCAGTTTTCTGCGCTGATCACAGGCAAGCACACCTGGCCCTTTTCATCAATGTTGGGGTGATAGATTTTTGTCTTGAATGTGATCTTGGGGGGCTTGAAAGGGTACTCGGTGGGGAAAATGATTTCGATCCTGAAAGCACCTTTGTCATAAGGAGGGTTGTCCTGGAAGCGAGCAAAGGAAGTTTGTAAAGAAAATTGTGTCAACAAATTTCAGAGCAGTCAAGTAATGAACACTTACTTACAGGCACAATGAGCCCTTGCCATGACAATAGGTTTGATTCCTCGACTTGAATGTTTCTGAAGTTTTTCATTCCAGACCTGCGAATCTCGTCAAGTTCCTAGGAGAACCAGCAGACAGTGTATATTATACAAGAGAAAAATGTCAAAACAGGGATGCCATATCCTGAGCAGGTGACAAACACAATATTTACTCAGGAACTGTACTTAAGTACTATTTTGGTTAAAATTTTGGAGATGGGGAAATATTTTACCTTTCACTCCACTTTTTAAGTGTTGGCATAGTAAGCCATGAATATAACCAGGAAATTATTAAGAAACACGGTTTATTGCTTTTCGGTTTCACTTACTGGTTGCTGAAGGACTTACGTTTACCTTCTAGGGTTGGATAGCAACCAAATTACATCAGTTCAACAGAGTACTGAACAAACTAACTCAAGCAGTGCCAAATTTCAGTGCAAGAGAGTGCATCTGAGTGCGCGTGTAACAAAGTATTGACAGAAACAGCAAGACATGTATTCCACCCATGCAGCTTGTCGAGTCACAGTGAATCAAGGCAATGGCGAGCCACAAGCGGTTGCAAGTGTGGTTACACTTTTCAAAACTCTATGCAGATAACACTTGCTGCAATGTGAAATAAAAAGATGGACAGGGGAACGTGTCACCTGAAGAAAGACTTGGTCAAACCACGTGAGGAATTGACAACTGCATCAACATTTTCAGGTAAACTGGTAATTGGTAATTGAGTAAGTTCTTGTTGGAGGTAATTGGGCTGTTTTTTTTAAGTAATTTGGTTAACATTAGCTTAGCATTTTTACTAGCACTATCAACCACTCCGCCACTGGCTGTGTTCAAAATTCCTCGACAACATGCTATTTAGTACCCTAAAACAGGAAAGGGTATTTTTAGTAAGTCCAAAACCTTAATATGAAATCAATAGCACATAAATTGCATACTATTTACGGGTATATTCCAGTATGCAAGCACTACGGCAGTGACAACTAGGGTTGGGTGGGTGTCCCAATTTTTGATACCATTTAATTTCCCCAAATATTCCTGCAGTGAGCGTTATTACCAGTTAATTACAAATCTGGAGGACACTGAGGGAGCCTCCAATTGCTGCTATACCATTTCCTGCCACCAGGTGGCAACAGTGCACATCAACTGTGGTTTTCCATTTTATGTTATATTCCCATTATTAACTTTTTTGTTGATTTGATGTCTACTATTATGTAAACCACACAGTGCATTTCATTGTAGTAAAGCACTTCGAACTGCATTGCTTGTATGAAAAGTGCTGTACAAATACAGTCTATTACTATTTTTTTTTTACACAACAACAAAAATGTGATCCATTCCAGTTTTATTCCCAGAACAACATCTGATACGGAATAGCAAATGTTAATATTAACATGTATTAATAAATACAAAACTTGCTAACACAGCGGGTGGCCTCAAAAAATAGTGCAAGGAAATAAAATTAATTCTCAGGCATCTGTCATGTAAATGGAATGTAATTAACAACAAATTGTTTATGGCTAAATTGTTTATGACACAGCCTGTAGCGTCCAGTAGGCTTATCAAATAATAACACAATAAATATAAATAAATGATAAAAACAGCAATAACAAAAATGGGTTTAAAAGGGCGTCCCACATACCGTAGCATTAGGCTATTCTAACAGATTGTGATGCTGGACAAATACTCTCAAGGCGTTATATTATACATATGACCACACTGAGCAGAACGATTTCATGACTGTAATGAAACAGACACTGTCGCTATTTTCAAATACTGCGAGAGTTACCATCCAACCCGAATGCTAAGAACAACAACTTGTCATCAAATTATAACATCTTTATCACATGTGCTTATCCTGAGATGCATATGACAGCATTCACTTTGCCCAGATGACAGACTGTGATATACTGGAGGTGGGAGGGACTGTTTGGGAGGGGAAAAGGAGGTAGGGAGGGGTTTTATTTTGGTATGGTGTGTAAAATGATCTAAATAAACAGAAAATGAAATTGATAAATTTCTATTTAGTTCTGGTTCTGACAGAGAAAGTACAGTAAAGTACAGTACAGAAATAAGTACCAGTGCTAGGGCTGGATGATATGCCTGAAAACTGTCACAATATAAGTGTTTTATATCGGCTGATATCGGTAATTATTGATATTTTTTATGACCTATTTAAAATAAGGACCGGGAGAAAAATACATTCAATTTAAACATTTTTATTTTAAATTGAACCTTCCTCTGATTATAATCCCCTCAGCTATCAAGGCAGAAAGGAAAGGAAATGTCAACACAACCATGGAAAACACTCAAATAATAAATTTTAAAAAAGTGTAAAAATGTAAACAGAGAGAAACCTGAGAACTTTTTTTCTGCAGGTTTAGTGCAGGAAGTCCACAAGCTGATTCACCTTCTGCTGAATAAAATGTTTTCAAATATGTACAGTGTTTTGGAAACATAGCAGAAACTGAGGTAGACTTGACATCTGTAACATACAAACAAACAAACATGATAGACAGTACAGTAACACTGACTGAACTATAAAACCAGCCTAGACATATGAACAACTTTAGTCACTCTTCTGACTCTAAACATACATGAACTATTCAATTATACTTTGATTGCAAGTGCGTTAAAAAAAAAAAAAGTATGTGTAAGAGATGTTTATAACCTGGCTTCTCCACAGTGCTCAGTGAAGCATGTCTTTAGCTATATGATATGCCGCTGCCTCCGTTACGTCTTCGTGCCTTTTAGATGATTTGTCATCAGGCACTGAAGCAGATACCTCTGCATGGTGGTCTGCTGCTTGTGCGGTGGTGCTGCGGTTGGCGGACGTTGGCGAATACGGCTGCGCTCCAAAGAGTGAGCTCGGCTAAGGTGGTTAAACAAGTTTGTGGTATTACCGGTCTTGATGGGGATGAAAGTCTTGCATAAGTTACAGACCACATTGGTCTGACTATGGTCCGACTTATAAAATCCAAAAAACTCCATGCTGGCGAGCTGACTTTCCCTGTTTTATCAACGATTTCTTCGCTCGCTGCAGCGCTTTGAATTTCTCATCTCACTCCTCGCGAAGCATCAAACACGAGACAACGAGATGGCGCAACTGAACTTGATAATGTTACATGACTGCCGTGTTAGCGTGTCTCTCTGATTAGCGATTACTCCCTACGTTGCTTGGTTACCTGAGTTCATGCAACCAACCTCGCTTCGCAACTTCAGGTTCCTTCCAACGAAGAAAAAAAATGATCGAATGTTTTATTGAACGCATTTTTTATTGATACTGATGACGTGTCTATCGCAAGACATATCGCGATCATTTTATCGCCCAGCCCTATTTACGGGTATGAGTCGAAAAGTGCTGAAATGACGTCATTGAGGCCACAGTCAAGTCGCAGGAGAAAGTAATCGATCAACAATCCCTCCAACTGCGCATGCACATTCCCCAGATGCAAACATGCAGGGCAACGCTGTTAGCCCCGGAGAGACTTCATCGCTGCATTGGCTCCCCGTCCGCTTCAGGATCGATTTTAAGATTCTTTTATTAGTTTTTAAATGTCTTAACGGTCTTGGGCCATCTTATTTATCTGACCTGCTTTTATCATATCAGCCCTCGCGGACCCTGAGGTCCTCTGGTACCGGCCTTTTAACCATTCCACGAATTAAGAGAAAACCCACAGTGAGGCTGCATTCTTGTTTTTGTTGTTTGTTTTGAGAAGCACTTTGTGCTACAATTTTATGTATGAAAAGTGCTATATAAAGTTGATTTGATTTGATAGGTAACGTCAATAATAACGCTCATAGCTATTATTGATTTCATAAAATCTAACCATTTTATACAACATACATGTATTCTTCTCACATACTTATTGCTTTAGCTTGCAAGCTAAAGATATTTACATGCCGATGAAGCTATCTTAGTGCTATCGTTACTGGGTGCTGTCATTCATAATTTTCGACCAGAGCATTAACAATCAAGCCAGATTTGGGATGAATTAACGTGAACCAGTAACTTTGTGTAAAGTTAATACGGAAAGAGTGAGAAGGTTGATATGGAGAAATAAACCCGGACATGATGAATCATCCTGCTTATTGCACGGTTTATGAGTGAAATTATAAATTTGAGACAATAAGTTACTGGTTCACATTAACTCATCCCAAATCTGGCTTGATTGTTCATGCTCTGGTCAAAAATTATGAGGACAGTGCATTATTTGGGGGGTAACGTTATATGCTTCATATTATGCTGTTTAGTGCTAACTAATTAGCACTGGCCCACTTCTAATCCCAGTAACGATAGCGATAAACTAGCTTCATCGGTATGTAATCTTTATCTTGCAAGCTAAAGCAATAAGTATGTGAGTTCAAGAAATGTATATTGTATAAAATGGTTCGATTTTATGAAATAAATAATGGCTATGCACGTTATTATTGACGTTACCTGTGCAGGGCTCTCAAGTTTTGAACTGAGTGAGATTTGGCGGCGGCAGTGAGGGTTGGGGTGGGGACAGGGGTCTGATCTGATAAACGACACATAAATTGGTACAAATAAAAGTATTTCTTCAATTCACCATTTCTTAGTGCAAGTGTGTGTGTGTGTGTGTGTGTGTGTGTGTGTGTGTGTGTGTGTGTGTGTGTGTGTGTGTGTGTGCGGGTGTGCGTGCGCTGTGTCTGTAA
Source organism: Chaetodon trifascialis (assembly GCF_039877785.1). Taxonomy (NCBI): domain Eukaryota; kingdom Metazoa; phylum Chordata; class Actinopteri; order Chaetodontiformes; family Chaetodontidae; genus Chaetodon; species Chaetodon trifascialis. The sequence goes on along the minus strand of NC_092061.1, from coordinate 29,950,759 downwards.
CCCCCGCCCTTCCCCATCCTGCTCATTGCGTAAAAAAAAAACCAAACAGCTCCTGCTCCAGGTCCCAGGCAGGAGATGGCTCCGATTGTTCACTTCAAAGAGCGGCTCTAAGAGCCCTTTTGTTCGCGACCGACACATCACCAATTCCTCTACCTGTTCCACTGTTTTAAAAAATAGTGGTGCAACTTGGTGGGTGTTATCCTGGTAATTTCTCTGTGAGAAATACAAGATATGGCGTGTGAGCATGTGAACGGGTTGAAATGCGTGTGTCTCATGCCCAATGGGTGAGACTGGAGAGCTTTGCCAGTGAAGTCTCTCCAGGGCTGGCGGCGTTGCCCTGCATGTTTGCGTCTGGGGCATGCGCATGTGACCTCAGTGATGTCATTTCAGCACTTATCGAGTCGTACCCATGAACTTGAATTTGTATTCACAGTGAAGACTTTGTAGTTGTAGAAAAATGAGTTGTATTCACGAGACTTTGCACTCACAACTTTTAGACTCATAATCATATAAAAACAATTTCACAGACTCACCTATATGACAGCAGAATTTTGTGTAAAACAACTTTTATGACACACAAATTGTTAACTTTACAAATACGAAACTTTAATTATGGACACGTCTTTTTGACAGCTATCTTACACCATACAGGAGGGGCTTGTGCACTTCACACAATAGATTGCATCATGAATAAGGAAAATTACGTGGATGTAGGGAGAAGCCCTGACCTCAATCCAATAGAAAATTTGTGGACAGAATTGGAAGCTCGTGTGAACAAGGTGGCCATCAAACCTGTTGACACTAGAGTTGGGCGGTATCCAAATTTTGATACCGTCAAACTTTACCCACATTTTCCCGGGGTATACGGTATTACTGTGACTAATTAAAAATCACTTTGCAGGGCAGCGTGACATGCGCGCAGTTCAGACGATCAATGCTCACGCGAAGAAGCACCAGTCCTAACTTGTAGCATACCAGAATGACGGGGAGAAATTCAGTAAAAAGCCTCTACCAAGCATTGTCACCCAAACGAAACATAATTCATACCCCACGAAATTATATGTGCATTTAACGACAAACACGAAAACAGCGCACGTCAATGGCACTATCTGCTGATTTCACCACTTCACGCAAACCACCAAAGCCCGGTATCATATGAAAGCAGAGAGTCTGATGATCACGAAGATGTCTGCCTCCTCACTGTGCGACGAGCTAGCAGCCAAAGAGTAGCAGAAAAAAAACTTTGCTTTTAAATTATAAAGTATGTCTTACCTTTGCTGTTTTGTGGTCAAAAGTTATATACCAGCCCGAAAAAACGCTGCTAATGTCTCCTCCTATGACTCTGCGTTAGTTTGAGATCAATCACGAAGGTCCTGCTTGTTTACATAAAGAGGAGGTGGTATCTAGAGTGGAGGGAGCGCTCTTCATGCAATACCTTATCTCTGGGCTTACTTCCTTCTGGATCGTCATTGGTGTTTCTATGGTGAATGTGGTCGAGTCGCTGAGCTATTGACTGGCGTAACCACGCAGTTAGTTTCACCGCTCTGTCTCGTGAACGAGCAGAGCGCCCACAGAGGACTCTGCTGAGCAGCCCGAAGTGTTATTTGACAGTTTTATTTGCATTTTGTCCTTTTATGAGAGCTAAGAACAAAAGCAAGCAGAAAAAAGGCTGAAAAAGCATTTTCAACAGAGGAGTTTCTCCGTATACTTGGACGAGATAACGGTACTCTGCCCAGACGCGCCCATATGAGCGCCTGGACATACCTGTGTTAAAACATCTCAGGTTCATTTTTTTAGCATGTAATTTTGCACAGTCACCTTTTTCTCGAGTAAAAATTCCACCAGATACATTGAACGGAGTGGACTTCATTTTTGTTATGACGCTACAATTATGTTCGACCCCTATAGACCTATATGCGCAGAATTTTTTTTTAATGACAGTAATGAAACTGATACTGTTGCTATTTTTAGATACCGCAGGATACCTTATTACCAGATTACTGCCCAACCCTAGTTGACACTTATAGTAAGTGGCTAACAATCTACCATAACTGGCCAATGTATTAGCGTGGTCACTGGCTTGAATAACAGTACAGGGCAGGGATACACCAATCCGATATTGGTATCGGTATCCGTCTCGATATTGAAGAAAATTCTGGATCGGGTATCGGTGACAATGGACTGAAACAGGGGCCGATCTATTCAGTCTAAGGCTATGCTATAGGCGCTGTGAGTGGCGTCATGTGCAAGCAACACACAGTGCTGAAGCGCATATAATGTGGACAGCATTGTTTTCAATATAGAGCCAATTTAGAGACTTATTTCTATCACAATTTTTTTATTTATACTTGTATATACTTACTGATTGTCTACCTCGTCTATTTTTTCTTACTGATGCTGCTGTAATTTGGAATTTCCCCTTGTGGGACTAATAAAGGTATATTGAATTGAATAGAGCGAGCGAAAGGATCAGCTCTCTGGAACTTTTTCAGCCTTTTTCTCAGCCTACAAACTTGATGGCTACTTGCAATACCTGCGCAGTAAATGTTCCGAGGGCCAGTGGTAAAATGCCAAGTTATAACACAGCCAACTTAATCAAGCACCTACAAAGATTTCATGCCAGGGAGCATGCTGAGTTCATTGAACTGAATAAACAAAAAGGAGGCGGTTTGACACAGCTAACTTTGAAGAAGATGAAGGAAAGAGGTGAAAAATTTAAACCGAATAGTGTGCAGGCAACAAAAATCATGGAGAGGATGTCCTGTGTCACTTTTAAGTTTAACTGCACACTGGCTGAATGAGAGTTACGTGCCACACAGTGCAATGCTCAATGCTACATATCAATGGCAATAGCAAATAACCAATATCTGCTTCCTGAGCGGAGCACATTGGTATCGGAGGTGAAAAAAGCGGATCAGTGCATCCCTGGTACAGGGGATTGGAAAAGAGACATACAACCTAAAATAATCACATGTAAACACAGACCTGGCGTAATGTGCCACCTCTTCGATGACTTCTACTCTTGTCCACATGATCGCTCTGGACTAACATATATTATAATAAACTAAAAAAAAAATACACATTAAATCCACCATGAATACTTGTGTACAATACATAGCATTGAAGTACACTAGTCTCCCAGTAAAAAGGGAAAACATTATAGTTTGAACATTTTGTACAGTTTATATTTTTTTTATAAATTGATGGCTTTTATAATATCTGGTTTGAGGAAGTGCTGCTGCCCTCCTTTAAAAAGTCATGGCACGGTTCACTTTGTGACCTTCTTCATTTAAAATAAAATAGCAGTTTGTTATTTCTGTCAGTTGTGCATTTATTACAAGAGCATTTATTAATAACACAATTAAGATGGGGAAAAAAATTAATGTGCTACCTTACATATCAATGCAAGCGGTTTTCCAAAATTTTCTACTGGTGCGCCAAAAATTTTCAGTTGGGAACACCAGTATTACAAGGGGAAAAAGTTGGACCCTTGTTTAGTCACTTTCATATAACAGGAATGAAGAATGTTAGCCGTGCTTTTACAGTAACTTCTGCCAACCCATACTGTAATGATGAACTCTAAAACCTGTCTTATTGTGAATTAAGCTGGCACTCAGCCATGTTTCTCACTGCAGTGTGCACTTAAGGCATTTACTGAAGTTGAATTTTGACTCCACCGTCATTGGTCCATCTGATCTTGATGTCAGATGGAACAATTGAAGACAAAAGCACACACTGAATACAAATACAAAGAAATGTTATATAAAGTGGTACCAAGACAACAGAAATGTCTCTTTCCTTCGACGATGATTTTTTGCTTTAAATACATTTCTAACTTTACAACACAAGATACTCAGTTATTTAAAATATAATCCCAAAATGTGGGATTACTGTAGCTGCATATATATATTTTGTGATTCTTGCCCTCCAGTAACAATTAACACATTAAAAGAAAATAAAAGAAATTAAGAAAAAGTGAGGAAATTAGCATAGACATAAACTACATGATAATTACACAATAAGCAATAGGCATCTAATTTGATAATTGTACGTGCTTGTATGTTGCAGTCAGAGATTCAGGTGTGCCATGGGTCATAGGTCAACTTGACCCTACCCTTATCCCTTACCCAAACCTAACCCAATGATTTTATTTCTCCACTTAACAACAAAAAAGGAACCTATGTTCCTTCTTCCTTCCTTCTCTATAATCTGTCAACCCATTTTCTCTACTGCTGAAAAACGGCTATTTCACTAACACAACTTGCAATGAGTAAGTAACCAAAAGGAATTGCCATTCTTGTACTACTTTTGCCTGAGTTAGTGAAAGACACCACCTGATGGCAGAAGCCATGCAGTACATTCACACGTGCTAAATTCTGATTCATTGCAGCCTACGAAAAACCTATTACACCAGTACATTTTAGATAGACATTGTCTGCATATACAAAACGAGCAATTCCAATAGATGAGAGAAAGATTAGATAATGGTACATGTAGACCTAGGCTTACTGCTCAAGCAGGCAAATCTGTCCTACTAAGATTCTCTTGCATACAAAAGGATGTTATAACAGTCGGTCAGATTAATCATACTATTATCAGTGACGTAGTTAATTATGCAAAAATATATTACTGGTCAACGTGAATCTTAGAGAGCAAATTATACATAATCACAGTCTCACACTTTATATTAAAGCTCTGTCCAAGTGTATATTCAATTAAGACGAAATATCATTTACATCCGACTTTGATTTACGTTTGTTGTTGTCCAAACCCCCCCCCCCCCCCCCCCCCCAAAAAAGAAAGAAAAGAAAATAGAAACGAAACTGGGGAAGAACAGCTAAGGAGTTGCTTATTTACAGGCGTTTGGTTGAGCGCCGCCCGACTTCCACACCGCAGCAAGAGGCTTGCTAGCTGAAACGCAGCTACGGTCTGAAGCTAGCAAGTTGGCTAGCTGATTAGCAAACGCCTTGTGCCGTGGAAATTTCCCTATGATCTTATGTTGGACTCACCTAAACTCACTCTCTCGACCCAACAACCAATAACTGCATGAAGTCCACTGTTAGCAAGTAAATGATCAGTTCATTAGTCGACTTCGAAAGGCCGATTCTCGACTATATGGCCTAATTTACCGGTGCTTTGCTGCTTAACGGTAACATTTGGTTGGCTAGGTGGCCAACAGTGACCTCTCGCTTTATTAGGTTTACAGCTAAAAACAGGCACTAAATGCGTCTCGGCACAACAACAGTATCGTGTATACATTTAGGAGAAGAACAAATGGGTCCACTCGCACCCAATGCTTATCACCAATTCCACAAGTTACAAATTCTATGAAAATAACGGGACTGGAAGATTTACCTTGGCCAGCCTCCTGCTCGCCGCCATCTTGAAACTACTGTGTGTTCCCAGAATACACAGCGTCGTGAATATGGGTCTGGTCCTTGGGCTGAGAATCAAACATAAGTCCACTAATTACATCTGTTAAATGGACATTTCGGAGAAATTCCGAATTTACCGTTCCATGTATATTGCTCACAGAAAAGCCCCATAGAAAATTCAAGAAAAAAGTTAATCTTTAATCCTAGGATACCCCTCAGGCAGGATTAGGCTCTGTATCATCTGATGTAAACCTTAAATCCGTCTTTTTAATGTTTTTATTAAGTCAGGATTTTACATATTCTGATACAAAAAAATAATTTGTCTTAAGTCAAAATAGAAAAAAACAAAAATCAATTTTGTTACATCATTGCAATTGAGAAATAGTATTTAAACAGTATTTTCACCATAATGTGTCCTGAACATTGCGGTTGCTATGGTCAAACTATATTAAAGTTTTATGGTGTCTGTGCAATAGCTATGAATGGTGGTGAAATGAGCTTAGTATTTGAATTTGACTGTTATAACACCATTAGGTAACTATGGATGTGAATGCCAGTTTCGTCCTAGAATTTGAAGCCATTGTTTAAAAAGTTCCCAATGGATTGTTTGTTGACAGACAGCAGTACTACAAAAGACAAACCTAGTGGAGTTATTTCATTATATTTATATCCCACTGTAGAAGCATTTAAAAGCAGCTGCAGTTATCAGGTGTTAGGAATAGAATTTGAAATATGATATTATTAAATCTTCAGTGATGGAAATAGATGTTAATATATTTTGTGTTTCAATAGTGTGAATAGAGGGAAATGAGGCTAAATTACAAATTGCTTCCTGCAGGTTTGGTTTGATCCCACACCCCATTGACCACACACTCAACAAGCTGGATGTCTAGTTTTCATTGTCTGTGAAGAATAATGTCCAAACATTTCAGTATGGGTGTTGGGATGTCATTTGTGAAATCATTACTGTAATTTCTAGAAATTTCATTGTGGAAATCCAAACTGTTTTGGCTCTCCAAATGATTAGCACAACAAGCATATATTCTTTTTGTTGTAGCATATATATATATATATATATATATATATATATATATATATATATATATATATATATATATATATATATATATATATATATATATATATATATATATATATATATATATATTGTATTTTTGAATATTTTATATTTTATGTCAAGCACAGTACTGGAAGGGGCAACAAATGATTTCACTGACAGTCTACAGATACAGTATGTTGTGCATGTGACAAATGAAAAGTTGAAATCTTAAAAAGCACATAATGTTTAAGTCCCTCTCCACTTAAAATTTTGTTGCTTATAATTCACATGGATGTTTGGGCTTCACTGAGTGGTATATGTGTACACTGACTTTTCAGTAGGAAACATCTTTGTCTGTATTTAAACTGGGATTTTCATTGAGGGATGAGTATGAATTGTTTTGAGATTTTGGTGGATGTATACATAAATCACAATTTAATTCTCACAGGTCACTAAATATAGTATGTTTAGTGATTATAGTATCAAGGGGGGGGGGGGGGGGGGGGGTCCCTTCATACTTGGACATCCGCTGCCAGCTGGGGCGTCACCTGGAAGTAGTCATGCTGGGTGGGATAACCGGAACAACAAGATGGCGGAGAATGAGGAGTCTCGGGTAGGAGAAAAGAAAAACACAGATTATAACTTACTTCTGTCAATATTACAGCACGTAACGATAACTTGTAACTAATAAACTGGTCGGTATAGATGCCTGGAGATGATGGATTCAGACGATAGGACTCAGTGTGGCAGGACTGCGCAATTTGAGATCACATCGTTTGCATTTCGGTTGTTAGCCTTAATGCTAACAGTTTATGACTAGCCAGTCGCTAATAGGTCTCAACTAGGTGAAACCACACTGAAGTTTATTAGTTATAACGTTCTAATTGTGTGTAGTTAAGCCGTCATGGTCTATGTTTTAAGTTAGCCTCGTATTTAAAATTGTGAAGCAATCTTAGTGGCGTCATACGGGGAGTGGAGGGCAACAAAAAGAAATTAACGAAGCAATCTCACATTTATAAGACTTTTGGGGGGGGGGGGGGTTGAAGAATTCAATCAATTTTTGTATCTCCTACTTAATATGAGGGTAATGCCTGTATATTAGAGATTTTCATATCTGTTATTTGTTCCTGGTTATATGGTTATTGGAAATGACTCATTTGACCACTGGCTTCTACTCCGCTGCCACCTTTCTTGGAAAACGAGCTAAATCTTTTTAACTTCACCCCCAAAAATTTATGGGCTATAAATTCACACTATATTAACAATGCAAATTAATTCAGAGAACTTGGATTTTAAAGCCACAGATGAAAGGAACCTGTCTGCATTGTAATAGCTATGTTCTTCCCATAGCAGTATTTGCTCCATTGCCAATAGGTTGTTTGCATGAGGTGTCACGTCACTCTTTCCTTGTGGCATGAATGACAGATGGAGGGCAAGAAGTGATGCATAGGAAGCACTGTAACACACACTCTAAATGCCTATGTCTTGTGTCATTTATGGTTGCTCAAATCGATTAAACCAAGAAAGCAGGAGGAGCTGTTATCCAGTACAAAAAGTTGTTCATAAGGGTGAAAAATGCAAGAAATTGACTGAAAAAATGCTGGAAAAGAATGGTTTGTTAACTGTCTGTTGGGAGGAGCCAAGTCTGCTAATGGTTTAGATGGTGTAACATCAGCTATTGTTTCAAATCTAGATATAAAGTAATGATACAAGCAACATGACTAACACTTGTTAAATTGGTGTTAACAATTTCACAAAAGATAGGCAAACGTAAATAACGTACCCTGTCTCGTTTCAAGACAATCCACGTCTTAAGTGGCGTTTCACCAGTCCTTTGCGAGTGATTGAACAAGCATACAACCATAACGTAAAACGTCATAAACGTCAACATTGAGCACCATGGTGCTGAAGTTTGCTGCTCAGTTAATCCTAGAAAAATAAAAGCTATGCATTATAGCAAAAACAAAACGACAGTCAACCTGGAGCACTTCGGTACTGAGGTCATGGACCCCACCGCTAACAAGAAAGTTGCATGCCTCCATACTTTTGTATGGTTTCATTTATTTTAGAGTAGAGCAATGTCTGAATGACCAGGTGGTTAGTTAGTTATCTGCTGCTTCAGTAGCAGGCAAAACTTTTAGTTCACTTGAAAAACCGCTCCTCTTCTTAACATAAGGGTCACATCTAACATGTTCAGATTTTCTGTGTATACCTTTCTCTCATGATTTCATCTAAACTAGCCCAAAAACTTATCTTCATCTCATCCATTGCATATTTCACTTCCAGCCCTCCATCTTAATTTAACGTCACGTGACTTCAAACAACCTATTCACCATGTGGTCAGGAAATCATCAGTTAAAAAGGGTGCATCCGCTGAACATGTCCATAGTGAGTAGTGCCTATCAATATCACTGGAAATTGAATATTACTGAATGCTGTGTACAGAAGAGTGGCAATTCAGGTCTCACAGCAATTTCTGAACTTTATGTACATTTGTAGTAACTAAGACAACACAGTAATATGCTTGTAAACCTTAAAACATGTGTTTAGCTGCTTGTGGTTTTGGTTTTGACTTAATTGTTAGCTCACAGGTTAGCTGTTAATGTTTACAAAGTGTGAGAAGTCTAGTACTTTTGTTGATGTCCAGCAGCATGATGATGGAGACACTGGTAAATGTGAGTTTGTTCAATTGCTGCATTGCATGTAGTTCTGAATGAGGAAAGCCACAACTTTCTTTTAAGGTCACAATGGCCAGTTCAAGACAGAGCATGCCAAAATCTTGTGGTAGGGGCATTACAGCCACACTCCAATAACTAGTATAAAATTAAACAAATTAGTGTGTACAGTGTTTTGTATTCAGCTAATCGATTGTTATGGGGAAGTGGGGCTCCAAATACTTCTTTCAGGATCCTTTGGGCTGGCTGAAGTTTTGTTCTCACAGAATGTTGTTTCTTTCAGTGTGTCCCCTACCGTCATATTAGGGGGCGCCCTGCCCTTCCTTGAACGTCAAGTTAATTTTATTTTCTGTATAGCGCCAGATTACAACAGAAGTCATTTAAGAATTCCTATAGAACAGATCCATACCTTGTCGTTTTTTTAAACAAACTAAATAGCCTTATGTTATTTATCTTATTTACACGATGTCATGTTATTTCTGTCTCTACATGGTTGTGCGTTTACAATTCTCCTCTGCTCTCTGTATCCCGCATGGTGGAGTTCCACACAGGTGAGCACACTCCCACCAGCGGACAAAGAGTGTGCCTCGGAAAATATGTAACGTCAACCACCTGAAAAGCAGACAAAAATATCTGCGTTTTATCTTGATAAATGGGCCAGACATTTCTGACTTCCCATATCAGGAGGCTCTGTAAATGTTCTTCCAGAAGCCCAGAAAGATACACTACAGTGACAAAAGCTGCACACTTTGTGGATAATTGTCATAAAAACAAATGTTCCGATGTTTAGTTCATTGTACGGTTGTTATATTGACAGCAGTCATCAAAAAAAACAAATGAACACCGTGATTCCTTTAAGGGTTTGTGTCCAAAGCTGTAAACCTAGGGGAAACACTGTTACGAATGCATTGACTCGTTTTTCTGCATCAGTTTGGACAGAATGTGCCTGATTTTTGCAATATTACATCAGTGAAAATATTCAGTCCTTGAAATTTGTTTTACATGGGAATTAAAGAACATATCCTGATCAAAGATAATTCCCAGATTCTTTACAGTGGTGCTGGAGGCCAGTGCAATGCCATCCATTACTGCCATATCATCAGAAATTGAGTTTCTAAGGTGTTTAGGGCCTAGTACTATAACTTCAGTTTTGTCAGAGTTTAGCAACAAAAATTCATCCAGGTGTTAGGTTCTAAAGACACGCTTGTAGTCTAATTAACTGATTGGTTTCCCGTGGCTTAATTGATAAATATAGCTGGGTATCATCTGCATAGCAATGAAAATTGTTTATATGGAAGGAAGCGTATATGGGGTGAAAAGAATAGGTCCTCAGCAGTGGTTTGTGGTTGACAGTGATGCGCAGCTCGTGGTTTATGTCCTAGTGTACATATTTGTACCGTTGTTTTCCAGAGCAGGGTATCAAGTTTAAGAGTGTCCGAGCTTTATTCACAAATATGATTGTAAACAAAAACTGCTCCTGAGCGAGTTGCATTTTCTGAAGTGGGGCTGCAGTCCAGCAGTGCAAATCAAAAGTCCAGGATCTGTATTGCCTGCATTACTTCAGGATCATAGACACATCTGATCCTGATTTGGCCACCACACAGTCACTGTTCTTTGTTGAGCTAGGGGTAACTGTAGTAAACACTGACACCTTTGTTGGCAGGAATCAGTCCTGTAATGCAGACTTCAGCCTGTTGACTGGTGAAACAGCCGTGTGGTACTACATCAAAACCAGCATGAATCTCCAGCAGCCAGCCGCTCTCATCCCCCCGGTCCACCCTGATGTGCAGATGAAGCCACTGCCATTCTATGATGTGCTGGATGTACTAATCAAGCCCTCAAGTCTAGGTCTGTGGCGTTTTCTTTCCCTTTTGGTTTAGAGGACAATGCTTTTGCCATCGTGACCTGGGCTTATTATTAATTTTTCTGAAATACTGCTCCAAACATGATATTTGAAGTTTAGTAACAAAACATCATATTTGTCTATACAGTACTTATCTGAGAAGAAAAAAATATGTTTTTCTTGGAAATGTAAAACTGCTTTAATGTATTTAATGTTGTTCATTTTTCAAACGCCCTAATACATCTGACTTGGAACTTGGTAATATGGAAGTGCCTGAAAACAAAACAAATATGGTTGTGTCTCATCAGCCAAAGACTATTGTTCATTGCAGTTAAACCCATATTGAATGTAAATTGTTAATGCACAATTGTCAATGACGTGGACACTCACAAGCCCTTAACATGGGAATTTTTCCTGTTTCTACCATCCATCTCATGTGATGTGAAGGTAGCATTGGTAAAGAAGACTAAACATTTTACCAAGGATTCACTGTCAGTCATTTACAATTTGGGATACATTTTGGTATTGTAGTTTCATAGTTAGGCTTAGCCATAACTGCGTGTGCAGAATTTTGTCAATTGACTGCAGAATTTTCTTTCTCTCAAGTGCCTTATGCCACATTTCCACTAGCGCGGCTCGACTCGACTCTACTCTACCTGGTTGTTTTGTGTTTCCATTAGGGATAGTACCTGGTACCCGATACTATTTTTAGTACCTGCTCTGGAAAGGTTCTAAGCGAGTAGAAGCGATACTATATGTGTGACGTCAACAGCCTGTCGGCCACTGATTAGCCGGAGAGTGTCGTCACTGGTCTGCGACGTCCAACACCGGACAAACAATCCCACCCCCTCCATTGTAACGCCGGGCAACAGCAACCGCTGACTTTATTCTTTATTCTCACTCGAGGGAAATGGCTGCTCATAAAATATCACCGTGGTCCGTCGACGAGGTCCAGACTTTTCTGGGTTTGAGTGTGACAAAAAGCCACAAACCGAGCAGCAAATACAACATCGCCTCGATGTCCTCCATTGTTTGTCGGCTCTGTTTGCGTCGCGTACAAATTGACGTCATGGCAGTTTCGTGCAGCCGTGGTATGACGACCCCGCCTACGTTGAGGAGGTACTATGAAGTACTCAATTGTAATGGAAACTCAACCAAACCAAGTACAGTAGAGTAGAACCGAGTCGAGTAGAGCTGGAACTGTGTAATGGAAATGTGCCACCACAATCAACCTTTGTGGTGGTGGAATCAAGGAAAATGAAAACTAAGCTTCAGACACAAATTTATCCTTGATAAAAGTAGGCTATTACAATGCAACAAAAATGGAAGACATGAAAATAAACCAAATAAGACACTACCCACTGCCAATATGGATAAAGTATAGCCAAACATTTCAGTGCGTTGTGAGCAGAATTTATGAGTTATTACTGTGAAATGTATTGACCGAAATAAATGCAGATTTACAACCTGAAAATGTGCCAAAATGTGAACTGTATGCTCTATATAAAGATCATTTGTGTATGCATACCATCATTTATGCTCATTTTCAGGAGCGAACACTGCACAGAGGTACCACCAAGAAAAATATTTTATCTTTGCCTTGACACCACAGCAAGTTCGAGAAGTATGCATATCCAGGTACGTTTGTCAATAGCTTAATAACTCCACATTTAATGAGAAAAACATGCCTGTGTCCATGAATTAATAATAATAATTATATATGTAGCTTTACACACACACACACACACACACACACACACACACACACACACACACACACACACACGTGTGTGTGTATGTATATACAGTGCTGTGAAAAAGTGTTTGCCCCCTTACAGATTTTCTTGTTTTTTGCACTTTTGGCACTCTAAAATGTTCCAGATCATCAAACAAATTCTAATCTAAATTAAAGATAACCATAGTATACACAAAATGTAGTTTTTATATGATGGTTTCAATTATTAAAGGAAAAAGGTTATCCAAATCAGCCAGGCCCTATGTGAATAAGTAATTGCCCCCCTTGTCAAATCATGAATTAACTATGATTAGCAACATCTTTTGGAAAGCTGAGTTCAATTTCACTGGCCACACCCAGGCCTGATTACTTCCAGACTTGTACAATGAAGAAAGAAATCACTTAAATAGAACCTGTCTGACAATATGGAGTACGCTGAAAGATCTCAAAAGGCCAAATATCATGCCACGATCTAAAGAAATCCAAGAACAGCTGAGAAAGAAAGTAATAGACATCCATCAGTCTGGAAAGGGTTACAAAGCCACTTCTAAGGCTTTGGGACTCCAGCAAACCACTGTGAGAGCCATTATACACAAGCGGAGAAAACATGGAACAGTGACGAACCTTCCCAGGAGTGGACGACCAACCAAAATTACTCCAAGAGCACGTCGACATCTCATCCAGGAACTCACAAAAGAACCCAGAAGAACATCAAAAGAACTGCAGGCCTCACGTGCCTCTGTTAAGGTCAGTGTTCATGACTCAACCATAAGAAAGACCCTGGGCAAAAATGGCATCCACGGTAGAGTTCCCAGGCGAAAACCACTGCTGACCACAAAGAACATAAAGGCTCGTCTCACATTTTCCAAAAGACACCTGGATGATCCCCAAGACTTCTGGGAAAATATTCTGTGGACTGATGAGACAAAAGTGGAGATTTTTGGAAGGTGTGTGTCTTGTTACATCTGGCGCAAAACTAACAAAGCATTCGATAAAAAGAACATCATACCAACGGTCAAACGTGGTGGTAGCGTGATGGTCTGGGGCTGCTTTGCTGCTTCAGGGCCTGGACGACTTGCTGAGGTTGAAGGAACCATGAATTCATCTCTCTACCAAAAAATCTTGAAGGAGAATGTTCGGCCATCAGTTCGTGACCTTAAGCTCAAGCGCACTTGGGTTATGCAGCAGGACACCGATCCGAAGCACACCAGCAAGTCCACCTCTGAATGGCTCAAAAGAAACAAAATTAAGCTTTTGGAGTGGCCTTGTCAAAGTCCGGACCTGAATCCAATCGAGATGCTGTGGCATGACCTTAAGCGGGCTGTTCATGCTTGAAAACCATCCAATGTGGCTGAATTAAAATAGTACTGCAAAGAAGATTGGGCCAAAATTCCTCCAGAGCGATGTGAAAGACTCATTGCAAGTTATCGCAAACGCTTGATTGCAGTTGTTGCAGCAAAGGGTGGCACAACGAGTTATTAAGTTAAGGGGGCAATTACATTTTCACATTGATGATTTTGGTTTTGAATTATTTTTCACTTTCAATAAATTGAATTATTTAAAAGCTGCTTTTTATGTTCACTCTCAGTGTCTTTTTCTTAAATTAAAGTTTCTTCATTGGTCTAAAACTTTTAAGTGTGACAAAAAAGCAAAAACAGTTGAAATACAGAAGGGGGCAAATACTTTTTCACAGCACTGTATATACATATATGTAAATGTATACATATACACATATATGTATATACACACACAGTGCTTAACAAATTCATTAGACCACCTGTCGTAAAAACGAGAAAACAAATATTTTAGAAATCTTTCAAAAACGTATTTAAAACTAAAAATGTTATTTATTTGGCAAATAATGGAACCCATACCATAATGGAATCTCTACCGTGTTTCACTGTGGGTGCAATGCATCTGACATCAAAACGTTCTCCAGCTTTTCTGTGGACATAAACACAACGATGCTGACCGAAGAGTTCAAAGAGTACCTTCTTCCAGTCATCAACAGTCCAGTGTTTGTGCTCCCTGACAAATGTTTGCAGGCCTCAATAATGGCTTCTTAGCAGCTATTCTTCCCTCTAAGCCTTGTTCCATCAGTCGTCTGCTTATGGTCATTCTGGAAACTTTCTCAGACTCTGATCTAGAAGCATTCATCTCTGCCTGAAGATCAGCAGTGGTCTTCCTTCTGTCTCTAGTACTTAAAATCTTGAGGTGTCTGATATCTGCTTCAGGTAACTTTCATTTCCTGCCTCTTCCTTGGTGCATTTTCTAAGTACCAGTCTCGGCAGTTGACTCCAAAGCATACTTGATCACATTGTGAGAACATGTTATGTCTTTCCCTATTTGTCTCAGAGACTATCCAGCATCATGAAGTGCTTTAATGTGGACTCTTTCATTTTCAGTGAGCGCTCAACGTTTTACCATTTTGGACAGGAATGATGAATTTCAAAATGAATTCGCCTTTTTATACCCAAATTTGAGCCGGCTCACTGGGCTTCTCTGAGAAGTCATAAATAAATCAGACATAACATTCAACCACTAAAACTATTTTTTCTGTTCAGGAATGCAAGTAAATAACTCTAATTTGACAAATTAATCAAGAAACAATAATGTGCTTTACTATTTTTTCAGTTTTTGTAAATCAGTAAATTTAAAAATTCATGGTTAGTAATAATAATTATATTTTTGCATTAAAAATATCATATTGGTTAAAGAGCTTCTACATATTGGTGTATTAACCATTACAGAAACATAAAAAATGATTTTGGTAATTACCAGTGCTGTTAATTTAGGGCAGCTGTGTCATACACCTTACTTTGGGTGGTCTTCTAATAAATTTGTTAAGCACTGTATATTTATATGTTAATAAATACGATATACTTGTTTGTTTACAGGGACTTTCTACCAGGTGGCAGAAGGGACTATATGGTTCAAATTCAGCTGAGGTGAGAGTGTTTTCTGAAATCTGAAAGTAAAAAGATATTGAATTAAGAAATGCATCTTCATTTAGTAGCATTGTGCAATCCTGATGGTTCAAAGCAAAATGCTTTTAAAAAATCCTATTAAATAACTTAATGTTTTCTTGATGACTCCAACCCCTTCCACATGAATATGTCAGCATGTCTTGCCATCACAGGGGAATACAACAACCACCAACAACTGTTTTGCTGAACATAATTTGAACTTGTTTCACTTAATAGTAAGATGTGCTTATTCTTTTTGTATTAGTGAAGTCTTTTTTAAAATATACTGTATATTCAGGCTGTTAAATGTTTCTTCATGTTATCCAGGTTTTGCTTGTCAGAGACAAGTTGCCCTCAAGAAGATAATTACCCAAACAGTCTTTGTATAAAAGTCAATGGGAAACTTTTTCCTTTGCCAGTAAGTGCTTGTACTCCAGAACAGTTCCAATGAAAAGACAATCCAATTTAGGTATTCTTCTAATAAGATGCTAATGAAACATTTTATCCATGTAGGGTTATGCACCACCACCAAAAAATGGCGTGGAACAGAAGAGACCAGGAAGACCTCTAAACATTACCTCCCTTGTCCGACTCTCCTCTGCAGTACCCAATCAGATTTCAGTGACATGGGCACCTGAAATTGGAAAAGTGAGAACATAAATGTCATTCCAACTCTTCTAAGCTTTTTGTGTTTCATCTTCCCTGTGCTCGAGTTGGCCATGTTTGGGGACAGTAACAATGACCTATTTAGCTTATTTGATCATATTGTCTTTCAGACCTATTCTATGTCTGTGTACTTGGTGAGGCAGCTGACATCACCACTCCTCCTGCAGAGACTGAGGATGAAGGGCATCAGAAACCCAGATCACTCCAGAGCACTAAGTAACTATACAGTAAATCAATTCAATTTCAATTCAATTCAATTCAATTCAATTTTATTTGTATAGCGCCAAATCACAACAGAAGTTGTCTCAGGACACTTTCCATATAGAGCTGGTACAGACCAAGCTCTTTTATCTACAGAGAACCAACAATTCCCCCATGAGCAACTCTTCATTGTTGGCGACTAGAAGTTGTATAGCACCAGTTACCTTGATGTAGTCACACTTAACTGGAAGGCTTTGCAAATAACCAAAAATTACCTGACCTGAAAACCACCTAACAGTATGTTTAAATGCACACAAGCAACCACCAGGTTACTCAGAAAAACCTCAGGTTACACAGGTAATTGGACAATGCATTTGTATTCATATGGTTTTTGAAAATCTGCATATTTGTATGTCAGCAATAGCAATTAGAAGCTGAGTTACATTAATGTAGACAAACGTTTCTACTTAATGAATCTAGCATACCTTAACTAAATCACACTATTGCAGAAATCTGAGTGAAACCTTACCAGAAATGACATAATTGCATAATTGCTACATTAATTGCTGAGTTTGATTTGAAAATATTCCTGCTCTTCACACTTTTTTCCAATGGAGTCACAAAACCAGAGTTTCTGTTGTTGTTTTGATTTTTTAAATGGGATATTCTGTTGGAAGTCCGACAAGTTTAAGTGCCTCCTGTCATAATGTCCGGTGAAAATAATTGCTGAGTTAGATGTGAAAATATTCTTGCTCCTCTCCTGATTCAGTAAATTAAGAGTTTATTTCAACCAGTCCAGAGTTAGAGATGATTGATAGAACAGTGAAAGATGACCCAAGGTCTTGATGAGTTTTATTTTGTTTAGCATTTGAATGAAGTGTGTTTTATGATGATAAAATGACTATTTCTGGATGGAGTCTGGTTGCTTTGGCGAGAGCAGTATAGCAGATGTTTCTGGACAAATAAATTATATTTTTTCTCTTGAACAAAAAGGTGTATCTCTGTAGGATCTTTTCCATAATGATGTCAGACACTTTGAATAACAGTTTAAGCCTGTCAGTGGCAAAACACTTTTTTGGACATACACTATCAGTGCACAAATGCCGATAGGGATTACATTGCAGCCTTTTTCATGGCTGTCACCTGCCGCACTCTCATTTGATACTGGAAAGACTTCAAAAACCATTGTCTCCAGTAGTCACTTTGACACAAATACATGGATAAATAGAGTCCATAATCAGATAATAAGTGACTGGAATACCTCCTGTTTGTTCGAGACATGGAAATCTTCCAGGACATGTGGATCGGCACCAACTGGAAACTGCATGCTTTCGTTGATTAAAAATTAAATGTAGGTCAAGCTGAGACGAGTGAATATTTCAACAACACAGTAAAGGACATTATTTTATCTGTTTATTTTGTAATGTTAAGGTATGTAGATCTTTTAAAAGAAATGTTTATGTTGAAATAACGTACAAGTAGTATGTCTCTGGTTCTACATATTTTCCTTTTTATGGACATAATGTGCATAAAAAGATATTCAAATGACTGGAGCCTATGTGTTTTTAGAAGGGGATATATGAACATCATTTTTGGCCAATTTTGACAGCCCTACTGTGATGAGAAACTGTAATTAGAGAACATGATTATCATTATTATGATTATGAAGAAAATGGGGCAAACAGATTTGAATCAAGGAGTAAGTATCAACATTTAATATATTGTTGAAAGCTAGTGTGGAGATGGCCCCTGTTGATGTCTTGGCTTGGGGTCCAAGAACTGGAAGACTTAAGTGTCTTACTATGTTTAGTTTTGACATGTTTTATACATTTTAAATTAATACTTTGTCTCTTTTCTTCTCTGTACTCTTCCTCTGTCCTCTATGTTCCAGTTAAAGAAAAACTGACAGCAGATCCAGACAGTGAGATCGCTACAACAAGCCTTCGAGTCTCACTTATGTGCCCGGTAAATTAAGCATCTTTGCAGAATGTTTGGGTTATTACAACAACTTTGAAATTATTCTCACACCATAAATTGTATTTTGTCAAAAAATAAGAAAATCACCCTCAAGATTGGTGCTCTGTGTGTGTTGTGTCCAGAGATCAGATCTGGGTAGGGATGGGGTATCAGTATGCGTTACTTTTTGCCAGTTTCTCTTTTCAAACTACAGCTGGGGGTTGCCAAAGTTTGAAAAATCAAAATGCATAACATACTATTATGGTGTATTATGATGGTTATCTAAATGTAGCCACAGAAAATAGTTTTAATTACATCTGTCATTGCTATTATTGAAACATAACAACTTCAATATAAGATAAGAGAGTACTTTATTAATCCCACACCGGGTAAATTTAGTAGTTACGCCAGCAGGTCAAAAAGAGCAGCACAGTGGCATAAAGAGGTCAAAATGAAATAGAAAAGTATACAAGATACAGGATAGAAAAAACAACTATGTATATGTACATTTGTACAGATCATAAGAAAAAGTAAATGCCAAAGAATCCTACAGCCATAAAAAGTACTGTTGCTAGTAGTTTTATGAGAAAGCTAACTACTGACATGGCATATATTATATTGCACCAAAAACTATTTCACTTGAGAAATACTAGGTCTATGTATGTGCACAATATATAAAGTTCATAAAAAAAAAACAGTTGTCACTATGAATAATAAATAGTGTTAGTTGAGAGAAAACATACAACTTAGAAATTGCACCAGGTGAAATGGATGAATGTGAGCATATATTAGCATTAGAGCATATATTAGCCTTGATAACAGTAGTACAAATCAAAAGCGGGTTTATGATATACAATTGAGAAAGACAGCATCAACACAGTGCTACATTACATGATGCTGGAGTTAAACAGTCTGACGGGTGTAGGAATAATGATATGATAATGATAATTGATTGGATGGAGCAGTCTGTCATTGAAGGAGCTGCTTAAAACCCCCACGTTCTCATGCAGGGGGTGGGATGGGTTGTCCATGATCGATGTCAGCTTGGCTAACATCCTCTCACCCACCTCCTCGATGGTGTCCAGAGGGCAGTCCAGAATAGAGCCAGCTCTCCTGACCAGTCTTTTCCTCTCTATCTCAGAGCTACCACAGCCCCAACAGACCACTGTATAGAAAACTGCAGATGCCACTGCAGAGCCATAAAATGTTTTGTCCAGTGCAGTTTGTTGTTGAGGTAGACACTAGAGTATTTGCCCCAAACTACCGCATCAGATATACAGTCGCAAAAGCCTCAAAAACTGTCGTCTGTTGGTGAGGTAGTTAATGGTCCATGCAGCCAGGTGGCAGTTGACTCCAGCTCCTTCCAGCATCCCCCTGAGCAATGATGGTGGATTGTGTTGAAAACCTTGGAGAAATCAGAAAACATGGCCTAGGTATTTGTAATCCACCACGATCTCAATGTCCAAGCCCTAGATGTTCACTGTGTAGTCTGTGGTACATTCCTTTGGAAATCAATCACCATCTCCTTTGTCTTGCTGACATTTATGTGCAGGTGGTTCAGTCCACACTGTTCGACAAAGTTGGTTACAACCTCCCTGTATTCCAGTTCGTTCCACTGTGATCCGTGTCCGATAATGGCTGTATCATCTGAGAACTTCTTGATGTGGCAGCTGTCAGTGTTATGTCTGAAGTCCGATGTGTAGAGGGTGAAGAGCAAAGGGGAGAGCACTGTCCCCTGTGGAGCCCGCTTGCTACAATCTACCACATCGGACAAGCAGTCGCTAAGCCTCACATACTGTTGGTCAGGTAGTAGGTGGTCCACGCAGCCAGGTGACAGTCTACGCCAGCTCCTTCTAGCTTCCCCCTGAGCTGGTGGTTGGATAATGTTGAAAGCAATGGAGAAGTTGACCGTCACCATGCTTCCAGTATGCTCCAGACAGAAAAGAAATAGATGGAGCAGGTAGATGGCTATGTCCTCCACACTGATGCTTGGACGATATGCAAACTGTAGGGGGTCCAGCTCGTCGCCCACAGGGTGATATAGGTAGTTCAGTATAATCTTCTCCAAGGTCTTCATCAGGTTGGAGGTTAAGGCTACTGGCCTAAAGTGGTTGGGCTCCCTGGGATGTGCAGTATTTGGGACTGGAACTACACAGGGAGTTTTCCAAAGGTTCAGAACTCTTTCCAGACTGAGGTGCATATTGAAGATATGCAGGAGGACCCCACAGAGCTGATCTGCACAGTCCCTGAGCAGTCTAGAGCTGATGCCATCCAGGCCTGAAGCCTTTCTCAAGGCTTGGAGGGGTCCTATAGAGTGACATGGGGGGAGGTGACTGTAGTCTGTGAGGTTGAGCGGATGGTGGTTAAGTGGTGTGAAGATGGTGCTGTCGGTGTCAGGGGTGCTGTGAGGGGGGTGGAGGGGGTGTGGAGATGTTGTGGCATAAGGTTTTGGCCTCGCTGTTGCTACCGTGGCCTGAGATGGCCTCCCCAACCTCTCTGCCATTGGAGGCGCTTCTCCAGCTTCCTCCCGTAGCTGTCCTTGCCTCTTCTTATTTCCCCTTTCAGCTCCCTCTGCACCCTTGTAACAATTCTCATTCATAAAAACCTAAGGGAAAAAGCTACTACATGCTATTCTATAGGTCATGGGTGGATTGGATGTGTGCAATGTCAGGCCACCCCTAGAGACTAGTCAGACAAACTATACTCATGGATTTAAAGCACAAACATGAACCAAACCACAACCAAAATTAATGCTGAAATTATTAAGTAACAAAAGTGCTTCAAATAGACCTGATACCAGAATTTATTAATGGAAAACAAACTAAAATCGTGTCCGCTGTGGGATGGCTCAAGCAAAGATAGCGCGGTGCGGCCGCCTACAAACAATTCAAAAATAAAACCAACACATATACCCCGTTCAGAGATCATAAATAAATCAGTCCCTATGTAAGTTGTTTCCCCCCTCCCAGAAGTCCAAGTCCAATGAAAAGAACAAAAAAAAAAAAAAAAAAACGCTTAGAGAGGCAGATATGTGCCTTAGGTCCGAATCAGTAAGAACTTCACCAGAACATCCCGTTGGAATCCAGGTCCCACTTGCGATGCTGCAGAGGCCCAATTCTCACCCCCCAAAAACCCAATCTATACCTTGGTTAGAGTCCTTAATGCAAGGAAAGTTAAGCAGATTGTCCTCTCATGCCGCTGACCTGCAAACGCTTACGTAACTTCATATCTCTTCTTCTCTCTCTCCTCACGTCCAATGTCACTTCCTGTTTTTAACATCTCCAAAGCACTCATAAAATAATATAAACAAATGATAACAAAAAGTCTGTTTCATAGTCCATAGTACGTGTGCTGCAGCAATATGGCCACTAATAACAGTCATTACTTTCCAAAAAAAGGTAATGGGAGGTGTCAATCAGAGAAAAAAAAAATACAACCATTTACATTCTTCCCCATCTCAAAATACCTTCCAAAAAGTGGACCTAGGCAACCATTACATCCTCCTCAGCTCATCTTGTCCCCTGATTGAAAGACCCTCTTCTTCTTGTTCAGTAGGGCTTTCAGTTCTGGCGACATCCAGGGTTTGTTGTTTAGGCACCGTACCTTCTTTGCAGACACAGTGTTTTCTTCACAGAAGTTAATGTCGTCCATAATGCAAGTTGTTAAACTGTCAATGCCCTCCCCGTATGGACTGCACAACACATCCAGTCAGTGGTGTCAAAACAGTCCTTTGGTGCGATGCTGGACTCCTTTGACCATCTTCTCTCATGCCTGATGGTTGGTGGTTGTTTATTCCCCAAAGGTATTTACGCAGGCAGCAGGTAAACCAGATTGTGGTCAGAACGGCCCAGCGGGGGGAGAGGTGATGAGCTGTAAGCATCCTTACTGTTTGCATAGAGTAAGTCCAGTGTTCTGTTGTCTCTGGTGGGGCACTTTACATACTGTGTGAACGTGGGGAGAGTGCTAGAAAGGGAATTGTGATTGAAATATCCAGAGATGAGAAGGTGGGCTGGGGGGTGCGGTGTCTGGAGCTGTGAGACTACTGTGTGCAGAAGCTTGCATGCTGTTGCGACATTGGCCGATGGGGGATGTACACACTTCTTGCAGTAACATGCGAGAGCTCCCTATGGGAGGTAATATGGCTGAAAGCTAACGGCTAACAGCTCAATGTCTCTGGTGCGCCGCTGCTCTTTTACCCTGACATGCCCTGGGTTACACCATCTGTTGTTTACAAATATCACTATGCCCCCACCTTTCCTCTTGCCACTCTCCTTCGCTTTCCTGTCCACTCTTAGCAGTTGGAAATTGCCCAGCATGACATGCGAGTCCGATCTCCATTAACCAACTTTCTGTCAAACATATGAGGCTACGCTCCCGGTACTCCCTCTGCAGTCTGGTTAGCGCCGTAACCACTTCTGCAACTTATCCACTGGCATACTGGTGCTATGCAACTCTTGTTTTGGTGCCATATACCGATTCTGCTGATGTTCAACCAACATATGTCAAATGAAAACAGAATGTCACGTCTCATTCACTGCCACTGGTGGCACAGTGGCAACACTGTCGCCTCACAGCTAGAAGGTCCCGGTTCGATTCCCACTGTGGGCACTGGTGGCATGTCCTCCACCATGCCTTCGGTGCCTGCTGCTCGAGGAAAAAGGGCTTTTCTGTGTGGAGTCTGCATGTTCTCCCCGTGCTCACCTGGGGTATCCTCCATAAAAATACCCCCACTAAAAACATGCAAGAAGATCACCACCTGAGCAATGGTGACGACAAAGGAACTGGTCCCCGGGCGCCAGTCAGCTGGCAACCCCCCGCTCCTGGTCTGCCGCGGAGGAAGGAATGACCAAGGATGGGTTAAAAGCGAAGAAAGAATTTCACATATGCATGGCGTGTGCAGTTTCACCCCTAACTTTGCATGTTGTGTGACTAATAAAGGATTTCTTCTTCTTCTTCTATACCGCTTGGGGAAAATAATCTGTCCATCAGCTTAATGTCCAATGTTTTTGCTTCATTTGCTTCATTGCTTTATTCTGTGTTTGTTTCCACAGTTTACATACTGGTTATTCTGTTTTTGCACTACACGGTTTACACTGTTTATATACTGGTTATTCTGTTTTGCACTATTTATTTATTCTGCTGTTTACATTCTGTTTATCTATTCACTCTCTATTGCACTCATTATTATTTAGCTCTTGTTGTCTTTTTTAGTTATAGACTATATTTTTAATTTCCATCTCTGCTGTAATCCGTAAGCCAAGCAACGTCTAAGTCTAATAACATATACAGTTGTTACATTAAATAAATAATTAAAAATGACATGTTAAGTTCATGCCCATTGTCATATAGCTAGCATCGTGGCCATGCTTTGTCCAAGGCACACTCAGTGCTTGCCATTAGCTGTACAGCTTGCTCTGCTGGCTTAGCCACTAGAAAATTCTAATATTCATTCAGTGACTGTTGGTTGAATTGGTGGTTGTCTATAACGTCATGGCATTAGCTATACAGTTACACAGCTTCAAGTTTTAGATACCTAGTACCTTTAGTACCTGCCAGTAGGCAATGGAATGGTGACATACGGTTTTCATTTGAGTCTTTTTGAGCTGATGGCACTTGTAACAATTTCTGTAGTGTAAGAACGATGTAGTAAGTGTTAACTTCTGATTTTTTTTTTTTTTAATTGCTTGTGCAGAGAAGCAATTATTCATTCATTTATTTTGTTTGACCTCAGTATGCTCTCTATTCCAGCTGGGTAAGATGCGACTGACGGTGCCATGCCGGGCAATGACCTGTTCTCACCTGCAGTGCTTCGATGCTGCCCTCTACCTACAGATGAATGAGAAGAAACCGACCTGGATTTGTCCTGTGTGTGACAAGAAGGCTGCATATGAGAGTCTCATTATTGATGGGTCAGTTAAACTAATTTAACCAGTACATACAAAAAAAATTATCTGTTGTTGCTGAGTTCATTCAGATTTTGGTAGATTGTCCAGCTAGTCAGATGTCATGTGTCCCTGTTTTTCATCTTAACATTTAAGTATGCCAATGTAGTGATTGGAACTCAACAATTTTGTTCTTTGTAATAATTTGTTCTATGTAATAATTGCTTACCTGAACTATTGTCTTTTGTCTACCCACTCTGTTAAGCAATCCTCTCCTTAGTGTTAGCTGGGCTTTGTTCTTTTCTTTATTAAGGTTATTAAGAGGAAAAGACAAAACACTGATAAAAGACACTGACAAAACAACGTAAGGAAAACAGTAACAGTAAGAGCAATTAATACATACAGGCCATTTAATTGAATTTCACAGGGAATAATAGAACAGGATTATATTAGCTATTGTGTGTTGTGTTTGTTTTGTCTGAGTTTGTACAGGTGTGTGTGGGTGTGCGTTGTGTATGTTTTTTTTTTTTGTTTGGTTTTTTGGACTGATTAGTCCAGCTGCGGGTCTCTCCAAGACCCTTATGGGAGGGGACTAGCCCTTCATGGGCTTATTCGCTCATAAAACTGCTCCCAAACCTGAAGGAGGGGGGCAGTTTGTGCGTTTACAGTCTCAGTTTCTCAAAGTGACGAAAAGTGAGAAAATCAAGCATAAATTGGCCAGATGCCTCCCTTCCCATGAACTGGGCTTGATTCTGAAAGCATTTCACTCCATTTCATACACATGAAAATTAGAGTTAATGAATGTGAAAACTTAATTGGTGGCACCAGTGATTGAAACTGAATCCCGACACTCAACTTTGTAACCAAAACAACTTTATGGATCAGAAGCTGAGAAACCCACCACAAAGTCAGTTAGTGTTCAGTTATTATGTATTGACGTTTTGAGTGTTGTATTCTTTGTTCAGCTTATTCTTGGAGATCTTGAACGACTGTTCAGATGTGGATGAAATCAAGTTCCAAGAGGATGGAACATGGTGTCCCATGAGACCAAAGAAAGAGGCTGTCAAGGTCCCCTCTCAGTCAATTCCAAAAATTGAGAGTAAGTACATCATCTTAATACCAAGGCAAGGTTTGAATTGATCCTACTAACTAGTTAATTAACCAGTATTATGTGTTTGTCAAAGCGTGATATATCTTATTCCACTGCGTTGTCCAAAAACAGTTAAAAACACATTAATGATGTCTCAGACACACTGTGGCACTAGGTAAAATGTTTCTTTATTACCATGAACACACACTGTAGTTTATTTTGACTCAATTTCACATGCACTTTCCTGCTGCTACAAATAATCACTAGTGGAGTCCTTGTGTATCAATTTGCTCTTGAAAGTAGTCTCCAACAAATGCAGTATTCACCCCTGCTTGAGTAATGTTTGTTAAAAACTTTAGAAAAACTGATTAAATCAGTCAGCCCTTTTTAGAAATCAAACCCTACGTTTCATGAGCTGTTTTACAAGATTTACGTGTTCAGTAAGAACCAATGGGGTTGGGGCTGACAGCTACAGACAAAGTAGGGAAGTCAGTAGTGAGGCATAGCACATTGTTGCTTTTGGTTTATAAATCCTTGAATGAACCTTTTCTTTTAGCCTCAGCTCCTTTGCGCCAGTCTTCAGTGGTCCCCCATTCTACTGAGCCCAGCTCCACCAAGAAGGCTGATGTGATTGATCTGACTCTAGAAAGCTCCTCTGATGATGATGATGATGAAGAGGCCACAGACCCTCCACTGAAGAAACGCTGTGTTTACATTTCCAAGAATGAGGACATGCATGCGAAAGGGTGAGCAGGCCTCTCTGTGTTGTATTCTTGAACCATAGACAGACTTGTTTGTACCAGTCTTCATACTCGTACTTGTTGACTTCCACTTATCTGGGTCTGGGTCGCGGGGGCAGCAGCCTCAGCAAGGAAGCCCAGACAGCCCTCTCCCCAGCCACTTCCACCAGCTCCTGCTGAGGGTTCTTGAGGCGTTCTCAGGCCAGCCAAGAGACATAATCCCTCCAGTGTGTCTTGGGTCGGCCACCGAGGTCTCCTCCCTGACGGACATGCCTGGAACCCCTCCCTGGGGAGATGTCCAGGAGGCATCGTCACCAGATTCCTCTCGACACACTGGAGCAGTGACTCTTCTCTGAGCCACTCCCAGATGATCAAGCTCCTAATCCCATCTCTAAGGCTGACCCCAGCCACCCTGTGGAGGAAACTCATTTCTGCTGCGTGTATTTGTGATCTTAATCTTTCAGTCATTACCCATAGTTCATGACCATAGGTGAGGGTCGGAATGTACATCGAATGGTAAACTGAGAGCTTAACCTTCCGGCTGAGTTCCCTCTTCACCACAACAGACTGTTTGAGTGCCTGCACTTTACTGAAGCTGCCGTCCCAATCCGCCTGTTGACCTCCTGTTCCTTCCTGTCCTTCCTTGTGAACAAGACCCTGAGAAACTTAACTCCTCCACTTGGGGTAGGACCTGCTCCCTGACCTGGAGTGGACGATCCACCTTTTTCTGGCTGAGGACCATGGCCTCAGACTTGGAAGTGGTGATTCTCATCCCAGCCCCTTCACACTCGGCTGTTAACTGAGGGGCGGTTTGATCGTGGTTCGATGACACCAAGAGGACCACATCATCTGCAAAAAGCAAGATGAGATCCTTAGGTCACCAAACCCAATACCTTCCACCACTCGGCTCTGCCTAGAAACTGTTGACAAAGGGCAGCCTTGGCGGAGCCCAACCCTTGCCTGGAACAGGTCCGACTACCAGCCATGCGGACCAAACTCATACTCCGTTGGTACAGTGCTCATACTCCTGAAGTATCCTCCACAGGATGCCCTTGGGAACACGGTTGTAGGCCTTCTTCAGATCCACAAAACACAAATGGACTGGTTTGGCAAACCCCACTTTGCCACTCTAGTGGCACTGCCCCCGATGACAACGCATTGTTTCAGAGACGTGTCAGCCACGACAGCCCTACAACATCCAGAGCCTTGAGATACTCAGGGCGGATCTCATCCACCCCTGGGGCTCCACCACCGCATAGTTGCTTCACTACCTGGCCCCAGAGATAGGACAACCCTTCCCCAAGCCCCCACCTCTGCCCCTATTGAGGAATGTGTGTTGGTGGGATTGAGGAGGTCCTCGAAACATTCCTTCCACTGCCCGACTATATCCCCAGTTGATGTCAACAGTTCCCCACCCACACTGTAAACAGTGTGAACAGTTTGTGTACCAGTTTTGTTCTTAAATAAAGAAAAAACACCATCAATTTGTAATCTCATCTTTATGTAGAGTGAAAGTGGTCGACAATATCCACAATACACGTAGGTATTTTTCTTACTGTTGAACACAACGGAAACCAGAATGTGTCAGTGCTAAATATTTGCTCTTTTCTGACAGGATGACATCTGGAGCACACAATTTTAGTAAAAGCTTTTTAATATGGTGCAGCAACTAAAGTTTCCACATAAAGCATTTCATCAGAGTTTGATGTTTTCTCACAGAGTGCTGACCTACCAGCCCACTGTGCGCGTGGCAAATGTCCAGGCCCTGGACCCGTCATATCTGACCTCTACACTTGCTGACTATGCAGTCCCCTTTCACCCATCCACGTTGGCCACCATCCCAACAGACATGCAGAGTGAGTCCATTGGATAGAGTGGATGTAAGCACATTCACCATCATAATGTGGTACTATTAATAATCTGTTGTTTCTGTCTCTCACCTATAGGTCTGGATTTGTTTTCCTTAATTCAAGCAGATCCTCAGGTATGTCTGTTATTATTTTCCATTGTTAAAAACTGCACTATGCATGATATCTAGATCATCTGAATCTAAATCAGGAATTTTAAACGGAACAGGGAAGAGCATCTAATTGCGACACAGAAGCGGTATGCCACTGTACAGTGCCTTGGATGAATACAGTATTACTCCACTTGGACTTTTCCACATTTTGTAGCGTTACAACCTGGAATTCAAATTGAATTTGTTGGGCTCCTACTATTTGATGAATACAACATGTATATTGCTTTGAAGGTGCAAAATGCATTTTGTTGCAAAACAATAATTAAGACAAAAAACAGACATCTGTTGGATGCACAAGGGTACCCCTTTAAGAACCATCTTTCACTGCCCTTACAATGGCAAATCTTTTGGGGTAGGGCTCCACCAGCTTTGGGACTGCGTTTTTTTTCCCCATTCTTCTCGGCAAAATAGTACAAGCTCAGTCAGATTAAATGGACACCATTTGTGAACACCAATTTTCAAGTCTCACTGGAGATTCTAAATCAGATTGAGATCTGGGTTTAGACTGGGCTATTCTAAGATATAACTTTCCTTTCCTTGCCTTAAACCATTCCGTTCCAGCAAAGACAGGGGAGAGGACTGTTTGCCAAAAAAACAAGGATATAAGCTATGCTTGATGTAAAATACTTACAAAAAAAAGTTGATGAAGGAAATGCATTCAATGCATTTGTTAAACATCAAGGATACATGCAGTAATTTCTGGTGAGTAACACTAAATGGAAATGTAACTTTCTTTGTCTACATGAAAATTCCACTGGACACCTTTAAGTTTAACTTGTACATTTGTCCTCCCCTTGGTATCTTACATACAGTACCAGTCAAAAATTTGGACACATCTCATTCAATAGTTTTTCTTTCTTTTTTTTATTTTCTTCATTGTAGATTAATACTGAAGACATCCAAACTATGAAGGAACACATATGGAATTATGTAGTAAACAAAAAAGTGTTAAACAAAGCAGAATATGTTTTATATTTTAGATTCTTCAAAGTAGCCACCATTTGCTTTGATGGCAGCTTTGCACACTCTTGGCATTCTCTCAATCAGCTTAATGAGGTAGTCACCTGGAATGGTTTTCCAACAGTCTTGAAGGAGTTCCTAGAGGTGCTGAGCATTTGTTGGCTGCTTTGCCTTCACTCTGTGGTCCAACTCATCCCAAACCATCTCAATTGGGTTTAAGTCAGGTGATTGTGAAGGCCAGGTCATCTGACGTAGCAGTCCATCGCTCTTTTTCTTGGTCAAGTAACTCTTACATAGCCTGGTTACATAGAGGCATGTTTGGGGTCATTGTCCTGTTGAAAAACAAATGATGGTCCACTAAGCGCAAACCAGACGGGATGGCATATCGCTGCAGAAGGCTGTTGTAGCCACGCTGGCTACAACAGCAACAGTTTGGCTTGAATTTTGATTCAATCACCAACAGTGTCACCAGCAAAGCACCCCCACACCATCAGACCTCCTCCTCCATGCTTAACGGTAGGAACTACACATGTAGAAAACATTGGCTCACCTTTTCTGCGCCTCACATGGCAGGTGGAGCCAAAAATCTCATATTTGGACTCATCAGACCAAAGGACAGATTTCCACTGGTCCAATGTCCATTCCTTGTGTTTCTTGGTGCAAGCAATTCTCTTCTTCTTCTTCTTCTTCTTCTTCAGAAGTGGTTTCTCTGCAGAAATTCAACCATGAAGGACTGATTCACAGTGTCCTCTGAATAGTTGATGCAGAAATGTGGCTGCTACTTGAACTCTGAAACATTTATGTGGGCTCTAATCTGAGGTGCTGTGGATTTGCGGTATCTGAGGCTGGTAACTCTGATGAACTTATCCTCTGCAGCAGAGGTAACTCTTGGTCTTCCCTTCCTGTGGCAGTCCTCATGAGAGCCAGTTTCGTCATAGCTGTTGATGGTCTTTGCTACTGCACTTGAGGGTACGTTCAAAGGTCTTAAAATTTTCCGGACTGACTGACTTTCGTGTCGTAAAGTAATGATGGACTGTCGTTTCTCTTTACTTAGTTCAGTGGTTCTTGCCATAATATGGATTAGAACAGTAGTCAAATAGGGCTATTTACTGTATAGACCTTTGTACCAACCCCCTCTCTGCACAACACAACTGATGGTCTTCTAAAACACATTAAGAAGGCAAGAAATTCCAGATGTTAACTCTTGACAAGGAACACCTGTTAATTGAAAACCATTCCAGGTGACTACCTCAAGAAGCTGATTGAGAGAATGCCAAGAGTGTGCAAAGCTGCCATCAAAACAAATGGTGGCTACTTTGAAGAATCTAAAACATAAAACATATTCTGCTTTGTTTAACACTTTTTTGTTTACTACATAATTCCATATGTGTTCCTTCATAGTTTGGATGTCTTCAGTATTAATCTACAATGAAGAAAATAAGAAAAAATAAAGAAAAACCACTGAATGAGAAGGTGTGTTTTGACTGGTACTGTATATAAAGCAATGCAGTCAGGTTTCCCAGCTGACTGCATACTTTCAGAATGTCAAAATCAAGTTCTAACAACTGACAGCTGTAGAATATTGGAGCGTTGGCCCAAACTATAAAAATGAAAGCCAGTTTTTTTTGTTGTTGTTTTTAGAGACAGTTTCCTTTAAAATTGCAAGTAGGCTGAAACCATCAGTTCAGGAAGAACGCAAGGAACAAACAAAAATAGCTACAACTTAACACTGTAGGTTCAAAGTTTGAAAGTGAAGATTGTAGCTGCTGAGGTGGTGGATGTTGCAGTGTCATGAGAATTGCCATCCATTGGATAGGAGAAGCCATATTGCACCAGTTCATACATTATATACATTTTAAGTTTCCAGTGGATATAAATGATGTTGATCCTGATCAATTTCTTTTTCCTGCACAGCATTACCGGCCACAAATGTTCCTAGACAACCTTACAAGCAGTATGCAAAGTGCAGCTGCAGCCAGCACCAGCTCAGCCTTGGTATCCTCCTCAAGCAGCCATTATGACACCAGCACCCATGCTGCCAGCTCCATCCATGAGACCCGGGTCATCGCAGGAGGAGGGGGGATTGCTGGAGGAGGGACTGACAGTGGCATATCAGATATCATTTCACTAGACTGAGCCACATCTCACTGGACCTTTCCAGGCCTGTTTAGTCCACATTACATGTACATGGCATGTTGAGTTTTACACAGAAGCACCCAAAATGTGATACACATGAGCATTTTGGCCTGAACATTTCTACAGTGTTAAAAACTGTATCCAGGCATGCTTCTTTTTGCCCTTGCGTATTTCAGATGCAAATGTGTTTTTCATCTCATCTGCTATGATAGCAAATGGGTTGATGGCCAGGGACAGCATTCTGTGTCTGTGTCATTTCGCTTGAAGTTCTCTTGACTTTGACATTTGGGAATATTTTCCTTTTTTTATCCCTTGTTTAGCCCAGTATTCCCTGGTGTTTTGGTCCTAGATTAGTCCAGTTTTCCCTGGTGTTTTGGTCCTGGTTTGGTCCAGTATTCCCTGGTGTTTTAGCACTGTTTTGGTCTGCTGCCTTCATAACAAACATCTCTTTCTCTGGCTTGCTAGATGTTTCACTCTTTTCACCAAACAGCAAGCCTATTCTGGCTTGGTTGACCTGAATTGTGTGCCTAATTAGCATTGGACAAAGTCAGGATGAATGGAAGAAGAGCTTGGACTCACTGCTATTAGCCAGACATATTATACAACATCCATGCAAGTGAATGCATGGTTGAAGGTAGGAACCCCTACTGTGTAAAAGTCTTGTGGACTAATAAATGGACTATATACACTGGTAGTGTCTGACCCCCTCACACACCATGGAAATGGCTGTAGCTGTCTGTTTTCA
Organism: Chaetodon trifascialis; assembly: GCF_039877785.1. Classification (NCBI taxonomy): domain Eukaryota; kingdom Metazoa; phylum Chordata; class Actinopteri; order Chaetodontiformes; family Chaetodontidae; genus Chaetodon; species Chaetodon trifascialis. Next base: position 29,918,709 of record NC_092061.1, on the reverse strand, counting down.
CTGTATCTGTACTGGCTTTTTAAAGCCCTGTTTTGCCTTTTGATTCACACTAATGGAAACATGGAAAGCAGTTTAGTTATATAATTGTTTTCATTGATTATAACAGCTATCAATAATTTAATAAGGATTGTTCCAGGGCAGCTTTTATGTCATACCAACATAAAATGTTCTTTTGTAATTCAGAGCAATAATAATTCGACTTGTGCTAGTTTAAATAAAGTTGTAAATGTTCAGATAGTAAAGAATTCCAGCTGGTCTGTACAACTCTGCTACTCTGCCTCCTTGACTTTTCTCTAATTTACATGATTTTATTTCATTTGAGATAAACACTCAAAGGAATAGTTCGAAATGTTGGCAGTAAACACTCATTTTCTTTCTTTGAGCGAGTGAGATGTTCAGATGGTTATCAGTCTCATGTCCCTGTGTTAAGCACAAATCTGGAATCAGGACCTGGTTAAACTAGCTTTGCATAAAGACTGGATGCAAGGGGGAAAAGTGAGCCTGGCTCTGTCCAATGTTTCATAAATCTATTGACATAACATGTTTTATTTAATTTGTTTGCTCCTTACACAGATGTGTGAGAAACATAGTCTCGATTTTGTAGGAAATATGTGCTGGCATTTTGACATTTAAAAAATCCACTGTGTAATTCTTCTAAACGCTGACCTCTCTGCCATCTTTGGATTTTGTTGTATGTTGATGATGCTGTGTGTTGGTATGGTACGAAAGCCCACTTTCTCACAGTTGACATCAAGCAGTAACATAAGGAACTGGGCAGCTGCTGTATCAAACCTACATTATCTGGATTGCTTGCCATGTGTGTGGACTCCCAGCCATCAGGAGCTCAATCTCAGGGACCACTCGACTTTATGGGTTTATAGAGCGAATGAGCATATGTAACTGAAATACAGATGGTGATGTAAAAGTTAGTGATGTGTAACATTTTTAAATCAAGAAAATATTTAAACATTATAGTGTTATCATCATTATAGCATTGATAATCCTTTCAGATTTCAGTCTTCACACAATATAATTTGTGCATTGAAAAAGTCAAAAACTATTTTTAGATTGCATATCCCTTTTACTGTCAAGAAAAATGTTGCTGAATTTCATTTGTCTTCAGTATAATGGGGCGGAGGCAGAACATTCACAGATATCTCAAAACCAGGATAAATAAAACCACAACTATCTGCATGGATAGATAGAGGCAAGTGAGAAAATGTTGTTGTTTTTTTATAATTTTGGTGAACCAACCCTCACTGAGAATAGCATATGTAAAAAAAAAAAAAAAAAAAAAAAGAACTTAACAGCACCTTAACTGAAACAAACAAAAAAACATATTAGTGGGGAGTGTTTGCATAGAGGTCACTGTTTTGTAAAAATTACTGATTAGAATTTTAATACTGTCTCTGTTCACCTGTAGGCAGATGTTGATGATGGGGATCATCAACTATGTCATGTTTTGTTTTTTAAATTTTGTATTCTTTGTATTTTCTAGACTTTGAAACATAACCAGGATCGCTTGGATGTTCCTCTTACAACACCATGTTAACAGAATCAGAGAGACAGACTAATTTTTGTTTGCTTCAAATTCACAAGATTTATTACAGGATGGATTTTTGCAAAATTGTTTTTGTTTTCCTAATTCTGTAAAAATTGCAGCATTTTGAATCGTGGTATCATGTGTGGGTGTTTTTTATTAAAAGTTTTCATTTTTATTCAGTTAAAATCTGTCACTCTTGGAAATAATCCAAAAAGTTTTATTTTTGTGTCACTTTTACTCTAGCGTTGTCTTCAGGGGACTAGTGGATTGAATGTGCTGCAAGTAAGCATTTTCGGTCTGGGACTGTATTCAAATAATATTCTCAGAATGACACTGAAGAATGCTCCAAAGCCAGTTTGCGAGTAAAAAAAATCTTCACTGAAACTGAAAAATAAGATAAAAGATTTATTTATCAAAACTGTAATGGGTTCATATCAATTCTGATACTGTATGCATCTGTTAGAGATCCAAACACTGCCTCCCCAAAAGCTCAAACGCTGAGGCAGGCCCAGAACATATGAAACAGAGTCATTGGAGCTGCTCTGTACATCTCACAAGTGGGTTCAATATAGGATATAATCTTGCCAGTTTAAGAAATGTGCCATCAATGGGCTATTTAAAATTGGATGAGACTGTGTCTACAGCATGGGGATAATTTATGCACTTACTTTAGTATTGCCACCCACACATCCTCGGAAAAAGGGCTGTCAAAGCGTTACTCCGAAAGGGTTCTGAAATTTTTCAAAGGCTACACGATCAAATTAATTATTACAGAGTATATCTGATTAATAGACCTTATTTGGTTACGGTTTAAGGGCAGAAGTTCATCTACAATGATGGATTGTGGTTTATTTGGAAAAGGAGTGCAGCCTGATCTGTTAACAAAAAAGTTACAAGCACTTTAAAGCACTTTTTCTGATAGTTGATTTAATGTGGCCAACAGTCCTTCAATATATAAATCCTTAATTTAAAAAAAAAAAAAAAAAATCATTTGAATGACAGATTAACAAAGTCAAATCAAGTTTAACTGGGGCACAGGAGGTAGAGCAGTCGTCCACCAATCAGGAGGTCAGTGTTTAGATCCCTGGCCTTGGCAGTCCAAATGCCGAAGTATCCTTGGGCAAGATACTGAACCCCAAAAAACTGCCCCCGATGCTGTGCCATTGGTGTGTGAATTCATATGTATGTTGCTTTGGATAAAAGTGTCTGCCAAATGTTCATTTTCATTTATCAAGAAATGGACCATGTTTTTTATTACTGGGTTATCAGCTTGCATATTAAATATGAGAACAAGAGTGGAAGTGGCCAGAAAATGTATCGGGCCCATATGAGACACCATCCTCACCTAGATATGAGCTGCAGGGTAAGAATGATTCTGAAACCACTCGATAACCCTCTGAATAGCTCATGAACATCAGGGGAGCAACACCAGAGGACTTATTTCCTACTTTCCTACTCCCAACAGTGGAAATTTTGGACATTCTCGTCAAAGGTGTGCTCACCTTTGCTCACGCAGTGAAATGCCGGAGGAGAGGAAAATGGGCCAGTGCGCTGGTGCGTCTCCGCCAGCGCAGACTTCGCACAGCGTTGCCGGAATATTTCTCTCTAACGTGCGTTCACTGCCCAACAAACTGGAGGAACTGCAACTGCTGTTGAATAGAAACAGGGACTTTTCGTCATCTGCGGTTTTGTGCTTCATCGAGACGTGGCTCTATGGATTAATTCTGGACTCTGAGCTGCAGCTGGCTGGCTTCCAACTCCTCCGAGCGGACAGAGACACGGAACTTTCCGGCAAAACTAAAGGTGGAGGAATCTGTTTCTACATCAACAATGGTTGGTGCAACAACGTGACAGTGATCCAGCAACACTGTTCTTCTGACCTGGAATCTTTCATCAAACTGTAAGCCTTTTTATTCACCCCGTGAGTTCGCTTTATTCACTCATTCTGGTCGGCGTTTACATCCCGCCGCAGGCCAACGTGCAGGACGCACAGTGTGCTCGCAGACCAGATACTGCGTGCGGAGCGGACCAACCCGGACTCTTTAGTTATTGTCCTTGGCGACTTTAACAAAGGTAACCTCACCCACGAACTCCCTAAATACAGACAGTTCATTAAATGCCCGACCAGAGAGGAGAATATTTTGGATCACTGTTACACCACTGTCAAGGATGCTTATCACGCTGTCCCCCGTGCTGCACTGGGCCACTCTGACCAGGTCATGGCCCACCTGATTTCTGCGTACAGGCAGAAACTAAAGCTCTACAAACCTGTAGTGAGGACATCAAGGAAGTGGACCAGTGAGGCTGTGGGGGATCTCCATGTGTGTTTGGACTCTACTGACTGGGATGTGTTCAGGACTGCTACCAACAGGCTGGATGAGTACACGGAGGCTGTGACGTCCTACATCAGCTTCTGTGAGGACTGCTGTGTTCCATCACGCACCAGGGTGAGTTACAACAATGACAAACCCTGGTTCACGGGCCAAACTCAGACAGCTAAGGTTGGCAAAGGAAGAGGCCTTCAGGGGTGGGGACAAGGACAGATTCAAAGAGGCAAAGTACAAGTTTAGCAAGGCAGTGAAAGATGCTAAACGACTGTATTCTGAGAAGCTCCGACACCACTTCTCAGCTAACGACTCTGCATCTGTCTGGAAGGGGCTCAGGCAGATCACAAACTACAAGCCTAAAGCCCCCCACTCCATCAATGATCGACGCCTATCCAACAACCTGAATGAGTTCTACTGCCGCTTTGAAAGACAAAGGGACAGTCCGGCAACCATCCCCCGCGACACCTACCAACAGCTCCAGCTCCAGTCACCTCCACCGATGGCCACCTTAAAGGTCACAGAAAACAGTGCGTGAAGCTGGGGAAACACATCTCCGACGCAAAGACCATCAGCACCGGATCCCCCCAGGGCTGCGTTCTTTCTCCTCTGCTCTCCTCCCTGTACACGAACGGCTGCACCTCCAGTCACCAGTCTGTCAAGCTACTGAAGTTTGCGGATGACACCACCCTCATCGGACTCATCTCTGATGGCAACGAGTCTGCCTACAGGTGGGAGGTTGACCATCTGGCGACCTGGTGTAAACAGAACACCCTAAAGCTTGATGCTCTAAAGACAGTGGAGATGGTTGTGGACTACAGGAAGAACTCAGCCTCACCTGCCCCCATCACCCTCTGTAACTCCAATATTGACACTGTGGAGTCTTTCCGCTTCCTGGGAACTATCATCTCCCAGGACCTCAAGTGGGAGCCTAACATGAGCTCCCTCATCAAGAAAGCACAGCAGAGGATGTACTCCCTATGGCAGCTGAAGAAATTCAGTCTGCCAAAGACAATGATGGTGCACTTCTACACAGCCATCATCGAGTCCATCCTCAGCTCCTCCATCACCATCTGATATGTGGCTGCCACTGCCAAGGACAAGGGCAGACTGCAGCGTGTCATTTGATCTGCGGAGAAGGTGATCGGCTGCAATCTCCCATCTCTCCAGGACCTGTACGCCTCCAGAACCCTGAGGCGTGCAGGAAAGATTGTTCCCTCCCACCCAGGACATAAACTCTTTGAGACACTCCCCTCTGGCAGGAGGCTGCGGTCCATCAGGACCAAAACCTCATGCCACAAGAACAGTTTTTTCCCCGTCTGCTGTCAGCCTTATTAACAAGGCCCGGAACCCCCCCGACACTCTTTACACTTCACCTCTGCCTCATCTGTCACATTGACATTACCATAACTCTATGCATTACATTAACACTCTGCTTGGACTTTCTGAAAAAACAGACTGTGTTTAAAAAAAAATCAACCTCACCTTTTCCCCGGTGCACTTCTGCACTAATTTGCAACAACAATGTGTGATCCATATATGAGTGTATAAAATTAACGAAGGGGAACTGTAAATCCAGTTTACGTTGTCTGCTTTCAATTGACCCCAGGCGACTGTGGCTACCCACTTAAGAGCTGGCTGATGACCCCTCTCACCAACCCTCAGACTGACCAAGAGCGGAGGTACAATGACCTTCATTCCCGCACTCGGTCAGTTGTTGAGAGGACAATCGGTCTGCTGAAGGGACGGTGGTGCTGCCTGTACAAAACTGGGGGTATGCTGCTGTATAGTCCCGAGAAGGTGTGCCACATTGTGATGGCGTGTGGCATCCTATGTGGCACACCGGCATGCCATACCACTGCCAGACAGCATATCCCCCCACCAGACGCTTTACATCCACCTTGATGTCGGACCACTTCTTGTTCACTTCTGCTTGTGTCCGCTTCTCTGATCCCACAGCATTGACAGTCTCTCACACACTCTCCCACTCACTCCTCTTTCGTTTGTTGCTTATGCTGGAGGTCCTCACATTTTTGCACACCTCCACTTCAGCGAGTAGCCCCTCCAATTCGCTTTCGGTGAAATTCTTTTTTGATTTTCTGATCGTGCAGAGAGGGGAATCCGAGGTGCAGGACTCATTTAAATATGATTTGCGTATTTAAAGAGGGTCTCAATTCCATGTTGATTGGGATTTTGCCATTGTTGAGTGGGTTGAAGATCTCCAGGCTGGTATATGGGCTAGGCATCTGTCATTAGTTGAACGAGCACTGTTCATTTTTGATCATTTAGAGGGAGAAGTGAGAGAAGAAATTAAGTACCGGTCTCAGGGAGAAAGGGAAGACCCAGATAAGATTTTGGCTATACTACTAGAACTGTATGGGTGTACCAGATCTTATGTATCTCTGCAGGAAGATTTCTTTTTAAGAAAGCAACAAGAGGGGGAAACGTTGCAAGAATTTTCTCATGCACTAATGTGTCTAATGGACAAAGTTGTTAAAAAGGCCCCAAATGGTCTAGTGAATAAGGATGTGTTACTCAGAGATAAATTCATTGAACATGTGTCTGATTGTAACTTAAGAAGAGAACTCAAACAATTTGCCCGGGCCACCCTACTACCACCTTGATGGATGTCCACAGTGAGGTCATTAGGTGGGAACAAGAAGGGATGCCAGGGGGTGGGAGGGGTAGAAGTCACTCTGTCCCCTCTGTGTTTGGTTTCCGGGATACAGTTCAGGGAGGTCAGCCCAGCTACAGCAAGGCAGCCAGCTCCTCTTTTAGCTCTAAGCTTGGTGAACTAAAGGAAATTCTCAGGAACCAGCAGGAACAGTTAAATCAGCTCACCAGAAGTCTGGCAGCCCCAGAGAACCAGAACCATGCCCGTAGAGCTCAGTCGAACCAGCGCCCAAAAACTGTCATTTGTAGAAGGTGCCAACAACCTGGCCATTTTGCTTGGGAGTGTAAGGGTGAGTAAGTAGCTGCAAGACCCCAGCCAGCTTCTGTAGCAGCACTCTCCAGTTCTCAGGACAGATGCTGCTTTTTAAACCAGGAAAACTTTCACCGCCTGAATTGTTGAGCCAAAGTTCAGGTGGGGGCTCCTCAGGCTCAGATTGTGATGCTCCTGAGAATTTGGTGGCAGCTTGCCCAAACATGGCCATATTGATGGGGGGAGTGTTGGTTCCATCTTTAGTTGACACAGGGTCAATAGTATCAACCATAACCAAGAGTTTCTTTAAACAGCCTTTTGAACCTTGGGGCCAAGAAAAACTCCGTTATTGTAACTGGTTGACGCTAAGTGCTGCTAATGGTCTAGCAATTCCATATGTAGGCTACTTTGAGTTGGATGTGCAGCTTTGTGGGAAAGTAATTGCAAAGCGGGGGGTCTTGGTGGTCAGGGATCCCCCAGACCATGTGTCTTCAGTTCTAGGTGTGTTAGGAATGAACATTATTAAGGAATGTTATTGGGAGTTGTTTGTGCAGCATGGTCCAGCTCTCTTGAACTTACCCTCTGTGTTGCAGGCCCCCATCCCTATTAAGCAGGCTCTCCAGAAATGTCACCAGGTCCAGGCTAATGCCCCTTCTGATCGTTCAGGCTGGGTGAAGGTGAAGGGATGGAGGGTCTGCAGAATTCCAGGGGGTACCATGAAAATTGTAGCAGCCACATGCTTCCAGCATCACCATCACATTGTTTGAGCCACTTAGCAAAGGTTTGCCTGCAGGCCTACTAGCATCCCCTGCACTGGTCCATGTGAATAGAGGTACTGTTCACATTCCCATTGTTAACGTAGGGATCCAGGATGTTGTACCGTACCCCCGAACTGTTCTCGGTACTGTGAGTCAGGCCCACCTCAGCAGCCACAGTCTCCTCTCAGACTGCAAGCAGTTCAGTGCAGGACAGGATTGCTGCAGTTGATGTAACAGCACTCACAGAGCAGGAGCAGTGTCAGGTTAGGTCCTTACTGCAAAAGTACAGTGGTGTCTTTTCAGCTCATGAGAGAGATATAGGTTGCACTAACCTCATTTCCCATGATGTCCCATTAATGGGTGAAGTACCTGTACAGCAGAGATATAGGCGTAGCCCTCCGTCAGAGTATGAGGCAGCAAAGGCCCACATCCATCAGCTCCTAGAGGCATAAGTGATCAGGGAAAGTAGTAGCCCCTTTGCCTCTCCCATTGTATTAGTGAAGAAAAAGGATGGCAGCCATCGGTTTTGTGTGGACTACATACTCTTGAACAGCAAGACACAAAAAGATGCATTTCATTTGCCATGTATGGAAGAGTCCCTTGACGCCCTTTCAGGGGCCTGCTGGTTCTCAACTCTGGATCTGGCTGCTGGGTACAACCAAGTACCAGTCACTGAAAGTGACAAGATGAAAACTGCATTCTGCACGTCCTTTGGCCTGTTTGAGTGGAACCGGATGCCATTTGGGCTGTGCAATGCACCAAGTACTTTCCAGAGGCTGATGGAGAGAACATTTGGAGATCAGCACTGCCAATCATTGTTGCTGTACTTGGATGATGTTGTTGTTTTCTCTTCCATTGTAACAGAGCATGTGGGACGTTTGGATGCTGTGTTGGACTGATTGCAGTGAGAGGGTCTCAAAGCAAAGTTGGAGAAGTGTTCTTTCTTCAGACCAGAGGTGAGCTACCTGGGCCACATCATATCCAACAATGGCAAAATATCCAACCCTGGCAAAAACCGAAGTGGTTTCAAAATGGCAGCGACCTAACCATGTCTCGGAGTTGCACTCCTTCCAAGGATTTGCAAGCTACTGCCGTCGCTTAATTGAGGAGTTTGCCAAGCTGGCTGCCCCTTTGCATCGCCTGGTTGCTGAACTGACTGGCACAAAATCCCACAAACCATCTGGAAGGAGCCTACCTGCTACATGGACAGATGAGTGTGAACACAGCTTTGAAGGACTTAAAAGTAGGTTGGTGTGGGGACTTCCGGTTTCACGATGTAGTGATAGGACACACTGAAAGTTCATGCTCCCAAACTTTCACTTATGTCCTCTCCAACTGAAGACTTAACTTATCAACACGGTAGGAAAACAGAATTGGAGACGGAGGATATTAACCACAGACCACGAACAACAGGTAAACAAGTCTCAAGATAAGAGTGGCGCAACAGCGAAAGCTAACAATGCTAAGGAACATGTGGGCAACACGTGTAAGGAGGGGGCGGCTGCCCCGGGTATAGCTGGAGCACCCCCAGATATAAGCATTATAATAGAGGCTATAGCTGAGCTAAAGTCTGATCTGAAAGGTGATAACGCACATATGGGCCAGGAAATCAACCAAATGAGAGAACAATTAAATGGCAAGTTGGATAATATGGACAAAAGAAATGCAGAGCCTGACGGGCTGAGTGGAGGAGGTGGAGGCAAGCGTGCATCAGGTAGAAGATTGGGCTTTGGATGCTAACGAAGCACTCTTGGAACAACAGAGAGTCCTGCAGCAGAAACTCACCCATCTGGAATCACGATCACGGAGGAACAACATATGCATCTTCGGGGTACCAGAGGGGCTATTCGTGAAAGATTTCCTCCGACGCGAACTGGAGTTATTCCCGGACATGGATTTAAACATACAGCGGGCTCATCGCTCATTAGCCTGTAAACCACAGCCCGAAGAACCACCAAGACAGATTATTCTCAACTTCCAAGGATTCACTACTAAAGAAACTGTGCTGAGGGAAGCCTGGAGAAAAAGAAAAATCCAATTATCTACTTTGACCATGACTATCCCGCTGAAATTGAGAAAAAAACGCTGTGAGTACAACTGCATCGAGAAAATACTTAAAGAAAAGGGCATTCGCTTTCAAACCCCCTACACAAGCATCTGAATCCACTGGGACATGGGGACCCGCACCTACAGCAGCGAACAGCAGGTGGTACAGGAGCTGCAGACAGACTGCTTGACGTCCAGAGGGATGGAGTCAGCCGGGGCAGAGAACGACATAGAGACACGGCTCCAGGAGCTGATCGGATGGAGCCGGGAGAGTGCAGGAGCCAGTGGCTCTACAGCAGCCTGCAGAGCCTGGAAGAAACTCCAGGAGTTTCAGAGGAGGCCCCCAGGATCCACTGACTCTGAGATATAATTGTGTGATCTGGTAGGGTGAATGTATTAGTCAGACATTGGCACAGACGTTTGTATAAATATATTGTGTGGCCATGTCTTACATATATGTTTGGGAGTGACGGACTATGAAGGGTTTAGTTTATTATGTTACACTGGGCTCATAGAATGGTTTTGTGGAACTCAGTAACCATTTCTAGCTTTGGGCCCTCTCCTAAAGGGAGGCTTTACCTGCGACCTTCCAACAGGGTCACTGTAGAAGGGCAAGAGCCCCCCCCCACGGATGGAGGTCTACTTTTGTTTACGTTCTGTTGTTTACACTGTTTGTATTATTCCTATGTTTAAAGGGGCAGCCTACATTTTTTTTTCTGGAAAATAGATGATAGTTTCAAATAAGGTCAAAGTTTCATCCTTAAACATTAACGGGTTAAGTAATCCAATAAAGAGGAGTAAAGTATTTGCAAGGGTTAAGAAAGAAAAAGCTCAAATTGTTTTCCTACAAGAAACGCATTTATCAAAACACAAACATGAAAAATTTAAAAAGTTTGGGTTCGCAAACTGTTATTTTAGCTCATGTAAAAATAACCGTAAAAGAGGAGTTGCTATCTTGCTATCCAACTAAGTTAATTTTTACTTAATAAAGGGGACAAGTGACAAAGAGGGGAGATATATAATTGCTAAAGGAAAAATCAACAACATGCTGATAACTTTTGCAAATGTCTATGTCCCTCCTGAGAGTGATGCAAGATTTCTTAGATCTCTGATAGATGCGATAATCTCAGAAAGTGAAGGAATCCTAATATGTGCAGGTGATTGGAATACAGTATTAGGCAAGGCAAGGCAAGGCAAGGCAAATTTATTTGTATAGCACAATTCATACACTAGGCAATTCAAAGTGCTTTACAGAAGCATAAAAATCATACATTTTGATTAGAAGAGAACAAAAAAATAAAAATAAAATACAATTAAAGGAAAATTAAAAACAGACACCAGTAAAAGACAATAATTTAGCATTTAAAATGATTAAAACCATTGAGCAAATACATTTACTTTAAGTAAAAGCTGTAGCAAATAATAATGTTTTCAAACCTGATTTAAATGAGCTGACACTTGGTGCAGACCTCAGGTGTGCAGGGAGAATGTTCCACAGGTGAGGAGCATAATAACTGAAAGCTGCTTCACTTTGTTTGGTTCTGATTTTGGGAACACACAATAGACCTGTCCCTGATGACCTGAGAGGTCTGGATACTTCATATGGAGTCAATAAATCTAGAATATATTTTGGTCCTAGACCATTTAATGCTTTATAGACCAACAGTAAGATTTTAAAGTCTATTCTTTGACTCACAGGAAGCCAATGTAGTGATCTGAGGACTGGTGTGATATGGTCCATTTTTCTGGTGTTTGTAAGGACTCGTGCAGCCGCATTTTGGATCAGCTGTAGTTGCCTAATTGATTTTTTGTTTAGGCCAGTAAAGACTCCATTGCAATAGTCCAACCTACTGAAAATGAATGCATGAACAAGTTTTTCCATGTCTTCTTTGGACAGACAACCCTTGATTCTGGTTATATTTTTCAGGTGGTAGTAGGCTGATTTGGTAATCAGCTTTAAATGGTTGTTAAAATTCAGGTCCGAATCAATAATTACACCAAGATTTCTGGCTTTATCTGTTGTTGTCAGTGACATGGAGTTAAGTTGAGCACTGATCTTTGACCTTTCATTTTTGGGGCCAAAAACAATCACTTCTGTCTTATCTGCATTAAGCTGAAGAAAATTCTGGCACATCCACTCATTGATTTGATGAATACACTCACTCAGTGAAAGTAAGGGACTGTAGTCATGTGATGACACAGAAATATAAAGTTGTGTATCATCTGCGTAAGTATGATAAGAAATATTATGATGCTCCATAATCTGAGCTAGGGGCAACATGTAGATATTGAAAAGAAGTGGTCCGAGAATGGACCCTTGTGGCACCCCACACATCATCTTCTTTCGTTCAGACACATGCTCACCAATTGACACAAAGTAGTCTCTATCTTGTAAATAGGATTTGAACCAGTGTAGTACGGTGCTAGTAAGTCCCACCCACTTTTCCAGTCTGTCAAGAAGTATGTCATGATCAACCGTATCAAAGGCAGCACTGAGATCTAATAATACTAAGACTGAGGTTTTGGAAGCATCATTATTCAGATGTATGTCATTTAAAACTTTGATAAGTACAGTCTCAGTGCTGTGGTGTGGACGAAATCCAGACTGAAATGCATTAAAACGATTGTTCTGCATCATGAAAGCATGCGTTTGTTGAAAAACAACCCTTTCAATAATTTTTCCTAGAAAGAGAAGATTTGATATTGGCCTGCAGTTACTTATTACTGAAGCATCCAGATTAGTCTTTTTCAGCAGAGGTTTTATTACTGCAGTTTTCAAGGCCTGGGGAAACTGACCGGACTGAAGAGAATTATTTATTATCTGCAACACATCTGGAGCTATGCAATTAAAAACATTTTTAAAAAAGTTTGTTGGCAGAGTATCAAGGCAGCATGTTGTGGATTTTAACTGTGATACAGTTTCTGTCAGCCTTGTATGATCTAGAAGGTTAAAATGTGCTAGATTAACTGGAGAACAAGAAGGCACAGATGGACTTATCATTTTGCCTGAGTTGGAGCTGCACACTGTTTTATCCTTGAAATTTTATCTGTAAAAAAGGCTGCAAAATCATTGCATGACTTGTTGGACAGCAGCTCAGGAGGGACTGATGCTGTGGGGTTTGTCAGTCTGTCCACAACAGAAAATAAAGTGTGGGCATTATCACAGTTTCTGTTGATAATCTCTGAGAAGAATGCTTGCCTTGCCTTCTTTAGTTCATGGTTATAGGTGTGGAGACTGTTTTTGTAAATTTCATAATGAACCTGGAGTTTGGTTTTTCGCCACCTGCGCTCTGCCTGTCTGCAGACTCTTTTCTGGACTTTGACCAGTGTGGTGTTTCTCCAAGGTGCCTTTTTCCTTCCTGACAAAACTTTGGTCTTAATTGGAGCGATGGAGTCAATAATAGTCATAACTTTGGAACTGAAATCATTTACAAGGTCATCAGTTGACGCTGAGGGCAGTGTTGGTGATGGTGTAAAAGACTGAGTGAAGACTGCACAGGTGTTATCATTAATATAACGCTTTTTGATTACCTCTGTTCCACTTTTGTTACGAATAGCAGGTGTGGCCATTTTAAATGACACACAGTAATGATCAGAAAGAGCAACATCAGACACCATAACCTCAGAGATATTAAGCCCTTTGGAGATAACCAAATCTAATATATGCCCTTTGTAATGTGTTGAATGTGTTACGTTCTGAGATAGGCCAAAATGTTCCAGGATGTTTAGAGGTTCTTTAGCACATCCATCTTTGAGATTATCAACATGAATGTTGAAGTCACCCACGAACACAACACAGTCAAAATCAATACAAACAACAGACAGTAGATTGGCAAACTCATCAGAAAACTTTGCATCGTATTTTGGGGGCTTGTAGATGGTTATGAAGACTGATCGACAGGGAGACTTTGATTGAGTGGCAACATATTCAAAAGAATCAAACTGACCATAAGAGACTCTCTTGCATTGAATGCTATCATTAAACAAAATGGCGACTTCACCTCCTCTCTTATGCATTCTTACTTCACTTATGAAACTGAAATTCGGAGGGGCTGACTCATTGAGAACTGCTGTGCTGTTATCTTGTCCTAACCAAGTTTCAGTTAAAAACATGAAATCAAGCTTATGCTTGATGATAAAGTCATTGATTAAGAATGATTTGCCTGCCAAAGACCTAACATTTAAAAGAGCTAAGTTAAATGTGCTAAAAAGTCCAACATCCCCATGTTTTAGAACATACTGTGGCTGACATGGAATACATGTTAAATTCGGTGATGTGATGGACCGATCTTCTCCTCCTACCTAAGGAGACATGAATCAATGAAGCTTCCAGCACAATGGGCCCTGGCTTTTCCTTGGAAAAGTCAGGCATAACATTTGCCTTAAAAGCTGGACCCAGAACACATCAGTTACCAACACAAATAGGTGGCTGTGCTGGGCTCTTACTAGGGGACTGGAGTAGGTTCAGATCAAGCCATGGAAGGGGTGGAGGTGGTGCCCGTCGGCGCTGTGGTGGTGGAGGTATTAAACAACTCTTTAGACACAACAAGCTTAAAAATATATAAACGACAAAGATCAAGAACTCTCAATATTTTAATAAAAGAACTGGGTCTAATGTCTGGAGAGACACACACAGACTAGAAAAAGATTTCACACACTACTCGGCTGTGCATCAGGTACACTCGCGAATAGACTACTTCCTCATGAACTCAACAGATAGATACAGAGTGATTGACTGTTCTATAGGAACTTCAGATGTTTCAGGCCATAACCTCATTAGTTTCACCATTCGTTTAAGAAAGGGGGTAAGAAATACAGTTTGGAGAATGAATGTAAGTATACTGAATGATAAAAATCGGCTTAAAGAGATTGAAAAAGAAATTAAAGAGTGTATACAAGAAACTGATACAGGTGAGGTTGAGCCAACCATAATATGGGATACAATAAAAGCAATAATGAGGGGGAAGCTCATCGCAAGAACAGCATACCTAAATAAGATAAAGAGACAAAAGTATGATGAATCTGTCAAAATACTAAGGGATCTAGAGAGACAACAATCAAAACACGAGGACGAAAACCAGTAAAGCCAGATACAAGAGGCAAAGAAGCAGATTAATGAAATGTTACAAGAGGAAATAGGGAAGAAATTAAGATTCACAAAACAAACATTTTATGAATCAGGACCTAAAACGACCAAATTTGTAGTAAAATGTTTGAGAACCCAGCAAATAAAAAATTCTATTTGTAAGATAAGAAACCCAACATGCAACAATCTATTATATGAACCAGAGGAAATCTGTAAATATTTTAAAGACTATTATTCAAAACTATATTCTCAATCAGATGAGGCCGACGAAAGTTTGACTATAGAGTACCGAAAAGAGTTAAAGCTACCCTCACTGGACAGTGAGCAAAGTGCTGCCTTAACCAATCCTATCACTGAGAAAGAACTGGAAAAAGGCTATAAGCAGATTAAAACCAAACAAATCTCCAGGAATCAATGGTTTCCCTAGTGAATGGTACAAAACATACAGGACATCTTTGATCCCTATATTGCTAAATTCTTTCAACTGGACATTAAATAATGCAGTAATACCATCATCTTGGAAAGATGCAATGATATCAGTCTTACCGAAAGAGGGTAAAAACAAGGAATATTTAAGATAGATTAAGATTTTTAAGATTTGTACTTTATTAATCACAGCACACACATGCTAGAGGGAGGAGGAGACTGTACACACGCCATGCTTTTGTGAAATTATTTTTTCCACGTTTGACCCATCCTCGGTCCGTCGTTCCTCCGCGGCAGACCAGGAGCGGTGGGCTGCCAGCTGCCCGCGCCCGGGGACCCATCCTTTTTTCGTCACCGTTGGTCAGGCGGTGATCTTCTTGTGGGGTTATTTAAGGAGGAAACCCCGGGTGAACACGGGGAGAACATGCAAACTCCACACAGAAAGGCCCCTTTTTCCTCGAGCAGCAGGCACTGAAGACATGGTGAAGGACACGCCACCAGCGCCCACAGCGGGATTCGAACCGGGGACCTTCTAGCTGTGAGGCGACAGTGCTACCACTTGTGCCACCGTGCTACCAAATATTGTGATTCCTATCGACCAATCTCCATTCTGAATGTGGACTACAAATTATTTACATCAATTATTTCCAAACGTTTAGAGCAATTTTTACCTAAATGAATTCATGAAGACCAAATCAGATTCATAAAGGGTAGACAAACACAAGACAACATCAGACGAACATTAAATAACAATGTCATAATCAAAATCTAACGGCGGCTCTGATCAGTCTGGATGCTGAAAAAGCCTTTGACAGGGTTAGTTGGAACTTTCTGTTTAAAGTGCTTGAGAGATTTGGCTTTAATAAAAAATTCATAAAATGTATAAGGGCTCTATATGGTGACCTGACTGCAAGAACAAAGATTAACGGATACTTGATGGATAGATTCCAGCTATATCGAGGCACTCGACAGGGGTGCTGCCTTTGTCCATCCCTGTTTGCCATATATATTGAACCCTTAGCCCCCAAAATTAGACAATGCCAGGATTTAAAAGGTGTAAACATAGCAGACGAGTGTCATTTAATAGGACTTTTTGCTGATGATATTATTATATTTTTACAACATTATTTAACCTTATTTCTACTCTGGAAACGTATGGCTATATGTCAGGTTATAAACTTAATATCACGAAAACACAGGTTCTCCCGATAAACTATTCCCCAAATTGCATGGTTAAACAGAAATACAATATCAATTGGAATTTAAAATCTATAAAGTACTTGGGAGTCCTGATCACCCACAACTTAAGCAAAACATATGAGTTAAACTACAACACGATAAACAATAAGATCCAGAGGGACATGGATAAATGGTCAAAACTGACTTTAGATTTCGGGTCTAGGATGGAAGTGGTGAAAACAAACAATACCTAGACTTCTATACATCTTTCTATCACTACCAGTTCAAATCCCAGAGTCTCAGTTCAGTGCATGGGACAAACAGATCTCTAGATTTATCTGGGCTGGAGAAAGACCACAAATTAAATTAAGAACTCTCCAACTAACTAAAGAGAATGGCCAAGCAGTACCTAATTTAAAAGAATATTTTTATGCGGCCCAATTGAGATACATAGTCTACTGGTGCTCCTCGGGCTATCAGGCAAGTTGGAAGTGAAATGAAGAAAAGATAAGCAAATACAAACCTCAGGCGAGACTAGTTATTGAAGAACATGTGGACCAAAGTGCAATAACTACATTACACAAGAAACTTTAAAAATATGGTGAGATTTGTACGGAAATATAAGCTTGAAAAGGACATCAAACTTCTGTTGTGGCCTTCTCAATGCCCTAGTTTTCAACTGGCGGTTCTTGATAATACATTTACAAGGTGGAATGAATTATTCTTCTTGATTATTGCATGCAAAAAGGTCATCACAAGGAATTGGATAAAAACTGATTGCCCGCTACTTGGACATTGGTTGGACATTATGAATGAAATTTATACCATGGAAAGTCTAACCACTTGAGACTGGAGATGTCTACTGTCATCAAAAGTGGAGGAAATGGACAGCGTTTAAGGAGCTTGAAGCTGAAATTTCAGACTATGTGGATCCCTTTGTTAACCATCTACATAATGAGAGAACTGCCCCTCATGTTCTTTTGTTCTTTGTATACTTTTTTTTTTTTTTTTAAAAAGGAGAAAAAAAACAGTTGTAAAGAAATATTTGTCTTGAACTGTGCTGTGCTGTAAAATAAAGTTTAAAAACAAAAAAAAGTAGGTTGGTGTCTACTCCAGTTTTGGCCTATGCCAACTTTTCCTTGCCCTTCATTCTATAGGTTGATGCCAACTACAGTAGATTGGATGCTGTGCACTCGCAAGAACAGGATGGTAAGGTCAGGCCTGTAGCTTATGCTAGTCGTGGCCTTAAGCCTACAAAGTGGAACATGACCAACTATAGCTCGATGAAATTGGAGCTTCTGGCCCTTAAATGGGCAATGACTGAAAAATTCAGGGACTATTTGTTTATTTATTTGGATCCTCCATTAGATACCACAAATATGCAGTAGCTATTCTTCCTGGGGTCCTCACGTTACATTCTCAAACAATATTTTCATCTTAAACATAGAATTACAGACAATACACTCCATACATTCATACCAACAATTCTTTCATACAAGTCGCCCTGTTATTTAATTCTTGATTTCATAGAAATAAACACAGCAATAGAAAAAAAAAAAGGAAAAGAAAGGTATAGACAACAAAACGAACTCTCCGCTCACTAGATAACTCAGATAATCAGAAAGCTCACATCAGCAGTGAGAGGAACAACATTTCGTTCAAGGTATCCCATATGTAAATAAGTACATTTTTAACCTTTTATTAAAGCAGCTCCTATTACAGGTGCTGGTCATAAAATTAGAATATCATGGAAAAGTTGATTTTTTTTTTCAGTAATTCCATTCAAAAAGTGAAACTTGTATAATGTATAAATTCATTTCACACAGACCAACATATTTCAAGTATTGACTTCTTTTAATATTGATGATTATACCTGACAACTAATGAAAACCCCCAATTGAGTATCCCAGAAAATTAGAATATTGTGGAAAAGGTCAATATTGAAGATATCTGGTGCCACACTCTAATCAGCTAATTAACTCAAAACACCTGCGAAGGCCTTTAAATGGTCTCTCAGTCTAGTTCTGTAAGCTACACAATCATGGGGAAGACTGCTGACCTGACAGTTGTCCAAAAGATGATCATTGACACCTTGCACAAGGAGGGCAAGTCCCAAAAGGTCATTGCTAAAGAGGCTGGATGTTCACAGAGCTCTGTGTCCAAGCACATTAGTAGAAAGGCAAAGGGAAGGAAAAGATGTGGTAGAAAAAAGTGTACAAGCAATAGGGATAACCGCACCCTGGAGAGGATAGTGAGACAAAACCCATTCAAAACTGCGGGGGAGATTCACAAAGAGTGGACTGCAGCTGGAGTCAGTGCTTCAAGAACCACCACTCACAGATGTATGCAAGACATGGGTTTCAGCTGTCGCATTCCCTGTGTCAAGCCACTCTTGAACAAGAGACAGCGTCTGAAGCGTCTCACCCGGGCTAAAGACAAAAAGGACTGGACTGCTGCTGAGTGGTCCAAAGTCATGTTCTCGGATGAAAGCAAATTTTGCATGTCCTTTGGTAATCAAGGTTCCAGAGTCTGGAGGAAGAGAGGAGAGGCACAGAATCCACGTTGCCTGAGGTCGAGTGTCAAGTTTCCACAGTCAGTGATGGTTTGGGGTGCCATGTCATCTGCTGGTGTTGGTCCACTGTGTTTCCTTAGGTCCAAGGTCAATGCAGCTGTCTATCAGGAAGTTTTGGAGCACCTGCTGCTGACCAACTTTATGGAGATGCAGATTTCATTTTTCAACAGGACTTGGCACCTGCTCACAGTGCCAAAGCTACCAGTACCTGGTTTAAGGACCATGGTATCCCTGTTCTTGATTGGCCAGCAAACTCCCCTGACCTTAACCCCATAGAAAATCTATGGGGTATTGTGAAGAGGAAGATGCGAGATGCCAGACTCAACAACGCAGAAGAGCTGAAGGCCACCATCAAAGCAACCTGGGCTCTCATAACACCTGAGCAGTGCCACAGCCTGATCGACTCCATGCCACGCCGCATTGCTGCAGTAATTCAGGCAAAAAGAGCCCCAACTAAGTATTGAATGCTGTACATGCTCATACTTTTCATGTTTATACTTTTCAGTTGGACAACATTTTTAGAAATCCTTTTTTTGTATCAGTCTTAAGTGATATTCTAATTTTCTGAGATACTGAAATTTGGATTTTCATTAGTTGTTAGTTTAAAATCATCAAAATTAAAGAACTAAACATTTGAAATATATCAGTCTGTGTGTAATGAATGAATATAATATACAAGTTTCACTTTTTGAATGGAATTACTGAAATAAATCAACTTTTCCATGATATTCTAATTTTATGACCAGCACCTGTACTTCTTGAAATTAAGAAGCTTGGTAATAAGTTCCATGCCACCATTGCCCTATAGTGCACCGTTCCTTTTATCAAGTTTGTTCTGCACTGAGGCAGCCTAAATCTCCCCTCTAATACCTGCCTAGTACAGCACTGATGTCTATCAGAAAAGAATGTCAATTTATTATAGAGTACCTCAGGAATTTTATACACAATAACATTCTTTATAAAAGATTCAAGCAAATAATGTAATTTACTTTTAACATTTAACCAAATTAGTTGATTATGTATTGTTGTGCTACTAGTTCTATATGGACAATTCAGAGCTATACGAGCAGCTTTATTTTGGGCCACTTGTAGTTTGTGCAGATTACTTTGTGTTGTATTTGACCAGATGACAGCACTGTACTCTAAATGTGATAGAACTAGTGTCTGAGTTAGTTGTTTGATCAAGTAGTTTGGAATGGGTTATTTCCTTTAAACCATTCCTTAATAAGCATTAGTTCTTTATTTAACACCTCATTTA
This sequence comes from Chaetodon trifascialis, assembly GCF_039877785.1. NCBI lineage: Eukaryota > Metazoa > Chordata > Actinopteri > Chaetodontiformes > Chaetodontidae > Chaetodon > Chaetodon trifascialis. Next base: position 29,898,594 of record NC_092061.1, on the reverse strand, counting down.
ACTCCTCTACTGTACTTGCTGAAGCATATATTGTGGAATCATCAGCGTACATCACCATTGTGGCAGAATTCAATACCAGAGGCATGTCATTAGTAAATATTAGTGCTGTCAGGCGATTAAAAAAATTAATCTAATTAATTACAGGATTTGTAATTAATTAATCTAATTAATCGCATTTTAATCTCGTATCTGCTAAAAGTCCCCAAATAAAGAATTTGAATTCTAGGACATTACAATTCACTGACATTCACATTACAGCTGGCGAATTCTTTTCATCACTGTAGTTCTCGACGGTAGCTGGAAATTAGAGTCAGATGACGCTATCTGAAACGCCTCTTTTAGGCCCTCGTCTTCCACGATTAAATCGGCCTGCAATCAGCAGCAACCCACTTTGCGATTGAGTTTGTCAGTTTTTCTGTCGTGGCTTTGCTCATTCGTTTTCCTAACTCAGCAAGTGTGGGTTGGCGGAGTGAGCTCACGGTAGCACCTGCGGCACTAGCAGCAACTACATGTTTAGCATTTAAATGATAATTCAGGCTGGAGCTGCTACGGTGATAGGGAAATTCTTTTTTTACACAAGGTACAAATCACTGCGTTCTTGTTAATAGTCCCGTCTTTGTTCTTTTTACAAATAAACTTGCCGTTCAAAGGTCCAAGTAGGCTTGCCTCGCTCTCCGGTGTTGCATCCATGTCTGTTGTCACCCTGCTTTTGACTAGTGGCACAGGTAATATGCGACCTGCCACCGCAGCCTACGGGTCACTCAAAGGGCCAAATTTAAAGTGCTTGCGCATGGACTTGCCACTCATGATTAATTGCGTTAATTTTTATAGCGCGTTAATTTGCAGCATAATTAATTAATCTAATTAACGCGTTAAACTGACAGCCCTAGTAAATATAGAAAATAAAAGTGGCCCCAGACAACTCCCCTGTGGCACTCCACAACCTGCCTCTCTCTTCTCAGAATAGCTGACGTTAAAATAAACTGAGAATTTTCTATGTGTTAGATAACTCCTAACCCAATTATTTGCAGAGTCTTCAAATCCATAACACCTTAACTTATTCAACAGGAGGGAATGATCCAACACATCAAAGGCTGCACTAAAATCTAGTAATACAGTACCAATTATATTTTGCATCTCTATTTCTCTCAACCAGTCATCCGTCATTTGTGTTAGTGCTGTAGTTGTAGAGTGCCCCTTTTTGTATGCATGCTGAAATATCGTGTTTAAGTTGTTATTACAGAAATATTCTTGGATTTGTTTATATACAATCCTCTCCATGATTTTACCCAAGGTAGGCAGTAAGCTTATTGGTTGACTGTTTTTCCCAGAGAATATTTCCTTAGTGTCTTTGGGTAGTGGAATGATCTTAACAATTTTCCACTCTGAAGGACAGATACTTTTTTAAAACTCAAATTAATAATAAAAGCAATAGGCAGAGAAACCAGATCTGCCACAGGTTTAAGTAACTTTAGATCCAGGTTATCAATACCAGAGGGTGTTTCTCTTGCTCCTCGCAGGAGTTTCTTGACTGTATCTACTGTAGTGTTCTCAAATTGAAAACTACACAATTTATTATTCATTATCTTATCTTTTATTAAATTACTTGAGATGCAATCTTTCTCTTTCCTGATCTCCATACCATCTTGTAGTTTCTGGATTTTGTCATTAAAGAAATTACTTAAATAGTTTGCTATTTCTATTGGCTTAGTAAGAATATTTCCATCAGCTTCCAAAAAAGATGGAGTGGATCTATTACTTTTTCCCATTAATCCCTTTAATATATTCCATATTTTCTTACTGTCCATTCTTGCATCTATTATTCTATTTTGATAGTACTTCTTCTTTTTCATTTTATTTAATTTTGTTACATTGTTCCTTAATTTTCTGTAAATGTTCCATTGTGACACATCATACGATTTGATTGCTTCTGCCTTTGCTCCATTCCTTTGCTCCATAAGCTCTTTAAGTTCTTGGTCTAACCATGGAGCTCTTGTGTTTCTTACAGTTTGTTTTTTTATTGGTGCATGTTTATCTATGATTGGTCCTAACAAGTCATCAAAAGCCTGCAGTGCCGAATCTGGTTCTTCCTTGCTCAGCACTGTTGACAGCATATGTCTTACATCCTCATAGTAGTTCATTTCATTAAAGTTTCTGAACATTCTTTTTAATACTATTTTCTGGCCAGTTTTTGGAATTTTGGTTTTCCTCCCAATTGCCACCAGGTTATGATCGCTGCAGCCCACTGGAACTGATATTGCTTTTAAACATATATCAGCAGCATTTGTGAAGATTAAGTCTATACAAGTAGATGATTTTTGACCATCCACTCTGCAACATATCCTAGTTGGCTTTGTAATGACTTGTTGTAGACCACATGTATCTGCAGTAGAAAGCAGCTTACTTCTGAGAGCTTTTTTTGAGATCCAGTCAATATTGAGATCACCAAGAAAGTATATTTCTGTTAGGCTGGCAAGCCACCAAATGACTGGACCCAGTAATGCAGACCCGGAGGCAAGACTTAAATGAATCAAACAATAATTTATTAACAAACGAGAAACAGAAAACACGCTCACCGAGCGGATACGAAACAAACAAAAGGCGCACTCAAAAGGAGTGGAGAATAACAAACAAAAGACGCACTCGAACCGAGTGGATGCAAACAAAGGGAGCTCCGACGAAGCGGGTATGAGGCACGCGTGGAAGCGGCTGGAGACACTGAAACGAAAACACAGCACACGGTAAGTGGCTGGATAGTAGACAGAATAACAAAATACACTTTGTCTGAGAAGAGATAGAACGAGAGACTTAGTACTTACAACCAGAAGACCAGACACCATCATGGGAGGACAAGAGAATAATCCGGCGACTGGGAGACGACTGCATGCTCTTTAAATACTCCAACCCATGAGGAAATGTGCTCCAGGTGAGCACCTGGAGGCGGAGCCAGCTGCAGGTACAGGGATGCCCAGCCGTGGGAACAAGGGTGACAGACAGACACACACATAGGAAAAAGGGAGAGTAGACACAAAAGGAGAGACAGGAAGGTAGGATCCTAACAATTTCATTATTAGAATCACATACCTTGTCCAACATTTCACACAGTTGTTCTAAGTACATTGATGTAGCATTTGGTGGCCTATAGCAGCATCCCATGAGTACTGGTTTGATGTTGGGTAGTTGAACTTGTAGCCAGATTACCTCTACGTCTTTGCTTTCTAAGTCCTCTCTCACTTTCACTGGTATATGGCTCTGTATAAAAAATGCTACACCTCCATCCCATGCATTTCTATCTTTCCTGTAGATGCTGTACCCCTCAATGCTCAACAAGGCGCTATCTATTACCGGATCCAAATGTGTTTCAGAGATGGCTAATATATTTAGTTTTTGCTTTATAAGAATATCAGAGATGTCATGTATTTTATTCCTCAAACTACAAATATTTAAATGAGCGATCCTCAATCCTTTCTTTGGTAATTTAATTTCATTTGTCATGATTCTTATTTAGGGCTGCACGGCGGCGCAGCAGGTAGTGCGTGTGCCTCACAGCAAGAAGGTTGCCGGTTCGATCTCTGGGTCAGGCGGGGCCTTTCTGTGTGAAGTTTGCATGTTCTTCCTGTGCATGCGTGGGTTCTCTCCGGGTACTCCGGCTTCCTCCCACAGACCAAAAACATGCTCATTAGGTTAATTGATGACTCTAAATTGTCCGTGGGTGTGAGTGTGAATGTTTGTTTGTCCTTGAATGTGGCCCTGCAATTGGCTGGCGACCAGTTCAGGGTGTACCCCGCCTCTCGCCCATTGTAGCTGGGATAGGCTCCAGCCCCCCGCAACCCCGAAAGGGATAGGCGGTATAGATAATGGATGGATGGATAATTCTTATTTAATTATTTCATTCATCAACATCCTATCTGTTTTCAAAGCTACAACAAATACACACACAAACACATACTCACTCTCACAGTACAATATTACTCTCTGACTTGGTACAACCACCATCGAACCAATGCCATCTCCTGTTATATTTACTATTTATCATGTGGTTTCAATACACAATATTCACAGTGACTATCATCATCATCATCATCATCATCACCGTCATCACCATCATCACCATCATCAATTCATATTTTCCTGATAGTCATTATCATAGTCTTACAGCAGGCATATAGTTTAATTTCATCATTATGCTTCGTTAGCTCATACCTGCTGGCGGTTTTCTATTCTCAAAGGTCAGCTATGTTTGGGAGGCCGCAGTCCTGGTTTGATCACCGACTCCCAATAGTTCTCCGCTTCCTGATGATCCGTGAACTTTCTTGATTGCCCAGTCTCAACAGTTATGATTAACGTGGCAGGGTGAATAATTCCATGCCTCATGCTCACTTTCCTCAGGTTCTCCCTCACCTCCCGAAACGTTGCTCTCTGCTTTGCCATGTCCGAGGTCAGGTCAGGGAAGATTTGAAGTTTCATTTCTCCATGCTTCAGCGTACGCTCCCTTTTCGCAACTTTCAGGATCTCCTCTCTCACCCTGTAGTGCTGCATCCTCACAATCATTGCCCTGTTTCCATTCTTTCCCTGAGGTCCAATTCGGTGCGCAACTTCTACCACAGGCGCTGTCTGGAGTTTGCCTTTAAACAACTCCTGAAAGAGAGTGTTCATGTAGCTTGTAGGGTTACCTTTCTCAGCATCCTTTGTCAGGCCAAACACACGCAAGTTATATTTCCTACTGTGCCTTTCCAGACGCTCCATCTTTTCTTTTAGTTCAGTGTTCTCTCTGCGAAGCAGCTCATTGACTGCCTCCAGCGCTGTCACACGGTCATCTAAGTCAGACAAAACTTCTTCAATTTTCCTGACTTTGCCACTGCACTCAGATATGTCTTTCTTAAGATCATCCAACTGTGGTTGCAGTTTATTTAACACCACGCCAATTTCTTCCCTCATTATCGTACGGATCAAATCAGATAGTTGTTGATTCACAGCACCTGTCATGATTCCAGCCACTCCCGTTTCCTCCTTCGCAATTTCACTTGTAGTTTCTGACTTTGTTTTTCCGTCTTTATCTCTCCTCCTTGGCGGCATAACACTTCACTTTGAGTTTCAGCACAGCTTCGGCTCTTAACAACTTTTTAAAGTCCGCTTTTAATCCACATTTCAGGTACGCTATTCAGGAGCCTGGCGTCCCCTTGTGCTCACACCTCACGCACCTCACGCATTGTTTGGCTAAGGGAAAAAAGAAGTGTCTGCTAAAGGAAAAAAGAAGTGCTGGGACAGAAATGTGTGGTGTACACGGACAACAACCCTCTTAGTCATCTATCCACGTCCAAGCTTGGTGCTACAGAGCAACGTTGGGCTGCACAAGTGGCTGCATTTGACCTTACCATCAAGTATAGGCCTGGTGGAAGTAACCAGAATGCAGATTCCCTCTCCCGGCAATATTCAGCTTGTGCAAATGCATCAGACAATGTAGCTTCTGGAATTCCACTTCCAGAACCACTGCAGCAGGCCATTGGGGATAATCCGACATTCCAGGCAACTCAGGCCACCATTTCAGTTTTCCCCTCCCACACTCCAACTGACCTACATGTTTTACAGGAAGCTGATCCCATCATCAAGGAATTCCTGAGGTTTTGGACCAGGAGGAAGGGCCCTTTTGCAGGTGACCGATGCCAAACCTCCAAGGGAGCTCTTGTGCTGGTCAGAGTGCTCCATCGAAGAGTCTGTTATCCCAACGGAGATGAGGTACTGCCAATGTTTGCTGCTGAGGTAAGCATATTGTCTCACTTCCTGTTTCCAGTTACTACGTTAGTAGCAGCGTGCGTTTATCGCTCTAGCTCCTCTGAGTGTAATTTGCTCTGTGTTTTGTTACAGTGGCATATTATCCGCTCTCTAAAGTAACATTAGTTCTGCTCAAGCACCCATAAGTCTGTTTATTTAGCGACCGTTAATTTTATTTGTCTACGCACTTGTCTGCTCTGCTAACTACACCAGCTTAGCCTAGCAGCTAGCGATGGCTTCTTTCTGTCCCTCTCCAGCTCTCTCCTGCTTGGTGTGTCTTATGTTTAGCTACTCCTCTGCCTCCTTTAGTGATACTGGTATGTATAATAAATGTAGTTTATTTGGTGAGTTGGAGGCGAGGCTTAGTGAATTGGAAGCCCTGCTCCGCACCATGGAAACCAAACCATTAGCTGCAGTTAGCCAGGCCCCCGTAGCCAGTGCGGACCAAGTGCAGCTCCAGCTAGCCGTCCCTCGACAGCTCCTGAGAGGCCGGGAAACCAGGGAGGCTGGGTGACTGTTCGAAGGAAGCATAGTCCCAAGCTGAAGCCCACGGGTCACCACCAACCACTTCATGTTTCTAACAGGTTCTCCCCACTCAGCGACACACCCGCTGAGAAACCAACTCTGATTATTGGCAGCTCCATTTTGAGAAACGTGTTAGCGACAACAGCGACCATAGTCAAATGCCTGCCGGGGGCCAGAGCGGGCGACGTCGAATCAAATTTGAAACTGCTGGCTAAGGATAAGTGTAAATACAGTAAGATTGTTATTCACGTCGGCGGTAATGACACCCTGTTACGCCAATCGGAGGTCACTAAAATTAATGTGGAATCGGTGTGTACATGTGCAAAAACAATGTCGGACTCCATAGTTTTCTCTGGACCCCTGCCAAATCTGACCAGTGATGATATGTTTAGCTGCATGTCATCATTCAATTGCTGGCTGTCGAGGTGATGTCCAGCAAGCGGTATGAGCTTCATTGATAATTGGCAGACTTTCTGGGGAAGACCTGGTCTGATTAGGAGAGACGGCATCCATCCCACTTTGGAGGGAGCAACTCTCATCTCTAGAAATCTGACCGATTTTATTTATGAACCTAACCCCTGACAACTCAGAGTTGAGACCAGGAGGCAGAGCTGCAGTCCTACACGCTTCTCTGCGCTTCCATTAGAGCAGTTACCCACCCAACACTCCATAGAGACTGTGTCTGCCCCCCGATCACATAAACTTAGTGCTGTCAATTGATTAAAATATTTAATTGCAATTAATCGCATAAATGTCATAGTTAACTCACGATTAATCACAAATTAATCGAACATTTTTATTTATTCTAAATGTCCCATTAATTATCATTTTAATACTGTTATCAACATGGAAAAGTGGATAGGCTTGCTTTGTGCAATTGTTTTTTGTTTTATTGAAAACAACGTGTAGTGTTATATTTCACACTAACATTCTCACTTTGAGCAGTCATTCACATTTGAATGAATCAAATCTCACACAATTTAACACTCTCAATAAACAGATGACAAAAAAATAAATGCTTACAAAAAAGCCCCTTCAACAACCCTTTCTAAGGGATCAAAAAAGGGTGATACAAGATAAAGTTATAAAGTGCACATCATTGTAAACTAGGATTCAGCCTATAGTGCAGTTAAACAATGGCTTAAACTTTCCTTTCTTAAGTTTCCTCTGAACATACAAGCAGTCAGACTATGATGCTCTTCTGTTTATTCACCAGAGGCTTATCAACCCAGCCTCTTATTTCTCTCCAGAAAGAATGAACATTACTTGACTATGGCTGCAGTAAGCTTGTTTTTAGTTGTGGTATCCATATGGCTCTGTCCAAACTTTAGTCTTGTCAGTCAACCCATCTGGCAACTTTTTGAAACTAAACTTTCTATTCAGAATCTTGTTCGCATCCATTTCGACATTTCACGCTTGACATCCGCCTACACTTTCACAGCTAGCCAGCAGGCAAGACCAAAACATGCGTGGGGCGTGCCTGTTGTTTTGTTTCCGGTTTACAATCGGATCCTGTAGTTTTTGTAATGTTACTAGCAGTGGCCACAGCTTATCAAAAACTACAAGTTCACTAGGTCACAAAGAGCATTAATCGCGCGATAAAAAAAAATGACGCTGTTAAAATTGATTTGCATTAACGCCTTAATAACGCAATATTTTTGACAGCACTAAAACTAAGTAAACCAAAAGTACAGAGAAGAGGAGTTAAACATAAAAATCTAATTAAAATTAAAACAACCACTGAAATAGTACAAGAAGATAAGAGAATTAAATGTGGACTCCTCAACATCAGATCTCTGTCCTCTAAAGCTGTTTAGTAAATGAGTTAATATCAGACCATAACATTGATCTATTTTGTCTGACTGAAACCTGGCTGTGTCCTGAAGAGTATGTGAGCCTAAATGAAGCTACTCCTCCGAGCCATATTAATACTCATATTCCTCGAGGCAGCGGCAGAGGAGGTGGAGTTGCAGCCATTTTTGACTCAAGCCTTTTAATCAACTCTAAACATAAACTTGACTACAACTCATTTGAAAGCCTTGTTCTTACTCTTTCTCATGAAAAATGGAAAACAGTGCAGCCAGTTTTGTTTGTTATAGTATACCGCTCTCCATAGTCCAATTTATAGCTGAGTTCTCAGAGTTTCAGTTCAGGTTTAGTCCTTAAAGCAGATAAACTAATTTATCAACCAATCAAACCTCAGTATTAGACTCAGTTGGCTTCCATCAGAATGTACATAAACCGACTCACTGTTTTAACCACACCCTCGACCTTGTTCTGATATATGGCATTGAAATTGAAGACTTAATAGTCTCCTCACAGAATCCTCTTTTGTCTGATCATCATTTAATAACTTTTGAATTTAAATTACCAGACTACCAGCCAGTAGGCAAAAATTCTTATACCAGACACCTGTCTGATAGTGCTGTAGCTAAATTTAAGGATATGATCCCATCAGCATTTAATTCAATGCCTAATTCAATACAACGGAGGATTCCTATGCTAACCTTAGTCCCTCCCAGATTGACTACCTGGTTGATAGTGCTACAGGTTCATTACGTATGACACTTGACTCTGTTGCTCCCCTAAAAAAGAAAAGATAAGAAAAAAAAAAAAGAAGAAAAGAAAAAATTAAACAGAGTAGGTTAGCTCCATGGTATACCCGTCAAACCCGCAAATTAAAGCAAACTTCATGGAAAATAGAAAGGAAATGGCGTTCTACCAATTAGGAAGAATTTCGGTTCGCCTGGCAAGACAGTCAAAATATACAGGAAAGCCCTCTGCAGTGCCAGGGCAGCCTATTACTCTGCACTAATAGAGGAAAATAAGATCAATCCCAGGTTTCTCTTCAGCACTGTAGCCAGACTGACAGAGAGCCATAACAGTTGAACCATGCATTCCTTTAGCTCTGAACAGTAATGCCTTCATAAGCTTCTTTAATGATAAAATTCTAACTATTAGAGACAGAATTCAACACCTCAACAGGTACTGATTTGTCTTCAAACACAAAAACCGTAGAAACTGTTACTCAGTCTGTCGTAGTTTCAGACTGTTTTACACCTGCCCACCTTCACAAACTAATTTCAATAATTTCATCAGCAAAATCATTAAGCTGTATTTTAGACCCTATCCAGACTAAGCTGTTTAAAGAAGTATTACCTTCAATTGACTCTTCAGTATTAGACATGATCAATCTGTCTTTATCAACAGGCTACGTACCACAGTCCTTGAAAAAGCCTACTCTTGATCCAGGGGTTTTAGCCAACTACAGACCGATATCCAACCTTTCCTTTCTCTCAAAAACTCTTGAGAAAGCAGTTGCTAATCAGCTGTGTGACTTTCTACACAAAAATAGTTTATTTGAGGATTTCCAGTCAGGATTTAGAGTACATCATAGCACAGAGACAGCACTGGTTGAAGTTACAAATGACCTTCTAATTGCATTTGATAAAGGATTTGTCTCTGTAATAGTCTTATTGGATCTTAGTGCTGCATTTGACACCATTGACCATGGTATCCTATTGCAGAGACTGGAACATTTCATTGGCATTAAGGGAACTGTGCTAAGCTGGTTTAAATCCTACTTGTCAGATCGCTCTCAGTTTGTACACGTTAATGACGACTCCTCTGTGCTCGCTAAAGTAAGCTATGGAGTTCTGCAGGGTTCTGTGCTTAGACCAATTCTATTCACCTTATATATCCTTTAGGTAAGATTATCAGGAAGCACTCAATAAATTATCATTGCTATGCAGATGATACCCAGCTATATTAATCAGTGAAGCCAGAAGAAACCAGTCAGTTAACTAGACTACAAGCATGTCTTCATGACATAAAGACCTGGATGACCTGTAATTTTCTGATGCTAAACTGGGACAAAACTGAAGTTATAGTAGTAAGCCCTAAACATCTGAGAAAGTCATTTTCTGATGACATAGCAGTTATGGATGGCATTGCACTGGCCTCCAGCACCACTGTAAAGAATGACTGCCTTTTTTTACCTACGTAATATTGCAAAAATCTGCCATATTTTGTCTCAAAATTGTGCAGAAAAACTAGTCCATGCATTCGTAATTTCCAGGCTGGATTATTGCAATTCCTTACTATGAGGCTGCCCAAATTTGTTGCTGAATATTCTCCAGTTGTTCCAGAATGCTGCAGCATGTGTTCTGACAAAAGCCAGGAAGAGAGATCATATTTCTCCAATACTCGCCACTCTGCAATGGCTCCCTGTAAAGTTTAGAAGAAGAAGAAGAAGAAGAAGAAGAGCTCATAGTACCTTATTACCCCATTTGAACACTGCGTTTCCAGAATGCAGGTCTACTACTGGTTCCTAAAGTCTCCAAAAGCAGAACGGGAACCAGAGTATTTAGCTCCTCTCATCTGGAGCCATCTTCCAGTCTTTGTCTGGGAGGCAGACACTGTCTCTATATTTAAGAGTAGGCTTAAAACCTTCCTTTTTGATAAAGCTTATAGTTAGGGCTGGCTCGGGCTTGTCCTGGACCAGCCCCTAGTTATGCTACTATAGGATTAGACTGTTGGGGGACCTCCAAAGATACACCGAGCTCCTCTGTCTTTCTCTCCCTCTCCATCTGCACGCTTTCATGTCCTACCACGGCGTGTTACTAACTTAGCTCCTTCCCTGGAGTCTCTGTGCTTTGTCGTCTCACAGGTTCCCATGGACAGTGGCTGAATCTGGATTGTGGAATACAGCTGCCTCTCCTGCCATGTCCCTGCCTGACATCCACTGCAACTGCTACTACTGTTATTACATCCACTGTCACTGTTACTGTGACTGCATGTCTGTCTGTCTGTCTCTGGCTCACTCTCTCTCTCTTGCTCTCCCTCTCTAACCCAACCGGTCGAGGCAGATTACCGCCCACCCAGAGCCTGGTTCTGCCTGAGGTTTCTGCCTGTTAAAAGGAAGTTTTTCCTCAGTGCTTGCTCATGAGGGAATTGTTGGGTCTCTGTAGATAAATGAGCTCGGCCTGTACCAGCTCTACATGGAAAGTGTCCTGAGACAACTTTTGTTGTGATTCGGCGCTATACAAATAAAATTGAATTGAATTGAAATGTTACTCAAGAGCCAGGTCCTGCAGCAGCTGCATTACGAACACGGACATAACGGGTGTTGAACATCAGCGGTGCAACTGGCCTGGGATGCACCATGACATCAAGCAGTGGTGTCAGGAGTGTGAATATTGTCAAGTGGCTAAAGACACTCAACCTGCTGCTCGTGCCTATATGGGTCACCTGTTCGCCTCCCGCCCAGATCAAATACTGGCTGTTGACTTTACTTTGCTAGAGCCATCGAAAAATGGCATGGAGAATGTTCTGGTCATGATGGATGTCTTCTCAAAGTACTCAACAGTGGCCCAGGTGTTGGTCAATGAGTGGTTCTGTAAGTTTGGTGTACCAGGTCGTATCCACTCTGACTAAGGCCGGAACTTTGAGAGCAACCTCATTCAACAGCTTTGCAGTATGTATGGCATTGAGAAAAGTCACACCACTCCCTACCATCCAGCTGGTAATGGCCAATGCGAGAAATTCAACCGTACCCTACACAACCTCCTACGCACCCTGCCTGCCACCAAGAAAAGGGATTCATCCTGCTATCTACCCCAAGTGACTTTCTCTCACAATACCACAGCACATCAATCCACTGGTGAGTCCCCATTTTCCCTGATGTTTGGGCAAGATCCTCACTTACCTGTTGATTTTCTGTTCGCAGAGTGCCAGAACCTGTAGCCGGCAGTACCCATGACAGGATTGTGGAGCACCAGCCCGGCTATGCATGCTTTCGAAGGTGCTACTAGACATTTGGAGGCTGCAGCAGCTCAGTGTAAGAAACATCACGATCAACGTGTGCAAGATGATCCCCTGAGTTTTCAGTAAAAGTGAAGCAAAAGCATTAATTAAAAAGCTCATTATCAAAGAGTGGCAGCACAGTTGGGACACAGGAAGCACAGGGCAACACCTTTATTCATTACAGCAAGATGTGGGTACAGTGAGGACAGACAAAAGATGCACAAAAGAGGAGAATATTCTAACCAGGCTGAGAGTAGGACACGCAGGGCTGAACAAAACTCATTATCTAATAAATAAACACTCCACAGGACTGTGTGAGTAGTGTCAAGTTGAGGAATCAGTGGAACATTTCGTTCTTCATTGTCAGAAATATTCAAGACAATAAGAAACTTTGGGGAGGGAAATCAGTAAACTGGGAGTTGAACAGATCACCTTAAAAGACATTTTACCACTGGAGTAGATAGTTTATTCAATTATCTCAATGAATTTAGTGGTTTTTTTTGTTGTTGTTGTTTTTGTTGACACAGGGTAGTTACTCAGGTCCACACTTCAACATAGTAGGTGTTGCCACTGGTTGCCACCTGCCATAAAACAGAACGAAGGCGCATGGCAAGTTTTGAGGATGACTGAGCCAGCACAGGAAAGTCTCCGACGCCCAAACGTTTCCTAGGAGGAGACTGACGTTCTGGTCTGGGAGGTCCTCGCAGTGGCCGTATCTACTGCCTTGCGAAATTTATTTCAACGCTATCTATCTGTTTAGTGTAGAAAGTTATCGATTGTCAGATGTTTTTTGAACTGATGTAACCGCAAATACTTAATGACAAAGTTGGGCGGCAAGGCGCTCCCTCCTTTCCCGTGCGCTCTGCTGCTCTCCCAGTTGACGCAGCACATGCAGTTCGGCCTCTCTCCGTCTTCAGTCCCTTAATGTGTCCTCCGTGAGTTCATAGTGACATCCACGTTGTACAGCCATGTTGTGTAAAATGCAACATGCCACAAAAAATGCACCGACATTCTGAGGGCTGTATGTTAATGAACCACCTGTCCGGTCCAGACATCTAAAACGCATTTTGAGAACCCCAAATGTGTGTTCAATGACTGACCGAGCACTGCTGAAAACACCATTAAAACCACGCTGCCATCTTGTTGAAGGTGTGATATATGGTGTCATCAACCACGTTTTCAGTGGATAGCCATTATCACCTAGCAGCCACCCATCCAGAGGGGTGTCCCCCGAAAGACTGTAGGGATGCTAGAATTCGCCAGTCAACCCTGTTTCAACTGTGTACATTCAGCCAGGTTGAGTGACCATTACGCATGCTGAACGTGCTTGCGATGTGGTCAGATGAGATATTGATCAAAATATATAAATTTACGTCTGGCTGTACGTGCTGACTCAGATAGTTGCATTGAATTGTGGCTGTTGCTAATTTTTGATCACAGTGAAATGCCAGACACTGTGGAACCTGCCTGTGAGGTATTGGTGACGTGGGCGCATGACTCCAAAATCCACTTGCCCAGCGGTGCGCCACTGGTGCACAGAGTTGACTAGGTCTGGGGTGGCAAGCTTTCAGCGCACTTTTACACCACCGGTGTGGACCAAAATGGACCTGCTGATTATGCCGACACCTCCCCCTACTGCGCTGCAACGCCAATCCTGGCATACCTCGGTGCACCTTGGTTAACCAAAATACCAAGTGCGCTGCGCGCCCGCCTGCACTACATGAAAACACCACTGCGCACCCTGCGCCCCGCCAGTTGCGGGGATGAAAATAGAGACCCAGTAGATAAGTTGCTGCACCATAGTGTAGTGAGAGCATGAGTGCTGAGTGAGAGGCGATTTTAAACAAACAAAGTTAGTGTGTAGTACTGTTAAACTTGCTATTAATCACCTCCCGTGTTGTTTATTGATAAACCAGGAGCCACCCCACGGGCTGCGACACGTTAGGAGATTTATTATTCCCACAAAGTAACCGCAAGGGATAGGCCCTTATTATTGTGCATCTTGCCCCAGCTATAAAGCGGTTGCTGCAATTGCAATGTAGCGATGGGTCATCATGAAATACGCCTTGTTGAAGTGGTGAACAGTTTCATCTCCAAAGCCAAACAGCGGAATTCAGCGGCTTCTCCTCCCTTACACTTGCTATAGTCTACCTACCGGTATGTTGTTATGTCTTCTTTTTTTATTTTTAAGTAAGGAGATTCAGGTCATGTTCACTTGGGTAAATCTTTTTTTTTTTTCCTTTGGTGCGTGACACTATTTATTTTGCAAAGTCGTGTGCTTGATGTGATTAAGGTAAGAGATAAGATAAAATAAGATAAGATATACCTTTATTAGTCCCACAGTGGGGAAATTTCAGGTATTACAGCAGCAAAAGTAGATATATTGCATCTCAAGTTGAAATTCACCTGAGCAAATATTTTCACAGTATGAATGAACACAGTTAATATGTATCATAGTGCAGTCTTGCAAGTCTTGTGAGTGTGTGGTCTACTGGGAGCACTGTTGGTTGTAAAGTCTGACAGCTGCAGGAAGGAAGGACCTGCGATAGCGTTCCTTCACACACTTTGGGTAAAGCAGTCTGTCGCTGAAGGAGCTCTCCAGTGCTGTTAAAGTGTCCTGCAGGGGGTGGGAGTCATTCTCAATCATGGATGACAGCTTAGCCATCATCCTCCTCTCTCCTACCACATCCACTGAGTCGAGGGGGCATCCCAGGACAGAGTTGGACTTCCTGATCACTTTGTCAAGTCTCTTCCTGTCAGCTGTCAAGATGCTGCTCCCCCAGCAGACCACTCCATAAAAGATGGCTGATGCCATCACAGTGTCATAAAAGGTCTTCAGGAGAGGCCCCTGCACTCCAAATGACCTCAGTCTCCTGAGCAGATAAAGTCTGCTCTGGCCTAGACAAGTAGGTCGGTGAAATGTCAACTCTGGGCTTGCATGTTATCACTGAAATTGATCATAAGGTTGTGGTATTTTTAAAACTTTATTATAGAGGGTTTTTTTGCAACTTCGACTGACTTTGTTGCCTTACCTCTGCTGGATCACCGGAGCAGTCGTCTGCTTCTCCTTGTCTGTGGCACAGCATGTAGAGGCTTCAGTGTTGATTGGCTGTCACTGACTCACTTGTGCCATGTAGCCAATAAGTGAGGGCTGTTGGTGGGACATTGTTACACAGCCAAGAGTGGAGCCAAAGGAGCGCGTTTTAAAATACATTAATTAATTTTATTGGTTATCGGTGGAAAAAGTGGCCGATGCCAATTATCAAAAAAATGTCGAATATCGGCCGATATTATCGGCCAGGCCGATAATTGGTCGATCTCTAAGTAAAAGAAATCAATACATCTTAATAAATGCATTTCAGATATTTTTCATGTATTCATTCATATACCGTATTTTCCGGATTATACGTCGCTTCGGAGTATAAGTCGCATCAGTCAAAAAATGCGTCATGAAGAGGAAAGCCCAGGGCTCTCAGGTCTCACGCATTGGGCGTGAGACACACGCATTTCAACCTGTTAACACGCTCACACACCACACCTTGTATTTGTAAATACCACTAATAATAGTTAACAATAAATGATAAATTAAATTAATAATAAATCACTGGGAAAATGCCCACTACGTTGCGCCCCTATTTTTCAAAACAGTGGAACAGGTAGAGGAATTAGTGATGTGCCAGTCACAAATTTATGTCATTTATTAGATCAGAGCCCCTCAAAATTTGAGAGCCCTGGGAAAGCACGACTATCAGTCCTATTTATATGGAATTTTATTTCACAAAAAAACAAGAACAGACATTCAACAGACACATCTGGCTGAATATGTGTCTGGTATGTTAACATTAATCATTAACAGATAACTAGCTACACAGTGGCATAAACATAACATACCTGGGAGGCTGAATATGCTAAATTAACATAATAAGCCAGGGAGTCCAACAAGCAAGTTCACCAAGCTCCTGATCTCATTCCACGTCACTGAATCCATTGAAATCTTCATCCTCGGTGTCGCTCCTGAACAACTCCGCCAACTCCGGAGGAAGATGAAGCGCCATCTCCTCTTCTGCAAGGATGTTGTCAGACTCTGCACCAGTTCCAGTTATTCCAGCCTTTCTGAATCCTGACAGGATGGTTTCGGTTGTCACTGAAGTCCATGCTTTGTCGATCCATCCAAGGACTTGCTGGAAAGTTGCATGGTGCATCCTCCCCATTGCCGTGAAGCTGTGCTCTCCATCCACCATCCACTCCTCCGACAACCGACGCAAGGCTGCATTAAAGCTCCAGTTCACAGAGATGTCGAGTGGCTGGAGTACTTTGGTTAAGCCTCCAGGGATAATGACAATTATGGAGTTGCAAGCTTTTATTTTATTTTTGAATTGTGGCATTATGTGCACTCGTATACTGTCCATCACAAGCAGGGCTTTGCATGTTTTAAAGAAGCCATCAGGATGCTTAGTGTAGCACTTTGTATCATTTCTTACGCGACAACTTTGGAGGGGAGGGATTCGTGAAAATGACCATCTGTGGCAGTCACATTCATCTCCTTGGCAACTACCTGGGCAAGGAGACGTAACTGCACCATTGACAAGCCTCTCCCGGCAGCACATTGTTCAAGCAACCCATCTGTGGACTCGTTTCTCCAGCTCTGGCCATTGTGCTTTAAGCCCGCGATTAGCTTTCTTTGTTTTTTTCTTTGCAGTAAGAGAGTCCTCTGCAGTTTGTAACCTGCAGTATAGGATATTCTTTTTGGGGGCATTTTTGTTTGTCTTTTTTTCCAGGTAATTTCACCTTGGATTAAAAGAAAAGACAGTGAAAAATATAGTACATTGCATAACAAACACAAAACATGTGTAATAATATTACTGAAAGTGTACTTATTTTATTGGGAGAGACCAGATCAAAATGTTCCCACACAGGCAAAACTTTCTCTTTCTCACAGGCTCCATCAAAATGCACCTCTATGTCACACACAAACCAACAAATCGCCAACACTAACCCACGAAGTGTGAGCAGATCCATTGTGGTATATAAATTGTGCCAATACTTGAACCAATTCCTGAACCAGCGAGGCTTTGAACCTCATCAGTGATGTCATTTGCCCTAAACCACACAAGCATTGGTAAGCGCTTCACTAAACACTTCCAGAATTTCTCGACACACTCTCCGAAGCATCGGCACGGTATGGCCCATCACTAGTGTAGGGCTGGGCGATATGGCTGAAAACTCTATTGTGATATAAGTGTTTTATATTGGTCGATATCGATAATTATTGATATTTTTTATGACCTATTTAAAATAAGGACCGGGAGAAAAATACATTCAATTTAAACATTTTTATTTTAAATTGAACCTTCCTCTGATTATAATCCCCTCAGCTATCAAGGCAGAAAGGAAAGGAAATGTCAACACAACCATGGAAAACACTCAAATAATAAATGTAAAAAAAGTGTAAAAATGTAAACAGAGAAACCTGAGAACTTTTTTTCTGCAGGTTTAGTGCAGGAAGTTCACAAGCTTATTCACCTTCTGCTGAATAAAATGTTTTCAGATATGTGCAGGGTTTTGGAAACATAGCAGAAACTGAGGTAGACTTGACTGAATTATAAAACCAGCCTAGACATATGAACAACTTTAGTCACTCTTCTTACTCTAAACATACGTGAACTATTCAATTATATTTTTATTGCAAGTGTTTTTGTTGTTGTTGTTGTTTTTTTTTTAAAGTACGTGTAAGAGATGTTTGTAACCTGGCTTCTCCTCAGTGCTCAGTGAAGCATGTCTTTAGCTATATGATATGCCGCTGCCTCCATTATGTCTTCGTGCCTTTTAGATGATTTGTCATCAGGCACTGAAGCAGATACCTCTGCATGGTGGTCAGCTGCTTGTGCGGTGTTGCTGCGGTTGGCGGATGTTGGCGAATACGGCTGCGCTCAAAGAGTGAGCGCGGTTAAGGTGGTTAAATAAGTTTGTGGTATTACCGGTCTTGGTGGGGACGACAGTCTTGCACAAGTTACAGACCACATTGGTCTGACTACGGTCTGACTTATAAAATCCAAAAACTGCCATACTGGCGAGCTGACTTTCCCTGTTTTATTGACAATTTCTTCGCTCGCTGCAGCGCTTTCTATTTCTCATCTCACTCCTCGTGAAGCATCAAACGAGATCAACGAGATGGCGCAACTGAACTTGATAATGTTACATGATTGGCGTGTTAGCGTGTCTCTCTCACTGATCAGTGATTACTCCCTACGTTGCTCAGTTACCTGAGAGCGAGTGCCTTTGTTCATGCAACCAACCTCGCTTCACAACTTCAGGTTTCTTCCGACGAAGAAAAAAAAAAAATCAAATGTTTTATCAAACAAATTTTTTATTGATATTGATGACGTGTCTATCGCGAGACATATCACTATCGTTTTTATCGCCCAGCCCTACACTAGTGTGTTGTAGCCATTGAGGGATCTTATTGATTTTAATCTAATTCAATTGAATTTTATTTGTATAGCGCCAAATCACAACCAATGTTGTCTCAGGACACTTTCCATATAGAGCTGGTACAGGCCGAGCTCTTTTATCGACAGAGACCCAACAATTCCCTCATGAGCAAGCACTTGGCGACAGCGGCGAGGAAAAACTTCCTTTTAACAGGCAGAAACCTCAGGCAGAACCAGGCTCTGGGTGGGCAGCCATCTGCCTCGACCGGCTGGGTGAGAGAGAGAGAGAGAGAGAGAGAGAGAGAGAGAGAGAGAGAGGGAGGGAGAGAGAGAGAGAGAGAGAGAGAGAGAGAGAGAGAGAGAGAGAGAGAGAGAGCAAGAGAGAGAGAGTGAGACAGACAGAGATGCATGCATGCTGCATGCTTTTATGTCTAAACTGAAATACTGTGCTCATGATGTTTTGTTTTGTGTGCCTTTTAATTCCAATTTGGATAAGATTTTATCAGTATGCATACTTGATAATCACGTGTGTGTTTTTAATCAAATTTATTCTTATAATGTTTTAGGGCAATAGGGCTCTGGGTGAACACGCAGTATATTGCCCTAAAACACACAGTATATTGATATACTGCGTGTTTTTTCTTATTCATATTATTAGTGATACAGTGCTGAGCACTGAACACTATTGTTCTTCTGCGTGTTTCTTCTTCTTCTTCTTCTTATTATTATTAGCGATACAGTGCTTTTGCCCTGAACCACTATTGTTCTTCTGTTTGTTTTTTTTCGGTATTTTTTTCGGTTCGCTACTAGTCAAAAACGATAGCGAGCACCCAGGCAAATTATATATCAAAACGTGCGGCTCGATTGGACTCGGTCTGCTATTATTTTTCTCTACAGAATACGCAAAAGGTCGTCACCACGGCAACCGCTGGATTTCCGATGCCAGGCTGGTACGCGAACTGCAGCGGGTCCATGGACGAGCTCACCAGGGGATGCAGGTGGGTAAGGACCAACCGCTCCAGGGCCTTCATGAGGTGTGATGTTAGTGCCACCGGCCTGTAGCAGCTAGGGTCCTTGGGATGTGGGGACTTTGGCACAGGTACCACGCAGGACGTCTTCCAGAGTCGCGGCACCTTTCCTAGTCTCAGACTCAGGTTGAAAAGATGTCCAATGATCCCACTCAGCTGATCAGAGCAGGATCTGAGGAGTCTGGGACTGAGGCCATTCGGTCCTGCAGCCTTCCTGGTCTTTAACCTCTTCAGCTGATTTCTCACCTGGAGAGGTGTGAGAGACAAGTTGGAGCAGGGGGGCTGAGTGTCATGTGAAGTGGATGGGGGGCTGGGAGGAACAGTTGGGGGTGGCGTTGGAGGTGGTGAGCTGAATACTGCGGGGGGGGGGGGGGTACTTGGGCAGAGTGCTGGCAGCACAAAGGAGGGCTGCTGCAGTGCTGGTACAGCAGGGGAGGGGCAGATGTTTCCTCAAACTTTCAAAAGTAGCTGTTCAGCTCATCTGCCCACTTTGAATCCCCAGCTGCCTGAGAGTTTGGCTTCTGGTGGCCTGAAAACCATTTCAGGCCTCTCCAGACTCCCCTGGTGTTGTTCTCCTGCAGCTGTTCCTCCATTCTCCTCCTGTATCTGTCCTTCCCCTCCCTGATTTTCCTTCTGAGCTCCCTCTGAACAGTTTTCAGCTCCTCTTTGTTTCCTGACTTGAAAGCCCTCTTCTTCTCCTTTAAAAGAGCCTTAATGTCAGGTTTAATCCAGGGTTTGTTGTTTGAGTGACACCGTACAGTCCTGGTGGGTACAGTGTTCTCCACACAAAAGTTAATGTAGTCTGTGATTCTGTCTGTCAAACTGTCGATGTCCTCCTCATGAGAGTCACTGAATATATCCCACATGGTTGTCTCGAAGCAGTCCTTCAGAGCCTCTTCAGCCTCCTCAGACCACCTCTTCACTCTGTGGGACACAGCTGGTTGCCTGTTAACAAGGGGCTTGTATACAGGCAGGAGATGAACCAGGTTGTGATCAGCTCTTCCCAGAGGAGGGAGGGGTGATGATTCGTATGCCTCATTGGTGTTGGTATAGAATAAGTCCAGTGTTTTATTGTCTCTGGTGGCACGTGACATACTGGATGAATTTTGGCAGAGTGGAGGACAGAGAGGCATGATTAAAATCCCCAGAGATCAGTAAGAGGGCCGATGGTTTCGTTAGCGGAGGGGGGAATATACACAGCCACCACTATGGTGTGTGAGAACTCCCGCGGCAGATAATATGGCCTCAGACTAACAGCCAACAGCTCAATGTCCGGGCAGCAGTGTTGCTCTTTGATAGTAATGTTCCTGGAGTTACACCATCTATCGTTGACAAACAATGCCAGCCCTCCTCCTTTCCTCTTACCGCTCTTCTCTGTCCGGTCCGCCCGTACGAGTGAAAATCCATCCAGTGCTACAGTTGCGTCTGTGTGCTGCATTTCTAGCCAAGTCTCTGTGAACAGTAGCAAACTGCACCGTCGGTAATCCTGTTCATGTCAGGTCAGCGCTGCCAGCTCATCCATCTTGTTGGGGAGAGATCTTACGTTTCCCATAATGATGGACGGGTGAGTCGGTCTGAAAGTTCTCCTCCTGTTGTGACGTTTAATCCCTGCACGGCACCCCCGCATCCTCCTCCTTATCTCACGGGGGACATCAGGTCGCTCCTTCGGCCGCACAGCTGTGTTACGCAGGGCCAGCAGCTGATCCCTACTGTAAACAATGGGAGCCATTGTCTCTCACAGACCCACAGACGCGGCGAAAGTTGCACGGGTTGTAAAGGTGGTCTCAAAGTAGCGCCAGAGTTGCCGTGTTTAGCGTCTCTGATGCGCCAGATATTTAAAAACACATTAAACTAGAAGAATAAAAAAAACCACCCCCCGCACCCCCCACGCCCCGAAAAGGGATAGTCGGGTATAGACAACGGATGGATGATGCCTGTCTTAGTTTTTAGTTTTCATTTTACATATTTAAGGTTTATTGTCATCTCACACCTAAAGTTAAAGTTCCCTATTCACAGATTGACAGAGAGGTCACCCTGCTGATGGACGATGCTCAACTGGCCAATTATCGTCCATCACATGGGGCCAGGTTTGCTCTGTTCAATTTTTGCAAGCTTAACACTAACTCGCCAAAAGGAAAAATAAAGTCTTTTTGAGAAACTAAGAGAAAAACTCAAACTTCAAAAGTCACAGAAGGGAGGAGCCAGAGTCATCCAACAAAACAAGAAGTAGAGCAAAACAGCTGACAAGGAATATTGAAATTGGATGACAAAGCAGGTCAGAGCAAGACAAGGTGAAGGGACAAGATAGGTTACAATAAACATTCAGGCAGGTTTTGATGAGATACTGAAACAAGGAAAGGCCCTGTTCTTTCCTGAAGGGGAATCTACACTGTAAATGACTGCTGTAAATTTACAGTAGGATTTCAACAGTATTGAGGCGTTTTTTAAAAATATAGTGCTTTACTGTTAATACTAAAGAAAATCTGTTAAATGACACTCCATTTACTGTTTTTTTACTGTACTGTAATGTATTCCTAAATTACAGCACTTAACCGTTAAAGTATCTTTACTAACAGTATCATGCAGTTTTTTTTTGCATTCTGGGAAATGCATCACCTGATTTCCACATGTGAAGCTATAGATACTTGCCTTTCCTGATCCATCCCCATCTTACTAATTATGTGGTGAGTAGCAATTTTATTTGATTTTTAAATTTGTGCAAAGTGTGTAGCTACTGTAAGCAATGTTTTCTTTTGTTTGCGTTGATGATTACAGCATGTGCACATCATGCTAGAAGGATTTAGCAGCTAAGTTTTCAAAGATGATTGCCAATTAATCAAACAACACAAGGAGCACATTTTAATCTCTACTAAGTTAACGTGTGTTGACACCTGCATTTTGCCAGTGAATTCATGAAGCTTTATGATAGACTTGTGTAAACATTTTACAGTCTATGTAAGTCACTTCAACAGCTGAATTAGACTAATATTATGTATGACTACAGTGCATGCTAATTATTGTGTGTCAGTGCAGATTCAAATAAAGGCAAGATTATTTTAAAGATAATTATTGGATCACAAATTAAGTACTGAAGATTTGCCTTGCTGTAATTGTGATTGTTTCTCCACCGTGCACTGTGCATCATCTCAATTGACTGTTCATTTGTATTTAGATTGATTTTTAACACATTTCTCTGATATTGCAGATGCAGTAGATGACTTTACCGCTGCCCTACTGATCATAGTAAGCAGCATACTTGCATGTTCATCACATGACACAATTGATCAGTTAATTTTTCAGACATCAAACACTGAAATAAGCAACTATCAGGTGAACTGACAAAAGGAGCTGTTTTCTAATTTCTTGCTTCACAGTTTTACAACTGTAGTTTACTGTTTATTGAACCACAGCAGTCAAGTCTGTTTGGCTTGCAATGGTGTTTTCTTGTCAGATCTGTGGACATCAGTCTAGCACCTCGTGACCTTTTTGAGACATATGAAAATTCTTGTGTTCTTGTGTACTGTATAGTCATTATACTGTTATTTTTTTATTTGAACTGTTTTGCACAGACATTATATTTATTCATTTATTCTTTGTTTTATTTTTACCACTGATATGCCTTAAGGCTGGGCAATACAGTATATTCAGATGTTACATGATGTAGGGCAAGTTCAAGTGAACTGTTTGCTGTGTACTGGTCACCTGGTTTAATTTTCTAAAGACTGTATCATATTTTTCAATATATTGTTAGTTTAAAAAGTTGATAAAATTGATCACATCAATATGTCTGAGTCTGAGTGCCTTGTACTAACTTATTGCACTATTTTCATTTCATTTTGAGAGAGAAGGCTCTGTCTCTGGTTTTTGTCAGCACTCCTTTAACATGCAATTGTTCTGTACGTGAAGTTTTCAACTTTACATTCAAATAGAAATCAAAGTGCAATAAGAAGCTGTGAAGTTTTTTCTCTTACATTGTAATCACAGATTGAAAAATCAATGATTATGTTCCTCATTCACAAAGTACATTTTATTTTTTGCCTTCTGTGCATGTAGCCAGGTTCAAACAGAGATTTTGTGAAACCTACAATCAGTGAGGTCTATTAACATGTTTTTCTTAACAAAAGTGCCTTTAATTGTATGTAATCGTATGACTGATCATGTCTTAATTAATTTAGTTTTTTAAAATAGTTTATTAAAATGTGCAAGTGTTGCAAAGTGAGTTGCAGAGGACAAAAAAACTCATGCAGGCAGGGTGTTATGCTGAAAAAATTTAGACAGACTTTTATTCTCTAACAATAAATAAAAATCAATCAATCAATCAATCAATCAATCAATCAATCAATCAATCAATCAATCAATCAATCAATAAAACATAACAATAACCTTTAATTTCCATTCCTCAGCTTAGAACAAATCTGGTGCTGTTCTTCCTTGATAATTGGCAGACTTTCTGGGGAAGACCTGGTCTGATTAGGAGAGACGGCATCCATCCCACTTTGGAGGGAGCAGCTCTCATCTCTAGAAATCTGACCGATTTTATTTATGAACCTAACCCCTGACAACTCAGAGTTGAGACCAGGAGGCTGAGCTGCAGTCCTTCACGCTTCTCTGTGCCTCCATTAGAACAGTTACCCACCAAACACTCCATAGAGACTGTGTCTGCCCCCCGACCACGTAAACTAAGTAAACCAAAAGTACAGAGAAGAGGAGTTAAACATAAGAATCTAATTCAAATTAAAACAACCTCTGCAATAGTACAACAAGATAGGAGAATTAAATGTGGACTCCTTAACATCAGATCTCTGTCCGCTAAAGCTGTTCTAGTAAATGAGTTAATATCAGACCATAATATTGATTTATTTTGTCTGACTGAAACCTGGCTGTGTCCTGAAGAGTATGCGAGCCTGAATGAAGCGACTCCCCCGAGCCATATTAATACTCACATTCCTCAGGGTAGGCTGCATGGTGGCGCAGCAGGTAGTGCGCGTGCCTCACAGCAAGAAGGTTGGCGGTTCAATCCCCGGGTCAGGCGGGGCCTTTCTGTGTGAAGTTTGCATGTTCTTCCCGTGCATACGTGGGTTCTCTCCGGTTACTCTGGTGGTATAGATAATGGATGGATGGATTCCTCGAGGCAGCGGCAGAGGAGGTGGAGTTGAAGCCATTTTTGACTCAAGCCTTTTGATCAACCCTAAACTTAAACTCGACTATAACTCATTTGAAAGCCTTGTTCTCACTCTTTCTCACAAAAAATGGAAAACAGTGCAGCCAGTTTTATTTGTTATAGTATACTGCTCTCCTGGTCCTTACTCCGAATTTATAGCTGAGTTCTCGGAGTTTCTATCAGGTTTAGTCCTTAAAGCAGATAAAGTAATTATTGTAGGTGACTTTAATGTTCATGTCGACGTTGATAATGACAGCCTTAGCACTGCATTTGTCTCAGTATTGGACTCAGTTGGCTTCCATCAGAATGTACATGAACCGACTCACTGTTTTAATCACACCCTCGACCTTGTTCTGACATATGGCATTGAAATCGAAGACTTAATAGTCTCCTCACAGAATCCTCTTTTATCGGACCATCATTTAATAACTTTTGAATTCATATTACCAGACTACCAGCCAGTAGGCAAAAATTCTTATACCAGACTCCTGTCTGATAGTGCTGTAGCTAAATTTAAGGATATGATCCCATCAGTATTTAATTCAATGCTATGTTTCAATACAACAAAGGATTC
The DNA here is from genome assembly GCF_039877785.1 of Chaetodon trifascialis. Classification (NCBI taxonomy): domain Eukaryota; kingdom Metazoa; phylum Chordata; class Actinopteri; order Chaetodontiformes; family Chaetodontidae; genus Chaetodon; species Chaetodon trifascialis. The sequence goes on along the minus strand of NC_092061.1, from coordinate 29,873,298 downwards.
CTATGCTAACGTTAGTCCCATCCAGATTGACTACCTGGTTGATCGTGCTACAGGTTCATTACATATGACACTTGACTCTGTTGCTCCCCTAAAAAAGAAGATAATTAAACAGAGGAGGTTAGCTCCATGGTATACTCCTCAAACCCGCAAATTAAAGCAAACTTCACGGAAAATAGAAAGGAAATGGCGTTCTACTAATTTGGAAGAATTTCAGTCCGCCTGGCAAGACAGTCTTAAAATAAAAATATACAGGAAAGCCCTCCGCAGTGCCAGGGCAGCCTATGACTCTGCGCTAATAGAGGAAAATAAGAACAATCCCAGGTTTCTCTTCAGCACTGTAGCCAGGCTGACAGAGAGCCATAATTCTGTTGAACCATGTATTCCTTTAGCACTGAACAGTAATGACTTCATGAGCTTCTTTAATGATAAAATTCTAACTATTAGAGACAGATTTCATCGGCTCCTGCCGTCAACAGGTACTGTTTTGTCTTCAAATACAGAAACCGTAGAAACTGTTACTCAGTCTGTCGCAGTTTTAGACTGTTTTACTCCTGTCGACCTTCACCAACTAATTTCACTAATTTCATCATCAAAATCATCAACCTGTATTTTAGATCCTATCCTGACTAAGCTGTTTAAAGAAGTATTACCTCTAATTGACTCTCAGTATTAGACATGATCAATCTGTCTTTATCAACAGGCTACGTACCACAGTCCATTAAAGTAGCTGTGATAAAACCGCTACTTAAAATGCCTACTCTTGATCCAGGGGTTTTAGCCAACTATAGACCGATATCCAACCTTCCCTTTCTCTCAAAAACTCTCGAGAAAGCAGTTGCCAATCAGCTGTGCGACTTTCTAAGCAATAATAGTTTATTTGAGGATTTCCAGTCAGGATTTAGAGTGCATCATAGCACAGAGACAGCACTGGGTTAAGTTACAAATGACCTTCTAATTGCATCTGATAAAGGATTTGTCTCTGTACATTTTGTCTCTGTCTTATTGGATCTTAGTGCTGCATTTGACACCATTGACCATGGCATCCTATTGCAGACACTGGAACATTTCATTGGCATTAAGGGAACTGTGCTAAGCTGGTTTAAATCCTACTTGTCAGATCACTCTCAGTTTGTACGCGTTAATGACGACTCCTCTGCACTCACTAAGGTCAGCTATGGAGTTCCGCAGGGTTCTGTGCTTGGACCAATTCTATTCACCTTATATATGCTTCCTTTAGGTAAGATTATCAGGAAGCACTCAATAAATTTTCATTGCTATGCAGATGATACCCGGCTATATTTATCAATGAAGCCAGAAGAAACCAGTCAGTTAACTAGACTACAAGCATGTCTTCATGACATAAAGACCTGGATGACCTGCAATTTTCTGATGCTAAACTCAGACAAAACTGAAGTTATAGTAGTAGGCCCTAAACATCTTAGAAAGTCACTTTCTGATGACATAGCAGTTATGGATGGCATTGCGCTGGCCTCCAGCACCACTGTAAAGAATCTGGGAGTCATCTTTGACCAGGACATGTCCTTTCACTCCCATGTAAAACAAATTTCAAGGACTGCCTTTTTTCACCTACGTAATATCGCAAAAATCAGGCATATTTTGTCTCAAAATGATGCAGGAAAACTAGTCCATGCATTCGTAACTTCCAGGCCGGATTATTGCAATTCCTTACTATCAGGCTGCCCAAATTTGTTGCTGAATATTCTCCAGTTGCTCCAGAACGCTGCAGCACGTGTTCTGACAAAAACCAGGAAGAGAGATCATATTTCTCCAATACTAGCCACTCTGCACTGGCTCCCTGTAAAGTTTAGAATAGAGTTTAATATTCTCCTCCTTACTTACAAAGCCATAAATGGCCAGGCACCTTCTTATCTTAAAGAGCTCATAGTACCTTATTGCCCCACTCGAACACTGCGTTCCCAGAATGCAGGTCTACTTATGGTTCCTAAAGTCTCAAAAAGCAGAACAGGAGTCAGAGCATTTAGCTATCAAGCTCCTCTCCTGTGGAGCCATCTTCCAGTCTTTGTCCGGGAGGCAGACACTGTCTCTACATTTAAGAGTAGGCTTAAAACTTTCCTTTTTGATAAAGCTTAGAGTTAGGGCTGTCTCAGGCTTGTCCTGGACAAGCCCCTAGTTATGCTGCTATAGGATTAGACTGTCGGGGGACCTCCAATGATACACCGAGCTCCTCTGTCCTTCTGTCCCTCTCCATCTGCACGCTTTCATGTCCTACCACGGCGTGTCACTAACTTAGCTCCTTCCCCGGAGTCTCTGTGCTTGGTGGTCTTGCAGGTTACACAGTGGCTGAATATGGATTGTGGATTGCAGCTGCGTCTCCTGCCTTGGCCCTGCCTGACATCCACTGCAACTGCTACTGCTATTATTACATCCACTGTCACTGTTACTGTGATTGCATGTCTGTCTCTCTGTCTCTGTCTCTCTCTCTGTCTCTCTCTCTCTGTCTCTCTCTCTCTCTCTCTCTCTCTCTCTCTCTCTCTCTCTCTCTGACTGCATTTCTGTCTGTCTGTCTGTCTGTCTGTCTGTCTGTCTGTCTGTCTGTCTGTCTGTCTGTCTGTCTGTCCCTCTCTTGCTCTCCCTCTCTCACCCAACCGGTCGAGGCAGATGGCCGCCCACCCAGAGCCTGGTTCTGCCTGAGGTTTCTGCCTGTTAAAAGGAAATTTTTCTTCGCCACTGTCGCCAAGTGCTTGCTCATGGGGAAATTGTTGGTTCTCTGTAGATAAAAGAGCTTGGCCTGTACCAACTCTATATGGAAAGTGTCCTGGGACAACTTCTGTTGTGATTTGGCGCTATACAAATAAAATTGAATTGAATTGAATTGAATTGAATTGAGGCTGCACGGTGGCGCAGCAGGTAGTGCGCGTGCCTCACAGCAAGAAGGTTGCCGGTTCGATCCCCGGGTCAGGCGGGGCCTTTCTGTGTGAAGTTTGCATGTTCTTCCCGTGCATGCGTGGGTTCTCTCTGGGTACTCCAGCTTCCTCCCACAGACCAAAAACATGCTCATTAGGTTAATTGATGACTCTAAATTGTCCGTAGGTGTGAATGTGAGTGTGAATGTTTGTTTGTCCTTGCATGTGGCCCTGCAATCAGCTGGCGACCGGTTCAGGGTGTACCCCGCCTCTCGCCCATTGTAGCTGGGATAGGCTCCAGCCCCCCGCAACCCCGAAAGGGATAGGCGGTATAGATAATGGATGGATGGATGAATTGAATTGAATTGAACTGAATTAAACCAGTCCACCCTCTCTCCCAGTGCTCTCACATATATAGCATAGGAGCCCACCTTGCCGGTTCAAGCTGACTGATCAGGTCAGCACTGCAGGCAAGAGGGTTGACAAGGTTAATCACAAATCCACAATGTCTTTCTTAGCTTGCTCATACAAGAAAGCCTCATTTCATTCTTCAATGTGTTATCATAAATACCATACATTCAAAATAAGCAAATCATTTAAATATCACACAGTATTTCATCACTCATCCTTTGACCAATCAAGTCTGAGAATCCGCCTACTCCTACAGCACATAAAAGGGCTATTGTTCATGCGTGCTCCCTCTTTGAACACCAGCACAAGATGGCCTCCACCAGGACTCACACTCCGACAGGTTAAAACTTTGATTACCACATGAGATTAATAGATTCTTAAGAAATGTGCTTCTAATGCTGAGTACAATTATACAAAATTTGTATTTCTCTTTGTATTTCTTTCTTAATTTATCGAACTAAAATTTAATGAAGAAAACAATGAATTTGTGTGAGAGCATCTGTTCACCTTACTTGACAAAAACAGGGGTTTAACAAATAGTGAGGGAGTTGAGGCTTCCTCACAGCAAGCAATACAAACTAATAGTCATTTAATTCTAAAATACGGTGAAAGTAATTTTAAAAACCAGTTCATGCTGTATTTTTCATGAATGGTACAAAACTGTAAATTGAGTGACAGTAAAAAGATGTTAATTTTACAGTAACATAATGGCAATCCTGCTGTCAGTTGTTTACTGTTTTTTTTTTACAGGATAAGTGATAAAAAAAAACAGTTCATATTGTATTTTTCAGGCAATCCTACTGCCAGTTGTTTACTGTTTTTTTTTACATGAAAATTTCTAACAGTGTAGCAAAAGTCAAGAATCTTACTTTAAATTTGATATTTGGGACTTCAAGCAAATCCCTCTTCCCAAGGATGTTTCCATTGAAAACATATTATAACATATTAAACAACACTGTTAAACTCCCAATTTTGTGCTTCTACTTAGCAACACAACCAAAAGTAGAGCTCAGTGAGGAGTCTGATAATGAGCCTAGCTTTATTAGTGATGTTAGCAATTGTTGTCTTGTTCATTATACTGTCAATTTTCACTAATTTGCCCACATCGTTTCCACAAATGGTACCCCATACCATAATGGAATCTATACTGTGTTTCACTGTGGGTGCAATGCATCTGACATCAAAGGCATTACTGCGGACATAAACACGACGATGCTGACCGAAGAGTTCAAAATTGGTCTCGTCCATCCAGAGTACCTTCTTCCAGTCATTAACAGTCCAGTGTTTGTGCTCCCTGGCAAATCTGAGGGGTTTCTGAATGTTTGCAGGCCTCAATAATGGCTTCTTAGCAGCTATTCTTCCCTCTAAGCCTTGTTCCATCAGTCACCTGCTTATGGTCATTCTGGAAACTTTCTCAGACTCTGATCTAGAAGCATTCATCTCTGTCTGAAGATCAGCAGTGGCCTTCCTTCTGTCTCCAGTACATAAAATTTCGAGGTGTCTGACATCTGCTTCAGTTAACTTTCGTTTCCTGCCTCTTCCTTGGGGCATTTTGTAAGTACCAGTCTCTGCAATTGACTCCAAATCATACCACACTGTGAAAACACTTTATGTCTTTCCCTATTTGTTTCAGAGACCATCCAGCATCATGAAGTGCTTTAATGCGGACTCTTTCATTTTCAGTGAGCTCTCAATGTTTTACCAATTTGAACACAAATGAGGAATTTGAACCTTTTTATACCCAAATTTGAGTCAGCTCACTGGGCTCTGAGAAGTCAGAAATTTATCAAGCATACCATTCAACAACCAAAACGAATTTTTCCGTTCAGGAATGCAAGTAAGTTTCAAGTTTTTTTGTAAATCAGTAAATTAGAAAATTCATGGATAACAATAATAATTATATTTTCACATTAGAAATATCATTTTGGTTAAAGAGCTTCTACATATTGGTGTATTAACTATTACAGAAACATAAAAAGTGATTTTTGGTAATTACCAATGCTGTTAATTTAGGGCAGCTGTGTCATAAACCTTACTTTGGGTGGTGGTCTAATAAATTTGTTAAGCACTTTATATTTTTCTCATTTCACTTCGCCAACACCAAAGACTATTTTGTGCAGATCCATGACATAAAAATTCAGATTAAAAAACATTTAAATTGCAGGTTGTAATGAAGCAGCACGGTGGCACAGCAGTAGTGCACATGCCTCACAGCAAGAGGGTCGCCAGTTTGATCCCCTGGTTGGGCAGGGCCTTTCTGTGCAAAGTTTGCATGTTCTTCCCGTGCTTGTGTGGGTTCTCTCCGGGCACTCCGGCTTCCTCCCACAGGCCAAAAACATGCTCATTAGGTTAATTGGTGACTCTAAAAGTGCCCTTAGGTGTGAGTGTGAGTGTGAATGGTTGTTTGTCTATATATATGTTGCCCTGCGATCGACTGGCGACCAGTCCAGGGTGTACTCTGCCTCACCCGTTGACAGCTGGGATAGGCTCCAGCCCCCCCGCAACCCTGAAAGGGATAGTTGGGTATAGAAAATGGATGGATGATTGTAATGTAACAAAACAGGCAAAAAGCCAAGGGGGCTGTAGAGATGAGAAAAGGGTTCGCTGTGTCTGTCAATTACATTGATGGCAGATTGAACATAAAAGCAGTCATGTTAAAGACAGTCTTACTAATTGGTTTGAAAATTGTTGGGTGACTTGGTCTGAGCCAATTTGTTGACCATTTACAGAGCCAGGGCTGTGTACAAATGACTTTCTTTCAGCTCATGGACAGGCAGCTTCATATTTCATTCATGGTACAGCAGTTCAAAGTGAAGAGAAAATGACTCTTCTCCACTTCCACAGGAGGGCAGTTCAACCTCAGTTGGTGACAGACACTACAACAAACCGATGCTTATGAAGCAGATGAAATATGAGCAAGATGCTCTTCAAATGTTAATTTATCACAACTTCAAATGGCTCTGAAAATTCTGTGTATCATCATTGTAAAATATTTAATCTTTTCCATATTTTTCAGCTTTCCTACAGAGGAAACTGCAGTCAATAGATTTCCTTTCTTTCACAACACAACTTTTTTTTAATTGTTTAACAAGGCCTGAAAGATTAATTTTTGTGAAATGGTCAGAAACCACAAGTTCAAATTAATCATTCTAAACTCAGCAGGTCAGGTCAGATGACAACCAGAGAGCAGATGTGGAAACGAATGGGTGGAAATATGGGGAAAGCAGATTTGACAATCAAACTCTGGACTGTTGAGTAAAACCTGCCAGAGAGTAGGTTAGGTTTATAGTTTATACATGTAGTTGCAATTACTGTCATGGCTTTCCTAAGCTGCAAGGAGTCCCGGGGCAGAACTGACTTGTACCCACACCTACCCAGCATCTCTCTCTTGACAACTCCAGAAATGGCATTCAGTTCCTCTCCAGGAGTTTCATTCCAGACCCAGTGATATTGTGAGCAACTCACTTATATCTAGTTTGTAACTGAACCAGTTTGTAACTCCGGTTCCTTCCACTTGCCTCGAACCAGTCTATGACGCTTGGTGTCAGCACACCTAAGTCCCCACCTTTGCCTGCTTGTAGTGCACCCAACCACACTGCATATCCCTGTGTGTGGTGGGCCTGCAGGGTGGCAGCTCTGCACAGTTCTTTTATGTTGGGTCAAAGGGTCTTCTTGGCTGATTCAAATAGTGTCTGTGAGTCTCTCTTAGTCTGATCTCTTTCCTGGGATAAGTTTGCCTATGGAAACCTCACTGGAAATATTTGTGCTGAACAATGATCATTCCGTTACAAAACGATTGGATTCTCTAGAAATGTAGATGATCTGATATTTGGCCCCTATCCGAAGTTTAACTTGCCACCTTGCAACACAACACGTACAAATACATTGTTATGTTGACATAAAGTAGAGGGAAACATAAACAAAGACACACACACACACACACACACACACACACACACACACACACACACACACACACACACGTCTCATATGCTTTCATCCCCAAGGACAATTTCACCCGAATCTTAAATCCTAATTTTAGACCCTTACTTCAAACTTGATCTTAACCTTAATCCTTTAGCCAATTCTAAAACACCCTCTTGAAAACATTCCTTGAAGAACAGTAATAGCGAAAAGCCTGTCCACACCTTAATAGGTTATCAAAAAGACAAAAGTAGTAGACATTACTTAAAGACAGGCCAGAGCAGTGGGCCTTCTTTAAGTCTAATGTAGTTCTGACTGGCAGTGGATTACAGAAAGTGGCAAGGTCTCAATTATTGATATAATTAGGTGCCAACTGTTACAATGGTGGTTGAGAAGCTTGTTACTTGTTCAGTTGCTGAGGAGCTCCTCCTCTGGGAGCTTTCCTTTCACATTTGTCTGTGAGCGTTTTTACCCCATCAGCCCAACATAGCCTTGCTAAATGAAAATTATGGTTAAAACCTGTTATCCAGTATCACTCTTATCACTTAAACAATGCAGTTTGGTATATTGCAAATTGTGAATATGTTTTTACGTTTTAGGTTTACTCAGGTATGTCTTTACTGGTGTTTTGTGATTGCTGTACTTGCATCAGTTACACATTTTGCAGGCTAGTGTTCATCACAGAAATCAATTCAGACTGATTGTGACTGCGAGAGAGGGAATCACACTAAGCTGTTTGCAGCACAGAAATAACTAGAGATTAAGCTTTTATATATTCATTGCAGAAAGCTAATTAAAGGTAACATTAAAATGGAATGTGATCCACACTGCAGAGGACAGTCCCTGACACACAGTCCCTTGTCCTCTGTGGGCAGTTGGAGAGGTAGTCCACTATCCAGCATGTGAGGTGTTGGTCCACTCCTGAAAGCTCCAGCTTGTTTCTCAGGATGGCTGGCCTGATGGTGCTGAAAGCACTGCTGAGGTCCAGGAAAAGGATCCGAACAGAGCTCCCAGGCAACCCCAGGTGAGACAGGGCTCGATGGAGGAGGAAGATGAGGGCATCGTCCACTCCAATGCCAGGCTGGTACGCGAACTGCAGCGGGTCCATGGACAAGCTCACCAGGGGGCACAGGTGGGCAAGGACCAGCCACTCCAAGGCCTCTAAGGTAGCAGCTAGGGTCCTTGGGATGTGGGGTCTTTGGCACAGGGACCATGCAGGACGTCTTCCAGAGTTGCAGCACCCTTCCCAGCCTCAGACTCAGTTTGAACAGATGTCCAATGATCTGGCTCAGCTGATCAGAGCAGGATCTGAGGAGTCTGGGACTGAGGCCGTCCGGTCCTGCAGCCTTCCTGGTCTTTAACCTCCTCAGTTAATTTCTCACCTGGAGAGGTGTGAGAGACAAGTTGGAGCAGAGGAGCTGAGTGTCTTGTGATGTGGATGAGCTCTTCCCAGAGGAGGGAGGGGTGATGATTCGTATGCCTCCTTGGTGTTGGCATAGAATAAGTCCAGTGTTTTATTGTCTCTGGTGGCATGTGACATACTGGATGAATGTTGGCAGAGTCGAGGACACAGAGGCATGATTAAAATCCCCAGAGATCAGTAAGAGGGCCGGTGGTTTCTGAGTCTGCAGCCTGCTGATCACTGTGTTGATGATGTCACAGGCTGCATCGTTAGCAGAGGGAGGAATATACACAGCCACCACTATGGCGTGTGAGAACTCCCGCGGCAGATAATATGGCCTCAGACTAACAGCCAACAGCTCAATGTCCGGGCAGCAGTGCAGCTCTTTGATAGTGATGTGCCTGGAGTTACACAATCTACCGTTCACAAACAATGCCAGCCCTCCTTCTTTCCTCTTACCGCTTCTCTCTGGGCTGCGTTCCCAGCCAAGTCTCTGTGAACAGTAGCAAACTGCACCGCCGGTAGTCCTGCTCATGTCGGGTCAACGCCACCAGCTCATCCATCTTAGAGATCTTATGTTCCCCATGATGACGGACGGGAGAGTTGGTCTATAAGCTCTCCTCCTGTCGTGACGTTTGATCCCAGCGCGGCACCCCCGCATCCTCCTCCTTAACTCGCAGGGGACATCAGGTTGCTCCATAGACATATACACATAGACGCCGCATTGAGCGCTGGAGTCCTACGTCAACGTCGCCGCCATATTGAATGTGGCAAGAACGAGCAGAGAAGATGCTGCGTTGTTGTGCAGCGTGGAATTGTACCAACAGGTTTACACTCGATTGCAAGGGATTACCTTTCACAGGTAAGAGTGAAAAAAACGTTTGATTGTATGTGGCCATTATAACATAACTTTACATACAGAATATGCTGACTTTGTGGCTATAACATGAAGTCCCGCATATAAATAGTGTGGATTCCAGCGCGAAACCAGCCTCCGAACAACGGAGTCTTTCCTGAATAAAGTGGCCCGAAGTAACTACGCTGATTGTTGTTGGTTGGTTAACTTTTCATATACTCTGTAGGTTTCCCAAAAATAAAGAGCTCAGAAAGAAGTGGGAGACAGCTGTCAGGCGGGAAGGGTTTTCTGCTAGTCAGTCATCCGTGCTCTGCAGTGAACTCTTCAGACCAGAGGATTTTGACAGCACAGGTCAGACAGTCAGGATCAGAGACGGAGCTTTTCCTTCTGTCTTCAGTTTCCTAGCTCATCTCCACAGGGAAGGTGTATAGGCTGTAAGGATTAGATCATTCAGTGCCACACTATGCTAACAATGTTTTCCTTTTCTGAATGTGAAGGAGTCAGTGATGTATTTAGTTTTACACTGTGAGACCATTTCTATATTTCATCCTTCACTTTAGTCCTTGGCTACCAGGACGTCTTAGACCTCAAAGAAGGCACAGAAGACCTTGTCACCGAACTGTTCCCAGCTTGTCCAGGAGACCGAACCCCTGCCTGTGCCTAGTGTTGTGAGTAATAAGTGCTAGCTATGCTTCAAACAGCTGCAAGCTGGTTATATTCAAACTTCTTGTCACTCCCCTGTGCCCTGACAACACCTACTACTCTCTGTCTCTGTCACTCTTTCAGACTGACACACATACACATATGTACATACATATGTACATACATTGAAACATGCCAGTATTGAATCTGCAATTGAACCTTCACACAAACATGTGTGCAAACACACACACACACACACACACACACACACACACACACACACACACACACACACACACACACACACACACACACACACGCAGAGCTAAAACTAAGAATGTAAGATTGTGAAACATTGGACAGCACGTTGTACTATTAAAGATGTTACGGACTGTCACTGAGTGATGTAATGATGTACCATTTTCATCCTTGTTTGTACTACGACCTCTCCTATGCTCTGCCTTCATCATATGATGATCTGAGAGCCAGACTCAGGAAAGCTGTGAATAGGATGGAGAGTCTGGAAAAAGATAGGAGGAATGCAAACTGCTTTCGAGTCTTCTCCTGCAGCAGAAGAAACAGCTTCCGTTATTTGTCCTGCGAGGAGAAATTCCAATTCCAATTCCATTTCCATTTCAAGATTCACAGTTTGGGATTGATAACCACCATTTTACACATGTCATTAGTCGTGATTGTCTTAATTGTCCATAAACTAAGGCTGCACCACATTGCCAGAATGAACACTCTTCAGTTGCAGAAAGGCAACGCATGGAAAAAGCTTTGCAAGACCATTCTTTTCCAAAGCTTTTAGCTTATGCACACACACACACACACACACACACACACACACACACACACACACACACACACACACACACACACACACACACACACAGTGTACACACAGAGACTTGTTGTATAAATGTATAGATTGATAGATATATTTATGTATATATGTTCATCAGTGCCACCCCTGTACAGATATATGTATAGATATATGTATGTATATATGTTCAGCAATCATTGAATATGAAAATGATTAATCAAAATCAGTGAAATGTAAATGTTTGTGCTCTTTATTCAGAAAACCCATATGTCACATCTAAAATTCAGGATCTGGTTATTGTAAACAGATGTTTAATATATTATATATAAATTATAAATAAATTATAAATATTTTCACAATAACAGTGTTGCATACATTGATAGCTGTAACAACTTAAAAAACATACCCTGGTTTGGTACTTTTGTACTCTAACGAAAAAAGGTCTATAGGAATCCTATAAGATCTCTTTAGTATGTATAATCAAGGTTTCAGGTCCATAATAGTTATTTAATACCTCTGTGGTGTTCTATGGTACTGCTACCCTCCCTGTATAATACTTCAAGGCTATAATTTGTTTCCTCCCGAGTGTTCCCGTTGTACAATCTTATATTGCTATAGTAAAATGTCACAAAATACTATAAGATGATAACCATTATCACATCACATTAAAAGTTACATATGATGTTTTTGATGCCTATTTGTTTCCCAAATATATTTGTGTGTGTGTGTGTGTGTGTGTGTGTGTGTGTGTGTGTGTGTGAATGGGTGAATACAAGGCATCACGTTAAATCAGTTTGTAGAAAGCGCTTTATGAAGTTCGGTCCATTTCCTTGCAATAGTTTACGGAGCAGATCTGCCACATCCAATTGGCGGACACGCTGACGTATGCAGCAACGGCCCAACCAGCTCAATGCGGCGTCTACGTGTATATGTCTATGGGTCGCTCCTCCGGCAGCACAGCTGTGTTACGCAGGGCCAGCAGCTGATCCCTACTGTAAACAATGGGAGCCATTGTCTCTCTCGGACCCACAGACGCGGAGAAAGTTGCACGGGTTGTAAAAGTGGTTACGAAGTAGTGCCAGAGTTACCGTGTTTAGCGTCTCTGATGCGCCAGATATTTACAAAAACGTAGACCCAAAAGAATAAAAAAAGATGCACATAAAAACAGAAAATATAAGAAAAACTCCTAAAAGTCTAGCGAGCTACTGTAAAAGGCTACGCTTGTGGCGCCGGAAGTTAGATGCATTAGATTAGACACATTTCTAAGCCCCTTTACTCTGAGTACTCTGAACTCTGACACTTAGAACAGAGACAGCTGATGTGAAAGAGATAATTTTAAGTGCAGAGGAAGTGTGCAACACTGCACTGATTTGCCTTTCAAAAAGCCCGAAATAAACAAGAAATTATTTCATGTGTGGATAAATTTGAAACACAAGCCCATCAATTCCTTGTCAGCTTTTGTCCAACACTGTCAACTGAAAAATTAAGGTCTGCCAATCACTCAGGATTTCTCATTTACAGATCTTTGACCTTTATTTTTCAGAAAACTGTCAATTTTAGATCTCACTACTAAGTCAGCACATGTGAGTGGTAAATTATGTCCCTGTAATGTGCTTGTGACTGGATGACATTAACAGATTTCACCATGGTACGCATCACATTGCCCAGCTGGGTGGCAATGGTGCAGAGTGTTACTGATATCCCCATATGGTGACAGCAACAACTGATGATCTCAAAGGAACTGCATCATAATATGGTCAGTGGGTCAAATATCTTAACTTTGAAATAACTCACTGGTGATATAAATTGATGTGTCAGGCCACACATGCACCATAGTTTGGTCACCTCCTATAGTGTATGATATGTGACTTACGAAATGTCTGTAGTGAAAGTAATCTAATAACTTTCTGACAGTCTCAGAAAAAATTGAATGAGGCTGATCTCTCAAAGTAGCCAAAAAGCAAAGTCATCCCTCATTGCTGCCTTCCTGCTGAGTCAGTCTTTCTGAATGTAATACACTGAGCAACCTTTTTCTCACTGTCTGCTCCATCCAACACCTTCACTCCAGATTGATGCTTCACCTTATTTTTATGGTGGTGTTATTGATTGGCAGTGTGCTTGTCAGTGGTGCATAAAATTAACATTGTGTTATAGGGGCATGGATTTCTTCCACCCCTTGACAAGATAACCTATTATTGGATGACTGCTCCTAATTTGTTTTTGTTTATTCAGAAGTGAAAAGTAAGATTCAGCCAGGCCCCAGTAATAAGTCTATTACCTGCAAATCCTTGTCATGCCATTTGGGGCCACTAATCTTTGCTGCTCCTAATTACATCAGGATTCTCAGCCTTAATTAACCAATCCTTACCCCATTTTGCCTGCTTAATGCTGCACTCAACCAAACTGCATTGGTTAAACTGCCTGCATTTGCTGAATAGGAGTTTCAAGTTCTCTACATTTCACGTTCAGTTGTGTTTAAAAAGTGCATATGTCTTTGTTTTTTTTTAGAATCTTTTTATTCTGTTGTCTTTGGCATCAAAATGAGAAAATGAAAAGTCATGATTAGCAAAGTTTTTCCCTGTTCCATCTATGGTGTAAGATAGCTGTCAAAAAGATGCGTCAATATTTTAACGTTCGTATTTGTAAAGTTAACAATTTGTATGTCATAAAAGTTGTTTTACACAAAATTCTGCTGTCATATACGTGAGTCTGTGAAATTGGGTTACGATTGTTTTTATGAGTATGAGTCTAAAAGCTGTGAGTACAGTCTAATGAATACGACTCATTTTTCTACGACTACTAAGTCTTTACTGTGAATACGAATTCAAGTATATGGGTACGAGTCGAAAAGTGCTGAAATGACATCACTGAGGTCACAGTCAAGTCGCAGGGGAAAGTAATCGATTGGCGATTCCTCCAAGTGCACATGCGCATGCACCAGAAGCAAACATGCAGGGCAACGCCGCCAGACCCGGAGAGACTTCACTGACAAAGCTCTCAAGTCGTTGACACACGCCATATCTTGTATTTCTTACACAGAGAAATTACCAGGATAATGCCCACCAACTTGCGCCACTATTTTTTAAAACAGTGGAACAGGTAGTGTCGGTTGTGAACAAAACTGCTCCTAGAGCCGCTCTTTGAAGTGAACGATCGGAGCCGTCTCCTGCCTGGAGAGCTGCTTAATTTTTTTTTAACGCACTGAGCAGGATGGGGAAGGGCGGGGGTTACAGACACAGTGCATGCACACACACACACACACACACACACACACACACACACACACACACTTAGAAATGCCGAATTGAATAAATATTTTTATTTGTACCAATTTATGTGTCATTTATCAGATCACACCCCCGTCCCCACCCCAACTCTCACTGCCGCTGCCAAAATCTCACTCTGAACTCGGCTCGAAACTTGAGAGCCCTGCCCAGGTAACATCAATAATAACGTGCATTGCCATTATTTATTCAATAAAATCGAACCATTCTATACAGTATACATTTCTTGAACTCACATACTTATTGCTTTAGCTTGCAAGATAAAGATATTTACATGCCGATGAAGCTAGTTTAGTGCTATTGTTACTGGGATTAGAAGTGGACCAGTGCTAATTAGTTAGCACTATACAGCATAATATGAAACATATAACATTACCCCCCCAAAAATGCACTGTCCTCATAATTTTTGACCAGAGCATGAACAATCAAGCCAAATTTGGGATGAGTTAACGTGAACCAGTAACTTATTGTCTCAAATCTGTAATTTCACTCGTAAACCGTGCAATAAGCAGGATTATTCATCATGTCTGGGTTTATTTCTCCATCTCAACCTTCTCACTCTTTCCGTGTTAACTTTACACAAAGTTACTGGTTCACGTTAATTCATCCCAAATAGCTATGCACGTTATTATTGACATTACCTGTGATTACTCTCCAGGGGTGGCGCCATTGCCCTGCATGTTTGCGTCTGGGGCATGCGCATGTGCAGTTGGAGGAATCGCCGATTGATTACTTTCCCCTGCGACTTGACTGTGAGTTTTTGATAAGAAGGGGAGGTTGGAGGGCTGCATGGTGGTGCAGCAGGTAGTGCGCGTGCCTCACGGCAACAAGGGTGCCGGTTCGATTCCCGGGTCGGGCCTTTCTGTGTGAAGTTTGCATGTTCTTCCTGTGCATGCGTGGGTTCTCTCCGGGCACTCCGGCTTCCTCCCACAGACCAAAAACATGCTCATCAGGTTAATTGGTGACTGTAAAATTGCCCCTAGGTGTGAGTGTGAATGGTTGTGTGTTTGTGCCCTGCGATTGACTGGCGATCGACTGGTGACCAGGCGACCAGTGCCCCGTTGACGGCTGGCATAGGCTCCAGCACCCCCCGCAACCCCGAAAGGGATACACAGTATAGAAAATGGATGGATGGGGAGGTTGGAGATAGGCTGGAAATTATTAGGGGAGTTTGGATCAAGTCCAGGTTTCTTAAGGAAGGGTGTAACAGAGGCAAGTTTGAGAGGTAGGGGACGAAGATGAAGAGTTATTTGTTCTGGTGATATATTTGGACAGTTCCGGGGGGAGACAGGGGAGAAATGAACCAGAGGGGAAGTGTTGACAGGAATGGAGGGAGGAGAGGGGGAGGAAAGAGAGGCAGGTGAGGTGGATAAGCTGCTGTGGATGGAATCAATTTTGTTTTGGAAAAAGGAGAGAAAGGAGTTGCAATGGTCAGTTGTGAATGAGTTGGAGATGTTATTAGGGGGGAGAGGAGTTTGTTGATGGAGGAGAAGAGAGCCTTGGGGTTATTGGAGCCAGAGTTAATCAGGTGAGAGCAGTAAGAGGACCGGGCAGATTTCAGGGCATCTTTGTACTCTTGGAGGAAGTAAAGTCTTTCCAGCTGTCATTTACAGGATATCAAATGGTGAAGTTCAGGGCTATACCAGGGAGCAGAGTGGATGAATGTGACTGTTTTGGATTTAAGGGGAGCTAACTGATCTAGACAGGAGGAGAGGGTGTGGTTGTAGTAATTGATGAGATCAGTGGGGTTGTCAGATGATGGGGGGGGGGTGGGGGGGGGTGGACATGGCAGAAAGTACAGAGGGGGAGATGGATTTGATGTTTCTGAAGGAGACTGTCCTTTTTTCCTATGGCATGGGGGTGGGAAGGTTTATGTCCATAATTATTGCCAGGTGATCAGAGATGTGGAGATTAAGGCTTGAGATGTGCGGGATTGAGAGACTAGAGGAGCAAAACAGATCGAGGATGTGGGTGGGGAAGTTGACATGCTGGGTGCAGTTGAGGGATTGTAGCAGGTCCATGAAGTTGGAAGCAGATTTGCAGTTAGCATTGTCAATGTGAAGTTTAAAATCTCGAAGTACAGAGGGTGATAAGACAGATAACTGGGTGACAAAGTGGAAGAGTCGGAGAGGAATGAGGGGTCTGCTTTGGGGGCGTTGGTTTTTGCAGTGACCAGGGCGGTAGGAACAGAGAGTTTGAAGGCTAGGTGTTCGAATGAGGGAGCAAGGGAAATGGAGATGGGGATAGTTTTAAAATCCTTCTTAAAAACAGCAGCAACACCACCTCCTCACCCCTCAAGATGTGGTTGTTCCATGTAGGAGTATCCTGTGGTGATGGTCTGGTTGAGTGTAATATAGTCCATTAGTTTATGCCAGGTTTCAGTGAGACGGAGGAAGTCTAAGTTATTGTCAATGATGACTTTGTTTAGAATGAGGCTTTTATTGTTGAGGGAGCGGGTGCTAGGGAGGGCAAGTTTCAAGTGAGTCTGCTGCCTGATTGGTTGTGGATGATGCAGAAGTAAGCAAAGATTGGGGCTGGGCTGTTTCAGGTGCTGTTTGTTGTGATGACATCATGGGAAGTTGCTGAAGGGGCAGGTCCAAATGGGGGGAATGGAGTTTGGGAGCAAGAAATTGTGGTTAATTAAACGACCAGGGCTTTTATGACAACAGGAAATGTCAACACAACCATGGAAAACACTCAAATAATAAATAGATTCAACTTCTGGTGAATAAAATATTTTCAAATATGTGCAGTGTTTTGTAAACATAGCAGAAACTGAGGTAGACTTGACATCTGTAACATACAAAAAAACCCCAAACATGATAGGCAGTACAGTAAGATTGATTGGACTATAAAACCAGCCTAGACATATGAATAACTTTAGTCGCTCTTCTTACTCTAAACATCCATGAACTATTCAATTTTTATATTTTTATTGCAAGTGTGTTAAAAAAACAAAAAAAAAAACAAACAAACACATGTGTAAGAGATTTTTATAACCTGGCTTCTCCACAGTGCTCAACGGAAACATGTTTTTAGCACTGAAGCAGATACCTCTGCATGGTGGTCTGCTGCTTGTGTGGTGGTGCTGTGGTTGCAGATGTTGTTGGATGCGGCTGTGCTCCAAAGGGCGAGCGGGGCTACGGTGGTTAAACAAGTTTGTGGTATTACCGGTCTTGGTGGGGACAACAGTCTTGCATAAATTACAGAGTCCTCTGTTAGCACTCATCTGTCGGTTCTACTGTGTTTGTTTGCTGCTGCAATATTTTGCTTTCTGTGCCAAGATTCCTCTGCCTTGCTGGTATATGATCGACAAGCACTTCTTGACATTGGAGCATGTCAAAAGACTGCTAGATATTGATTTGGGTGATCAAACCTCAGGTCTTCCTCCTCCCCTGGTGGTGATACCAGCTCACCTGCTGCGGTCTCCAGTTGTTATTTCACGGAGGAAGCATTCGCGAAGACACGGAAAGAGGGCAGGTGTCTTGGTGAAACTCAAAATCCTAAAGCAATCCACCTGCTGGGCTGATCCTCACCATCCTCTCAGAGGATCGCATGTGCTTCTCCGGCAGCCTGCGTGCCTTCGCTTGATCCAGCCTGTTGTTCCACCGTGCCCGGCCGCTGGCTACCTACACCTGTCGGTGCAGGCTCCTCCTCCCAGACGCCGGGGCCACAACTGTGGTGTGGATTTCAGAAACCTTCAGCTGCTGCAATGCACTTCCACCCAGGCCAGCGAGGAGACGACCATTAGCCTGGCCCTCCTGAATGCTAGATCGCTATCAAACAAGGCTTTTATCCTGAATGACTTCTCCACCTCCCGTGATTTGGGAGGTGATTTTGGGAGACGTGGATTCAGATCAGTGAGTCTGTCCAGTTCTCTGAACTGCTCCCCCCGGATTGTGTGTATTTCAGCTCCCCCCAAACCACCGGCCGTGGTGAAGGGGGTGCATCTGTTTTCAAATCCATCTTTCAATGTCGAGTGTCACCATCGATCTCCTTCTCCAGCTTTGACTTTCCCTGTTTTATCGACAGTTTCTTTGCTTGCTGCAGCACTCACTTTCTATTTCTCATCTCCTCGCGAAGCATCAAACACGAGACAACAAGATGGCGCAACCGAACTTCATACTGTTACATGATTGGCGTCTTAGCGTGTCACTCATCGACTGATCAGCGATTACTCCCTACGTTGCTCAGTTACCTGAGAGCGAGTGCCTTTGTTCATGCAACCAACCTTGCTTCGCAACTTCTGGTTTCTTCCAACGAAGAAAAAAAATGATCGAATGTTTTATTGAGCGCGTTTTTTTATTGATATTGATTACGTGTCGCGACCCCGACAGGGATAAGCGGCATAGAAAATGGATGGATGGATGGATGGATGGATGGATGGATGGATGGATGGATTGATTACATGTCTATCGCGAGACATATCTTTATCGTTTTATTGCCCAGCCCTACAGAGTGGACTAACTTACTTTGGAGGGCCCAGTGATCAGGCCTGCTACGGTGGATTTAGCACAGTAAATTTCAATCCGGTTAGACTCCTGCTCGCCTTTTCTCCCGTCTCCCGGCTTTCCTCTTGTGAACTGACTGGTTAGCTAAAGCAATGAACGAGGCAAAAATGCTCAAAGAGGCTGAAGCGAGAGGAGAAGAGTAGTGAGTTAGAAGCATAAAGTGTTGTGCCTTTCCTCCAAATTAAGCCTGATTTAGAATAAACTTTGGAGAAATTCTAAACAGACCACCTAACACTTTGATGACCCATCTGCAGGAGTCAGAGTGATAAGTGTTCCGCTTGTCTATGTACACAGCTGCTCATTTCCAACCCTGTTTCTAAAAAAAGTTGGGACGTGTAAAACAAAGAGAAACAGAGTGTGATTATTAGCAAAACATTGAAACCCCATGTTTATTTGACTATAGCACAAAGGCAACTTATGAAATATTGAAACTGAGAAATTTAATTGTCATTTGAAAATTATCCTCATTTAGAATATCATGCCAGCATCACATTTCAGAAGACTGGAAAAGCTGTGAAATGCTACAGAAAACACTTGGTGGAACATCTTGCAAATAATTAGTTTAACTGGTTTAACAGTTCAGTGACAGCACTGAGGCAGCTGTGGCACAGGACTGTTGGTGCGTGTTGTTTTGTTTTGTGTTTTAAGTCTGTTTTTTGCAACGGAACTCAGAGCTCTTTCACCAGAGAACATCATATACATACATACATACATACATACATACATACATACATACATACATACATACATACACACACACACACACACACACACACACATATATACATATACATATACATACATACACACACACACACATATACATCACCCTCTGTACACACACACACACACACACACACACACACACACACACACATATATATATATACATATACATATATATATATATATATGGCCAGACATCTTGTCTCTGAAATTAACACCTTCCTTGTAAGCAAACCAGGTGGTCTATAACTCAACCAGTTAGACTGGTTTACAACTCCATTTCTCTGGAGTATTGCAGAGAGGGTAAGAGAAGGTCAGTTAGAGGCCAGTTCTGCTACTATATATATATATATGTATATATATATATGTGTGTGTGTGTGTGTGTGTGTGTGTGTGTGTTTTTTTTTTACTTAATACTTTCTTTTACTGCACTGTTGAAAAGTAATATTTCCGTCAATTTTCGTCACTGTAAATTGCCGTGGAAGTTCTCTCTCAGCCCCCGTGACCATGAGGTGTTGCTGCAAAGCTATACAAATGCAAATTGGTATTTTTTTTTGTGTGTGTGTGTGTGTGTGTGTGTGTGTGTGTGTGTGTGTGTGTGTGTGTGTTCTGTGCCTACAGAAAGCAAAGATTTTTTTTTTTTCATGAGGATTTAAAAGTGTGTTTAAATAATTTTATAGGTTACATACAAGATAAGTGTCCTGACTCTCAAAAGCCTTTAATTTTCCACTTAAATTGCTAAATCAAATTGTGAAAATTAAAGCATCTACAGTTCTTGGACAGTGGTCACAATTTTTCGCATTTTGCCACCACAACGCCTGATGAACAATGCTTGTGTGATTAGCTTGCAAAATTCCAGCAGGGTCAGTCCACTGATGATTCTTTAAGTAGGAATAAAAAGGGAACACACCAAAGTAACTTTTCTTTTTTTTATTTTCGATGATGTCACTTTAAAGAAGTTTACATGTTTTATAAAATATTCAGGTACAAAAATAGAAAATCAAAGTACCTAACAAAATGTTTTACATTCTACGCAACAAAAATGGTCTTGCGAGAAATTCCGAGAGCGCAACCTCGCATATGATTGGACGCCTCCTCTGACGCAATGACGTTGGCACGTCTGTGAACGCGAATTGAGTATGGATCAGAACAGTTACGTTTCGGGTCCTGCTAAACTTTAACTCTGTTCATGCAATGGCCGGACGTCGTCTTCAGTTCATCCCAGAAGACACTCCTCTGCGACGAGTGGACGGCCTGGCTGCGGAGCGACCATATCCAGAAAGTCCAAACAATTTAGAGAAGAAACTGCTGAGCGTCTTCAGTGGATTGTCTCGGCTGCTAACGCAGCTGATCGCGCAGTTGGCGAGGAGAATGGCCGTGATAAAAGCCAGGCTGCTCGCTCTGGAGGAGCAGCCCCGACCGAACTGCAGCTGTGGAGACAAAGAGACGGGTGCATAAGTTGCACTAAGTAACGTTAGCATTTAGTACTATGTGGTGCAGTTTTTAGGGCGCCAAACCTTTATTATTCTTATTGCACTGCGTTCCGAACATTTGGTAATCGTTCACGTTACATTTAACATTACAATGTATTTTGTATTTTAAAGGAAAAGGTGCGACATCTACAATAGTGATGGAAACGACAGGCGATATGAACCTGAGCAGGGGTAAGTTAATAAAATACACAGGAAATATTCTGCAGAATGCAAGTAAATACAAATGTTGCATGACCTATTTGTACTTTTTGTGTTTTACAGACTAAACTTGCCCCACAACGAAATGGTGATGTCATATTTGATGGCAACTTTAACTAAGAGTCCAGACATGGATGGTGTGGACTTTTTAATGTAAATTTTTTTTTTAACCCCTTTCTGTTGTTTCTTGTTGTTGTTTTTACTGAAACCTGTCTTAATTATTTCAAACGAATATATATTTTCTTCCAGCAGCCTGTAAGACATATTATGAGACGGTGTGGAGGAGCTTCAGGTATTCCCAGCCAGCTCTTTCAGTTCAGGCAGCAGCTGTGAAGATTTCAGCTCACAGCAGACAGAGAAGGAAGCGGGTAAGAATTACATGAATGCAGCTTTATTTTCACAACAATGTAAAAATGGGCTGAATTTTATTTATTAGCTGCATTGTTTTTGACAAACATGGTCACATATGTTATCATGTGTTATTGTTTTTTAGCAGTACTAATATTATATTAATACCTGTATTTACAGTTGCTGGAAGCAAGAAGGAGTGTCCTAGCTCTCCAAACTCTGCCAGACACTGCAAGATCAGCTGGAGAGCGACCCAAATTATGTGGCGACAGACCGCAAGAGGCTTCGCATCGAGTCCCCTTTAAAACGACAGGCGCCAACTCAGTATGACCCAGAGGCAGCAAAGAAGCATTTCCAGAGGCCTTAGACTCTTTTCATGCACCATGGACGAGCGGCATGGCCCAACCCAGAGACTCTTATCAGTGAACCCCTCTGTACATTTCCTTTTCGAGTGACTATTGGGGCTTTTTTTCCCCAGTAGTCACTGATTTTACTTGGTTGATCCTTGTTAATGTGTGTGTCACGATTTCATTAAAGACTTTTTTTCAAAATGTTTCTGTCAATTGTGTTCTTTGTGTTCTACTGTGTGGTAGTGTAGAAGGTGGATCGACAAATAAATCAATCAATCATCAATCAAATAAAATATATATATATAATTTATATTTTATATATACATAAATATAACAATATAATAATTATTTTTAATATATTTATTTATTATAGCGTATTTAATTTAATATGGATTTATTAATAATATTATTATTATTATTATTATTATTATTATTATTATTATTATTATTATTATTATTATTATTATTATTATTTGTGGCGCACAGATGACCAATAGCAGCAGAGTTGTCATCCAATC
The DNA here is from genome assembly GCF_039877785.1 of Chaetodon trifascialis. Classification (NCBI taxonomy): domain Eukaryota; kingdom Metazoa; phylum Chordata; class Actinopteri; order Chaetodontiformes; family Chaetodontidae; genus Chaetodon; species Chaetodon trifascialis. Next base: position 29,850,924 of record NC_092061.1, on the reverse strand, counting down.
ACATGATCACTCACTCATGTGATTGGAGTTGCTATCCAATCACATGATGGTTTCCTTTTAAAATGCCTGTGGAATCATCCAATGGTTGTTTGTGAAGGGGTGAACGAACTTCGCGGGGATTTACGGGTCGAAAATGTGGTTTCTCATGCAGTGAGAAACCACATTTTCCTGTTAGAGGGGGATGTAAACAGCTACGATAATGGCATGTGAAAACTCCCTGGGCAAATAATATGGCCTGAGCCCAACAGCCAACAGTTCAATGTCCGGGCAACAGATGCCTTCCTTCATAGTAATGTGACCAGGATTACACCATTGGTTGTTGACTAGAACAGCGAGCCCCCCCTCCTTTATGCTTACCGATCTCGTTGCAATCCGGGTCGGCCCGAACAGTCTGAAAGCCACTGATGGAGATGTTGTCGTCAGGTATGTCCTGATGCAACCATGTCTCAGACATGGTTGCATCATGTCTTATTTGCCAGCATCATGTCTTATTTGCCAGCGACCTCACATTGCCCATGATGAGAGAGGGGAGACACGGCTTATATCTCCTCTTCTCAATAAGCCTCTGTTGTCTCGACCCAGCTCTTTTCCTCCGCTGCTTCTGTCCTCCCCTGCATTCTCTGAGTAAACAACGTGCTGCACATCGGTGCTGTGTCCCAGTGAGAGTAGCAATTCCAAAGTGAGAAAACAAACCAGAACTCTCTTGGCCAACATGTTTGGAGAGGGCACAGCTTCAAGATGACGGTCATAAAATTGCAGGTGGTAATAATAAAGAATAGAGCAAAAGAATTTGTAAAACTAAGAAAAGAGCTTCAGGTTGGGGGAGAGTTCCTGCCTCAAGTGGAGGAGTTTAAGTATCTTGGGATCCTGTTCACGAGTGAGGGAAGGATGGAACGTGAGATTGACAGGCGGATCGGTGCAGCGGCTGCAGTAATGCGGTCGCTGTATCGGTCTGTCGTGGTGAAGAAGGAGCTGAGCCGAAAGGCGAAGCTCTCGATTTACCGGTCAATCTACGTTCCTACCCTCACCTATGGTCATGGACTTTGGGTCATGACCGAAAGAACGAGGTCCCGGATACAAGCGGCTGAAATGAGTTTCCTCCGCAGGGTGGCGGGGCGCTCCCTTAGAGATAGGGTGAGGAGCTCTGTCACCCGGGAGGAGCTCAGAGTAGAGTCGCTGCTCCTCCGCATCGAGAGGAGTCAGCTGAGGTGGCTCGGGCATCTCTATCAGATGCCCCCTGGACGCCTCCCTAGGGAGGTGTTCCAGGCATGTCCCACCGGGAGGAGGCCCCGGGGAAGACCCAGGACACGCTGGGGTGACTATGTCACTCGGCTGGCCTGGGAACGCCTCGGGATCCCCCCGGAAGAGCTGGAGGAAGTGTCCGGGGAGAGGGAAGTCTGGGCGTCCCTGCTCAGACTGCTCCCCCCGCAACCCGGCCCCGGATAAGCCGAAGACAATGGATGGATGGATGGAAGAAAAGAGCGACTGCAACAGGCTGCATGCACAGTCGGCGCATGCGCACTAAAACAACCATCATCATCCAACCATCATCCCTGTTCCCAAGACGCCAAAGACCACAGGACTTAACGACTTCAGACCTGTCTCCCTGACCTCTGTGGTCATGAAGTCCTTTGAGTGCTCTCACACCTCAAGGACATCACCGACCCTTTCCTGGACCCCCTGCAGTTTGCCTACAGAGCCAACAGGTCTGTCGACGATGCAGTCAACTTGGCCCTCCACTTCATCATCCAGCACCTGGAGTCCGCAGGAACCTAGACCAGGATCCTGTTTGTGGATTTCAGCTCTGCTTTTAACACCATCATCCCAACTCTGCCTCAGGAGAAGCTCTTCCAGCTGAGTGTGCCTGACTCCACCTGCAGGTGGATTACAGACTTCCTGTCTGACAGGAAACAGTACATGAAGCTGGGGAAACACGTCTCCGACTCAAAGACCACCAGCACTGGATCCCACCAGGGCTGCGTTCTTTCTCTGCTCTTTTCCCTGTATAAGAACAGCTGCACCTCCAGTCACCAGTCCGTCAACCTCCTGAAGTTTGCGGACGACACCACCCTCATCGGACTCACCTCTGATGGTGAAAAGTCTGCCTACAGGTGGGAGGTTGACCATCTGGTGATCTGGTGCAACCAGAACAACCTAGAGCTCAACGCTCTAAAGACAGTGAAGATGGTTGTCGAATATAGGAAGAACTCAGCCTCACCTGCCCCCATCACCCTCTATCCATTCCACTATTGACACTGTGGAGTCTTTCCGCTTCCTGGGAACTATCATCTCCCAGGACCTCAACATCAGCTCCCTCATCAAGAAAGCACAGTAGAGGATGTACTTCCTATGGCATCTGAAGAAATTCAATCTGCCAAAGACAAAGATGGTACACTTCTACACCGCCATCATTGAGTCCATCCTCACCTCCTCCATCACTATCTGGTATGCTGCTGCCACCGCCAAGGACAAGGGCAGACTGCAACGTGTCATTCAGTCTGCAGAGAAGGCGATTGACTGCAATCTCCCATCTCTTCAGGACCTGTACACCTCCAGGTCCCTGAGGCGTGCAGGAAAGACCGTGGCTGATCCCTCTGGCAGGAGGCTGCAGTATAACTCTATGCATTACATTAACGCTCGCAGCTTGGATTTCCCTGTTCTCATTTGCACATTTGTGAACATTTGATTTTTTGTACTGTATCACTGCCAGCTGTACTGCTCTTTTTATTCTAAAAAACAGACTGTGTATATATATTTATATTAGTGCTGTCAGGCGATTAAAAAAATTAATCTAATTAATTACAGGATTTGTAATTAATTAATCTAATTAATCACATTTTAATCTCATCTGCTAAAGGTCCCCAAATAAAGAATTTGAATTCTAGAACATTACAAAATTGTAGTGTGGACTAATCAATTGAATACACCAAGAAGAGAAGATTTGATATCCACATTTTTATTGGTGAAGTGTGCTTCATAAATGAAATTCAAAAGAAAAAAGGTCAAGCACATCAGCAAACCAATTAGGCAAGGTGCATTATTCAAAAATGCAATAAAAATACAGTTAAATAAAATAAATAAAAATCAGAAATAAAATAAGGCTAAGTCTCAAATAGGCACATAAGCAGACTCTCAATCAAAATGAATACTAAAGCTGACTCAATACAGCAATTCAAAATGAATAATAGTATAACATGCCTCTAAATAAGGCAACATCAATAGCAAGATGCCAACAGGCATTTCTTTTAAAAGGGTATCTCCAGTCATAATCTATGTTTGTCTCAAAATCACCACACCTACTATCCGTTCATCTCATAGCATCCATACACCCAACCTCAGCTTGTGGAAGTTTGATTATCTTGTGGAAGATTCAATTTTGTTCAAAAATCAATCATTTACACCAAACATACAGCTGGTGAATTCTTTTCATCACTGTAGTTCTCGACGGTAGCTGGAAATTAGAGTCAGATGACGCTATCTGAAACGCCTCTTTTAGGCCCTCGTCTTCCACGATTGAAATCGGCCTGCAATCAGCAGCAACCCACTTTGCGATTGAGTTTGTCAGTTTTTCTGTCGTGGCTTTGCTCATTCGTTTTCCTAACTCAGCAAGTGTGGGTTGGCGGAGTGAGCTCACGGTAGCACTAGCGGCACTAGCAGCAACTACATGTTTAGCGTTTAAATGATTCAGGCTTTGTAATTCAGGTTGGAGCTGCTACGGTGATCGGAAAATTCTTTTTTACACAAGGTACAAATCACTGCGTTCCATTGTCGCCTGCTTTTGACAAGGAGGTGGCGGAGAATTCATATTAGCCGTGTGTTTGGCCATCAAGTGGTATTTCAGATTGGATGTGCTATGGTGATAATTCAGTTCACACTGACAATACACACAGATAACTTTGGTCTTGTCAGTCGACCCATCTGGCAACTTTTTGAAACTAAACTTTCCATTCAGAATCTTGTTCGCATCCAATTCAGCGTTTCGCACTTGACATCCACACAAACCGGTAACCTACTCTTTTACAGCTAGCGAGCTGATAACACCAAACAGGTGCGTGGGGCATGCCTATTGTATTGTTTCCAGTTTACAACTGGATCCTGTAGTTTTTCTTACATTACTAGCAGTGGCCACAGCTTCTAAAAAATTACAAGTTACTAGGTCACAAAGAGCGTTAATCTTGCAATAAAAAAAATTACGCTGTTAAAATTGATTTGTTAATAACGCAATATTTTTGACAGCTGTGACAGACTGTGAAACAGTAAATCCATGATCGCTCTTCGGGGCCGTACCCCTCCCAATCGACCAGGTATCTAAAACCACGGCCACGCCTGCGGACATCCAGAATGCGGGAGACAGTGAAGGCAGGATAGCCATCGATGAGGCAGGGGGGCGGTGGTGGAGCGGCCTGAGGATGCAGGGGACTGTCGGTCACTGGCTTGAGAAGGGAGACGTGGAACACAGGATGGATACGCAGGGAGGAGGGAAGCTTCAGGCGGACGCCACTGGGGTTGATTATTTTCTCCACCATGTATGGACCGATGTATTTGGGAGACATCTTCCTGGAGTCCGTGTGGAGAGGGAGATCCTTGGACGACAGCCACACCCGCTGGCCGACTTGGTAAGCTGGAGCTGGTGTGCGATGATGATCTGCGAGCCGCCGGTTACACACAGCCGTTCGTCCCAGAGCCGCCCGGGCCTCCTGCTAAACTCGTCTGGCTCGGCGGAACTGCGCCTGGACGGATGGAACAGCCACATCTGCCTCTTGGGAGGGGAACAAGAGAGGCTGGTAACCCGTCATCACCATGAAAGGTGACAGCCCCATGGCAGAGATGATCAGGGAGTTGTGCGCTGGGTGACAGGCAGTTCTGGACAAGTGACCCCACTGAAGCACTGCATCTGACTGTAGGTGGAACAAATAATCGTCCTGGAGGGCAACCATCCGGCGCGGGGTGATCTATTGCATCTGATAAAGGATTTGTCTCTGTACTAGTCTTACTGGATCTTAGTGCTGCATTTGACACCATTGACCATGGCATCCTATTGCAGACACTGGAACATTTCATTGGCATTAAGGGAACTGCGCTAAGCTGGTTTAAATCCTACTTGTCAGATCGCTCTCAGTTTGTACGCGTTAATGACGACTCCTCTGTGCTCACTAAAGTCAGCTATGGAGTTCCGCAGGGTTCTGTGCTTGGACCAATTCTATTCACCTTATATATGCTTCCTTTAGGTAAGATTATCAGGAAGCACTCAATAAATTTTCATTGCTATGCAGATGATACCCAGCTATATTTATCAATGAAACCGGAAGAAACCAGTCAGTTAACTAGACTACAAGCATGTCTTCATGACATAAAGACCTGGATGACCTGCAATTTTCTGATGCTAAACTCGGACAAAACTGAAGTTATAGTAGTAGGCCCTAAACATCTTAGAAGGTCACTTTCTGATGACATAGCAGTTATGGATGGCATTGCGCTGGCCTCCAGCACCACTGTAAAGAATCTGGGAGTTATCTTTGACCAAGACATGTCCTTTCACTCCCATGTAAAACAAATTTCAAGGACTGCCTTTTTTCACCTACGTAATATCGCAAAAATCAGGCATATTTTGTCTCAAAATGATGCAGAAAAACTAGTCCATGCATTCGTAACTTCCAGGCTGGATTATTGCAATTCTTTACTATCAGGCTGCCCAAATTCGCTGCTGAATATTCTCCAGTTGCTCCAGAACGCTGCAGCACGTGTTCTGACAAAAACCAGGAAGCGAGATCATATTTCTCCAATACTCGCCACTTTGCACTGGCTCCCTGTAAAGTTTAGAATAGAGTTTAAAATTCTCCTCCTTACTTACAAAGCCATAAATGGCCAGGCACCTTCTTATCTTAAAGAGCTCATAGTACCTTATTGCCCTACTCGAACACTGCGTTCCCAGAATGCAGGTCTACTTATGGTTCCTAAAGTCTCAAAAAGCAGAACAGGAGTCAGAGCATTTAGCTATCAAGCTCCTCTCCTGTGGAACCATCTTCCAGTCTTTGTCTGGGAGGCAGACACTGTCTCTACATTTAAGAGTAGGCTTAAAACTTTCCTTTTTGATAAAGCTTATAGTTAGGGCTGGCTCAGGCTGGTCCTGGACCAGCCCCTAGTTATGCTGCTATAGGATTAGACTGTTGGGGGACATTCAAAGATACACCGAGCTCCTCCGTCCTTCTGTCCCTCTCCATCCGCACGCTCTCATGTCCTACCACGGCGTGTTACTAACTTAGCTCCTTCCCCGGAGTCTCTGTGCTTTGTCGTCTTGCAGGTTCCCATGGACAGTGGCTGAATCTGGATTGTGGATTTCAGCTGCGTCTCCTGCCTTGGCCCTGCCTGACATCCACTGCAACTGCTACTGCTGTTATTACATCCACTGTCACTGTTACTGTGACTGCATGTCTGTCTCTCTGTCTCTGTCTCTCTCTCTCTCTCTCTCTCTCTCTCTCTGACTGCTTTTCTGTCTGTCTGTCTGTCTGTCTGTCTGTCTGTCTGTCTGTCTGTCTGTCTGTCTGTCTCACTCTCTCTCTCTTGCTCTTCCTCTCTCACCCAACCGGTCAAGGCAGATGGCCGCCCACCCAGAGTCTGGTTCTGCTCGAGGTTTCTGCCTGTTAAAAGGAAGTTTTTCCTTGGCACTGTCGCCAAGTGCTTGCTCATGGGGGAATTGTTGGTTTCTTTGTAGATAAAAGAGCTTGGTCTGTACCAGCTCTATATGGAAAGTGTCCTGAGACAACTTCTGTTGTGATTTGGCGCTATACAAATAAAATTGAATTGAATTGAATTGAATCTCTCAGAGCGGCCCGGACCTCCTACTCCATCCTCCACCGGACTGCGCCCACAACGCAGGAAGGGGCGAGGATGGTCTCGGTGCAAGACTCTCTCTCCACCGGGGAGAACTGTCGGGAGAGGGCGTCTGGCTTTTGATTTTTCGAACCTGGGCGGTAAGTGAGAGAAAAGTTAAATCTCCCTAGGAACAATGACCACCGTGCTTGCCTAGAGTTCAACCTAGGGGCTGAACACAGGTATGACAAATTTTTGTGATCTGTCCACACTATAAACGGCTGAACCGTCCCCTCTTGGCCGGATCTGCTCTGATCTGCCCTTTTTCGACCCCAGAAAGTTTACAGACGTTACATGGAACTCACACTTTTTGGCTTTGACATAAAGTCTGTTTTTCATTAGTCTCTGTAGGACATCTCTGACATGGCCTATGTGTTCCTCATAGGTGCGAGAAAAAATCAGGATATCGTCCAGGTAAACAAACACCACACGGTTCAGCAAATCTCTGAGCACATCATTTACCATGGCTTGAAAAACAGCAGGTGCATTCATCAATCCAGACGGCATCACTAAATATTCAAAGTGACCCAGGTGCGTGTTGAATGTTGTCTTCCACTCATCCCCCTCTCTAATCCTTACTAGGTGGTAAGCGTTTCTTTAGTCTAACTTAGAGAAAATTCCAGCCTCATGGAGAGGACTGAAAGCTGAGTCAATGAGGGGAAGAGGATACTTATTTTTAACAGTAATTTCATTCAGGCCGGTGTAGTCAATACATGGGCGAAGGGTTTTATCCTTTTTCTCTACGAAGAAAACCCCCGCCCCCACTGGAGATGAGGATGGACGGATCAGGCCGGCTGCCACTGAGTCGTTGATGTATTTCTCCATCGCCTCTCTTTCGGGTCTGGTGAGGTTGCACAGCCGCTTAGTGGGGAGAGGCGCACCTGGGAGGAGATCTATTGCATAAGAGCGGTGTGGTGGGAGAACACACGCCTGTTCTTTGCTAAAAACTTCTTTGAGGTCGTGATACGTCCACCTCTTCGGGAGGGCTGGCGGTGTCAGGGATCTTAGCTGGAACAGCGGCTTTTAAACAGTGTGTGTGGCAGCTGCTGCTCCAGCTTCGGATGGTGGAGGTGGACCAGTCTATAAGAGGGTTGTGTTTCTGCAACCATGTGATTCCCAAAATGACAGAGGACATAGGTGAGCTGATTACAAACAGATCTATGTACTTGTGGTGATTATTGGAAAGAATTAGGTGGATGGGATCGGTTTTATGGGTGACCACCTCCAGCAGCTTCCTGTCAATTGCTACCACTTCCTTGGGAGTGGGAAGTCTGTTCAGAGGGAGATTGTGAGTTCTTGCAAATTCGAAGTCAATGAAATTATCATCGGCACCTGAGTCCACTAGCACCTCTAGTGGGAGTGATTGTTGTGAGCCGTGAATCATACCTTGTACCGATAATCTGGAGGAGGAAGAAGAGATTCGGCTCACCAGCGCCCCCCTGCCTGCTGATGAGCCCGGCCTTTTGGCACTTCTGGACACTGGGCGAGGAAATGCCCCTTCTGCCCGCAGTATAGGCACAGCCGGTCTCGACGACGCTGCTGCCGTTCTGCGGGAGTGAGGCAAGCCCGACCCAGCTGCATGGGTTCCTCAGATGAGCTAAGTCGAGCTTCGGAGGTGGCGGCGAGGGGAGAGGAAGTGGGTTGCACCGATTCCCCTGGTCCGCTCCGAGGGAAGGTTTGAGGTCGCGCTCCCCGGCGATCATAAGCCTCCCTGCGCCTTTCCCTCATACGGTTATCCAGGGAGATCGCTAAGTCTATGAGACTGTTTAGCGAGGCGCACTCGTCTCGAACTGCCAGTTCGTCTTTGAGTTCCCCTGCTAACCCCTTGTAAAAATCATTTGCAGTGCCGGCTCTCCCCAACCACTTTCTGCTGCCAGAATTCGAAAGTTCACTGCGTAAGAGGACACTGACTGATTTCCCTGCCGCAAATCTAGCAGGCGACTTAGCGCCTCTCTGCCCTTTACAGGGTGGTCAAACACTCTCTTCATTTCTTCGGAGAACAGGTTATAGTTTGTAACTAGCTCAGTATTCTGGTTGGAGATGGCAAGAGACCAAGCTGCCGCTTCTCCCGATAGTAGGCTCATAACAAAAGCTATTTTGGATTGATGGGAGGCATAAGTGGTAGGCTGCTGGCTAAAAACCAGAGAGCACTGGTGGAGGAACTGTGCGCATGTTCCCATATCTCCTACCGAGCCGGGATGGGTATGAATGGTTCTCTAGCCTGGAGGGTGGCGTTAAGCGGAGGGTCGGCAGCTGGCGCTGGAGGGGGAGGATCGGCAGGTGACGCTGGAGAAGTGAGCTGGTCGCGGATGTCGACCAGCTGGCCTCCCAACTGAGTCACGCTGGTGGTGAGCTGGTAGAGATGCTCCATAACCTGGCGCAGCGTGGTTTCATGCTGTCCAATCAAGATCCCTTGGCTGGAGAGGACTTGTTTCAGCCAATCCATCTCTGCTGAGTCCATTTTGGCCAGATGATTCTGTGACGGACTCTGAAACAGGACTCAGATGCAGAGCGGCAGAAATCACAGTTTATTTTCAAAGTAACAACAAAAGAAGGAAACAACTGAGGGCGCTGATAAATGGGAACGGAGATGACAGTCTCTGCTGGAGGACACTTGACAGCTTTGGTAAGAAGAAACTCAGGTGCTGGAGAAACTCGACAGCCTCAGGTAAGAACTCAGGGAGGACGGGAAAAAACTCCGCTGGGAAAAAGAGCACACAGTACACAAAAGAAACAACAAGCGCTGGAGAGCAACTCGACAGACACTTAAACAGAAATCTCCACAAGGGGATAGCACTCAGGCAGGAACAAAAACTCACAAAAGTCACTCAGTGTGCACAAAGGCAAATGGCTGGAGAACACGAGGCAGGGGTCAGGTAATCGGCACAGAGATGTGGACACGAGTGTAAGCACGGCTATCATCTGGCACCAGAGTGTGGGAGAAGCCTGCTTAAGAAGGGGAGTCCTGATTAGCGGCAATTAGTGACAGGTGTGTCAGGTAGACGCTCAAACCCCGGCAACGATCAGCCCCGCCCCTGCCTTGCTCCAGCCCTGAAAGAATACACAGAACAAATCAGAGCAGATCGCTACATATTATACAATGGGGGGTTAGAGTGGGCTCAATGAGGCTATGTTGGACCTCAGTGTTAAGAATACACAGAAGTTGCCTGGTTTTGTGAATGTCTCTCCAACATAAACCCAGTTTGATCATATCGTCGCTGTCCGATAAAAAGCACGTATCTCCAAAACTCGTTTTTTTCAGGAGCATGAAAAAAGTGTTTTACTCGTCAATTAACTTACAAATTAAACCCAAAACACAGTAATTAGACACACTTAGGACTCGAAATGAGTGATTAGCAACCCGTTTAGTATTTTAATTGGATTTACGTGCGTTGTTGTGAGTGACATTGGACAAACGTGTTTTTTAAATAATGCGTTCCAATGATGTCCGGTCATTTACGAGCCTCGAGTCTCCCGTTCATGTCCCACTAAATCCGTAAACTATTGATAGCAGGCTATCCTACATTTCCACATAGCACATTACCCTAATCTAAGATTTTTTTTTGGTATTTTGTGTTGAAATCAAATTAGTCCATATAGACGAAGAGTCATCTAATACTGTATTAACGCACATGCATCAGTCTGACTCGGGTCAAGGAAATCACAGAGTTTATCGTCTATCCCTTGCTTAAAACCTAACGTTATTTACCCAAAGATATCATCTAAACCCCTGTCATAATTTCTCCGTTCCTGCGTAACACTGCAGCACACAAATTACTGCAGAAACTTACCTTTTGGCCTATGTGTATCGGTGGGCTATTAAGATGCTTTGTTACAAGAAACGGTGCAGTGTTTCCTCCTGAACAGATACATTTGGCATGCATGCATCAAGCAAGGACAACATTAGCCTAGCGTTAGATGCTATAATAAGTCTGCCAAGTACTGATGGTATACAGTCTGTGTTTACGGACATGACAAATCATCTGATATACAGGCTAAGATTAGCTAGCGGTTAGCCCTCAGGATTGAGTTGTACAGAACAAAAATATGTGAAATACTACGTGCAAATGACAATCGTGAATGTCTGTTAACTACTCGAAAACTTGAACACAGTTGTCATACAATAGATTGACATACGCGCATACGGGAGATACGCGCATTGATGGACACTTCTGACACCCAATGGAGATACGTGTTAAATATATGATGTAATAAAACATCTTTCCATTGGTCACTTGGATCCCCAATGCTACCTGTTGCTGGGGGAGAATGTGAATATTCCTTAGCTAATGGAAAGTCAAAATCGTTAAAAGTGGAGATACGTGTTTTTTATCGGACAGCGACGATATGAGAATTATGTGGGTTGTAGCCTGCTGCAGGAATACACATTTGGCCAGAATTTTGTAGTCTACATTTAAGAGGGAAATGGGTCCGTAACTAGTCACTGGAGTCACAGTACTAAAAGAAGCATGGCACAGAAAGCGTTTCACTTGAAGCATAACTTTATTTCTAAATACACTAAGTCAAATGGCAAAACAGGAAAATCTCTTTTACCTTGTTGTACATTTTTAACCCCTGAGCACCACAATCCAGCATCCCCATAATATGCTGGATTCATCCAAGATAAATGAAAGGGGAAGAAAAAAAAACAAAAAAAAAAAACAAAAAAAAATATTTAAACCTTCAGACACAGTTAACAAAGCAATTAGTGTTAAAAATCTATCAGCATAGCATAATTAGAAAACTACCACCATAACATAGCTAAAATACAAACTAAACATGTTATTTAATTACATAAGTAAATTCATTTTTTCCTGCATGCAGAGCTGTCATTTTCTCTTTGCTTGTCTGCTCTGTTGTTAGTTATGACCAAAAAATCAAGAGAACATGGTCACAGTTTGAATAAGCTTTTGGTGAATAGTGACAGTTATTCCATGCTGCACAGTCATCTGAAGTGTTCAGTGATTGCAGACTAGACTGTTCAAAAATTACATTGCTGTTTGAAGACAGGTTCCAAAGAGTGGCGCATGCTTTGTTGATCCAAGCATTCACCCTGAACTCATGTCTTAGAGGTTTTGCAACACTATGGGCTCTATTTTCGACTCCAGCGCAGGCGCAGTGCAAAGTCTCCTCCCCCTTCTCATCTCAATCCCACCCAGCAGCGCAACTCGGAAAGAGGGAGGGGAGAAGGCGTGGAGTGGGTTTGACACAGCCGAGTCAAATCTTCACCAATCACACCAGCTCCTTGCCTCACCTTTAAAAATGCCGCTGGCGAGGTGCATGGCAAGTTTTATGGATGACTGAGCCCGTGCAGGAAAGTGTCCGACGCCCAAACTTCTCCCAGGAGGACACTGACGTCACTCATGTCTAAATATGAGGTCCTTAGATGGTAAATCCTCCTCCCCCTCCTCCTCCTCCTCCTCAAAACAATGATGTACTCCATCTTTGCAGATAACGTTAAGCATTACAATGATTACATTTGTATTTGGAATGAAATGACGTAGGTAATAGCAGACAATGATCATCACTTACGTTTTTTCCATGTGTCTGTCTCTGTCTCTGGAGTGCTCTGAGATAGATGCAGTATATATGCTCTGTAGGATGCCACGGCTGGCACAGCGACCTTAATTGATTAGTTTGCATCCCTGTTTCACCTGTGTACATTCGGTCAGGGTGAGTGACCATTACGCGTGCCAAACGCGCTTGCGATGTGGTCATGTGAGATACTGATCAAAATATAGAAATTTAGGTCTGACTGTATGTGCTGACTCAGATAGTTGCATTGAATCGTGGCCGTTGCTAATTATTGATCGCAGTGAAATGCCAGACACTGTGGAAACCTGCCTGTGAGGTATTAGTGACGTGAGCGCACGAGTCTGCCGGTTTACGAAAATCCACTTGCCCGGCTTGTGCGCCACTGGTGCACAGAGTTGACCATATCTGGGGTGGCGAGCTTTCAGCGCACTTTTACGCTGCCGGCGTGGACCAAAATGGGACGAAAATCCAGATGCACTGGCTGATTATGCCCACACCTCCCCCAACTGCGCCGCAACGCCCATCCTGGTGCACCTCTGTGCGCCTCGGTGTACCAAAATACCAAGTGCGCCATGCGCCTGCCTGCACTGCACGAAAATACCACTGTGCGGGGTGCACAGCCTGCACCGCACTGGCGGCGGAATCGAAAATAGAGCCCTATGTCTGCCTCTGCTTTTGAGAAACACGTATAAGTTGCATGGCCATAAGCGGTCCTTTTTAGATCCATGTCAAAAAAACAATGATCAATATTGTAGTAGAATTCACAGCACTTTATCGTCATGGTTTCCAAATAATTCTATTAAATGTTGCTAGATAATATAATCTTAAGATTATATTAGATTCAGTTAGCGACACATGCAATACAATTTTAAGCACTATTATTGGATGTTTCTTAATGAAAAACACCTTGTACTTGATATCATTCTAAAACAATTGTTGATTTTTTTGTAGTGATGATTTAACCAGTACAGTTCAAGAGTTCCAGCTGAGAGTCACCTAACATTGTGAAAATGAACTGGACTTTTATTTCAAGAACCTTAGATGCCTAATATAACTTTTCTTGCTTTGCAATTCTATTAAGGGTGGATAACATTTTGAGACAGATAATAATAAAGTTATCCGAGGTCTCAGAAGACCCTTGCTCTGCCAGGACAATATGAATGCCAAGATGACTGAAACAACGTTACAGATTTTCCAGATTAGGAAGGTCAGATGTCTAGCTAGCTGCTATGAGAAAATGTACTCAAATCCATTAATAATAATAACTGGGCTGATATCATTGATTTAGTGCTCAAGGATTCAACACTTAGTTTGAGGAAGGGACTCTTTTCTTGGATCTTTGCTCTATGTACCTACAGAATTTTCTCACTACTAAAGAACTCTTTTCAATTAAACACAAGAATTATAAAGAACCATTTGAAACTGAGGATTGTTCTCTCCTGCACAACATCATCATTTATACTGCACATACAGTATATTCATACAATATATTATTAGCTTTAACACCAGTAATCAGCCTGCTGTGTTAAACTGTCATCATGAAACTGAAAACACAGCATTTTAAATCAAAAACAGTCAACAATCTGCATGAAAAATCCTGCACAGTGAGCAAGACAGCAACTCCAAAAATGCACACAACAAGGCAGTTCTTAGAACTTTAGCAGTAGTGGAGTTTTGGCTGGATGGTGTTGTTAGAGTCAAAGTTGGGAGATCCGCAACATCCCTCTGAATCACCTAATGGGGACCATGAAAATCCCCAATAAATCTGACGGAAATCTGCCCAGTAGTTAATACACTCCTGATCAAAATTTTAAGACCAGTTGAAAAATTAAAAGAATTTACATTTTGCACTGTTGGATCTTAAGAAGTTTCTAAGTAGAGCTTCAAAATGCAAAAAGAAGAAATGGGAGTGAGACAAAAAAAAATTTAAGTAAGCAATTTATTGCAAACAAGTATTAAACTGAAATAGGCTGTTCAAGGCCACAGCATTTAAAAGCCCAAATCTTTGCAAAAATGTGGATTCAGTGTCATTTTCTGTCAGGTATCCACACTGTCATGACCTCCTGATGGCAAAGGCAAAAAAGCTTTCTCTCTTTTAGCGCGGTTGGATTGTTGAGCTGCTTAAGCAAGGCCTCTCGCAGCGTGCCATTGCTGCTGAGGTTGGATGCAGTAAGACAGTCATTTTAAATTTCTTAAAAGATCCTGAGGGTTATGGAACAAAAAAGTCAAGTGGTAGACCCCCAAAAATTTCACCGGCCCTGAGCCAGAGGATCCAATTGGCTGTCCATCAAGACACGGGACAATCCTCGGGCATAAACTAAGCTTGTCACTGGTGCCAACTGCAGTCCCATAACCATCGGACAGCATCTGCAAGAGAAGGGTTTTAAGAACAAAAAACATCTTCAAAGGCCTCGTCTCCTTCAACGGCACAAAATTGCCCGTTTGGAGTTTGCACGAGAGCACCAAACATGAGACATTGAAAGGTGGAAGAAAGTTTTATTCTCTGATTTAACCGTCAAGAATTTAACCTTGACGGTCCTGATGGCTTCCAAAGTTACTGGTGTGACAAGGAGATCCGACCTAAGATGTTTTCTACACGGCAGAGTGGAGGGGGCGCCATCATGATCTGGGGGGCTTTTTCCTTCAATGGAACAATGGAGCTTCAGGTTGTGCAGAGGCGTCAAACGGCAGCTGGCTATGTGGAGATGTTGCAGGGGGCATCCTTCATGACTGAAGGCCATTGTCTGTGTGGTAATGACTGGGTTTTTCAACAGGACAACGCTGCAGTTCACAATGCCCGCCTGACAAAGGACTTCTTCTAGAGATAACACAACACATAATAACATCACTCTTTTGGACCATCCTGCGTGTTCCCCTGATCTAAATCCAATTGAGAACATTTGGGGTTGGATGGCAAGGGAAGTTTACAAAAATGGACACCAGTTCCAGACAGTGAATGCCCTCCGTGAAGTCATCTTCACCACTTGGAGCAACATTCCCACTAGCCTCCTGGAAACACTAGCATCAAACATGCTGAAATGAATTTTTGAGGTGATTAACAACAATGGTGCAGCTACTCATTACTGAGTCCTTTTTTGAAAATTCTATTTCTATTTTAGGTTTTTTTTTTTTTTTGAGATATGGTCTTAAACTTTT
Source organism: Chaetodon trifascialis (assembly GCF_039877785.1). Lineage (NCBI taxonomy): Eukaryota > Metazoa > Chordata > Actinopteri > Chaetodontiformes > Chaetodontidae > Chaetodon > Chaetodon trifascialis. Next base: position 29,835,363 of record NC_092061.1, on the reverse strand, counting down.
GATCAGCTGATGAACAGCCTATTTCAGTTTAATACTTGTTTGCAATAAATTGCTTACTCAAATCTTATTGTTTCACTCCCATTTCTTCTTTTTGCATCTCGAAGCTCTACTTCCAACAGTGCAAAATGTAAATTCTTGCAATTTTTCAACTGGTCTTAAAATTTTGATCAGGAGTGTATTTGTAACAAGGTGTTGACCAGATTGATTGACAGACCAGGCACAGTGCAAAATTGCTAACACAGGCAATTAGCCCAACCAATATTAATTTTTAAGATTGAAAGTGATGTCAATGTTTGAGAAAAATCCAATATAATGACCTGTACTTTTTTTTCTTTCTACATATTTTGACATTTTGCACATTTTGCCTTTCAGCTGATTTAATATGTGGGGCATTAATATCTGCCCATTGATTTGCCTGCTGGGCTCTGATTTTGACCTTATGAACAGTATATGTGAAAGTCTCAGTTTCTAATATTTGCTGAAAGGCCCTTTTCCACTGCATCTAAGGAGAAATCCGTGAAAAACAAACACTGTATAAATCTGCACATTCAATTCAATTCAATAGTCCTTTATCAGTCCCACAAGGGGATATTCCAGATGTGCTGATTCATACCATAACATATATGAAATTAGAGTACAATTAAGATTATTCTGTGATTAATTATCTACAGTTCTATGTTCTAAATAAAAAAAATCCCCAACCTAGTACTTTACTGAGTCACATCACCATCCTCAGGGCCAACAGCTGACAAGACAAATCAAAAATATGTCATTGCCATTAATTGTTACGAGGCACTGTCCACTTTTTTCTGTTCATGTTTTCATGCAGATTTGATTTGTTTTGACAAGTGTCCCTCCTCCACAAAAGGTTGTTTTGTTGTGCCGGCACAACACTCAACGTAAAAAGCACTTGTTGCTTAATTCTACATTATAATCTATTGTTTTTTGTATTACTAAAAAGCATTTTGTGTTCATACAAGAACATGGATATGAGACACCATGAATGCACAGGCAATTAAGATTTTGAACGTGGTTGTTGGCACAGTCTATAACAAATGAGGTAGATGTGTATTAGTAATATATTCCCTTCTGTGTTATAACCATACAAATAATAATAATGATAATAATAATCATAAATCCAATGATTACTTGAAGTAAAACATTGATTTTCAAGTGGCTGTACAATAAAAAAAAAGAGGTATATCTTGTATTCATACATTACTATGATTATATTCAGGCAGATTGGTGAGGTATTCAAGAGGACTCAAAAAAAGGATTTGTAAATAAAATGGTAGAGCTGAATGCAACATTTGCATGATTGAATATAAAACATAATAAATAAAATTGAATGCAATTGAATGCTTTAACAAATGTACACAATAAAAAGAAAATATTTCATATCTTTATGAAAGCAGAGAAAAAAGAGAAATGAAAGGGGGAAGCTCTGATGTTAGAGACAAGTGCATTACTTAAAAAAAAAAAGAAACCTGCATTCTATTCACAATATAAAACAACAGTGTGACTGGTTTCCTACATACTGCATGCCTTTGTATGTCCTGTTACTACCTCTGTTTCTGTCCAGCTACTGAATACAGGCTGAAGTGCTCTACTCTTTCCTGTCACAGCCATTTTTCTTAAAAAATTCAATGCCATATGAGGACTCTGGATTCAATTCTTCCCAAGGCTCGATCAGTCAACATTACATCAGCTTTGTGCTTGTCTTGTTAGGGTGCAATCTCATGTGCTGCAGCTTTGTAAGTATTTCTGACCACAACCAGTTGAAAAATTATGTTGACTGCAGTATTTACAATCGTGAAAGAAGAAAGCATTTGACTGGAACGATGTGTAATGACAATTTAATCTGTCACTGTCTCTGCACACTCTTGAAGGCCGAAATAACAAGATTTTGTACTTTTTTGGTTATCCTGAGAAAGATAGCCTGTGGTCGTGACAAACAACAAATATGTTTTGAAAGAATAATTTGTTCCATGATCAAACCATGTTCTTGTGATTAGGAAGGTATCAGGTGAAAATCAAGCAACACTTATTTAGTGATCATAACTAAAGAAAACCTAGACAAAAAAAGACAAAATTAATGTTGTCAGCAGCTTGTTAATGACATAATGCTCATTCTAATGGCCATATTGCAGGTCCTTATACAGGAGCTGTGAGCAGCCCTTTGCTTTGTTACATGTACACTGTAGTCATCTCAACAGAACTGAGTAGACATAATCAGTTACTGTCCAGTTTCTGAAACAGATGATTTAGTCAGTGAATTTAGCCAATGATCTGATCAGCTAGCTATAACAGTGACAACACATCTGAGTAGAACACTATCTAACATACTAAAAGCTGATGACTGTGTCCCAAATACATATGATTAACTCAGCCTAATTCTGTGAAAGAGATTTTTTTGAATGTGGTGTTTATGTCCCAGAATGCAGTACGCAATGCAAACGTGGTAAGTAATATGGTTATAATGATATTTTCTAGCTTAAAATTTCCAGTGGTCCTCTTAGCTCAGATAAATTGCCTGGGCACATGTGCATTTTCTCATTTTCCTCAATTTCTTACATACTGTGTGCTGTTAACATTAATGTATACAATATACAGGGCTTGATTACAAACTGGACAGAGCTGTATGTGTTACCTTTATTTACTTGGTTGGCCTGGTGACTAGTTAGCTAGTTATCAATTTAAAAATTAGCTGCAGAATTTGTGTGTGCTTAGCTGACTGTGATTAAGAAAAGAGATAGTTTCCTATGCCAGTAAATTACACTTGAAAGAAATCCACATATTAAGTATATTCACTTTTACCTCTGTTATTACATGGATATACACATATAGCATGTCACTGTCTTTAGCCGTCTTGCTGGATATATGTTGAAGCATTATTAAGTAACTGTCCACCTTTATTGACAGCCATTAATAACTTGTCTCTGTTGAGACTATACAGTTAAGTAGTAGCCTTTCTACAGAATACATGATGATTTCAACACTGTATGTGCTTTGCCTCTTTGAATTCCTGCTATAATCTTAAGGTTTCTTCATTGGTGCTAAAGGTCACAGTATATACTGGAGGTGTTAAACTAGCATAGATTTGTTTTCTTCTTTGGTATCAGCTGTACGCAGTGTTTCTGATGTCTGTCAGAAAGCCTTCGAACATCATCAACAGTAATTTCTTGCTGAATGTTAGCTGTTCAGCTGTTTCATCTTTTGAATGAATCGGTGCACAAGAGGAAGTCTTCATTTGGCTTCATCCAGGTCACACATTAAGTTGATGGGTGACCATGCCCTTGAACTTTTTGACATTGAATATATGTTTTTGAGGGTGTGTAAGCCAATGGGAACACAGACAGGTTAAATGTCCTTGAAACACACTGCTAATTCAGAGCAGATGGAGTAGGGGGAACCAGGCGGCCAGATCTCTTACTAAGTATTTTGTTTGTTTTTTGTTTTACAAGTTCGCTGCTTTTCAATCAAACCTTCAAACAACTGAAGATTATCTAATGATTGTAACTCTAACTGCTTTGTGTCATTGAGAAGAGAATGGATCCCCTCCCTTGTGAGATGGGAAGAGGAGGCAAAGAAGGACAGGAAACTCAAGGGGGGGAGTTTCTTTGCCCATAGAGTGAGGAGGATGTGGAAGAGGATGAAGAGCAGGAGGGCTGGAACTGTGTGGGACTCATCTTTCCCTGAGTCTGACAGTTGCTGTGTTTCCCACGGTGCCCCGTCATCACCGCTATGGCTGACTGCCGAGCAAACAGGACACCTGAGGAACAAACATCAAGTCTAAGTTAGCCTGAAACTCAACACTGGCCTGGTATCAGTTCTTAAAGGACCATGCCAGGCTTTTTTTTTTTTTTATATAGATATTTCAGTATGTTTACTACAAATGGCATCACACTACTGCCCACCATTGCCTTTTTCACACCTTCCAGGCAGCCATTATTTTCCATTAAAATTAAATAAATGAAAAATCAATAAAAAGGTAGAAAACCACTTTTTCAAAATAATCTGTACTTCCCTTGACAACCTTTGATATTGTGACATCCAACATGCTTTTTCCTTACCCGGTCTGCACAGGATGTTTCAGCTACTGTTTTAAGTTGTCTGTCTCATTTTTAATCAATACAGCTCTCTATATCAGAGGCATATCTTTTTTGTTTCATACACATGTAACTGTGACCCAACTGGTGTCAGCTGTGCTATTACAACTCCAAATAAGTGTTACATTTGTAACTGCATTTGCATTATGGATTACCTCCAGACAATGTATGTAATCTCTTGATTTCCATCATGTGTAACAGTCAGAAAATATTAAACAGAGCTCTCCAGAGTCAAAGTCAATGTGATATTTTCTTGTACTTTCAAGGCGTGGAAGTCAACATTACAAATTTTTTCACAAGAGATTTATTTATTTATTTTTAATCTTGACAATAGAATTGTCTTAATTAGTTTTCATTGGATTTGACAACTAACTAAGCACAACTAACTAGCTGACACCAGAATCAGGTTAAAGTAATATACAGTAACTGCATAGAACTATAAAGAACTCAAAGAAGTGGTTTTAGTATTAAATTGCATTAAAGTCACTATCTGTTATATATATATATATAAAAAATAAAAAAAATAAAATAAAAATCCTGCTGTGTTGACCTCTAGTGATAACATAAAAAAAAGATATTGCAAACAGTTGAGATCCAATTCCTCTCAATGATTCTGACCCTGGGACACTGAGATGAATAGACTGAAGAAAAAAAAAAAGACAAAAAAAAAAAAAGATTTTCTATAAATTTTCAACAAACAAAAAATGTATGCTAGTGGGTCAATATAATGTACAATTTAGTGATGGAAGCATTATTACAATATACATTTAATATTAAAGAGTAAAAGTCAAATGTTTCAACTCACCCTCCCAGTCATTTTTTTTCTCTACACTGTACATTAATACTGAATACATAACAACTATAAAAGTACACATATGGAATTATGTGGTAAGCAAACAAAGTGTAAACAAAATATGTTTTAGAATTTTAGATTCTTCAAAGTGGCCACATTTTAGCTTTGCACACTGTTGGCTTTACCTTTACCAGTGAGGAAGTCACAAGAAATGCTTTCCCAGCAGCCTTGAAGGAGTCCCCATATATCCTGAGCACTTGTTAGCTGCTTTTGCTTTACTCTGCTGCCCAGTTCTTCCTAAACCATTTCAATTGGGTTGAGGTCAGGTGATTGTGGAGGGTAGGTCATCTGATGTAGCACTTCATCACTCTATAAAATAGCATGTTGTTGCAGAATGCTGTGGTACCCATGCTGGCGAAGTATGCCTTGAATTTTGAATAAATCTTCCAACAGTGTCACCAGCAAAGCACCCCCAGACAATCAAAGCTTCATGCTTCACAAGGGGAACCACACAAGCAGAAACCATCGTTTCACGTCTGCATCTCACAAAGACATAGTGGTTGGAACCAAAAATCTCATATCTGAACTCATCAGACCAATTTACAGATTACCACTGTACATTCTGTAATGCACATTCCTTGTGTTTCTTGGCCCATGCAATTCTCTTTTTCTTGTTGATCTCCTTCAACAGTGGTTTGTTTGCAGTATTGGAAGCAATTCTGTAGCCTCTAACCTGATGTGCAATTAAATGGAGATTTCTGAATCTGGTAACTAATGACTTTAGCCTCTGTAGCAGAGATAACTCTTGGTCTTCCTTTCCTTGGGCAGTCTTTACAACAGCCAGTTTCATCATAGCGTTTGATGTTATTTGCAAATGCACTTGAAGACACAGTCAAAGCTCTTGAAGTTTCCTAAATTGACTGATCTCCATTTCTTAAAGTAGTGATGGACTGATGTTTCTCTTTGCTTAGTTGAGCAGTTCTTGCCATTATATGGACTGCCACAGTAGCTGAATAGGGTTATTTACTGTATATCAAGACTATCTTGGCACAGCACAACTGAAAGTCTCAAATACTTTAAGAAGGCAAGAAATTCCACGAATGACCTTTGACAAAGCACGTCTGTCCACGTAAATCTGGGTGAATACCTTACAAAGCTTGTTATGGTAATGCCAATAGTGTGATATGTAGAAAGGGTTAGGGTTATATGTAGAAAATCATTGCAGTCATTGCAAAAGCACTAGATGAGAAGGTGTGTCCAAACTTATATGCTTTATTTACTTGGTAGCGCCATCATTTTGTCTTATTTCATTTTGTATAGTACTGTCTTATCTATTTCATGTGTCCATCCTGGAGGAGAGATCACTCTTCTTTAGGTTTCTCTTTTTTATTGAATGTGCAGATTGTAATGGCATCCCAGGCAAATGTGTAATTATGGCTACATAAGTAAAATTGACTGGACATGACTATGCTGGCTTTGTATAAAATGTGTAAAAGGTGATCAAAGTGGCTGAATAATTCTGAAAAAAGACAAATAAATAAAACTATTTAAAATTGCAAATGTAGATTTTAAACCAGTAAATGACTTTTGGACATTTTAAGTTGATAATAGGGGCAGTCAGCGGTCATTTTCAACAGTAAATGTTATATTTCAGCATATTCATTGACAGACCCAAACATAAAGACAGATTACAGTTACTGTCAGCTTGTGCTGGGATGAGCTGAAGCAAGTCAAAAACTCGCACTACTTAACACTGGTGCTCAGAGAGAGACAGAGAGAGAGCTCAGACATGATGTAACAGCCACCAGACTTATATCCTAACATGAATGGCCTATGCGAAAGCAGAAAGGCAGTAATTACCTCAAGACACAAGCTACCTAACCCTACCTTACACACACACACACACACACACACACACACACACACACACACACACACACACACTCTTGGCAGGCACATAAGACAATAAGCCACATCGACCTAAAATCCACAAGCCCAATTCTGAGATATTTAACTTTTTAAACTCTATTGGACTACCACTTCATTACAATGGATTTTATAGCAAAGACATCAAATTGCGCAGAGGACTAAGCACCAGGGTGCTGCTATAACTTATTGAATTTCCTGCCTGCAATTACATCAGCAAATGCCCCCTCTATTTACCTGTGTAGACAACTCCATTTATTTCTATTGACATGTTGATGCTGCTAATGCCGTTGGTAGACAGGTTCAATGCGGTCTCTTGTCTATCATCTGTCAGGAGAGGAGGCAGAGAACGAGAAAGAGAAAAACTCAATATGAGCATTTAGAAAGGGAACAGAAGAAGCAAGAGGAGTGCCCTGGTGGAGTATTGGTGATAATTCAGTGAGTGACAGGACAAGGAGAGCTTTATTAAAGAGTTCTGGGAAGAAAGAACTGTCAAAAGATGTTACAGCCTTTGTATGTGTCAATTATGGATGAATCCTATAGCAGCACACAGTTTGAAAAATTGGCTGAATGATGTAAGACAGCTTCTTAAATAACAGTAATGTCTTAAGAAAATGTTATACACAGAGACTAACCTCAGTGAGCTGCTATTATATTAAATCATCTGTAAACATTAATTTATCTATCTAAGTGCCCTGGATGGAGACAAATAATATTGTTTGGATGTAATCTTTAAATTACAGTGTTTATGTGTGAGGGCCAGAGCCAGACAACCAGTGTGGGAATTAACCCGAGAAAGATTCTCACTCATTTTTTCATCACATATGAAGCCTGCTATTATGGCTAATATGAGAGAAGCAGTGATGCAGACAGAAATGATATCCCACTTGAGCAGATAGGTCCCTTATTCTTCCTTTAGCCTCGATCATTATGTCATATGTGACTTATGGCTTGTCATGAGATGAGCTGGGTGCAGCCAAAGCCCAGCCATACAGATATTTTCACTCATGATAAGCTAGTATTCTCCTTCTGGTCAAGCAGGAGTATTTCTTCATAACATTTATGGAGCTGAGCTTCAAATAACACAATATATAATGAACTATGTGCACACTAATGTTTAGGCATTTCACTGCTGGATCTCAGAAGCCTCTCTGGCAGCTAACAAAGTCAATATGACACATAACACCCGATTTTGAATTATACATCAAAATTAGGCTGTGGCTCAGGAGGCAGAGCGGTCATCCACTTATCAGAAGGTCAGTGGTTTGATATTCTTGGGCAAGATACCAAACAACAAATCGTTCACGATACTGTGCCATCAGTGTGTGAATGATTGCAAGTTCATAATAAGCAGATGGCCTAGCCACCATTTTTTGAATGTGAGTGGGTGAATGCAGACAGTGTTGTAATAGCATTTTGGGTGATCGTTGGACTAGAATGATAAATGGACTGTATTTATATAACGCTTTGAAGTGCTTTTACAACTCAAGAGTCTGCATTCACAATTTCACACACACATTCATAAAATGGTGGCTCAGCCACCTGCTTATTACCAGTGTTATCCACTCACACACCGATGGCACAGCATGGGGGGCAGTTTTGGGGTTCAGTATACCAGGATACTTCGCCAAGTGGACTGATGAAGCCAAGGATTGAACCACCGACCTTCTGATAGGTGGAAAACCGCACTACCTCCTCCTGAGTGGTGGACTACTCCACATTTGGTACTCTAATGATTACTTGGGAGAGCAGGACAGTGTATGTGGGACTGAGTTAAAACAGAAACTACACTGTGGGCTCTATTTTCATTTCCGCCACCGGCACGGCGCAGGCGCAGCGCAAAGTCAGGTCTGCCTCGCCGATGGGGTGTGGTGGCAGAGACTTTGGTATTTTCGTGCACTGCACTGCCGGCACATCTACTCCCCCTTCTCATCTCAGTCCCACCCAGCGGCGCAACTCAGAAAGAGGGAGGGGACAAGGCGTGGAGTGGGTTTGACACAGCCGAGTCAAATCTTCACCAATCACACCAGCTCCTCACCTTTAAAAACACCGCTGGCGAGGCGCATGGCAAGTTTCGAGGAGACTGAGCCCACGCTGGAAAGTGTCCGACGCCCAAACTTCTCCCAGGAGGAGACTGACGTCACTCATGTCTAAATATGAGGTCCTTAGATGGTAAATCCTCAGCCTCCTCCTCATCCTCCTCAAATCATCACTTACGTTTTTTTCCATGTGTCTGTCTCTCTCTGTCTCTCGAGTGCTCTGAGATAGATGCAGTATATATGCTCTGTAGGATGCCACGGCTGTCTCTGGTTGGCACAGCGACGTTAATTGATTAGTTTGCATCCCTGTGTCACCTGTGTACATTTGGTCAGGGTGAGTGACCATTATGTGTGCCGAACACGCTTGCGATGTGGTCAGATGAGATACTGATCAAAAATATATAAATTTATGTCTGACTGTATGTGCTGACTCAGAAAATCGCATTGAATTGTGGCTGTTGCTAATTATTGATCGCAGTGTGCGTTCGATGAGTGACCGAGCACTGCTGAAAACACCGTTAAAACCACGCTGCCATCTTGTTGAAAGTGTGATATATGGCGTCATCAACCACGTTTTCAGTAGATAGCCGTTATCACCTAGCAGCCACCCATCCAGAGGGGTGTCCCCCTGAAAGACTGTAGGGATGCTAGAATTCGCTGGGATGAACGAGTCATGTGCCGACCTGAGGAAAGTGGCATACACGTTTGTCACCAGGCAATTTGAGTCACAGATCACCAGACATCCCTGTTTCACCTGTGTACATTCTGTCTGGGTGAGTGACCATTACGCATGCCGTATGCGTAATGGTCACTCGATGTGGTCAGATGTGGTCAGATGAGATACTGATCAAAATATATAAATTTAGGTCTGACTGTATGTGCTGACTCAGATAGTTGCAGTGAAATGCCAGACACTGTGGAAACCTGCCTGTGAGGTATTAGTGATGTGAACGCACGACTCCGGCGGTTTATGAAAACACAGAGTTGACCAGATCTGGAGTGGCGAGCTTTCACAACTTTTGCCCCGCCTACGTGGACTGAAATAGAATGAAAATCCAAAGCCGCCGGCAGATTATGCCGACACCTCCCCCTACTGCGCCGCAACACCCGTCCTGGCGCACCTCTGTACACTTCGGTTTACCAAAATACCAAGTGTGCCATGCACTGCGCTGCACGAAAATACCACTGCGTGGGGTGCGCAGCCTGCAACACGCCGGCAGCGGAATCGAAAATAGAGCCCTGTGTGTGTGACACTGAAGGAACATGTCACCCAGTATAACAGTGTGGTTCTTTAATGTCTTTTTATTAGTTTTTGGGAAACAATGGAGCTCTATTGCAGAGAGGAATAAGATATATCAGACCTTCATACACAGACAATACTTGTTACTGGGTTAATCACTTTTGGTTTGAGTCTTTTCAGGAGATTTGTTGACAATAATGAAAATAACAGAGCTGTACAGTAGTTACCGTTGAGGACACAGAGGTCATGTTCTCCCTATTGTTTTGGGGAATTTGGGGATTTTAACAATCAAAGGAGTAGTTTATATTCTACAATTTAACACAAATTGCACTTAGTGGTTTTTACTAGTGCTGTCAGTCGATTAAAATATTTAATCACGATTAATCTCATGAATGTCATAGTTTTTTTTATCTATTCTAAATGTCCCTTAAATTATAATTTCAATATTCTTATCAACATGGAAAGTGGATAGGCTTGCTTGGTGCAAATGTTTTTTAATTGAAAACAACAATGTGTAGTGAGCAGTCATTCACATTTGAATGGATAAAATCTCACACAATTTAACACTGTCAATAAACAGATGACAAAAAAATAAATATTTGGTTGCAAAAAAGCAAAGATCAAACAGGGTAATACAAAATAAAGTTACAAAATGTACATCATTGTAAATTAGGACTCAGGCTATAGTGCAGTTAAACCATGGCTTAAACTTTCCTTTCCTTTCTATCCATATGCCTCTTTCGAAAGCCATCCATTGTTGCCTGCTTTTGACAAGGAGGCGGAGTAGAATTTGCATTCGCCGTGTGTTTGGCCATCAAGTGGTATTTCAGACTGGATGTGCTACGGTGATAATTCAGTTCACACTGACAATACACACAGATAACTTTGGTCTTGTCAGTCGACCCATCTCGCAACTTTCTGAAACTAAACTTTCCATTCAGAATCTTGTTCTCATCCGTTTCGACGTTTCGCACTTGACATCCACACAAACCGGTGCCCTACTCTTTTACAGCTAGCGAGCAGGCAAGAGCAAACACGTGCTATTGTTTTGTTTCCGTTTTACAACCGGATCCTGTAGTTTTTCTTAAGTTACTAGCAGTAGCCACAGCTTATCAAAAACTACAAGTTACTAGGTCACAAAGAACATTAATCTTGCGATAAAAAATGATGTTGTTCAAACTGATTTGCGTTAACACGTTAATAACGCAATATTTTTGACAGCACTAGTTTTTAGATTGTTTAAATTTAAATAGTGACTTTTAATTTTTTTTTAGAGGGCTTGTGGTCTGAAAAAATTAACAAATTTTCTGCATTTCTTAAATCCTGGCTACACCCCTGGACACTACTAAATTATTGCAAATTAGGGCAAGAAGTCAGAGAGAGAGCATATAAACTCTCTCCCAAGAAGTCAGAGAGAGAGCATATAAAGTCCACACAGATTGCTGTGTGGAGTTTATATGCTCAAACCACCTGTCAGTGTCGTGTCTCACCTCTGTTGTTGAGTTTGATATTGAGGGGCAGCTGGGTGGCCATTGCCAATAGGTTCTGGTGCAAGGCATGCTGCATGATCCTCTGCTGCTCCTCTGCCATGAACATCATCTTTTTCTCTGGCGGTTCACCACTCTCCAGCTTCTCTCTAAGCTGTCCCAGGGCTGCTGCCTGAATGGCCACTGCTGCCTGAGCTGCCGCTGCTTGGGCAGTACGATGGCCGCTGGGTGAGATAGGATGGGCCAATTGGCTCGGCAGGCAACTGGCCATCATGGGCTCTTCTGCAGCGAAAGTCGAAAGTTGAGTCCAAACACACATATGCATGCTTAGACAAAAGTCATCTAAATAGGCTGTGTCACCTATCCTTAAATGAGTCTGATGAGGAAGATAATATTCTGTGCTGTCAACTTTAACAACTTGCATCTTGTCTTTGGTGTATAAAGATAATGTGGTACAAAGAATAATGTGACATACATAATGAAAAAGATGTAAGTTTAAAACATTCACATGACATTTTCAGAAACTGTCATAATGTATGTCTTAGCATTATTATTATTATTTTGCACTTTGTCCTGGTGTTGACACAACACTGCTCTTTCACATTCTGCATTTTTGCTCTCTGGTTAGGTGTTTTTAAAAGTTGCTGGGAGTCACATTGTTTTTATAACATTTCATATTGTTAGAACTGGAACCAAAAATCTAGATCTCAATCTTGCTGTGCTATTACTTAAAAGCTCAAAATGATCATTTGCTGTGTATCTGCAATATTTGCAAAGTAACTGAAAGAAAATTATGTTGTCCTGCAGCAACTTCCACATTTGAGTGTTTCTGAGCTGGAAGTTTGATTCTCAGGTTTGTTGGCTTGAATTCCTTCAAACTGGTCAGAATCCTCTTTATGGCCGACAATAACAACTCTGTTAAATTATAAGTTTTCCTCCTGTTCATGTTCTACTTGCTTGGCATCTGGTCATATTAATTCTTAATTGTGCACTCAGATGGAGTACAATTCATCCCAGGGCTTTAGCCAGGGGCTTGTCCTTCTAACTTTATTTATATAGCACTTTAAAAACAACCACAGTTGAACAAAGTGTTGTACATATATAGACAATACAATATAAAAAGAATAAAATAAATAAAATAAAATAAAACAGGAATAAACACTAAAATAATTGTATTGTTTTTAAAAACAATTAAAAACAATAAAACAATAAGTAAAAGCAAACCATAAGACAGTAAAACAAGAGCGGAGTCTCATGTGGGGTTGAAAGCCAAGGAATAAAAGTGGGTTTTAAGACGAGTTTTAAAAATGGACAGTGACAGGGCTTGTCTAATGTTTTATGGTAGCTCGTTCCATAATTTTGGAGTCACCACAGAAAAAGCTCTGTCCCCTCTGAGCTTCTGTTTTGATCTCGGTACCTCCAGGTACAGTAGATCAGCTGACCTGAGGCATCGAGCAGGAGCGCAGAGGTGAAGGAGCTCAGAGATGTACGGCGGGGCGAGACCATTTAAGGATTTAAAAACACATAAAAGAATCTTGAAATGGACCCTAAAGTGCACAGGTAGCCATTGAAGGGAGGCCAGGATGGGAGTTCTGTGCTCCCTCTTACGCACTCCAGTTAAGAGGCGAGCGGCTGCATTTTGCACCAGCTGGAGGCGTGCGAGGGAAGACTGGCTGTCTCCAAAATAAAGTGCATTACAGTAATCCAGCCAAGATGTGATAAAGGCATGGATTACTGTTTCCAAGTGCTATTGTGCAAGGAAAAAGCTGGACTTCACTACAGCACTAATTTGTCAATCCAATTTAAAATCACTGTCCATCTTAAAACCCAAGTTTGAGACTGTTGGCTTTACATAGCCTGCCAAAGGGCCCAAGTCAACAGGGGGAGGTTTACAAGGGCCACTGGGGCCAAACACCATCACTTCCATTTTTGTTTTTTTTTTTCATTGAAATTCAAAAAGTTCAAGGCCATCCAGGCTTTGATGTCTTCGAGACACGACAGAAGTGGTGTGAGGGAGAAGGCATTTTTCTTTTTCAGCGGCACATATATCTGACTGTTGTCAGCATAACAATGAAAAGAGATGCCATGCTTTCTCAGGATGGAGCCCAGAGGCAGTAAATATAGAGAGAAGAGCAGGGGCCCTACAATAGACCCCTGTGGAACCCATACAGTAGTGGAGCAGAGCTGGACTCCGAATTTCCAAGGCTTACAGTCATACTCCTGTCGGCCAGATAAGGTTTGAACCACTCCAGGGCAGTACCACAGATGCCCACTAGGTGAAGTAACCCAGCCACTAGGGTGCTCACAGTGTCAAAGGCTGCAGTTAGGTCCAACAGAACCAGGATTACATGGTCACCAGAGTCAGTAGCCAGGAGGATATCGTTAAAAAACTCTTAATAATGCTGACAGATGCAGAGTTTTAAAACCAGATTGAAAGGCCTCCAGGGGCCCGTTTCACAAAGGAGGTTCAACAAACTCCGAGTCTAATCCTGAACCTCGAGTTGATCTAGCCTGAGATAGGAAACTCAGAGTTTCCAGTTTCAGAACAGGTGATTTGGGTTAGTTCAATCAACTCAGAGTAAGTCAACTCAGAGTTAAGCGCATGCACCACGACTATAAAAAGCCAACATCAATGGAGCCCCGATTCGACGAGTCACCATGGCAACGGGGAAGAGGAGGGCTGCGTTTTTTACCGCTCTGGAGCTAGAAATCTTAATGCGCTCATACAGCGAGTTTCAACACTTTTTTAGAAAAAAGTGCAACACCGCTGCAGCCGCAAAAGAGAGAGAGAGACGGCGTGGGAAAACATTGCTGCTCGGGTCAATGCGTAAGTTTAAATGCAGTCCTTTGCAATCACAATAATATTACAGGGGAAAACTGCTTGAATGGTAGCTTATTAATTTATTTCATGCAGGTGCAATCCCGCGGGGGAGAAGCACACTTGGCAGCAGTTTAAGATGAAATATAAAAACATTGTTCAAACAGGTAAGACCCCGGCATAATTAAATAGGGGTACCTCATTTTGATCATGTTTTACATTGTAAAGTAAATATTAAGTGGCTGTTGTTTTATCCCCAACGTAATGCTGTTTTCACACACATAAATGTCTTCTCATCTATATCATATTCTGTTAAATAATTAAGCCTATTTAAACTAACACAGACTTCTGCTCAGCCAACAGAGAGAAGGCAGATGCCCGCAAAATGGGTGGTGGCCCAGCACGGCCACCTCTAACAGAGGCAGAGGAGCTGGCCCTAAGCCACAATTTCGGAAGGCCTTTATAAAGTGTAATATGCCTAGGCCTATATATCTCTTTTAAGCCTATTCATAAAAATATTCATGTCTTTCATGTCTTTTTTGGTCCCAACAGATTCTGATGGTGCTATCTGCCTGGTGGAGCCCTCTCATGCCACAACAGACCTTGTGACTGTAAGTAGGCAATACTCCAAAGATTTTGCCAAATGGTAGTTTAAGTATACTGAAACTTATCACTCATCTAGGATGAAGAGCATGAAGAAACTGTGTCTGCTGCCTTTACAGAGGGGGATCCAGAAAGGCCTATAGAGGTAACATCTTGATATGTTACTGATAGTTCTCTTCCCATTTACATTTCTTAACATTCAACAACAATATAGAGTGTGACATTTAGCCTACACTGAAGTATTAACACATTCTCATCCTCTTTAACAGGGCATGGCTGGGCAGCAGCAGGAGAGTCACTCAACTTCCACAGCACAGATTGACACAGTAAGATGGATGTTCAGTAAACACCAGAGGTTCATTCTGTGGAATTCATGTGCAACTGTATAATTTAATGTCCTCCTTATGTATTCCCAGTTACCAGTAAAAGAGATTTATAAAATTCACCTGCTGAAAAAAAAATCCAAAAAACCAACAAAGAAATGCAATACTTGGAGCGCCAGATTAGGAAGGCAGATTTAGAAACTGAAATACTGGAACACAAATTAGAGGTGGGTGCATGGTCACAGGTGAATTATGTTAATTATGTTAACTATTGGAACATTAACTAATCTAGCTCTTTTATTTGGAGGAAATAAAGAAGACCAAATGAAGTGTGTATTGTGTCTTTATTTGACTGCTGTGGTGATGGTGATGGTGATGATGGTGACTCAATTCCTGAAGTGACTATGGCATATGGTGTCTCTGACTGCTCTGCTGTCCTGCATAGCTGGCAGGTGGATGGGGTCATCATCAGGGTCTTCAATTTGTAGGGCAGGGTGTCGCTCTCCTCTAATAGTGGCAATATTATGAAGAACAACACATGCCACAATAATATCACAGGCCCTCTCAGGGGTCACCCTGAGGTGACGTAGGCACTGGAAACGGGCTTTCAGCAGGCCTATGGTCATCTCCACCCAGGCTCTTGTCCTGCAGTGAGCCCAGTTGAAGTTCTGTTGGGGGCCTGGTTCAGGGTCAGGGTAAGGAGTGAGCAGCCTGGGTTGGCAGGGGTAACCTCTACCCAGCAGAAGGCTATCAAACTCTCCTGTAATGTGTAGGGGACACATCAGAGTATATTAAAGGAGGGAGACAGGTGAATTATATTGTGCAAATCTTTAGGCTGCTTACCACGTTGCAGCCTGTTGCTCAGGTTAGACTCGCGATAAATCCTTGAGTCATGAACAGACCCAGGCCACTTGGCCTCCACATTGGAAATTAAGTATGCAGCATCACATACGATCTTGACAGTGCAGAGAATGCTAGATGTTGAATTATGATGCAGTCTTTAACATTTTTGAAACAGTAGTCAATCTACATGTACCTGCACATTTATGCTGTGAATGGACTTCCTATTCACATAATCTGCTTCATTATGCGAGGGAGCCGTGATGGGGATGTGTGTGCCATCTATGCAGCCAATCACACTGGGGAATCCTAAAAGAAATTAAAATTACTAATCCCATTCTGAGATTGCAGCACAATGTCATTAATGGAATATAATTTAAAATTCATTTGGATCTTTACATCATTCACCTGCAATCCTGTGGAACTCCTCCTTGATGACTCTGACAGGTTTATGTCCAGGGAAAACCACGAAGATGGGTAATAGCCGTTTCAAGGCGAGGCAAACTTTTCTGACCGCCCTGCATACAGTTGCCTTGCTTAAGTGCTCTGCATCTCCGATGTTGTACAAAAAACTCCCATTTGCAAAGAAACGCAGCGCAACACACAATATCTGCTGGGATGTGAGAGCATGACTACGGCTGGTAATGTTGCAGATATAAGGACGGATTAGGTTGTGGATGTAGGTGATGGACTGCGATGTGAAACGGTAAAACATAACGGTCTGGAAATGCCAGAACATCTATGCGTGGTCTGATAACCATCTCCCGACGAATATTTAATTCCCTGCGCAGTAATGCTGCACCTTCATCCACGGGATCGTTGTCAAAAGGACATGCCATAGTGGAAAAGTGGACTTCTCATATACGCTGACTGGCTGATTTTTTTTTAAATAACAGACGGCAGAACTATGTTATACCAAAACTCGCCTGCTGACTGAATGAATGAGGAAATCAAAAAACGTGTGGCTGACAGAGGGCGGAGACAGAGAGAAACTCGAGGTTCATTGAGAAAAACCTGGTCCCGACCAGGTTAGGTTCATAGAGTCTGTTACCATGGTAACTGACCGAGAGTTTAAGTTACTTCTCTCTGTGAAACAGGCTAGAGTTACCCCTCCTCCTCTGGTTTGAGTTACCTCCCTTTGTGAAACGGAAAACTCAGAGTTTCCTTCATTTCAGGCTTAACAAACTCAGAGTTTTCACAAAACCTGCTTTGTGAAACGGGCCCCAGGACACCATGCTCATCCAGGAGAGACTTCAACTGAGCGTGCACAACTTTCTCCAAGATTTTAGAAATAAAAGGCAACTTGGAGATGGGCCTAAAGTTGGCCAACACGCTGCAATCAAGGCCAGGTTTCTTAAGTAGGGGTTGCACCACTGCATGTTTAAAACTTACAGGAACAACACAAGAACAAGACAGACTGCTGTTAATGATAGCTAAAACTGACTACCCTATACTAGGGAAAACCTATTTGAAAAGACGAGGAGAGACAGCGTCACAGGGAGACCAGATCTTCTAAAAACGACAGAGACATGGGCTCAAACTTATCAAGAGCTACAGAAAATGGGACAGGGTCAGAAGGATCAGATGTAGGAGGTGAGATGAGAGCCCTAGCAGTAGCAACCTTATCAATGAAAAAGTGCAGGAAGCTATTGCACATTTCAGAAGATGCCTCCAAGCTGACAGGCTGTGGGGGATTAAGAACAGTGTCAATGGTTTTAAATAACACGCACGGGTTGTGACGATTGGACTTAATGATGTTTGACAGGTATTTTCTTTTGGACTCTTTAACAGTGCTCTGGTAGCAGCGCCAAAAGTCCTTTAGGATTTAGAAAGAAACCTGCAGCTTGTCCGTCTTCCACTTGCGCTCAGCTTTGCAGCACTTCTGTCTAGCTGTGCGAGTTCTTTCATTAATCCAGGGCTCAGATTTAGCTTTGGGCTGCACAATTTTTAATGGAGCCACAGAGTCCAGTATGGTTCGGCAGGAGGAGTGAAACCAGGAGCTGAGCTCCCCTGTGTTAACAGAGGCAGGACGGACACAGAGCTGATCAAAAGGCACAGAGAACTGACCGGCAGAACAAGAGTTAAAAATCCGACGTCTCTGAGCAGGAGCACTAGATTTAACTTAAAATTTAACCTTGGCATAGGAGAGAGCAACTTCAAACAAGACAGGCATATGATCAGAAATCATGTCGTCACAGATCTCCAAGTTAGACACAGATAACCCATGAGAGAGGACAAGGTCTAATGTGTGTCCATGTTCATGCGTGGGACCAGACACACATCTCTCCACTGTGATTAAAAGCACCTAGATCTCTGACATTCTGTCAGAGAAACAAAAGGGACTGGTGATCATACACCAACAGAGACTCGATTTGTTTAGTGCCGATGGTTAAAAAGAATAAAAACACCAAACACTGCACGAGCAGCAGATGGCCAGCCATACACACAGGCGCCATCATGTTCACAGCCCTTCATGTATGCTATGTTTATAAACTCACTGAGTATTCTACTGTTGAAGGGATTTCTTTAAAATAGGAAAAAAGATGATTTGTTATGATCCTGCCTTCCTGTCTCTCCCAGTGGCCTCTCCCTTTTTCCCTGTGTGTGTGTCTGCCTGTCTACCCCTGGAGTCGTGGCCGGGCAGCCCCTCACCTGCTGCCAGCTCCTCCCACAGCGACTCACCTGCATTCACTCTCCCTTCATCAGGGAGAGTATAAAAGACATAGACCTGCTTCTCCTCATTGCCGGATTATTCCTTATGCCATGGTCGATATCTGGTTGTTTGGTCTGTAAGTACGAGTCTCTTTGTCTACCTCTCCTAGTTAAGAAAAGTCTTTGTTTTTGGTCCATCGTTTTTTCCAGCCATTTATTGTGCTGTGGTTTTCTTTTGTTTCAGTGTCTGCCTGCCGCTTCCACGCGTGCCTTGTGTCAAACCTGCTCCGTCGGTGCTCCTTCTGTTCATCCACTCCGTTTGAGTGCGCCTTTTGTTTCTTCGTCTCCCACTCCTTTTGAGTGCGCATTTTGTTTGTTAGTTATCCGCTCGTTGAGCGCGTTTTCTGTTATTTTGTTTGTTAATAAATCGTTCTTGTTTTTACATAATTCTTGCCTCTGGTTTCTGCATCTCTGGGTCCTATTACTTGGTGGCTGCAAGCCTAACATGATTATATAGCCTAACTAGCTCTGTGCACAGGTGCAGTTCAATGTCTTAGTGTACCCAAATGCACTGAGGAGAGTTTTAGGCTGTCAAACTCTTAAGATAAATACCTTCTGTTTGTCTTGGCTTTGCTAGAATTTAAATGGAGGAAGCTGGATTACTTCATTAGTAATTCACAAATTTACTGATTTTCTGTCTTACAAACCTATTATAGTATCACATTGAATTACAATTTTCATAAGAAATCATTTAATCTTCATTAATTCAACAGATTTTTTGCTCCGATACGCTGTTGGCTCTTTTAGCCTGGGTAAACTCAAGATTGAACTGTTTGTTATAAAGTTAATTTTGATTATTATCATTATCAGTAATATGAATGTGCTATGTATCATTCACATGTGCCATTGTTTGATATTATATAGCTTTAACTCAAAGTCACTTCCAGTTATCAGAAATAGTCAGTATATATATTAAATAACTAAACACAATTTAACTTGCATTAAATAACCTCTGGGCACCACCCTTCAAAAGAAAAAAGTGATAGCCAATTAATCAGTGTAGTCTCAATCTGAAGGTCGCTGCAGAATTCAGTGTGTAAAGTGAACGTAATGCTTTTTACACATAAATCACCACTGGGCAACCGCTTGTTTAAAAATATCAGAGCAACAAGGATTGGAGGAACAAGTTCCTTTACTAAGTGACTCAGAAGTCAGAATTTGTTTGTTGAGATTTTGTGGTATTGTCTTATTTCGTCATGCCTTAAAATTATCTTGTAATTTATTACTTCTGTATGCAAGATACTGATATCTTGTATTGTCTTATATTACCTTTCTTGATGGCAGGCATCTCTGAGATATGGCCACTGTTTTGAGTGGGCAAAGACAGGTGAGACACCTGTATCTTTGGTGAAGTAAGGAGGGTGGGTGTGTCCACAGGAGAGTAACTGAAGACAGTGGAGCCATAGGTCTGCCGACGGCCTTCCCGACGGTTGCTGTCGATAGCTGCCTGAAGCTCACCAGGGGAACTCAGTCCCCGCTTTTCACATTCATATGGGTAGAGATATTTCATATACCTGCATGAAAGAAGAAGAATTCAATGTTTTATTCTGCTTTTTCTCATTGTGTCACATGTTGTCAATCATCATCAAAAAATTGCTTCATTTCCAGTTCAGTTGTCTTGGTTTCAAGCACTGAGCACAGTTTACAAAAGATAATAATGCTCTATCTCATCCAAAATCAGGGTTAGGGTTAGCATGTGAGAGTGGCTTCTGTTGTTGCTGGTCTAAGTAAACTAGAAAAGCACTATATAAGTGCAGTCCATTTATAGTTTGCAGTCTATTCTTGAAGTGTGACAACTGCTTGCTCTGGGCTCTGTTTTTGATTCCGCCGCCAGCGCAGTGCAGGCTGCGCACCCTGATCAGTGGTATTTTCTTGCAAAGCAGGCAGGCGCACAGCTCACTTGGTATTTTGCTAAACCGAGGTGTACAGAGGTCTGCCAGGATGGGCGTTGCGGCGCAGTAGGGGGAGTTGTCGGCATAATCAGTTGGTAGATTTGGATTTTCTTTCCATTTTGGTCCACGCCGGAATTGTAAAAGTGCGCTGAAAGCTCGCCACCCCAGATCTGTGCGCCAGCGTCGCACCGCTGGGTAAGCGGATTTTCACAAACCAGCGGACTCGTGCGCTCACCTCACACCTCACAGGCAGGTTTCCACAGTGTCTGGCATTTCACTGCAATCAATAATTAGCAACAGCCACAATTCAATGCAACTATCTGAGTCAGCACATACAGTCAGACATAAATTTATATATTTTGATCAGTATCTCATCTGACCACATCGCAAGCGCGTTCGGCACGCGTAATGGTCAACCTGACCGAATGTACACAGGTGAAACTGGGATGCAAACTAACCAATTAACGTTGCTATGCCAACCAGAAACAGCCGTGGCATCCTACAGAGCATATATACTGCAACTATCTCAGAGCACTCAAGAGACAGAGACACATGAAAAAAAAAAAAGTGATGATTGTTGTCCGCTGTTACCCATTTTATTCCAAATACAAATGTAATCATAGTAATGCTTAATGTTATCTACAAAGATGGAGTACATCATTGCTTTGAGGAGGAGGAGGCCGCCAAGGATTTACCATGTGTAGTGACGTCAGTCTCCTCCTGGGAGAAGTTTGGGCATCGGACACTTACCTGCGCGGGCTCAGTCATCCTCCAAACTTGCCATGCGCCTCGCCAGCGGCATTTTAAAGGTGAAGCGAGGAGCTGGTGTGATTGCTGAAGATTTGACTCGGCTGTGTCAAACCCACTCCATGCCTTCTCCCCTCACTCCTTCCGAGTTGTGCCACTGGGTGGGACTGAGATGAGAAGGGAGAGTAGATGCGCCGGCAGCGCAGTGCATGAAAATACCAAAGTCTGCGCCGCCCGCCCCATCGGTGAAGTGGACCTGACTTTGCGCCGCGACTGCGTTATTGAAATAAAAATTACGCAGCATAATTGAAATTAAAAGTAACACAAAGAAGCCTCTAAAGGTCTTAATGCATTTGTTTCCACTTCCGAACATTTGATATTTGTTAAATTTATACACACACACACACACACACACACACACACACACACACACACACACACCACAAATATAATATAAACAAATAATAAGCTGGGACCAACATAGCATCTTCTGTCACTATAGTTAAAAGCCATGTTTCCAAAATAAGGTCGGTGAAAGGACGGAAGCCTGGTTACTGATGTGCTGCAACTGCAAAATAACTAGCAGTGTTAGTTACTCAGAAAAAGTAACTAGTTACAAGTTACTAGTTGCTTCTAAAAAATTCTAACTAGATTACTTTCCTAGTTACTGCATTTGAAAAGTACTTTCCATTTTTTTAAAGCAAATGTCAAAATTTACCACAAAGATATATGGACAAACATCATGGCCCTTTCATCACTTTATTTTCAAATTTTAATAAAGGGCATCTCTTAGCCTTTCCACAGGCTAATGTATACATATAAAACAAAATGAAAGAACAATAAATAAAGAGCATCTCTTAGCCTTTCCACACAGGCTAGTGTATAGTACACATGTAAAACTTGACAAACAGTAACCCTCTCCACACTGTCTGACCAAAGAAATGTCTTACTTTAAAATTCTCAAACAATACAAGAGGCTATGCTTGGTGGGGACATTCAGGTGTGTCAATTAGCAGTTGCAGTAGCATTAAGATTCAAAAACAGGCTTTTGGAAACATGAGACCCCACTAAACAAAATGTGGGCCTACTCCTGAGAACAAAACCAGCTTATTATAGGAATCATTGTAGTGATTTAAGAAATATAGAAAAACAAATGGCACTTTTTCCCATAAATAGAAACAGAAATATACGTAAACCCAAAAAATAGAAACAGAAAAAGCAATTAAATAAACAGAAAATCCACTTCATCCCATTGTCCAAATAAACAGAAAGTGCACTTTATCCCATGAAGTTTATAATTTTTTCTCTAGTCTTCCAAATAGCAATTGTATGGCATGAGCAAAAGTCTCTAAAAATCTTTTACCCAACAGCCTGTTCCTCCTTGGGGTCAGAACAATACTGCCCAGGCTGAAAAGCCTTTCGACAGGCGCACTTGATGGTATTGTGTGCTGTACCAGTGTTGTATTGCTGTGCAATATTCTTAATCCTAGGGAACCTGGAGAGAACCTCCCAGTCGGATCCAGACAATTTTAAGTACTCCACGACTTCTATAATTCCTCTTCAATCAAAAAAGTCATTGTGTGACTGGAGGTGGTTGGGCTCTGAACTGCTGGTCCAATCTGTGGCTCATCAGGAAGCCGGGCACAACACTCAGAAATTAGCAGGCTTTTAACAGCATCTCTTCTCTTTTCATCATTGAGCCAGCAAAGCTTGAATTTGGACATTGTGGCAGCAGCCATGAGAGCATCCTTGATGTCCAAGATGGATGAAAATCTGCCTTTGATCGCCTGTGATATGAAACAGTATGTATACTAGATTAGACAAACATATAGGCTACAGTTCTGTTGTGATCCTGGCTTCCTGTCTCTCCCTGTGTGTCTCCTCTCCCTTTTCCCTGGGTGCTTTTCATTACGTTGAATTGTGCCTTCACCTGAAGGAGACGAGGAGCAAGGAGCGAGGAGGCTTCTGAAGGAGATCAGAGTGAGGATACACCGGTGTAGCCTACGCGGAAGTCTTTTATTATTTAAGGGGCGTGTCGTATGTGCCACACGTTTGAATCATGGCGGGAGCAGGTCTTCACAAATGTAATCTTGATTCTTGTTTCAACTGTGTCCTTTTAACAATTGTATCTGTCACCAAGAAATTAATGAAAATTCTTGGTATATATTTATTTTAAAGCAAGGCTACAAGGCTGTTGGTTTAATCTACCACACAGCCGTCCTCTGTTATGCCTCTAACGGCATATAATTGAAACCTCATCAATAGCAATCAGGAGTAGAACAGTCTGACTGCAGATCTGACCATAATATCACGTTTTACAGCTTTTACAGCTGTGCAAACGTCATCAGTAAGTGACGTCGCTTCGGACTGACGCTGTGGAGCGAGGATTTTTCATTTCGGAGATTCGTTTCCTCCGTCCTCACGTCCCTTCCTCGCATCCCTCTTTCATGTCCTCGCTGGGCGGAGCTAAGACGCGAGGAGAGGAAGCGAGTGGAGGAGACGAGGAGACCAATTTATGTAATGAAAAGCACCCCCTGTGTGTGTGTCTGTCTGTCTACCCCTGGCGACGTGGCCGGGCAGCCCCTCACCTGCTGCCAGCTCCTCCCACTGCTACTCACCTGCAGTCACTCTCCCTTGATCAGGGAGAGTATTTAAGACATGGACCTTCTTCTCCTCGTTGCCGGATTATTCCTCATTCCCATGTCGATGTCTGATTGTTGGTCCGTAATTACGAGTCTCTTTGTCTTCCTCACCTTGTTAGAAAAAGTCATTTTTTTGTCCATCATTTTTCTAGCCATTTATTGTGCTTTGTTTTCTTTTGTTTCAGTGTCTGCCTGCCACTTCCACGCGTGCCTCGTGTCAAACCCGCTCCGTCGGTGCTCCCTCTGTTCACCCACTCTGTTTGAGTGCATCTTTTGTTTGCTTCGTTTCCCACTCCATTTGAGTGCGCCTATTGTTTGTTTGTTTATCCGCTCGTTGAGCGTGTTTTATGTTCTTCGTTTTGTTAATAAATTTATACCTGGTTTTACACAATCCCTGCCTCTGGTTTCTGCATCTCTGGGTCCTAATACTCGGCGGCTGCATAGCCTTAACAAGTTCACTGAAGGGTCCAGCTTTTTAAAACCTCATAAATATCGGCTATATAACTGCTATAGCTTACACTGTAGATTATGTTAGGGGTATTCAATATGTGTTTAGCTGTATAATAGTTCCAGGCATGCCAGCTGTCATCTGAGAGAGGCCATCTTTCAGCAACTTGAACATGAGAATCTCCAAGGTTGGCAGGAGGGTGCCATAGTAGCAATCATCTTCACCTTGTAGTATGTCTAATGCAGCAGCAAGAGATTTTGACACTGTACAATATTCCTGCAGGAACTGATACTCTCGCTCAGTGATGCATTTAACACCCGGGGCTCTATTTTTGATTCCGCCACCGGCGCAGCGGAGATGAGGCGCGATGTCAGGTCCGCTTCCCAGATGCGGCGTGGTGGCGCAGACTTTGGTATTTTCGTGCACTGCGCTGCCGGCGCCACTCCTCCCCCTTCTCATCTCAGTCCCACCCAGCGACGCAACTCGGAAGGAGGGAGGGGAGAAGGCGTGGAGTGGGTTTGACACAGCCGAGTCCAATCTTCAGCAATCACACCAGCTCCTCGCCTCACCTTTAATAACGCCGCTGGCGAGGCGCATGGCAAGTTTCAAGGATGACTGAGCCCGCACAGAAAACTGTCTGATGTCTCCCAGGAGGAGACTAACGTTCTGGTCCGGGAAGTCCAGGCTCGCAGTGGCCATATCTATGGCCTCACAAAATTTATTTCAATACTGTCTGTCTGTTTAGTGTGGAAAGTTATTGATCGTCAGATGTTTTTTGAACTGATTAAACTGCAAATACTCACTTTATGACAAAGCTGGGCGGCGAGGTGCTCCCTCCTCTCCCGTGTGCTCTGCTGCTCTCCCAGTTGACACGGCACATGCAGTTCGGACTCTCTCTGTCTTAAGTCCCTTAATGTGTCCTCCGTGAGTTCATAGTGACATCCACGTCGTATAGCCATGTTGTGTAAAACGCAACATGCCACGAAGAATGCACCAACAGAGGGCTGTATGTTAATGAACCACCTCTCCGGTCCAGACATCTAAAACACATTTTGAGAACCCCAAATGTGTGTTCGATGACTGACCAAGCACTGCTGAAAACACCGTTAAAACCATGCCATCTTGTTGAAGCTGTGATATATGGCGTCATCAACCACGTTTTCAGTGGATAGCCGTTATCACCTAGCAGCCACCCATCCAGATGGGTATCCCCTGAAAGACTGTAGGGATGCTAGAATCCGCTAGGATGAACGAGTCAGGTGCCAACCCGGGGAAAGTGGCATACACGTTTGTCATCAGGCAATTTGAGTCACAGATCACCAGACATCCCTGTTTCACCTGTGTACATTCAGTCAAGTTGTGACCATGACACGTGCCAAACGTGCTTGTGATGTGGTCAGATGAGATACTGATCAAAATATATAATTTTAGGTCTGATTGTATGTGCTGACTCAGATAGTTGCATTGAATCGTGGCTGTTGCTAATTACTGATCGCAGTGAAATGCGGAAACCTGCCTGTGAGGTATTGGTGACGTGGGCGCACTTTTACGCCACCGCCGTGGACCGAAATGGACCAAAAATCCAAATCCGCCGGCTGATTTTGCCGACACCTCCCCCTACTGCGCCACAACGCCCATCCTAGTGTACCTCTGTGCACCTCGGTTTACCATAATACCAAGTGCGCTGCGAACCCGCCTACACTGCACGAAAATACCACTGCATGGGGTGGGCTCCTTGCGCCCCGCCAGCGGTGGGGGCGAAAATAGAGCCCACAGTCTGGAGCAAATGGTATTTAAATCTCTGATAGGGATCTCTATGATGAGGGACAGGGTGTCATGAGTTGAGTTCCATCATGTAGTAGTGGGCATGATGATCATTCTTTTGATGACTTCCTCAACCTGGTCTGAAACCACAGTAGAGCGACTAGTTTTCGTCCAGAGAGCTGTGTACTTGGTGAGAGCACTTCTGTAAACTGCTTTACAGTCATTGTTACTACTCAGCCATATCTGAAGGTCATTTTTTGAGATCAGGTTCAGTGTATGCGATGCACAGGCGGCAATGAAAATGTCTCGTCTGATTCTGTAGAGAGTACTTCAGAAACATCAGTAAAAGTGACTTCCTCATCATCATCGGATAGCTTGTCAGAGTCAGACCCATCATGATCAAGTTGGGATTCAAACATTCTGAAGGCTTTTAAAAAATTGCTGCCATTATCTGTGACGCATGCTAAGACTTTATGCGATAGTCTATTGGCTGAATGAATCTGTTCTATTTCATTAGCTATGACATTGTATGTGTGGCTTCCTCTCACTCTCTTACAAGCTAGAGCTGCCTTCTGACGTTTAAAACTAATGTTGTCAGTCCAGTGAGCGGTCATTCCTAAGTAACTTTTGTTGTTGGCGGACCAAATATCCGCACTTGTTGTAACATGATCCAAGGACTCAAACAATCTTTTGAGATTGGATTCTATGTCAGAATAACATCTGTCTAGGTATTGGGAAAATGTTTTCCTGTCTGACATTGGCATGCGAGTGGTAGGTATTTTCTCCAGCATTTTTCTAAACCTTGGCGATTCAATAGTGGACAGGGGAAGCATGTCTTTCACAATGTACCCGGCAACAAGTTTGTTCATTTCCTTTTGTGTTACCGTCTGCGCTCCAAGAACAAGACGCTGGAAAATCTTAGCTTGTTTAGGCCGGGTTGGTGTGGGATGAGTGTCTTCAACTGACTGGCCAGCAGGATCTTTCGCAAGTTTTGTAGTGCGATGCTGGCCTGTCAAATGCTTTAACATTTTTCTCACGGAGTTTGCAGCAGTTGAAAGACACTTTTTGCTTGTGAATATCGCCACTGGCTGAACCCTCCTGCCTCTGTCTCCATCTCATCCATTTTCCTTCTTTCCTCTTTCTACGCACCACAGCAGCTATGTCACTCAAGTCAGTCAAATCGGTCTCTGTGGCAACAGTGCCCTGACAAGCACACAGGCAGGAAGCGTGCATGCGCCACTAAAACAGAACTTTTTGGACTGGTAAAAATGGCTTGGGTAACGCACGAAAGCGCGTTCCTGAGTAGTGTAGTTACCAATATTTTGAGTGTAATGCATTACTTTACTTCGTTACCTATAATAGTAATATTGTTGCTGTAATTTGTTACTTTGTAACTCGTTACCCCCAACACTGCTAACCAGGTTACTAGTACAACATGTAGACATGTTCTCTGATTACCCATGTAACCTAATTTATCTTTGTATCCCTGTAACTGCAAGCACTACTCCAGTTAGTGCATGTAAATGCATTGATTGGTTTATAGTTTATAATATCATATGATTGGTTATGGCTACAGCATGTTAACAAAGTCAAATATGACCAACTTATAAACCTATAGACGTACACAGTTTGTAGTATAGGAATATTTCCATTCAGATGTCTTGACCAGGAGTGCCACACTAAAATTTAGAAGTGTTCCAAATGATCATGGATCACAGAAGTGGTCTTGTCTAGCCATCCAAATATTGAAACTGGAATGTTCTATCCCAGAAAAACAGATAAAACTGTGTGTGAAATGACAAAAAGCGAAATGGACATGCACGCAACACTCCATGTATCAATGCGTGTTTGCTGTGAGCCTAATAATTACCAATGTAAGAAAACTGCATGGTAATTAACCATGGAAATGGTTATTGTGATGAGAAACTGTTGCTTTCCATTATTGCTATACATTCTATGCTTATTGTGTTGATGATGCAGTGGATTGGCTTTCAGTATTTCATAACACTTGAACTTACCCTAAAAAGTGACACCATCTGTGTTAATTTGGCAGCATAATCTGGGTATTACATATTCATATTTGAGATGTCATATATTTACATTTGGGGGCCATATATTCACGTCGTGGTTCCTCCCTGCATTAGAACATCAGTTTCCTGTTGATGGAACCTGCTCTGGATTGAAAGGGAGAGAGGGAGGGGAGGAGAGCTAATTGGACAGGCCCTTTGAGATCAGGCTGCTTGACAATGTGGCCCAATCACAATGTCACCCACCCATACAGCCTCAAGCACTGAACCCTTATGGTCAAAGTTGGTGTGACCTGGTAAATGGTTGAGCACAAGAGGCTACACAGGCCCAAAATGGTGCAAATAGGAATGGGACAACACTTTGCAACATCTCATGTTAAGTTGTGGTTATGAAACATTTTATTTTACTTTTTTTATGTTCTTCATGTCTGAAGGGACCAACTGCCTAATCTGAACATCTTCCAGGTTTTTGCCTTACAAAGTGGACAAGAGATAACTGTCAATTAATCAAGTTACTGCAGTATGTCGAAATAGTATCATACACTTAGATGTATGATACTATGCTTTTTTTTTTTTTTTTTTTTTTTACTTTGTGCTTAATGTCACAATGCTAAGAACTATGGATAGTTCCACAGATGACTAGACCACAGACTTATAGAAAGTGTGCGTAGAGGGCTCAAAATCAAAGTCTGCAAGATAGCCCTCGGACACAGGTAACCAAATGTAATCTTTGATAGGCATTTCAAAGGAAAGAAATGGTAATATTTCAATCAGAGCAGATGAACTGAAGCAAACCACTATTTACAATATAAACAACAAAGTATCTCATTCATGTGGTTGACCTGATGTTAGGAAAGCAGTGTGAGTCCAGATTATCAGTCATCTAGGGCAGTGATCCCCAACCCCCGGGCCGTGGACTGGTACCGGTCCGTGGGTCATTCGGTACGGGGCCACACAGAAAGAATAAATAACTTACATTATTTCCGTTTCATTTATTATCTGAGTCTGAATGATGCTTTATTTTGAAAAATTAGTTTTCTTTGCGGTACATCTCGGTCATGTGACACACTGCCACTGAAATTTTACAGTCAAGCTAGCAAAATCAGCAAAAAACAGACATCGTTAGAAAGTTTCTTTGCGAAGGGAAAAAGGCCCAGTGAGGAGGGAGAGGATGAGCCTATGACTTAAAAGAGAAAGAAAGCTGCATTTAACAGACAGTACCAGGAGTCCTACTTAAAATATGGATTTATCGCGACAGGTGATTCCCACGCACCAAGCCTGCTCTGCATTATATGTGGCGATCGACTCTCTAATGAGGCAGTGAAGCCTTCAAAACTGCTTCGCCACTGGCAGACCAAGCACCCTGCATTAAAAGACAAGCCTTTGGAATTTTTTGAAAGAAAAAAGCGGGAACAGGAAGGACAGAAATGTTAAGGGCCAAAAATTACTAAGGGCCACCACATCAACAAATGCAAGTGCACTGAGAGCATCATATTTGGTGGCTAACCGTATTGCTAAGGCTAAGAAGCCATTCACTGTTGGTGAAGAATTGATCCTGCCCGCCACTAAAGACATTTGTCGTGAACTTCTAGGAGAGGATGCGATTAAAAAGATAGCACAGGTGCCTCTGTCGGCTAGCACCATTACTCGGCGCATTGAGGAAATAGCAGAAGACATTGAGACACAATTACGTTAAGGTGAGTTAGATTTTTCATGCACTTTTTTACTAATTTTTGTTGTGTATCTGTATCATATTTTGAAGGCATGTTTAAGTGTTACCATAGCGACCAGAGAGCATTAGGGGGCAGAGCTTCGATGTATAAAGAGAGCAGAGGGGCAGACGGTCGTATCATTTTATTTTGATGTATTTATCCGCCACACCTCAATGGCCGGTCCGTGAAAATATTGTCTGACATTAAACCGGTCCTTTGCACAAAAAAGGTTGGGGACCACTGATCTAGGGTTATCATCTGGGCTTGTACTCACTGTGTTCGGAGAGTGAAAGCTGCACTGGTGATGGAGGTAGGAAGGTTAAGGCCTTTGGTGATCTCACGCCATATTTTCTTATTGATGACTTCCACTAAGCCGCCTTTTTCTGTGACAAGCTTGTAGAGCATGTAGAGGTCCAACACCTGCTTGGCCATGATAGGAATCCGATTCACCGGAGTCCCTGCAGAAAGCAACACGGTATCCATAATCAATTCCATTAACTTTCATTCCTTGCATCAATACACCTCCGCACCTTCAAAAAAGGCTAATTTATCTCGAGCTACTCTGACAGCTCTCTAACAGCAGGAAATACAACTTTCAAAAAAGTTTCTAATGTCTTATCTGTACATCCATTGTAAACTACTTAGTTAATTCTAAATGTATTATTTATATCATACGATGAAATAAAATCTTGAGTAAACTTTGCAAATTTGCTTTTATGTAGTGGCAAAACACTTTCATCTCATTTAGCTATGTAAGACAGCTAACTTGAACAGTGCTCTTAATGCACTGTTCACAAAATATACATATACAGAAAAAGAACAACAAACGCACGAGAAATTCTTTAGTTTTTAGTTGTTTAAAATGTTGCAAATACAATCTGTGGAAAATTGGAGGTCATCTTCTATTAATGAATGCCTTTCTTATTAGCAAAGTAATGGGGCACAGATAATAATTTGTATTTACAATTTAACGTTAGGCATTAAAGAGAGAACAACCATCTCTTTGTGAAGATTCCAAGGTGATTGACCGTGAGATAATTAACCTGCATTTTGCTGATAGAGTTCCATTGTGCCCATTGGATTTACCATAATAGCAATCAATAGCTGGAGAAATATAGTGCAAACAACAGCAGTGGGACCTGTACAGTGAGGGGGGAGGAGAGCTCTGAAGTATCATTTGAGGTGGTAAAACCACATCAATTAAGGCCAGTAATTACGGCTTCATTTTGCAATGCTGGCATGTGAACAAATGAGACGCTATTAAAACAAAAGATTGATGTTCACAAAACAATATGAGCTGTAAATCTGAAGCTGGAGTGCCTCAACTTCATTCTTTGGAAAAGAAAGTCCAGGAAAAGTCTCAATTTAGACAAAAAAAAAGAGTGGAAAAGGAATTATCTTTCAAAACAACCATGACCTTTGTGAGTTGACTGAAAGAAATGTCACAGTACAATTCAAATGTGAGTGTCTGATCGGAGAAACTTCCATCCATCCGTTTTCTATACTGCCTATCCCTTTCGGAGTTGCGGGGCGGCTGGAGCCTATCCCAGCTTCAACGGGCGAGAGGCGGGGTACACCCTGGACCGGTCGCCAGCCGATTGTAGGGCAACATGCAAAGACTCACACTCACCCCTAGGGGCAATTTAGAGTCACCAATCAACCTAATGAGCATGTTTCTGCTCTGTGGGAGGAAGCCGGAGTACCCGGAGAGAACCCACGCATGCACGGGAAGAACATGCACACAGAAAGGCCCCGCCCGGGGATCAAACCGGCAACCTTCTTGCTGTGAGGCACGCGCTACTGTGCCACTCCGAGAAACTTATCATACGAAAATAATAGCAATCATTTTGTCACTATGTGTACAAGTAAAAGTAAACAAGTAAAAATTGAGTGAGTTTTATATTAAAATCCATGTAAAACCGTTAGAAAAACCTTAAATATACAAAACTCAAGTCCACTCTCCACCCATGCCCAGAGATTCAGAAAAGTCTCTTCAACTAAGCTATTTGGATTGTGAATTCTGATCCTGCAAAGACTCCAAGATACTCCCCTACTCCCTCCAGAACACACTTGATTTACATATACTTTTAATATAGTATTTATTTGAACTTACTCTTTTATAAATGGTTTTGGAACACTTACCAGTACAATAATTTTAATTTAAGGTCAGGGGTAGTAGATTGAATAGAATTTAGCAAGGAGAGGGTTATAGTATTGCAAATCCTCCATGACACATTGTTTAAATCTATTTTATGTTTTCTTGAGAGGAAAAATAGTGCATACACGTTCTGTTTTTTTGCCTTTGTATTGCACATTTTACTTTTGAAATTCACTACAATTTTTGTATGTGAAGTATATATATTCTTTTCACATTATGCCACATTTTGAATTGAATTAAAAATAAATATATATGTTGTCACTGATATGCTCAACTGATAAAATATGGGGAAGCTCAGCAGCTGGTAAGTAAAGAGACACAGGTGTGAATACTCAGGAAGATGGGAAAATACACAAGGGCAACTTAAATGATAGGAGAAGTTAGTTACCAAAATAAAACAGGAAAAACAATACACGTATGCAAGCAATATGCAGGATGTTACCCAAAGCCAGGACTAGAGATCTTCAGTTTCTACTCTCCCCTGACAGCTTCATCTTTGTCACCGCTGATTATAGCATACATCCATGCTGATCTATAAAACTATTATTTTGGTGAAGACACAATAGTCAACCAACCAAGGATTGAGGTAAAAAAGAAAAGCCACAGGCTTTGTCTGACAGAATCTTAGGAGAGACAAGCCTCTTAAAACAAGATTTATGTGCTTTCAGTACTAAGGGTGATGCATTTGTGTCTCTGATTTTCTGAAAGAGATATAAAGAACAAAAGACTGAGGATGGAGGCCTTTTGTCAGCACAGAATGTCTCATCAGGCCATGTATCATTATGACAATGAGTGATGGTGGACAAGGTGGAAGAAATCCACTTTGCACCAGTCGTCTTCAGTTAATCCCTCAACTGCTAAGAGAAGAGGAGTTTGTAATAGGAACAATGTAGATCATCAGGGGCTCCAGTAGTGCAGTAATCATCTTTATGGTTGGCTTCATCGCTGATGTGTTCACTTTGCACCTCCAAGCCGATAATGGGATGAGAATTTCTCCTCATTATTGACTTTGCTCATTTAACCCATGAAATGAACAATTAATGCAGCGTAACAGGGGAAACCCACCATTTATCCACTTCAGTTCAACTTCCGAAATAACGATGAGGAGGGGGGTGGAATGCACAGTTAAACACAACTACTCTGTGCCATAGAGCTCAATTTTTGTCCAAAAACTATTAAAAACACATCAGTGAGCCACACTATTGCACTGGAAGACATGTTTCATTCATTACCATACCATGAACACACACAAATACAGTATATATTTATTTTTTTTATTTTAATTTTTTTTTTTACCCAATCCCATATACAACATTCTGGTACCAGATATATTCACATATTAAATGTGGATTATTCTGCCACTGAAAAAAATTCCAAACAAATAAAATATTTCCTCCTGTTTGAGTAACATTTGCTAAAAACTATGACGACCAGATTTCTGAAAAAATTGTGTCTTTTTAAGAAAAAAAAAACTATATATTTTGTATATACTATTTGTATGTACTGTACTATATATTTGTATTTATTTTGTGTGAGCTGATTTTAAAGGATTTCTGAGAGAAAGGAAGTCAGAGAACACTGAGAGATGCACATTGTTGGTTTTGGTCTTTTCACGGGACTTGTTAGCAGTAAGAGAAGGATTTAACAATTCTTTCAAGTCAAGGAAGACTAGTCTACAGCTAAGCTAGCAGCTAAATACAAATTCTGATGGATAACAGCTGAAGTGCAGAAAATGTTTTTTGAGCTATAGCACTTTTGGTGGAGTGATTTAGTGGGTAGGCTGTTTACCATGTTTACCATCTTACACTCTAGCATGTTATCATGCTAGAGTGTAACATTAGTACGAAACACAAGCACAGCTGTGGCTGATGTTATTACTTTTGCAGATAATTAGTCATAAGCCAAATTATTGGACAAATTCAAATTCTGAACTTGATGAAATGAGTGTGAAATATGAAAATTAAATAAAAATAATTGCATAAAATAACTGTTCTTATAGTGCTCTTAACATTAGGGGCTCTATTTTCGACTCTGCCGCCGGCGCGGTGCAAAGTCAGGTCCGCTTTGCCGATGGGGCATGGCGGCGCAGACTTTGGTATTTTCGTGCACTGCGCTAGTCTAACTGTATGTGCTGACTCAGATAGTTGCATTGAATCATGGCTGTTGCTAATTACTGATCGCAGTGAAATGCCAGACACTGTGGAAACCTGCCTGTGAGGCATTGGTGATGTGAGCACACGACTCCGCCGGTTTACGAAAATCCACTTGCCCGGCGGTGCGTCGCTGGTGCACAGAGTTGACCAGGTCTGGGGTGGTGAGCCTTCAGCGCACTTTTGTGCCACCAGCGCAGACTGAAATGGGACGATGCCCACACCTCCCCCTACTGCGCCGCAACGCCCATCCTGGCGCACCTCTGTACGCCTCGGTTTACCAAAATACCAAGTGCGCTGTGTGCCTGCCTGCGCTGCATGAAAATACCACTGCGCAGGGTGCATGGGGTGCGCAGCCTGCGCCGCGCCGGCGGCGTCCAAAATAGAGCCCTATGTGTTTACATATACATATATATAACATAGGGGTCTTAGGAATGTGTTGAACAGAAAATTAGAATAAAAGATATCCCTGCTTCTTATCCATTTTAATTTTTAACCACCTAAACAAAAATTGGTGAACAATTTAAAGACAAAAATGTGCAAATGAGCAGAGCAACAATAAACTACCAAAATCAGTTTAATATAATGTGAAACAAGTTATATAACCAATGCTGGGTAGCATTTGATTTTTTTGTGCAATTATGACACCTGTTGCCTAGTATCAACACTAAAATGCAAGACAGCGTTGTTAGGTGGCCGCCTGTTGCACAATTTTTTTAGTGCCATTCTGTTACTTCTTACACTCTTTGCAACAGAGGCCCGTACAGAGAGGAGTGGGGGCATTGTTTATACATACGAGCAGCTGGAGAAGGAGGAGGGATTGCACTGTTTGTGAATGAGAAGTGATGTAATCCCGAACATGTTACCATTAAGAAACATTTAGAAACATTAAGAAACAAGCCCTGGATCACCAGTGACCAGAAAAGACTGCTTAATAGGAAGAAACAAGCCTTCAGGTAAAAGGACAAAAAGAACTGAGGAGTGTTCAGCACAAGCTATGGGAGAAGCTGAGGCAGAGCAGAGACGTCTACAGGAGGCAGCTGGAAGCCAAACTCAAGCAGAACAGAGTGAAGGATGTGTGGACAGGAATGAAGGTGATCACGTTGTAAGAGACAGACAAGAGACAGACCAGCAGCCAGCAGCCTTGAGAGGGCCAATGAGGAATCAAGAGGAATACTCCCCCACCCCCTCACACCTCACCACTGTCCACGACAGCCTCCATTACCCCCCTCTGCCCAAGCATTCTCTCTCCAATTGGACTCCACTTCCACATCCTCTACCATCCCCCACAGCACCCCCTCCACTAGCACCATCCCCCACCTGACTGCGGGCCAGGTCAGAAGACAGCTGGAGATGCTGCACCTGGGCAAAGCTGTTGGCCCTGATGGCATTAGTTCCAGAGTCCTACGGACTTGTGTCAACCAGCTGTGATCCTAGGACACATCTGCTGGTGCTGTGGAAGATGTGCTGTGTGGTTCCTGTTCCAAAGGAGAAGTCTCAATCTGGCCTTAACAATGACTGGCCCGTTGCCTTTACATCACTCATGATGAAGGTGCTGGAAAGGCTGGTCCTAGCCCACCTCCAACCACAGGTGAAATCATCGCTGGACCCTCTACAGTTTGCCTGTTAACCTCATCTGGATGTGGACAACATCATCATACACCTGCTGCAGCTTGCTCACTGCCACCTGGATTGTAGCGGCAGCGCTTTGAGGATCACTTTCTGTGATTTCTCCGGTGCATTTAATACCATTCAATCTCTGCTCCTGAGTGAGAAGCTGCGAGTGATGGGAGTCAGCATGCCCACAATCTCCTGGATTACTGACTATCTGACAGACAGACAGACAGACAGACAGACAGACAGACAGACAGACAGACAGACAGACAGACAGACCAAGGTTTGTTCAACTTGGCAGTGCTCTGTCTGGGCAGTGTTCTTGTCCCCTTTTCTCTTCACTCTGTACACCTCAGACTTTCAGTACAACTCCTCACTGTGACACCTGCAGAAGTTTTCGGACAACTCAGCAGTGGTGGGGTATATAAGGAAGGATGAGAGGAGGAATACAGAGCAGTGGACGATTGTGTGGAATGGTTTGGTAGGAATCACCTGCTGTTTAACATGGCCAAGATCAGGGAGATGGTGAATGATTTCAGACGAAACAGGATGACCACACAACTACTGTGTATTCTGGGGAAGAATGTCACAATGGTGGAGGATTACAAACACCTCGGAGTGCACAACAAACTGAACTGGAAAACCAACTATGCTGACAATGCTGTCGACAAGAAAGGGATGAACAGACTCTCAATGAAGCTCATATCATTCAATGTGTGCAGCAAGATGTTGGAGATCTTCTACCAGTCTATTGTTGCAAGCGCAATCTTCTTTGCTGTAGTGTGCTGGGGGAGCAGCATCAGAGCCAGAGACACTAACAGACTGAACAAACTGACCAGGAAGGCCAGCTCCATTGTTGGCTCTAAATAAGACAACTTTGGGGAAGGTGGGGGAGAGGAGGACAATAGACATACTGTTATCCATCATGGATAGCCACCCAGTGGGTTTGAACCCAGTACCTTTTTGCTATAATAGTGCTAACCACTGCACCAAAACAGAAGATAATTTACTTAGAGCACACTCAACAGAATCCATCTATGCTGTGTGAAGACTCCACGAAAGAACAGAGACCTGAAAATAAGGGATGTCAACTGAAATGAGAAAGCAGGAATGAGGAATATTTAGTGTCACAGCAATTGAAGACTATGCCTTTTTTTGTTAAGGTAGCTCTCAAGTTGCCTTTTACTCTGTCACTATTAGATGTTAGACAAAAGTTGACTTATCTGAGAAAAACTGCTGATGGTAGTCCAAAGAGATAATAATCAATTAATACAGCCCCAGTGTAACAGTAAATCACACTGGGTATTTAGCAACACACAAAAGAAGCCATCACAGCCATTGTCTGCGCCACTTTTGATGGGTTCTCTCAATGAGGATTCAGTGTCTCTGCTTCCAAAACAGAGGAACACAAAGGTGTTCTGACCAACTGCTGCATGATTCAAACTGTAAAGGTTCCTCTGACAAGGGACAATATATCAGTGAAATAATGTGCTGCATTGTAGTTGCACAAAGTTAAAACAGAAATCAAGATAGCACATATAGTATGTATTTTAAAGAATCATGCACACGCTATCTAGCACATACAGTGGCTTTATAAAGAGGGTGTTATTAAGGCTGAATATGGCTTGCCACCATTGTGAAGACTGGAAATACATATGTGGGCAAAGAAACAGGTGTTATGACCTTGACTCATGGAATGTGATTATATGATATCTTGTTTGTAATTTATTCCTTCAGTGTAAATTCTTGGGAAAGCTCAGACAGTGTGTGCCAACGTCACTGTTGAACAGATTTGAAACAATTATGCTGTTAGTGCTGCTGTATTATGTTGCTATAAATCAGTGCCTGAAGCATACAGGTAGAAATTTAGAAATTATGTAAAAAATGTCAACCAAATTTACATGGAGTTTTTTTGTCTGAGGAAGGGGTGCTTTTTTATGTAAAGTCAGTAAAGCCAAGGATTTTGTGCAGTTGCAGTGCTTTTGTAAGAAGCAGTGTGCTTCTTACAAAAGCATACTGAAACACATTTGCAAAAATAGCACGTTGTAAGCTTGAATGAACTAAAATTTATTGAGTGATGAGTGGTTCTTTGTTTGTTTTTTTGTCTCTAGTGCAGCATGAATCAACAGTATCTGCTGAGACTAAAAAATGGGGTGGCAGTAGGTCAGTCCATAAGTTGGTTCTTCAGGCTCAGCTCTCCTAAAAGAGCCAACTCTTTCAGCTCCCAAGTGGCTCCTCGGATTTCTTGTTGCTCAAATTAATTTATTTTCAAAAATAATGTAAACTTGTGTGTGAAATGAATTACTAATGTATATAAAAATTTACTGCATTTCCTGTGGGCCCCTCCCCCTTATGCTCAGTGTGTACACAAAGACAATGCACAATGTTGCACTGCACACAATGCAAACTTCTGTGTGGAGTTTGCATGTTCTCCCCGTGTTCACCCGGGGTTTCCTCCTTAAATAATCCCCACTAAAAACATGCAAGAAGATCACCGCCTGACCAACGGTGACGAAGAAGGATGGGTACCCGGGCGCGGGCACCGGCATCGGCTGGCAGCTGGCAGCCCACCGCTCCTGGTCTGCCCTGGAGGAATGACGGACAGAGGATGGGTCAAACGCGGAAAAAATAATTTCACAGAAAGCATGACGTGTGTACAGTCTCCTCGTCCCTGTAGCATGTGTGTGCTGTGATTAATAAAGTAAATCTCAATCTTAATCTTAATCTTAAAGAAGCCACCACACATCATGTAGTTCACCAATCACATGCAGTTTGAACAGAAAAAAAGAGAGAAAAAAAAAAGCGGCTCCGATCGTTCACTTCAAAGAACTGTTTAGTTTACAGCATGTTTTCACACCTGCCTAAAACTTCTGTACAGTGCTATGTGTGTGTATAATTTGTACACACTTCCTTGATGAAGAAATTTCTTCACATCATTAAGTTCAAGTAAAGTCATTCCAAGGCCCATATCAGATCTAAGAAAAGATCACAAGAAGATAGTAGAAGAAGGTATTACTGGACAAATTCTATTTCTTTTTCAATTGTTTAAAGGACATGAGAAGTCAGTGAAGTCAACAGTGAGCCCTTTATAATGTAATGCCTCAAGAATATTGTTATTTACAGTATCACAGCATCTTGTTATTCATAGTCAAGTATGAGCTCATTTTGTCTCAGGTGTTTTTGGTGACAGTCTCATTTTCACTCCAAGACTTTTATGAGCCTTGCACCATATTTTAATCAAGTAGTTCTGGATTACCATTAATGAATAAAATCACTGAGTATCTTCTCTTTAAGGGAATGCAGTTCAATCCAAGAGGGGGCACGATCTCACTCAAACAATTCTGTAATAAATCACATTTTAGCTCTCAAATAATACTTCTGAAAAGTGCCAATCTAAGGATACCTCATCTAAAATCCCACATTCATTTTTGCACAGAAACCCTCTGCATTTTACAATGCCATATAAATAACATGTTTGTGAAGGGTTTTAAAAAAGAATGAGGTCGTGGAATGGGAAAACACATCTACCTACGTAAATCACCCTAACCCAATTAATGAGAGGTAATTAAGTTTGTAGAAACTGTTAAGGTCATTATCCACAGTTATTCTAAGATATTTTATCTCATTTGGAAGCCACTTCAATGAGCTTGTTTGCTGACACCTGGTGTAATTCAAACTTAAAATAATCCCACTTTTTTTCAAATTCACCATATGTCCTGAAAGGACACCATAAGTATTCAGTAAAGTTTGTAACTTGGTGAGGGTGTTACTTGGACCATTTGCATCGTCTGCCAGGTGATTGACGAATTACTGACATTAGATTGATCTCTTCTGCACATATTGTAAATAATCTTCAAAAAGAAGAGTCCTGGTAGCTGAAGGTGTGAGACGCTTTTCATATTCATTTCTTTTTTCTCCTGTGTCTTTTAGTGAGGGCAGTGCACAACCTGTATTTTCTTTTTCTCTTATTTTTAGAATCTGAATTGGTTTATTATACATACAAGAAATTTTCTCAGTGTTCAGTGATCTGTAGCACCTACCAGAGGGCAGAATATGGAACAGGTTGTTTCCATGATATGAGTGATGCTTCTTGTGTATTTCATTAGCCTGGATGTGTGTAAGTCCTGAATGGAGGCCAGGTTGCCACCAAAAGTCTTCTCAGCAGTCTTTATAGTCCATTGCAGTCTGTTCTCCAGACTGACTGTTTGTGCAACAGTCAACAACTGTTTAGTGGCAGACTCTAACCGGATGAGGATGGATATGCATAGAACACAGTGACTTATTCCTGTGTAGAACTCAATCAACAGCTATTGTGCCTTCTTGATGATTGAGGTTATGTTTGAAGTCCACCTCTCATCGTAGAAAAATGAATGTTTCCACAGTGGAAACAGTCTTTCTCCTGAAGTCCACCACCATCTCCACAGTTTAACTTTAAGCCATTTAGTAATCAAGTAATTGTTTACTTGCTTATACAGTAACAAAAAAAACTTGAGAAGGGGTACC
Source organism: Chaetodon trifascialis (assembly GCF_039877785.1). Lineage (NCBI taxonomy): Eukaryota > Metazoa > Chordata > Actinopteri > Chaetodontiformes > Chaetodontidae > Chaetodon > Chaetodon trifascialis. The sequence goes on along the minus strand of NC_092061.1, from coordinate 29,794,816 downwards.
CAGATTGTTGCATGCCACTGCAGTCTTTTTGTTTGTTTGTTTGTTTGTTTGTTTGTTTGTTTGTTTGTTTTTGTGTATGAATTGCACTGAAGTATGAACAAAGCCTGAGACTGTATCATCCATAATATGGCCTCTGCACTCTCCCTGTTCACATCCTACCTCAAAGACTTTACAGACTACTTGGAGAGAATCTGTGTCTCAACCTTGTAGCCTCACTACTGGAGTCCCTCAGAACCCTGGGTCTCCTTCTCTTTTTCCATTTACATCAAGACACTCGGTTGTGTTATTCAACTGGCCTTGATGATATCCGGCTCTATTTATCAATGAAGCTAAAAGAAACCAATCAATTAGCTGGACTACAAGCTTGTCTTCAGGACATAAAGACCTGGATGACCTGCAATTTTCTGATGCTAAACTCGGACAAAACTGAAGTTATAGTACCAGGCCCGATACACTTTAGAAACCCACTTTCTGTTGATCTAGCAGTTATGGCATTGTGCTGGACTCAAGCGCCACTGTAAAGAATCTGGGACTTATCCATGTAAAACAAATTTCAAGGACTGCCTTTTTTCACCTACATAACATTGCAAAAATTAGGCACATCCTGTCTCAAAACAATGCAGGAAAAACTAGTCCATGCATTAGTAACATCCAGGTTGGATTATAGCAATTCCTTACCATCAGGCTGCCTAAATTTGTTGCTGAATATTCTCCAGTTGCTCCATAACGCTGCAGCACATGTTCTGACAATGACATATCTCCAATATTAGTCACCCTGCGCTGGCTCCCTGTAAAATTTAGAATAGAATTTAAAATCCTCCTCCTTGCATACAAAGCCATAAATGGTCAGGCACCATCTTATCTTAAAGAGCTCATAGTACCTTATTACCCCACTAGAACACTGTTTTCTAGGATTGCAGGTCTATTTATGGTTCCTAAAGTCTCCAAAAGCAGAATGCGAGCCAGAACATTTAGCTATCAAGCTCCTCTCACTGTTTTAACCACACCCTTGACTTTGTTCTGACATATGGCATCAAAATTGCAACTGCTACTACTATTATTACATCCACTGTCACTGTTACTGTGATTGCATTTCTGCCTGTCTCTTGCGCTCTCTCTCTCTCTCTCTCTCTCTCTCTCTCTCTCTCTCTCACCCAACTGGTCAAGGCAGATCACTGCCCACCCAGAGCCTGGTTCTGCCTGAGGTTTCTGCCTGTTGAATGGAAGTTTTTCCTCACCACTGTTGCCAAGTGCTTGCTCATGAGGGCATTGTTGGGTCTCTGTAGATAAAAGAGCTTGGTCTGCACCAGCTCTATATGGAAAGTGTCCTGAGACAACAAAATTAAATTGAATTGAATTGAATTGAATTGAATTGAATTGAATTGAATTGAATTGAATTGAATTGAATTGAACTTGGGCAAATCCTTAAAAAAGAAGACATCATCCTGAATGTGTGTGACAGATAGAAAGAGAATGAGGGGATCGTCTGTGTCTTTTGCATTACAATAACTGTGAACTTACCACGGAAAAGGGATGCAAGTGAAGCCATCCCCTAGTTGTACTGTGTTATAAATACCTGCGTATACAGGTATTACAAACTATTTATAATACAAACTAATTTGGCCATAGAACATTAGCCAAAAATATGATACTGACATTTTAGGATGATCAGATTTACAAAGGGGTTGGGTTGCTTTACTCATTACTAGTGTTCTGAAAGCAGTCCAACTCACCGCAGTTTTTACTGCGTGTCCCTGTTCAATGTCGCCACCACCACCACTGTCATCGGCCACAGGAGCTGACGAAGGCCCTGCCATGGCAAATATCAGAAATTTTTGGGCTGCAGAGCAGCGTGTGTCGAGGGCCGGTCGGTGGTTATGAACAAACTCTTGCGCTGACCTTTTTTTTTGCTGAATGCATTACGCCGGCAGGACCAAAGCCAAAGAGGTTGGTGTTTAACGATGTGATTGGGCCAGCCCAATGTCTGTCGGGCCACTGATCAACTGTCTGGTATTATGGGCCAATCAGACCAAAATTCAAAAATAAAAAAAAAAAGTGGCTGACTGTCGGCCCACCGGGAAAATGCCCGCTATGCCAGATGGTCAGTCCGTCCCTGTTGGTATCATATGAAAGCAGAGAGTCCGAAGGTCCTGGTTATTTACATAAAGAGGAGGGGGTTTCTAGAGTGGGGGGAGGACTCTTCATGCAATAAACTATCTCTGGGGTTACTTCCTTCAGGATCGTCATTGGTGTTTCCATGGTGAACTTGGGTGCTGCCCCTCGATTCTCTTGACTTTGACTGGTCGATAGAGATGTCGATCATCAAATTTGACCACTGGGTTGCTGAGACATTGACCGGTGTAACTGTGCTGCTAGTTTCAGCGCTCCTTGTCATTTACACATGAATGGGCAGAGCGCACACAGAGGACACTTCTGACCAGCACTACTGGCCATTCACCTCAGGCTGAGAAAAAGTAGCTAGCGAGAACACACACATTCAAAAATATGGGTGCTATTATTGGTTGCAAATACTGGTATGCAAAGTTTCTTATTTCTTTAGCTTTATCCATGCATGAATCATCTTTTTTTTATTATTTGTTTGTATCAGTGCACATGCAACTAAACAATTCTAAGAGCCTGAGAACATATGCTGCCAGGAGGTGCCACAGGTCACATTATGACAGTGTATGATTGCAGATAACATGCCATTGCAGATACTCACCTTATGTTGTGCATAATAGGTTACAACATGGCTGCAGCACCTGGATGAAAGGCCTCCATGCATGATCAACCATGCCAACCAGGTTTAGAACCTGTTTGCCTAAATGCGTTCTTGCTGCGGAACGCATACAATATTTACAGGGCTCAATACAGCTATGGGTGATAGAGCTATGAGTTGTATCTGTAATAACCTTCTTAACTTTGATGTTCACACACACCATAATAGACTAAATATAGTCAGCCAATGCCACAAATTCTGATTGTATTTTTTTCTTGAACATATAGCCAAGTCTTTCCTAAGCAAATACTGCATATTACACATGAAACATTTTACAGATATACAATAAAAGTTTATTGACCGCAGTCATCACTATCTGTACATGGAAATACAGCACAAGTGAAGGGTTCACTGAATCCAAATTAGAAAAATGTGAATACAGGTGCTGACATTATAGAACCTGTTGACTAACATAATGTTCAATTTTCGCAGTCGTTACAGGTATTTAGCCTATAGGAGTTTTGTGAGCTAGTGCTGGGGTTTCCTTGGGTGAAAGATACATGACAAAGACCTTCTCCATAATCATCTCCATCAAATAATCAATATACCCTATGCCCGGGTTATTCAATTGGCATAGTGATTGTAGTAGTGATGGCGGCGCATGTGGACGCAATGGCTCCTCTCTGTCCCAATAATGTGGTGTCTACATGTTTGTCTTCGTCGGTGTGTTCGAGTGATTTTATGTTTTTGTCGCGTTAACAAAAATAATGTAAAGAGAGGTCAACTAAGGGACTGTTAGTGATTTTCTTCTCATGTTAGCAGGGCTAAAATGGGTGAGGTGATTATTGTTGAAAGGATTTTGAAATGTTTTGCCTTACGCTGTGTGTCCTGCTGTGTGTCCTGCACGTTGGCAGGATGTAAACGCCGACCAGAATGAATGAAGCGAACTCACAGGGTGAATAAAAAGGCTTACAGTTTATGATGAAAGATTCCAGCTTAGACCCGGCTGAGGGTCTGAGTATGTATGGCTTGACTGACTGGGTTGCTGGGTTTGCATGAGGAGACTATGCTGAATGCATGAACTAACTAGAAGCTAGCGGTTAGTGTTAGCTTGTGCAATATGGCAAAACACAAACTACAACACTCAAGAGTTCTAATCTAGAAAAGAAAGACACAGCCAATTATTTGTAATATTATTTGTACTTACATGTCTCTCATCTGCAGGTATTCCACGCAAAGCTGGAAGTGACCCCTCCTTTAGAAGAAGTTTCTTGGCTAATCCTGCCTTGTACTGACTGAGGTTGGAGAAGTGGTTAGGACACACCAAAAGATTTTTGCCAACTGTCACGAGCATGTTGCCTTCAAAAATGAATTCAATCAACGCCGCTCTTTTGTCCTCTGCGGCTCGGACCAGAAGGAATGACTTGTGCTTGTCTTGACAGCCAACAACAGAACACTGCGTGTGGTACTGTACCTCCACATTATGATTCCTAACATGACGCTTTCAATAACGAAATGGCAGATCTGAGTTATTATTATTATTATTATCATTATTATTAATACCATGCTCCCAATGCCTCAGGCTGATCCTACATCCAAGACACAGTCAGACTATACACCAAAGTCCATCCACTACTGCCAAAGGGATTGCTACTCCCTCACTACAAATACAGCCCACCTACCGCTCAACAAAATCCATGCTGCTAGCTGTCCTGGCTCCACAATGATGAAAAGAGCTTCCCATTGATAATCATTACAGCAGAAACGCTACACACCTTCCATCGCATTCTGAAAATTCATCTGTTAAGATAGCACTGTGTCCCATGAAAATATAGCATTTCAAAATATAGCAGCTATTGTTAGTTGCCATTACAAGTGTAAATTGCAGGTCTGTGAAGGTACCGTAAATGCTGAATGGTGCATATAGTTTTTGGCACAACATATGCTGCTATCCAGATGATGTCTTTTTCATGGGCATCTGCTAATTTCAGGAAAAAAAAAAAGAAAAAAAAATGCCAAGTCACTTTGGCCTGTGCTACAACAGCATGGTTTTGTTGTGAAAGAGTGCCTGCAGTTTGTTTCCCGTGTGTGGTGTACTATGACAATCATAAACCCCAACTGTGAAACAAACAAGAATCAAGCAAGAATAATCAAGCAAGAATAAGATGGAATTTCACTTTCAAAACTCCGAATGTACACTTCAAAATGAGTGTATATTTACAAGAAACATAAAAAAGTACTTTGAACATTAAATATCTTGTCTTTTTACTGTACCAAATATAGGTCAAAAAAAGATTTACAAATCATTGCATTCTGTTTTTATCTAATTTTCGGAATTGGGATGGTAGGGCAATAAAAATAATGAAGAATCAGAAGCAGGAGATGCACATTCAAGCCAAGTCTGACCCATTACCATGAAACATAGGTTTGTTTCCTGTTTTGGACCAACACACTATGTTGGGCTCTTTCCTAAACTAGTCTAATTTTCAAACTTCAATCATAGCAGTCGACAGATCACATGAATATTCTTTTTGTTATGATCAGAGTTTTAGAAGACATTGAAAAATGTTGAAAAATCAAACAACACAGCCAGCCAATAAATCAACAGCATTAAAGGCGTAGTGTATGTTTGACACTTTTCATTGGGATCTATGATTTACAAGTCAGCCTGGCTGAGATTTCTTTGTCAGTGCAGAATGACAGCGAGGTTTTCAAGAAACATTGATTGGGACATTTGAAGCAGTCCACTCTGATCACTGTTGTCAGAGGTGAGCAGTGGAGATAGGCTGCTGCTAATCTGCCTTGCACTGACAATGTCTCCCAACACTAAGTCCAAAATCAATTTCTAATTGAACACCAACAACGATCTATACCTTCTCTAAACCCAAGTGACCACCAACCTACATCATTACTTCATCAACGTGTACTTTCCTACAGCTGTCAGAGCAAACTGCAGAACACAAAATACATACTGGTTTCAAAATACATACTAGTGAATGAAAAAATACACAATACTACAAAATGCATCTAACAAAAAAATGCAAGTAAAATTAAATGACTGTTAAATGACTGAAACACAACTAAACCATGCATGCATGTTAAAACCATGCAACTGTTAAAACCATGCACAACAGCCTACAGCAAATTAAGAATATTAAGAAGCATATATATATATAAAATATTATATATATTATATTCTTATATTATTAAGAATATTAAGAAGCACACACACACACACACACACACACACACGTATACACACATATGTGTGAGATAAAAAACATAAAAAGAAACACAATGTGATGATTGGCAAAACATTGAAACCCCATGTTTAACTGAAATTAGCTCAAAGACAACATATCAAATCTTGAAATGGAGAAATCAGAATCAGAAATCCTTTATTAGTCCCCCAGAGGAGAAATTTAATTTCAGTTACATCCCGTCCAAGAAACATGAAAAGAACAATGACACATAACATGGGGAGTACAGGAGCAGGAGAACTGTGGGTCTGCACAATCAAGCGAAGGGAAGAGGCAAAAAAAGCAAATCCCAAACTAGACTCCTGTAAGGGGGGGGGCACAGTGTGGGATTAGGAAAAAAACACCTCAGCACACGAGCAACATAATAAGACATTACAACAAAACTCAAAAACTTGCACATGTGGGAGCGGGTGAGGGTGTTGGGGGGGGTTCACGGGAGTAGAGGGTGTTTGGGGGAGGAGATAGGGCCAGAGCGTCCTGTCTGCATAACATCCAGGAGAGTGGAGAGATACCAACCTTGAGAAGGCCAGTTATCTCGGGGAGCCAATGAAGATAACAATTGTTTGGGTTAGGCCAACACTGCAATTTTCGTCTGTCTTGAGTCTTTCTGAGTCTCCCGGTGGCTGTAATTCAAATATATCCAAATTCGGTGGTCAATTTGATCCGAGCCCAGCTGACAACTTCTCCAAGTTGGAATCCACCCTGTGAAGGAGTTCAGAATTCGCATCCAGCCTGCCATTTTGATCAAGAATTGCATCCAGTTTGCGACTGATCTCACTTGTTGCTTGAGTCTGAGTGTTGACAGCCCCTGCACATTCCCTCGACCATGATGGGCAGCCTCTCAGTAACCAAGTGTCCTGCCATCAACTTCCGAACTTTGCAATAAGTTAGGAAGCTGCTAACTCCAGACAGCAGAAAGCCTGTTATCATAAAACCAAATGTGTAGACATCTTCAACATCCTCAATGGAAAGGATCGACAGGCACACGATCCTCCATCTCTCCCAGGAGTCCATCGTGTATCCGGCTGCAAACGTTCCGTCAGGGCAGGAGGGCTCACCTTGACCCAGTTTCTTTGTCGAGAAAATTTGGTCGATTGCATTGCGAGACCAGCTGATCAAATCCATGATTTTAGGTTTTCGGAGAGAATGCAGAGAGAGGTTCCAATAGATCAAACACAGACAGCACAAGACAAAGAGCAGCAGCAGGGCAGATAAGGGCAGGGAGGGAGGGAGAGAAAAAGCGTCCACCTCCGTTGAGAGCCAGAAGAAAAAAAAAAAAATGTCATTGTCTTTGAAAATTATATCCTCCTTCTGAATTTCATGCGGCTGCACGGTGGCGCAGCAGGTAGTGCGCGTGCCTCACAGCAAGAAGGTCGCAGGTTCGATTCCCGGGTCGGGCCTTTCTGTGTGAAGTTTGCATGTTCTTCCCGTGCATGCGTGGGTTCTCTCCGGGTACTCCGGCTTCCTCCCACAGATGAAAAACATGCTCATTAGGTTGATTGGTGACTCTAAATTGCCCCTAGGTGGGAGTGTGAGTGTGAATGGTGTGTGTATGTGCCCTGCGATCGGCTGGCGACCGGTCCAGGGTGTAGCCCGCCTCCCGCCCGTTGACAGCTGAGATAGGCTTCGGCCCCCCCACAGAGTGGAACATCTCACAACTAGACAATTTCCCCTGGGGAAATTTTGAAAGGGCCACGGGGGCTACTGCCGAAGTGTGTACATAATGACTAATGCTAATGCTAAGCTAACATTAGCATGTCAAATAACACATTAAAAAGATCTCAAACACCATTAGAATGCATTTGAGAATCATTTTACTGTAGGTTAGCATGTTAGCATCAGCATGCTAATCATTAGCATATTAGCACAACAACCTGATATCAAAAGTCAAGTCTGTATGCACATCAAGTCCATAGGCCCTCATGTTAGAATTAGCTGCTGTTAGCATTGTGGTTAATGCTAACATTAGCATGTCAAATAACACATTAAAAAGATCTCAAATACCATTTGAATGCATTTAAGAATCATTTGGGAGTGGCGGGAGCAGGTCTTCACAAATGTAATCTTGATTCTTGTTTCAACTGTGTCCTTTTAACAATTGTATCTGTCACCAAGAAATTAATGAAAATTCTTGGTATATTACGGTTTTTTAAAGCAAGGCTACAAGGCTGTTGGTTTAATCTAACACACACCGGTCCTCTGTTATGCCTCTAACGGCATATAATTGAAACCTCATCAGTAGCAATCAGGAGTAGAACAGTCTGACTGCAGATCTGACCATAATATCACGTTTTACAGCTTTTACAGCTGTGCAAACGTCATCAGTAATTGACGTCGCTTCGGACTGACGCTGTGGAGCGAGGATTTATGTAATGAAAAGCACCCCTAAATTGGTCTCCTCGTCTCCTCCACTCGCTTCCTCTCCTCTCGTCTTAGCTCCGCCCAGCGAGGACATGAAAGAGGGATGCGAGGAAGGGACGTGAGGACGGAGGAAACGAAACTCCGAAATGAAAAATCCTCGCTCCACAGCGTCTGTCCGAAGCGACGTCAATTACTGATGACGTTTGCACAGCTGTAAAAGCTGTAAAACGTGATATTATGGTCAGATCTGCAGTCAGACTGTTCTACTCCTGATTGCTATTGATGAGGTTTCAATTATATGCCGTTAGAGGCATAACAGAGGACGGCTGTGTGGTAGATTAAACCAACAGCCTTGTAGCCTTGCTTTAAAAAACCGTAATATACCAAGAATTTTCATTAATTTCTTGGTGACAGATACAATTGTTAAAAGGACACAGTTGAAACAAGAATCAAGATTACATTTGTGAAGACCTGCTCCCGCCATGATTCAAACGTGTGGCACATACGACACGCCCCTTAAATAATAAAAGACTTCCGCGTAGGCTACACCGGTGTATCCTCACTCTGATCTCCTTCAGAAGCCTCCTCTCTCCTCGCTCCTCGTCTCCTTCAGGTGCATTTAAGCAATTGGAAGATCCTTCATCATGGCGGAGGGGAAACGACTTCCGGGTCGACGAAGGAGAGAGGAGACGAGGAGGCACAATTCAACGTAATGAAAAGCACCCAGGGCTTCTGAAGGAGACCAGAGTGAGGATACACCGGTGTAGCCTACGCGGAAGTCTTTTATTATTTAAGGGGCATATCGTATGTGGCACACGTTTGAATCATGGCAGGAGCAGGTAAACGTGATCAGTAATTGAAGTCGCTTCGGACTGACACTGTGGAGCGAGGAGTTTTCATTTTGGAGTTTCGTCTCCTCTGTCCTCACGTCCCTTCCTCGCATCCCTCTTTCATGTCCTCACTGGGTGGAGCTAAGACGCGAGGAGAGGAAGTGAGTGGAGGAGACGAGGAGACCAATTTACCGAACGAAAAGCACCCCAAGAGTGTTCAGTCAGCACTGTCACTAATAATAATAATAAGAAGAAGAAATGTGCAGAAGAACAAGAGTGTTCATTGCTCAGCACTGTATCACTAATAATAAGTTGAAGAAGAAGAAGAAACACGCAGAAGAACAAGAGAGTTCAGTGCTCAGCATTGTATCACTCATAATAATAATAAGAAGAGCATGTTTTGGTGTATCATGTGCCTGGGTGCTCGCTATCGTTTTTGACTAGTAGCGAACCGAAATTTGAGCAGAAGAATAATAATAATAAGTTGAAGAAGAAGAAGAAGAAACATGCAGAATAACAAGAGTGTTCAGTGCTCAGCACTGTATCACTAAGAAGAAGAAGAAGAAGAAACACGCAGAAGAACAAGAGTGTTCATTGCTCAGCACTGTATCACTAATAAGGAAAAACTTGCAGTATAACAATAGGGCTCAGTGCGATTGCCCCATGGCCCTAATTAATTAGGTTAACTGGCAAAAGGTTGTTTACATGATTGGGTATGAAAAGAGCATCCTAGAAAGTCTTTCTGAAGTAAAGATGGGAAGGGCTTCACCACTCTATGACAGACTGCACTGGCAAATAGTGTTTCTCAACATAATATTGCAAAGAATTTTGGAATGCCATTATTTACAGCACATTATGTCATTAAAAGATTCACAGAATCTGATAAAATATCTGTATGCAAGGGACAAGACCAAAACACAATGTGAACACTGTTTGTGCATCCAGAGAGTGGAAAGATGAAACAGTACCAAGTTACAGAAACCCTGCCACCAGATTATTTAAAATGGACTGAGATGAAGTGGAAATCTGTCCTGTGATCAAACAAGTCAAAATTTGAAATTGTTTTTGGAATCTTGACAGGACAGAGGACCCTGAACTGTTGAGCCCCTGAAACCATACATCAAACAAGAATGGGAAAACATTCCATTACATTGTACCTGTACAAAAGCTATCTTTTTTCATGTTTTTCTGTAGCTTAAAATGTCATGTTGTGGTATCTATGATTCATGTCCACACTATTCACTTGAGCTAGATAAAAAAAATGTGAAAGTAGAATAAACAACCCGCTCCCATTCCTATAGGCTTTCAAGAAACTCCAGTGTAAATCCATCTGATTCACAACATTAACCACGTCAGAAAGGCTTTCTGACAGGAAGGCCTGCATTGCTAAGATAACACGTTGGACAGCCGGAGCTTGTACTGTTAATGCAAATGGGTTTACATTGGAGTTAGTTGAAAGCCCAGTGTGTTTAATACAGATGCTAAAGAGTACTTTATGCATCTGTATGAGACATTGAGCGCCGTGAAAAAGAGACACCCTGGGAATGAAATCTAGGGATTTGGGATGGGTGATTTCAATTTAACATTTTTTTTTATTGTATGTTTTCCTGGTCTATTTTTTTTTTTTTTATTGTATGATTTCCTGGTCTATGTATGATTTCCTGGTCTACAACTTAAGTGTAGAAACAGTCTCATTTGGTCCTTTATTCTTCTTTCCATCATTTCCTTTGCAACAAAAGGAAAAAAAAAAAAAAAAAAAACTAAGAAAATTATATAATAAACCAAATAAAAAATAATATACTGTATATTAATAAATTTGTCAGCTATAAAAAAATGTTCATTCTGAAAACTTACAAGCAGTATCATAAATCATACCACCTTATGGATTTTATGTTCAAAAATCCAAACTAAAGCTACAATGTGAAGTTTGAGTGAGAGTGTAAATCTGGCCAATGGCATTACAGGTGGCTTTTCTTTCACTTGAGTTCCATCATTTAATCAATTTCAATCTTTAATACATTCCAAATGACAGCATCAGTGTGTGATAAGTGAATGTTTGTGCAAATGATTTATTCAAATAATGGGGATACAGAAGAGGATTTTAGCTTTAAATGTTGTCTGTGAGCAGAAAAGTAAGAAACATTAATTCGATCCCTCTGTATGTCCTGTATAGATAGATAGATAGATAGATAGATAGATAGATAGATAGATAGATAGATAGATAGATAGATAGATAGATAGATAGATACTTTATTCATCCCCAAGGGATTTTCACAAGTTCCAGCATATTACACAAATTTTAAGTAGAAGGCATGCAATAAATAATCTAAAAACACAGTAGTGTATTGATTACACATAGTGTAACCAACAACAACAAAAAAAATGATGTTGACTTTGACTTTGATCATTTCATTTCCTTTTCAGCTCTCAAATCACTCAAAACAATTTACATTTACCAAATCAGTCAGTATACTACTACTGCACTAGCTACTGCACAACTTTTTCTTACCATATTTTTAGTCCTTAGACACATGAAAAATCATTGGAACACCTATTTACGCTACTGTGTGGCTGTATCTCAAGGAGTTACATCAAATGCTTGATTGCACTGGATTCAACACAACTTCAATTTCAGTAAGTGCTTTGATACAGTGTAAATCTGATATTTATAATGTCAAATGAATTTTAAACATCTTTGTGATTTTGTTCGTGTTCTAAAAACAATAAATTGATCAGCCTTTTGGACAGTTTAAGGGATAGTGGGAAAAAGCTAAGGTAGACATCTGAACAAGAGGTTTAGGAAGGGAGGAAGCATATTCTTGTACTAAAATGGAAATTACTTACCCCGTTTCTGCATGAAACTGAAAAGGTCATCAAGAAACTCTTTGCGCTTTTCATCATTATCCAATTCATACAACTGGAAAACAAAGAAAGAAATTTGTTAATAATATAATAACCTGAATCACCAAAGGAAATTAAGAACAATTTTGATGAATGGTAGGTGGGGAGGCCGTTGAGTCTGTTAAGGATTGTGGTTAACACAGAAAATGAACAGTGAGGATCTAAACAGTGAGGTTTTGATTAGGTTTAGATTATGACACTCTCAGAGTAACCTTGACCACAATGAATGTGCTACACATTATCTACCGATTAGCGGCACTGAGAAATTAGCAGACACCTCTAACACAGAGACACACAGTTCCACACGTGTTGTGTCTCGAACCCAACAACATGGTTACACATTGATATCAATTTGCTCAAAAGATTCAGTACAAACATTAATACAGTGTGTAAAATCAGTCAGAAAAAAACAATAAAATGTAAACAAAGAGAGAGAATAGCATCTGCCGAATTAGAATCAGAATCAGAAAAAGCTTTTATTGCCAAGTACGATTTTACACATACAAGGAATTTGTTTTGGTGATGTTGGTGCATGACAATCTTCCAAAATAAACTATTAAAAAGTAAAGAATATAACAATATAAATATATATACACAGTCTGTTTTTTTCGAATGTTCACAAATATGCAAATCCAAGAAAGGAGGGGAGAAGGCGTGGAGTGGGTTTGACACAGCCGAGTCCAATCTTCAGCAATCACACCAGCTCCTCGCCTCACCTTTAAAAACGCAAAAACTCACTTAATGACAAAGTTGGGCGGCGAGGTGTTCCCTCCTCTCCCGTGCGCTCTGCTGCTAGTTGACACGGTACATGCAGTTCAGCCTCTCTCTGTCTTAAGTCCCTTAATGTGTCCTCTGTGAGTTCATAGTGACATCCACGTCATACAGCCATGTTGTGTAAAACGCAACATGCCACGAAGAATGCACCAACACTCTGAGGGCTGTATGTTAATGAACCACCTCTCCAGTCCAGACATCTAAAACAAATTTTGAGGACCCCAAATGTGTGTTCAATGACTGACCGAGCACTGCTGAAAACACTGCCGTCTTGTTGAAGGTGTGATATATGGCATCATCAACCACGTTTTCAGTGGATAGCCGTTATCATCTAGCAGCCACCCATCCAGAGGGGTGTCCCCCTGAAAGACTGTAGGGATGCTAGAATTCGCCAGGATGAACGAGTCATGTGCCGACCCGGGGAAATTGGCATACGCGTTTGTCACCAGACAATTTGAGTCACAGATCACCTGACATCCCTGTTTCACCTGTGTACATTCGGTCAGGTTGAGTGACCATGATGCATGCCGAACGCGCTTGCGATGTGGTCAGATGAGATACTGATCAAAATATATAAATTTAGGTCTGACTGTATGTGCTGACTCAGATAGTTGCATTGAATCGTGGCTGTTGCTAATTATTGATGGCAGTGAAATGCCTGACACTGTGGAAACCTGCCTGTGAGGTATTGGTGACTCCACCGGTTTACGAAAATCCACTTGCCCCGCGGTGTGCCACTGGGGCACAGAGTTGACCAGGTCTGGGGTGGCGAGCTTTCACCACACTTTTACACTGCCACCGTGGACCGAAATGGACCGAAAATCCAAATCCGCTGGCTGATTATGCCAACACCTCCCCCTACTGCGCCACAACACCCATCCTGGCGTACCTTTGCGCGCCTCGGTTTACCAAAATACCAAGTGTGCTGCGCGCCCGCCTGCCCTGAACAAAAATACCACTGTGTGGGGCACACACCACCAGACCACCAGATGGTCAACCTCTGCAGGTCACCATCAGAGATGAGTCCGATGAGGGTGGTGTTGTCCGCAAAGTTCAGGAGCTTGATGGACTGGTGACTGGAGGTGCAGCTGTTCGTATACAGGGAGAAGAGCAGAGGAGAAAGAACGCAGCCCTGGGGCGATCTGGTGCTGATGGTCTGATGGTGCTAATAACGCTAGTAATTGACAAAAGAATGAGGTTAGGTACAATACTTTGCTGATATGTTCTATTATATGAAGTAAAGAAAACAGTAAAGAAAACAGAATGTGAGTGAATATAACATCTAGATCTCAAATGATTTATGTATGAATAGAATGAAAGAAAGAAATACTTTTGGCCAGTGTCCTGTCGTAATTTGTTGATTTGAAAACAAAAAGGTAAATTTAAAGACACATCAGAATATAAACTTATATCTCAGTAGGACATCTCCTTGCCTGTCCTGTCTATTTGTTGTCTGTGTAATTTAGGGATAATAATTTAGGCATATCCATTTTGTGCCTCATACTCTCCTATTCACTGGGGCAGCAACAGACTCAAAGAGGCTTTTAAATGGGCCTCTCCAGCCAGATACAGCTGGTGAAAATTTGTTTGTGGCAATGTTCACTTTCAGTAAGCCCCATAGCCATGTAAACAGGCCCACTTAATCAATACTGGAAGACAGAGGGATGACCTTTGGAATCAGTGGGGCCCTGTGGACGAGGCCCATTTAGAGATGTATTAGCTGTCACCAGTATTAAAGAACCAATGCAGGTCAGCACTCAGGAAGAAACCATAGGGTGGGTGGGTGGTGGGGAACATTAAGGGGAGGGTTACGGAGGAAGGCGGTGGTTTGTATGTGTGTTTGAGTTGTGTATTGGGTGGGTTCTGAATGCAATGTGAGTGCTGCACTGGAGGTGGTCCATGGTGCAGGGAATATAAAAAGGTAAAGAAAAAGCAAACAATTGCAAAAATGTTAAGTGCACAAATGCATAATGCAGAAGGATCAATTGTGAGGCCCGTAGAGTACAAAGGCATATATGCAAAGATAATGTTGAGTGTGTGCTCAGAGAGGCATTAACACACATTTTAGCATACACAGAAATATGTACCAACGACCACAAAGAAAAACACTGAGTAAAATGAGTCTAAAATTATTATTTTTATAATTGAAACATTTAAAATCGACAGTTGGCTTCAGTACATGTGGCATGGAAGCCAATGCTGATATCTTTGAAGAATTAATAGTTTTAATTATATTTCTAAAATATAATTAACACGTTTATTTTTATAATTGAAACCTGTAATTCTCCAAAGATTTCAACAGTGAATGACAATACATATGTCATGTATTTACTGAAATGCATCCACTAGTAACTGAATTATTACTGTTTTTAACATGCTTTAATTGTTTAAACAATGCACAACTAGCTTTGCAAAGTGGCATCATTTTCACATTGTGATAATGACCTTAAATTAAGTTGTTATTTATAATGTAGTATCCCCACAGAGAAAATCAATTGAATAAAAAACAGCATTTGTTAGAATACAGCACTCGATTTTATAACCTGTTACATACAGTTATATATAGATTACAATCATTTTCAAAAGCATTGTAATATGACAATGTATTTTTCCTGTGAGAGCTGGAAGCTGTCAGGTACTGCTGCTGCTCCCAGCTGCAAGCTGCAGCAAAAACAGCAATTTTTCAAATCTTTTAGCACCATCTACAAGTGAAACTGCATTGAATGCCACAGACTTGTTCAGCATCCCCATCTGTATAACTTTGCAGAATTTGGTTACCATGGAAAATTCCATTAAGGAGATACAGCAGTTGATAGGTAGTATGGTGGTGTTTTACTAATGGCCACAAGATGGGGCTAGTGGAACCATGGCTCAAAATGCATACTAATACCATCCATCCATCCATTGTCTTCCACTTATCCGGGGCCGGGTTGCGGGGGGAGCAGTCTGAGCAGGGACGCCCAGACTTCCCTCTCCCCGGACACTTCCTCCAGCTCTTCCGGGGGGATCCCGAGGCGTTCCCAGGCCAGCTGAATGACATAGTCACCCCAGCGTGTCCTGGGTCTTCCCCGGGAAGGCTGGTGGTTGGCACTTCTGTTGGGATCGGCACAAATTTTCCAAAGTCTTCATGTATAAGTGAAAATTGTGACAATGAGAGCACTGAAGACTGAAGATTTTAAATTCCCAACTGAAATTGTTTAATAATTCAGAAATTGTCAAAAGTCAACAAATAGAAATAATAGTACATATCCTAAATGAGCTGCATTATTAATTGCTTGAACTGTTTCCCAAGACCAACTCACCTTTGAGGAGATTAGGGCCAAAGCTTTGAAAAGGCATCTTTAGTAGTATATCGTTTCTGTACTAGAAAAGGCAATTGCTGAAGAAATTGATATGCTGGATTATGAAAAGCTAACATCAAATTCCATTTCTAGTTGAATAATATCAAGATTTGGAATATAAAAAGCTCTGTTGAAAAACTGATACAAAACTGTATTGCTGGCTTTATATGGAGAAGCAGCTGAAATGGGATGCAGATGAAGGATGTAAAATGAACCTGGAGTGAAAACTGCATAACTGGCTGAAGTAGTAGAAAGGGTCTGTTAAATATAGAATGGGACTCACAAGTTGAACATAAATGGTGGACCCTGTGATGGCTGCAACTGCTGTCACATAGCTGGCATGAATGTCAGTCACGCTCCTATACTCATCTTCATTCTCATTGCATTTAATTATTCATTTATTTGACCTCATAACCTCCTCATTGCACATACAGACAGCAAGCACATAAAGGATGACACATAGCTTTTGTTATCATACATCATATACATATTCATTTTGTATAAGTTGACAGTGCTCTCGTTTCTATTTGTAGTGCGCACATTTAGTTATCTTTAGTGATGGGTCGTACCATGCCAACACTTTGGAGTGTGTGCCACAGCAGATGGGACTCCGTTGGAAAGGGTTTCTTGTTATAAGTACTTGGGTATTTGGATGGATGATGAATTGTCCTTTAATTTTCATGTAGCAGAACTTTTAAAGAAGCTGAAGCCTTTATTGGCATTCTTTTATAGAAATAAATCCTGTCTTCCGCGGCACTGTAGGAGACAGATAGTCCGTGCTACATTTCTATCGGTTTTAGACTATGGTGACATTATTTACATGCATGCTTCTCCCTCTGTTCATTCTGCTATTAGATTTATTACTGGCGATGGGTTCATGACCCATCACTGCCATCTCGATCAGAATGTCGGTTGGACTTCCCTGGCTCAGAGAAGGGAGCAACACTGTATATTGTTTATTTATAAGGCACTACTTAAAAAAAATCCTCTATACCTATCACACCTATTGAGCTTCAGATCTCTTAGCTACCCCACTCGTGCACAAAACCCACTGGCTCCTAATATCCCAGCTGTTAAAACGGAGGTAGGGAAATTTGCTTTTAGTTATTTCGCTCCTTTTAAATGGAATAATCTGCTGTCTCAGCTTCGATTAGATACACTGATTCCTTTTAATCATTTTAAATGCATTCTTGTTGATTTCATGATTTCTGAATGTACATGTGCTTGTTGATCTCATTATGTGCTTCTGTTGAGTGTATGGATATGTATTGTGATGTGTATTGAAATGTATTGTGCTGTAATCAGGGCGTCATTGGAAATGAGAGCTTGCTCTCAATTGGCCTTCCCTGAATAAATAAAGGTGAGAAAGAAAGAAAGAAAGAAAGAAAGAAAGAAAGAAAGAAAGAAAGAAAGAAAGAAAGAAAGAAATCCCCGAAGTGTTCAGTGAACGCGTATCGACACTTATATATATATATATATATATATATATATATATATATATACCGCAATGGATCTGTTTAGACTTCGTGGGTTGGCGACAACAACACCTCATCCATGCTGAGGCATTTTCGTGCTTTGCATGAAAATAATGAGGTGAACGTGGCTGGACCCAGCCCATACTTTGTTTCTGAATAGAAATGAATGAAGTCCTTAAGTTGCACAATCAAATTCACTGCCCTCTTCATATTCACAAGCATGTCCCCCTTACCTTGTTAAAACACTGCAACAGTTTGAAAACATTGTTCCCGTCATTATGAGTTATTCAAATGCTGACAAAATTATTTATTGATAAACACTTGACAAGTAATAATAGATTCCATTGTACTGGCATGTTACATACCCATAATACACTAAACAAAATATCAATTTTATTTATATGAAAGAATACATGAATGATACATAAAAAGCATTTATTAAGATGATTTGATTTCTTTTACTTTGTAGTCATTCCCATGGCTGCACTGTTGCAGGTAAGTCTTGAGTGTATTACAAACTGTTAAAATTTCCTACATTCATGGAATAAATTATTAGAAAACCCTTGTTTTCTTCAATTTCTCGTTCATTTTAATGCCTGGTACAACTAAAGGTACATTTGTTTGTACAAATATAAGGATAACAATGAAAATAGCTCATAAGAGTTTAATGTAAGAGCTGATCTAGCCATTTCCATGGTTTTCTTGATAATAACCAAAATCAATTAAGTTCTTACATCAATAGCTATGGCATTATGCTGCCAAAAACAATGCTTTTAGGCATTCCATGTTTTCTTTTCTGTCTGTTAGTCACATGATACACACAGGAGTTAGTACTTGATTGCATAACCATTCTTTTTGATGACTGCAGCCATGCATCTTGGCAAGCTCTCCGCCAGCTTCAGGCATTGTTCTTCTGTCACAGCGGCCCATTGCTGTTGCAAAAATTCAAACAAATTTGCTTTGTTTTTGGGCTTGTGGTTCTCCATTTTGAGTTTGATGATGTTCCACAAGTTTTCAATTGGATTTAGATCTGGTGATTGTGCAGGCCAAGGCATGGTTCCAATGTTCTGGTTCTCTATCCAGGCTTTAACTGACCTCGCCGTGGGGCAAGGGGCATTGTCTTGTTGGAAAATCCAGTCATTCGAGGCAGGAAAGAGTTTATCAGCTGATGGAAGAAGACTGTCTGCGATCGACTGGAGACCGGTCCAGGGTGTACCCGCCTCTTGCCCGTTGACGGCTGGGATAGGCTCCAGCACCCCTGCAACCCCGAAAGGGATTCGCAGTATAGAAAATGGATGGATGGATGGAAGAAGACTGTTTTCAAGAGTAGCGCTGTACGTGACCTGGTTCATTCGCCCTTCACATAATTGCATTTGCCCTGTTCCACCCATACTGAAACAACCCCAGATCATCACTGATCCACCCCCATGTTTTGCTGTAGGGGCAAGACAGACTGGTTTGTAGGCTTCTCCAGGCTTCTTCCTAACCAGTAAGTTGGCTGGAGTGGGCATCAACTCAAAATTGGATTCATCACTGAAGAGAACCTTAGCCCAATCATCAACAGTCCAATTCTTGTGATCCCTAGCAAAGAGTAACCAGGCCTTCCTCTGCCTTATGTTGATGAGGGGTTCTTCCGTGCCATGTGTGACTTCAGACCAGCTTCAGGAAGTCGGTTTCGAACTGTCCTTACTGGACAAGTAACATTTCTCGACAGTGTCCACTCTTTTCCACTTATTAAGGTCCCTGGAGGTCTGACGCCGATTCCTGACACAGGAACAGATGTGTGCACGGTCCTCTCGTGGGGTAGAAAGATGTTTCCTGCCTCAACCAGCTAGCAATTTGGCAGTACCATATTCGGCTTGCTTTTTCTTGGTGTAATGAATGGCTGTCTTGGAGAACTTCAGTTTTTTGGTTACCTGTCTCTCATGCCAATTTCCACAAAGGCACAAAGGCAGCCAACAATGCAACGATGGCTGCCTTTGTGGCTTCACATAACTCTTTTGTTTTAGGCATTATGTGAGAGCTGACAACTTCTGACTTGTGCTACAGCTTGAATGTAAGCAGGAAACCACTCTAGGCCTTTGCATGTGCAGTGCTGCTGATGACATGAAATGGCCTCTTATATACCCCAGGAATACAATTAAGCTTAAGCATGTCAAATAGGACATAAATTATTACGGAATCAGCTGCATTTTTTTCGCGTTCATTGTATTCTTCAGGTAATATAACTTTAGTGGTATCAGGCATTAAAATGAACAAGAAATTGAAGAAAACAAGGGTGGTCTAATAATTTTTTCCATGACTGTATATCTGGCTGTTTAACAGTCTTTGACCAGCAGGGGGGTTTGTGTGCACATGAAGCCTTGAGAAATGAACCTTTTTGTGAACCACTTGGCTAGTTGACCTGTTTTTTGGGCCCAGAACTTTTATGTATTGACTAATTTTTGTCTAAATAAATCTTTTTGTGAACCTGGACTCCTCATACCTATCTGCTTGGTCCCTCACAGACTGCATTTATATATCACTTTCTGTTCTTACTAACCAATCAAACTGCTTTAGAACACAAGTCAGCATTCACCAAGTCACACACGCATTCACTTTAGGCAGAGACTACCATGCAGGGTACCTGCCTGATCGCCGCATATGTACTAACACACACCAATGGCACAGCATCAGGGGCAATTTGGAGTTCAGTATGTTGCCAACCCTCTGACCTCGGGATTAGTGAATGACCACTCCACCTCCTGAGCTGCAGCCCACATGCAAGCCACCAGGAATAAATGTTATGCTCATGGCTTTCAATAACACTGTCTTGATGAAGGGTATTTAATGCCACACTGAGGTGTTTGTAGGCAGAGCAAGCACTGTTCTATATCAGCATTTATCAGGAAGTAATTTATAATTCCAGTGATCAGATACCCTGCTGGTAAAATATCCTGGCCACTGGAAGAAATGGAAACCACTGATATCAAGACAAGGAAGCTCCTTACGATGCATGGAGGGTTTCACCCTAAGTACAGCGTCCAGAGGCTATACACTAAGCAGAAGACAGGAGGCCGCGGACTAGTGAGGGTCAGAGCCACTATCCAGGAGGAAACAGCAAGCCTCTGGGAGTGCATCAGGAAGATGGCCACCAATGATGACCTGCTGAGTGAATGCCTCGGGCAGCAGGAGCCCAGTAAGGAGGAGCCAGAGGGGTTGGCATGGACAGACAAGCCCCTGCATGGCATGTACCATTGACAGCTTGAGGAAGTGGCTGACTTGTAAATCAAGCCTATCACGGTGGTGTTGTCTGTGAACTTGATGATGGAGTAGGAGCCATGCACAGGCACACCGTCGTGGGTGAAGAGGAAGTAGAGGAGAAGGCTTAGCACATAGCCCTGTGGGACAAAGGTGTTCAGAGTCAGGGTAGGTGAGGTGTGGTTGTCTAACCTAACACACTGGGGTCTGTTGGTCAGGAAGTCCAGGGTCCAGTTGCAGAGGGAGGTGCTGATGCCTAGGTGACTGAGTTTCTTGACCAGCTTGTAAGAGATGCCCATGTTGAATGCTGAGCTGAAGTCGATAAACAGCATCCTCACATAGGTGTTGTTGTTGTCCAGGTGCATTAGGGTGGAGTGCAGAGCTGTGGAGATGGCATCTTCCATTGACCTGTTTGGGCAGCAAGCAAACTGGTGGGGTCTAGTGTGGAGGGAAGACAGCATTAGAGGTGGGCCAAGACCAGCCTCTCGAAGCACTTTGTGATGACAGGAGTGAGTGCGACAATCATTAAAGCCCACTGCAGTAGACTGCTTCAACAAATTCTCTTACTCTCATTAACACTACTGTTTATCGACTGTAAATCGACATCCTTTTAATCTTTAGTGAAGCAACAGTTTTTAAAGCAGATGACATGGTGTTGTTGAAATGTTTAACCATGTCATTCAAAGAGTAGCAGTGTGTGGCTCAAATGATCTCAAAATATTACAGAAATTTGCTTCAGTCTTGCCATCAAGGAATCAACTTTGAATCAAATATTCCCCTTTAGTCTTCATTAAGATTAATTTGCCACTAAAAAGACACAGTGATAGTCAGAAGTAGGTAATTCTAATACTGAAATATAGTCCCTGTTGTTATTACCAAGTCCAGGATGTTACCATGCTGACGAGTGGCTTCATTCAAGTTCATGTAAGTTCAAGTTCAAAGCAATCCAGTAAATTCACATCATTCTTTTTGTTCAAATGGATATTCAAGTTTCCATCCACAATTAATCTGTCATATCTATCAATACCGAGTGCGATTAACTCCGAAAATTTCTGCATCAATATCTTGGTGGTCGATACAGTGTAATGGTGAGCACTGATAATTCTGCTTTGAGCTCAAGTACAAGATATTGAAAATGATGTTAATTCACCCAGGTCAATGCCTCCTCCTTTCTTGCTTTGTCTTTGTCAAATAGAAAGATGTAGCACCTACATCTGTCTGTCTGTCTGACGTACCGAGGTAAGCGTATCATCTCACTTCCTGTTTCTGGTTGCTGCGTTAGTTGTAGCATGCATTTGTCGCTCTTTCTCCTCAGAGTGTAATTTGCTCTGTGTTTTGTTACAGCGGCCTATTATCCACGCTCTAAAGTAACAGTGGTTCTGCTCAAGCACCCATAAGTCTGTTTATTTAGCGGCCGTTAATTTAGACGCGCTTGTCTGCTCTGCTAGCTACACCAGCTTAGCCCAGCAACTAGCGATGGCTTCTCTCTGTCCCTCTCCAGTTCTCTCCTGCTTGGTGTGTCACATGTTTAGCTACTCCTCTGCCTCCTTTAGTGATACTGGTACGTGTAATAAATGTAGTTTATTTGGTGAGTTGGAGGCGAGGTTTAGTGAATTGGAAGCTCAGCTCCGCACCATGGAAACCAAACCATGAACTGTAGTTAGCCAGGCCCCCGTAGGCGGTGCGGACCGACCAAGTGCAGCTCCACCTAGCCGTCCCTCAACAGCTCCCAAGCAGCCGGGAAACCAGGGAGGCTGGGTGACTGTTCGAGGGAAGCATAGTCCCAAGCCGAAGCACACGGGTCACCACCAACCACTTCATGTTTCTAACAGGTTCTCCCCACTCAGCGACACATCCGCTGAGAAACCAACTCTGATTATTGGCAGCTCCATTTTGAGAAATGTGAAGTTAGCGACACCAGCGACCACAGTCAAATGCCTGCCAGGGGCCATAGCGGGCGGCGTCGAATCAAATTTGAAACTACTGGCTAAGGATGAACGTAAATACCATAAGATTGTTATTCACGTCGGCGGTAATGACACCCTGTTACGCCAATTGGAGGTCACTAAAATTAATGTCGAATCGGTGTGTACATATGATAAAACGATGTCGGACTCAGTAGTTTTCTCTGGACCCCTGCCAAATCTGACCAGTGATGACATGTTTGGCCGCCTGTCATCATTCAATCGCTGGCTGTCAAGGTGGTGTCGAGCAAACAGTGTGGGCTTCATTGATAATTGGCAGACTTTCTGGGGAAGACCTGGTCTGATTAGGAGAGATCCATCCCACTTTGGGGGGAGCAGCTCTCATCTCTAGAAATCCGACCAATTTTAATTATGAACCTAACCCCTGACAACTCAGAGTTGAGACCAGGAGGCAGAGCTGCAGTCCTACACGCTTCTCTGCACCTCCATTAGAGCAGTTACCCACCCAACACTCCATAGAGACTGTGTCTGCCCCCCGACCACATAAACTAAGTATGTAAGTGTAACTAAGTGTACCAAAAGTACAGAGAAGAGGTGTTAGACATTAAATTCTAATTAAAATTCAAACAACCTCTGCAATAGTACAACAAGATAGGAGAATTAAATGTGGACTCCTTAACATCAGATCTCTGTCCTCTAAAGCTGTTCTAGTAAATGAGTTAATATCAGACCATAAAATTGATTTATTTTGTCTGACTGAAACCTGGCTGCGTCCTGAAGAGTATGTGAGCCTAAATGAAGCTACTCCTCCGAGCCATATTAGTACTCCATTCCTCGAGGCAGCGGCAGAGGAGGTGGAGTTGCAGCCATTTTTGACTCAAGCCTTTTAATCAACCCTAAACCTAAACTCGACTATAACTCATTTGAAAGCCTTGTTCTCATGAAAAATGGAAAACAGTGCAGCCAGTTTTATTTGTTATAGTATACCGCTCTCCTGGTCAGTATAGTACAAATTTATAGCTGAGTTCTCTGAGTTTCTATCAGGTTTAGTCCTTAAAGCAGATAAAGTAATTATTGTAGGTGACTTTAATGTTCATGTCGATGTTGATAATGACAGCCTTAGCACTGCGTTTATCTCAGTATTAGACTCAGTTGGCTTCCATCAGAATGTAGATGAACCGACTCACTGTTTTAACCACACCCTCGACCTTGTTCTGACATATGGCATTGAAATCGAAGACTTAATAGTATCCTCACAGAATCCTCTTTTGTTGGATCATCATTTAATAACTTTTGAATTATACCAGACCACTATCCAGTAGGCAAAAATTCTTATACCAGACTCCTGTGCTGTAGCTAAATTTAAGGATATGATTCCATCAGCATTTAATTCAATGCCATGTCTCAATACAACGGAGGATTCCTATGCTAACCTTAGTCCCTCCCAGATTGACTACCTGGTTGATAGTGCTACAGGTTTATTGTGTATGACTCTTGACTCTGTTGCTCCCCTAAAAAAGAAGATAATTAAACAGAGGAGGTTAGCTCCATGCTATACCCCTCAAACCCGCAAATTAAAGCAAACTTCACAGAAAAGGAAATGGCGTTCTACCAATTTGGAAGAATCTCGATTCGCCTGGCAAGACAGTCAAAATATACAAGAAAGCCCTCCGCAGTGCCAGAGCAGCCTATTACTCTGCACTAATAGAGGAAAATAAGAATAATCCCAGGTTTCTCTTCAGCACTGTAGCCAGGCTGACAGAGAGCCATAATTCTGTTGAACCATGTATTCCTTTAGCTCTGAACAGTAATGACTTCATGAGCTTCTTTAATGAAAAAATTCTAACTATTAGAGACAGAGTTCATCGGCTCCTGCCGTCAACAGGTACTGTTTTGTCTTCAAACACAGAAACCGTAGAAACTGTATTAAACTGTAGATCCCATCCCGACTAAGTTGTTTAAAGAAGTTTTACCTTTAATTGGCTCTTCAGTATTAGACATGATCAATCTGTCTTTATCAACAGGCTACGTACCACAGTCCTTTAAAGTAGCTGTGATAAAACCGCTACTTAAAAAGCCTACTCTTGTTCCAGGGTTTTTAGCCAACTATAGACCGATATCCAACCTTCCCTTTCTCTCAAAAACTCTTGAGAAAGCAGTTGCCAATCAGCTGTGCGACTTTCTAAACAATAATAGTTTATTTGAGGATTTCCAGTCAGGATTTAGAGTGCATCATAGCACAGAGACAGCACTGGTTAAAGTTACAAATTACTTTCTAATTGCATCTGATAAAGGATTTGTCTCTGTACTAGTCTTATTGGATCTTAGTGCTGCATTTGACACCATTGACCATGGTATCCTATTGCAGAGACTGGAACACTTCATTGGCATTAAGGGAACTGCGCTAAGCTGGTTTAAATCCTACTTGTCAGATCATTCAATCGATCACAACTGGACTCTGTCAGTTTGTCTTGGAAGACGTTTCGCCTCTCATCCGAGCAGGCTTCATCAGTTCATGCGCACCGGACTAGATAGGACAGCTCTAGTCCAATGAAATGGTGTATGGTGTTAGGTTCAAGTATTTATCCTCTGAGTGAGGCCAAACCCCCAAAACCAAGGATGGTATCACTCTATTGTGAGGCAAACGATCCCCCATTAAGGCGGGGTAGGGTGCGACCCTTGGGTGTCAACGACAGTCGTCTGCCTCGTTAGTGTCCCATTCTTGTCATTGGGAGGCTCCTTGAGCCTTGTGTGAATGGCTTTGTTGTTTATTTTCAGAGGCTAAGTTTTTGAATCTCTTTGGAAGAGATGAAAGGACAGCATTGTATGTGGGAGATAGGTGGTGTCTCAGGCCTCCCCCCTCAGAGATGGTTTTTCAACTTTGACATGGATGGCTTCTCTCACTTGAATTGAATTGAATTGAATTGAATTGAATTGAATTGAATTGAATTGAATTGAATTGAATTGAATTGAATTGAATCACCCAGCCGACAGATCAAGGATGTGATGTAGAACATCAAGCTGAAAAAAAAAATGATGCACCCTCAACAGCTCCTTTAAGAGATTTTACTAAACCTGGGACCCACTAATAAACTGAAGAGCCTCCCTGGTTTTGAGCTATGAATTTACACCTCCACAGGTGGTCCATTCCAACATGGCTTAAATATTCTGTAATGCACTTTTTTTTTCATAGTTTTTTTTTTGTTTGTTTGTTTTCTCAGTTGTGTCTGTGTGTGTTTTGTGTTTTCTGTTATATGTCATCTGCCAGTTTTGGATGTTACTGTTCTAATATTCTTGTTGTACATGTTTGCAATTTAAGATGTGTCACATCCATCAACTCCTTACCTGCTGCCACTCTCCCTCATCTGCTCACCTGCTCTGCCACCACTGTTTACTTGTTCGCCTTGCTCATCTGCTCAATCACCTGAAACATACCTGGGACTCATTACTAATCAGCACTATACTTAAGCGGCACTCACTTACTCATCCACTGCCAGATTTTTCTTAGCCCTGACGCAAGACTGTCCAACAATTACTCTTGGACAGATTTCCTGTTATCTGGCTGGCTGCCTTTGATCTCGCCTGCTCTCCTATCACCTGGTTAAGGTTTGCTTTGCGACCCTGACTACGTCTTTTGTCTTGCCCCCAATTGAAAAATCTCTATAAATGAAGTTAAAAAAAAAAAAAAGAAATATTATGGACAACAATTAATTTCTAGTTGATGTTGCAAAGCTGTCCCACTGGTCCTAACCTATCAGCAGTGCTGTTTTCTCTCCTCTGTTTCTGCACATCAAATAACAGGTGTGATACATTTGGTAACTTTTGTTTCCAAGAAAATCCCTCATCACCACCTCTGCCCTTTCTGTTTCATTTTACAGGTCAATGCCCCATAAGTGGACTCATATACACTGACCAAAAACATAAATGGAACACTTGCGTTTTACACAACACTGTTTTTGCTCCCATTTTGCATGAGCTGAACTCAAAGATCTAAAGCATTTTCTATATACACAAAAGATCCATTTCTCTCAAATATTGTTCATAAATCTGTCTAAATCTGTGTTAGTGAGCACTTCTCCTTTGCCGAGATAATCCATCCCACCTCACAGGTGTTGCATATCAAGATGCTGATTAGACAGCATGACTATTGCACAGGTGTGCCTTTTCAAATTTTTTTTTTGTAATTTTCTATCTTGATGCCTGGGGTCAGTGAATTTGTGTGCAAAATTCTGAATGAAAATACCAAAACTTCCAAAAACACCTGAATATAACAAAGAAGGTTTCTACTCTTCATCAAAGTGGAGATTTTTTTGAATTGGAGAAAAGGAGATAAATGCTGATGGAAACAGACTTTTTCCCATGTCCTGCTTACTGGAAAAGCTAAAAAAAAAAGTGTGTGTGTGTGTGTGTGTGTGTGTGTGTGTGTGTGTGTGTGTGTGTGTGTGTGTATATATAACAGCAGCAAACAGGACATTTATTCCAGAGTTCAAGAAATGCTACAGTTCATATGCCATTTAAAAGTATTGAGAACACTGCTAATTTTTTGAATAAAACGTGAGGCTCAAATAATGGCCAGCATGAATAAATGAGTGGCAGTTGTTATTAAAACTGGGTAAGAAAAAAAAAACACCAGTAGACCATGTCATGTCACACTCACTACTCCGCTGCTCTCATTTTCCCTTTTTGAGACAAATACAGTTTCAATTTTTTTCAATTCAATTTTATTTGTATAGCGCCAAATCACAACAAAAGTTGTCTCAGGACACTTTCCATATAGAGCTGGTACAGACCAAGTTCTCACTCACAAATTAGTTTCACTTCTATTAATCACTTGTACTTTGCAGGGGGTTCTTCAGTGTACTCTTAATGAAACTCTCCTGCCCTGCGATCGGCTGGCGACCGGTCCAGGGTGTACCCCGCCTCTCGCCCGTTGACAGCCAAAATAGGCTCCGGCCCCCCCCGTGACCCCGAAAGGGATAACCGGCATAGAAAATGGATGGATGGATGGATGACATGTTAAGAAATTATATCAAGGTTCATGATAACTTGCATTCTTTAACTATGAGTTTGACATCATTTGAAAAGCTGAATTGATGTTGTTTCATCATTTACTATAACCTATTTATTTAGAAACATGGCAATCATCATCGTCTTCATTATGTTAAAGAAAATAAATAGACATTGAATTAATTAAGAACTCCTGTTTCCTGGTGTTTTGTGTGGCTCCGGTTCGAACCCTTATCCAAAATAATTAGTGAAAGAAAGTAAGAGCAGCAGTGGGGAAGAATGTTGTTATACTGATGAATTAGTGATATGGAAATGGACAATAAACTGAAATTATCGACAGTAGGTACAACAGTACAGTAGGAGGAAGTGTTAAGTTTTGTATTAACAGCACACAGCATCAATAGCTTATTAAAATGTGAGCTTCCTACTGAAATATAACAAAACATTATATATAAAATAAGTATCTCTGCAATCTCAATCTTTGCAATCTCTGCAGTTGAAGTAAATAAAGGCCCTGGTACTATTTGAGAATTGATTTTAACAATTGTTGAAGGAAATACTGTCATTTTCTTTTGTTGACTCTTTGGAAATTTGCTTAAGATTTCCACAGCATTTTGATGGAAAAAAACAACAACAACAAAAAAAACAAAACCCTGGAAATCATAACTACAAAAATATAATCCCAGGATCCCGTTTCATTTTATTGTCATTAAAGACAATAAACTATGGGAAACATGAAAATAGCCAATATATTTCAATCCTCCCTCCTCCCTTCAGAAACATTAGTGGTGACATACAGAGCTATAACTGCAGGTTCAGCATGAACAGTCAATGAGCAGCAAGCAGCATGTCCAGCACAATACAACACAGGTCAGCTGGAAGCTGCTCCGTGTTACATGATCTGCTGACGCACCAAGGTCACACTCAATTAACTGGATCTCCAACCTCTAATCAGGGATGAGCCCACTTTCCATCACAGCACCACTCAGCTCTCGGCACAACCCCCAATAAATTTGATCTTAATTGTTAACTTATTTCATTTATCCATTTTGATTTGGGGTATCTGTCCTGGATTATATAAAGTACTTCCTATAGTTGCCATTTTGCATAAAAGGTGCTGCAATAATATAAACTGACTTGAATTTATTCATTATTACATCTTGTTTCATTGTTTGGGGTCTCAGTCCACAGACAACCACTGGAGTCAAGACGGATTTCTTTCTTTGGATTTTCTCTCAATGATGCCTAAGTTACAGTAATTGATAAGATATAATAAAACTTTCTTGATCCCAACCGGGGGGAATTTAGTTATTACAGACAGCAAGAATAAAACTAACTCTCTCTCTCTCTCTCTCTCTCTCTCTCTCTCTCTCTCTCTCTCTATATATATATATATATATATATATATATGTGTGTGTATACACACACACACACACACACACACACACACACACACACACATTAAATACAAAAAGATTCTATAAATAAGAGAATGATGGCTTTTTGTCACACTGGAAAATTTTATGGGTAAGTAAGATATTGGTAATGATATATATTGTTTTTGTACTTTTGCACAGTAGAAAATATATAACACAGTAACAAAGTATATACATATATATAAGCATAGTAAACAATTAATATTGCACAAGACAGCAAGACAGTTGCACAGATGTAATGGATTTTAACAAATGTTAACATAAATAAAGAAGTAGTGTAAAAGAAAGTTTGTGATGTAATGTGAAACAGCAAATTGTTCGTAAACATATAGTTAGTTGCTGAAGGAGCTGCTTAAGGCCCCCACTGTCTCACGCAGGGGCAGGGGCGGACCTATGGGCAGACATGGGCCTATGCCCGCCCTGATTGACAGCTTACCCGCCCAATCAGAAATTTAAAAAAAAAAAAATAAATAAATAATACGATTTTCACAGTTAAATGTCCCATATTATGAAAAACTCACTTTTTTGGGTCTCTGCATACAAAGTGTGAAATAAGACCGTCTGCACTTTTTTGAGTGAGATACAGATCTCTGTAAGCACCCTGCCTACAGCTTCCACACAAGCCCTTTGAATTTGGTGCTCCACCCAGCGCCACCTTCTCACAGATCCGCTGTTACGTTATCGAAAGCACCGTGTTATGACTCATGTCCAGGCGCCACAGGTGTTGTTCAGTTGTTGGTTGTAAAGAGGAGCACAAATCACTCCATCGGCTCCCAGCTGCAGAGGACAGAAGAGCACCATGGATTGAATTCATTTTTGAAGGCAAGGAGGTTCATGCCATGAACTCTTTTTGGAGTTTGAAATATAGATATTCATTAATAGTAAAGGTGCATAAACTGCGTTCACATGTGTTTCCTCCACTCCAGCCATCCACTTCGTTCGTGTCAGACAAGACAATTGCTCTTCCTTCCTTCAAACTCCATTTAAATTGCATGTTTAACAGCCCAGTTTAAAATAAAAATAATAGTAATAATTAGGGATGCACCGATACCAGTATCGGGTATCGAGCTGATACCGGGCATAAGTACTCGTACTCGTACTCATAAAATTGCCACCAATACCACGACACCGATATCACTTTATGGCAGTGCGCAGTTTACAGCAGTTGACTGCAAGGCGGGCAGTGAGGACTCACCATGATGTCAGCAGTGTGGAAGTATTTCCGGGTGAATGAGAGCGACAAAAACAAGGCAGACTGCAACTGATGTACAGCAAAACTTTCGAGAGGAGGGACAAAATCGAAAGGTTACAATAGAAGCAACTTAATCAAACATCTGAAGCCACAGAACGAGGCGGAGTATAAAGAATTCACATGCGACGACAAGAGACAACCAACTTTGCAGCAGGGACAACCCGCGTGCGGTCAAAATCACGGAAGCTCTGGCCGAGTATATTGCCCTGGATGACCAGCCACTGTTCGTGGTAGATAATGTGGGATTCTGGCGTCTTCTGGCTCAAATGTCAAAGAGATACCTGTCAGACCCATGCAGCGCGTGGACAGTGAGCGACTGTTCAGCTTAGTGTCCCACATTGTTGATAAAAAACGCAACAGGCTCACAGCTGAAAATGTAGAGAAGCTCCCCAAACCCGCTGTTAGGTAGGTGCTGATTAACACGTCTGAACATTTTCTACCATAACACAGTGGTGATGTGTCAGTTGCTAACAAAATGGTTCTTAGAGCCACTCTTTGAAGTGAACGATCAGAGCCAGAGGAGCCGCTTTGGGCTTTTTTTTGTTTTTTTTTTCTCAGCTTTTTTCTGTTTAAGATACACATGATTGGTCAACTACTTGATGTGTGCTGGCTTCAGTATGTAGGGGGCACGCAGGGTGAGCGGGGCTGTTCATGATGGATGAATTGTTGGGTCTCCGTAGATAAAGAGTATGGTCTATACCATCTCTATATGGAAAGTGTCCTGAGGCAACTTCAAGTGTTTCCTCTACATTCATTTAGGAGTGGCATATCGGTAGCTTAAGTTAACTGGGCCCGGTGCCAACCCGGTGTTGCTAACGTGAGTAAACTAATTGATAGCATTAAGCTAATATCTACACACCATGATGTAAATGCTGACTGCATTTTCACACACACAGACACATTCAGCCTTTAAAAAAACAATTTTCAACTGGCCATTCAATAAATAGGTTGTAAAAATAAAATCTGCAGTCAAGTGTCATTTGTTTACCTCGCCACGGCTCCCCGGAGAGCCTGCCCCCGCTCCTGAAAAAAATCCTAGAGGAAACACTGAACTTCTGTTGTGATTTGGCACTACATAAATAAAACTGAAATTTCCATACCATTGCCTGATCTTTTTGCAAACTGTTGGGGGCCAAACTCACTTCTCACCAGGTTTTGGAGGTGGTTAAGTATGATCCTGTCCATGGTCTTCATCAGGTGAGAAGTTAAGGCTACTGGCCTGATGTGGTTAGGCTCTCTAGGGTGCACAGTGTTTGGTAGTGGAACCACACAGAAAGGTTTTCCACAGGGCTGGAACTCTGTCCAGACTGAGGTTCATGTTGAAGATGTGCAGTACAAACCCACAGTGCTGATTTGAACAGTCCCTAAGCATTGTGGAGCTGATGCCATCAGGGGCTATTGCCTTCTTTGCCTTCATCTTCTTTGGCTCCTTCCTCACCTGATCTGCTGTTATGGAGAGGCTGAGGGGTATGTGGTTTCTAATGTGTAGTAGAGTGGGGTTAAGTGGTGTGAGGAGGATGCTTCAGAGGAGGACGGCGTGTCGAGTAGTAATGCTTTCAGGTCTGTGCGCTGGTGGGTGGGGGAGGGATCCTTCGGTAGAATGAAATCGGTTGAAAAATTGATTCAGTTCATTTGTGCATTGCCAGTCTCCACATTCTGGGACCCTCCCACTGTCTTTGATGTGGCCAGAGATTGACTGCCTCTGCAGACATCTCCAGTGTTGTTCCCCTGTAAGCACTCCTCCAACTTCCTCCTGTAGCTGTCTTTACCTCGCCTTTACCTCCCTTCTCAGCTCCGGCTGCACCCTCCTCAGCTTTTTTTTCTCCACTGATCTAATAACCTTCTTCTGCTCATTCAGTAGGGCTATTAGTACCTAAGACACCCAGGGTTTGTTATTTGGAAAATACAATACCTTCCCAGTATGCAAAGTGTTGTCCTCCCCATGTGGACTGCAAGCCTGAACAATGAGCCAAGATGTGAGGGTTGATTCTCTATGTTTTTTTTTGTTTGTTTTTTTTTAACATATCCCTGTAGTTATGTCATAAACAAACTAGACATGTAAAATTGATCACTTTGTGACCTTGGATGTTACATTCAGCAAATATATAAGTTCTATTTACCTGGTTGACTAGGTTAAGTAACCATGGAATTCTAAGGCACAGGGTAATGGAAAATAATTCAGACTACTGAGAAGTTGTTGGAGGCTAAATCCTTCTGGAACCAGCTACAAATGTGGCCAAATGCAAGAGCGAGCAAGAGAAGAGTTTAGGTGGATGTAACACAGACCAGTAAAGGTCATGGATGCTTATTTCTGTGGAATATGCACAGAATGCAATGTCACCAGTGAGATGGTGAATTCCTCCATTATTGTAACATCTGTTCTCTTCAGTCAGATTAAAGGGAGTTACAGGCTGGTCTCACAAAAGGGTGGCAAGTGAGAAGATTATTGGATCCTCTTGAAAGCTTCTGTGTGACTGTGGCAACAGCAGTGTACATGCCCATAAGGCTGAAACAAAGCATGGAGATTAGATTGACAGTGCAAATGGTAGTGGTTCCATTCAAAGGAATCTATTCAGTAGGAGTTGACGTCATGCCTGTGGAAGGGGAATTGAGTCCTGCAACAACAACATCAGCATCAAAGAAGCCAAAAACCCATGGAGGGCCTGGATGAGATGCACGTTCCCCAGAGGCCAGACATTAAGAGGTGACTTCAAGCCGAAGCATTAGTCCACAAAAGGTGAAACACTGCCTATCATCTGTGCCACCAGTCGAGATTTAACCCAAATGCTGGAATGGGGTCTGCAACCAAAGTGGAGCTCCATACTTGAGTCTACCAAACGATATACTTGAGTCTACCAAATGATACAGTGTGGATTTTGAGGTTACTGGCACAAATTTTGGCACTACAAACTACTTCTGCAGCAATTGAGAAGCCAAATACCCAAGAGACCCCCACCTTCTGAGCCCAGGACAACAGCTGTATGTACAGTATTTATGCCAGTAGTGGTGGATGGGGATGTGCTACAGAGGTGCCGACCGTATCTTCATATGCACCAAAACCATCCAGTGTTCAGGTGTCCTGAGCCCTCCCCCTGGATACTGAACACTGTCTACCTTCAAGTGAAAAGGAAACAGTTGAAGCTAAGATGAGGCCCAAACTACACTCAACCACTTCATATGTGATGTATGTGGATGTTTGGCTGGGTCCTTTTATGATGTGGAGCAATAGCCTTCACATGTACCACCAGATGATTGAGGGAGAAAAAGACCAGCAGTATTTCATCCTTGAGAACTAGCACCTGCCTTTACAGATTATTGTGGAACCTATCCGACACCCCTTCCATCTATTAGTGATCCTAAAGTCACAGATTATCATTGGGCTGATTGTACTTACATGGTCATTGATAAAAGCCAACTCTTCCAATGGTATTGGAATGCATGCATGGAGAGAGCGAGAGCCAACTTTAACCGTGCCATCAGATGAGCAAAGCATGCCCATGGACAAAAAATCCAGGATTTTTTCCATGACACCACCAACACCAGGAATATGTGGCAAGCCATACAGGCTATCACAAACTACAAGATAGCCCCTCCTGCATGTGATGATGATGCAGACTTTCTTAACAATCTCAGCCTTCTTTGGAAGGTTTGATGCACTAAATAGCACTCCTGCGAAGAAAGCTGTTTACCAGCAGAATGAAGAGACACTCTGCCTCGACACAGCTGATGTGCGGAGGTCTCTGAGGAGAGTTAATTCACAGAAGGCCCCAGGCCCTGACATTATACCTGGGCAGGTGCTCAGGGAATGTGCAGATCAGCTGGCTTACATTCTAATGGACATTTTTAAAACCTCACTGGATCAAGCCAAAGTCCCATCATACTTCAAGTCTGCCACCATCATCCCACAGCATCTGGTAGACAAACTGGGACCCCTGGGCTTTCGCTTGAGCTCAGCATTTGGGGAACGTTGCGATTTGACTGCAGTGGGCTGAAAAAGATGTCAGTGGTGTCTTACAAACATGGAGAGAAGGGCACACAAGAGACAATGAATCCACCTGGTGGGGCTTGCAAGAAGAAGACGTGAAACAATGGGTTATCCTATGCCTGGGGAACACATCCAATTACTGGGTATTGACAAGTATCAAGTATCAATACCCAGCTACAGGATACTCCAAATATTGAGGCATATGCCAGGAGCATGGTCTAATCCAACACCAGACATCGGACCAAAGCCATGGAGTATGCGCTGTGATCAAGCTAACACAATGTGCACAATTAGTCTGGCTAGAAGACATGTCCCTGGTTGGGAGCAACACAGTCCTACTTCAGAGATGAGTATTAAACCTACCACTAAGTTGTTTGGAAGAAGACAGGAGGAATAAAATTAGTTGTGCTGAAGCTATTCTAAGACATGGAATGTCTGAAAGGAAAAACATCAACAGAAAACGTACAGACTCCATAATGATTATAACTGAAGGACATGCCTTCAGAAAGAGCCTGTGTGAAGGAAAAGAAATCACAGGGTAATAGTTGGGGCCTAATCGCATTTACAGCAATTGAACTCGCCACTCCCCAGACAAAAGACCAGGTGCTAGAGTACTGGATTTATGTAAAATAAAAAAATAAAATCTTTTTTGTAAAATAAATAAAGAAAAAGCTGAAGTACATTGTAGCTTAAGTACTGCACCTCACTACATTTCAAATCACTGCACAATGTGTAGACATTCACAGTGAATAGTCATTCTGCAATGAGAAGAGTAATTATTCTGTTTTGCACAAAGTTACTTTTAATCCCTGTGCATTTGGAATAAGTTGCTTTGTACTTTGTACTTGTGTTACTACTTGTACTTTTACTTGAGTATGACATTCTACTAATCTCACCATTGTTACAAAGTTAGGTCTTGTCTGAGATGCCCCAGCAGCTGTGCTGACTGTTGATGATAGATAGACTTGCTGTGTTTATGATGACATCCAATAGTCATTAGCATCTTACATGTAGTCCATTGCAGATCTAATCACCTGTGTGGATGAATCAATTACACTATCCATGCCGGCGAACCCTGCTGTACCAGATCTTTCTCAGACATAATCACTTGGACAACACATTCATATTCATAACTAACTAGGAAAAGAAAAGGCAACTTGACAGCTGAACTCGACTTGGTAAACTAGCTGGTGTTGGCTTAAATATAATGGGTGATTAAAGTAATGGTAAGTTTAAAGGTCAAAATAGTCAGAGTCAGAAATACATTAATCCCTAAAGGGTGCTAGAGCTAGAACAGCACCCATTACTCTCTTTAAAGTGGAGTCCAGAGCTAAGGTCATCTGGAACTCAGCTGTGGCTGGAATGGAGTTGAACCCAACATGCACATCCTACACTGATGGCATCTACTACCTGATGTTTGCAAAGGTCTGGCAATTTCAAGAATAGGAATATGGATCTTGGCAGCTCATCTAAACTGACCTAAGTTAATTCAAAACAATTTAAGATCTCGGGTGTGGACTCAAGTGAGTAATTTTCCACAAAACAAAACCTAAAAAAGAGGAAGTCACATGCGCAAGTAAATGAAGAAGTCACGCAGGCTGTGACTAGTGGGCTGCACCAAACCATGACAGGGGCCAAAAGCTTAGTGGAAAATTACCAAAAGAAGGACATGAAGTAGAGAGGAAGGATTGAGAGAGAAGGGTTTAAAATTGCCAAATAAGGACAGGTGCAGGGAGTAAGAGAAGGGTATAAAATGCTCCAAAAAATTAAGGGGACACTTAAATCACACATCAGAACATGATGAACAAATTATTCATGTTTAAAATCTTAACTGATGTACATTGTAGAATTTGTTGAGAATTATGTAACAACGATCACTGAAAACCAAATTCATCAACCCATGGTGGGCAGGATTCAAAATCATACCAAAAATCAAAGTAAAAAATTTAAACCACAGGCTGATTCAACTTGCATGAATTTCATCATGGCAACTCAAATTATGACATGCTCCATTAGATTGAGGTCACGGGAACATGAAGGTCAGTCAATGGCATCAATTCCTTCATCATCCAGGAACTGCCTACACACTCTGGCCACACTCTGGCCAGGCATTGACTTGCATCAAGAGGAGCCCAGGGCCCACTGCACCAGCTAGGGCTGGGCGTTATGGCTGAAAACTCTATTGCGATATAAGTGTTTTATATTGGTCGATATCGATAATCATTGATATTTTTTATGACCTATTTAAAATAAGGACCGGGAGAAAAATACATTCAATTAAAACATTTTTATTTTAAATTTAACCTTCCTCTGATCATAATCCCCTCAGCTATCAAGGCAGAAAGGAAAGGAAATGTCAACACAACCATGGAAAACACTCAAATAATAAATGTAAAAAAAGTGTAAAAATGTAAATAGAGAGAAACCTGCGAACTTTTTTCCTGCAGGTTTAGTGCAGGAAGTTCACAAGCTGATTCACCTTCTGCTGAATAAAATGTTTTCAGATATGTGCAGTGTTTTGGAAACATAGCAGAAACTGAGGTAGACTTGACTGAATTATAAAACCAGCCTAGACATATGAACAACTTTAGTCACTCTTCTTACTCTAAACATACATGAACTATTCAATTATTTTTTTATTGCAAGTGTGTTTAAGAAAAAAAAAAAGCACGTGTAAGAGATGTTTGTAACCTGGCTTCTCCACAGTGCTCAGCGGAAGCATGTCTTTAGCTATATGATATGCCGCTGCCTCCGTTACGTCTTCGTGCCTTTTAGATGATTTGTCATCAGGCAATGAAGCAGATACCTCTGCACGGTGGTCAGCTGCCTGTTCGTTGGCTAATAAGGCTGCAGCCCAAAGGGTGAGCGCGGCTAAGGTGGTTAAATAAGTTTGTGGTGTTACCGGTCTTGGTGGGGACGACAGTCTTGCATAAGTTACAGACCACATTGGTCTGACTACGGTCCGACTTATAAAATCCAAAAAAATGCCATACTGGTGAGCTGACTTTACCTGTTTTATCGACAATTTATTCGCTCGCTGCAGCGCTCACTTTCTATTTCTCATCTCACTCCTCGCGAAGCATCAAACACAAGACAACGAGATGGCGCAACCGAACTTGATAATGTTACATGATTGGCGTGTTAGCGTGTCTCTCTTACTGATTAGCGATTACTTCCTACGTTGCTCGGTTACCTGAGAGCGAGTGCCTTTGTTCATGCAACCAACCTCGCTTCGCAACTTCAGGTTTCTTCCGACAAAGAAAAAAAAAAAATCGAACGTTTTATCGAACGCATTTTTTATTGATATTGATGACGTGTCTATTGCGAGACATATCGCTATCGTTTTTATCACCCAGCCCTAGCACCAGCATAAGGTCTGAAAATTACTCTGAGGATTTCATCCCAGTACCTAACAGCAGTCAGGGTATCATTGGCTATCACATGGAGGTCTGTGTGACCCTCCAAGGATATGCCTTCCCAGACCATAACATAACATTCACCACAGCATCTCCAGACTCTTTGATGCCTGTCACATGTGCTCAGTGTGAACCTTCTCTCATCTGTGAAGAGAACAGGGTGCCAGTGGTGGACATGCCATATCTGGTGTTCTCTGTCAAATGCCAATCAAGCTGCATGGTGCTGGGCTGTGAGCACAGGTTCCACTAGAAGACATCAGGCCTCATGCCACTTACATGGAGTCTGTTTCTGACAGTTTGGTCAGAAACATGCACACCAGTAGCTTGCTGGAGGTCATTTTGTAGAGTTCCTCCTTGCACAAAGGAGTAGATAACTCCCATCCTGTCCATTGTTGGGCACTGCACCAGTGGTGCGGGCATTGGGATAGCTGGGCCACGCGCACCTTTATATCCAGGTGTGTGGCGGTGGCTCTCCCTCTCTTCCGCTTCTTACTTCACACATGGTGGCAGCGTTGTTTGGACAGCCTGGTATTGTGATTGCCATCAGGGCGCACTATTATCTCCACTCATGTAAGTGCCCAGCCGTCTTCTCCTTGTTGTCTGTGCGTTAACATGCTTGCTGGTCACACGATCTCCACTCCTTTCAGCGCAACCAATTGTCGGGGCCGGGGAAAGAGGAGTGATCCGCTGGCACCCCGCTGTGCTGTACACGGTTATCTGCCGCTCTGGTACATCAGTCTGCACGTTGTCTGCCTGTTTGTTTTATTTGTCACTCGCCTCCAGCTGAATAATGCAATAATTTTTAGGCTTTTGAGTGAGATATCTCTGCAAGCACCCTGCCTACAGCTTCCACACAAGCTTCCACACAAGCCGTTTGAATTCGGCGCTCCTGGTATCTCTCCACCCAGCGGCAACACACACACACACCTTATCAATTTTGGCGAAGTGGTGATCAGGCTTAGATCAGGTGATCAGGCCCAAACTTAATCTACACCCGCCTATCTGTTCTGCATCCGCCACTGACTACCACCACTCTCTGAGCTGTGCTGCTGTTTTTTTTTTGTTTTGGTTTGTCTTTTTCTTTCTTTCTTCTTTTGTCTTCCCTGGTTAGTTTCGTTCCTTTTTGGCTGTGTCTCTGGGGGTTGGTCAAGTTGGAGCGGGCTCCGTCTTGGTCCAGTGCAGCTTATTGCTGGCGTCCGCTCTATTTCAGAAGTTGAGGTGGCACAGGCCACCCTGGGGTCTGCAGGATTGCTCACTCCTAGTGACCCAGGCCCATGGTTTCAAGCCCTTATTTATTAATTTCTTTTGGGGGGTTTCTTTAATTATGTAAATATTTGTTTAATTGATTGAGTTGATTAGTTCATTAAATTGTTTCTTTTTTGGTTTCTTTAATTATCTAAACATTGTTTAGTCCACACCAGCTTCATCTAGCTTTTGGGCATGTTTTATTAACTTGTGTTTCTCTGTTACCAGGTGCTTTGGGCTGACTGCGGCAGTTTAATCCCTGGTGGTGGTGCATTCTTCAGCCCCCCCCCCCCCTTTTGGTTTTTGTGTGTGTGTGTGTGTGTGTGTGTGTGTGTGTGTGTGTGTGTGTGTGTGTGTGTGTGTGTGTGTGTGTGTGTGTGTGTGTGTGTGTGTGTTTGCAGCGTCACAGGTGATACATTTGAGGGCCCCCTTCTCCCTTTTGGTTGCCCTGCCGCATGGTAAGCCCCAGCCCGGTCCTTACTCGCCTTGCCCAATTGCCTATTTTAGTGTGTTTAACTGGTGTGTGTGACCCTTACATATTTACATTTTCTTTGAATAATTTTTGTTAATAAAATTTGTTTTAAGTGGGAACTGTCTCGCCCTGTGGTAACTGAACCTGTGTGACCTTGTTTACTAGACCGAACCTTAGTTAGGATTTCCTGGGGTGTAATTCTTCAGGTGGCATTGTTATGTAGCGCTATTTATTATATGTAGCACTTATTCTGCACTCTCTCACCACATTCGCCAAGGGACTGAACTTTGTAGTAGTACCAGAATAGATACCAGTGGCAGACCTTTGCCACAGAATCAGTGATCAAAAAACCACAATAAAGGAAGATGCACAGTGCTGCTAAACAAAGCCGACTGCCATACAATGGTGACCTGTCCACTCAGCGAAACAGCCACCTACGAGACACTGAGGCGAAGAGGAGGTTGATCAACTGCTTACAACAACTGGAAGAAGACAAAGTCTAAGAGACGGACACACAAATTTCATTCACAAAAACTGTGAATGTGACATGGAAGTATACAAGCTATAAGCTGCGATTTACAAGCACAAATTTTGACCCTGTTTTTATGGCTGAGCTGACAAGCCAATGAATATTTTGCCCACTGACTAGCCAATCAGCATAGCCCACTGACCATCCAAGCAGAACAAGCTAGGTTGTGGATGATAGAAGTTGGCAATTGATCAGTAAGTGTTTTCTGTTGTTATTTCTGGCTTACATTAAGGTAAGGGTTAGGGTTAGGGTTTAACCTGAAAACAATGTAGACTCCTGATTGAGCTAATGTTTACCATTTGTCCTCATATAGGTTGATAATGAGTCACTATCATTCCTGTTTCACCACCCAAAAGCAAAGTGAAATGTTGTTCAACAGAATAGTTTTGTAATGGGCAACAAATAAAATTGAATTGAATTGAATTGAATTGAATTGAATTGAATTGAATTGAATTGAATTGAATTGAATTGAATTGAATCCACCGTTCCCAGCCTCAGACTCAGGTTGAACAAATGTCCAATGATCCCGCTCAGCTGATCAGAGCAGGATCTGAGGAGTCTGGGACTGAGGCCATCTGGTCCTGCAGCCTTCCTGGTCTTTAACCTCCTCAGCTGATTTCTCACCTGGAGAGGTGTGAGAGACAAGTTGGGGCAGGGGGGCTGAGTGTCTTGTGAAGTGGCTGGGGGGCTGGGAGGAACAGTGGGGGGTGGCGTTGGAGGTGGTGAGCTGAATGCTGCGGGGGGGGGGTACTTGGGCAGAGTGCTGGCAGAACAAAGGAGGGCTGCTGCAGGGCTGGTACAGCTGGGGTAGGGGCAGATGCTTCCTCAAACCTGCAGAAGTAGGTGTTCAGCTCATCTGCCCACTTTGAATCCCCGGCTGCCTGAGAGTTTGACTTCTGGTGGCCTGAAATGGTTTTCAGGCCTCTCCAGACTCCCCTGGTGTTGTTCACCTGCAGCTGTTCCTCCATTCTCCTCCTGTATTTGTCCTTCCCCTCCCTGATTTTTCTTCTGAGCTCAATCTGAACAGTTTTCAGCTCCTCTTTGCTTCCTGACTTGAAGGCCCTCTTCTTCTCCTTTAAAAGAGCCTTAATGTCAGGATTAATCCAGGGTTTGTTGTTGGAGTGACACCGTACAGTCCTGGTGGGTACAGTGTTCGCCACACAAAAGTTTATGTAGTCCGTGATGCTGTCTGTCACGCTGTCGATGTCCTCCTCATGAGAGTCACTGAATATATCCCACACGGTTGTCTCGAAGCAGTCCTTCAGAGCCTCTTCAGCCTCGTCAGACCACCTCTTCACTGTGCGGGACACAGCTGGTTGCCTGTTGACAAGGGGCTTGTAGACAGGCAGGAGATGAACCAGGTTGTGATCAGCTCTTCCCAGAGGAGGGAGGGGTGATGATTCGTATGCCTCCTTGGTGTTGGCATAGAAAAAGTCCAGTGTTTTATTGTCTCTGGTGGCACATGTGACATACTAGATGAATTTGGGCAGAGTGGAGGCCAGAGAGGCATGATTAAAATCCCCAGAGATCAGTAAGAGGGCCTGTGGTTTCTGAGTCTGCAGCCTGCTGATCACAGTGTTGATGACGTCACAGGCTGCGTCAGCGTTAGCAGAGGGAATATACACAGCCACCACTGTGGCGTGCGAGAACTCCCGTGGCAGATAATATGGCCTCAGACTAACAGCCAACAGTTCAATGTCTGGGCAGCAGTGCTGCTCCTTGATAGTGATGTGCCTGGAGTTACACCATCTATCGTTCACAAACACTGCCAGCCCTCCTCCTTTCCTCTTACCGCTCTTCTCTGTCCGGTCCGCTCGAACGAGTGAAAATCCATCCAGCGCCACAGTCGCGTCCATGTGCTGCATTCCCAGCCAAGTCTCCGTGAGAAGTAGCAAACTGCACCGCCGGTAGTCCTGCTCATGTCGCGTCAGCGCTGCCAGCTCAACCATCTTGTTGGGGAGAGATCTTACGTTACTCATGATGACAGACGGGAGAGTCGGTCTGTAAGCTCTCCTCCTGTCGCGACGTTTAATCCCTGCAACCCCGCATCCTTCTCCTTAACTGGCGGGGGACATCAGGTCGTTCCTCCGGCCGCACAGCTGTGTTACGCAGGGCCAGCAGCTGATCCCTACTGTAAACAATGGGAGCCATTGTCTCTCTCGGACCCACAGACGCAGAGAAAATGTACGGGTTGTAAAAAGTGATTACAAAGTAGCGCCAGAGTCACTGTGTTTAATGTCTCTGATGCGCCAGATTTTAACAAACATGTAGATTAAAAAGAATAAAAGAAGACGTACAAGAAAAGCAGAAAAAGATAAGAAAAACTCTTAAAGTCTAGCGAGCTGCTGTAAAAGGCTGCCGCTCATACGGCGCCGGAAGTTGTCTACTCTGATGTAACTCTAATGGTTCCACATGCTGTCTCCATGATTTTACTTGAACAAAAAAAACTTCTCACCTCTCCACAACATGATGGCTAAGATACAACACTGTGCTTTTAGAAATGCCAAATATCACTTTCAAAAGGTGCAATGTTTTAAACCCTGTCTCTCTCTTTCCCACACCAGACGATTGACAAGAACACAACTGTGTTGCTGTCCTCCAACAAGTTTGCTTCTCAAGACCGGATCTACAAGAAACATCATTAACTAACCCTGATTTGGTTGTTTTTGTAGATGGATCTTCTTCATGTGACGCGCAAACTGGTCACAACAGAGTTGGATTTGCTCTTGTCACTAATCATGAAACTCTTGTCTCAGGTTCACTCCCCTATCACTCTTCTGCACAAGTGGCAGAACTGACAGCATTGACAGAGGCATGCAAACTGGCAAGCAACAAGACTGTAACTATCTACACTGACTCTAAATATGCATTTGGTGTTGTGCTGTTGTGTGATTTTGGCACTCTATGGAAACACAGACAATTCTTAAAATCTGATGGAAAACCTATTATCCACCATGACAAGGTGGTAGCTCTTTTTCTTTTTTTTCCCTTCAATTTTCATTTTCTTTTTTTTTTATTTTCAGAGGTTTTGCATACAATCAAGGCATTGCCAATGTTTACAAGTTATCTAAGAAGATAAAAACAGTGCAGTCTGGCAGTACAGATACAATTTTAAATCATTTTAAACTCTTTTCTGTCTTTTCCCCTCTTCTTTTTAACATTCTCATATATAAAGAAAAATATGTAGCATGCAGTATAAACCTATTTTTGAAATATACACGTGTATAAACACTTTATATGAAAATAATCCCAGAGTATATGTAAATAAATAAATAAACTGCAAAAAACAACAAAGTGCAGATGAAATTAGGCTATTATGTGTAACTTTACATACCCATACTATGCACTTGCTTATGTTTGTACACACTTGCTTACATACATACATACAGACATACATACATACATGCATCCATACATACATACATACATACATACATACATACATACATGCCTCCATTATTGTATTGATAATTAAGGACGGGGGTAGGGGATAGAAAAATATATGTAAAGTAGAAAATATCAGCACTTTCGTGGAAGTTTAAACTAGCAGTCATATGCTATTTTAGTGTGGTCAGGGACCCTAAAAAAAATTATCTAAACCTAACCCTAAAGGGATACCATAAGTATTTTCTCATTCATTATTATGGGTATCAACCCATGGTTTTTGTAATGTAACACTGGTTCAGTGTTTTTTTCATTCTGTTGTGTCCCTTCAATTTGGCTGTCTCTTATCCCCAAAGGAGATCTACTTTGACCATATCTTAGCAAATCTGTCCATTTGCGACTTCCGGTATGGCGGCACACTAGGGTCCTCCACAAAACCTCCCAAAAACCACAATTTTTGTCATTGAAAAGTGAGCGACAACATTGTTAAGAGCACCCCAATGTCGTCTACATTAGGTAAACAGGGCAAAGGCCGTGGCAAATCCTCCCAGCCTAAAATTGACTTCAGCCTGGCTAAACAAACAGGGGAAGCTAAAGCTAATGCTAGCGCAATGGCGGAGGCGAATGCTCAAAACACTGAGGATGAGGACAAACAAAATATGGTGATTCTTGAAGCAATTAGAGACTTAAAAACTGACTTCTCAGACAGATTTGATGGAATTCTGGGTGCAATTGAAGGAATGAGGGAGGAGGTTGGCAAATCTCTAGTACTGAGGACATTATTGCTAACCTGCAGGCTAAAATCAAGCACCTCAAAAACATAAATGTGAGATGGAGGACAAAGTCATGGACCTGGAGGCTAGATCTAGGAGATCTAACTTAAGGTTGCTTAATCTGCCAGAGAAAACGGAGGGTGAGGACACCAGCGCTTTCCTTGAAACCTGGATCCCGGAGACCCTGGGAATTGCTTCACCGAGTTCGAAGCTAATCTTGGAGAGAGCCCATCGCATTGGTCCGAGAAACGACCCAAATGCTCCCCCCAGAAGACTGATTATAAAGTATCTGAATGACAGGAACAAGACAACAGTGTTGAAAGCTATCCAAGCCAAAAAGTGAAAATCCTACAAGGACATTCCCAGGTTGGACCGGCCTTTCTATGTGAAATTTGCATGTTCTTCCTGTGGGTTCTCTCCGGGCACTCTGGCTTCCTCCCACAGACCAAAAATATGGTCATTA
This sequence comes from Chaetodon trifascialis, assembly GCF_039877785.1. Classification (NCBI taxonomy): domain Eukaryota; kingdom Metazoa; phylum Chordata; class Actinopteri; order Chaetodontiformes; family Chaetodontidae; genus Chaetodon; species Chaetodon trifascialis. The sequence continues at coordinate 29,750,028 of NC_092061.1, read as the reverse complement.
GGTTAAATGTATAGAGACTGTATGGGGGGGGGGGGGGGGGGGGGGGGGTTAAGGACAATTAACAGACACCTTTTGATTATTATTTCTTGTTTATTTGAAAGAGACATTCCTGGATCAGAGGAATATTTTTTCATGGACCAAGAGAGAAAGGACTCAAATTACAAGGGACAAATTTCCATTTTCGGTTCATTTCAGAGGCTCTGCTGTGGCGCAGCAGTTGATTTTTTTTTTTTTCCTTTGGAATTCTTTTTTTTTTGTTTGGAAGATCTTGGGATTTGAATGATAAATGTGTAAGTTTCCTTTTAGTTACAATATTAATTTAAAGTGTGATGAGCTTTGATGTACTTCAGTTCAACAAATTGTAAATAAAATTAAACATAGTAAACTTCTATCAAACCCTGAATATATTCTGCTTATTGATTACAGCAGCAATATTCCAAGATATTTTATTGCCACTTGGTCCCATCTGACATGGAATATGTTTTGGAGCTCTATTGGTGGGCTGTAATTTAGTTTTAGTATTTGTGCTTTTTGGATATTTAGTTTATGTCCCGCATATTTACCAAATTGTTCTAATAATGAAAATAATTCAGGGAGAGATTTAGAACCAAATGTTTGCGTACAGCGCCACCTTGGGCTCTATTTTCGATTCCGCCGCCAGCGCAGCACAGCGCGAAGTCAGGTCCACTTTACTGATGGGGCGTGGTGGCTCAGATTTTGGTATTTTCCCCTTGTGCTTGGAATTTCCCCTCGTGGTTGGAATTTCCCCTCATGGGACTAATAAAGGAATATTGAATTGAATTTTCGTGCACTGCGCCGCCGGCTCGTCCTTCTCATCTGAGTCCCACCCAGCGGCGCAACTCGCATGGCAAGTTTCGAGGATGACTGAGCCTGCGCAGGAAAGTGTCCGACGCCCAAACTTCTCCCAGGAGGAGACTGACTTCACTCATGTCTAAATATGAGGTCCCTAGGTGGTAAATCCTCGGCCTCCTCCTCCTCATCCTCCTCAAACAATGATGTCCATCTTTGTAGATAAGGTTAAGCATTACAATGATAACTTTTGTATTTGGAATGAAATGACATGGGTAATAGCGGACAACAATCATCACTTTTTTCCATACGTTTTTTCCATGTGTCTGTCTCTCGAGTGCTCTGAGATAGATGCAGTATATATGTTCTGTAGGATGCCACGACTGTTTCTGGTTGGCACTGCGACGTTAATTGATTAATTCGCATCCCTGTTTCACCTCATTTGGTCAGGGTGAGTGACCATTATGCGTGCTGAACACACTTGCGATGTGGTCAGATGAGATACTGATCAAAATATATAAATTTAGGTCTGACTGTATGTGCTGACTCAGATAGTCGCATTGAATCGTGGCTGTTGCTAATTATCGATCGCAGTGTGCGTTCAATGACTGACCAAGCACTGCTGAAAACACCCTTAAAATCATGTTGCCATCTTGTTGAAGGTGTGATATATGGCGTCATCAACCACGTTTTCAGTGGATAGCCGTTATCACCTAGCAGCCACCCATCCAGAGGGGTGTCCCCCTGAAAGACTGTAGGGATGCTAGAATTCGCCGGGATGAATGAGCCATGTGCTGACCTGAGGAAAGTGGCATACACGTTTGTCACCAGGCAATTTTAGTCACAGATCACCAGACATCCCCGTTTCACCTGTGTATATTCGGTCAGTTTGAGTGACCATTACCCATGCTGAATGCGCTTGCAGTGTGGTCAGATGAGATACTGATCAAAATATATAAATTTAGGTCTGACTGTATGTGCTGACTCAGATAGTTGCATTGAATCGTGGCTGTTGCTAATTATTGATCGCAGTGAAATGCCAGACACTGTGGAAACCTGCCTGTGAGGTATTGGTGACGTGAGCACATGGCTCCGCCGGTTTACGAAAATCCACTTGCCCGGTGGTGCGCCGCTGGCGCACAGAGTTGACCAGGTCTGGGGTGGCGAGCATTCAGGGCACTTTTGCGCCACCGGCATGGACCGAAATGGAATGAAAATCCAAATCTGCCGGCTGATTATGCCGACACCTCCCCCTACTGCGCCGCAACGCCCATCCTGGTGCACCTCTGTAAGTCTCGGTTTACCAAAATACCAAATATACCACTGCGCGGGGTGCGCAGTCTGCGCCTCACCGGCAGCAGAATCCCAAATAGAGCCCCTTGTGCCACTTTAATTTGATGGTCAATTTATTTTAACTTGGGCAGTTATACTTGGGTTATTACATAGAGAGCTAATTGCATTAGTAAAACTATCATGACAGCCAAATTTCTTAAGGATCCTGTACAAGAACCCCCAGCTCACCGAGTCGAAGGCTTTTTCTGCATCCAAACCGACCAATAAAGCCTGTAATTTTTGTTCTTGAATATGACTTAGTACATGTAGTGATCATCTTATATTGTCATGTGTTTGTCTCTGTGCGACAAGTCCCGTATGGTCTGTATGGATAAGCTGGGGAAGAACTTCCACGATTCTTCTTGTAAGAATTGATGTGTATAATTCATAATCAATATTGAGAATTGAGAATGGTCTAAGCTAGCTGCATTCTGATGTTTCTATTGCCTCTTTGGGTATGACTGAAGTAGTGGCCTCCTTCCATGTTGGGGGAATATTTCCTTCTTTTATTAAAGCATTATTGAATATATGAAGGAGGTATGGCTTTAGTTCGGTCCAGATGGATGAGAATCCATCTGGTCCTGGTGACTTGTTGGTTTTTAGCCTGGAAATGGCTTCCTCTGTTATTTCTGTTGTCAATTTATTATTTTGTTCCTCATTTAAGATAGGTATGTAAAGAGAATTTTAAAAAATTCAAATATTTTGTTCTTCCTCTACTTGTGGTTGAGAATATAGCTCTTTATAATATAATAATTTGGAAGATTGTTTGTATTTCCTCTCTTTAATATACTATGTTCGTTGTATTTGGGTCCCTGATTTTGTATATGGTGTTGTCTGCTTTTTGTTTTTGTAGTTTTCTCGCTAACAGTTTTGCAAATTTTGAGCCCGTCTCATAGTACTTTTGTTTCGTATAGATCATCTTTATTTTTTATTTATTTATTTTTTTACATTTCTTGGGTGTACCAGGTGTTTATCTCCTTCCTAATTTCCTTTACCCAACCCACTATCCTTGATCCATTGTTTGTTTCAACTCCAGTCTCTATTCCCAGCTCCCTTACAGCAATACAATCTTTTGCCACACCACAAAAAAAGACATTGTGGTGACACTGTGGTGCCACCCATAAAGACACAGTGTGGCAAGGACCCGATTACAGCCCTTGCCTACCTAAACATTTCGTTCCTCACTTTGCAAAACTGACACATGGGTTGGACCATGTGTCAAAAGGGGGGATGTTGGACGCTATAACACTGATTCACCAAAGGTTTTTCAGTCCATGCGCAGAAGTTTTTCCGATCATATATGGTTTGTGCAACACATAACACAGGTAAAACCACACCTGAAGAGGAAATATAACTTGTCCAATCAGACTTTTTTCTGTTATCTCCAGATAAGATCTTTTCTGAATACTAATGAATACTTAATACTTGATGTGTGGTGGCTTCAGCAATCTGTGTGTGTGTGCAATAAAGTGTGTGCTCATGCGCGCGCACACACACACCTTATCAATTTTGGCGAAGTGGTGATCAGGCCCACCCAGACTTAATCCACGCCCACCCATCTGTCACGTTCTGCATCCGCCACTGGATGGGGAACAGCAATAAAGGCTCTCACTTTGTCAATTCTGCAATAACCCAAATCAGTGAATTTCTTGCCATTGACCTCAAACAACATTGTGCATATCACCCTGCCAGTGGAGGTGCTGTTGAACGACAGAATGGCACTCTGAAATCAAAATTAGCGAAATGTTGTGAGGAAACGGGACTGCCTTGAACAAAAGCTCTGCCCATTGTTCTAATGCACATGAGAATGAGAAAAGATCCAGAGTGAATATGAGTCCCTTTGAAATTCTTTTTGGCAGACCTCCATCCCTAGGAGTGCAACCTGTAACCAGACCACTCCCCTCCACTGGCCTATGTGAGGATGACATGCTACAATATTGCAAAAACTTATCTTCCACTCTCTCATCTGTCAGCAGGTAAAAGCAGCCCTTCCACCACCAGCTTCCACATTACTCCATGACTTCCAGCCTGGTGACTGGGTAGTGATAAAGAATCTAAGAAGGAAGCACTGGCACACCAAACTCTGGCAAGGTCCATTCCAGGTGCTCCTGACAACACATACTACTGTAAAGATCGCTGAGAGAGCAATCACTGGTTTATGCCAACCACTGCAGGAATGTCCTGGAGCCAACAGAGGAACTCAGCTGCCAACCCAGACAATGCGAAGATGGACAACGCGAGAACAACACAAGGCATAACTCAACAGACACCAGCTAGATATGCAGGACTAAAAACGCAAAACCTTTTTCCCACCAGACTACACCAGTGGTTCCCAACCCCCAGTCCGCGGACCGGTACCGGTCCGCAGAGTTGTTCCTGCCGGGCTGTGAAATGGCTCATAATTTTTTTTTATTGTTATGAGCCATTTCGGCTGGCCGCGGTCGGCCCCCCCCCGCAGCCAGCCGAAGGTGTCTATGAACGGCCCTGTGATGGCTTGGCGGATCAGCTCCTGACACTGCGGTACCTGCCCGGACTAATTAGCAGTGCACAGGTGCTGTGCAGGTTAGGTGCAGCATTAGCCTACAAAGAGATGAGTGGACCTCAGCAAACCTCTATGAGCCGTTTTTTCGCAGGTTGTTCGAGTAAAAGAAGCAGTGAGGAACAAGTGGAAAATGCTACCCAAAAAAAAAGCAAACAGAACTTCACTCGCAAGTACGACAACTCCTACATAATATGGATTTGTTGCAACGAGCGATTCGGAGGTGCAAAACCCATTGTGTGTTTTGTGTGGGGAAACGCTGGCCAACGAAGCAATGAAGCCATCCAAACTCCAAAGGCACTTAACTACAAAGCATCCTTCTCACAAGGATAAACCAGTGGATTTTTTTGAGAGGAAAAAACGTGAGTTGGATTTGCAAAAGTTTTAAAAGCCACAACATCAGCTAACGTAGCTGCAACAAGGGCTTCATATCTCGTTGCTCACCAGATTGCTAAAGCTAAAAAGCCCTTCACGATTGGAGAGGAGCTAATACTACCCGCTGCCAAAGACATATGCCTCGAACTTTTGGGGGGGAAAGCAGCTGACATGGTGGGAAAGGTTCCACTTTCCAACAATACTGTTGCCAGGAGAATCGACGATATTGCTGAGGACATTGAGGGACAATTGCTGGACAGAATAAAAGCATCTCCGTGGTATGCAATACAAGTGGACGAATCCACTGATGTTGAAAGTAAGGCAATAATGTTGGTGTACGTCAGATATGTACATCAGGATGAGGTGCATGAAGATTCACTTTGCTGTCTTTCACTTCCGAGCTCAACCACAGGCTCAGAACTATTCAGAGTGTTGAAGGAATAAGCTGCAGGCAGACTGGACTGGTCATTTTGTGTCGGGGTCTGTACTGATGGGGCAGCCGCGATGACAGGCCGGTTGTCGGGGTTTACTGCCAAGCTGAAAGAAGTGGCGCCGGAATGTGAGGCAACTTACTGCATGATTAACCGCGAGATGCTGGCAAGCAAGAAAATGTCCCCTGAACTCTACACAGTCCTGAACGACACAATACGGGTCATTAACTACATCAAAGCCCATGCCCTGAATTCGCGGATGTTTGAATTATTGTGCGAGGACATGGATGCTGATTACAGGCGCCTTCTTCTACACACAGAAGTTAGGTGGCTGTCAAAGGGAAAAGCATTAACCAGAGTGTTCGAGTTGAGGGAGCAGTTACAGAAATTCCTCTGTGACAGATGTTCACCATTGGGAGAGCACTTCAGCGATGAGAGCTGACTCTCAAAACTCACATATTTGAGCGACATGTTCATGTCCCTGAATGACTTGAATCTGTCCATGCAGGGGAGGATGGCCGATGCATTGAAGCTGGCAGATAAAATCGCAGGTTTCAAAGCTAAACTGGCAATCTGGGCACGGCGCGTCAACCGGGGTGTTTTTGACATGTTCAGCAACTTGTCCAGCTTTTCGGAAGAGCCGGCGGGACTTGGCAAGTTGATACACAGCCACCTGACATCACTGTCTGATGCGTTTGAGCGCTATTTCCCATCTGCAAAAGACCCGAGGAATGGCAAAGGATGGATGCGCGATCCATTTCACGATGACAATGGTCGAGACCGGCTCCCATCAAAACAAGAGGACCAGCTGATTGAGCTCCGGAATGACGGAGGACTGAAAACACTCTTTGATTCAACATCACTGTCATCCTTCTGGATCAAAGTATCAGGAGAATACAACGAGATCAGCACTCTCGCTCTTAAGACGCTGCTCCCATTCCCAACATCATATCTGTGTGAGGCCGGTTTTTCTGCCATGACCGCCACTAAGACCAGACTTAGAAGCAGGCTGAATGTGGGGAAAAAACGTCTCACTGTCTCCCATCACGCCCAGGTATGATGTGCTTGTGGCCGGCAAACAGGCCCAGAGGTCTCACTGACACTGATTTCAGTAAGATGATGCCATAAAGTGGTCCTGTTTTTTGTTTAGTTTTATTGTATCCTGGTTTGAATTGTATGGATGCATATTGTTAATGGAACCACAGGAAGTACAGCTGAGAGCAGCTGCGAAACTGTATCAATACACTGTCAATCAATAACCAGTTTAAGATCACATACAAACTGTTCTGTTTTTGTTGGTCTGGTCAGGTATCTTCTTGTGTGGTTTGGTCTAAGATTTGACAAAATTTGTAAATCCTGTTATCTACATTTAGCTACTTTTAGAAATGATAAGCTGAAATTACTGTGATGTGCCTATTGAAATAACATCTCTCACAAAACAAAGAGGCCTAAAAGTCTATTTTTGACATTGAAATAAGCTGTTTATTTTAATTTAAAAAAGCGTTTGTCGCCACCTGTTGGTAAAAAAACTGTAAAAGAATGATAGCAATTTGAAATAAATTGTTTTTTCTTCATTAAAGTTAACATTAATTGCCAACCAATCTGTGAATGTTTTTTTATGCTTTTGCCAGTCCTTGGCACAAAAAAGGTTGGGAACCCCTGGCCTAGATCATTTAGAGGAGAGCTGCTGTTATTGGGCTTGGCTGGTAACTGTATCTAACTTAATATCATGAGTCATATTTCCAAAAACAATACATATCATATGCCATTCACTCTTTCTGAGTTTTATTTCAGCAGCATCACTGATATACAGCATATAAAAGTGATAAGAAAAAATATATACTTTTAGAAGTACAAAAAAAGTTTAGCATCCTTCACTAACATCTCACAGTGTACACAGGAGGATGTGAACTAGTCAACAGAGATGCATTTTGTAATAGCTCCACGGCTACAATCCAAAGAGGCTTTCATCCCAGTCAGTACATGATAGAAAGCCATTTTAAAGTTAGAGTTATTTAAACTATGCTACTCATTTTGTGCCTCTCAAAATACAGATCAACTCCAGTTCTACTATTCCATGCAAAAGGCTACATGGCTAAGTTAATTTAAATCATAATTTCAAGTTGACCCTATGCTGAATGGGATGGCTGATTTCTAAAGATTTTGCCCTTGTGCCTAGGTGAAGCAGTTCAATGCATTTTACATTACACTCAGACTTTAAAGACGTCTTTATCCTGGATGAGCAAGAGTGTGTCATGTCCTCCTCACTTCATCAAAGTCCAGCTGCCCGAATGCGAGAGGAGAGTTGATAAAGATATTGATATGCTCATCTGTGTTGCTTTCAGTTATTAGTGTTCACTGACAGCAATAAACTTTACTATTATTTCCAGTTTTACTCCTGAAAGCAGTGATTCAAGGGCTCCTTGAAGATCCAATCAAAGAAATGTGTGCATCCATTGTGGCCAAATTATAGGGGAGTCGGATTTCTAACAGTTTGGTATCCTCAATTGTAGGAGATTTGGAGGAACTAACAAGCTATGGTGTAAGATCGCTTTCAAAAAGTGTCCATAATTAAAGTTTCGTATTTGTAAAGTTAACAATTTGTGTGTCATAAAAGTTGTTTTACACAAAATTCTGCTGTCATATACGTGAGTCTGTGAAATTGGGATCGGGTTACAATTGTTTTTATATGAGTATGAGTCGAAAAGCTGTGAGTGCAAAGTCTTGAGAATACAATTCATTTTTCTACAACTACGAAGTCTTCACTGTGAATACGAATTCAAGTTTACGGGTACGACTCGAAAATTCCCAGGGGAAAGTAATCGATTGGTGATTCCTCCAACTGCGCATGCGCATGCCCCAGACGCAAAACATGCAGGGCAACGTCACCAGACTCGGAGAGACTTCACAGGTAACGTCAGTAATAACGTGCATAGCTATTATTGATTTCATAAAACCGAACCATTTTATACATCCATCCATCCATTGCCTTCCGCTTATCCGGGGCCGGGTTGCGGGGGGAGCAGTCTGAGCAGGGACGCCCAGACTTCCCTCTCCCCGGACACTTCCTCCAGCTCTTCCAGGGGGATCCCGAGGCGTTCCCAGGCCAGCCGAGTGACATAGTCACCCCAGCGTGTCCTGGGTCTTCCCCGGGGCCTCCTCCCGGTGGGACATGCCTGGAACACCTCCCTAGGGAGGCGTCCAGGGGGCATCCGATAGAGATGCCCGAGCCACCTCAGCTGACTCCTCTCGATGCGGAGGAGCAGCGACTCTACTCTGAGCTCCTCCCGGGTGACAGAGCTCCTCACCCTATCTCTAAGGGAGCGCCCCGCCACCCTGCAGAGGAAACTCATTTCAGCCGCTTGTATCCGGGACCTCGTTCTTTCGGTCATGACCCAAAATGAAAAATTTTGTATTTTTGTATTTTTATACAATATACGTGTATTCTTCTTCTCACATACTTATTGCTTTAGCTTGCAAGCTAAAGATAAGAATGAATTCACATGAACCAGTAACTTTGTGCAAAGTTAACACGAAAAGAGTGAGAAGGTTGATATGGAGAAATAAACTCGGACATGATGAATAATCCTGCTTATTGCACGGTTTACGAGTGAAATTATAAATTTGAGACAATAAGTTACTGGTTCACGTTAACTCATCCCAAATCTGGCTTGATTGTTAATGCTCTGGTCGAAAATGATGACAGTGCATTTTTGGGGGGGTAACGTTATATGTTTCATATTATGCTGTTTAGTGCTAACTAATTATCACTGGTCCACTTCTAATCCCAGTAACGAAAGCACTAAACTAGCTTCATCGGCATGTCTATATCTTTATCTTGCAAGCTAAAGCAATAAGTATGTGAGTTCAAGAAATGTATATTGTATAAAATGGTTCGATTTTATGAAGTAAATAATGGCTATGCACGTTATTATTGACATTACCTGTGCAGGGCTCTCAAGTTTCGAGCTGAGTTCAGAGTGAGATTTGGCGGCGGCAGTGAAGGTTGGGGTGGGGACGGGGGTCTGATCTGATAAATGACACATAAATTGGTACAAATAAAAATATTTATTCAGTTCAGCATTTCTTAGTGCAAGTGTGTGTGTGTATGTGTGTGTGTGTGTGTGCATGTGCATGCGTGCGTGCACTGTGTCTGTAACCCCCGCCCTTCCCCATCCTGCTCAGTGCATAAAAAAAACACAAAGCGGCTCATGCTCCAGCTCCCAGGCAGGAAACTTTGGAGATTTTGGTCGCGACCGACACATCACCAATTTCTCTACCTGTTCCACTATTTTAAAAAAAAGTGTTAATTTCTATGTGTGAAAAATACAAGATATGGCATGTGAGCATGTGAATGGGTTAAAATGCGTGTGTATCATGCCCAATGGGTGAGACCTGAGAGCTTTGCCAGTGGTGAAGTCTCTCCGGGGCTGGCGATGTTGCCCTGCATGCAAAATGAGTTGTATTCTCAAGACTTTGCACTCACAGCTTTCAGACTCATACTCATATAAAAACAACCGTAACCTGAACCCAATTTCACAGACTCACGTATATGACAGCAGAATTTTGTGTAAAACAACTTTTATGACACACAAACTGTTAACTTTACAAATACAAAACTTTAATTATGAACACGTCTTTTTGACAGCGATCTTCCACCATAACAAGCAAGAATCACTCACAAGCACAACAAAATATTTGCTATTGAGCCTTTGGCAGAGGCTCTAAGGCATGCCCCCTTTATTTCAGGTATCTCAGTTGGTGAAAAAACTCTCAAAAAAAGTCTCAATACCAGCAGTGTTAGACCGGACTGGTTGCTTCAGTCAATTTTAAGGTTACAAAATTAATTTTTCAGAAATCAGAAGTGCTTCTTTTAGGTGGTCTCCGCCACACAAATCTCTCACCCCCTTTATCTTGCCCATTTACATGGACACCACAGGGCTTTACATATCTTGGTATTGTGGTAACTCCATTCCTTTACCAATTATATGCTGCCAATGTTACACCTGTACTTAAACGTATATATGAGGACCTTGAAAGGTGGACTTCCTTGCCACTATTCATATTAGGCAGGATCTCATTACTTAAGATGAATATTTTACCTAAACTTCTATATGCATTTCAGATGCTCCCAATCTTGCTCCCTAAAATAGTGGTCAAAGAACTGAACGGTCGATTTAGTACATTTATATGGAACAGAAAAAGACCCCCGCAGTGTTACAACTGGCTCTGTCTAGTGATTTTATATTTTCTTATACTGTACTTTCCTACTGCACTTGTGTAACCTAATGAATATCCTTGTACTGTTCAGAGCTGTGAGATAGCATGACTGGTGAAAGTCAGTTTGGATAACAAGAGACAGGTGACGCTTCTCTTTTCTGTCAGTAAGGTTTGTTGCATTAGATACACGCCAAAACAACACTCACACACAAGTTGCTTATCACATTCCAAGGACAAGATGTGGACAATTACATTCGGTCGTGTAAGTCCAACTTCTATACGGGGCTGCCTCAGCCCACGAAGATAAATGTGAAAATTTATCAGAGTTCTGGGCTCACTCTGACAAATCTTGTGAGCCCAGCGCTGCTACACTTTACCTGTGACCTCAATAAATACTTTGGCTGTGAACTGAAGATTTCTCCGGTCTGTTCTTGGGATTCCAACAAAAGAATTGGGGCTAACATGAGCTTAGCCAGACTTATGAAGCCTCAAGAAAAAGGCGGCCTGTCAGTCCCTGACATTAGGCTGTACCAGCTGGCCTCAAAGCTGTCTTACATTGCTGACTGGATCAAAAATGATAATAAATCAACATGGCTGGACTTAGAGTCCTCACAGGTTGGTAGTCCCTAGGGTGGTCACATTGGTGGTACACAGATTTCTGTCCCGGCGCTACAGATAGGGGCTTTGATTTATGGAGAAGTAAAGGCATCCCTACTGTTGGGCACTTACAAGAAAAGAATGTAATGCTATCATTCAGTCAAGTGTGTAAAAAGTATAACCTTTCACGAAATGAGTTTTTTAGTTTTTCTCTAATAGGACAAGAGAAACTCAATTTAGACTTCTTCTCCGTTTACAGATCACTCCCCATTTTAGACACAATCTGGATAAGAATAATATTAAGATTTTTACGACTGAAAATACTTAACGTCATGTGAGTGACCTATGTTTACACTCGCAGCCATAGGTTTGGCATAATTATGATGCGCTCAATGGCCTATTTACCCAGGTTCATGCAAACAATGACATTTTGAAAACGATGTTGTGAGCACGATGTTATTTTTGAAAATGGAGGGACTGAAATATCCGTTATCCAAAATACCCTGTCATGTTTAAACGTAGGGTTAGTGTTTCTCAATTCTGGTCCTCTGGCCCCCTGCCCTGCATGTTTTAGATGTTTCCTGCTTCAACAAACCTGATTCAAATGATCAGCTCATCATCAAGCTCTGCAGTGGCTTGATAATGAGCCACTTTTAAGAAAGAAGAAGAAATAACCTTTATTTATCACGGCACACAGAGAGTTACAGGGAGGGAACTGTACACGCTATGCAAGTGAAATTCGTTCTCTGCTTTTGACCCATCCTGGAATGTCGTTCCTCCGCGGCAGATCGGGAGCGGTGGGCTGCCAGCTGACAGCGGTGCCCGGGGGCCCAGTTTCTTTCCGTCACCATTGGTTAGGTGGTGATCCTCTTGCATGTTTTTAGTGGGAGGTATTTTTATGGAGGATACCCCAGGTGAACACGGGGAGAACATGCAAACTCCTTTTTTCCTCAAGCAGCAGGCACCGACGGCATGATGGAGGACACAACCCCCAGCGCCCACAGCAGGAATCGAACCTGGACCTTCTAGCTGTGAGGCGACAGTGTTTCCACCGTTACACCATGCCGCCATAGTTTCTTACTTACTATTACTGGTGAGTATAGTTTCTTTCGTCAATGAAAATTATGACTTAATATCGTCGTCAATGAACCTTTATCACGTGACGAAAACGAGACGAGACGCAATGTAAATGCTGGTAATGTGACGATAACTATAACTAAATATATAATGCAATATTGTTGACGAACAAAAACGAGACTAAATGTGGCTTACAAAATAAAAACTCTACTAGACTGTCTCTTAATTTTCGTTGACAAACGAAACAAGACGAAATGTTCTAGCGTTATTTCGTCTCATTTAGTCGCGTTGTTATTATTATTTTTGCAGTATTTCTGCTTCCCGTGTCTCACTACAGCGGCTGCATCAGGTCGCACTGTGCAGTCGCAGGCGACATCACGGCATTCATTTCCACTCGCGGCATTATTTAGAAGATGCAGCTGCGGTAGGTTAACATTAATGACAGACAACCAACACAGAGAAAGGGACAGATGTGAACTCAAATCAGAGTGTCTTCGTGTCTGAAATGGATGTATTCTTGAGTCTATAAGCTAACAATATAATAATAAGACAACCTTGTTTGAATTGTGAAAATTTTGGTTTTGTCTATACTACTAGATACTATATTGACTGGGTTAAATAGAATTGCATTACTAAAAAGAGACTACAATTTTCATTGACTAAAACTAGACCTAAATGTCATCAGTTTTCGTCGACTAAAACTAGACGAAAATAGTCACGGATAATTCTGACTAAAATAATCCTAAAATGCTCAGACTTTTAGTCGTTTGAAACTTGACTAGACTAAAAAGAGTATGAACGTGACTAAATGACAGCTTGACACAAAGACTAGATTAAGACTAAAATTAAAACAGGCCGCCAAAAACAACACTACTGGTGAGTTTGAAATGTTAGTAATATAATGAGTGATATTGGCCTGTTAGCATTAGCCACAATGCTAACAGTGGCTAATGCTAACATGAGGTTCTATGAACTTATTGGTGCATACAGGTTTGACTTTTGATATCAGGTTGTTGTGCTAATATGATAATGATTAGCGTGCTAATGCTAACATGCCAACCTACGGTAAAATGATTCTTAAATGCATTCTAATGGTGTTTGAGCTCTTTTCAATGTGTTATTTGACATGCTAATGTTAGCTTAGCATTAATTGTTTGAAATCTCTGAAGAATCTCATCATAATGTACACACTCCAGCAGTAGCCCCTGTGGCCCTTTCAAAATTTCCCCAGGGAAAATTGTCTAGTTAATAATGCTAGATGCATTTGCATTCTTTTGTAAAAACAACAACTTTTTATTATTACCTAGCAAACTAATGGGTCTATACCTGTCACATAATGTCGGGTCTTTACCTGCTAGATGCATTTTGCATTCTTTTGTAAAAACATACAACTTTTATATTACTAGCAAACTAGGTTAGGTATTGTTACTAATATTGGCAAACTAAGATTGCTTCTATAGGAAGCATCTATAAAATTCTTTCAGGGAGCCCATCCATTGCCGGAGATTGGAATTTTTTTTGTTTTTTTATGGTGTCCCGTATTTTTGTTGGGCTCAACAGTTCTCCCCCCTCCTTTACCTTTTGTATTACCCCCTGCAAGTATGTGTGTGTACAACTGCACAGCATGGCTGGCAGGTCTGTTCGCTTTTTTTTCCTGTGCAAGTACAGAGTGCAATGTTTGTATGCGCACACATACTTGGCTGATGAAGCTTATTCTGAATGTTTTATTTCATAATATGTGTTGGTCAGATTTTAAAAAATCAGACAGTTTTTTGTGGAAAAGTCAAACTATATAAATACTGTCCACTTATAATTTCTTTACATGTGTGATAATCAGTTATTGTTATTGTCCCATTGGTTTTGGCCTTGGTGCCCTACATTTTGGCTGACACATAGCAGTAAATTTGTCAAAGGCCCAAAGAGGCTTTGCCCTAAACATGGCTTTCTTGCCTGCCCTGTAATTTTTAATTCAATTGCTGTTATGTCTTATATCTGTTCATGTTTTTATTTTATATACTTCTGATTGAGACTTTTCTGTTTTTCAGTATTCATTTCTGTATTTGCACTGTGTTAAACCTGAATTTTTCTACATGAATGCTTATCTTACATGGACAGTGGAGAGGAGTTCAGTGTAAGAAGTGAGCAGTGTGTCTAAGATTATCACCATTTTATTTTGGAGGTGGTGAAAAATCAGCATGGCAGCACTAAGTGGCAAAAGGTCAACACAAGAAACTGTAAGGTGGTGAGGCACTGATATGTCAGTGTAGGCTGATGACATTGTCAGTGACATGGGCTGTTAGAGAGGTGTGTGTGTCTGTGTGTGTTGCATCTGTCCGCCCATATATTATTCAAATTGTGTGGACATAAATCTGTTTACACATGCTGTGGGGACTTGCCTTACTTGTGGGAACAAAATGCCAATGAAGAACTGAATGTGTCTATGTAAAGTCCCCAAAAGTGATGAAAACCTAATGTATGTATGTGAGAAAGAGAGACAGGAGAGATATGCAAATTTCACCTGCTCATAAATAGAAAAAAGTGAAAGACTAAAAGTGGAAAAACCCATTCTTGACAATTTAATTCACAGACTCTGAGGTTGTGATTATAAAATTTTGTTTAAAAAGAATAAATACGGACTGTCGCATATTTATGTTTGTATGTATGTATGTTTATCAACTGTTGTGTGATAATGGTGTGGTAATTTTAAATGATGATGACTGCACACAAGTAAACATGCACGCATGCATACACACACACACAAAAAAAAACAAAAAAACACAGAGAGCCTCTGGTCAATATTAGCAAATACACAGGGCTAGCTGAGGGCAGAGTAAAGATTTAGCCTCTCCCAAATATGTGTGTGTGTGTGTGTGTGTGTGTGTGTGTGTGTGTGTGTGTGTGTGTGTGTGTGTGTGTGTCATTAACCTCAGAAGTAGAGAAGGGGAGCTTAGCAGAATTAACAGCTCATCCCAACATGTGCTGGCCTTTTAAAGGGCATGACATGCAGGCTACAAATGACTGCCTTTCCCATGAGACCTTAGTTTTACAGGCAAGTCAACAAACATCACCCTCGGGGAGCACACACAGGTCCCAGTGCTTTACTGAGCCCACTGGCAAGCAAGCTGATCCTTGCTCATTATATAACTAATCTTCCTATGTACACATTGTTAAGACTGTCACTTTGTCAGAACATTGAAACCCCAAGCCACTTGGTAATCGGGGCGGGGCTTGCTGACAGGCAAGCCAGGCAGTTGCTTGGAGCCCCCGGCCACTAAGGGGGACCCAGCCACTTATTTACAACAACAATTATTGATAGGCCTGGGCTTTCAGGGACCTCTGTTGGTCCATTGACCTCACTTTGAGAACCGCTAATCTATTTTTTTCAGTATTCATCTCGAATGTCCCAGAAATTGTGCATTTATGTTTGCAAAAACCAAATTTTTGTGACGTGCCAATGTTGGTAATAGCTCATATCAACACTACAAGTGTGCAACTTCTAGTTTCATATGTTAATTTTCTCATGTATGCACAGAGCAAATACACAATATGTTGACTGTAAGAAATTAATGTATTTTATCCTTTAAAGATATTGATACCAGAAATGTTATAAAAACATGTCAAATAAAACCCAGAGGAAAGTTCCAGGCTCACCATTTAATAATTTGGTATGACCTACTCAAATTGAAAATATTTTTGAAAATATGTAATATCAATTGAAATCAATATCAACTGAAATGATAAAGGCATTGACCCTGCTTTGTGACCTAAACCTGATGCCCTGCAAGTGTTTAATACCAGGAACTGTCTCTTATCCCTTTCTGCCAACTCCAGATTTTTAGCTTGTGGTTGCGTGTCAGTGTGGTCCTGTACAACTCATTGCTAAGTACTAAAGTATGACCTTGTGGATGAGAGGCGAAACGTCTTCTAGAACCACAAGCAAGTCCAGTTGCCTTAGGAAGCACTTAAAATATGACCTTATTACAAAAAGATAGTGGTTTGGGTTTTCAGCTGAACCCATTTCTTCCAATTACTTTTCAAGGTAAAATGGAAGCTCATTGTAGCTCTCTCCACAACAACACAGACACAGGTTGGTTCTTTGAAACGGGCGTTTATTGCTTGGGCACATCTCTGCTGCATCCTCTCCTTGATGCCATCACACTTTCGCCACTTATGCCACTTACGTGAGAACTACATTCGTGAATAAACACAGTGCAAAATATTGAAATGAGTTACAAGGCACCATGACATGAAAATAAAAGTAAACATAAAATGATGCTGAGCGCCGACATTAAATAAAGAACATTTACAAATCAAACAAATACCTCGTTGGCCGCTTGTTGTAAAGAGAGGTTTGAAGTCCACGAAATCCTTTACAGTCTTGTAAATAACTTAACGTCCTTTTACCGTGTGCTTAGGCTCCAGACGTTAACATAACTTGAATGAAAAACAGGCAAGGCGTCATGAGACGTTCGCCATGCGTTTTATACAGTCCCACAGTGAACTTGACCATGAGTGCGCCACAAACAACGAACCTTGGTTCCGGACAAGAAACATACAATTTAAACAAAGAACTAAAGCATATGTGCTTACAACATTTTTAGTAAATTATATTATTTTACTTCTGACACAACAGATTTTAACACCTCAATTTTAACCTTACATCAATTTATTTATTTATGAACTTATTTATTGCATGGAAATTCCTCACTCTTATGAATTATTTATCAGTATATCATGAACATACATTTTATGTAACAGCACTTACACCTATAGTTCAACTTGATGGAAAACACTTATGAAAGAGGAACTTTCAAAAGGAATTTAGAATACAACACAATTTTATGATAAGTTATCTGCAGTTCTTGGACTAAAAATAAAGTGATAAATTCCTGGGAATGACTATTCAACTCTTCAACTAAAAGATATTTATGAAGAGTAGGTTTATGAAGACTAAGAGCTTTACAACTCTGTGTTGTTATTATTTTGTTATGTTTTTCTGTGAATGTGTTGTGTGTGAGTTTCCTTCCAGTTCTGCAGAGGAGGTGTGACCCGGCTGTTCGGAGGGCAGACGGTGTATCTGATGCTCATCCACTGATTCTCTCCCTATTTAAGCGGCATGGTGGAGATGTCTTGTTCGAGCTTCATGCTAGACTTTCCAGCCATTCCCTTTCTCTCATTCATAGTATTCTAGTCTTGTTCCTAGTCACCTGTGAGAGTATCTCGTATCTGTTCAGTTTTGTTATTCATAGTGTGTTTCCTGTGCATTTGTTCCTGCCTGCTTGCCATGGTGTAGTTGATGTTTTTGTTGAGGGACTGTTGTTTTGTTTAGGGGATTGTGTTTTTGTTGGTTCGCGTTTGTACCACTGTAGCAATTTTTCATTCTTGTAAAGAAACAACTCTGTGTTTAAACGGCTCCCTTTGTTTCCATGCTTTGTATCTGTCCTCTTGGGTCCTATTAGAATTTGTATTGATTAGCTAATCATAACAATTTTCACATTCTTGGAACGTGGATCCTGGGTACTCCACAGAGACTTAAATTAATGAAAGAATCAGGCTACTGCCATACTTAATATGTCTTTCATTATTTCTTGGCACTGTGTGAGCGTTACCTCAAAGCAGCACAAGCCTTTTTTTGTGTCTGTGAGTGGAAATTTTGTATCAGGACGGAGAAAATATGGCAAAATCTGCAAGCTGCACAGATTGTGAATAACTGAGAGAATTGCACAGCTTGAAAAGAAGATTGAAATGCTACATCAAATAAGTGAGAATAAGCTTTTTTTTCCCCATTGAATAAATTAGGTGTTGCTAAAAACAAACTTTTATACTCTGCAACTGCAGAGCATCCTGGCACAGATGTGTGCTAGATCATGCCAGTAGATCAGCTTTTGAGGCTCCCAAATTAGCTTTGCCTAATAATATTTCTTACTGGCACAGCACTGACGTCAGAAGGAGAACATCCACTCCAGCCAGGACTTGGGCTGATGCTGTCCGCTGCACAGGCAAATCCAAGAAGAAGACTACAGAAGAACTCAGCCTCACCTGGCCCCATCACCCTCTGTGACTCCACTATTGACACTGTGGAGTCTTTCCGCTTCCTGGGAACTATCATCTCCCAGGACCTCAAGTGGGAGCCGAACATCAGCTCCCTCATCAAGCAGAGAATGTACTTCCTACAGCAACTGAAGAAACTCAATCTGGTACGCTGCTGCCACCGCCAAGGACAAGGGCAGACCACAGCGTGTCTTTCGATCTGCAGAGAAGGTGATTGACTGCAATCTCCCTTCTCTTCAGGACCTGTACACCTCCAGGACCTTGAGGCGTGCAGGAAATATTGTGGCTGATGTGGACACAAACTCTTCCAAGACACTCCCCTCTGGCAGGAGGCTGCGGTCCATCACGACCAAAACCTCACGCCACAAGAACAGTTTTTTCCCATCTGCATTCCTTTTTTCCTTGCCCCCTTGTGGTCTTGTCTGTCTTTCCCTGTTTGTTCAGGTCCATGCTGTGGGCTGCACCTACCTGCCCAGCTCCTCCAGCCCTTCCTCCTCTCACACCTGCTAGTCATCATCTCAGCTACAACCTAATCAGCAGTGTATTTAACCCCAGCTCAGTCCACCAGTATTCGTCGGATCGTCTCCTTGTCTCAAGTGGTACACCCTTCCGCTCCTCTGGCAGTCGTCTGTCTGCCTGTATTTGCTTACCTGTACTTACTCCGACTTTCTTTTGCAGTTTCCCTTAGGAGTTCCTCCTCAGCCCTCAGCCCAGCCCAGCCTTGCCAGTGAGAGGAATTGGATTGCAACCTTCTGGAGCATTGTCTCCCTTTGTTGCCAGTTTTTGGACTCCTTCTGTTATATTATTTTATTCAGCGATCTATCCAGAGCATTTTATGCTCTTGCCTTTAGTTGCCAGTTTTTGTGAACACTTTTGTTATTAAACCCTTTGATTTTTGCAAACCTGCCTGTTCTCCTGTGCAATTTCTGAGTTTCATCACTGTGAGTTCTTCCTTCAGGTCCGAGTGTGTTTGTGCACTTAACAGATTCTGAGAACTAAGGGAATTCAGGAAAGTGACTACACAGCAAAGAGGGGATTCCTGGTGATGGTCATCAAAGGAGCAGATCCAATGTTTATCGTGGCACACAGAGAGAGAAACGAGGGGCCAGGTGAGTAAGGATCGGAACCATACTACAAGGAAAGACTTCAAGCATTTAGACGCCAAGAGCAGGAATGACTGCAAGACACTAAGAGACTGAATAGGAACTCTGTGTGGCAATACAGACAATGAAAACAGTTGGGTGTCGGGGAACGAACCAAAGATCACAGCTGCATATGTGGAAAAGGTGCTTGGATGGCCTTGGATGGAGCTTGATATGCCAGCAAATATGAGAGCTGTGGCCCACAAACTCCCTAACAAGTTAAGAGAAAGATGGTGAACGAGCCAGTGAGTTGTTGGAGCGCTGTCAACGTAGAGCATGTTTCATGAATATTGTTGTTTTCATTGAGCGCCAGGTGAGAAGTGCATCTGATCCCATCTTTGGAGATTTACAGGACAGTAACTATGGAAAACCAAGTAAATTTAGGGACAAGAACAAGTCACTGTCAAGGACAAAGATCAAGGGAATTAATTTTACTACAACTGTTGTAACTGTTGAATGTATTACAGTTAAGACAAAAGTCAAATTCATATTTGTGTTCCTCTCGTTATCATAGGAGCAATGTCTTCTGCTGGAGAAGAAGACACAGAGGAACAAGATTAGCTTTCTTCTCATTAAGAACTTAAGCAGCGTGGTGGCGCCGCTCACCCGCCTCACCTCCACTGAACAGAAATTCTCCTGGTCGGAGGAGGCGGAGCAAGCCTTCAGACTGATTAAGACCCTGTTCACTGCTGTGCCTGTTCTCGCCCAGCCTGATCCCACCAAGCAGTTCATGGTGGAGGTGGATGCCTTGGACACTGGAGTCTTAGAGGTGCTGTTCCAGCATGCAGGCCCAGACCAGCATCTTCTCCAGAAAACTGGGCCCTGCGGAGAGGAACTACAGTACGATGCTGCTGGTGGTCAAGTTAGCGCTCCAGAAGTGGTGTCGCTGGCTGAAGGGGGCTGAGCAACCCTTTGTGGTTTGGACGGACCACAAGAACCTGGCGTACATTCGGAGTGCCAAGCAAAGCTGAATTCCCGTCAGGCCAGATGGGCTCTGTTTTCAGTTGATTTGACTTCACTATGACTTTCTTACCCGGTTCACGTAATACTAAGCCCGATGCCTTGTCCCGGCAGGTTCCACAATCAGAGATTGAGGCAGAGAAGGAGCCTGAGACCATCCTGCCCACGACCCGTGTGGTGGCTGCGGTTTCCTGGAATGTGGAGGCATTAGTTGGAGCCGGACCCCGGTGGCGGCCCTCCTCACTCTCTCATCGTCCCCATGGGAGTGCGCTCCCAGGTGCTGCAGTGGGGGCATTCATCAAGACTAGCCTGCCATCTGGGCACGACCCGGACACTGTCCTTCCTCAGGAGGAAGAATCTTCTCCTGAGGAGAATTCATCACAGCATGCGCAGTTTGTGCCCAGGACAAGACATCGCACCAGGCTCCCTCTGGTCTCCTCCAGCCCCTCCTGGTTCCCC
Organism: Chaetodon trifascialis; assembly: GCF_039877785.1. Taxonomy (NCBI): domain Eukaryota; kingdom Metazoa; phylum Chordata; class Actinopteri; order Chaetodontiformes; family Chaetodontidae; genus Chaetodon; species Chaetodon trifascialis. Next base: position 29,729,035 of record NC_092061.1, on the reverse strand, counting down.
ACCGCCCATGGTCTCAAATCACTATGGACTTCATCACCGCCCTGCCATGATCCAAAGGTAATGACGTTATTCTCACTATCATGGACAAGTTCTCCAAAATGGTCCATTTCGTGGCGTTATCCGGGTTACCATTGGCTAGAGAAACTGCTGGCCATTTAGTCCAACAGATTTTCTGTATCCATGGAATTCCAGTTGATATAGTGTCTGACAGAGGCCCACAATTTGTTTCTCAGGTGTAGAGGAATTTCTGTTCTGCTCTGGGTGCCTCCACCAGTCTCTCCTAAGGCTACCATCCGCAGACAAATGGACAGACGGAGCAAGCCAACCAGGACCTAGAAGCTACGCGGATAATGCCCTGACCACCTTGTCTACCAACCTCTCTCCCTTCGAGGCCTCATGGTCTGGTGGATGTCCAGCGATGGGGCAGGGGTCTCCAGTACCTAGTCAAGTGGGAGGGTTACGGCCCAGAAGAATGCTCATGGGTTCCCCGGCACTTTATTTTGGACCCCCATCTCGACCGGGATTTCCACCGGGCCAGTCGTCCCTTGAGGGGGGGTACTGTTAGACTGTGCTTTATGACATTTTGTCATGTTTTTCTGTACAGTGGCTTTGTGTATGTGTCTTTCTGTTTTCCACATTGGAGGTATGGCCTGGCGGTGCAGAAGGCAGATCGCACCTGGCGTTCATCCACTGATTTCTCCCTGCATTTAAGCAGCGTGGCAGCATTGCCTTGCTGCCAGATTATTCGGGCTTCATGCTAGACTTTCCAGCCATACCTTGTCTCTCTGTATCCAAAATCTTGCGTTACCTAGTCACCTGTGATTGTGTCTCAGTTCTCATTGCCTTGTTTCCCTAGTTTGTTCTTCTCGTTTTGATTTCCTTTCTTTTTTAGGGCTTCCTGTTTTAGGGCTGATTTTGTGTTTGTTTTGTAAACAGTGTTTTGTGGGTTCACAATAACGGAGTGATTGTTTTGTTATTTAATAAACTGTTGTGTTTTGAACGGCTCCTTTCATTTCCATGCTATTTGTCTGCCCCTTGGGTCCTACAAATGTACATTGATTTGGTAATCATAACAGTGCAGTTATTGGAATTGCAATTTTTGAGTTCAGGTGAGTTACTATACTAGAAAGTTCCAAACTGCCTCTGGAAGCAACATCAGGACATGAACCTCACTATCTGGCAATCTGATGGATGAATATGGGTTTGACAGATGCCAGGAGAACATTATCTATTGGCACGTAAAGTTTGGTGAAGGAGGAAAAAGTGATTTCGGGCTGCTTTCAGGGTTTCTGTTAGGCCCCATATCGCAAGATTTCACCAGGCATGTCCCTGTGACATCATGTCTGTGACACATTTTTCTTCCATCCTTGACACACGTTTCATAAGTGTAACATTTTGCCTGCCTGGTTTTGTTAACTTAGATATTGCTGATTTGATCATTTGTACTTAATATATTACAATCAGGAGTCTGCACAGGGTGTTTTATTTCTAAAATTTACTGGATTCTCTAGACTGTTCCTTTGTCTGACTTCCTGCCTGGCTCGATCTGCTCTGAGCAGATTGAAGTGTAGTCTCTTAAAGATACACTTGGCACATATTCTCTGTAGTCCAGAAAGGAGAGCGACTTCTGGGACACTTCTGAAACACACTAGGTGGAATTGCACGCATTGTCAGCTTATCCTGTATTTGTTCCCTCACTATACAATCTTTTACAGCCATCTATGATATGTTTGAGTATAATCTTATTCAAAATCTCAGTGTAGAGGTGAGTTGTAATAAAGAGCAACAAAGAGGAAATTACCCCTCAAGTGGAAAGTTTAAGACTACTATTTTAATTTGTGCAGAGTTTGAAAAATTAGCTACTGTGCAAAAATATCTTAGTAATGTTATGCTCTTAAAATCTGATTTTATTGAAACCTGAATAAACTGAATAAATCTGCCACATTGGTATAATTTATATTCCTATTTTCATTTCATTCAGTCATTAGTTTCTGGAATTTTCCATGAACCAGTGTCGCAAAAAAACGACACGGCACACAATCACTGCACTAGTATCAAGATCATTGCACTGTTGCAAAAAGGGAGTGGCTGTCCAAACAATTCATTACATGGCATTATTCACTCAGGGAAATTTCATGTCTAGTGCTACAGAATCAGCTTTGCTGTCTGTCTGAAGATTTTCACTAAAAATACAAAGCAGGGATCAGTTTAAATTTTAGTTTATATGGGCAACATTTAATGTGCTGACATGGACCTCAAAAACTTCTCTTAACAATTAATTTAGTCTCATATTCATATTCCAGTTCAAAGAAAGAGATTGCCCAAATAGTACAGTTTCGAACCCCATGCATCACCAAGCATGACACAGTCATTGACACACTGACATTCTGCTGTTTGTTTGATTTCACTTCACAAAACACAAACTGCAGCTAAGTACCTCAGCTACTGATGTTGAGTTTTCAGTCCCATTTGCTTATTTGTTTGTTAGCAGGACATTACTTTACTTCCTATATGTTTCTCTCCTTTGTGATTTGTGATTGCGTCCACCTGTGTCTGTTTAGTTCCCCCTCTATTTAAGTCTGTGTGTTTCTTTTGTCTTTGTGGGATCATTCCCGTTGTATGGTTTTCCTGTCTCCCAGTTTCTAAAGTGAGTATTCCTGGTCTAGTCTTGTTTTCCCCATTAGTTATTATTTTGTGGTTTTTCTAGTATTTGCTTTTGGTTTTTGGATTTTTGTACTGGTGGATTTTGGGTTGCCGTCTTTTGTTAAGAAAGCACCTTAGTTTTTTCCTTGCTCGACAACCACCAGACCACAACAGTCCTGAAATGCCAGGCACATACTAGCATTGCTTATGTCATTGTATTGTGTGGCATAAAAAACTAAATTCAGGCACAATTTTGTTTAGTTTTAGTTTACGGTTGCTTTTTGATACTTTTTTTCCTCTCTTAATGTTTGTTTTAACTTCTGTTATGTGTTTTGGTAAATGGATTCGGATTTGCCTGAGTGTTATAAATCCAGATCCAGATGCTGACTAAACTTTTCAAAATATTTTCAATTATTAAAAAAAGAAGATTCTGCAGCCCACAAAGGTCCCTCTGATGGCTTTTGTAATGTACTGCACATCCTTCATATTTCAGTGGATCAATTCAACATTTTATAAATTCTAAAACACTATTTTTGTAAGTTTTATCTGTTTTTCTACAACTAAATAAGCATTTTTGATAACTATTGAGAATTTTTTTGTAGCATATTCTTATTTTTCATATTTTTATCTTTTATAGTGAGTGGACAAGACATTGACATCCAGCTTTTTGAGAGTGAGTTCACATGAAACAGTGATGATTAGGCTACTACAGTTTCCTCTCTTTCAGTTTACTATTACTACATATGATTGTACGATGCCTACAGGTTCACACATCTGCACCAACACTATTGTAAATAATATGTATGTATCAGAGAGAGAGAGAGAGAGAGAGAGAGAGAGAGAGAGAGAGAGAGAGAGAGAGAGAGTGTGTGTGTGTGTGTGTGTGTGTGTGTGTGTGTGTGTGTGTGTGTGTGTGTGTGTGTGTGTGGTCGGGCACTGAGCCAACTCCCAGCTACACACACACTGCCAGACAGGGAGATCCCAGCATTTTGGGGAGTGAGCCAAGCTGGAATACCACTAGGTCAAGTTTCCTGCATTTCCTGAGCTGATGCCAAAATCATATGTAACAGCTCTTCTCATTCTCTCTGTCTTTCAGGGCTTTTTGTCATATATGCTCAGTATCTTCTTCAAAAAGGAGCTATCTGCAGTCTCATAGACTACACAATACACCAAAGTTACTGCGACACACTCACTTCACTACACAACACACCCCAAGCTCTTTCTAAACTTAACCAGAGATTTGTTCAGGAACCAAGACACCCCACTGAAGAGTGATTTTCTGTATCTGTGCCACTGACAGATCCTTTTAGGAAACTTAGTCTTTTGATTCCAATGGCAGAAGTAACTGTGAGCACATTATGACCTATTCTTTCACCCTGTAGCCACTGAAGTAAATGTTGCTGTATCTAGTGTGGTACTGTTTTGACACGGACAAGCAATAGTGTATATCATTTAACACCATTGGTGCAGCTTGAAATGAGTTATCTTGTTCTATAGCAGGGGTATCAAACTCATTTTCAGTCTGGGCCACATCAGCATTATAGTTGCCCTCAAAGGCAGTTGTAAGACTACTAATTTTAACTACTTCAACATATTGTTAAATAACTTCATTTCATTATTATTATTATTCAAGTGCACAAATATTGTACATTTATTGCAGAAAGGACATCCACCCTACGCCTCTACAAATAAACAAGGAGTGTTTTTCTTTTTTCTTTTTTTTGTAAACTTGCAAGAGCTGTGTTGTCTGGATCTTTGTTTGTTTGTTAATGAAAAATCAATAAAATATTATTTAAATTAAATTATTTTATTTGAAATATATATTGTACATAAATGTAAAAATATTTGTAAGCACATTGCTCTATGTTATTTGAACATAAATCCCTTTAATTTATCACGTTAAGAATCATCCAGCTCTAGAACCTTTCCACACAGAGCCTAGTTATCAGAGGTCTGTGGCAGTTACTTTTTTGTATTACACTATTTAAGAATGCTTGTAAAATAATATGTAAATAAAAGTGAAAGCAAATAACTATCCATCCATCCATTATCTATACCGCCTATCCCTTCCGGGGTTGCAGGGGGCTGGAGCCTATCCCAGCTACAATGGGCGAGAGGCGGGGTACACCCTGAACCGGTCGCCAGCCGATTGCAGGGCCACATGCAAGGACAAACAAACATTCACACTCACACTCACACCTACAGACAATTTAGAGTCATCAATTAACCTAATGAGCATGTTTTTGGTCTGTGGGAGGAAGCCGGAGTACCCGGAGAGAACCCACGCATGCACGGGAAGAACATGCAAACTTCACACAGAAAGGCCCCGCCTGACCCAGGGATCGAACCGGCAACCTTCTTGCTGTGAGGCAAGAAAGCAAGAAACTATATAGTATATATCCCATGTTGCTTCTGAAGTCTATAGAAGTGATTTAGCAGCTACTATAGACACTAGCTGGTATCTTTTGGTTCAGATCAGATTAAAACTTATCCACCTCAGTGGGGCCTTTTTATATTTAGCCTACATCTTGTTCCTATTTCCAAAGATGGACTTACTGCCTTCCAGTGTGGTTTTGTTTTGCAGCTTTGAGCATGCTTAATGTGCTGGCTCCACTCTGTCTGCCCGGTAGCCATAAGCAACCTTTTATTGTCCCATGACTATTACACTGAATGACCACAAACAAATGACTCCACAATAACTGCACATCCTGATGAAGCTTTGAAGCGTATACCCTGATTTTACACGTTTGTCTTGATGAAAATAAAAGCATTTTGAGAAAAAAGGAAATGTTTTATGATAGCATTAATAGGTGTGTATATATATTTTAAATTAATCTTCTAAAGTTTTTCCATTGCTCATAAGATCTAATTACTTGACAGAATACAGACTAGAAGGAATACCTACATCATATCCTTTGATGGTAAATGTCAATCAAGGTATCCACACAAATGACTATGACGATGATGCAACCAATGACAATAATATTGCTAAATGCACAATTAATGAATCGTAAACATTTAGAGAAAACAAAGAAATAGATGCCGAGCATTCTCTCCTCAGGCTCATCTCACCAACCTCCACACTTAACTATTGAGGTTATTGATTTTCAGACACTATTTAAATTGCATTTCCATGCATTGAGTTGCTTTGAAGTGCAGTGCAAATGCAGTCACTAAAGTACACATCACATTTAGTGAAGTCTAAATGATACATCATAAATGAAAGATGACATGGTGCACCCACAATCATTCTGAGTGTATATATCTGCCAGTTGCAGACTGGAAATATGAAGACAACATTGTGTATTTCAAATAATTTAATGCCATTAGCTAAACAAAACAAAATGAGCTTTTTAGGAGAAATGCCTTCAATAAATGTACAATACAATGAAACACATACAGACCTAAGACATTACAAAAACCCTGTACAAAGGCTTTTGTTAAATTTGATAATGATTAACAAATAATCAACTTTCAGCTTTCAGTTATAAGCCATTGATAAGAGCAACTTTTGGCAACAAGGTTGCATAGAAAACCCTCTAGACTGAAGTCTCTCTGGACCTGTAACCACTTGCCTTCTGAAAAAATGTTTGAATCAAATTCCATTTATTGAAAACTTGTTAAGCATTTATTTATGGATCACCAGCATCATTATTACCAAACAGGCACACACCAAAGCTGTTTTAACGGTTTATAAGTGAGTAAATACTAGAATACACATATTTAGCGGGGTTTCCTGAAAACACTCACCTGTCACTTAACTTCAAAGAAGCTGGTAAAAATGCAACTATAAATGTTTGTAGTTGTTCAAGTAATGCTTGATAAGTTGTAACAAAAAAAAAAAACAACATAAAAATAAAACAAAACCAAAAAAAACCCCACAACTGATTTAAATCCAGATTCTCTGTGTTTGTATTGTCCAGAGGACTGTAGGGATTTTTTCACAGCTTAGCCAATTAAATGTTGTTCTTTTTAATCAATCAATATATAACGCATTTATAAATTACTTACTGATAAATAAATATGTTAGTTACATCCTATACCCCTTTATAAATGATGTCTTGTCAGAAAGTCTCATTCTAGCATGTCCCTCAGTTCTCTCTTCAATAAAAACCAGCAGGTGACAATTTTCAACTTTTCACAGCAGCAACTTAATTAGATCATCTTAGCTAAAACTGTAGATTTTAGATTACAAGTATATTTGCTGCGTGCTCACTGATGCAAAGGACATATGACGGACATTTATCAACATGTTTTTTCCTTCAGAAAGTCTACAGCTATGTAAAATAATGTTGTCAACCATGATGTTCAGTAGTGAATAGGGTATCTTTGTATACAAGCTTGCTGTACGAAACGGAAAACGTTCACAATTATATTGATGAAGAACTTTTCCTTTCACAGAAAAATGACTTACCTAGTGTTGGGGGAAATCAATAAATTCAACGTGATTATTCAGAAATTAAATAAACTGCTGTCAAAATCTTCAGAAATTCTATTCTCTAGGATGAGTCGTTTTGCAGGGGGTGAAGAGTTAGTGCTGTCTTACCTGTTTGAACTGCTCTTCATAAGTCCACTCGTGGTGCTGGGACTGGGGATACGCCGATGGAGACTCAGCGAGGCGGGACGGGGCGATCGCCGCCGGGACCCGGGACATGAGATGCATTGGAGCGCTCTGCTTAGGCAGGTAGTCTCCCTGGAGCGAGGAGTGTCGGTGCTGGTAGTTGTGCAACCCGACATTGTCTTCGTCCTCCTCCTCTTCACTCATTATCTCATGCTCAACCATGTCATCTTCCTCCTCGTCACGTTCCTTAACGTCGCTGCCCGGTCTGGAGCAGTCCCCGTCGTCGTCTGTTTTGGGGACCACCATATGTGGGAGCGCCACTCCAGAGGACGAGTTGGTAACTCCGGTACTGACGGCGCCTCGCATCGCCGTCTGGTAGTGGCGAAAAGCCAGTGCTTGGTGGTGTATCTGGGACTCCACCATGGAGCGGAGGTCTTTCTCAGTCTCTGCCTGCCGAAGCTTCTCCTCCAGGGCCAGCCGCGCTGCCTGTTGCCGCTGAAGGTTCTCCATGACCGCCTCAAGCTTCATGCCGCCGCTGCCGGGCTGGTGGGACTGGGCACCGGTGAATGGGCTGTGGGAGGAGGCGGAGGGAGTTTGGAGCTGAGGGCTGCTGACGGACGAGAAATAATCTAGCTGTGTGGGGACAAGAGGAATGAGTGCAATGATTATCACCGCACTATGAACTATTAAAACACGTTCGAACCTCATAACAAATAGATAGTTTTAATCAAATACAGAGCGATGTCAAGAGGATAACACGTTAACTATTTACTATTGCAATATAAGCGAGCATGAAAAAAAAACTATCTTGCTGAAACACTATTAAACAATATAAACGCTAAATTTCTAAGTTCATTTGACAAACAAGACTTAATAAGCAGAGTTGTTCGGTATGATAATCCAGTTCAAGTAAAGCCTGGCCACTTACCAAAGTAGATTTAGCTGCTCCACCTGCGTTGTCAACCATGCTTTTCTCTGTCAAATGCGCCGGAATATTATCAACGGGATCACAAGAGTCTTCTTTCAGTCCTGGTAACGTTCCACATTCAACATTTAGATAAGCAGGTCTCGGTAGTTGGCTGAATAAATACTTGAAATGTATTGTGATGGACGGTCGAATCCCGAGCTGCTTTTGGCAACAAGTGGCAACTGTAGTGAGAATGACCTCTGGAGGCAGAGATTAGCCCTCCTGTTCCATTTGCAAATAGCACGTCAATGTTGAAGTATAGTATGAAGGCCGGCAGGTAAACGCTCAACCGCCGACTGTAATGTCGGCTGTGTTATACACTTTTAAAATGTAAATAAATAATCGCATTAATCTTTTTCTTTGGGTTGCATATACCATAAACAATGAAAAAAGAGTCTGGTCTTTACCAGCTCTATATGGAAAGTGTCCTGAGACAACTTCAGTTGTGATTTGGCGCTATACAAATTGAATTGAATGAACTGAATTGAATTGAAAAACAGGTTTTTAAAACTTTATCATTAAGACAGGCTACATCATAATTATCTCTGTTGTATCTTTCTCTCTCATTTTATATATATATATATATATATATATATATATATATATATATATATATATATATATATATATACACACACACACACACACACACACACACACACACACACACACACACACCAAGGCGCAGCACTGGAATAGTATTATAACATGACGGTGCTTGGCGAAAAACAGTAGGTCATTTGGGTTGAATTTTCACTTGACAAATTAAGGACATGGCAAATTGGCATGGTATTAAGATCAACATCTCTACATTTTAACCCTTTTCACCTTTTATTCAGAATTTATGTATGTTATTTATCTATATTATGCAGGAATAATATATTTTATTAACTGTTTCCGTATTTTTGTGCATTACAATAAGATGAAATTGTACTTAACAGATATAAGGTTTTCCCAAGGCAATTTATTTTATTTTCTCTGTATGTTTTGTGGTTGATTGTTATTCCACTTATTTTGACGTTACATTTAAATGGCTAATTAAGTACTTTTGGGGAAAAGCATTGAAGTGCTTAACTAGTTTAAATTACTTGCCTGTCAGTGTGCTCTGTTTATTTTCCATACACTGCAGTGAAGAACAATGAGCATTGTAGATCCACTTTTGTAATTTGAAATGTTAGATGGTGGAGGGAGTGTTTCAGCCATTTATTGTCCACTTTATCCACAGGTACACCAGAGAAAGGATTGGTGCAGGGACATCAAAGATTCTCATTGGTTTTCACTTCAGTATGGGACTATTCACATTGCCATTGTTTTTTGTGTGCTTGTACTTGTTTGTCACTATGGGATTGTCCAGTTAATACTTATAGGATTAACTTTTTATGTCATCAATTTGTAGGTATGAGAGTTCATACACAAAATATTTTAAGTTAAGTCTTAGTATATCAGCAGAGTTTTGAAGAAGAAAAAGGGTGAAAGACCAATATAGAGTAGTAAGACTGTACATGTTCAGCTGATGAGGAATGTGCTGTGCTGATGATCAATTCCTGCATTAACTTACTGCAAAACAAATAACACATATGTCTAGACATGCCCAATAACTGCTGAAACGATCACATTGTTTATATATTAAAACTATTCTATGTATTACGTATTGCTCTACGTAAATGGCCCAATGCTGGTTTGATGCAGGAATGTAAAAAAGAGTTTTGAAGATTCTAGCATCCCTGGAATGTAAACCATGTGCTGTAAAAGCTTGACACAGTGTGTAGTAGAACAGCACTATCTAGTGGCAGATCAGTAGACTTCATTTGAACAGCTGAGGCAGTGTTACACTTCACACATTCACAGACCTGAAGGCCAGACCAATTTTGCTAATAAAAAAAAAGAACAAATATGAGTTTTTGGTCCATCTTTTACTCATTTACATTACTTTATTACAGGAGCCTATTGTTCAGAACAAATTTTGAATTACCCTGTGCGTGATGTGTTACTACTGAGAGGTTGATTTAATCAGGATCTTGGTCTTAGTTCATGTGTTGTGAGCAAGATTTGTATAAATATAAATGTGATGCCTCTTTAAGAGTATCAATGTGTGTCCACGAACAGCGGTTATGATTACTATATAATGTCATGTGTTGTGTTCTCCCTCACCATCAACCCTGTTTTTCACATTTTCCCTATACACCCTTCCCTGCAGTCCTTGGTTGATGAACAGTATCCATCATACATACATTACCTCATTAAAACTGGAAACACATAAAAGCACTGGGCTAGTGGACAGGACTGGCAGAGGAGAAGAGTGCATTCTGACTCACGGCCTTGTCCCAATGTAAATTCTGATAATTTTTAAGTTCTCAATTTGTGTCACCTGAGCCAGCATCAGCTGGGTCTGTCTGAAAATGAAAAAAGTTCACCAGACCAGACCACTGCAGCCTGCACCTCATCTCTGCTCAAGGCTCCACACTACATTAACTACTAGTGGCATAGCACACCCCAATCTCTGACCATACAGTCAGAGATCCAGTTGCACTGTTGGAATGTAGGTACTAGGTTTTGACAAGAAAAGAGAACGAGCAAACTTAGGCTCATCTGGCTGCATCAATTTTGTTCCTTTGTTGTTATTTGGTCCATCATGAATGTTACAGCAGTGACAAACCAAAAAATAATGGAAAATATTTGGGTGGAGGAGATTACATTTTTGTCTGTCAGTGTAAAAGTGTTTAAAATGAGTGAAGAGGTTTTTTTTTTTTTATGAAAGAAACAATGCAGAATCCAATCTATTGAGTTAGTAAATATTTCACATATGGACACAGCAACAACAACAGGAACATGAAAGCAAGCAGTGAAGTGACTTGTGCTTAAGAAGATGACACACATATACATTTCCTCAAGCATGAATTCCTCAAGCCAAATTCTCACCAGATGAAGGATTATTGACCAATCCTGCATGCCTTGAGCCATGGAGAGGTTGACCCTTCCATCCTGTCAATGATTAACCTCTAGGGATTGTCGACCAGTGCAATCAATTGCTTCACGACTGTCACAAACTGACCACTTCCACTAATGATGCCACGCTAATTAGCTGCTTCTCACAGGGCATAAACTCTTCAATGATTTATTTATCCTTTTTTATTAGAAGAAGTATAATGACTTTGTCATGTGGTTCAGAAGGCATCGTTTGAGATCCACTGTTCATACCTCTCACCTCCCTATTGTTTCTGCTCCTCTGTCCCTACTACAGCAAATAGGCAGCTGAATTAAATATGAATTCATCCAAGACATGAAAAACCTTCAACAGCAACAAAACCCTACTTCAATCTCAAAATCATAACAGGTTAATCCTTAAATGTTTTATCTCATTCTGTCAATGATAATTAACCTGCTTATTTGACTACTTTTCCTCAACTTAAACACAACCAAGTAAAATAATTCTTTAGAATACTTTTAACAAATAAATGGAATTGTTTCAGCAGTTCTTGGGAAAGCCTGGAAATATGCGTCATTTGTTTTGCAGTTAATTGAAGATGAAGTTAATGCAGGAATCAATCATCAACACGAGATCTTTCTTCCTCATCAGCTGAGCACATACAGTCTTACTACTCTACCTTGTCCTTTCACCCTTTTCTTCTTCAAAATGTTGCTGATGTGCTAAAACTTACGACACATTTAAAATATTATAGTGTATGAACTCACATATTCTATGATGAACTGATGACATTAAAAATAAATTCTACAAGTATGGACAATCCCATACAAAGAAGCACAAGCACACTGTCTGATATCACTGTAGATAAATTTAAGGATGTGATCCCATCAGCATTTAATTCAATGGCATGTCTCAACAGTGGACTCCCATGCTAGCCTTAGTCAGTCACAAATTCATCATCTGGTTAATAGTGAGACAGGCTCCTTGCATATTGGTTCCTCCAAATTTGTTAATTCTTCCAACCAGTGATTAATGTCCCCTAACTGTGTGAGTGTTATGTATTTAACACCTAATTCCTAACTGAGACCCTGACATCCCTGTTTAATCCCATGGGGGTTTGGTGTGGTTTTATCTGATTGTGGTGTACGCAGGTCCTCTCTGACCTTTCCTTACCTGGATCTGGTACACCACCGGAGAGAGCTTGTCCGTGATCACATAAGGACCTGCCCAGTGGGGAAGGAGCTTGCGAGTGAGCCTCCCAGGACCTTAATTGGTTACTCCAATGGCTGGGGCAAAGATGTCGTACCACACTTTTTCCCCCACTTGGAGCTCGTCATGTGATGCTTCCTGGTCATAATAGGCTTTGCGTCCTTTCACGCTTTCACTCAAGTTTTTCTGGGTGAAGTAGAACAAAGCCTTCAATTGTTCATTCAAGTCAGCCATGTACTGATGCGTTGTGTAGGTTGTTGCAATGCTGGCCTCACCTGGTTGATAAAGCAGGTGTACTGGCAGGGTCTTTTGTCAACCCATCATCATCTTGGAAGGAGAAAGGCCTGAGTCTGGGTTGAAGTTCCAGATTATTCCTGAAACTGCACATTGTTTGGCCAGATCGTCTGCCAGGTCATTGAGCTCTTTGTCTGTCCTTGGGACACGAAAGTGACCTCTGACCTTTTTGCAGTAGATTCGCATGTCATGCATCTTTGCAAGGTGGTCACATGTTTCAGACAACTCTTGGTGCTTGACCGGTTTGCAGTTTGATATTATGATGCCATTACACTTCCATTACAGCAGATGGCAAGAGATGGGCAGAGGCTCGTAGTCCTGTGCCCAGAGCTTCAAGTGTTTAAAATCAATTAAGGGGTTGAATCGACTAAGAAGATCTTTACCAATATGGAGCGAAACGGTGTTCGCCTGAGACATGTACACAGGGTGAACAAGTGTCATTGAGCCGATCGTCAGTTGCACCAAAGCCAGATTTGTCAAGGTGGTGCTGGTGGGACAGTAGGGTTGGACATCAAGTGAGCAGGCGTCTAGCCTCAAGTCCCTTTTCAATTGATGTGCTACAGCCTGCAGCATGTTGAAATGTACTGCTGACATTAAGTTGATGTCAGCCGCTGTGTCAAGCAGTGCTTCATGCACCAGTTCATCCTCAAGTGTTTCGTGCAATTCCTTTTTCAATGAAGTGGCACAAGAGTTAGTAAAAGGGTGGTTCACCTTGGAGGACCGAAGGGTTTTTGGTGGTAAGGTCCTCTTCTGATTCAAGTTGAACCACCAAGATTGTGCTAGGGGGCGTCAGCTCTTCATTGTCTGACACTGTAGCTTGATCGGAGTGGATCGACGAGTTTGGAAAGAGAACATTTTTTTGTGGTCCACCACCAGAAGTCTCTTCAAGCTCCAGGACTTCTAATCCCAGACTTAAGTTTGTGCTGGGGTCTGTGTGTTTGGTGGTGCTTTGTCTTTGCTTTGCAAACCCCATTAAAGCTAGTTCCGACTCACCTTTGAGGAGGTGTTGTAAATTGTTAAAGCCAAAGTTTTAAAGCCACAAAATCAAAATTCAGCTGTGTCCAATTGTTCAGGAAAAATCCCCTTGATGGTATTCAAAAAATCTCCAGGAGTCAGAAGTCTGAAGAGCAAAATACTTTATTTCCGACAAGGAGAATAATTCAGATATGCTCGAGGTACAAACCCGAAGGATTCTGACCTACAGTGGTCTGTGTTCTGTCTTTTATACTGTTCACCACACAAAGAAGAAGCAGCTGCCAAGACACGAATCATAGGCAAGTCACAGGAAGCATGCACATGAGTACCATCATATCTTTGCTCAATGCTCAACACAGTAGTACTACACGATTGTTGCCACAGCTGTTTCTCTGGTCATCAGTGCTCTGCTTACATCACAACACGATAGCTGACACATCTGTTTCACAAATGATTACATGTCTGTATAGGAAAAGATTTATACATCTGTTTCTCAAATCATCACATGTCTAGGTAGGAAAAGATTATACGTCTGTTACTCAAGTCATCATATGTCTGCGTAGGAAAAAAATTATACTACATCTCCCCCCTTTGCGACTGTAAAGACACAGCAATGCTGGTTCAACCTGACTATTAGTAGCAGAGATCCTTATTAACTTTTGAGCAAAAAACACTCAGTAAAAGCAACTCATGAGCACAAAGCACTCACAAACACTTAGCAATAAGTTTCCAGGTTTCATAATGCAATATCAAAGTTCCAGTTATAACATACAGTAGTAACACACTGGCAAATCACACAGTAAAAACCACACATTTTGATAAATGCAAAGGATATGAGATGAGTGGACATAGTAATGAAGATTCTCATCATCTGTCATATCCCTTTCTAAGTTTCACACGTGCAAAGGATATAGTGTGTGACATTAGTGCAACAATAATGATACATAAATGATATAAGGTGAGACATATATTGATGGTGATACATATAAAATGAATCTAGTCTTTGGTACTAGGTGCACTGAAAAAAATGATTCTGACCCCTTTTAGATGTACCATGTTTTAATCTAGTCTGCTTTATAGAATTTAATGTGTTATGCATCTATTTTTAAATAATTTAATTAATTCCAACATATATTTTCGGAATTTAAAACAAGTCCATTTTATTCGGGTAAATGTAGCATGAAAAAAAAATGTACATTTTAATTTCCACATTCTGCTCCCGTTTGCGCATGCCCATACACACGCGCCATTTGCAGATGCATTTTTTTTTTTTCAAAATCTGGTGCAACCGTCATGTGCTCGGAGTAAAACATTCTACCAAGACAGTTTTTGGTAAGTAAACTTTTAATAATCATTGATGTGTTTCTGCTTTTGCTTTAGTCATGGTTTATTTATACTTAAAACACAATTTTGTTCAAGAGCGATATTGGTGCAGCTATAAACTATATACGTCAATGTTTCTGAGTAACTTTAGCTAGCTAAGTTCAAGTGAGTTGCTTAAAAGTAATCGTTACAGTCTTTTTTTTTTAGAATTCTTTTTAATTCGTGGAGACCAGAAACAAAGTCTGCCATAGTTTAATTAAGAATTTAATGCCGTGCAGCTTTACATTTTCTTCTGCCTGGCCTGCACATTTGCCATTCCTGACTTGTGGTAAGTATGTACGTTTGTAATTTTACAGTGTACACAATTTAGCACACAACTGAACATGTGAAAGCTTACTGGTAAGGTTTGTCGGGGTTATCACGGTTTCTGCTATTAATGTGAAACCTCTTTGGTAAGTGGAGCATTTTGAATTGTAAACGGCCTGAAATGAAAATAACTCAGTGATGTATTTCATGGTAAAAATATTTCGGCAGTTTTCTACTGCCTTAGAATAATATGGCGAAATGTTCTCTTTATATCGCGTCATATCATGTTTTCTGTGACAAGTGCGTGTTGAGAAATTCGTATTCAAATTGAGAGAAAACAAGCAAACGGTCTTGTCGGGAGAGTGTTGCATTATAAGCTGCTCGTTGCCTAAAGGTTGCTGAGCTAGCGTTTTCACCGTCTTCTAGCGTGAGTTTTGGAACATTAATCAGCCCTTACGTTTATTAGTAAATCGCGTTTAATCAGCGGGAGTTTGTGAAGGCTGATATAACGTGCTTTGCTGCTGCGGACTAATTAGCGTCACACGACGGCTTTGTGCAGAGGAAAACAAGGGCTGCTCCAGGTGAGCTCAGGAGATATACAACTGTAGTCTGCCAGTTCAGTTCACATGACTGTTCAAAGTATTGATTTGATCAGCTTATACACTAATTATTGTGTTATGTTTGTCATCACATTATTAGGTCAACAAATAGATCTAGTCTATTTGCATCATATCATTTACTAGTCAGTGACTATGTCACTGCTTGACACAAAGTTAAATAATGATAAGAACATTGTCTTTTTAAGTTCATATTGACTTTTATGTATTTGTGTTTCTGCTCCTTTTGTCAGGTATCTGATCTTCAACTTGTTGAAGGCTTTCTGTTGTTTAGGTAAGTGCTATAATGGGTTTCCAACATAATTGTTAAAGTGATTTGTCAGGTCAAACTGATTCATTTTTTTAAACAAAACTTTCAGAAATCTGATGAATCAAGGATGAATATTCTGTAACTGAAGTATTGTATCTTTCTTGCCTACTGTGGGCTTCGTATGGTTATTAACTAACATCAGTTCACATGCAGGTTCTTTCAGGTATGAATTACATTAAGCCTGCCTGCACACAATGTGACTGTAAAACCCTAATTAATGTTTTTTCCTTCTCTTTTGTTCTCTTTGTTCGTCTAGTTTATGTGGCAGTGTAAAGATTGTGGTGCTAAAGTGTCTAGCCGATCAGAGCTCCTTAAACACTGCAGACTAAAACATAGGTATTTTGGGCGTGGCCATAATATTAAGTGCATATATACAAATTGTCCATGCATTTTTAAGAGTTGGAATGCACTTCATTCACACTTGTCAAGGAATCATCCTAATACCTTAAAGGAATCTGACGTATTTACAACATTTTCTTGTCATTTGTGTGGTTGTAGAGAACTCGGATCAGAGCATGACTATTTTGTGCACATAGGCCATCATCTGAAAAACAATGAGACAGTAATTTGTATGTTTAAAGGCTGTGATTACAAATGCAATGTATACAGCACCTTCAAGTCACACAAAAGTCGGAAGCACAGCTTGCATTCATTGGAACATTTTAAGGATGGTGTAGTCCAAGGAGCTTCTGTGGAAAAAAGTTCTGAGTCTGGTGTTGCAAACAGTGAGGAATTCTGTGATGAAAGTCAGTCTGATGTTGAATTAGATACATCAAAGGATCAGCCCAACATAATACAACAAAAACTTGCAGCAGTGTTATTAAAACTAGAAAATATTTTTCATGTGCCAAGTGCTGCAATTGATGAATTGCTGGAAGAATTCAGTATTTATTGAGCACAGCATCTTTGTGTAGTACAACACATGTGATACAAGACACATTGAATAGCTACAGCCAGCAAGTTGACCAGTCAGTAATTAAAGAACTTGCATCTGTTCTGTCTACATCTAATCCTGTTTATAGGTCAATTGGTAAAGGGTGTCCTTTGGCAACATCCTTTAAGCGCAAGAAATACTACAAGGACAATTTTAAAGTGGTGGAACCCATAGAATATATATTGGATAAAAAAGGGAAAGAACCCTGCAATATGTTCCAGTATTAAAAGTTTTGCAGAAGCTTTTCACTGATGGTCACATTCTTAGGAAAGTTTTGGATTGCAGTTTCATATCAGAGAAAAGAGGGGAAGAAGTGCTTTATCGGTCATTTAGAGATGGTTTGTTTTTTTAGGACAGCAGTTTTTTATCAGGAGATGAGTTGCGTGTGCTATTGAATTTGTATGTTGATGATTTCTAGATATGTAATCCGCTTGGCACATCACGCAAAAAGCATAAGATCTGTGCTGTTTATTGGACTCTCACCAATTTGGCTCCTGGTTGCCATTCTTCGTTGTCTTCCATTTATTTGGCTTTGCTGTGCAGATCTGAAGATGTGAAAAGTTATGGATATGAAAGGATCCTAGAGCCCTTGTTGAAGGATCTTGTGACGTTGGAAAATGAAGGTATTTTTATTGCTCATTTGGGGGATTTTGTTAGGGGCACAATCCAGTGTGTCATAGCTGACAATTTGGGAGCACACGGGGTTGCTGGCTTTATTGAGAGTTTTGTAGGTGAGTACATTTGCCGGTTTTGTGAGGCACAAAAGTCTGAAATTCAGGAAAAGGAGGTGAGCTCAGGTGCATTTACTCTCAGAAGCAAAGAGACACATGAAATGCATGTAAGTTTAGCACAGGCTAATGCAAAACCATGTTACGGTGTTAAAAGGCCATGTGTGTTCTCTGCACATCTTTCTCATTTCAGTGTTTGCACGGGCTACCCTCCTGATGTCGCACATGACATCTTTGAAGGCATATTACCAGTTGAGTTAGCATACTGTCTAAATCTGCTCATTTCAAAAAAATATTTCACACTTGATGAACTCAATGAGTCCATTCTGAAATTTCCATACAAATGGGCAGATAAGCGTAACAGGCCTCATGCTATTCCCAGGACATTCATGCTAAAAAAAAGTATTGGAGGAAATGCTCACGAAAATTGGAGTCTCTTACGATTCCTTCCATTTCTGGTTGGAAAGTTGGTACCCCCAGATGAGCCAGCCTGGCAGGTCATTTTGGACCTTAAAGATATTGCTGAACTAGTTGTTACGCCAATACACACAGAACAATCAATTGCTTTCCTTGAAGTCAGAATTTGTGACCACAGATGTAGGTTACAAGAGGTGTTTCCTGGTATGAAGCTGTCACCGAAACATCATTTTGTGGAACATTATCCACAGATGATTCGATTTTTTGGTCCACTAGTTGGAATGTGGACTATGAGGTTTGAGGCAAAGCACAGTTTTTTTTAAGCAGGTTGTTCGACACACACGCTGCTTTAAAAACATCCTCCTGTCCCTGGCAGTGAAACATCAGTTCTTGATGGCATATCACCTGGAGTCAACCACAGACGAAAAGCCTAGCTTGACTGTCTCAGCTGTGTCAACTGTCTCTGTTGACATTTTGCATCAGGATGTACAGAAGGCTCTGAAGCATGCATACCCTGATATTACCCACATTCAGCTCACAAAGAATGCATCCGTTAATGGAGTGAACTACAGGCATGCCATGATTGTTGTTCATGGCACATCTGGTGGCTTGCCAGATTTTGGAGAAGTTGTCCAGATGGTTGTTGTGGAAAATAGCTTGAGCTTTATTATTAGAGAGCTGAGTGCTTGGTATTGGGAGCATTTGAGAGCATTTGAGTTAGATCCTACATTTAAAGTGTCCCTCATTCAACATGATGCCTTGGTAGACCAGTACCCCGTGGCAAATTACAGGATCGGAGGCCGACGAATGGTGACACTTAAAAGATTCATAAACGCACAAGGTTAGATAATGGTAAATCATGTTGTTTTTGTTGCATGAGTTCATGTACTAATACACAAGGTAACAAGAGGGATGCCTAAATTTCTGTCTTGAGGACCAATTTTGTTTAGTATAGATAGAAAAAAATTCTTTAAGAATTGTCTTAACAGAAATTAACCAGCCTGACATTTATCTAATCACCCTCATGTTGCCATTTATCTTATAAATGTGTATGAATTTATTTGTGACTAACATAATGTACATTCAAAAGGAAGAACTGCAACACAAAGCACAAAACAGCAAAACATAGTGTTTGGGTTTTTGGTCACTTTACACAGAATATTTGTACAGTTAAAATGCATTTTAACTGCACAATACAACTGTGTTGCAGTATGTTCCTACTCAGCCTTACTTTTCAAGAAAAAGCTATACTTATGTGTCAATAATACCAAGTACCAGTTTAATAAAATGCTTTCTTTTCTCTTTTGATAATTAGATTAAGGAATGGCAGAGCATCTGAAGCTGAGAGTCATCTTGGAAGAGGATGACTTTAGAAGACTCGACCTTCATTCAGGAATGCCAAAAAGTTTGACGGAGTTATGCAATACAATTCGCCAAACATTTGGAATTGAAAGAGACTTTCGTATTCAGTTTATGGATCCCGACTTCAATAATGAGTTCATGAATGTTGCATCATTACAAGACATTCAAGACAGAAGTACAATCAAGCTGGTGTACATACAGGATACACCATGCACTCCTGGGCCCTCTGAAAATTCAGCAAGCGTTCACAGTGCTCTCAGTGTGACGTCATTGTCTTCGTCCAACTCTGATAACACCATCATTCTGCAACATTCAGACAATGAGCTAAGAACGCGTGCATGGCCACGTGCATTTCCCATACCATGCTTTCCATACAATGTGGAGGTGGAGCTTCAGCGTGGAAATGAGACCTTCAGCGAAACTGGCAATAGACTGAAGATTACTCCAGGACTGAAGTCTGGCATCTTAGAGAAGCTGGCTGAGGAAATTTTCCAATATACAGCATATCCACAAAACTACCAAATAGATGAGGTAGCAGGGGCACTAATCAAAAAATTTCCCTGTTTGCAAGAGCCATCTGCCACTGGTTACTATGGCTGGATGATAAGCCTGAAATATAAAATGGCTAACTACAGGACGAAGATGTGAAACATTGGCTGTCCTGAAGTGACTGTAAATGCTTTAAAAAGCAAAGCAAGAGATGAATGCTGTCCAGCAAAAAATGTAAAAAAAAACGAAAAAGGCTGAGGTCAACTATTGTCCTTCACACCCTGCTGGCGAAACGGATGAAAGTCTTGAAAATGTGAGAGTTGAACTACTGAATGATGTCAGAAAAAGAAACTGTGCATCAACCATCAGAGAAAAGATGGCAAAAACATTCTCCTTCCGAAGAAGAGAGGTGGTGGAGGGAAATTCAACTGCCGGAGAGTTGAAAGCCAGATGGCCTGCGCTTTTCCACATTGATGAGGTAAAACATGTTTGCTTTTGCCCCATAGCATGTGTCTTCTAATTATGCAGTTTCAGTATGTGTTCAAATTTAAAGACTGGTAAGTTAACACAAAAGGTGACACGCTTGGTGGTGCAATGCAGGTTCTTACATTAATTTATTTTGGCCACCTGGGGGCAGAAAAAGCCCTTTTTATGTCAATTAATGTGTTTATTATTCACTGTTTTAGCTTTGGCTTGGTCTCTACCTACTTCTGAGGGAAAAGTATCTAGCTCTTAGACCTAGATGTTTTTCGCTTGCTCCACCAACTACACTGCAAGTATACCTGTCACTGTTGTGACTACTTGTCACTACTCCTTTTTACAGGAAAAAATAGGAGGTTATATAGACCCTGTAGCTTACAAATGCACTGTTGGGTTTTCTATTACTGTGTTAACAGCTTTAAGTTGACTAAAACTCACTGTATATGCCTTGATTACAAATTACTCCGACAATTAAACAGTTCTCTTTCTTTTCTTTTTCTCTGTGTATAATAGATAAATAGTGAATTCCAGCGCATAACAACGCTTCCCCTGGAGAGCAGATTTATGGAGCAGTTGGATAATCTTTTTCCCCAGCTAACATCCACTTTACAGATGAAAGGAGGTGTTACTGGGCAAAAAATTGCCAAACATCTTCACGTCTTACAGGAGGTAAATATATGTATACTTAATTATTATATTGTTTTTTATCCAAAGGCTGGATATTGTGTTTAGGAACGCTTTACTCAGTGGATTCCCTTTTCGCAGGCTACTGGGGATGTTGTCTTCAAAAGGACAGCAGTCCTCAAGGCACTTTGCCTCTACCTTGGTGAGAATGATGGAGATCTCATTCGGGAGTACATGGTAAGTGTAATTGATCTATTTATGAAAATATTTTGATGTCACTTGGCCAGTAGTTATTGCAAGCCATTGGGCATTTTAAAACTCTCTACTGCGATTGAGCACTAAAAGAATTAGAGGCATTCCAATGTGAACAGCAATGAAAATTGCTGGCTTTTTCAACACAAACACTTTGAAAAAAATGCTTATTATTAAAGATACATATAAGACTGACAATCTGACATCCATAGGATGTCAAACAAAAGCGTTTTTAGAGCAAAACTATGGTGAAGATGAATCAGAGATAGGGTTGTTTGGCCAAAGTAACCATAACCATGTTTGGTGCAGACCAAAGGCAGCTTTGCAGGAGAAGAACTTCATGCCAACTGTAAATCATGGTTTTAAATGGTTATAGCTTCAGGTTGATTTACTGCCTCGGGGACTGAGCAACTTACACTCTAGATTCACCTTTGAAATTTGCATCATATCAAAAAGTGCTTGAAGATCATGTAAAGCCATCTGTTGAAAAATTTAACTGAAAGTAAATCTTTGCACATGATTTTTATCCTAAGCACACAGATCTGTAAATGTGTTCAAAAACTTCAGCAGGCTGATGTCTTAAGACCAGTAATACTAGCTTCTGATGCCACTTACTACAGTTTCCACAGTAAAAAAAATATCATATATATCTGTGGACACTCCTTGTGTTGATGTTGGTATGGTATGTGACCAAAATGAGTATTTGTCACATTTATCACATAAAGTATATGGCATTTACCCTTTTCCTTATTTCCTTTGAATATTAAGGACATTGAAGGAGATGACATTCAAAGAGACCTACAGAAAGCCACAATGGGCATTTATGTGATCAACAAGGAGAGTGTAATGAATGGACACTACGAGGACATCGGACTTTTTGTTGAGGGAGTCATCATCCTGGACGACATTCCATCTCCAGCCCAAGCTTGAGCTTTAATGCTGGGAGTCATTTATGCACTGAACCTGGCCTACCCCAAGGAGCTGAAGAATTACTATGAATTCATCCAGAAAGTACTCATGCAGATGGACAGGAAAAAGCTTTCCCCTAAAGTCCTTGGGCTGCAGAACAAAATCATTGGAGGACTGTAAAGATTGTGCAGCCACACTTGCACATGCAGCATGTCCCTGTCTCCTGTCCATCGAAGCCTCTCTGAGACACATTGGACACATTCTGCTGCCGCGATTCCATACACAAACACGATCTATTCATTTTTTCCTGCATACAAACTTTGTTTCTCTGCTCTTCTCTGGATGGCTGCTTCTGCTTGTCACTCACATTCACACTGTTGTTTTCTTGCAACAACTCTCCACCCACAAATTTACGGAGAATTTTTCTGTTACATGTCACACCCTTGCAACAACAATGAAAGCCTGTCAGTGCTAAAAAGAATGACTTTTATAGGCTTAATTCAGACTTGCTGAGCCATCTTAAATTTTCAGGGTTTCTGGACCAAAAATAGGGCCCAGTGTTAAAAGTACTCTTATTAGGGTTGTAATGCTCTGTTTTTGGTTTATCAGAGGAGTGAAAGATGTTCCAATCAACTTGTCTTTGCCAGCTTTGGACAGTCTGACTGTGTTTTCTTAATAATTGTTGCTGGACACATTTGTTTTTATTGGTGTGGTGTTTTTTTGATTGAGGGTACAAGTTTGTTTTATACATTGTTCTACCTTTATTACAGGTTACAATGCAGAGACAACATTTGTTAAAAGCATAATTTGAAAAAACGTACGTTTTTCAAAATCTGGGAGACAGCTCTTATAAATGTGTCAGCACTTTTGATTTTAATGGATGTGTAAACCATCTGAGAAAAATTTTATTTGTAAAGCGTGCAACAGTTTATGCACTTTTTGGTTAAAAGATGCTCGTTAATGAGTATATCCAGTGACAGTAAAGGTTTCTACCATAATAAAGTAGGAGTTGTTAAAACCATTTTTGTGATTTTTATATTTTCATATATTTAATTGACAATTACTCTACTAATGTTAACTAAGATTGTGTACTTACAGTCAACTTAATGTAAATGTGTAGTCAGTAAACAATTTAATTAATCTTAATGCTCATTTTTAAAAAAGGTTAGTAGTAGACAAAGTATTTAAGTACTTTTAACATGTGTTAAGTTGGAATTACTAAGGAAAATAGATTAACGTTTATTCAAAACAAATGAGTTGGAACTACCAAAATAATATATTTTAAATTGACTAAAAACTAATGAGTACAGTCAACTTAAAAAATATATCTAAACATTATTTCGTGCAACCACTTGGCATAGTAAAATTAAGTATATTCAACAAAACAATTTTTTCAGTGTGGAGGAGGGGTAGATGGAGGGTAAGCATGGAAGTCTGGCAAAGGTGGTGTAATGGGCCGGTGCCCTTCCAGCATCCGAATGATGCCCTCTTTGATTCAAATAGTGTTTTCATGCTGTTTAATGAGCTCATCCTGTCGACGAATCATTGCCTCCTTTTGGATGAGCATTTCCATTTGGCGACTGAGGCAATCCTGAAGGTCATTCTTGCATAGCAAAACAGCATTTTTCTCTGTCAGGAGGACCTCTTTCTCCTCCTGCCATTGCGTTTTTTACAGTTACATACAGTTGTGCTAGACGGCGGAACCGCCTTTGTGCTTCACGGGAGATGACCCTTTTGCATTGCTCCATAATATAAGCACGTTCTTCAGGTGTTATGAGAGCATTTTCCTTTACATGCATATGTGTATAGACCTGCTCTAATAACACCTTTGCCTGCACACACATACTTCTGATTATATTCTTTTGATATCTTTCTCCTTCTCTCTTATACTTGTGCAGAAACATGTGAGAACTAAATAGCAGAAGTGATCTATAATACAGTGAAATTACATGCAGTGTGTTTTTCGTGCTAAGCGGCAGTCGGTCTGGAGTTCCAGGAGTTACCAGATCATAGTTACATTTTAAAGTAAGTCGGGTAAATATTGCTCTGATGCCTTGAGGAAGCTTATAGCTTTTCTCCGTCCTTCTGTTTCAATCTGAGTTTCCAGGGGTAAGGGTGGCAATGGGAAGTCTTTAGAATGCACAGAAGTGTTTAAATTTTGCACATGCTTTTTTGATCGTGTCGCTAACACTGGTCGTAAAGGCAGCACATCTAATATGCTTTGTAAGTCTTCATGATACTCCCATAATATCCATGGCTTTCGTCTACCTCTTCTGTGTTCACTATTCCTGGATCCTCTTCAATTGAAGTGGCACACTGAGTTTCACCTGACTGTTGTAGCTTTTAAGGAGTTCCTTATATTTGCTGGGGGCAGCAATGGACAACAAAGAATTTGTATTATCGACAGCAAAAAAAAGGTACATACATACGCTTGAAAACACACACACACACGCGCACACACACACACACACACAAAATGTATGCTTGGGAGTCTCACACTCACGTTCAGTTTCTACAGTATGAGATTTGAGATCAGAACAATTGATGGTTCACTAGGTTATTCCTCTCTATCCAGAAGGTGATTTATTACCACAGATTTATGCACCAATCACATACAGAATGTCACATCATGTGAGAAGAACCAGCTAGGAGAGGAACAATTGTACTAGAGCTAGACAGGGCCAAACCAAAAAACCAGTGAATAAAAAGGGGGGAAAGTACATGTACCATATTTTACCTCTTTTATGTGTCTGTGGTTTCATTTTCTTTGACTTCTTGGACTTTCTCTCTTTCCTCTTCTTCTTCCTCCTCTTCTTGTTCTTGTCTTCCTCTGAAGATGATGCAGTAGAGGAGGAGTCAGACATAGCATCAGAGGACTCCTCCACTGAGCTGTCACAAGAGGAAGATGAAGACAAGCAGACTGCCTGGGCGGAACCTGTATCCTCTTTTTTAAGAGCTGTAGATTCAAACACAAGCATAAGGCTAATATGGCACAAAGAGACATATGCATAATCTAGAGTCCCGAGATACGATAAACTAACATAATAAGACTCAAATGCACACATTTTTTTCTACACAGTTGTGTATGGAGACTTACCTGATGCCAGCTGTTCTTTTAGGTAGTCTCTCTCTGTAATAAGCTCATCAATCTTCTCCTTTTGCAACTCTACCTTCAGCTTACAAATCTCCAACTCGTGGGATTTCCTTTGGTTCACCAGGTGTGCAGTAGGGGCCAGGGACACACATAAAAGAAAGGAACTGTTCATTATAAACGTTTAAGTATTCATTTCTATTCAGTATATCTCTATATAGTTCAGCCTCCATTACATATGGGAAGTCTCCCACATGATTAATCTTTACAATGCTGACTTGTACCATCAGAACAGACATGTCCCATGATTTTCAGCCTTCTATGATTATATTATCCTTTACAGCAGGCACATTCTGACAGCTGAGAATATTACTGTCGGGTATTGCCCGCCGTCTATTAAATATGAAAGGAGGCTGCTCTCATGATACAAGTCAGCGGTCCTGAAATGTGTGTTTCTTTTCTATAATACACATTCTACAGTTCAGAGGAGATGTTTCTCCACACATCACCATTCAAACTGGTTGGGAAACAGTGGGGGAGACACAGCCCGAGAGAGCGGGACAATCTAGTCCATGGAGCTGTGCGCCGTGGACATGCATGAAGAAAACAAGCGCACCGCTAAAGTTTATAGACAAGACAGCAGTCCTGAAATGTGTGTTTCTCTTCAGTAATAGGCCTACACATTCTACATCTCGCGGTAGTAGCGTCAGGGAGCGAGAGCTAACGCCATCAGCTGCTGACAAGCTAATGTTAGCTATTATCCACGTGTATGGCAAGCCGTTCCTGTCAGAAATACGCCACTTTCAGTCAGGTTTCAACTTGATTACGGCGTAAAAAATGCAGTTTTTTCATTGTGCAAAAAGAACGCCGCTTTTTACGCCGTAATGAAGTCCTCCAAGAATGCACGTAAAAAACGGCATTTTTCTAGTATGATAATAATCTCCACCCTCCTTTTCTCTCAGCCACTGATTTTGAAGTGTCTGCGCCCAATCACTGATCAAGACAAGCAGACCAAATCAGTTCAGCTCAGATCTCCTTTGTGGCAAAGTTTGTCCTAACTTAACTTGTAGTTTCTCGTAGGTTTTTGGGTGGGAGTCACATGATCAGCTGGACAAGATGGCAGCCTAGGCTTTCAGCTACCGGCCCAGCCCCGCCAAATTGTTGTTTTTCTTGTGCTATCGGTTCCTACACTGACGATTTTTGTTGTTAAGAGATAGCTGATAACGATGTCTACGAAAGCCAAAAGCAGCTGGCAGGATATGGACGCCATTGCTGATTCCGAGCCTACTTTGAGCTGACACAGAAACTTTACGCGCTCATCTTGTGAAAAAACTCTCTCGTGAGGTGTCATGTCAAAGAATTATCACCGTAAATAGCAGATACGCTTCCTTCAAAATATCTGCGGAGTGCAAGGATGTTGGTGAAATGTATAACCCAGAGCTATGGCCAGAAGGTACTTATGTACGTCGCTTCTATGAACCACGTAAAGCTGGACCCTTAGGCGCCAATGCTTGTCAGTAAAATCCGTCTTGTATCATATAATGTGCGTGGCCTGCGTGTGGAGCACAGTGAAGCTGATGCTTCAAGACGTTTGGTGCTTGACACTCTAATGAAGGAGTGTGACATTATATGCCTTCAAGAGACCTGGCTTGATAAACAAGACTTGGACAAGCTGGAGAATCTACTACGGACCTCAGCACAAAAATAGTTCAAGGAAGGATACCTGGAGGAGTGGCAATACTAAAAATATGATCCACTTGTCACAGTATTAAAATTAAATGTTGACTGGGCCAGAGGTCTAGAGTTTAACCGTGATGCGAAGAAATTAACCGTGTTGAATGTATATACACCATACGAATCACATGAGAATGAGGATGAATTTCTGAATAGATTAGCATTTATTCAGTCCTTCATAGAGGAAAACAGCTCATCCTGTGTGTGTGTAATGGGTGATTTTAATGCTGATATGGCAGATAGCAAATCTCTTTTCGCAGGTCACCCGCAGCAGTTCTGTATTGATTCTAAATTAATACTCTCCAGTAAAGCTATGCTGCCCGACACTAGTTTTACTTATGTTAGTGAAGCGTGGCACACAACTTCTTGGTTAGACCATGTTGTGACCACAGCTGATGCCCATGCCTGCCTGAAAAAGGTGGAGATTTGCTATGAACTTGCCACATCGGATCACATACCTATCGCTGCAGTATTAAATGTTGAGAATATCCCCCTACTGTCCAGTAATGATAATTCTGCTTGTTCAAGTAAATTGGACTGGTCAAAGCTGAATAGTGAAGATATGGCAAAATATTTGAGAGCAACTGAGAGTCTCTTAAATAATATTGCATTGCCTAAAGAGGCCCTAATGTGCTCAGATATGAACTGTGGCAATGCACAACATGCTGAGAAAATCTGTGCCATGTATGAGGACATTTTGAAGAGTCTCACTGCAGCCAGTGAACCCTTATATGGGAGCAAATGCAAGACACCCAACATTAAACCTGGCTGGAATGACTTTGTGGCTGTACACCATGCTGAGGCAAGGAGGGCCTTTAGACTCTGGTCAGAGGCAGGTCGGCCTAGACAGGGGGAATTGTGTGATATCAAAAAACGCACAAATGCTAGATTTAAGTATGCCCTCCGTTTTATTAAGAAAAATAAAAGTACAATGAGGGCAGACTCACTTGCCAGAAAGCTGAAGAATAACAACATTACTGACTCCTGGAAAGAGATTAATGTTATGAATAATAACAAAACTCCTTTACCATCTGCCATTGAAGATGTCAGTGGCCCAGAAAAAATAGCCGAACTATGGCACGAGCATTACTGTAACCTTTTCAATTGTGTCAAAAGCAGCACAGTTAATATCAATTATGTACACACTGGTCTCTCTGCAGATACAATAGTAAGGGCAACAGATGTCCATGAGGCCGTCGACAAACTGGAAAACAACAAAGCCTGTGGCATGGACTGCATTACTGCAGAACATTTAAAATATGCCAGCTACAAGCACTGCCCTCTGCTATCCATGTGCTTTACTGCATGTCTTGTTCATGGGGTCCTGCCCAACTCTATTATGTCAGTGTTGTTAATGCCTGTGATTAAAGACAAGGCTGGTAAGCTCAGTAGTCTTGATAACTATTGCCCTATTGCTTTAGCCAGCATCTTGTCCAAAGTACTAGAGAATATTGCTAACAAAGCTAGAAATGTATGTTCTTACCTATGACAACCAGTTTGGGTTTAAAAGAAAACATGGGACTGACTTCTGTATCTATGCTCTTAAAGAGATTGTTTTTAAGTACACAAGCATGAATTCATCTGTGTTTTTGAGCTTTATTGATGCATCAAAGGCATTTGATCGCATTAATCATGAAAAATTATTTTTAAAACTGCTACATAGAGGTGTTCCTAAACTCTTGGTGCAAATTTTAGTGTTTTGGTATGCCCATCAAATGTTTCAAGTTAAATGGGCTAATGTGATATCTGCCCCCTTCAGTGTTAGTAACAGGGTGCGGCAGGGAGGTATTTTGTCTCCTCTTTTATTTAATGTTTATATGGACGACCTATCGAAACAACTGAAGAAGTTAAAAACTGGGTGTCTGGTGGGGAACATCACTGTTAATCATCTAATGTATGCGGATGACTTGGTCCTGCTCTGTCCTTATAGTGCTGGAATGTAGCAGTTGTTAAAAGTGTGCTCTCAGTATGGCATTGATCATGACATTAAGTACAACACCATATAATGATTGTCAGAAGTGTTGGGGATAAGAAATCAACCTTCCCCACCTTTTATTTGGCTGATAGCCCAATTAATGTGTGTGGACATATCTTGACTGGTGACTGGACAGATGACAAAACTGAAGTTATAGTAGTAGGCCCTAAACATCTTAGAAAGTCACTTTCTGATGACATAGCAGTTATGGATGGCATTGTGCTGGCCTCCAGCAGCACTGTAAAGAATCTGGGAGTCATCTTTGACCAAGACATGTCCTTTCACTCCCATGTAAAACAAATTTTAAGGACTGCTTTTTTTCACCTATGTAATATCGCAAAAATCAGGCATATTTTGTCTCAAAATGATGCAGAAAAACTAGTCCATGCATTCATAACTTCCAGGCTGCATTATTGCAATTCTTTACTATCAGGCTGCCCAAATTCGTTGCTGAATATTCTCCAGTTGCTCCAGAACGCTGCAGCACGGGTTCTGACAAAAACCAGGAAGAGAGATCATATTTCTCCAATACTAGCCACTCTGCACTGGCTCCCTGTAAAGTTTAGAATAGAGTTTAAAATTCTCCTCTTACTTACAAAGCCATAAATGGCCAGACACCTTTTTATCTTAAAGAGCTCATAGTACCTTATTGCCCCACTCGAACACTGCGTTCCCAGAATGCAGGTCTACTTATGGTTCCTAAAGTCTCAAAAAGCAGAACAGGAGTCAGAGCATTTAGCTATCAAGCTCCTCTCCTGTGGAGCCATCTTCCAGTCTTTGTCCGGGAGGCAGACACTGTCTCTACATTTAAGAGTAGGCTTAAAACTTTCCTTTTTGATAAAGCTTATAGTTAGGGCTGGCTCAGGCTTGTCCTGGACCAGCCCCTAGTTATGCTGCTATAGGATTAGACTGTTGGGGGACCTCCAAAGATACACCAAGCTCCTCTGTCCTTCTGTCCCTCTCCATCTGCACGCTTTCATGTCCTTCCACGGCGTCTTACTAACTTAGCTCTTTTCCCGGAGTCTCTGTGCTTGGTTGTCTTGCAGGTTCCACAGTGGCTGAATCCGGATTGTGGATTTCAGCTGCATCTCCTGCCTTGGCCCTGCCTGACATCCACTGCAACTGCTACTGCTATTATTACATCCACTGTCACTGTTACTGTGATTGCATGTCTGTCTGTCTGTCTGTCTGTCTGTCTGTCTGTCTGTCTGTCTGTCTCTCTCTGCATTTCTGTCTGTCTGTCTGTCTGTCTGTCTGTCTGTCTGTCTGTCTGTCTGTCTGTCTGTCTGTGTCTGTCAAACTCTCCCTCTCTTGCTCTCCCTCTCTCACCCAACCGGTCGAGGCAGATGGCCGCCCACCCAGAGTCTGGGGCCGTTTCTCAATATGCGTTCTTTTCTGTACATCATCTCTGTGTCATCACTCTGAGTCCAAGTACTGTTCCAATTCAAAAGTCCGCATCTCGACAAGTACACGCAAATACCTGGATGTGTTCTTGCCCCTCCCACTTTATCGAGTATGCATCGGATGGTGACTTGTGCGGACTTGGGGCAACCACGTATCCCAGAATGCATTTCGTAGCAACGATGCCGGAGGAGAGGACTCACAACTATAAGTTACAAGTTTCGAAATACTGCTGTTTAAGTAGTACGGAATGTGGTTTTAAGATTATTTTATGTGAGAAAGTGGACGTTAAAACTTAAAATCTGTGGTTGATTCATCACGATAGGGCGTAGTTTAAAATTTTGTCCTGCATCCTCCCGTCCTGGAGAGACTGTACTCCCAAGTCGAACTTGCTAAGTCCGCGTACTTGGTATTGAGAAATGGCCTGGTTGTGCCCGAGGTTTCTGCCTGTTAAAAGGAAGTTTTTCCTCGCCACTGTCACCAAGTGCTTGCTCATGGGGGAATTGTTGGTTCTCTGTTGATAAAAGAGCTTGGTCTGTACCAGCTCTATATGGAAAGTGTCCTGAGACAACTTCTGTTGTGATTTGGCGCTATACAAATAAATTAAATTAAATTAAATTAAATTAAATTAAATTAAATTAAATTAAATTAAATTAAATTAAATTAAATTAATTAACCCAAGATTTTGATTGGGATGAAGTTTGGTCCAGCATTTGTAAAGCATCTCACACCCCAGACCATCAGCAAATTCATTTTAATTTTTTACACAGAAAATACCTTACCCCTGTCAAACTCCATCACATGAAAATTATTAATGATTCTTTTTTTAACCTGTACTCTTTAAAAGCTTGGGGTACGGACAACTGTTGAGCAATGTTGCATCCAAATTATCTGATATGTTGCAAGAAAAAGTACCTGTTAATATGTGTGTGCTGGTCTTGAATGACCTGGTACAACTCGTAATATTTCCAAGCTCAAAAAGCGTGTAATTTTTGCCGGACTGACAGCAGCCAAGAAAATGATTGCTACTCACTGGAAGCCACCTCATTCTCTCACTATAACAGCTTGGACTCTTTCTTTTCTGGATGACATATATATGGAACTTTCAACAGCCCGAATTAATGGTGCTAATGAGAGCACTCTAAATGCCTGGCGTAGTACTGCTGATTCTCTGACAGACATGCTGTAAGATTTTGCTTATTTATTTTTTACCACCAGCTCTCTCATTCCTGTGTCCCTGGATGTCAAGCTCCCTGTTTTATTTTGTGTGTTTTTTTGTGTGTGTCTTGTGGGTGTGTGTCTATGTCTGTCTATGTGTGTGTGTATATTTGCTCTTTGTGTATGCACTTTATTTTTGCTCTTCAAGTTAACTATTTCTTTTTCATTTCCTAACGTTGTCTCTTTGAGCAATTCTTTTTTTTTTTTTTTTAATTTAATTTATTTTTAGAATTAATAATACTACTACTGCTGTGTTCTGTGTCTATGACATGTTCCTTTGTCTTGGACCTACTGTTTGCCTACTGTGTAAACTGAGAATGTGTGCAGTAATGTCGTATCCCTAAAAGTTTTGGCATACTTCTTTTTGATTTTTTGCCAAACTTAAATAAAAATTTGATCACAAAAAAATATATCTATTTTGGGTGTTAGGCAGGAAAATATCCCATAAATTAACTTCACCATTATTTTAAATTCCTTTTCCATGCATCATTTATTTATTTCTTTTTGTGATTAATGCTTCTATGTCATTATTGATCCTGACTGAAGTAGCCATTAGGGACTGAAGTGGTACAGTGGTTAGAGTGCCTGCTCTGTAATCAAGGATCTTTTAGCATGCAGGTTTGAATTCAGCCAGTGGCATTGTTTGCTTGGACCTTTTGCTCTGTCATGCAGCACGTTGCTACAGTATATTGTGATGTATCTGTTTACTAACACAGGGCTGCAAAGTCAGTGGGTTTATATCCAAACAAATACATCACAATATAGCAACATGGTGCATGACAGAGTTGTAAAAAAAAAAGGGTTAGGGTCAAAAAAAAAAAAACGCAAAAAAATGCAGTTGAAACGCGACTGAATCTGACAGGAATGGCTTGCCATATAAAATACTCCGTAAAATCTGAAAAAACGGCGTTTTTTGCGCCGTGATGCGCAAAAAGAACGCCGCTTTTTACGCCGTAACGAAGTCCTCCAAGAACACGCATAAAAAAACGCCGTTTTGTGCATGAAAACGCCCGTAAAATATGCCCGTTTGTGCACATCACAACGCGCGTAAAAACGGCGTTTTTCTAGTATGATAATAATCTCCACCCTTCTTTTCTCTCATTCACTGAACTGAAGTGTCTGCGCCCAATCGCCGATACAAGCAGACCAAACCAGTTCAGCACAGATCTCCTTTGTGGCAAAGTTTGTCCTAACTTACCTTGTAGTTTCTCATAGATTTTTTTGAAACAGAGACCTTTTAGCTTGCAGGTACGAATCCTGTGTGTGCCATTGTTTACTTGAACCCTTTGCTTTTTCTTTTTTTTTTTCTTTCTTTCTTTCTTTCTTTCTTTCTTTCTTTCTTTCTTTCTTTCTTTCTTTCTTTTTTTTTTTTTTTTGTTTGTTTTACTCTGTCATGCACCACGCTGCTATATTGTGATGTATTTGTTTGGATTAATCCCCTAGGGGAAATTGTTTTAGTTGCAGTGCTCCTTACAAGAATGGAATTAGAATAAAATTTTAAAAGATAGAAAGAGAGAGAACTATATATTGAAAAAAAGCAAATATAAAAACAAAATATTTATATTGAGAATATATATGTAAAACAAAATATACCACAAAATACAGAACAGAATATAAAACAATATCTATATACTGAGAAAAAATAAACAGTATATACAAATGGGTGTGCAAAGTATGTGCAAAGTAATACATACGGATGTGCAAAGTATTAGAGACGGATGTGCAAAGTAAGTTTGGCTCCAAAAGGATGTGCAAGTTGAATTATGGAACAGCATAAGTGAAAAGTCCAGGGGCCATTCAGAGGGAGGAGTTGTACAGGTTGATGGTCACAGGCAGGAATGATTTCCTGTAGCGTTCAGTCCTGAGCATAGGTGGGATGAGTCTCTCACTGAACGTACTCCTGTGCCTGGCCAGCACATCATGAAGGGGGTGTGAGACGTTGTCCAAGATAGTCCGTAGCTTATTCAGCATCCTCCTCTCTGACACCACCATCAGAGAGTCACACTCCATCCCCACAGCGTCACTGGCCTTGCAGATCAGTTTGTTTAGTCTGTTGGCGTCTGCCATCCTCAGCCTGCTGTCACATATATGTGTGTGTGTGTGTGTGTGTGTGTGTGTGTGTGTGTGTGTGTGTGTGTGTGTGTGTGTGTGTGTGTGTTTGTTTGTTTGTTTGTTTGTTTGTTTTTGTTTTTTTGCTCTGGTAAGCCTTCTGGTAGAATCAGGAGTGGAGGTTACACAGCTAGGATCAGTATAATGTTTCACTTGTCTGCAATTAAGAAATGAAATTATTGGACTGCAGGTGGCGCCACGCAACTAACTATGCATTTCATCTCTCCCCGAGTGTTTCTGTTCATAGCCAATCCACATCATCCATCCCCAAAAAAGTTGTTGATAGTTTTTGACAGTGATCAAAGTGATGCTATCTCAGGGAGCCAAACATAAAGTTGTTCAGGTGAGTCAAACATCAGACATTAGAATTCGCATCACTACTGTCAGATTTACAGTACTTCATCAAGATAGCCCGCAATATTATTATGTCCAGCTGTGGCTCTGGTTATTCCAGTCAATCGCTTGCAAGTTAGCTATCTCTAGGTAGGCAGATCTTGCTACCTATAAGTAGAAGTCTTATATTGCATTTGAGTTGATGTTACACATTCTAAGTTTACGAGTATCATTAACAAGTTGATTTCAGTGGAGTCTGAGAAAATGTGCATGGTTATATCAGTGTAGTTGTTATTACTGCATAATATACTGCATCATTGTTGGCTGCTCTATCTATTCCAGTCAATCGCTAGCTAGCAAGTTAGTTATCGCTACTAGTTAGTCAAGTCCATCCATCCATTATCTTCCGCTTATCCGGGGCCGGGTTGCGGGGGGAGCAGTCTGAGCAGGGACGCCCAGACTTCCCTCTCCCCGGACACTTCCTCCAACTCTTCCGGGGGGATCCCGAGGCGTTCCCAGGCCAGCCGAGTGACGTAGTCACCCCAGCGTGTCCTGGGCCTCCTCCTGGTGGGACATGCCTGGAACACCTCCCTAGGGAGGCGTCCAGGGGGCATCCGATAGAGATGCCCGAGCCACCTCAGCTGACTCCTCTCGATGCGGAGGAGCAGCGACTCTACTCTGAGCTCCTCCCGGGTGACAGAGCTCCTCACCCTATCTCTAAGGGAACGCCCTGCCACCCTGCGGAGGAAACTCATTTCAGCCGCTTGTATCCGGGACCTCGTTCTTTTGGTCATGACCCAAAGTTCATGACCATAGGTGAGGGTAGGAACGTAGATTGACCGGTAAATCGAGAGCTTCGCCTTTCGGCTCAGCTCCTTCTTTACCACAACAGACCGATACAGCGACCGCATTACTGCAGCCGCTGCATCGATCCGCCTGTCAATCTCACGTTCCATCCTTCCCTCACTCGTGAACAGGATCCCAAGATACTTAAACTCCTCCACTTGAGGCAGGAACTCTCCCCCAACCTGAAGGGAGCAAGCCACCTTTTTCCGGTCGAGAACCATGGCCTCGGACTTGGAGGTGCTAACTCTCATCCCAGCTGCTTCACACTCGGCTGCGAACCGCCCCAGCGCATGCTGAAGGTCCTGGCTCGAGGAAGCCAACAAGACAACATCATCCACGAAAAGCAGAGACGAAATCTGCCGGCCCCCGAACCGAACCCCCTCCGGCCCCTGGCTGCGCCTAGAAATCCTGTCCATAAAAATGATGAACAGAACCGGTGACAAAGGGCAGCCCTGCCGGAGTCCAACATGCACCGGGAACAGGTCCAACTTACTGCCGGCAATGCGGACCAAGTTCCTGCTCCGGTTGTACAGGGACTGTACAGCCCTCAACAGAGGGCCTCCAACCCCATACTCCTGGAGCACCTCCCACAGAATGACGCGAGGGACACGGTCGAATGCCTTCTCCAAGTCCACGAAGCACATGTGGACTGGTTGGGCAAACTCCCATGAACCCTCAAGCACCCTGTGGAGGGTATAGAGCTGGTCCAGTGTTCCACGGCCAGGACGAAAACCGCATTGTTCCTCTTGAATCCGGGTTCGACTATCGGCCGGATTCTCCTCTCCAGTACCCTGGAATAGACTTTACCAGGGAGGCTGAGGAGTGTGATCCCCCGATAGTTGGAACACACCCTCCGGTCCCCCTTTTTAAAAAGAGGGACCACCACCCCAGTCTGCCAGTCCAGAGGCACTGTCCCCGTCTGCCACGCGATGCTGCAGAGGCGTGTCAACCAAGACAGTCCTACAACATCCAGAGACTTGAGGTACTCAGGGCGGATCTCATCCACCCCCGGCGCTTTGCCACCGAGGAGCTTGCGAACTGCCTCAGTGACTTCAGCCCCGGTGATGAATGAATCGACCTCCAAGTCCCCAGTCTCTGCTTCCTCTACGGAAGACATGACAGAGGGATTGAGGAGATCCTCGAAGTATTCCTTCCACCGCCCGACAATATCCCCAGTCGAGGTCAACACCTCCCCACCTCCACTGTAAACAGTGTTGACAGAAAGCTGCTTCCCCCTCCTGAGGCGCCGAACGGTTTGCCAGAATTTCCTCGAGGCCGACCGGTAGTCCTCCTCCATGGCCTCCCCGAACTCCTCCCAGACCCGAGTTTTGCTTCTACAACCGCCCGAGCTGCCGCACGCTTGGTCCGCCGGTACCCATCAGCTGCCTCAGGAGTCCTATGAGCCAACCAGGCCCGATAGGACTCCTTCTTCAGCTTGACAGCATCCCTTACTTCCGGTGTCCACCACCGGGTTCGGGGGTTGCCGCCACGACAGGCACCGCCGACTTTACGGCCACAGCTATGGACGGCTGCATCAACAATGGAAGTGGAGAACATGGTCCATTCGGACTCAATGTCTCCAACCTCCCTCGGGATCTGGTTGAAGCTCTCCCGGAGGTGGGAGTTGAAAACTTCCCTGACAGCGGGTTCCGCCAGACGTTCCCAACAGACCCTCACGGTACGTTTGGGTCTGCCAAGTCTGTCCCGCTTCTTCCCCTGCCAGCGAATCCAACTCACCACCAGGTGGTGATCAGTTGACAGCTCAGCCCCTCTCTTTACCCAAGTGTCCAAGACATACCGCCGAAGGTCAGATGATACGACTACAAAGTCGATCATTGACCTCCGGCCTAGGGTGTCCTGGTGCCACGTGCACTGATGGACACCCTTATGCTTGAACATGGTGTTCGTTATGGACAAACTGTGACTAGCACAGAAATCCAATAACAGAACACCACTCGGGTTCAGATCGGGGAGGCCGTTCCTCCCAATCACTCCCCTCCAGGTGTCACTGTCGCTGCCCACGTGAGCATTGAAGTCCCCCAGCAGAACAATGGAGTCCCCGGTTGGAGCACTTTCCAGTACCCCTCCCAGGGACTCCAAGAAGGCCGGGTACTCTACGCTACTGTTCGGCCCGTAGGCAGAAACAATAGTGAGAGACCTATCCCCAACCCGAAGGTGCAGGGAAGCGACCCTCTCGCTCAGCGGGGAGAACTCCAACACATGACGGCTGAGCTGGGGGGCTATAAGCAAGCCCACACCAGCTCGCCGCCTCTCACCGCGGGCAACTCCAGAGTAGAAGAGAGTCCAGCCTCTCTCAAGGAGTTGGGTTCCAGAGCCCAGACTGTGCGTGGAGGTGAGCCCGACTATCTCTAGCCGGTACCGCTCAACCTCCCGCACTAGCTGAGGCTCTTTCCCCCACAGTGAGGTGACATTCCATGTCCCCATAGCCAGAGTCGTTGTCCAGGGTTTGGGTCGTCGGGGCCCCCGCCCACGACTGCTACCCATTCCACATAGCACCGGCCCCTTCTGATCCTTCCTGCGGGTGGTGGGCCTACGGGAAGGCGGGCCCACGTCGCTCCTTCGGGCTGTGCCCGGCCGGGTCCCGTGGGCAAAGACCCGGCCACCAGGCGCTCGCCTGCGAGCCCCAACCCCAGGCCTGGCTCCAGGGCGGGGCCCCGGTGACGCCAATCCGGGCGACGTACGCTTTCTTGCTTTAATTTCTTTCATAGGGGCTTCTTGAACTGCTCTTAGTCTGACCCGTCACCTAGAACCTGTTTGCCTTGGGAGACCCTACCAGGGGCATTAAGCCCCGGACAACATAGCCTCTAGGATCATTCGGGTACTCAAACTCCTCCACCACGATAAGGTGGCAGTTCAAGGAGGAGTAGTTAGTCAAGTCTATGATATAAAATTTGAGTCGATGTCATCATGCATTATGAACTGAACAGTTTAATTTCGTGAAGTTTGAGATATATGTATTATTATGTCAGTGTAGTTACTAATACTACTATTAGCAATGCCTATGCTGTGATTGTGTTCATTTTTAGCTAGCTATTGATTATCTGACAAAACTATGCAAACATAATGTTAATCACCTGAATGCCAGTTCTACAGAGGTAAAATGCTTATGTTGATTAGAATTAAGGTTTGATCTTCCGTTTATGTACATAGGGTAATCACAAAACAACAGTATACTTTATTTGACCACAAATAAGCTTGAAAATAACCTTCACAATGTAATTGTAACTAAACCAACTATTATACAATTAAGGATATAACACATAAGTCTATCTCAGCGTCCCATATTATCATATTAAACTAATGTCCCTTCAAAAAACAGTGATGAAATATATGTGAAATCAGTATTCATAATCTGATTAATCCACTGATTAAACTAGGCATACTCTCAGGGCTATTGATTACTCATGAACTTTGTGTTTTGCCAATTTTAGAACATGTCTTCCAAGCAGAAGAAGCACCGGGCTATGGGGGATGATAAGTGGATGTCCCGCTTGTGGAAGTTTTTTACCCAAGGGGTATGGCCTGCTGAAGCTGGAAACAGGCCAGCGTCCCACCAAATAAAGTGGCATGAGCTCTATCTGAAGGTAAACTTTACCAAAGGACTATGAATTCACACGAAAAGCTATCCCACACTCCTGTGGATCACACTTGTATGATTCACTCTTGTATATTGCCGATTGAGAAATGTCCACCGCAACAGAGGGGCCTCTGTTTGGAGGGGCACAGACATGTAGCTGTGGTTTCCATACAAAGAAGGTATCAGAGGTCTTGTTTGTAGTGTGTTCATTCATTTTTTTTTCTTTAATTTTACTTTCTTTTCTGTGAAACTGCAGCCTTCCAGCTCGGTTCCTGTGCCACCCTCAGTGACAACACAACATGGGCCCACATTACCCTCTTTGTCACCTGCAGTAACGTCTGGGCTGTCAGGGACACCTGGACAGACAGTAGCAACTGTAACACCTGGGAAATCACAGAGCAAGGCCACTTTGACGGTAAATTAAGTTATTTGCGTTGCTAGAAGTTACATATAAAATTTGAATGGCCTCACTTAATGTTACCATTTTTATTTTGTTAGTTTACAAAGCCACGTTTTGGTGGATCCCATGGTGCAGCCTCAAAACCAAACCTAGGTGTGGTGAGGAAGCAAGGAAAGGTAGTCATCTCTTCTGTCTTCTGAATGAAATTCTGTCTCTCTTTCCATTTGTATAAAACAGATATGCCTGTGACATCAGAGTCGTCCGCTTTTTGAGGGAGAGGGACCTGGGCAACAGCCCTTCTCTATTGGTTCGGCAGCTGAGGGAGAACCATGGAGAGGAATGGCTGAAATGTCTGTGCTGGTGCTGTGATCGTTGTATGAGTCAATGACCAGACCAAGTCTTTAGATAATGATGTTGTTTACTGATATATTGGGCAAGCATACATCCACACTGTTCACATACTCGCAGGCTCTGCTCCAACTGAACACGATACCTGCGCATGCCTCATGCAGTATGTCGTTGTGACAATGTGCCTTGCAGACTTCAATCAGCCAGGCCTGCTCCCTGTGAGATTTCAGGACCCACCCGAGACAGAGCCCATCCCATCTCATAGATGGCTGCTGGCAGTTTATGGCAGGGACATCCTCAGCCGGCTGGACCATATCAGGGCCAATATTACATCGACATACGACCGCGTCCTTAAGATAGACTTCACTAAGAAGGTCAGTACTTTTACCTGTTAATACTCAATTTCTACCTAAACTAATTAAGCAATATAGCATGATTGACAGTGTGGTTGGTAATGGATATACTCACCACTGTCATTTGGCCGCAGCCATCAGGCAACATATAGTAATTATATGTATCAAATACGTATATGAAATATGCCATACTACTATGGCATATATCAATTGAATAACTTATTTAGGCAGAGGGCACTATGTCTTTTCTATGTGTTTACAGATAACAAAGAAGCTATCAAGTCTGGTAAAGGGGACACCCTTACGGCTCACCTCCATTATCAATGAACTTGGCCAGATTTTGTCCTAACAGCTCAGGAGGGTGCTGCTCTGGACCAAATGGTGGCTTGGGTCATTCACAGGCACAGTGCTGCAGGTGTGCCTCCACCTCAGCTCCTGTATGTGCACTATGACTGCTGCAGGGAGGGCAGAGGACAGACCAAACTTAAAACAAAGATTTGTTTCTTGGCCAGACTTGGTGGTTAAGCTGGACATACCATTTGATGCCTCACAATGCAAAGGGTTGCACGAAGGAGCAACATCCACTGTACAACATCTTCATGGCAAAGCTGTCATGCTGTATTTTTGAGTGTGATAGAGATGATGTGGCTCTGTTGCTGCAGGCCAAGAAAGGACAGTAGAGACTTGAAGCTGTCCCAGGAGCACAGACACAATGGTGGACCAGCAGATCAGAAAGAGGGAGTTGGCCCTGCATTGCCAAAGGTGAACAAGAGGACAGCAGCAGACCATCTTAATGATAGATGGCCTCCTCAAAGAGCTACTGGGGATAAAAGGTTGAGACTTTCTTGATGTCCCATTACTGGATCAGGAAAGGATGCAGAACATTTGGCAACTCCAGAAGAAGCATGTCAAAGTGCATTCAGGACCAACCCGGTGTTTTGCTAGGAAGTGTCAAAGTGCTAGGAAGGGAGATTGTATCCTCTTTTCAGCCACCAGCTTTTTACACCGGCGGGTTTTAGTTTTCAATTGCTTTTTTACATCAATAAGACAGAATCATATTGTCAGACTTATGTATATTCAGCAATTGTCTGACCTTCACTCTGTACTCTTATGTGTCTCAGGTGAACTTACAGGTATAGACTTATACCATCAAACAGGAAAGGCCTTACAGGATGTTGATCTGGAGTTGGAAGAGACAGATGAGATGCTGGAAAATGTGGGTACAGAGGAACTTGAGGATGAGGGATTTGAGGATGCTGGTTTGGACTTCAGCTCAGACCCCACCATTGAGATGCTGAACCTTTCCTCTGGTTCTTCACCTAGGACCACCACCGGCTTGCTATCTGCCTCTCTTCCAGCAGCTCTCTCCACTATCCCAGCTTTAGTTGGTCATACCCTTCCACTCAGACATTCACTGTCTCTGTTGCTGCTGCTACTGCTCCCCTTGGATCACCAGTAATACCTGCACTACGGACTCAACAGCTGGTAAGTCTCTTGTGACATACAGTATCGCATCAGAATAGGTCTTTGGTGATACATTGCAGCAGAAAGTGTTGGTTAGGTTATTGCTTTGCTCGTTGTATGAGTGTTTTGTGATATTTTCCAGACTGGTTATCAACAATG
Source organism: Chaetodon trifascialis (assembly GCF_039877785.1). Taxonomy (NCBI): domain Eukaryota; kingdom Metazoa; phylum Chordata; class Actinopteri; order Chaetodontiformes; family Chaetodontidae; genus Chaetodon; species Chaetodon trifascialis. The sequence goes on along the minus strand of NC_092061.1, from coordinate 29,687,680 downwards.
CACAACCTCCACCATGCTCTCTGTCCCAGCCGCTCTCGACACCAGTGAAGCCTCTGCCCCCCCTAGCTTTCTCCCCACTCTCCCACCGGCCCCCATGGCCACTGCTACAGCTGCTGGATTCTCTGGAGCACCGGTTTCCATCTCTTTGGGGCAACAGCTGGTAGGTCTTTGATGGTTTCACTATGATATTTTTTTTTATAATAGAATGAACTACTAATACCTATTTGATTCACCTATATTTTGATATTTTGTATGTACTAGGCTGTGGATGAGCACAATGTGCCGGGGATGGACAGAGTAGACAGTCTTGCTGACTACTTGGTGGGACTGAGGACAGAAACAGGACAGACATTGAGCCCTCAGCAGGCCAGCACCATCATTGGGCTGTGGCAGAACCTTCTGCCATATGATCAGCAGTGAGTGGCCTATGCTTCCCAGCACCAGGTTCGCATCACCACAGGCCGTTACAAGCTCTCAAAAAAAAAAAAATTTAATTCACCCCTGGTCTGTCCCTGCCCAACAACCTCTTCCACTAGCTCAGAGGAGACTATTCAATGACCAGACACCACCTGATCTTGCCCCTGTGTCTATTACCACCAATCCCTGCCCAAGTCTTGTTCCTGTCCCCACACCTACAACCCCAAGTTCTGGTTGCCAGGACCATTTCACCTACTGGTCCCCTTCCCTCTCCTGCACCTGGCCGCAGGCCTTACAAGAGTACTGTTGAAAAAAATAAATGCAGCTTCTGCCACCAGCCCCAAAACACAGAGACTGCACACAGACAGTGCTATGGGCACATTTATTGTCTGCAAAATGTGTCCATGCCACTTGATCAGTGGTTGGACAACATGAAGAAGAGTAGGGCAGAGAGGAAGAAGTAACAATTTTGCTTGTAATGTATACAGTATAATTGTATATGTTTGTTATGTTTATGTTGTTGTATTAATGTTTCATTGTTATACTCCCGGGCTGCACGGTAATGCAGCAGGTAGTGCGCGTGCCTCACGGCAAGAAGATTGCCAGTTCGATTCCCGGGTTGGGCCTTTCTGTGTGAAGTTTGCATGTTCTTCCCGTGCATGCGTGGGTTCTCTCCGGGCACTCCGGCTTCCTCCTACAGACCAAAAACATGCTCATTAGGTTGATTGGTGACTCTAAATTGCCCCTAGGTACGAGTGTGAGTGTGAATGGTTGTGTGTATGTGCCCTGCGATCGGCTGGCGACCGGTCCAGGGTGTACCCCGCCTCCCGCCCGTTGACAGCTGAGAGAGGCTCCGGCCCCCCCTGCGACCCCGAAAGGGATAAGCGGCATAGAAAATGGATGGATGGATGGATGGATGGATGGATGGATGGATGGATGGATGGATGTTATACTCCAATTAGGAGTTAACAAAATTGTAAAGTCAGGAGTCTGATGGTCTGTGGCAATAAAATGTGGACTATTGCGACAACACTACCTTGTCTTACAGTTTTTCTCAGTCACTTTGGTACATTTCTTAAATCAGAATTGAAATTCTCAAAACCACTTGTTCAATCTTCACATCATTGTGTCACTTGTGCACATCAAACAAGCAGTTTCTCATTTCTTTTAACAAGTTCTAAATGCTTTGGTACATCCATGCAAATGATTATGTACAGTTCTCTGCTGGTTCATTTGTTCATTGCATAAGTCCATCCATCCATCCATCCATCCATCCATCCATCCATCCATCCATTTTCTCCCGCTTCATCCAGGGCCGGGTCGCAGGGGGAGCAGTCTGAGCAGGGACGCCCAAACTTCCCCCAGCTCTTCCAGGGGGATCCCAAGGCGTTCCCAGGCCAGCCGAGTGACATAGTCACGCCAGTGTGTCCTGGGTCTTCCCCAGGGCCTCCTCCCAGTGGGACATGCCTGGAACACCTCCTTAGGGAGGTGTCCAGGGGGCATCCGATAAAGATGCCCAAGCCACCTCAGCTGACTCCTCTCAATGTGGAGGAGCAGCGACTCTACTCTGAGCTCCTCCCGGGTGACAGAGCTCCTCACCCCATCTCTAAGGGAGCGCCCTGCCACCCTGTGGATGTCGTTGCATAAGTCTTTGCATGCAAAATGGTTGAACAAGTTGTCATAATATGTCAAGCATATTTCTATACATTTCCATTAGACTTTTTTCTAAATTGTCCTGAATTGGTAAATTGCTCCCAGGTGAATCTTTTTCTAATGAAGGGAAATGTGTGTAGCATTACATAGATCAACCAATGATCAACCAGTTTTCTGAAAAAGCTCAAAGGTAAATCTTATGAACCATCAACTGGCAAGTGTGTGTGTGTGTGTGTGTGTGTGTGTATATATATATATATATATATATATATATATATATATATATATATATATATATATATGGCCGGAGCGATGTTACAGTGTCTGACAATGGAAGGACAAGGAATTGGACGGGGTCAACAGCCAGAGAGAAGAAGAAGAGGAAGAAGAGTGAGGCTGTGTGATGGAGGAGTTGGGAGGCAAAACAGAGGAAGAGGCAGAAGAGGCCGAGGACATATGTGTGTTCCTGATGAAATACAGTTTTTCTCCATTGGTTTAGCTCATTCCTTGAAACAGAAATTACATTCTCAAAATACCACGGACAAATGTCCAAACTACTTGGCAATTGTTCACAACAGAATTGGATTTCTCATTCATTTCATCAAATTGCAAATGTCTTAGTACATGTCTCAATGTCTCAGTGTATCTTTGCAAATGATGAAGCACAGGTAGCCTACAGTTAGCTCAGTTAGCCTACATTTAGCACAATTTCCAAATGAATAGATCTTGTTGATCTAAACTGATTGTTGATTCTCAGTCTAATGGTTGTTCTCTCCAAAACATGTCGGCATCATTTCATTGTCAAGTCATCACATGCAAAATAGTCTGTTCAATTGTCAAAATTAGTCCATCCATCCATCCATCCATCCATTTTCTATGCCGCTTATCCCTTTCGGGGTTGCGGGGGGGCCAGAGCCTATCTCGGCTGTCAGTGGGTGGGAGGCGGGGTACACCCTGGACCGGTCGCCAGCCGATCGCAGGGCACATACTGTAGTGTAAATTTTTCTAACAGATATGTAATGATGTCATGTATTCACTGGAGAAATAGAATATAGTGTTATAATCAATGGTAGCAAATGACTGAAGAAGATAGATTTGTTGGTGTTATTGTGATGCACTGCCCTCAGAATGACACCCGGCCACAGCCGACATACTGAGCATGAATCTGTGATACACTGAGACAGAAGGCGGAGTGATCATGATATGACGTAAGGAGAATGCTCATGGTCTGAGATTTGAGGATAGTGTTCGTTGCCCGAGATTTTGAAACCCCCCTTCCTCGAAACCCCCTCATCTTGAAACCCCCCTTCGTGGCCGTGCAGGTGTTTGGGCAGCTGCTATACCTGAGATTTTGAAACCCCCCTTCGTGGCCGTGCAGGTGTTTGGGCAGCTGCTACTCCTGAGATTTTGAAACCCCCCTTCATGTGGTGTGCAGGTGTTTGGGCAGCTGCTACTCCTGAGATTTTGAAACCCCCCTTCGTGGGATGTGCAGGTGTTCTGGCAGCTGCTACTGTGTGTGACCTAACATAACCTCACTGTCCTGAAGTAACCTTAAAGCATATATTCCTTATAATTGTGTGTTTACTATAATCACTGATGGATTGAAAGTTCTTACAATCACTTTATGTGCACTTAATGACCAAAGTATTGTTTTTATGCTTTCTGTTATACACTCTGTGCCTGCAATAAAGTTGTAAACTTTTTACCTTAAGTATGAAACAAAAAACCAAAAGATAATGATGTAATTTGGGAAGAATAGAGAGAAAAATAAATTGACTGCCTCCTTGGGATGCACCTTTGATGTAACAATGCAAATCTGGGAAAGATAGGGGATTTTTAAGGTCAGGGCAGCTGCCCTGAGATGACCTTACGGTGTAAGATCAGAAGCAACTCACAAAAAAACAAAAGATGCCCACAGGGCGTGGTAAACACCTAGCTGAAGTGTATAAAAACAGAGCACTGACCATTGTACTTTGGAGCTCGTCAGGATTGCACTTTTTGTGTTTCTGAGCGTGTTCCCCTTTATTCAAATCAAGTCAAATCAAACTTTATTTATATAGCACTTTTCATACATATTAAAATACAACACAAAGTGCTTCACAGGATTTAAAAACAATATAAATCAAAATAAAGCAACAATAAAACCCATCCCTCCCACCATCCGTATGTACAAACACCCACCCTCAACTACAGTGCTGTGAAAAAGTGTTTGCCCCCTTACAGATTTTCTTGTTTTTTGCACATTTGGCACTCTAAAATGTTCCAGATCATCAAACAAATTCTAATGTAAATCAAGATAACCTTAGTAAACACAAAATGCAGTTTTTATATGATGGTTTCAATTATTAAAGGAAAAAGGTTATCCAAATCAGCCTGGCCCTATGTGAAAAAGTAATTGCCCCCCTTGTCAAATCATGAATTAACTGTGATTAGCAACATCTTTTGGAAAGCTGAGTTCAATTTCACTGGCCACACCCAGGCCTGATTACTTCCAGACTTGTACAATGAAGAAACCACTTAAATAGAACCTGTCTGACAATATGGAGTACGCTGAAAGATCTCAAAAGGCCAAATATCATGCCACGATCTAAAGAAATCCAAGAACAGCTGAGAAAGAAAGTAATAGACATCCATCAGTCTGGAAAGGGTTACAAAGTCATTTCTAAGGCTTTGGGACTCCAGCGAACCACTGTGAGAGTCATTATACGCAAGTGGAGAAAACATGGAACAGTGACGAACCTTCCCAGGAGTGGACGACCAACCAAAATTACTCCAAGAGCACGTCGACATCTCATCCAGGAAGTCACAAAAGAACCCAGAAGAACATCAAAAGAACTGCAGGCCTCACTTGCCTCAGTTAAGGTCAGTGTTAATGACTCTACCATAAGAAAGACACTGGGCAAAAATGGTATCCACGGTAGAGTTCCCAGGTGAAAACCACTGCTGGCCAAAAAGAACATAAAGGCTCGTCTCACATTTTCCAAAAGACACCTGGATGATCCCCAAGACTTCTGGGAAAATATTCTGTGGACTGATGAGACAAAAGTGGAACTTTTTGGAAGGTGTGTGTCTCGTTACATCTGGCGCAAAACTAACAAAGCATTCGATAAAAAGAACATCAGACCAACGGTCAAACATGGTGGTGGTAGTGTGATGGTCTGGGGCTGCTTTGCTGCTTCAGGGCCTGGACGACTTGCTGTGGTTGAAGGAACCATGAATTCATCTCTCTACTAAAAAATCTTGAAGGAGAATGTTCGGCCATCAGTTTGTGACCTTAAGCTCAAGCGCACTTGGGTTATGCAGCAGGACAATGATCCGAAGAACACCAGCAAGTCCACCTCTGAATGGCTCAAAAGAAACAAAATTAAGGTTTTGGAGTGGCCTTGTCAATTTTTTTTTTTCCAATTAAAACAGTACTGCAAAGAAGAGTGGGCCAAAATTCCTCCAGAGCGATGTGAAAGACTCATTGCAAGTTATCGCAAACGCTTGATTGCAGTTGTTGCAGCAAAGGGTGGCACAACCAGTTATTAAGTTAAGGGGGCAATTACATTTTCACATTAGTGATTTTGGTTTTGAATTATTTTTCACTTTCAATAAATTGAATTATCATTTAAAAGCTGCTATTTATGTTCACTCTCAGTGTCTTTTTCTTAAATTAAAGTTTCGTCAATGGTCTAAAACTTTTAAGTGTGACAAAAAAGCAAAAACAGTAGAAATACAGTAGGGGTCAAATACTTTTTCACAGCACTGTACATGCATACACACACGCACACACGTGCACATACACGCACATACACACATACACACACACACACACACACACACACACACACACACACACACACACACACACACACATACACATTCTTACTGCAGACGATAGCAGGGGTAACGAGACATGGCAGGGCACTAATGACTGAGGAAAATGCCACCTTTGGGGTCGTCCACACCGAGAGACATCAGGAACTGTGAGCACAGGGGGCACCCACACCCGGGCCCACCCGAGCCTGACAGACCGGTGGACCCCACACCAAGGTAGGGAGTCCCCCAACCAGCCGGGCCAAGAGGGCCCGAGGACAGCGCCCCCTGCAACAGATCAGACACATCTCTCAGTGTGGAGGACCCGCCGAGGAAACACTGGAATTAAAAAATAAATAAATAAATAAATAAAATAAAATAAACATTTAAAAGAAGTAAAGTTCATAAGACAATAAATAAAGTAAATAAAATAGAGTAAAATAATACAACATATAAAACATGAACATTGAATGAAATGAGATGAGTAAAGGAAATAAATAGTAAATAAACTATAAATGAAAGCTATAGATAAACTATAAATAAACTGAGTAAATGAAATAAATAGTAAATAGTCATGTCGTTAAAACATACAACTAAAATATGATAAGATAAGAAGCCTGATTAAAGGAATGAGATAATCAAACATATCAATTAAAAGCCTGATTAAAAAAGTGAGTCTTGAGCCTCTTTTTAAAAACATCAACAGTCTCTGCGGCCCTGAGGATCTCTGGCAGGCTGTTCCACAGTCGGGGGCCATAATGACTAAAAGCCGCCTCCCCGTGTGTTTTAGTTCTTACTTTTGGTATGGTTAAGAGGCCGGAGCCGGAGGACCTCAGGGTCCGCAAGGGTTGATATGGTAAAAGTAGGTCAGATAAATAAGAAGGCCCGAGACCGTTAAGACATTTGAAAACTAATAAAAGAACCTTAAAATCTATCCTGAAACGCACAGGGAGCCAATGCAGCGATTTTAAAACTGGTGTAATGTGCTCCCGCCCTCTGGTCCTTGTCAGCACGCAAGCGGCTGTGTTCTGTAGTAATTGAAAATTTGAGATACTCTTTTTGGGAAGACCAGAGAGCAGGGCATTACAATAACCTAAGCGACAAGAGATAAAAGCATGCACCAGCACCTCTGTGCTGGCCTGAGAGAGAAACGGGTGGACTCTGGCTATATTCTGAAGATGGTAAAAACCTATCTTTGTTATGTTTTTGATGTGTGGAATAAAAGTAAGCTCTGAGTCAAAAATCACGCCCAGACTTTTTACAGAATGTGTTGGTTTCAGATCTTGTAGTTTTGGTAAAAGTTTCTCTCTCTGGCCTTCAGGACCAATGTACAGTTGCGTATCATCAGCATAACTATGGAAGCTGATGCCATGCCTCCTGATGACGTCCCCGAGGGGTAGCATGTTAAAAAGAGTTGGACCTAAAATTGACCCCTGGGGAACCCCACACTTGATCTCATGGGTACCTGAGGAACATGCATCCCAACTTACAAAGAAGTGTCAGTCAGTGAGGTATGAGACGAACCAGTTAAAAGCAGTACCTGAGAGGCCGACCAGGTGCCTCAGTCTGTTTAATAAAATGTGATGGTCTACTGTATCGAAGGCGGCAGTTAGATCCAGTAGTACCAAGACTGTGAGCTTGTGTTTATCTAAGTTGCATCTTATATCATTTAGAATCTTTAATAGGGCTGTCTCAGTACTGTGGTTCATCCTAAAACCAGACTGATACCTTTCTAAAATGTTCTTTTTGTTTAAAAAATCATTTACTTGGTTAAAAACCAGTTTTTCTAAAATTTTACTTAAAAAAGGTAAGTTGGATACAGGTCGGTAGTTATTAAGAATATTGGGGTCTAAATTGCTCTTCTTCAGAAGGGGCTTCACCACCGCCGTTTTAAAGGAGGCCGGGAAGACACCTGTCTGAAGAGAGCAATTCGGGATTATTTTTGTGGTCAGAGATTAGCTTTTTGAAGTGAGAAATTCTTGCCTGTTTAATGGTGTTATTGTAAGTTTTGAGGTGATGACGTAAAATTTCATAGTGGACTGTCAGTTTTGATTTTCTCCATTTCCTCAGCACTCCTGCAGTTTCTTTTCAGATACTTAATATCTTCATTTCTCCACGGAGGTGTAGGTTTTTTCCTAATTGTTTTTGTTAAAAGAGGAGCCACTGAGTCCAGCGTTGACTTCAGATTACTGTTAAAATTGTCAACGATAAAATCGCAGGGTGCTGGTAAAATCTGGATAAAATTTGCAGCCACTTCAGGAGTTAGGTAGCGTTTCCTCACTATTCTCACTGGTGCCTCCCGCTGAATAAAACTGGCGATGTTAAAAAACACACGAGTGATCGGACACAGCCAGATCCACAACAGAGGACACCACCACAGACAGGCCATAAGTTATGATCAGGTCCAGGGTGTGCCCCCTGCTGTGGGTCGGCTGTGTAACGTGCTGTTTAAAATCCATACAGTTTAAGAGGTTTAAAAATTCTTTGGATACTGAGTCCGAGTTGTTGTCAATGTGTAGATTAAAATCACCAGCTATTAAAATCCTGTTGTAGGTGGTGTGAATGATTGATAAGAACTCAGAGAATTCACTGATAAAAGAGGATGAATACTGGGGTGGTCTGTAGACCGTTATGCAAAGAATAGGAGGACTGCTAAAAACAAAGGCATGGTGCTCAAATGATGTAAAACTGTTAAAAGGAACTGCATTTGCAGACATTGTAGTTCTAGTGATAGATGCAGTGCCGCCTCCCTTTTTGCCCCCCCTAGTAGAGAATAAAAAGTTAAAATTTGGTGGGGAAGCCTCAGTGAGAACAACAGGTGCATCAGTGCCGAGCCATGTCTCTGTAAGGAGAATACCATCTAGGTTTTTGTCTAAAATTAAGTCATTTATGATAAAAGATTTGTTTAAAAGAGAGCGCACATTCAGCATAGCCAATTTGATAGCTGTGCTGAACGTGCACTCATCATTGTGTTTTAAAAGAATGGTAAAAACAGTGCTGGGTCTAAAAACAGTCCTGGGCTTTGAATGTCTGTGTGAAGTGATTGATGTAATGATGTGAATGTCCTGAGGTTTCGGTGGAGAAGAGGGGGTTACTGCCGGGAAGGTGTGCATGGTGTGGGTGAAACATGTAGTGGGTGAGGGTGAGGGCAAGTGTGGAGCAGAGTGCTTGTGTGTATGAGTCATACCCGTTAGTCAGGAGGTGGCTGAAGTGCAGGACCGGACAGTGAAGTCAATGTTGACTGATAAAAGCCGTGAACCCTCCTGGTTGGGGTGTAGGTTGTCCCGTTTAAAAAGACAAGGCCTGTTTAGCGTTGCCCCAGCAGGGTGGTGTTATTTGTGGCCGCCATGTTCCGGTCACCAGCGTCGGATCGCCTCAGGTAGGCAATATGTTTCGCCTGCGTCGTGGCGACAGTGGAGAAATCCAGAAGGCTTTTGTCTTTCTCCCTGAGATCGGCCCGCAGACCGGAGATGCTCTCCCTCAGTTTTGAGAGGGTGGGGAGGCAGGACTCACACACCACCATCATACCTGAGGCCACTATAGGCTCAGGCAGGTCGAAACACAGTACCACCACAGGGAGGTGAGTTTTGTCTTTTGAGTCTGGTACCGGTAACGTTTGTAGAGCACTGTTATTGCTTTATGTTTGACTTACTTCATTCAAACTACTCTTTTTACATACAAAACTTCCCACTGGCGTCCTTCACAGAGCTGCTGGCTACGTCGCGAACTGATGATGAAATTATTGTGCACAATAAAGTATTTTTGCTCCTCAGACTTCTGACTCCTGCAGAGTTTTATTCTTATCGGACTCTTATCGGACTTCTGACTCCCGCAGAGTTTGTTCTTATCGGACATCTTTTTATTCTATTTGACTCTTTTTCATTTTTATTGGACATCCTCTACTTTTATTCAACACCCTTTGTCTTTATTGGATTTTTACAATTTTATCTTTATTGGGCATTTCATTAAAAAAAGAAGGATTTCTTTGAAAACAATTGGATGGCTATTTTTGAGTGGTTTGGGCCTGATTGTGGTTTGTGCATTTGGCCTTCACATTCCACGACAATACACACAACCATTCACACTCACACTCACACCTAGGGGCAATTTAGAGTCACCAATCAACCTAATGAGCATGTTTTTGGTCTGTGGGAGGAAGCCGGAGTACCCAGAGAGAACCCACGCATGCACGGGAAGAACATGCAAACTTCACACAGAAAGGCCCGACCAGTGAACCAGTGACCTTCTTGCTGTGAGGCACGCGCACTGCTGCGCCACCGTGCAGCCCCTCAAAATTAGTCAAGAACATAAAACATGAATACCATATATGAATCTCTTGGAACATTTGATAAATTGATTAGAGTACTTGACAGTCAGGTGAAACTAGAACTTGACTAATGAAGGAGGAGTTTCACACATCTCAGATGACCAATCAAACAGTATGTTTAGTTACCTGACAGGTGCTGTCCATGGCTGTGAATGCTGCCAAACATGTATATATAGAGCTTGACCAGGACCAGTACAATCCCCTACAATCAGTGTAGGGGATGGTCGTAGGGGATGGTTGCGACATGCCCGCCGTTTCTTTCCTCGTTGCATTGCAAGGGAGAATATATGCTCTGACATGGACGAGAATCTGTGGCCAGACAGACAGCAGGGTGGCCAGGAGAGAAAAGATGAGGACAGCGAGCAGTGAATAAGTGTTAGTTGTGAAACTCCAGCTTTATTTACAGCACTGTAGGCTACATATAATTTTCCTTGTGTTTTGTTTGTGTTTATATTGGAGTATATTATGGTGTATACATTTTCTTTTTACTCTGATGTCTCGAAGTTACTTGATGTGTGTGAATAATAATGGTTACAATATCCTTGGCAGTATCAGAGCAATGTGTGATGTCAAACCTTGGAGGCTACTCTTACTGTAAAATCCTATTTTTTTTTTTCCAGTTTTATACACAATTGTAAAATGTTAGCTAGACAAAAAAACTAGTACAGTAACCATTATCAATGAGGGACTGGGCTAAGACTGAGAGGTGGACATGAGGTCAATGGTCCTCTGTCATAGTGACAAAACATCTAAACATTTTGACTTGCAGTGCTTACACAATGCCAAAGGGACGATGCATTTTGGGGGCACTGACTATTTATATGAGAAAGGAATTTTGTTAAGGCTATGCAGCTGCTGAGTATTAGGACCCAGAGATGCAGAAACCAGAGGCAGGGATTGTGTGAAACCAGGTATAAATTTATTAACAAAACGAAGAACAGAAAACGCGCTCAACGAGCGGAATAATAAACAATCAAAAGGCGCACTCAAACGGAGTGGAGAACGAAGCAAACAAAAGACGCACTCAAACGGAGTGGATGAACCAAGGGACCACCGACGAAGCGGGTATAGCACGAGGCACGCGTGGAAGCAGCAGACAGGCAGGACCAACAACCAGAACTCGACATGGGAATGAGGAATAATCCGGCAAAGGAGAGGAGCAGGTCCATGCCTTAAGTACTCTCGGTGTGTCCGATAAAAGTCGTCGATGAGGGATTGGTCAAGGATGAAAGACCGGGGTACCCAGGAGCGTTCCTCCGGCCCGTAACCCTCCCAGTCGACGAGGTACTGGAAACCCCTGCCACGACGTCTGACGTCCACCAGGCGGTGAACAGAGAAGACTGGATCCCTGTTGATGAGTTGGGGGGCAGGAGGGGGCTCGGCCGGTGGGCACAGAGGGCTAGAGGAAACCGGCTTAAGTTGAGAGACATGGAAGGTAGGATGAATCCTCATGGAATCAGGGAGCTTCAGGGTGACGGCTTGAGGGTTGATGACCTTGACGACTGGAAATGGACCGATGAATCTGGGGGACATCTTCCTGGATTCGGTCTTAAGAGGGATGTTTTTAGTGGAGGGCCAAACTGACTGACCTGGCTTGTACGTGGGAGCTGGAGTCCTGTGGCGGTCAGCCGCGCATTGTTTAACCTCCTGGTTGCGCTCGAGGGCTCTGGTGGCTGCCTGCCAGATCTCCTTGACCCTCTTCATATGTTCGGCCACGGAAAGGACAGCAATCTCGGCCTCCTGTGCAGAGAATAGAGGTGGCTGATAGCCAAGGGAGACCTCGAAAGGGGAGGGACCACTGGCCGAAGAGGTGAGAGAGTTGCGGGCGTACTCAACCCAGGGAAGAAGAGAGCTCCAGTTAGTGGGGTTGTCTGCACAGATGCACCGGAGGGCCGTTTCCAGGTCCTGATTGGCCCTCTCGGTCTGACCGTTGGACTCAGGGTGGAATCCAGATGTCAGACTGACCGTGGCCCCCAGAGCCTTGGCGAACGCCTTCCATACTTGAGAGGAGAATTGAGGGCCACGGTCAGAGACGATGTCTGCAGGGATGCCATGAAGGCGAAACACGTGTGTGACCAGGAGATCAGCGGTCTCTAGAGCGGAGGGAAGCTTAGGGAGAGCGATGAAGTGAGTAGCCTTAGAGAAACGGTCTACGACAGTGAGGATGGTGGTATTAACTCAGGAGGGAGGTAGTCTGGTGATGAAATCCACCACGATGTGGGACCACGGCCTGCTGGGGACGGGAAGCGACAGGAGAAGACCAGCAGGAGCCTTGTGGGAGGCTTTGCCGCGGGCACAGGTGGAACAGGCGACCACGTACTCTAGAGCATCTGCCTCCAAAGAAGACCACCAGAAATGGCGACGCAGTAGGGAGATGGTGCGATTGGCTCCGGGATCACTGGAGCACCTGAGAGTGGACAGACTGAGGAACAAACAGCTTATTGGGAGGGCCATTACCTGGGTCGGGATGCTGGCGCTGTGTCTCCCTGACCACTCCCTCGATTTCCCAGGAGAGGGCAGCGATGATGCGTTCCTGGGGAAGAATGCTCACAGGTTCCCCAGAGTCCTCTGAGGGGGAAAACTGCCTGGAGAGAGCGTCTGGCTTGGTGTTGCGGGAGCCTGGTCTGTAGGTTAGAGTGAAGTTGAATCTACTGAAGAAGAGTGCCCAGCGTGCCTGGCAGGAGTTCAAGCGCTTGGCTGACGATGTATGATAAGTTTTTGTGGTCAGTCCAGACCACGAACAGTTATTCCGCTCCCTCCAACCAGTGTCTCCACTCCTCCAGTGCCAGCTTGACAGCCAGAAGCTCATGGTTGCCGACATCGTAGTTGCGTTCTGCAGGAGAAAGACGACAGGAGAAGAAAGCACATGGGTGCAGACGATTGTCAGGCTGGGTGTACTGGGAGAGTACAGCCCCGACACCCGTGTTGGAAGCATCAACCTCGACCACGAATGGTCTGGAGGGGTCGGGTTGGATAAGCATGGGTGTGGAAGTGAACAGGGCTTTAAGTTTCTGGAATGCGTTGTTAGCCTCTGCTGACCAGTCAAACCTCACTTTGGAAGAGGTTAACTTGGTCAGAGGTAAGGCTATTTTACTATAGTCCCGGACAAACCTGCGGTAGAAGTTAGCGAAGCCTAGGAAGCGCTGTAACTCCTTCCGGGTCTCCGGGACTGGCCACTCCGCGACGGCCCTGATCTTCTCGGGATCAGCCTTCAGGTTGCCCTCCTGAATATTGAACCCGAGGAAAGAGACAGAGTTAGTGTGGAACTTGCACTTTTCAGCCTTCACGAACAGCCGATTTTCCAAGAGACGGGAGAGAACCTGCTGCATGTGGGATTCGTGCTCTTCCAGGGACTGGGAAAAGATCAAGATGTCGTCTAGATAGACAAAGACAAAACGGTTCAGAAAGTCACAGAGGACGTCATTAATTAAGGCCTGGAAGACAGCAGGGGCGTTAGTTAGCCCGAATGGCATCACTAAGTATTCGAAGTGTCCAAGTGGTGTGTTGAATGCAGTCTTCCACTCGTCCCCCTCCCTGATTCGCACCAGGTGATATGCGTTGCGTAGGTCCAGCTTGGAGAACACGGTAGCCTGTTGGAGGGAGTCAAAAGCAGAATTAATGAGAGGTAAGGCATATTTATTTCGCACAGTGATCTCGTTCAGGCCTCGATAGTCTATGCATGGACGGAAAGACTTGTCCTTCTTGGCCACGAAGAAAAACCCTGCGCCAAGCGGAGATGTGGAGGGTCTGATAATCACTGCGGCTAGTGACTCCTGGATGTACCTCTCCATGACTTCTCTCTCTTGGCGTGACACATTGTAAAGACGACTGGAGGGAAGAGGAGCGCCAGGAAGGAGGTTGATGGCGCAATCGTAGGGGCGGTGAGGAGGAAGCGACAGCGCTCTCTCCTTGCTGAACACCTCCCCCAGATGGTGGTATGCCTCGGGGACCAGGGAAAGGTCCAGTGGCTCAGGAGGTGTGGCAGAGACTCCATTGTCTCCGCCTGTGGGAGGAATGGCTGAACGAAGACAGTTAGTGTGAAACAGAGAGCTCCAACCCAAAATCTTTCCCTGGCTCCAGTCTATTTGGGGGTTGTGCTTCTTAAGCCAGGGATGGCCAAGAACGATGGGTGAGTGTGGTGAACGGACAACAAAAAGAGAAATCTCCTCATGGTGATTCCCTGAAATAGTCAGCCTGATAGGTGTGGTATGGTGCGTTACCTTGGCCATAACCTCACCATTGAGAGTGTAGGCTTTGATTGGCTCATCCAGCCTCTCCAGCACGTAGCTCAAGTTGGAAGCCAAGTGCTCGTCCAGGAGATTCTCCTCCGCGCCAGAGTCTATGAGAGCCAGACCAGAAAAACCTCCTCTCCCTCACCCAGAGCTTGAGCTCGGGCTTGCAGCCTGTGAGATTTGGGGGGTTGAGATTTGGGGTCGATTGGGCTCGTCAGTACCCCCAAACCTACTGACGAGCCCTGCCTTTTGGCCGAATGGGACAGGCTGGGAGGATATGGCCAGTTTGTCCACAATACACACACTCACCCGCGGCGATCCTCCGCTGGCGCTCCGCGATGGAGAGCCGTGCTCTGCCAAGCTGCATGGGTTCCTCCCTGTCGGCGGGCGGAGGCGGAGAAACAAGAGGCTGAACAGTCCTGAGCTCCGAAGAGATGGCTGCTGAACTCTGCCCACGGAGTGGCGGCTGAGCGGGGAGACGAGAAGAGCGGCGCCGAGACTGTTCCCTCCGGCGGTTGTCTGTCTGGACTGCCATGTCGATGAGAGCATGAAGGTCTGCGGGTTTCTCCCGGGTGGCGAGTTCCTCCTGCAAAAACTCGGAGAGTCCATGAATAAATACACCCTGAAGAGCGGTGTCATTCCACCCGGAGTCGGCGGCAATGGTGAGGAAATCAACGGCATAATCAGTGGTGGCTTGGGAGCCCTGAGTAAGCTGAAGTAAACGGCTGGAGGCATTACCCGCGTGGTCTGGATGGTCGACTAATCTCAGCCTCCTCTCGAAGTCAGCAAAAGTCAACGAGCTAATGTCCACAGACGAGTTCAGTGCCTCCGCCCACGTCAACGCCTTGCCTCGCAATAACCCGAAAGCGTAATGAACTAGCGAGCGGTCGGACTGAAACGCCCGGGGACGCTGACAAAAAACAATATTGCACTGCAACAGGAACCCCCGACTCTTGCCCCGAGTGCCGTCAAATGGCTCGGGGTTCGTGGCCAGGGAATCTGCGAGCGCGGGTTCAGAGGGATTTACCGAGGGCTGAGACGGACCGGAAAATAAACTGGAAATGTTTGACATGTGGCGCGACAGGTCGGCAACCTGCACCGCCATATGTTGCGAGGAATCACACAATGCCTGGAGCAGTTTCTCATGCTGGTCCAGCAAAGTGCCTTGCATGGATAATGCCGTGCGCACTGGATCTGCTGGGTCCATACTGGCCAGATTATTCTGTTAAGGCTATGCAGCCGCCGAGTATTAGGACCCAGAGATGCAGAAACCAGAGGCAGGGATTGTGTGAAACCAGGTATAAATTTATTAACAAAATGAAGAACAGAAAACGTGCTCAACGAGTGGAATACCAAACAAACAAAAGGCGCATTCAAACGGAGTGGAGAACGAAGCAAACAAAAGGCGCACTCAGATGGAGTGGAGAACGAAGCAAACAAAAGACGCACTCAAACGGAGTGGATGAACCAAGGGACCACCGACGAAGCGGGTATGGCACGAGGCACGCGTGGAAGCAGCAGACAGGCAGGACCAACAACCAGAACTCGACATGGGAATGAGGAATAATCCGGCAAAGGAGAGGAGCAGGTCCATGCCTTAAATACTCTCCCTGATCAGGGAGAGTGAGTGCAGGTGAGTCGCCGTGGGAGGAGCTGGCAGCAGGTGAGGGGCTGCCCAGCCACGGATCCAGGGGTAGACAGACAGACACACACACCGGGAAAAGGGAGAGGAGACACACAGGGAGAGACAGGGAGCCAGGATCTTAACAAATTTAGTTTTGACACGGGTGAACTGTTTTGGGAGAGACATGAGCTTTTGCAGGTGAACTATGGTGTTGTGCTGAACCATCCAGGCTATTTTGGCAAAAGCACCAAGAGTGTTGAGAACGTCCGGTCTGTTTCAAGAAATGAGCCAAAGCAATTGAGAAGGACCTTAGCATTTTGGGGGCACTGACTATTTATATGGGAAAGGAATTTAGTTTTGAAGCATGAGTGAACAGTTTTGGGAGATATGAGCTTTTGCAAGTGAGCTATGGCGTTGTGCTGAACTGTGAGACTGTTTGCCAAATGATCTTAGAGTTTTAAGAATGTAATTTCTGTTTCAAGAAATGAGCCAAACCAATGGAGAAAAACCACACTTGTAGACCACGTTCTCAATCATGGGCTTACAATGGCCGAGGCTGGCTGAAGGGTGCAGCCAAATATTAGAGAACAACTGTGTCCTCAATCCTACAGACTTTTCATCAACAGAACAGGTATGTAATCTAACAATAGGCACTGTACTGTAATACGGTATACTTTCTGTAATGCTGCATTGCAGTATTCCTCTTGCATTTGCCTAAAACATTTCTATCCTAACAATCCTACTGGAATTGGTTAGCCTATATGATAAGGTAAGTGATATTTGTTGGATTTGCACCAAGAGAGTATTGTTCCTGGTGGGGATCGACCACGACCTATGCCCAGTAGTGGTGACACTACTGGGCATAGGTCTCCAGTTCTTTGCTTTTACAAGATATATTCAGATTTTTTTATCTGACCTATAGCCTCAGTTTTACCGTCAATGGCCATTAGCCAAATTTTCCTCATGATTTCAGGCATAGAAGGACTGCCTCTGCTGTTACCTCCATCCCTGGGCCATCCCTGCAGTGGTACAAAACTAGGATATAAGTAGAAGTATACGAGAATACTTAGTTACAGCTGTGCAATGACAAACTATCATCCTAAATTAAATTAGTTCTATGGAATGAATTTTGTCTAGCCACTGGAAAAAAAAAATATAAGTCATATATATGTGGCAGTAAAGTGACAGGAAGTAGGAGGTAAGAGATAGCCTATGTAAAATTGTAGTATATAATTTTTAATGAATTATTACCTATTTTATTTGGTTTGCAGTGTTACTTTTTTGTGTAACCACATATAACCATGATATCGAAATGTATTTATCCATTCAATTTTGTTTGGAAATAAGTTCTTACGGTGCATGTCTCCTGCCACATTTTGAATTTAGGTGCGTCTATATAAAAGCCTTGCGTTGCGCAGTTTTTATTAAAAAAACCTGAGGATGTCTGAGAACAGGCCAGGAAGATTTAAGCACTGACTTAGTGAGCTGCGAGATAGGTTGAACGCCCAGTTCAATAGAATCTCAAACGAAGAACTGGAAGAAGGATCTTCTGTCATGGACAGGTGAATTATTTTTGTGTATTACACGTTAGACCACTGAGTAACGTAAACTTTTCGTTACCGTTTCTTTCATTGCGGGGGGCTAAGGATAAAAAAAGGCTTTGAGAGATTTTGGTTACACGAAATTGGCTTGAAACCGTGTAATGTGACCGTGTAAAGTGCTCTACTATTTTTTTTTTTTTTTTCACTTGCAGTGCAAAAACTATGCACATGTATTGTGAATATTAAAGAAATACATGAAATGCTAAATAACTACATAGATTAGAAGTGTGTGTATTGCCAGTGGAGAAATGGTGGGACACAATATTGAGCAAAAAGTCAGCAGGCCACCAGCACTGCCACCAGAGGTCGGTCAGCTTCTTGCAGTGGTCCTATATTTTCAAATCTGATTTTGCTCTCAGGGTTCTTAACCTTTTTCTTGTTTCTAGTTTCATTTTCATAAAGTCATGCAAACATACTCTTTGTATTTTCATGTAGACTACAGGCCTTCAGGCAGGAGCCGAGTGCCGGATCAGTGCCCAGAAGGAGGCGAGGCTCCAGGACAGGAAGGCCCCGTCAAATTTAAGAATTAAGAATTTAAGTGTCAATTTTAAGAAGTAACATTACTTGTTACAGGTCTAGAAATGGTAAGTCGATTCCTTTTTTTGTAGAGTTTTTGGATATGTAAGATGGTGTGATTACAACCAGTTACACCTTTATAAACGCTTATTCTGAGCCATAAATACACAGAATTCTGTGTATTTATTCTGTGTATTCAGTGGTGGCTGGTGAAAAAAATTCTTGGTGGGGCTGGTGTTCCAACAGATTTCCCTGCCTAATCTAGCGTAAGCATTCAAATGAACGGTCGGAAAATGACTACAGTTCCACAATAATAATTTAATTTCAC
The DNA here is from genome assembly GCF_039877785.1 of Chaetodon trifascialis. Lineage (NCBI taxonomy): Eukaryota > Metazoa > Chordata > Actinopteri > Chaetodontiformes > Chaetodontidae > Chaetodon > Chaetodon trifascialis. The sequence continues at coordinate 29,669,184 of NC_092061.1, read as the reverse complement.
AGTTTCAAAGAAAAAGTAACAATTTACAGCTATTTTAGATTTATGCTGTCAAAAACTATACAATACAATCAAGGGCTAAATTCACAACAAGGGTATGATTTCAGCTCAGTCTATACAAATCAACAGTGTGAGTGAGTGAGTGAGTGAGTGAGTGAGTGAGTGAGTGAGTGAGTGAGTGAGTGAGTGAGTGGGGGGGTGGAAGTGTCTAAGGTGAGTGTGGGTTATTATAATGAGAAGAGAAAATGAAACAGAACATTTCCTATTAAAATGTAACATATACAAAGAATTGAGAACCAAGTTCAAAAATTAAACATAAAGAGATGACTTTATTACCCTCTCTAATCAAGAAAAAAATGCAACATTTACTTGGAGAAAATACCATCAGTGCCATAGACGCAGCAAAATTTGTCATTGCATGTCACAGCCTGAGAGAAACAACAAAGCAGTCTCCACAACTATTTTATTATTACATATGGTTTTTATCTACCTCTTCATTGTGCCTTCTTACAGCAATGCGGTGCCCATCATCTAGCTGCGTTGCTATGCTGATCTTTCAGAACACAGCTAGCTTTACACAGTTTTCCATGTGAACTTTGGATCTCTCATGCTTCTTGATCCACTCGGAGAGGTGCTTTAAGTCAGTTAGTCCAGTCTTTGTCCAAGTCGAATCACATTTGTCACTTCTGAAGAGGATACAGGGGAAACAGAAAAGTGCATAGGCTGCACCACAGCCTGCCAGCCACGTCTTACGGTTGAACCAGCTCCGACAAAAACTCTGTTTGTACAGTTTATCTTTCTCGGTTTGCTGGGAAATGTAGATTTCAGGCTTGTCGGGTCCCAGCTCCTTAACGAGAAGTTTTTCCTCCGTCGTCCATCTCGCAAAAGGGTACATTAATAATGATTTCACCGAATTTGGTGGAAGCTGGCTCCTCATGTAGCTCTAGCAATCCTAAACCTTCACGCATTTTACGTAGCAGTTGGGGCTACATTTCCAGCGCTCCACAGGCATTAAATTTGGCGACGTTGATAGGCCAATTATTCATAATTTTTCCCTAGCAACCATATCTGCTTTGTCGAGCGCCCCATGAGACAATGATACACTGTCTGTCAGTGAAAATTCACTTTTTAATGAGTGTCAGTTGGTGAAAATGTTGTTTAAATGGTTTAAATTGCATGTAGACACACACACACACACACACACACACACACACACACACACACACACACACACACACACACACACACACACTATTAAGTAAAATTGACATTGATTAAAAAAAAAAAACCCAAAAAATATCTCCATCCATCTCTGTGTCACAGATGGAGTGTTGTCGTGTAGACTATTGAGATTTTCTATAGTATTGTACTTCATTTCATCTTAGCTCTGAGTTTCTGAGTAGTATTACCTCCTCTCTCACTGCTGAAGTACTACAACATGTCTTCTGTCTGTTCATAGATGCCACAGCGCCCGTTAGGGTGGTGGTGGCCCTGGACCTCACACCCCAGCAGTTCCATCAGGCACTCCGGGACAACATTACAGGGGTACGCTGTAGCTTTTCAATTAGCTATTTTAAGAGTAATTACCTAACACCAGTATGCGTTCTGAAATATCAGCAAAGACTGAGACAGGAGTTGGTTAACAGTGAGATTTCTTTATTCACAATGCCAGCAGCAGTACAAGCATAGACAATGTCTTGCAGTGTGCCCTGGAGTAGCAATGTGAAGAAGGGCTTTCTGCAGAAAGGATGACCATCCAGTTGAGTCTCTGCACAGAGACTGAAGACTGCCTTCAGCTCCTTGTTAATTTTTCCAGATCTGAGGGGCCTCCTCTTTCCTGTACATCACTGTGACATCAGTTAGCTAATCAGTGTGGGGTGTCTGCCCACAGAGTGGTTACAGACACCTCTCTTCAGCTAATCAGAAGTTTTGATCTAATTCATATTGGTGGAAACCCTTTTTCCCCTTATATTAAAATAGAAAGAGAATTGGGCTTTAATGTTTACCAGTACTCTCAGTTGACTTCATACAACTCTCTTATTGTTTTAGTTGTTTTATCTGAGGGTTCTAATGTCATGTTTCAGACACTTTCACTTTGTGAGTCATACTTGACTTCAGTTTCCTATTGTTGTTAATTCTGCAGAAAGTCCTTCCCCACCTGCACCTTCCAAGGCACACACAGACACTCCATGTACCTTCCTGTTACACACCAGGTACCATATATGGGCTTTTCCTGGTACCATATATGGTCCTTCTCGCCCTCTCCTTCCTTTGGCCTTTCATGCCATCATCATGTGTAGGCACCTTTACACCATTGTCTTGCTTATGTGTTTACTGCAATGGTATTTCATAAACCTATGGTTATTCCAGTGACATTGCAGTAGATGGCGCAGGTGTTTTTCTTTTCTATGAGCTATCCAAATTCTAATGATAATTTGTCACAGGTGCCTGATGAATTCGAACTTTGCCGGGTATATGGACAGCAGGAGGTGGTGCCCCTCACACAGCAGTGCCCACTGGACATTCATACCCATCGGGCACTGCAACAGTCAAATTTATACCTTCGGCCAAAGGTCAGCTAATATATCACACAGTAAAGTGAGGGTGGGTGGTATGGCAGCATGGAAAACGTGACCTTTGTAATCATAGATATAATCACACACAACTGCTGAAGATGGATAAAGTCTCTTCATCACAATGAAATGTCTAAGTGACTGGTCTTATCCCATGGGGATAATTGCTTTCACACATCAGGCAAGGTTACATGTTACAGGGCAGCATAACAAATGACAAACCCTCTCCCACACATACCACAGAAAAGCATATAAGCATAAACATGACATAGACAGTGTACAGGGGTGAAATATCAGGTCTGCATATTTTTGTTTAAGGCTTTGATGGTTGAGGGGACAAAACTTCTTTTAAAATGGGCCTTTTTCCAGTCCAGTACTCTGTATCTGCAGCCAGATGGGAGAAGTAAGAAAAATTGGTTCAGGGGATGGTCAGGGCTGATTACTATTGCATGTGCTACGCAGGTGATGCAGAGTTTATTTGCTTCATTTGCTACATTTTTTTGAAACGACATGCTCTGCAATTTTACTTTGAAGGCATTAAGCAACAAGAACAGGGCTATAAAATTAAAATCTGTTACAGAAGTTGCACAATGAGCCACCCAGACCTATAAGAGAGTAAGGGGTATTTCCACGTGTTGAACTATGTAACTTGTAACATAGGCAAGGAAAAGCCTTGGAATTAATATCTAGAAGTAGAAATGTTATTTTTTGTTTTCTTAGTCCTGCCCCTGAGGATGAATTATCCCCTGCCATCCCTGAGATCCAGCCTACAGTACCGGTGAGGTAAATCACTTGTTTTTCAAGAAAACTATCCTATGGATAGCTATGGATTTGATTCATTTTCTACTCTCTGACTGTGGGTTTGAGTTTGTTACTGTGACCGCACTTTCCCCCCTACCATAGCAATGCATCTTCAATCCATGGAGGAGATCATGGAGCTATGCTAAGGCAAGTGATTATAATTCTATTCTAATATCTTCTAATGGTGTACACATAAATGAAGTCTCGACTGTTGGTGTTGACTGCCATTATCATTGGCTGCATACTACACAGAAAGATACTTGATGAGACAAAGGGAAATGGGTAAATTGATTTCTACTTTTTGAGAATATCATTGTTTTATCTGTCCCAACTTGTCTCAGTCTGTCCCAAGCTCCCCATTGCAACCACCTACAGTTATATTTATTTTCTAGTATTGGCTTTATTTACAGATATAACATGATGCACATGAAGTTACAATTTGTGTTTCATCCAGATAGTCTTCCACAACAACAAATTGTGCTGTCTAATGCCTTGTGTGTTTGTCACCATGACAAAGTCTTTGACATTTATCTGTCTATACATGAATCATTTCCCTTTTTTAGAGAGGACATTATCATGTTTACATCTGATGATGAGGTGGAGGAAGTCCTGCTTGGATCCCCCAACAGGAGTGATCCTGATGTAAGCACATAAACCAGCATGTTGTGTTATTATACAAAGTGAAATTGTTGTTTGTTGTGTTGATCTACTGTTAGGATCTAGAATGTTTTGGTGCTTAGTTCCTGTTTTATTTTGGTAACCTTCTCTTGTGTGTCTTAGTTTTCTTTACTTCCTGTGTGTCCCACCTTTGTGATTGTGATTGTGTCCACCTGAGAATGTTTAGTTCCCAGTCTATTTAAGTCTTTGTCGTTCCTTTGTCTTTGTGGGATCATCCTCTTTATGTGTGGTTTTCCTTGCTCCCCGTGACACTAAGTAAGTAATCTGGTTTAGTCCTTTTTTTCCCTTTTGTTAAAAGTTGGTTGTTTTCCTAGTATCGATTTGTTCTTAGATGTTGGACTGGTGGATTTTTGTTTGCCTCTATTTTTTGTGATAAAATACTTGGACAGTTCCTGCTCAGCCTTTGTTTTGTTAAGTCTGCACTTTGGGTTCACTCCTTGTTTGTTGCTTGACCACAACCCATAACATATACAATGAGAAATTGTTATTTGTTAAACTTAAAGCACATACTCACAAAGTGCTTGATTCTATTATAGGACGATGTGGACCTCATGGTACTTCTCAACACCTTCAGACAGGGCAACGTAGACACACATGACACTTTCACAGTGATTGCCAGGAGGCGATATATCTTGAGAAGTGCCTGTGCTGCACTCTCAAAAACATACTTTGGCTGGCACAAAGAGCCATCAGTGGAATTTGTCTCAGAGATGGCAGCTGACTACGGTGGGCCTAGGAGGGAGGTGAGCAATAACTATTGATTGAAATTGCAAATAATGGTATCATGAGTAAGCGTCATTGTGGTTTCATGTCATTTCATCCCTGTCAGAATTTTGGTCTAAATTCTTGTCTTTGTCTTTGTCTTTTTGTTAGTAGTTTCTCATGTGTTTCTGTGTCTGTTCTTCCTGTCATTCCCTTTGTTAACCATGTGCTCATAATTACCTTGTGTTGATGCCCCTTGTGTAATTCCTGGTTTTGTCATGTGATGTTTGTTTCCTGTCTCAGTTCCTGGTTTCCTTGTTCCACGTGCCTTGGTTAGTTTCCTGATTCCTGTGCCTTGTCAATGATTTCAGCTGTCTCTTGTTATCGTGTATTGTCTGCTTGTTTTCTGTATTGTGCTCACCTGTGCCTTGTTGTTCCCGTCCAATCATGTGTGTCCATTGATTTGTTTACCCCTGTTTTTAAGCCCCTGTGTGTTCAGTGTTCCTCGTCTGGTCATTTTGCATGTTTGTCACGACCTGTTCCTGTGCTTAGTTAAGTAAAGTTTTGTCTGGATTCACAAGCTAATTTTGTCTTGCACTTGGGTCCTGTCTGCAAGATCGTGACAATCACCCTATCATGTATGCAATTTGAAACAAATGTCCCTAAACATTTTGTTACAGGTTGCTGATGCTTGATGTCCAGAGCTCCCTGGGGGCCTTTGAGGGGAGGCCTGGAGAGCTGTTTGCTTATGACCTTCAAACCCTTGAGCAGGAGAAATTTTAAACAGCAGGAAAACTTACGGCCTGGTCTATCATCCACAATGGACTAGGCCTCCGATGTCTAAATGGTTCTCTTTTTGCACTTATGTGCAGCCGGAAGGTGGACCTCACAGATTTTGACTTTGGGCTGGTCCAAGCTGAGGAAGAGACTAGGCGCAGGATAGACCAGGTAACACTATGAGTTCTGATGCACATTCACATTTTCTAGTGCAACATGACAATACAGGAAAACAACAAAATAATGTGCACCTCCCAATGCTCACCTTCTATGCCCCCCCCCCCCAAAAAAATGTCAATCTCGCTTCCTAAAGATTAAGACCTGCAGCACAGAGGAGGACCTGGAGACTCTCAAAGAAACGTGTGGGGACTGGATTGCTGGCTGTGGTGTGCCAACTGTCTACACAGCCCGCTTACAGGATCTCCCACAAATACATGCTAGAGTTGTGGCTCATTTCATTTTTCATCGGTAAGATTGTTTTACACTACTTTGTGCAAAATGACAGATTTTAAATTATTGGGAGGTGACGGCCTGTATATACTTCCCTGAAAGGGTTTGTTGGTGTGGCCTGCATGTATTACTGCTATTACTTTGTTCACAAGTGTGTGTACATGAGCATGTGAAACTAAGTGTTTTGAATAACTAATTTCCACAGAGAGCATGACCATGTCTTTGTATTTTCTTATGCTTTTTTTTTTTAGTTAACTCTTGTGAGCTCATGAAGTAATGTGCAGTGGTTTACAAATACAATTTGTTGTATAATTACATGACCTGACATGATTCCAAAATAAAATGGCTAACCATTTCTTCAACAGAGTTGCAAGCATGATCCAGCTGTTTGTTGCTGGCATGAATGCATGTGGGCAATTTTGGGAGCTGGTAAAGGCCAACTGGAGGCAGTTTGTTCCGGTGTTAACACTGGGGAAAAACTCACCCGCCAGAAAATTCGGTTGCTTTTCAAGCATACGAGGAGTGAAGAAGGCAGCAACAGGTGGGAGATGGAGGAAAGCACCCTGTACTTGTTTAAGGACTGGCTGGTGGCCATTGAAGGTGCGTGGTATGGTTAATTTCAGAATCACTTTTTTGCATTGTCATTTAGCTAAGTCTGTCCATTGACAGAGTATAGTCTGGGTCTGATGCTTTCTTGACTTCGATCTCGACTCTTCTTGACAATTTGAGTGTAAATGAGAGGATTAGTTGCCAGAGGTTTGTAATAGTAGTCATTAATCTTTGAAGAGGAGCGTGATAGTCTGCGTCAAAGAAGCTCTTGGCAGCCTTCATCATCCTGCAGTGCTGCAAATGAATTTGTCTACTGATTTTTGGCTCCTGCATCAGGTATGAATCTCATATCAAATCCGAACATGTCTTGCTTCAGGAATTCTACATAATATACATATCTAACAATCGTAATATAAATGCAACATGGTGGTGATAGGACATAACTTTCAATTCAATTCAATTTTATTTCTATAGCGCCAAATCACAACAGAAGTTGTCTCAGGACACTTTCCATATAGAGCTGGTACAGACCAAGCTCTTTTATCTACAAAGAAACCAACAGTTCCCCCATGAGCAAGCACTTGGCGACAGTGGCGAGGAAAAACTTCCTTTTAACAGGCAGAAACCTCGAGCAGAACCAGACTGGGTGGGCGGCCATCTGCCTCGACCGGTTGGGTGAGAGAGGAAGAGCAAGAGAGGGAGAGTGAGTGAGACAGACAGAAATGCAGTCAGAGAGAGAGAGAGAGAGACAGACATGCAGGCAGGGCCAAGGCAGGAGACGCAGCTGAAATCCACAATCCAGATTCAGCCACTGTCCATGGGAACCTGCAAGACGACAAAGCACAGAGACTCTGGGGAAGGAGCTAAGTTAGTAACACGCCGTGGTAGGACATGAAAGTGTGCGGATGGAGAGGGACAGAAGGACAGGAGCTCGGTGTATCTTTGGAGGTCCCCCGACAGTCTAATCCTATAGCAGCATAACTAGGGGCTGGTCCAGGACAAGCCTGAGCCAGCCCTAACTATAAGCTTTATCAAAAAGGAAAGTTTTAAGCCTACTCTTAAATGTAGAGACAGTGTCTGCCTCCTGGACAAAGACTGGAAGATGGTTCCACAGGAGAGGAGCTTGATAGCTAAAAGCTCTGACTCCTGTTCTGCTTTTTGAGACTTTAGGAACCATAAGTAGACCTGCATTCTGGGAACGCAGTGTTCGAGTAGGGCAATAAGGTACTATGAGCTCTTTAAGATAAGAAGGTGCCTGGCCATTTATGGCTTTGTAAGTGAGGAGGAGAATTTTAAACTCTATTCTAAACTTTACAGGGAGCCAGTGCAAAGTGGCGAGTATTGGAGAAATATGATCTCGCTTCCTGGTTTTTGTCAGAACACGTGCTGCAGCGTTCTGGAGCAACTGGAGAATATTCAGCAACGAATTTGGGCAGCCTGATAGTAAGGAATTGCAATAATCCAGCCTGGAAGTTACGAATGCATGGACTAGTTTTTCTGCATCATTTTGAGACAAAATATGCCTGATTTTTGCAATATTACGTAGGTGAAAAAAGGCAGTCCTTGAAATTTGTTTAACATGGGAGTGAAAGGACATGTCTTGGTCAAAGATGACTCCCAGATTCTTTACAGTGGTGCTGGAGGCCAGCGCAATGCCATCCATAGCTGCTATGTCATCAGAAAGTGACTTTCTAAGATGTTTAGGGGCTACTACTATAACTTCAGTTTTGTCCGAGTTTAGCATCAGAAAATTGCAGGTCATCCAGGTCTTTATGTCATGAAGACATGCTTGTAGTCTAGTTAACTGACTGGTTTCTTCCGGCTTCATTGATAAATATAGCTGGGTATCATCTGCATAGCAATGAAAATTTATTGAGTGCTTCCTGATAATCTTACCTAAAGGAAGCATATATAAGGTGAATAGAATTGGTCCAAGCACAGAACCCTGCGGAACTCCATAGCTGACTTCAGTGAGCACAGAGGAGTCATCATTAATGCGTACAAACTGAGAGCGATCTGACAGGTAGGATTTAAACCAGCTTAGCGCAGTTCCCTTAATGCCAATGAAGTGTTCAAGTGTCTGCAATAGGATGCCATGGTCAATGGTGTCAAATGCAGCACTAAGATCCAATAAGACTAGTACAGAGACAAATCCTTTATCAGATGCAATTAGAAGGTCATTTGTAACTTTAACCAGTGCTGTCTCTGTGCTATGATGCACTCTAAATCCTGACTGGAAATCCTCGAATAAACTATTATTGTTTAGAAAGTCGCACAGCTGATTGGCAATTGCTTTCTCAAGAGTTTTTGAGAGAAAGGGAAGGTTGGATATCGGTCTATAGTTGGCTAAAACCCCTGGATCAAGAGTAGGCTTTTTCAGTAGCGGTTTTATCACAGCTACTTTAAAGGACTGTGGTACGTAGCCTGTTGATAAAGACAGATTGATCATGTCTAATACTGAAGAGTCAATTAGAGGTAATACTTAGAGGTAAAATACAGGTAGATGATTTTGATGATGAAATTATTGAAATTAGTTGGTGAAGGTCGACGGGAGTAAAACAGTCTAAAACTGCGACAGACCGAGTAACAATTTCTACGGTTTCTGTGTTTGAAGACAGAACAGTACCTGTTAACGGCAGGAGTCGATGAATTCTGTCTCTAATAGTTAGAATTTTATCATTAAAGAAGCTCATGAAGTCATTACTGTTCAGAGCTAAAGGAATACATGGTTCAATAGAATTATGGCTCTCTGTCAGCCTGGCTACAGTGCTGAAGAGAAACCTGGGATTGTTCTTATTTTCCTCTATTAGTGCAGAGTAATAAGCTGCCCTGGCACTGCGGAGGGCTTTCCTGTATATTTTAAGACTGTCTTGCCAGGCGGACTGAAATTCTTCCAAATTGGTAGAACGCCATTTCCTTTCTATTTTCCGTGAAGTTTGCTTTAATTTGCGGGTTTGAGGAGTATACCATGGAGCTAACCTCCTCTGTTTAATTTTCTTCTTTTTTAGGGGAACTGGGGAACTAGGGGAACATAACTGACTGTAAATATATAAAACACTGTTGTTTAAAGATGACTGATTACTTTAAAGTGACGTCTACAGAGGGTGTCGTAGATTTCACATTTGGGGAGCTGCTCATCTTCGTCACCGGAGCAAACCACCCAGGTTCTCTCTGGGTACTCCGGCTTCCTCCCACAGACCAAAAACATGCTCATTAGGTTAATTGGTGACTCTAAATTGCCCTTAGGTGTGAGTGTGGGTGTGAATGGTTGTTTGCGTGTATATGTTGCCCTGTCATCGACTGGCGACCGGTCCAGGGTGTACCCCGCCTCTCGCACGTTGATAGCTGGGATAGGCTCCAGCCCACCCACAACCCCGAAAGGGATAGGCGGTATAGAAAATGGATGGATAAGTTTAATTAGTATGTCTATGTTTGAAATTTCTGTGTTCTATTAATTTTTTTTTTTTCCCCTGTTCATTATAAAAATGGATTTTTCTTTTCTCACCTTTCCTGTCTCTCCTGTTTTTCTTTCATGGGTAGTGGCTTAGTTTCTGTTCTGTCTACATTATTTGTTCATTAAAGTTTATATAAATGATTTTCTACATCAGTTTGTCATGTTTGGCCAAATTTTTCTATTACCTTGACAATGGCAAAAACATTTTCTTATAAAGGTAATGAGGGTGCCTGACAGCACACTGCCCAAGAATATTAGAACTGCCCTTGCAATCAACTCCATTCTTCCTGTAACTTCAGCTCACATCAGTGCATGCATGTTTGATACTGTTTATGGAGCAAACAAAATCAAAATGTAAGAATGTGAGGGAGTTTACCATGTCGATGTTTACAGGCTAAGAGTCATGCCATAAAAGGCTAAACTACGATTATCATTCTAGGCTACACCTTTATTGTAATAGGAGTTTCTATTCAGATGGACAGCCATAAAAGTTTGTTTTACATAGGCCAAACAATGGCCATTAATAAAAAATGCCACGTGCCATCCTGTGTAGACAGTCATTGGAATGCAATTTACACATGTAAGCTAGGAGATGCTATTTAGATGAATACCCAAAGGTGTTAAGAAGAAGAAGAAACATACTTTATTAATCACATCACACAAGGTGTTAGTTGCACTACACGCCATGCTTTCCGTGAAAGTAGTTTTTTCCGCATTTGACCCATCCTCGATCTGTTGATCCTCCGCGGCAGACCAGGAGCGGTTGGCTGCCAGTTGCCAGGCAACGCTGACACCAACGGGGACCAGCACTTCCTGTCACTATCGGTCAGGTGGTGATCTTCTTGCATGTTTTTAGTGGGGGTTATTACGGAGGAAACCCCGGGTGAACACGGGGAGAACATGCAAACTCCACACAGAAAGGCCCCTTTTTCCTTGAGCAGCAGGCACCAAGGCATGGTGGAGGACACACCACTAGCGCCCACAGTGGTATTCGAACCGGGGACCTTCTAGCTGTGAGGCGACAGTGTTACCACTTGTCCGACCGTGCTACATTAATGTACCAAAGGGGCGTTACCTGCTCGGCCAGTGATGTCTCTGTGTGTGTGTGTGTGTGTGTGTGTGTGTGTGTGTGTGGGTATATATATATATATATATATGCTGTCAATATATATTAGTGCTGTCAATCCATTAAAATATTTGATCGCGATTAATCGCATAAATGTTATAGTTAACTCGCGATTAATCTCAAATTAATCGCACATTTTTATTTATTCTAAATGTCCCATTAATTATCATTTTAATACTGTTATCAACATGGAAAAGTGGATAGGCTTGCTTTGTGCAAATGTTTTTTATTGAAAACAATGTGTAGTGTTATATTTCACACTAACATTCTCACTTTGAGCAGTCATTCACATTTGAATGAATCAAATCTCACACAATTTAACACTGTCAATAAACAGATGACAAAAAAAATAAATACTTGGTTACAAAAAAGCCCCTTCAACAACCCTTTCTAAGGGATCAAAACAGGGTGATACAAGATAAAGTTACTAAGTGCACATCATTATAAACTAGGACTCAGCCTATAGTGTTAAACCAGTTGAACCATGGCTTAAACTGTCCTTTCTTAAGTTTCCTCTGAACATACAAGCAGTCAGACTATGCTCCATCAGTGACAGGATGCTACATCCAAAGTGTGTGAAGGAGCGGTATCGCAGGTCTTTCCTTCCTGCAGCCATCAGACTTTACAATAGAAACTGCTCCAAGTAGGCGGTACAATAATCTGCATAACATTCTGTGCAATAACTGAACTCAACAATTTTTTTGGAAAACAATCTGTGCAATAACCTGGGCAATAATCTGTGCAATATTTCAGTACATAAAAGCCTGTAATCTGTGCAATATTCTTTTCTGTAAACTGTGCAATATTTTAGGTTTGTACTAAAGTATTATATTATTCCCGGTACACCCTTTTGTATATACTTTGTGTTAACTGCATGCACTTTGTCTTTTAATATTCTATTCTGTTATTGATGCTGCTGTGAAATTTGGAATTTCCCCTCAAGGGACGAATAAAGGAATAATGAATTGAATTGAATTGAATGATGCTCTTCTATTTATTCACCAAAGGCTTATCAACCCAGCCTCTTATTTCTCTCCAGAAAGAATGAACATTACTTGGCTATGGCTGCAGTTAGCTTGTTTTTAGTTGTGGTATCCATATGCCTCCGTCCAAACTTTGGTCTTGTCAGTCGACCCATCTGGCAACTTTTTGAAACTAAACTTTCTATTCAGAATCTTGTTCGCATCCATTTCAGCTTTTCGCGCTTGACATCCGCCAACACTTTCACAGCTAGCGAGCAGGCAAGACCAAAACATGCGTGGGGAGTGTCTATTGTTTTGTTTCCATCGGATCATTTTTTGTCTTGGGTATTTTTTGGACAACAGTTTTGGGAAGGACTACCGCTAGAGACATATAGGCTACCTACAACAGAGAATTGTTGTAGGGAGAACGTTCATCTTGCATTGCAGTAACATTCTGAACGACTGCACTCAACGTCTCCTGATGGACGATGTTGGGCCTCGTGTACTTCAATCAGCATTACACAGGTATTTGCTCAGATCTTTGATATTGTTGGTAGTCCTCTTATTTGACATCTGAGGTGCAGAGAACTTACTGTCAACTTGAGGAAATTAGATTGAAGACGTTCTGCATTGTAAAAAGTTATTTTAAGTTATCTAGGGTGGTCAGACAGTCTTTTCAAGGTCTTTGTCCGATCCACAGTGCTCTCTTTTGGGGACATTTGTCCGCATTTTAGACTTGTTCTTCAAACAGAGGTAGTTGTAATACACCTATTGTAATTATTTACCCCTTTCAGTGCCTGGCTGGTGGTCAACCTATAGGCCACATGTGTGGATTAGGCCTGCAAAGCACACTCTGTTATAATGTTGAAAAGTTGTAAATACCTGTAGCATATATTTAAAAATAAACTTTCGACCTCTTGTCCCAAGTTGGAGATAATGCAGAGTAGCCTACAGTGGGCAATGGGAACTTTGTTAAATGTCCCAGATGCTAACCGAATCCTCAGCGACCTAACAGAACTGTTAGAAGAAGTCAGAATGGCTAGTAATCAAGGAGAGCAAGGTAATATACATAACATTTGTCATACATGATTGGAACACCTGAACCTTGAACAGTTGACCTCTTTTTGCTCTTCATGATGATGACCTAGGATCTGTTAAATGACATATGGGTAAACCCAAGCCCAAAACTGTACATGACCTCAAAAAATCCTGTAACAAATTATATAATATGTCTTGAAACAATGTTAAATGACCCAAATAACATGTTTCTGACGTGTTTTAATTTGTTTCATTTAAAGGGTTTTATTTTGAAATCTGAATAACCGGAAGTCGAATCGAGACGAAAACGGGAGGGGAACTATACAAAGTATACATGAAAAACGAAGTTAAAAGTAATATTTCTGTCTAATATAGCACTTGGCTGACGAAGGCACAAGGTTTGTCAATGCTTTATTTTACATTGTGTGCATTTTGAGTGACTTTATTATGCGTCCTTTAGTAGTTTTGCAGAGTTTGAGAAATGTGCAAGTTAAGCTAGTATATCGCCATATTAGCCCTGCTGTTAGCATTATAAAGGGTTTTGTTTATATGAAACGCCTCTGTTTAAGAAATATGTCATTTCCAGTGGCAGAAATGGATTTGATATGAAAGAAGAATTACAAAGAAGAAGTAATTCATGCATAGCAATGCTGTTTCCTACATTTTAAGTTAACATTTGCTTTAATGTGAAAAAATATGTAGAGGTAAAAATGTGTAGGACATTAAAGCAAAGGGATTTTAAGAATTTTTAAGTAATTAAAATATTTGTTTTGTTTTGCTTTCTCACCAGCTCTTACAGTGCGTTCTAGTTGTGTTCATGGTAGGGCTGGGCGATATGGCTGAAAACTCTATAGCGATAAAAGTGTTTTATATTGGTCGATATCGATAATTATTGATACTTTTTATGACCTATTTAAAATAAGGACCAGGAGAAAAATACATTCAATTTAAACATTTTTATTTTAAATTTAAACTTCCTCTGATTATAATCCCCTCAGCTATCAAGGCAGAAAGGAAATGTCAACACAACCATGGAAAACACTCAAATAATAAATGTTAAAAAAAAAAAGTGTAAAAATGTAAACAGAGAGAACCCTGAGAACTTTTTTTCTGCAGGTTTAGTGCAGAAAGTTCACAAGCTGATTCACCTTCTGCTGAATAAAATGTTTTCAAATATGTGCAGTGTTTTGGAAACATAGCAGAAACTGAGGTAGACTTGACATCTGTAACATACAAACAAACAAACAAACAAACATGATAGACAGTACAGTAACACTGACTGAGCTATAAAACCAGCCTAGACATATGAACAACTTTAGTCACTCTTCTTACTCTAAACATACATGAACTATTCAGTTATATTTTTATTGCAAGTGTGTTTAAGAAAAAAAAAAAGCACGTGTAAGAGATGTTTATAACCTGGCTTCTCCTCAGTGCTCAGTGAAGCATGTCTTTAGCTATATGATATGCCGCTGCCTCTGTTATGTTTTCGTGCCTTTTAGATGATTTGTCATCAGGCACTGAAGCAGATACCTCTGCATGGTGGTCAGCTGCTTGTGCGGTGGTGCTGCGGTTGGCGGACATTGGCGAATACGGCTGCGCTCCAAAGAGTGAGCGCGGCTAAGGTGGTTAAACAAGTTTGTGGTAATACCGGTCTTGGTGGGGACGAAAGTCTTGCATAAGTTACAGACCACATTGGTCTGACTACGGTCCGACTTATAAAATCCAAAATACTGGCGAGCTGACTTTCCCTGTTCTATCGACGATTTCTTCGCTCGCTGCAGCGCTCACTTTCTATTTCTCATCTCACTCCTCGCGGAGCAACAAACTCGTGACAACGAGTTTGTTGCTCCACGAGGAGTGTTTAAAGTTTAGAATAGAGTTTAAAATTCTCCTCCTTACTTACAAAGCCATAAATGGCCAGGCACCTTCTTATCTAAAAGAGCTCATAGTACCTTATTGCCCTACTCGAACACTGCGTTCCCAGAATGCAGGTCTACTTATGGTTCCTAAAGTCTCAAAAAGCAGAACAGGAGTCAGAGCATTTAGCTATCAAGCTCCTCTCCTGTGGAACCATCTTCCAGTCTTTGTCCGGGAGGCAGACACTGTCTCTACATTTAAGAGTAGGCTTAAAACTTTCCTTTTTGATAAAGCTTATAGTTAGGGCTGGCTCAGGCTTGTCCTGGACCAGCCCCTAGTTATGCTGCTATAGGATTAGACTGTCGGGGGACATCCAAAGATACACCGAGCTCCTCTGTCCTTCTGTCCCTCTCCATCCGCACGCTTTCATGTCCTACCACGGTGTGTTACTAACTTAGCTCCTTCCCCGGAGTCTCTGTGCTTTGTTGTCTTGCAGGTTCCCATGGACAGTGGCTGAATCTGGATTGTGGATTGCAGCTGCGTCTCCTGCCTTGGCCCTGCCTGACATCCACTGCAACTGCTACTGCTATTATTACATCCACTGTCACTGTTACTGTGATTGCATGTCTGTCTGTCTGTCTGTCTGTCTGTCTGTCTGTCTGTCTCTCTCTCTCTCTCTCTCTCTCTCTCTGACTGCATTTCTGTCTGACTGCATTTCTGTCTGTCTGTCTGTCTGTCTGTCTGTCTGTCTGTCTGTCTGTCTGTCTGTCTGTCTCACTCTCCCTCTCTTGCTCTTCCTCTCTCACCCAACCGGTCGAGGCAGATGGCCGCCCACCCAGAGTCTGGTTCTGCTTGAGGTTTCTGCCTGTTAAAAGGAAGTTTTTCCTCGCCACTGTCGCCAAGTGCTTGCTCATGGGGGAATTGTTGGTTTCTTTGTAGATAAAAGAGCTTGGTTTGTACCAGCTCTATATGGAAAGTGTCCTGAGACAACTTCTGTTGTGATTTGGCGCTATAGAAATAAAATTGAATTGAATTGAATTGAACGAGATGGCGCAACCGAACTTGATAATGTTACATGATTGGCGTGTTAGTGTGTCTCTCTCACTGATTAGCAATTACTCCTACGTTGCTCAGTTACCTAAGAGCGAGTGCCTTTGTTCATGCAACCAACCTCGCTTCGCAACTTCAGGTTTCTTCCGACGAAGAAAAAAAAATTATCGAATGCTTTATCGAACGCATTTTATATTGGTATTGATGACCTGTCTATCGCAAGATCGGCCCAGCCCTAGTTCATAGTATTCAAGGACAAGTTGTGGAACGATCAAATGATTATTAAAGCACCTTTGAACCATCAGTCAGAGAGCCAGACCATTATTCAGCCAGGGATGCTACAGCAATGATTATTAGGTTGATTATTGTATGTGGTTAGGAAATCGTGGAGATATATGTATTGTTTGTAAAATCTTCTCCCAAAACGGGATTAACAAGCTTTTCCTTTTTTTGCAGGTGGTTCTGGTTACCAGGCCCAATTGGTTTGGGGAGGAGGGAGAGGAGCACCTACTTTGTCCATCACTCAGCAACTGCTGTTGTTTCTGAGGTCTTGTGGCTTCAGCCTCAGTTGGCTGGTGTTCTTAATGTGTCTGAACGTACTGTTTATCAACGTTTGAGGCAAGTGGCCAAATCATGCTTAATTTTCTGTATTTGTTTTGCGCTGTCATTATGTGGTAAAGCTTTCCATCACTGCATTTCAATTTGTGTATGTATCATACATATACACACACAGACATACACACTAAAAAAATCAATATTGATTGGTAATGTGCTAAACATATTTTTCCTTCTAATAACAGACAGTTCAGCCTGACCCAGACATTTTCAAGTATACCAGAATCTGAACTGGATGAACTAGTCACAGAGCTGGTGGCTGGCAATGACATGGTGGGTCCTGAGCCTGTAAGAGCAGAGCTGCATGCAAGGGGACTCCGTGTACAACGAAGAAGGGTGCAAGAAAGTATGCTGCGTACAAACCCTGGGGCAGCTGCACTTAGATCTTTACTGCAGAGACCAGTGAGACGAACTTACCAAGTATAAGGTCCTAACCCTTTGTGGCACATTGATGGCAACCACAGTTATTATATCAGATATTTGCACTTGAAATATGTTATGTCAGTGCCTGCGATGTCATTAATTTTAAGTATGTTTTTGTAGGTGGAGGATAGTCATCCATGGAGGGATAGATGGTTACAGTCGCCTGGTTGTTTTCCTAAGTGCCTCCTCCAACAACCGCAGCAGCACAGTGTGGGAAAGCTTTGTCAATGCTGTGGCTTGCTATGGCGTGTCCTCTTGGGTCAGGACAGACAGAGGAGGAGAAAACAGTGCTGTGTGCCTCATGATGAACCTGTTCAGAGGTTTTAGACAAGGCAGCGCCATTCAAGGGTGGAGCGTACACAACCAATGCATAGAGAGGCTCTGGGGGGATCTCTGGCATGGACTCGTCAATGTGTACCACGAACTATTTCACTTTTTGGGGAGTGAGGGCATAATCAACCCTGACAGTGATATGCATCTCTGGGCTCTCCATTATGTGTATCTTCCAAGGCTGAACAGAGATTTAGCCGACTTTGCAAATCAGTGGAACAACCATGGGCTAAAGACAGAAGGTCACATGAGTCCATTGCAGATTTTTGTTCAAGGATGTCTCCAGCAGCAGGGAAGAAGTTCATCTGCCATGCAGAACATTTTTGGAGGAACTGCACCTCCTCACGCTAATGGCCCTCCACCTCCTCAAGCTGTTGGCCCTCCACCTCCTCAAGCTGTTGGCCCTCCACCTTCTCAAGCTGCTGGCCCTCCACCTCCTCACTCTGTTGGCCCTCCACCTCCTCAAGCTGCTGGCCCTCCACCTCCTCATGCTGCTGGCCCTGCACACCCTCATGCTGCTGGTGCTGCTGCTGGCGCTCCAGCTCCTGCTGCCCCGGCTGCTGCTGCAGCTGATGAAGAAGTTGCATGGCTAGTAGACTGGCCAGAGAGGGTAACTGTGCCTCATATAGACTATCCTTTGGAAGGGGCAGTAATGGAGCACATTCAGTCACAGTTTGACCCTCTCAGTGGCCCCAGGGGACATCATGGAATACTAGTCATTCGGGGCCTGATATCCTTTCTAGGCTCCTTGTGATAGGAAACTCAGCAGGCCACTGGAGGTTGGGGCAGAGTTATTCAAAGTTGCCTTGCAGGCCATTTTCCCAAAATTGCAATGTGCCTGCTGCCCTTCCCTATTCTATTGCACTGTTCTCACATATTTGGGCCTATAATCAAGTTCCTTGGTTCTTTGGAAAGCTGAGACTTTGTAGACCTGCATGGAACAGACAGAATAACTGTGTCTAGTACATTAACAGAGGGACAATTTCCCAGATTGGGATCAATAAAGAGGCAGTCTAAAGTCTAATACAGGACACCCACTACCCAACCTACCTCAAATAACAGAACCTTCTTAGTTGGAGGCTTATCCAACTCCATTTCAAAGACCAATGACCTACCTACCTACCTACCTACCTACCTACCTACCTACCTACCTACCTACATAATGTATGTTGTTTGTCAGGAGTTCATCCTAATGAACCCTTGAACCAAACAGTCAAGTAAAACAGGGTCCCATCAGACAACAGCTTGATACTGGGCTGTTGTAGTAGTCCATGTAGGGCTGTAGCCAAGATACCCAGCAAAAGGAAAGGGAAAGCCATGGCTGAGTTCTTGAAGCCCTACCCCAGTGAAAATGGTCAGTGTATGAATGAATGAATGAAGGCTTTATTTCAAACATGTGAGAGTAGTACAAAAAAAAATAGCAAAAACAAAAAAACAAATGAACAAATGAAAACATTTAATTGAGAGCCATTGGAACAATATTAACATAAAATGTTCGAAAAGGAGTAGGAAGAAGCATTAGCTTATTTAATCCTACCCCTTCTCCGCTTAATGATCATACCATATACTTCCTGTGTAACCCGTTTTTTTTTTTTTAAACACCTACTTCACATACAGTAACTAAGCATATTTGCCTATGCCAACAATAGCAAATAAATAAAATAAATAAACATGTAAATATGTGAGAACCCTAATGATCACCATACCCTTCTTCTTTCCTGTACCTCGTGAATACCATATGTTTGTACCGCTGTTTAAACATGCTCATGCTTGGACATCGCCTTAGTTCCCCCGACAGTCTGTTCCACAGTTTCACTCCACAT
The DNA here is from genome assembly GCF_039877785.1 of Chaetodon trifascialis. Lineage (NCBI taxonomy): Eukaryota > Metazoa > Chordata > Actinopteri > Chaetodontiformes > Chaetodontidae > Chaetodon > Chaetodon trifascialis. The sequence continues at coordinate 29,649,976 of NC_092061.1, read as the reverse complement.
ATAGAGATACAAAAGGTTTTTAAAGTTGTGTGAGCACAAAGGTGTTTTAAATTCATTTCCCCCCTCAAATTATATCCCCCTTCCCTTTGATAAAACAGTTTTTGAATATTTCCTGGGAGTAGGTTGTTTATTGCTCTGTACATGATTTGTGCTGTTTGATAATGAACCAGATCTGTGAGTTTCAGAGTTTTTGATTTTAAGAATAAAGGATTTGTGTGTTGTCTGTAACCAGTGTTGTGAATTATCCTTATGGCTCTTTTTTGCAGTATAAACAGTGGTTGTAATGTACATTTGTAAGTATTGCCCCAAATCACTGCACAGTAATTTAAGTATGGTAGTATCATTGAACTGAAAGAATGTGGAGTGATTTGTGGTCCAGAAAGTGTTTTGCTTTACTTAGTACCGAGATGCTGCGTGACAATTTGTTTTGTACATGTTTTATGTGAGATTTCCATGTTATTTTTTCGTCCACAGTTACACCAAGAAATTTATTTTCATGAACCCTTACAATGTCAACCCCGTCTACCTGTATTAGTGCTTTAGTGTTCCTTTTACAATTCCCAAATAACATGAATTTAGTTTTGTTTAGATTTAATGATAGTTTGTTTATGTCAAACCACTTCTTTAACTTACACAGTTCTGCAGTAATCATCCCCAGAAGCTCCTGTAAATTCCCCCCTGAACAAAAAATATTTGTGTCATCTGCAAATAAAACTAATTTTAATACCGTAGAGACTTTACAGATATCATTTATATAAAGAATAAACAGTTTTGGACCCAGCACTGACCCCTGGGGGACACCACAGGTAATGTCCAAGCATGAGGAAACACAATCTCCCAACCTCACAAATTGCCTCCTGTCCCTTAGATAACTCTTAACCCAGAGCAGAACAACCCCTCTGATCCCATACCGTTCCAGTTTATTGATTAATATGCCATGATTGATTGTGTCGAAAGCTTTCTTGAGGTCGATGAATATTCCAATTGCATACCGCTTATTATCTATGGCGTTGGTGATTTCTTCAATTGATTCCATTAATGCCAGTGATGTTGAACTGTTTGATCTAAATCCGTATTGACTGTCAGAGAGTAATTTATGTTTATCCAAGAATTTGTCCAATCTGTTGTTGAATACTTTTTCTAGAATTTTTGAGAATTGTGGCAGTAAGGAAACAGGCCTGTAATTTGTGAAGTGGTGTCTATCCCCAGTTTTATACAGCGGCACAACTTTAGCTATTTTCATTTTGTTTGGAAATTGACCGGTTTGGAATGATAAGTTACAGATGAAAGTTAGTGGTTTTGAAATCCCCTCAATGACCCTTTTTACAATTTTCATATCACTATTATTACAATCAGTAGATATTTTATCTTTACAATTATTTACAATATCAATTATTTCTTTTTCTTCCACTGCTGTGAGGAACATTGAGCTTTGGTTTCTCTCTATAAGATTATCATTCCAATCCTGAGATGACAATGGATCAGGGATTTTTTCTGCCAGGTTTGGTCCAACACTTACAAAAAAATGATTAAAACTATTAACTATATCATCCATATTGTCTTTTTTAATGTTGTTATCTATAAAATATTGAGGGTAACATTGTCTAGAGCCATTTTTGATTATATTATTTAATATATCCCATATTCCTTTAATATTGTTTTTGTTATTATTTAATATTTCACTATAATATTCCTTTCTGCTAACTCTTATAATATTGGTTAACTTATTTTTATATTTTTTATATTTATTCTGTGCCTCTTTAGATCCTTGTTTTATGAATTCTCTATAAAGTGTATTTTTCTTTTTACAGGCATTTTGTAACCCCTTTGTGATCCATGGTCGATCCGTATATTTATGTTTTCTACTTTATTGTTTTATTGGACAATTTTTGTCATATAGTGATGTAAATATCCTTAAAAATGTTTCATACGCATTGTCAATATTATTTTCCTTGTATATATCATCCCAGTTTTGCGCTAGCAAGTCATTTTTAAATGCATTCATAGTTTCATCTGTCCTCAATCGTCTGTATGTTAGTTTTACATCTGGGTGATTTCTTTTAAAGTTGCCGTCATAAACTGTAAAAACTGGTAGGTGGTCACTAATGTCAATGATTAGTAATCCACTCACGGTATTGTTTTCAATGTCATTAGTAAATATGTTGTCAATTAATGTGGAACTGTGGGGTGTGATTCTGCTAGGTCTAGTGATTTTTGGATAAAGACTCATACTGTACATTGTATTAATGGATTTGTCAATCATTTTGTGCTTATTTGGATTTAAAAGATCAATGTTAAGATCACCACAGATGAAAATAGCTTTTTGATTCATACATGAAAAAGATGCTTCGATCCAATCCCTGAATAATTCAACACTAGAACCTGGCGCCCTATATATACAGGAAATTATTACATTTTTGTTTCTTTATAAATTTCAATAGTTATACATTCTAACAGATTGTCAATTGCAGTTGACATATTTTGCAATACCCTGTAATTCAAATTTTTGTCCACATATACAGCCACACCTCCTCCGCTTTTGTTCTTTCTGTTTATATAGTTGAGTTCATATCCATCCATCTCAAAATCCATTCCCTTATCAGCGTTAATCCAGGTTTCTGATATGGCAATAATTTTGAATGGTTTTGTAAACTGACTTAAGTAGTCCTTGATATTATTGAAGTTTGCGTACATGCTTCTGCTGTTGAAATGGATTATGGATAGTTTGTTGTCAGTTTGAATGGTCTGATTGTATTGTTCGTCCGTGTAATAACAGCAGTTGTCATTAATGTTGGAAAAGAAATTGTTGTCCGGATCTATATCGTTTTCTATGTCCAGTAAATTATGATCTGTATATTGAAAGGTTTTTAGCTCCATTTTGTCATGATCAGAAATCCTTTGAGTTGTGCTATCATTGTCTCAGGTTGCAGGTGAATGAGTAATTTCCGACAGTTGTTATGGTTGTGTGTTGTGTAGTGACTCCGGTTTAAGATGATGATCATTGGTACCTGTCCAGCTCCTCCATGGTCCTGATGACCACAACTTTGGCTTGCTCTGGCGTTCCGTTAAGCTTAATGAATATTTTACAATTATTAGTCCATGTGCTTTGAATTTTTCCCTGTTTTTTCAAGTTACGTGCTTTTCTTGCGATGTCAGATTTTTTTTTTTGTGAGATGCTCATTTATGAAAACGTTTGTTCCTTTCAGTTTCCTTCCCTGTTTCAGCAGTGCAGTCTTGTGTTTTCTGTTTACAAACCTCATGATTATGGCAGCTACCTGTTGCTCTGCCGAACTGTCATCCTGCTCGCCGGGCTGTCCCCCGTTGTCAGCGGTCACCGCCAGGGCGTATGACCGGGGCTTGATGTGGAGCCCGGTAACAATCACGTCATTGATCCTGGAGTACTGCTCTAGCTCCGCCACTCTGTTCTCCAGTTCCACCAGACGCCGGTCTTTCTCGGCGTTCTGGATCCGGAGAGCCTTCACCTCCTCCACCAGCTCCAGGATGCCTTTCTGCTGCTGTTTAACCGCAGAAATCTCCTCAGCCAAAAACTCCCAAGTTTTCTTGAGTTCGTCGCCCTCCTCTGCTGTCATTGCCCTCTTCGGCGGCATGCTGCTGCTAGGTAACGCCGCCCAGCCTCGGTCAGCTGTTAGCCTAGCCACCGGCTAGCTAGTTTGCAAACTAGCCAACTTTCGTTGCAAATCCGTGATCCAAAATCTGCGTCGTAAACCAGGCAGTATCCAGAACCAAAGGTAGCAAAAGTTAGTCCGAGGGCCGTAATCCAGAATCAGTAATCCAAAAAAAGTAGAATATAGTCCAAAATATAGTCCAAAGCCGAGCACCAAACACAAGCGAACGAGCACCACACCACACCATGTACAGTGTATACCCAGGAGGTTGACAATATAGGAGCCTGTTAGTCTTACAAATTGTAGGGATGGCAGCAGCAACGGTCAGGTTGCAGTCTGCGAAGATGTAATGGGGCTACAGGTGGTAAAAGTTATTCAGCAACTGAAGGGTAGCAGGATTGAGTCCAGCCCAACACAGTCAAACTGTGTTTTAGCAAGACACTGCCTTATCTTGATATCAATGTGTCTACAAATCTCTACATAAAATGTAATGTGGCCCTGTTATGGCCAGACAATGGAAACCAGGACCCAGGAGCAGAGTTCAACAAAAATAATTTAGTGACAACAGAAAATCAGTTCGTAAGAACGACTCCCAAAAAACAAAGTAGCGACAGAAATACTCACGACAAAGTACCAACTAAAAACTCCAAACTGAAAATCACCTTGATAGGGAAAAAGCCAGGGCAAAGTGCAACAAAAGACAATCAGAAATAAACTAATGACTTGAGAGAAAAAACACACTGTGGTTAGCTCGTGACGAGAGGCGGATGATCTCTAGCAGCGTAGCAAGTGCAGGAAGCATAGAGGATAATCTGGCACTGGGGACTTGCGAGAGGGTGGCTTATGAAGCCAGATGATTAAGCAGAAACAAGCTGCAGGTGTGCCAGGAGAGTCAGCGCTCCTGGAGATCGCTCCGCCCCCCCGTCACTCGCACTACCGGAGGGAGAGAGAGAGAGAGAGTGTCAGTGTGAGCAAAACCAAAAACATATAACAGAAAACAGAGCCAAAACATGGCCCATTCTTATATTTGTGATCATCTTCACTGGATCTGCTGCCTCATGCCAAATCACAGCTGTGCTGACACAACAGTGCCCCTTGTGGTGTTATACTCTTGTGATAATTATTGAGTATTATATTTTTAAAGATCATATTTGCACATTAATTGGACTATATTGTACATTTGCTCAAAATTACAGGATGGAACATGGAAGAAAGGGGAAGTATTTTGGAGAAAAAAAATCCAATTTTACCACTTTTAAGAATATATTGTTGAAATTGACCCCCCCCCCCCCAAAAAAAACTATATATATATAATTTATATATATATATTTATTTATTTATTTTTATTTATTTATTTATTTTTTTCTAAGGTGACAACCTAGCTAGAACACATGTTAAGGGGTTAAATACTGGATAGGTTGTATGCTTGTAACAAAAAGTGTCCGACAAAGTTTTAATACAGTTTTGGCCCCCTGACAAAAAGCAACTGGTTAAAATAGCATTTCAGTTAGCTAGGATATTAAACTACAGTGGAAGTTAATGTTTTCAAATGGTTAGGACACACTTTGCCACAAAGAAGATCTGTGCTCCACTGATTTGGTCTGCTTGTCTTGATCAGCGATTGGGCAGACACTTCAAGTTGAGTGGCTGAGAGAAAAGAAGGGTGGAGATTATTATCATACTAGGAAAACGCCGTTTTTTTTACGCACGTTGTGATGTACACAAACGTATGGCAAGCCATTCCTGTCAGAAATACGCCACATTCAGTCGCGTTTCAACTGCATTACGGCGTAAAAAAACGCTGTTTTTTCAGACTTTGCGCTGTGTTTTACGCCGTAATGCGCAAAAAGAACGCCGTAATGAAGTCCTCCGAGAACGCCCGTAAAAGACGCCGTTTTGTGCACATCACAATGCGTGTAAAAAACGGCGTTTTCCCAGTATGATAATAATCTCCACCCTTCTTTTCTCAACATACACTTCACCATTGTCTGGCTGGGGTTTGCTACAAGGAGCTCTAACCACTGTACCACTTCCTTGCTTTATTCCTCAGTGGCTACACCAGTCAGAATCAACAGTGACATAGAAGCATTAACCACAAAAAGAAATAAATAAACGATGCATGGAAGAGGAACTTAAAATAATGATGACGTTAATATATGGGATGTATTCCTGCCTATCATCCAAAATATTGACCTATGAGAAACTACAAGGTAAATTAGGACAAACTTTGCCACAACGGAGATCTGTGCTCAACTGATTTGGTCTGGGCGCAGACACTTCAAGTTCAGTGGCTGAGAGAAAAGAAGGGTGGAGATTATTATCATACTGGGAATCGTTTTTTACGCGCGTTGTGATGTGCACAATGTGATGCACAAAACGGCGTCTTTTACGGGCGTTCTCGGAGGACTTCATTACGGCGTAAAAAGCGGCGTTCTTTTTGCGCATAACGGCGTAAAAAACGGCGTAAAGTCTGAAAAAACTGCGTTTTTTACGCCGTAATGCAGTTGAAACGCGATTGAATGTGGCGTATTTCTGACAGGAACGGCTTGCCATAGTATTTCTGACAGGAACGGCTTGCCATACAAACGCGCGTATCTTACGTAAAGTCTGAAAAAAAAAACATTGTTTTTTACGCCGTAATACAGTTGAAACGCGACTGAATGTGGCGTATTTCTGGCAGGAACGGCTTGCCATACTATGGCACTTTTTCTGATTTTATGCCGTTTTTTAGGCCGTAATGCGCAAAAAGAACGCCGCATTTTGCGCCGTAATGAAGTCCTCCAAGAATGCGTGTAAAAAACGTTGTTTTGCGCATCACAACGCGAGTAAAATACACGAGTTTGTGCATATCAGCGTTTTCCTAGTATGATAATAATCTCCATCCTTCTTTTCTCTCAGCCACTGAATTTAAAGTGTCTGTGCCCAATCGCTGACCAAGGCAAGCAGACCGAATCAGTTCAGCACAGATCTCCTTTGTGGCAAAGTTTGTCCTAATTTACCTGGTAGTTTCTCGTAGATTAATATATTGGGTCAAAGGTAGGAAAATATCCCATAAATTATCTTTGTCGTGATTTTAAAGTCCTCTTCCATGCATCATTTATTTATTTGCATTTTGATGGAGCCTTTGAGAAAAAGAAAGTTTTCCCCCATTTTGATCTGTTCTCTCCCAATAACATCAATACACTTTCAGTAACATATGTGTATTGCGTTTGATATGTAATGTACTATATTTTTCACTGTCTTTTCTTTTAATCCAAGGTCAAGTGTTTGTTGTGTGCTAAAGAATTGGGGTGCAATAACAACAACACCTCATTCATGCTGAGGCATTCTTGTGCCTTGCATGACAATAATGAGGGGAATGTGGCATATTTTGTTTCTGAATAAAAATTTATGAAGTCCTTACGTTGCACAATCAAATTCACTGCCCTCTTCATGCCCCTTACCTTGTTAAAACACTGCAACATTTTCAAAACAATTGTTCCCCTGTCATTATGAGCTATTCAAACGTTGACAAAATTATTTACTGATAAACATTTGACAAGTAATTTTAGATTCCATTGTATTGTCATGTTACATACCCATAATACACTAAACAATCTAACAACAATCTAAATTTTCTGTATATGAATGAATACATGAACGATACATAAAATGTCTTTATTAAGATTAATTGATTTGTTTTTCTTGGCAGTCATTCCCATGGCTGCACTTTTGCAGGACAGTCTTGAGTGCATTGCAAATTATTAAAATTACAATTACAATTACTTAGAATTTATAGGTTCCGCTCCGAAGCGTCGGCATGGTATTACCCATCACCACCTATAATATATCTGGCTGTTTAACAGTCACAGCAGGGGGGTTTGTGTGCACAGCTATGGCAAGCCCTTTTAACATTTAACAGCTAGACTGGATATGTGTCGCAGATATCTATAATTCACTTTTGCCTAGTCAAAAAGAACATTTCAGATATCTGCAACTACATTCTTCCTATCCACAATTATCATTTCAGACATCCACAAAGACATTCTTCCTAGGACAAATGACGTCAGTTTTGCCATTCATGTATATGGGGTTTCTCATTACAGATATCTACAATTCAGTTGCAGATATCCACCATGTGAATTATGGATATCTGCACTTGAATTGTAGATATCTGTAATTCCAGTTTGAGATATCTACAATTTGATTCTGACTAGTCATAATTCCACTACAAGATACCTTAATTCACCTCAATTTCAAGATATCTGTATGTTCCTTTCAGACATCTTAAATTAAGTTTTAACTAGGTGAAATTAAGTTGTAGATATCTGTAATTGGAATTATGGCTAATCAAAATGACATTGTAGATATCTCAAACCGGAGTTAGGGATAGTCATAATTTAACTGTAGATATCTATTATCAAGTTACAGATATCGTGAAATGAATTTTGGTTAGAGACAGGGGCGGACTGGGACAAGAAATCGGCCCTGGCATTTTGGGCCAGACTGGCCCACCACATTCGATAACGCACACCTTTTTGGTCTTTTCGGTCTCTTTAATGTGTATACCAACTGTGCAACTCTTTAAAACCACGTACCTTAAGCCATTCAGTGAGTTAAAGGGAATCAGTGAGAGTGGACACATTAAATACTTCCAAAAAGTGTTATTTATTAACACTACAAAAAAGTATACTCCACCACTCCATCACAGTAATTGATCTTGAAGCAGAATTCATTCTACTGGGTGTACCTATGTGTTTCAGGGAGGAAGAACAAACAAAGAATAGAGATGAGAAATGATGGATCAGATGTTAACTCTTCCAAAAGTAGTATTCAATAAATTGTGAACTGACCCAGTCCAAAAGGATGAATGTAGCTGAACTCCTGAATGAACTTTGAACTCTGTGTATGTATGCTTGAGAGAGAAAGAGAGAGAGATTTAATTATTGGTCAATCTTCAAGATAAAAATAGTAGTATAGAAATTGAAAACTTAAGAGGGATGATGACACATGAATGAGGGAGAGGGCTACATACACAATGTCTTATAAATACCTGCGTATACAGGTATTAGAAACTAAGTAGAATACAAACTAACCTGGCCATAGAACATTAGTCAAAAATATGTTATTGACGTTTTATCATTGTCAGATTTACCAAGGGGTTGGGTTGCTTTCCTCATTACAAGTGTTCTGAGTGCATTCCAGCTTACCGCGGGTTTTACTGCATGTCCCTGTTCAATGTCGGCAGCACCACCACTGTCAATGGCCAAGGGAGCTGATGAAGGCCCTGACATGGCAAACTTATCAGAAATTTTTGTGCATTTTGCAGCTCTGGCTTGAAGAGCTTCTTTTTCTCTCACAGTTTCTCTGCACCTGCTTTTCGTTTTCTCTCCATTTTCGAAGGTCCTAACAGATTACATTACCAACGTAGAAGAGGGGAAGTGTTTCATGATATGATTGGGCGAGATGAGCCCCGTCAAGAAAATAACCTGTCGGCCGCAGAACCGCGTGTGTCGTGGGCCGGTCGGTGTTTTTTTTGTTTTTTTTTTGTTTTTTTTTTGCTGAATGCATTATACCTCAGGGCCAAAGCGAAAGAGTGTTTAACGATGTGATCGGGCCGACCGAGTGTCAATGTCAATGAATCGGCCGCTGATCAACTGATTGTATGGGCTGGTCAGATCAATATTTTTATTTTTTTTTTAAAAAGAAGTCTGTCCATGGTAGAAGATATTTGAAATTGGAGATATCTGTAACTTTCATTCTTGAATTAGAGTTTTGACTAGGCGAAATGAAGCCTAGGTTTACACTTAGGGAAAACGCATATGTTTTCATACGTTTGACGGGGTTTTTTTTTCACGATCATTTTTAAAAACCAAAGTGGAGATTTCTGAAAACGGCGGCTATTTGTCGGCGTTCCAAAACGTCACAACATGCGACTGAATACTTAAAGTCTACTTAATGTGAGCGACCTATGTTTACACTCGCACTCATAGGTTTGGCATCCTTATGAGGCGCTCAACGGCGTATTTATCAGGGTTCATGTAAACAACAACATTTTTGAAAACGATGTTGTGTGCACGATGTTATTTTTGAAAATGGAGGGACCAAAATATCCGTTTTCCAAAATACCCTGCTGCTAGCTACGTGTAAACGTCGGGAAAGTGGAGATTTCTGAAAACGCTGGTTATGTGTTGCCATGTAAACAGGTTTAAACGGTGTTTTAGGTTCCTGGTGGCGCCAGAGAAATTTGATTGCAGGTGTTATGGGTGTGCTCCAACATTGACTGGGGGTGCTCCTAGAAATACAGTATGTGCACAAGCACACATAAACAGTAGTAACTACACAACGTTAATATGGTTTTGCAAGTATTCCAGAACTGTATTATTATGCTACTGTCTGACATTCACTTAATTCAAAAGACAAAGGTTATGCACAGATCGAGAAACAATGGGATTTCAATGACATTATTTTTTTTATTGAAGTGCAATCTCTCGTTGGCTTTAGAGCTGAGACCCTGACAGCACATGATGAAAAAGCACATGAGATAAAATGTCATAAAAATATACTTTGTTTAATGATTTTTTATTGGATTTCATGGGGGTGCTATGTTACCACTAGGGGGAGCTGAAGCACTGGCAAGCCCCTCCTTGGCGCTGGCTATGTTCTGAAACGTCACAACACACGACTGAAAATACTTAACGTCATGTGAGCAACCTATGTTTACACTCTTTATTTATTTATTTTTTTATTGAATTCTCATTTTACAATGTACATAACAAGATAGGGTCAATTATACAAAACTCGAACACAAGAATCAGTCGATCAATGGTGGAAATTAGCAACCAAATATAACCATGAAACAAAACAGGAGTCATATTGAAAAGCAGATAAGTAAAAAACAAAGGCAAAAGTAAAATAAACAAAAAGAGACATAAAGGAGCAAGGCACGGGAAATTAGAAGAGCAAAGATCGAGAAATAGTCATATTTTGTTAGCCTTATGATTCTTTCTTACCATAACTTTTAGCGACCTAAAGTAGTTGGCAAAAGTGCACAAGAACACTGTGAGAGAGGGAAGGGTTCCATTCCATTTACAAGTATGAATATGATATTTACTAGGGGTGTGAATCTTTAACCCAGAAACCGATCCGATTCGATCTCGATTCACAGGCTACAATTCGATTCAGGGACGATTCCTAAAAAATATTCAGCGATTTGGTGCAATTCGATCTGATTCGATCCGATCCGATCCGATTCGATACAAATTGACAACTTACTGTAACTCCCAGGCACTTTGTTACTCAATTCAATTCAATTCAATTCAATTCAATTCAATTCAATTCAATTTTATTTGTATAGCGCCAAATCACAACAGAAGTTGTCTCAGGACACTTTCCATATAGAGCTGGTACAGACCAAGCTCTTTTATCTACAAAGAAACCAACAATTCCCCCATGAGCAAGCACTTGGCGACAGTGGCGAGGAAAAACTTCCTTTTAACAGGCAGAAACCTCGAGCAGAACCAGACTCTGGGTGGGCGGCCATCTGCCTTGACCGGTTGGGTGAGAGAGGAAGAGCAAGAGAGGGAGAGTGAGACAGACAGACAGACAGAAATGCAGTCAGAGAGAGAGAGAGAGAGAGAGAGAGAGAGAGAGAGAGAGAGAGAGAGAGAGACAGAGACAGAGAGACAGACATGCAGTCACAGTAACAGTGACAGTGGATGTAATAACAGCAGTAGCAGTTGCAGTGGATGTCAGGCAGGGCCAAGGCAGGAGATGCAGCTGATATCCACAATCCAGATTCAGCCACTGTCCATGGGAACCTGCAAGACGACAAAGCACAGAGACTCCGGGGAAGGAGCTAAGTTAGTAACACGCCGTGGTAGGACATGAGAGCGTGCGGATGGAGAGGGACAGAAGAACAGAGGAGCTCGGTGTATCTTTGGAGGTCCCCCGACAGTCTAATCCTATAGCAGCATAACTAGGGGCTGGTCCAGGACAAGCCTGAGCCAGCCCTAACTATAAGCTTTATCGAAAAGGAAAGTTTTAAGCCTACTCTTAAATGTAGAGACAGTGTCTGCCTCCCGGACAAAGACTGGAAGATGGTTCCACAGGAGAGGAGCTTGATAGCTAAATGCTCTGACTCCTGTTCTGCTTTTTGAGACTTTAGGAACCATAAGTAGACCTGCATTCTGGGAACGCAGTGTTCGAGTAGGGCAATAAGGTACTATGAGCTCTTTAAGATAAGAAGGTGCCTGGCCATTTATGGCTTTGTAAGTAAGGAGGAGAATTTTAAACGCTATTCTAAACTTTACAGGGAGCCAGTGCAAAGTGGCGAGTATTGGAGAAATATGATCTCGCTTCCTGGTTTTTGTCAGAACACGTGCTGCAGCGTTCTGGAGCAACTGGAGAATATTCAGCAACGAAGTTAGGCAGCCTGATAGTAAAGAATTGCAATAATCCAGCCTGGAAGTTACGAATGCATGGACTAGTTTTTCTGCATCATTTTGAGACAAAATATGCCTGATTTTTGCGATATTACGTAGGTGAAAAAAGGCAGTCCTTGAAATTTGTTTTACATGGGAGTGAAAGGACATGTCTTGGTCAAAGATAACTCCCAGATTCTTTACAGTGGTGCTGGAGGCCAGCGCAATGCCATCCATAACTGCTATGTCATCAGAAAGTGACTTTCTAAGATGTTTAGGGCCTACTACTATAACTTCAGTTTTGTCTGAGTTTAGCATCAGAAAATTGCAGGTCATCCAGGTCTTTATGTCATGAAGACATGCTTGTAGTCTAGTTAACTGACTGGTTTCTTTCGGTTTCATTGATAAATATAGCTGGGTATCATCTGCATAGCAATGAAAATTTATTGAGTGCTTCCTGATAATCTTACCTAAAGGAAGCATATATAAGGTGAATAGAATTGGTCCAAGCACAGAACCCTGCGGAACTCCATAGCTGACTTTAGTGAGCACAGAGGAGTCGTCATTAACGCGTACAAACTGAGAGCGATCTGACAGGTAGGATTTAAACCAGCTTAGCGCAGTTCCCTTAATGCCATTGAAATGTTCCAGTGTCTGCAATAGGATGCCATGGTCAATGGTGTCAAATGCAGCACTAAGATCCAGTAAGACTAGTACAGAGACAAATCCTTTATCAGATGCAATTAGAAGGTCATTTGTAACTTTAACCAGTGCTGTCTCTGTGCTATGATGCACTCTAAATCCTGACTGGAAATCCTCGAATAAACTATTATTGTTTAGAAAGTCGCAAAGCTGATTGGTAACTGCTTTCTCAAGAGTTTTTGAGAGAAAGGGAAGGTTGGATATCGGTCTATAGTTGGCTAAAACCCCTGGATCAAGAGTAGGCTTTTTCAGTAGCGGTTTTATCACAGCTACTTTAAAGGACTGTGGTACGTAGCCTGTTGATAAAGAGAGATTGATCATGTCTAAAACTGTAGAGTCAATTAGAGGTAATACTTCTTTAAACAGCTTAGTCGGGATAGGATCTAAAATACAGGTAGATGATTTTGATGATGAAATTATTGAAATTAGTTGGTGAAGGTCAACAGGAGTAAAACAGTCTAAGACTGCGACAGACTGAGTCACAGTTTCTACGATTTCTGCGTTTGAAGACAAAACAGTACCTGTTAACGGCAGGAGTCGATGAATTCTGTCTCTAATAGTTAGAATTTTATCATTAAAGAAGCTCATGAAGTCATTACTGTTCAGAGCTAAAGGAATACATGGTTCAATAGAATTATGGCTCTCTGTCAGCCTGGCTACAGTGCTGAAGAGAAACCTGGGATTGTTCTTATTTTCCTCTATTAGTGCAGAGTAATAGGCTGCCCTGGCACTGCGGAGGGCTTTCCTGTATATTTTAAGACTGTCTTGCCAGGCGGACCGAAATTCTTCCAGATTGGTAGAACGCCATTTCCTTTCTATTTTCCGTGAAGTTTGCTTTAATTTGCGGGTTTGAGGAGTATACCATGGAGCTAACCTCCTCTGTTTAATTTTCTTCTTTTTTAGGGGAGCAACAGAGTCAAGTGTCATACGCAACGATCCTGTAGCACTATCAACCAGGAAGTCAATCTGGGAGGGACTAACGTTAGCATAAGACTCCTCTGTTGTATTGAGACATGGCATTGAATTAAATACTGATGGGATCATATCCTTAAATTTAGCTACAGCACTATCAGACAGGAGTCTGGTATAAGAATTTTTGCCTACTGGCTGGTAGTCTGGTAATATGAATTCGAAAGTTATTAAATGATGGTCTGATAAAAGAGGATTCTGTGAGGAGACTATTAAGTCTTCGATTTCAATGCCATATGTCAGAACAAGGTCGAGGGTGTGGTTAAAACAGTGAGTCGGTTCATGTACATTCTGGCGGAAGCCAACTGAGTCTAATACTGAGATAAACGCAGTGCTAAGGCTGTCATTATCAACGTCGACATGTACATTAAAGTTACCTACAATAATTACTTTATCTGCTTCAAGAACTAAACTTGATAGAAACTCCGAGAACTCAGCTATAAATACGGAGTAAGGACCAGGAGAGCGGTATACTACAACAAATAAAAGTGGCTGCACTGTTTTCCATTTCTCATGAGAAAGAGTGAGAACAAGGCTTTCAAATGAGTTATAGTCGAGTTTAGGTTTAGGGTTGATCAAAAGGCTTGAGTCAAAAATGGCTGCAACTCCACCTCCTCTGCCGCTGCCTCGAGGAATCAACATTATGGTCTGATATTAACTCATTTACTAGAACAGCTTTAGAGGACAGAGATCTGATGTTAAGGAGTCCACATTTAATTCTCCTATCTTGTTGTACTATTGCAGAGGTTGTTCTAATTTTAATTAGATTCTTATGTTTAACTCCTCTTCTCTGTACTTTTGGTTTACTTAGTTTACGTGGTCGGGGGGCAGACACAGTCTCTATGGAGTGTTGGGTGGGTAACTGCTCTAATGGAGGCGCAGAGAAGCGTGTAGGACTGCAGCTCTGCCTCCTGGTCTCAACTCTGAGTTGTCAGGGGTTAGGTTCATAAATAAAATCAGTCAGATTTCTAGAGATGAGAGCTGCTCCCTCCAAAGTGGGATGGATGCCGTCTCTCCTAATCAGACCAGGTCTTCCCCAGAAAGTCTGCCAATTATCAATGAAGCCCACGCCGTTTGCTACTAAGAAAAAGAGAAAAACAGAGATGAAACTTCAAAACAACTTTTGTTTATTTTGTATACAAAGAATAAACCAAAATGGGCTTATACACTTGAACAACTTTAAACTCTGCCTGTACTTTAAATAAGGTTACTAAAATTAAAAAATTGAAAAACAGAAAAAAAATGAAGTTGGAAGCTTTACCAACTGAAAAACAAGTGCTACAAATAACTTAGATACATATAATAGAACATCCAACAGGTCTTTGATAGTTGCAATTAGAAAACAGAAATAAACTACTTGTGTCATCTGACAACATAACATTTTTGCAGTCTACCTAAGGCAAAAAAAACAACAAATCTATGCTCCAAAGAGCAATAGTAGTGTTTGTGTGTGTCTGAGTGGATGTGTGTGACTGTGTGTGAATACACTGAAGTAATAAAAGAGCCCAATAGGCCAGAGCGCCTGTGTGAGGAGGAGAGCAGTTGAGATGGATGAGAGAGGAAAGAGGATCTAAAACATATAAAATATATCACATGACTGCTTTAGTTAGGGTTTTAGAGGAGATGAGTGGAGGACAGAGGAGCGTGAAATGGAGAGACACATGGCAAAGTGTGTGTGTGTGTGTGTGTGTGCGCGCGCCCTTAAGTCGATCCAATTGTGTGTGTGCCTGCCCAAAAAAGCGAAAAAAGGAAAAGGTTTTCTCCATCTCAACATAACATCATTTCAGTCTTTTTCTAGACAAAAATCAATGGCTCAGACAGCAATAGGTGGGCAATGGGGTGTCTGTCTGTATGTGTGCACAAGAGTGGATCTGGGCATGTATGTGTGTCAGTGTCTATGTGCCAGAGTGTGTGTACGTCTGAGTGGGTGGGTATGTCTGTGTTTATGACCCCTGTTTACATTGCATAACTCAAAAGTTCATTCATACAGGTCAAGATTCTTTTTGAGGAAAATCAACTGATCGACATGGTCATGTCTGAGCACACTGCGTTGCACTGAAACGATATCCCCTGCTGTACTAAAAACTCTCTCTGCTGCTACGCTGGTGGCTGGTATACAGAGGTACCTTTTAGCAAGAGATGAAAGCAATGGGAGGTCAAATTGTCTCTTCCACCATTGCAGTGGGTTGTCTTTGAGGGGCAGTGGATCACGCTCTCTGTACCTCACGACTTCTTCACTGGCCATCTTCACACATGAAGGTTTTGATGCTCCCTTCATTTCAAAGGTCTCTCCAAACAGCAGGTCCAGTGCTGCACCTTTTCTTTTCATCTTACAGGGAGGCTGGTCATCATCTGAAAGGGAAATACCACTAATTACTGGTCTTGTGTGAATTATGGTCTCCTTTTTTGCCTTATTTTACCTACAAATTTAACCTGCTTTAAACTGCTTAGCCAGGGGTATAAAGTAGTAGTTAGGGTTTAAAGGGGTTAAAAAGTTGTGGTAGAAGTGGTAGACGTGCTGTTACTGATGTAATAACAATACTAGTACACAATCTTACATAATTTATACGAGTAGTTAATCTACTGTGCCAAATGAGGTAGATACACCAAGCCTACAACTCTTTACACCCTATTCATCTTAACACCACACCTGTCTCTGCATCCTGGATCTGGGAACAAATGTGTTCCTGATTGCCTTGCCCAGGGCCTGTCAGCAGATCTGTCTGCCTGTCTCCCTGATCAGGCTGTCCCTGAATGTCTGCATGTGATGCTTCTTCCTACCAATCAAAATATACCAATCAAAATAAACACGAGTTAACACAACATTTTCTTAACTAAAAAAAAAAAAACATTAACTACTACATCAGCAGTCATGACAAGGCAGATTGCAAGACATGGTGACACAGAACAATAGAAAAAAGATGTAATGCTTCAATTAAAAAAAAGAACATTTCTTACCTCGTTGTGAATGAGTGTAGCTCCAATAGAAAAGCTGGTGAAGACCCTCTCGGCGTCATGGTCACTCAGAAAAGGCACTGCCTTGAAGCGTGGGTCTAGCGCTGATGCTGTGTATAGGAGGTCACTGACATCTGCATATCGCGTCCCAAAATCATTGGTGAATGCCCTCTTCATTTCTGCGATGAGGGGTGTATCATCATCACTGGGCTGAAAGTGATTTTCAAGCTTGGCCTTGAGTGGGGCAATCATTGAGATTGTTGGCTGCTCTTCTTCGCACATGACAGTGGTCACAACTTTCACTGGAGCCATCAGTTTCACGATATCTTCACAGTTGCAGATGTCTCTTTCATTTAAAGTGTTCAGCTCTTCTCCCTTCCGGAGCTCCCTGGACATGAGAGTGGAAAACACCGCTGGATGCTGTTCCAAAAACCGTTGTAACATGTCGAGGGAGCTATTCCAGCGGGTGCACACATCGTGTATGAGCTTGTGGTTAGGCAAGGATAGTTGCCGTTGTTTCTTGCGGAGAATTTCTGCACCTCTGGTGTTCCGATGCAGAAACCCGACCACCCTCCTAACTCTCCCCAGCAAACGTGCAGCAGCGTCGATGTGGAAAGCCTTCTGGGAAGCTAGATTTAGTGTATGCGCAAAGCATGGAATGTGCGCGCTCATTTCGCTTTCCATTCCAGCAACGAGCATATTTCTGGCATTGTCGGTAACTAGTGCTGGCTGTTTGTCTGAAATGCCCCAATCAGTGCACGTTTCCTTCAGCAAGGCCCCTATGTTTCGGCCCGTGTGGCTTTCGTTGAAGACGGTGGTTTGCAGGACATGGTTCCTCAATTCCCACTCTGAGGATATGTGGTGTGCCGTAATGGTGACATAGGAGTTTGTGGTCCACGCATCTGTGGTCAGTGCCACTCTCTCTGCTTTCATTACCTCTTCTTTCACCTTCTTCTTTATTTTGTGGTACATTTCCGGCACACACTTCTCTGAGAAATGTTGTCGTGACGGGATTTTGTATCTCGGCTCGATTGTTTTGATCATGACGCGGAATCCCCCGCTTTCTACTACGCTATAAGGTCGCAAGTCTTTTGCGATGAAACGAGCAATTGATTCAGTTATGGCCTTCGACCTTGCAGAGTCCTGGCTGAGTCGTCCTTGAAAAAAAGTTGTGAGTTTCTTCTTGCCATTTGGCTGGCTGCTCGTCGTATCCATCTTCGTAGCAGTAGACGTGCTAGCCCCAGCTTCATCCTGTTCATCACCTGCCAAACAATGTCGCCTTCTGAGGTGGTTACTGAGGTTCGTCGTGCTCCCGGTGTATTTAATTGCAGTTCTGCAAATCTTGCAAATCGCCTGACTTCTGTCAAGCTCCCCATTCTTTTTGAAAAAGCAAAACGACTTCCAAACCTTGGATTTCAGCTTTGGCGAACTGAAAATCTCATCCGACATGTTGTTGCTCCTTCATTCAAACTGCGTGCAAATCCCGCACTACGTCATGGGTAAAAGGTCAACACTGGAGTCTCGCAAGAGTTCACATACCAGTAACACAACACTACTGGACACATGTATTTGAATGTAAAACCATGTAGAACGGCTGTGGTAAAACCGATGCGCGGCCATAAATCCGGGTCATCGGACCGTTCTTAATGAATCTAAACTGTCCCAGGCCTCATGGACTGATTCACTCGTGTCGTGTATGTTACAAAACGATTTTCGGTCCAAAATCAGTTATCTTTACACCCCTAATATTTACCCATAATTATCACAAGATTAACAGTGTCAGAAATGTTGGCATCCAAGTTGTCCATAAAATAAATAATATCATTGTAGGTAAATGGGGGTATGTTGTCGATTTTCAAAGATAACCAATTCTGGATTTCAGACCAGAACAAAGTGACACGAGAACTTTTAAAAAATAGATGTCCAACAGTTTCAGCCTCTGAAGAGCAAAAGACACATGGATCAACAACAAATTTTAATCTTTTGTGCAGAAAATCACTGGCAGGGTATATTGCTGATACTATCTTAAAATGCGTTTCTTTTACTTTAGGAGCAACAGGGCAAGATATATAAAAAGAAAAAGCCTGTCTCTTTACGGAAACCTCTAAGTTGTCCTGCACAGAATTTGAATTGAAGTCACCAAAAATTATTTGTTTAAACACATCAATTTACTGTTGCATTTTTTATCAAACAAATTGATATCTCCAATTCTTAGAGTGGGCAAAAAGGGCGTAATTGAAGAAAACTGCATACTATTGTGAATCAGTCGGATTAAAGGAGTAGGAATTGCTTTGCAGATCTTTTCATACCTTCTTCTTGAGATAACAGTATTATACTTGGTGGTGAAGTCTTCAAAGGAAAACAGTTGTCTGTCTGGCTTCAGTAGATCATAGACAAATGCTAATCCTCTGTTATACCAATCGGATTCAAAGATGGATTTTTTGTTAATGGTAATAACCCTATTGTTCCACAGCAAAGAGTTGTGTGGTGAAAAAATATGGGTAAAAATCATCTTCCCAAACTGTTTGTGGTGGTTTTACAGGAATTTTCGACATCTCAAAGTCACATTTAAGCAAGAAACCAATCCATCCATCTTCTATGCCGCTTATCTCTTTCGGGGTCACAGGGGCCTACCGGAGCCTATCTCGGCTGTCAACGGGTGGGAGGCGGGGTACACCCTGGACCGGTCGCAGGGCATAAACACACAACCATTCACACTCACACTCACACTTAGGGGCAATTTAGAGTCACCAATCAACCTAATGAGCATATTTTTGGTCTGTGGGAGGAAGCCAGAGAACCCAGAGAGAACCCATGCATGCACGGGCACTACCTGCTGCGCCACCGTGCAGCCCCAGAAACCAATCTCTCCAACCTTATTAAAAATTTTGTTGGGGATATGGTACCATATAGAATGGGATTGAGACATACAATCCTTCAACCATTTGATTCTAAAGGATGCCATTACAGATTCAAATTCCATTGCTTTGAAACCCCCCAGTTGTGATTTATGGAGATAATGAGTCTTGTTCTTCCATATGAATTTGAATATAACAGAGTTAGCAGATTTAATGATTTTTGAAGAAGTGTATAAAGAATGGCAAGCGTAAATAAGTTTTAAAAGACAATCTACTTTGGACAGAAGAATCCTACCCAGTATAGATAAGTCCCGTGTGAGCCAATGGTTTAGCTCCTTTTGTACTGTTTTCACTCTGGAATTAATATTCATCTCTTCTCTATAAGTTCTTAGTAATTACTAAACCAAGGTATTTGACCTCCTTTTTGATTGGGATATTGGCTATGCTATTTGGATTACTGCCATGAACAACCAGGAGTTCACATTTTCAAAGATTTAAAGTCAAACCGGAAGCTTTTGAGAAAAGTTATATTTTATCGATCGCTTTTGAAACCATATTATTATTCCTTAAGAAAAGTGCTGTATCATCTGCAAACTGGCTTATTATGAATTCCCTCCCCAATATTTCAGTACCTTTCATTTCAGGGGAATTTTTAAGATAAATCACCATCAACTCTGCAGCCAAGATAAATAATAGGGGGCTGATCAGGCACCCCTGCCGAATACCCCTTTTGACTGGGAACCGTGCTGTGAAGCCACGGCTGAGAGATACACAACTATTTATATCATTATAAAGCATTCGAATAACATTACAGAAGTTTGTGGCAAAACTGAACATTTACAGGGCTTTAAATAGAAAGGGGTGTTCTATCGTATCGAAAGCTTTGCAGAAATCTAAAAATAAAATGAAGCTATCATCTGGGATCAGTGAATTATAGTCAAGCATGTCTAAGAGTAATCGGGTTTGGTTATGAATATGTCTCCCTTTGATAAATGCGGACTGTGTTTCGTCAATTATCTTAGTAAGCCTTGTTTTAAGTCTGTTAGCATAAACGTGAGCTAAAAGCTTGTAATCAACACAGAGGAGTGTAATAGGCCTCCAATTGTCCAAGACAATTTGTCTCTGTTCGGTTTTGGTATTTGCATGATAATGCCTTGTTTCATAGTAGGTGACAAATTAGAGTTACCTAAGCATTCTTTAAAGGCATCATGAATCAGATCTCAAATATTAGTCCAGAAATGTTTAAAAAGCTCTATTGTGAGGCCATCTGGACCTCGTGACTTTCCACTGGGCATCTGAGAAATGGCAGTGTCAAGCTCTGTTATAGAAATTTCAGCTTCAGTCAGGGTTTCGAAATCCTCATCTATTTTGGGAGCCCAGTTATTTAGCAAACCCAAGAAAAGATCCGTTTCTTGATTAGAGAATTTAGTGCTATAAAGAGACTTATAAAATGTGGGTATGTGATTGTCAATCACATCCTGATCTACACTCAAGGAGTCATTAACATATAGTTTATTTATTGCTTTTTTGGTATGTCTATTTTTATCCAAATTGAAAAAGTATGATGAATTCTTTTCGCCAATCCATCTTGCCCTTGAGTAAATGAATGCTCCTTTTGCCTTTTCTGTGTAAAGGTCATCAAGTTTAGACTGCAGCTGATGGAGTTCAATATTACCGTCATCATCCAAATGGGATTGATTACACAGATAATTAATCTTGGAAATAATGTCTAACTGTTGTTTTCTCAGAAATCAGCCAGTTTCTTGCCGTCTTGGATTCCAATTATTTTAACATTATACTTGAGCCACTCCCATGTGTTCATGGGGGATAAGTCACTTTGTAGTTTCATCTCACCAATCAAAGATAAAATCCTGTTGCAAAATGATGTGGCTTTTAAAAGGTTACTATTAAATTTCCAGTGGAACATCCTGGGTTGTGGAAGACGGTTAGTGGGTGAAATAGAGAGTGTAATAACACATTGGTCGGTAAGGGGAGAAGGGCAAATATCACAATTAGTAGACATTTCGACTAAATTGTTTGTTATTAACCAAAAATCTAACCTAGAGCACTGAGTCCGTTTAAAGTTATTACTCCATGTGTATTGTTTTTTATTAGGATTCATTTTACGCGATATATCAATAAGATCAAGTGATTTAGAAAAATCAGATATCAAAGGGTTGAAAGAGTAAGTGGAGAATTGGGTAGGAACTCTATCTTGCCAGTCATCTGGGACTATATTAAAATCTCCTGCAACAATTATTTTGTCTGTTGAGTATACAGTCTTCCAATTATCTATCATGGTACCTAAATCAGAAAGCAATCTCTTGTTTCTGGTACGATTATTAAAACCATATACGTTAACTAGCATGTAGTTACAATCATTGTGTTCAATGATAACCATCAGCCAATGACCCTCTATGTTGCCTGAATGATAACTAATGTTGCCATCGAGTTGGTTGAGTAGAATTGCTACACCTGCTGAATGTGAATTGCCGTGGGAGAAAAATGCGTCACCACAACCCCATTGGAATTTCCAATGACTGACATCAGAATCAATAGAATGTGTCTCTTGAAGAAAAAAATAAAGAAATTTTTGGTTGCTCCTTGCAGAAAAGAAATATTGCCTTGCGCTTTGTGCTATTCCTTAAACCTCAAAGAAAATACCAAATAGAAAAACCTGAGTGCATTTAATAACTTGAGTGCAGGATTCGTGTAAACATTGACCCTTTAAAACACTTAATATAACAAACTTGACCAACAGTCAATCATTGGAAATCTTCATCAGTTGACTATGAGGAATAAAGCTTTTTAACAAAGCCAACAGTTGAAAGTAAGAGTCATGAAACTTCAGCCAGGTGCACCGCACCTCTAACTTTTGGACCACCTCGTCATGAACGTATAACAAGATTAGCTGAAACATTTTCAGTGTATACCTACATCAGCTTGTGACAAGGGAGGGAACGATGCATTTTTTCAAACAGTCACACGGCGGCCGTCAATGACAGCGTGACCATCTCACAGATAGGCTTTTAGCCCCCTTTTCCTGGCTTCCTCCACGTTTGGCCTCTGGTCAATTCGGTTCGTGTATATTTTGGCAATTGGATTTTCCATTCTGAAACGGGTATTAAAAAACAAAAAACAAGTGGTTATTTGATTTTCGTTTTAAAATACAAAAATTAAAATTGAAATACAAGGCGTTTTTCCTTTTCATGATCAAAAAGGGATATACAAAATTTTAAAAATGCTTTGATTTTCATTTTCTATTTAGAATAACAAAAAATAAAACCAGTAAGAGACAGAAATGAAAAAAGGTCAGTTTTTTCATTTTCTGAGACCAGATGTGGTCATCAGCAAGAGCGCTAAACATGTGTGCCAGTGTGTCCAGTCCTGTTGGATCCTAGGCTAGTGATAAACCCAAGGTTAAATGTCTTTGGAACCCTACCCTGAAGTTATTTTAGACATGGCAAAAGAGGGCCTGTCATCCGCGGAAATATCTGCACATATTTCGCAAAAAAGTGGACATGAAAGAGGATTTTCTGAAAGAAATGTGAGGAAATTTTGTGCTGACCATGGCTGCAGCTTAATGGGACTCCCCGACGCACAGGGGGTGGCAAATAATTAACCGAGGTATGCATCTTCTCTTCATGATTAGATTTGTTTTTTTTTCTGTGTGTGTGCATGTGAGAAGTGAAAGCGAACGTGTTTATGCATACATACACATATACACTATGTCCGCATCTCTTCAAGGATTATGCATGATTATAATCACAAATAGTTAATAAATCACAATAAAGAGCCTAAGCCTACCATCACTTCTAAGTAATCATCAGGGGTGGAAGCAATTAATTACAAATACTTAAATTACTGTAATTAAGTAGTTTTTACGTGTACTTTTATGAGTAAATTTTCAAATCTGTACTTTGACTTGTACTTAAGTGTTGATTTCACCATGTAATCTACTTAGTTACTTTTAAAATCATTTTAACCAGTTAAAAATGTATTCATGGATATTAAATCAATAGTCGTGGCGTACATGCACCTCATCTAATTTTGTTTAGTCTGCCGGAGACATTCCCCTGAATAGGGGAATAAAAACCTTAAATGTGAAGAAAAAAGACAAAAACAAACAACCAATCAAAATGAGGGAAAAGACACTTGATGTGTATCTTATCAGTTATTAATGATTAATGGATTGTTAGCGTTTTAACTATTGGTAACGCAAAACACAAAATTTGCAACCCTAATCTGGAGAAGTGACAGTGACATCATCGGTTAAAAGTAACTAATATTCTGAGTACTTTTTTTTATGAATACTTTGTA
This sequence comes from Chaetodon trifascialis, assembly GCF_039877785.1. Lineage (NCBI taxonomy): Eukaryota > Metazoa > Chordata > Actinopteri > Chaetodontiformes > Chaetodontidae > Chaetodon > Chaetodon trifascialis. Next base: position 29,626,144 of record NC_092061.1, on the reverse strand, counting down.
CTTTTACTGGAGTATTTTTCTAACACCAGTACTCTTACTTGTAACTGAGTAATATTTTAGCAATGTAATAGTACTTGTACTTGAGTACTGATTTTCAGTACTCTTTCTTACACACAACATTGGGGGCTTCACTGAAAATTTTAGTAAGAGCTCATGTTTTTGCAGATATTGTGAGATTGATCGGGAAGCATTTCAGGCAGATCCTCTGGCTAAGGGCCCTGACAACACATCACAATCATATCATAAAAACACTGAGGCTGCAAGTCATAATGTGGAAGCAACGGCCATGACCTTATTGAGGGCACTGTCTCTTAGGGCTGGGCAATAAAACGATAATGATATGTCTCGCGATAGACACGTTATCAATATCAACAAAAAATGCGTTCGATAAACATTCAATAATTTTTTTCTTCGTCGAAAGAAACCACAAGTTACGAAGCAAGTTTGGTTGCATGAACAAAGGCACTCTCAGGTAACCGAGCAACGTAGGGAGTAATCACTGATCAGTGGGAGAGACACGCATGGCATGGCAATCATGTAACAGTATCAAGTTCGGTTGCGCCATCTTGTTGTGTCGTGTTTGATTCTTCGCGAGGAGTGAGATGAGAAATAGAAACTGAGTGCTGCAGCAAGCGAAGAAATTGTCGATAAAACAGGGAAAGTCAGCTCTTCAGTATGACAGTTTTTTGGATTTTATAAGTCGGACTGTAGTCAGACCAATGTGGTCTGTAACTTAGGCAAGACTGTCGTCCCCACCAAGACCGGCAATACCACAAACTTGTTTAACCACCTTAACCGTGCACACACAGTTCATGTATGTTTAGAGTAAGAAGAGTGACTAAAGTTGTTCATATGTCTAGGCTGGTTTTATAGTTCAATCAATCTTACTGTACTGTCTGTCATGTTTGTTTGTTTGTATATATGTTACAGATGCCAAGTCTACCTCAGTTTCTGCTATGTTTCCAAAACACTGCACATATTTGAAAACATTTAATTCACCAGAAGGTGAATCAGCTTGTGAACTTCCTGGCACCAAACCTGCAAAAAAAAGTTTCTCTCTGTTTACATTTTTACACTTTTATTTACATTTATTATTTGAGTGTTTTCCATGGTTGTGTTGACATTTCCTTTGCTTTCTGCCTTGATAGCTGAGGAGATTATAATCAGAGGAAGGTTAAATTTAAAATAAAAATGTTTAAATTGAATGTATTTTTGTCCTGTTCCTTATTTTAAATAGGTCATAAAATATCAATAATTATTGATATCAACAGATATAAAATGCTTATATCATGATACAGTTCTCAGTCATATCGCCCAGCCCTATTGTCTCTACAGATTTGGCATTGTATCTCAACCACCTTGTTTCAAAAGAAAAAGAGTTTACTTGTGAGCTGAATTGGCGCATTAACAAGTTTAAATATCTCGGTAATGACGCCAACAATAAACCTTGTGAGGTGAACCAAGGGGCTGGAAAACTCTCTGGACAGGCAGTTCAGAATTGGTGTTTCCTGAGAATGTTGCCATTATTAATTGGTGATAAAATAAAAAGCCCTGGAGAGAGTGAAGTATGGCAGCTTATCTTACAGCTGAGAGAGATTGTGGAGCTGATATGTGCTCCAACCATTTCCAAAGGCCAGGTAGCATATTTAAGAGTTCTAATAGATGAGTATTTGCGCATCAGAATGCAGACCATCCACTCAAGCCTAAACATCACTACCTAAATCATTATCCAGAACTCATTATTCAGTTTGGGCCACTCATCCATCTATGGACACTCAGATTTGAAAGTAAGCACACTTATTTCAAGCAGTGTGCAAGAAGGCTGCACGACTTCAAAAACCTCTGTGGAACCCTTGCTGAAAGACATCAGCTTTTGCAGTCTGGTTTCCACCATCTGTTGTGGTGGAGAAGGGAACTGAATTTATTGTGGGAGACTACAATGATAAGATCAGTTGGTCATCTTAATTTTGATCCTCTAAATACCCTCATTAGTCATGCTGTGACAGTAAAAGAACAACATATAAGAACAACATGTTTGTTATTGTAGGTCATAACGATGATGGCCTTGTAGTGAGAAAAATCAAAAAGGTCATTCATAAGAATTCAGCAGTGTACTTCATGATTGAGGTGTATCAGGCTGTTCGTCAACCGGAGATTAATGCTTACCACACTTTACCAATGCAGGAAGCCTTCTTCTGTGTCAGTCAAGCAGAGCTCCTTGATCACTACCCACTACCTGAGTATTCAGTTTGGGGTATGTCTTTGCTAACTCTTCATCATTCTGTCCCAACATTTTAGATTCATGTCATCCATCGGTGATGAAATAAAGGCCATCAACCTCAAGGCTTTACCCAATTTGTCTGAGGATACTCAAAAACAGATCATCACAGCACTTGAAATCTCAGGTTTGGAATCAACAGAGGACCTCAAGTATGTGCAGCAGGATGACATCAAAGATCTCTTGCCTGTTATCCAGCAAAGGAAACTTCTGGAGGCATTCAAAATGGGTAAGTATTATCAATATAGTGTTTTCATGTCCAGTTAAAGGTGGTAAAAAAAAGACAGTTTATGCTCAGCCGACATTTGGAATAAACACAGAATGAAGTAGTGATTTGGGCTGGCCACAGATTATACACAGTCCTACCAAAGGCAATTTCTATTATTGTACTGTAACTTTAAGTTGACAATAGACACCATGATTGAGGAGCCTGAAATACAGTCTTTAAAATGTATCTTGATCTTTGCAAACCAAAGTCCTAGAAATCACTGCTGACAAATTTCCCAAAGATAACAATGTTTCCTAATGCCTCAAATTAAAGTTAAATAAATACTGTAATAATGGCAGCAGCTGATCTGTTGTAATCATCAATCATTAATATAGTTTCTCAAAATGAAATCATTCTCTTATAATTATGAGACACAGGAGTGATTATCATGAAGACATCTTAATTTTTTAATAAATTAATGTGATAGGGTTCCATATTAAATGCAAATTATCTTTACTTACCACACCTAATATCTTATGTACTGTCTATTATTTCATTTTAGGCGCCTCATTGGTATCAATCCCAAGAGGCGAAGCAAGACCGGCCAGGGGAAGGTGGTGTCAAAGAAGACAGGGAAGCTGGTCCACAAAAAGGCAACAACAGTGATTCCCCATGTGGCCACTCTCCTAAAAAAATTGATGGACTTTGAGTGGGGCTTTATTTAACCAGTATAGCTCAGTCCATCTGTCTCAGGTGTCCAGGTTTTGGACACACCATTGTTGAGAAACTGTTTGATATATTTGGTTATATTTGGTTGTGAACACAATTGGTATCATGCTGGAAACATTTTAGCAAAGAATGACATCTAACACAGTTGTGTATTTGTGTTTACAGGAGGATCTGGTGGTCGCAGGGAAAACCCTATTTGGCAAGCAGAACTTTTCCTCCTTCCAGGGCCAGACAATGGTTGTCTGCCCCCCCACAAAAGAACTTGATGAACTGGCTGAACTTGGATTAGGTAAATGTGAGATTGAAGCACATAAGAATTGAGTGTTATTTACTTTTACACCTTATTATCTTACCATCTCGCAAAGAAAACTATGGAATGAGCTGCTTTGAATTTTATGTTAGCTTGAGCCTGTCTGGTAGGGGTGGGCGAGACTGGGAATTTTGGTATTGATCCGATACCAAGTAAATACAGGGCTAGTATCACTGATACCAATACTTTTTACTTGAAATGTCATGATCATTGAATAATTTTGTGATTTTGCTTATTAACTATATATTTATAAAAATAATAAAATAATGTAACTATCATCTCAGCAATGGTCCTTGTAATATCCATGGCTCGTTGTGAGTTATCTAGGTGAAATAACAAAATGATTGAGATAATTAAGTCTGTAACTGTAATCTGCATGTAGCCTAGTAATTTTTCTAATTTTGCTTCAACAGTTAACAGAACGGGTTATTATATTCAGCCATATTCAGATTTCAGGTTTAAGGTATGTATCTTTATATAAATGTATACTTTTGAGTGGGCTGCACAGTGACGCAGCAGGTAGTGCATGTGCCTCACAGCAAGAAGGTCGCTGGTTCGATTCCCAGGTCAGACCTTTCTGTGTGAAGTTTGCATGTTCTTCCCGTGCATGCATGGGTTCTCTCCGGGCACTCCGGCTTCCTCCCACAGACCAAAAACATGCTCATTAGGTTGATTGGTGACTCTAAATTGCCCCTAGGTGTGAATGGTAGTGTGTATGTGCCCTGCAATTGGCTGGCGACCGGTCCAGGGTGTACCCCGCCTCCTGCCCGTTGACAGCTGAGATAGGCTCCGGCCCCCCTGCGACCCCGAAAGGGATAAGCGGCATAGAAAATGGATGGATGGATATTTTTGAGTTCCAGTAAAACAATTAAGATTTTTTTCAAACTGGCTGAACATATGATAATAGTTTAATCAGTCTGCTGAAATGGCCTCTCTGATCATCAATTACACTGTGAAAAACATTACTTAATGCTGGAGATTACCTGGATTCTCCTGATTTTTTGGGCTGAAAAGCCTCTGCCAGAGACCTCTGTCTCTGTGGTGGGGGTCTTGCATGTGTTTGGGGATCTCCCCCCTCCTCATCCTCCTTCCTTTATTTTTTTGTAGCTTGGAGTTCTCCCGAGGGTGAGCTGCTTTAATGTGTTTGTGCAAGTTTGTGGTGTTATGACAGTGGCAAATTACTTTCTTGCACAAATCACGTGGCAGTGTCCCTATCAGCTGCAGTGAAAAGGGTCCACACAGTGCTTCTCTTTCTCTCCACCATCACAGGCTGCTCTCAGTGCTGAGAGAGAGAGAGAGAGAGAGAGAGAAAGAGAAAGAGAGAGATTTTTTTTTTATTTTTACACGCCCTTTATTTAAAATGCCACAAAGCAGATCACATCAACAACAAAACTTTTATAACCAATCCACCACTAAATTTTCAGACTCAAAACCAACAAAGAAAACCAACAAAACAAATGAAAAATACAATCCAATATAAAAACCAGTCATCCTTACAAGTTACTTTCTGTTGATATCAAATGTTACAGCCAAGCACAACCATCAACTCTCAAAAATGTAAAACTAAAGAGTCCTCAACGACCAAACACAGTACATCCTGCACCCCCACAAGTTCACAAAAACGTCAGTCTTATTTATCAGCCTGTAAAACTCGAACTCCACTCTGAGCCGAGCTGCCAACATCCCAAGTCAGCATCAGAACCACATCCTCAGTCCCCTCGCCCTTCAGGCGGTTTTTCCTTGTCTTCCAAATTGCCAGCTTTGCCTGGCCTGAAATGAGGTTAATAAGTGTATGTACAGCTTTTTTCTTGACCGAGGAGCGTGGACCATAAATGAAAAAACAAAAAGAAAATTGTTCCCAAAACCCTGAAACTGGTGGAGAAGCAGGAACAGGTGTTTATCGTACCCCAAACATCCGGCCCTCCTCAGCAGCAAACAGGCAGTGTCAGTCCATGGCAGGCCACAGCTGTACAGCAGTTTCTGAGCTGTCAGCAGTCTGAATGCTGTGATTCGGGACGCAATTACCACCAGCCCCTGTCCCCCTTCCTGAACCGGCAGGTACAGTACTGCTGTTCTCAACCAGTGCAACCCAGACCAGAAAAAGTTAACAACTGCCCTCTGAAGTTCTTCCACCAGGCCCCTGAAACTCCTCTGTTCCCAAAAAACACCCAAGAATTTTAGCCCTTGCCTCCCCCAGCTAAGGTTTCCTGGCAACTTTGGAATTTCCTTATCTTCCCACTGCCCAACCTGCAACGCTTCACTCTTCCCCCAGTTCACTTTTGCTGAAGAAGCCCTCTCATAAAGATCTAAACTAAGACTCAGCTGCTCCACATCCCCCTGATCCCGTACAATGACTGTAATATCATCTGCATAAGCTGATACTGTCAGTGGAAGGTGCTGGGGCATCCCTGGCAACAGAAGAACTGACAGCTTAGCTCTTATCCTGGTCAGAAGAGGCTCAATAACTATGGAGTACAAAATTCCAGAGATAGGACATCCCTGTCTAATCCCTCTCTGAAACTGTACTGGACAGCTCAACCCACCACCCACTTTCAAGAGACAGAACGCATCCTTATACAGTAGCCCCACCTGTGAAATAAACCCCTCTCCAAAACCAAAAGCCTTTAAAGTGGAAAAAAGAAAACCATGGTCCACCCTATCAAAAGCTTTTTCCTGGTCCAAGGATATGATGCCAACATCAATACTGTACAGTTTACAAATGTCCAATAAATCTCTCATCAGAAACAAATTGTCCATGATAGATCTGTACGGTACACAATACGATTGGTCTCTCTGAATGAAGAGCCCCAGGAAGTCCTTGAGCCTGTTGGCCAGCACTTTAGAAAACAGTTTATAATCCGTACAGAGCAAAGCTACTGGTCTCCAGTTCTTAAGTAGAGCCAAATCCCCCTTTTTTGGCAAAAGGGAGAGAACTGCATGTCTACAGGATCCCGGCAACTGGCCTGTCCGGGAACACTCCTGCAACACCTCCCACAAGTCGACAGCAACACACTTCCAGAAGTGCTTATAGAGATCAGCTGGCAGCCCATCCAGCCCAGGAGCACAACCAGAAGCCATCTGACCCACAGCAGCAGTGAGTTCCTCCAGGGAGATGCCAGCATCCAGGACCACTCTGTCCTCAGGCCTCAGCTGAGGAAGCCCCTGCAGCAGTTCATCCTCACATTGTTGGTCACAGTCCTCCCTCCTGAAAAGGTCGCTGTAAAACTCCACAGCATGCTGCCTCATCTCAGCCTGGTCAATTGTCAATGTACCATCAGTGAGGCGGAGGCACACCATCTGCTTCGTTTGAGAGACTGTCTTCTCCAGATTAAAGAAAAACGAAGTGGGAGCATCCATGTCTCTCACACTGGTGAACCGTGCCCTAACCAAAGCCCCTTTGACCCTTTCCCTTAAAAAAGAGCCCAGTTCCTGTCTCTTCTACTGAAGTCTGTGACCATCTACACTACCATGTGTGGATAACTTATTCTCCAAATCCCTGATTTCTGTCTCCAAACCCTGTATTACTCTTTTAACTGCAACTGTGGAATGACTGGTGTACTGCTGACAGAAAATACGTATGTGTGCTTTTCCTACTTCCCACCACTGACTCAGAGACTCAAAATCCCCCTTCCTTGCCCTCCATAATGCCCAAAAATCCTCAAACTTCTGACAGAAATCACTGTCCTGAAGCAGCTTAATGTTAAAATGCCAATATGAGCTGCATTTAGTGGTTGATGAAACATGAAAATCTAATGTGACTAGATGATGATCGCTAAAACCTACTGGGTAGATGTGACTGTTCCAAAGCCTATTGCAGAAATTCCTGGTCATATAGAATCTATCTAACCTGGCTGCACTCATGTTCCCACCCACCACTCTAACCCACGTGTACTCGGGTTGTTTAAGCCTCCATACATCCACAACATCTGACTCTAGAGTAATCTGGGACAACATAGTGGATGCTCTCAAGTGAGGTTCCTGTCCTATTCTGTCCAATGTGAACTCTGTGGTGCAATTCCAGTCTCCCCCCATCACTACATACTCAGTCTGCTCACATTGTCTTAAAAAATCTCTTATTTTCTGGAAAAAAATCCAGCCTATCTGAGCCCAGATTAGGAGCATAGATATTGAGGAAACAAAAATGAATGCCCTGTACTTCTGCCCTGACAACCAACGCCCTGCCTGTCACTATCTCTGTGGTGGATATAATATTTATATCAAGCCCTGATGAAAAAAGAATGGCTACAACCGCAGAGAAATTTGTGCCATGGGATAAAACATACTGACCCTTCCACCACAGTCCCCAGTCTATCTCATTATCTTTATCACTATGTGTTTCCTGCAGGAAAACTACATCTAACCTCTTCTGTGAGACCATTTCAGAGATAACTGCCCTCCTCTGCTGATCCCTCCCTCCATTAATATTCAAACTGCCCATCCTCACCCTATGCATCCCAGGGAGAGAGAGAGAGAAAGAGAGCAAACAGGTAGAGAAACCAGCAAAAGGAGAAGAGTCACCGGGCACCACCGCAGAGCTCTCCTCAGTCCACCTGTGAGGACAGGCCATCTGCTTTTGCCCCACATCCCCACATTCAAAACACTTCACGCTCCCTGTGCTGGTGTACACCATTTAGTGTCACTCCCGTGCTTTACTCTGACGGAAACATCCAGCGAATGTGATCGACAGTTCAGAAACATAAACACCTGCCTCCTGAAAGACTGTACATGCTTCAGTTTCTCACTCTTACAGCCCAGGCCCACAGTCCGAAAACCACTCGCCAGTTTCCCAAAACGCTGCAACTCCTTCCCAAAAACCTCGTTGGGAATAAACGTAAGTCACCTGACACTGTGACCTGGGTGTACGCCACTGCGAGCAGCGAAACCTGCAGGTAAACACCGTTCACGGTAACACCGCTAGCAATCAGATCTGCCACCAATCCCTCCTCTTTCAAAAAAAAACACCACACCTCTGTTCATCCTCGACACGTAGGACAGGTTAGTGTGTCCCACATAGTCCCCCACAGCCAGGAGAACGGTCTCTACTGGGACCCGATGGGTCTGCTGGACCCGCACACCATGCCTCAACAACAGAGACAGCGTCTCAAAGGACGCCATCTCCGCCAACAAACACGGCCTGCCGGCCGCCAATTGCCAGCAAGCTTGCCAAAAATGATCACAAATGATCACGAATTATGTTACAACAGTAATACCGTGACCAAAGTGTCGGAAAAGTGAAAAGAATTAGAGAAAAAACACAAACTCTCAGACACACTCATTGCATTAAAAACCACATTTCCGACCAGTAAACTCCCGCGAATTTCGTTGATTATTGGCAATTTATGGGAGTTTACGGGGGAAGTTCGCCGGCTCCAAATATGTCGGAAACAAACCATCTGTCTGTGGCAAATAAACACAAATCAACAGGGATCAACCAAATAAAATCAGTGACTGCTGGGGGAAAAAAAGCAAGGAGGGCAGAGGGGTTCACTGATAAGAATCTCTGGGTTGGGCCATGCTGCTGGTCCATGGTGCATGAAAAAAAGAGTCTAAGGCCTCTGGAAATGCTTCTTTGCTGCCTCTGGGTCATACTGAGTTGGCGTCTGTCACTTTGAAGGGGACTCGATGCGAAGCCTCTCGCTCTCCAGCCACTCTTGCAGTGTCTGGCAGAGTTTGGAGAGCTAGGACACTCCCTCTTGCTTCCAGCAGCTGTAAATACAGGTATTAATATAATATTAGTACTGCTAAGAAACAATAACACATGATAACATATGTGACCATGTTTGTCAGAAGCAATGCAGCTAATAAATAAAATTCAGCCCATTTTACATTGTTGTGAAAATAAGGCGGCATTCATGTAACTCTTACCCGCTTCCTTCTCTGTCTGCTGTGAGCTGAAATCTTCACAGCTGCTGCCTGAACTGAAAGAGCTGGCTGGGCATACCTGAAGCTCCTCTGCACCATCTCATAATATGTCTTACAGGCCGCTGGAAGAAAATATATATTCGTATAAGACAGGCTTCAGTAAAAACAACAACAACAACAACAACAACAAAAAGAAACAACAGAAAGGGGTTAAAACAAAAACAACAACAACAAAAAAAACTTACATAAAAGGACTCATCTGTCCACACCATTCATGTCTGGACTCCCAGTTCAAGTGGCCATCAAGTGTGACGTCACCGCTTCGTTGTGGGATGAGTTCAGTCTGTAAAACACAAAAAGTACAAACAGGTCATGCAACGTTCACATTTACTTATATTCTGCAAAATATTTCCTGTGTTTTTCTGTGTATTTTATTAACTTACCCCTGCTCAGGTTCATATCGCCTGTCGTTTCCGTCACTATTGTGCAGACGCCGCACCTTTTCCTTTAAAATACAAAATGCATTGTAATGTTAAATGTAACGTGAACGGTTACCAAACGTTCGGAACAAAGTGCAATAAGAATAATAAAGATTTGGCTGCCTAAAAACTGCACAATGTAGTATTAAATGCTAACGTTACTTACGTAACTTACGCACCCGTCTCTTCATCTCCGCAGCTGCAGTTCGGTCGGGGCTGCTCCTCCAGAGCGAGCAGTCTGGCTTTTATCTTGGCCATTCTCCTCGCAAATTGCGTGATTAGCTGCTTTAGCAGCTGAGACAATCCGCTGAAGATGCTCAGGAGTCTCTTCTCTAAATTGTTTGGACTTTCTGGATATGGTCGCTCTGCAGCCAGGCCGTCCGCTCGTCGCAGAGCAGTGCCTTCTGGGGTGAACTGAAGACGATGTCCGGCCATTGTATGAACAGAGTTAAAGTTTAGCAGGACCCGAAACGTAACTTTTCTGATCCAAACTCCATTCGCGTTCACAGACTCGCCGAGGTCGTTTTCTGCCAACGTCATTGCGTCAGAGGAGGCGTCCAATCATATGCGAGGTCGCGCTCTCAGAATTTCTCGCGAGACGATTTTTGTTGTGTAGAAAGAAAAACATGCTGTGATTTTGCTAGGTATTTTGATTTTCTAGTTTTGTAACCGCACATTTTATAAAACATGTAAACTTCTTTAAAGTGACATAATCGAAAATTAAAAAAGAAAAGTTACTTTGGTGTGTTCCCTGTTTATTCCTACTTAAAGAATCATCAGTGGACTGACCCTGCTGGATTTTTGCAGGCTAATCACACAACCATTTTTCATCTGGTGTGGTGGCAAAATGCGAAAAATTGTGATGTGTCCAAGGACTGTAGATGCTTTAATTTTCATAATTTGATTTAGTGGATTTAAGGGGAAAATGAAAGGCTTTTGAGGGTCAGGGCACTTATCCTGTATGTAACCTATAAAATTATTTAAACACACTTTTAAATCCTCATGAAAAAAGAAAAATCTTTGTCTGTATTCTGTAGGCACAGAACACACACACACTCACTCACTCACTCACACACACACACACACACACACACACACACACACACACACACACACACACACACACACACACACACACACACACACACACACACACACACAATCCCAATTTGCATTCGTATGGCTTGCAGCATTTACATTTACATTTTAACACCTCATGGTCACAGGGGCTGAGAGAGAACTTCCATGGCAATTTACAGTGACGATAATTGACGGAAACTCTACTTTTCATGCAGTGACTCACCACGCTCCCTGCACCGAGCACTCACTGCAGAGAGAGAGAGAGAGAGAGAGATTTTTTAAAAAGACCTTTATTTATAGTGCTTTAATAATCACAGTTCAAATCAAAGTTAAAAAATTCACATAAAAAAGGGTTTAAAAAACAGCTCTCCTCCAGTCACTGTACAGACTGTTGCAGTAAAACACCATCTGGAGGTGAAACCTTTTACCTTTAACCTTTTATATTCTGGGTCAGGGTGAAGAATTTAAAGTCCACTTTGACTCTAGCCTTCACCAACACCGAGAATGAGATTCACAGCTGCTCCAGCGTCGATCATGGACTTCCTGGTCTTGTAGATGGCTAATTTAGCCTGTCCCACCAGGAAGTTCAGCAGCTTCCATTTCTCCGCCTCCTTCCTCTGGTACCCAGCACCGAAGATAAAAGCTCTTTCTGTCCAGTCTTCATTGCACTGTTACGGGGAACATCTTGTTTAACACTCAAACATCCTGTTTTGTGCTCTGGCATACAAAAACATCTTGTCACTGTGATAGAAGGCCTGATTCTTAGCCCTGAGTCATAAATATCATATCCCCAGAGACAATCAGTAGTGGCAAACAAGATGTTCATAGCACCTCTCCTCCTTATTTACGATGTCTGCAAATATTATCTTCACGTCTGACACAACACACAGACACACATATGGATTACTTATCACATGTTTAGAGGCTAGTACTTGAAGATGTCTAGAATGTCCTGAACTGATTAATGTACGGGGCTGGTCAATCCCAACTCCTTAAATGTGAACGATTGTCTGTGAACAGCGCTCATTCTGGCTGAGATCCTGAGGGAGCTCTGTCAGTCTGAGTCCAGCTCTGCATTGCTTTACCTGTGACCTACAATAAATACTTTGACTGTGAACTGAAGACTTCTCCGGACCGTTCTTGAGCTTCCAATAAAGAACCGAGCTTCAAAGCTAACAAACTGGTGCCGTGACCCGGACTGGCTGACTCCGAGGCCATGTCCTATTGATGACCACTGGAGCCGATCAGAGGAGGATTTTTTTTTTTTTTCAGACAATTCTAGGCGCTTAAATCAAAGGTATGTAGAAACCTCTTTTCTATCAGAAACTTCTGCACATTGGACATACCAAATTAAAATTGTCTGACTAAATGCCATCCACTGATCGCTGAAAACTAAATAATTTGATGCTTAAAGAAAAAACTTGTTTATTAAATGAATGGTCACATGTAAAGTATAAACATAGATTATTTAGAAAGTTAGAGCTCCGTCATTAGGGCGTGGTAGCGACAAAGGTAAGCTCCGTCATTAGGACATGGTAGCAACAAATGTTGCGGCCCAGAGAGGCGCGTGGCTGACTAAGAAAGCTCCGGCCCAGAGAGGCGCGTGGTAGCGACAGAAGACAGTTCCGGCCATGGGAGGCGCGTGGAGCTGCAAGAGAAAAGCTTTGGCCCTGAGTGGGGTGCTGAAGCCAGTCAAGAGAATAACCTCCGGTCTATAGGCAGACTATAGATGCGTGTAGCTGGCCTCGGTCTATAGGCCGACTATAACCGTGTGCTGGGCGTAAGTATACTTGAAAAAAAAAGAAAAAGAAAAAACAAAGAGAGAGATAGAAACACAAGAATTCTCCTGTTGAGTTGTGAGCTGTAGAGTTAAACTGTTCATAAGGACACAGGGATAAGTTTGTTATTTTTCATGTAAATGTGGGGTGGTTTCCTACTTGATTGATATTTTACTGTGTGAGTGACAGTGTATCGAGAAGTACAGACTGATCGAGAATTCCTGCACTGACACAGATCTCAAGTAGTTCTGACAAGGGGGGCATTGGAATAGGTTAAAGGGGATTTTCAGTTAAGGTGTTACAGAGATTGGTGAACTAAAACGAGTGAACAGACTGGGAAAACCCCCAGCGATCAAGCGCACATAGTACTAGACTTAGAAGCTTCTTGATCGGGTCCTCACTCGGGCATTACGCCATTCTCCTTCTCTGATAACACGTGGAAAAACTTCTGAATATGACACAATCAGTTGTTGACAAGTGGAAGGAATATAAACCCGGCTCATTGGGGTCGGTGTTGTTTGCAACCTTGACCAGATGGCAGAAAAAAGTCCTGCCTGAGGAAAAAGATAATGGCAGGGATAGATTTGTGAATTGGGTGAAGGAAATGCAGATGAGAGGCATGTTTGGAGACTGTGAAAATGCTCCGCCAAAGCAGAGTGAGCAAAGTGTTTTCCTGAATCTGGCTACAGGGAGTAGAGACCAGGCCAGAGCTTTAGTGCAAGATGCAGGAATACTGAACAGAGGCAAAGCAGAGAAAGAAGAAAAAAGAGCTGAGACATTTTTGACAGATTGCCTCTGTTTCATGGGAGAGTGTAAATACTCCATTCTGTCCTCTGCACAACCAAAGAATCGAGTGCTAGCTGCGACCTTGACTCCAGACACACAGTGCACAGAAGCAAAAGATGATTCACTCGTGTTTAAACAGTCAATGCCTTACACTGAGGCACGGGTAATGTTGGATGCTCTTCAGCATCAGATGCCTCTAGTCGTGCAGACGAACTCTGCAACACCATCTGCGACACAAACCGCATCCTCAGTCAGCTCTGATACCTTCTAAATTCAAAACACAATGATGCCTCTGCTGCTCGTTATCAAAAATGGCCTGTTACAAACCGCCCCGTATCCAGGCAATGAAGAATCACAAAAACAAACAGAGAGATATGTGAATGGAACTGCGCGTGTGAGCATTAACCAATCATTTAAAACACCGGCTTCCCTGCAAACCCGATCCCTTGCTCTAGCATCCGAACCGACCCATGTGAACAGTCAGAACGCCCCGGAGTCCGACTGCGCTGACCCCTCCATTCACGCTCTAACCTCAGCTTTCGAGCAACACGGCCTTCACAATTGGAAAGACCGCGCTGACCGATCAAGCTTTCGCGGTCTGCCCCACTCCATCACACGCAACGCATTAATCGATTTGGCGTAGCTCCACCATCTTTTGATCACTATTTCAGATGCGGTGGCTTTGGCCATTGGGCCCGACTGTTCTGTTTCTCAGTACTCACGCCCACAGGGAGGAACTCCTCACTATACTCATTCCACGTATCATCCCCCTCCTGAACCTAGAGCCCCTCCTGCTTCCCACCCTCAACAAGGGCCTCTGCACCATGCCCCCGGTGCACATCAACTTCCACCATAGGGCTGCCCAGGGTTAACAGCTGGTGACTCTCTGTGTTTACATGACTTTTTTCTTGAGCCTTTTGTTAAACTCTAATTTTATCATGAAGGTCACTGAAACACTTCTATGCCATCTTGTGCACTGCGGCTTCAAAGTCTCGAAGTCTAAACTCCAGATCGGGAGATCTAAGGTCACATTTTTGGGCCGTGTGGTTAGTTCCTCCGGTCTGAACATGACACATGCCCTCAAACAGACATATTGACTCATTCCAAACCAATCACTGTTAAATCTATGATGCAGTTTCTGGGGCTAGTGACGTACAGCAAGAATTTCATCCAGATTTTTCTGGTCTAGTAGCACCTCTAAGAGCACTGATTACACAGGCTGGCTACACAAACTACAACTCTCCTTTGCAATGGACAGCAGAGGCTGATAAGGCTTTTGTTGATGTTAAGGCCGCATTATCTCATACTTGCTCTCTGCACTCTCCCGACTACTCTGAGCCTTTCCATTGGGATGTTGATGAAAAGAACGGCTTTGTTAATGCCGTTCTGTTTCAAAAGGGGGAGAGTAGGAGTGCAACAGACAGAAAAGTTTTGATGTATTACAGTTCCAAATTGGACAATGTGGAAAGAGGACATCCTACATGTGTCAGACATGTAGCAGTAATAGGGAAAGCAGTACAAAAATGTCTCACATCACCATGAGCAACCAGACTGTAGTGCACACTAAACACGGCATAAAAGCATTTCTTGACTCTAACGCGTTCACACTATCAGCGCACAGAATTTTAGGCCTACAACAGTTGCTTAACAAGCCTCACATTCATTTCACTAGTGAAGGCACTAACATGGCTCTACAGATGGACACCATACAAGATCATGATTGTGTGGCAGAAACGAACAAAGAGATGCGGCTGCACTCCTCTCTACACAAAGAACCGATTGAAAATGCCCAAATGATATTGTTCTGCGATGGTCATAGTCAACATACTTCGACGGGAACGTTAATAACGTCATATGCTGTTGTAGAAGAAATGCCAACCGGTTTACAGACAAAACACGCGCAAATCATTCCACAACAGCATCAGTTCAGAAGGCGGAATTAATTGTGATCACTGAAGCATGCAAATTGGCAAAAGGCAAGACTGTGAACATCTATACTGATTCGGCTTATGCGGTTCAAGCTGTGCATGTGGACATGTGTCATTGGAGGAGGAAAGGGTTTATGACCTCAGCCGGCACCCCTGTTAAACATCTGAATCAGTTACTTGACCTTTATTATGCCCTGCTAGAACCAGAACAGGTTGCTGTAATCAAGTGCAGAGGACATCAAAAAGGAAATGGCAAAATTGTAAGAGGCAACAATGCTGCAGATATGGCAGCAAAAGAGATAGCAGAGTACAACATGTGTAAATAAATGTCTCAGAAGGCTCCTGATGACAAGCCACACAGAGATCTATGTGTGCAAAACAGAACTCCAACAAGCTGCCGCTCCATCTGAAAAACAGACATGGAGAGAAAGAGGAGCCACAAAAGATTCTCTGGGGCTCTGGAGAAATCATGAAGGAAAAATAGTAGCTCCGACGGGACAACTAAAAATGTTGTGTCAAGAAGCACACAGCAGAGGTCACTGTCCTAGTTTGAAGGTGACAGCTCTCATTTCACAAGATTGGTGGCATCCCCATCTTACAAACATAGCCACGTATTTTGTGCAGTCTTGTGAGATATGCAATCAGTCCAATCCAAAGATCTCACTCAAAGCTGAGTTAGGCAGCTACCCAGTTCCTGATGCCCCATGGAAAGAAATAGTAATTGATTTTACTGACATGGGGGCAGACCACAGAACTGAAGGTAAAAGATATCTTCTAGTCTGTGTAGATCCATTTTCTCGATGGGTGGAAGCCACACCTACCAAAACAGAAAAAGGAAAAGAAGTGATTAATTGGATGACAAGAGAAATTCTACCCAGATTTGGAATCCCAGAAGTCATAAGATCGGACAATGGCCCTCATTTCTCTAACGAGGATCTGAGGCAAGTGGAAAAGATGTTTGGGATCCAGCATAAGTTCGGTGCAGTTAGACGACAGGCTGAGCAATTGGCTTTATAAAACACAAGGTACACTTACTCAGGACCCCACTGAAAGAACATTGACTGAGGTTCGCACTGACTTTGAGGCCTCATTTACTAACAATGATGATTGACATGCTGAAATCGAAAAGCTATGGTTAACTTAGATCAACCTCAGTGGATCACGCCTTCTAAAAGACTCCACTCTGGAGATTTGGATTTGGAACCCGACTCACTGTCGCTATATTAACCACATTAGTAGTCACAACCATATTGCCCATCCTGTGGTGGGACAGTCAGCAGCTTGAAGCTTTATCTGTCCAAAAGAGAAACAATGATTCGACACGTCCCCTCTGCAACTCTTATACACCCCCACTCTGCACCAAAACCTACAGTCAAAGACGCATAAAGGGGAACACATATAGAACCAACATTGAATTCAATCTACATTCATTCCACACAGACAGAAATGTAGTGTATTTTACCACAACACTCCCACCTACATACAGTAGATGCAATTGGCATCCCCAGAGGTGTGCCTGATGAATATAAACTAGTTAATCAAGCTGCAGCAGGTTTTGAATCTTCCCTCTTTTGGTGGGTGACCATAAATAAAAGTGTTGATCGGATCAACTATATCCACTTTAATATTCAAAGATTGAACAACATGACTAGAGATGCCGTTGCCGGCCTACATGAACAACTTGCTGCGACTTCCCTAATGACATATCAGAACAGAATGGCCCTTGATTTTCTCCTGGTTGAGAAAGGTGGTGTGTGTGCTCTCTTTGCTCAAGACGTGATTAGATTTGAATCTATTACCTCTAGTTGTCATTGATATACTCAGAAAGAGACTAAGTACTCCTGCATGATTTCTTACATTATTATTGTTTTACGATATTATTCATTTTGTGATGTTATCTTTTATTACTTTAAGTTTTAATATTTACAACGAAGCATTTTCATTGTACGCTATGTTTCAGTATCACATTGTTTTGGGTTATGTCTTCCTGTTTTGAACACACAACAGTTTTTCCAATGAACACATTTTTACGTTTTACAAGGTTATCTCTGGTTGTTTTTAACAATTTATTTCCAATTGCTTCATTAATTTTTTTTTCATGTTTTACTTTTACAACATGCTTGCGCAACGAAGATATGCTTGTTGCTTGTTAATGCAATGAAGAACAGCTTACACATATTGCTCACATATAAGATGCAAAATAGAAGACACACAACAGCTTCTTAGGTTTAACTTTTAATTCAAAAACTTAATGTGTTTTAAAGTTGATTTTAATCATTTTATTTCTATATTTTAATTAATTACCTATATCTTTCACAGTCACAGTCAAAACTACTATTAATTATGATATGTTTTTCTATTTCTCCTAGTGCAACTGTGCTGGATCGGAGTCCTGTAGCTGGCCTCAAACATTCAAATTGGGTTGTATGATCACCCTAATGCGCGCTCCTTTGCTGTTACCGGCACCTGACGGCCCAGATAAAATACGAGTCTGCCCTACTTCGGCTGTCTGCTACAGTCATTCTGGTTCTCCTGGTTTCACTGTGGCCGACTCCGCTCAGACTGACTGGGACCCACTCATGGCAGTTTGGGATGGCCCTCTGTAGGAGTGTCGCTGACAAGGCCTCTTTCATGCTGCTGCTGAATTGACTTTCATGCTTTGGACTCTGATCCGCTCATGTTGCAACTAGATCTGCTTAAGCATTCAAAAGAAAAACAACAAAAACGGAAAAAAGATAAAGACGATTATGAGAACAAGAGAAAACAACAGAGCATTTAAGTTTTACTATTTTCATTATATCATTATTATTACTGTTTACTATTTTTTATCATTATGAGTTACATTGCATTATGTTATTTTGTTTTCAGTATACCTTCATATCATTCTGTTTTCATACACATTTATGTCAGGTTTTATTTCGCCATTTTATTATTCAAATATGTTACACAATTATTATTTTCAAATACGTTATGATATTCAAGTTATTTTCTGTAATACAGTGAGACGTTTGGTCACTATGTTTTTAATCTTTATGACTTTATTTTGTTGCTGTGTTCATTGGTTTAGATTATTGCATCTTGTGTGTTCCTGCATTATTCATTTTTATGTTTTATTTTTATGAATTTTGTCATCTATACGATCACTGGTTAACTTTTGAGGTTTTCAGTTATACACTTATATTCCTATTGTTTGTGTTGACATGATAGAATCATGTCAAAAGGGGGATTGTTACGGGGAACATCTTGTTTAACACTCTAACATCCTGTTTTGTACTCTGGCATACAAAAACATCTTGTCACTGTGATAGAAGGCCTGACTCTTAGCCCTGAGTCATAAATATCATATCCCCAGAGACAATCAGTAGTGGCAAACAAGATGTTCATGGCACCTCTCCTCCTTATTTATGATGCAAATATTATCTTCACGCCTGACACAACACACAGACACACATATGGATTACTTATCACATGTTTAGTGGTTAGTACTTGAAGATGTCTAGAATGTCCTGAACTGATTAATGTACTGGGCTGGTCAATCCCAACTCCTTAAATGTGAACGATTGTCTGTGAACGGTACTCATTCTGGCTGAGATCCTGAGGGAGCTCTGTCAGTCTGAGTCCAGCGCTGCATTGCTTTACCTGTGACCTACAATAAATACTTTGACTGTGAACTGAAGACTTCTCCGGACCGTTCTTGAGCTTCCAATAAAGAACCGAGCTTCAAAGCTAACAGTAAAAATAGTCTGGAGGACTGTGAACAGTCCCTGCTGCCTCCGACACTCTAAAAAACAGTGAAAAATTGTTTCCTGCAGCTGGCAGAAGGGACACTGTGCGGAGACAGTCGGGTTAATCTTCGAGATAAAAACATTGACAGCCAAGGCTCCCTGCAGGATCCTCCATTGCAGGTCACTGACCTTTTGTTCAGAGGGTCTTTGTAGAGGACCCTCCACACTGGCCTACAGGGGGTTGGTGCCTTCAAAGAACACAACCTCTGTAAAAACACCTTCTACTGGACATGCATAAATCCATTTTAAATGGGGGTCCAGAGGCTGCAGCAGATCCTGGTGGTCCCAGCTGATTCACAAAGAGACCCAGTTCAGGGAAAGTGTCTCCTTGCTCAGGTTCTTCTGTGCCATCTGTATACTCAGACCCAGCAGTGAGGCTGCTGCTTCAGAGTTCTGCAGTTTGGGACCTGCAGCATCCACCAGATGTTTAAGTGTGACAACCCATGCCGCACAGAGCCTCATGGTGAGACCAGGTCTCCTTGTGTCCTGGATGTCTAGCCTGGCCCCGTGAACTAAAGGCTCCTCCAGGAGCCAGAACAGGGATGCTGTGGGCTCAAGTCTACACCTCTGGAACAAACTCCAGGCTCTGAACAGTCCTCGATAAAAGGGTGGTAAAACACACAGATCTTTAAAAACACAGTCAGTTAAAAACAAAGAGGCGTCTAGACCCAAACCCCGAACTCTCTGCAGGATCAGACTCATGAGGGGTCTCCACAGCACATTGTTGGTCCCTGTGAGGTACCGCTGGATGAACCGCAGTCTGAACGCTGCCACCCTGCTCCGTAAGTGCACCAGACCTTGACCCCTCTCCTCTTTGGGCAGGTACAGGACACTCTGTGGGACCCAGTGCAGTCCGTCCTAAAAGAAGTTCAGTCGGACAGACTGCACTATGTCCAACAAACCAGGAGGGGGCTCCATACAAGTCAGCTTGTGCCAGAGGGTGGAGGCTGCCAAGTTGTTAATGACGAGCACTCTCCCCCTGTACGACATGTGGGGCAGCAACCACCTCCACCTGTTCAGTCTGCCCTCTATCTTTTCCACCACCCCCTCCCGGTTTTTACTTATAGACTGTTCGTCTCCCAAAAACACTCCCAGGTACCTGAACCCGCCCCTCTTCCAGCTGAGTCCTCCTGGCAGCTGAGGGAGCCCTCCTGCAGCTCTGAGGCAAACATGAGACTTTGAAACACTCAGAGAAAACTTCTGTCAGGTCATCACCGAGTTCAGGCCAGTCCCTCTCTTGCTCTTCCTCTCTCACCCAACCTGTCGAGGCAGATGGCCGCCCACCCAGAGTCTGGTTCTGTCCGAGGTTTCTGCCTGTTAAAAGGAAGTTTTTCCTCGCCACTGTCACCAAGTGCTTGCTCATGGGGGAATTGTTGGTTTTCTGTAGATAAAAGAGCTTGGTCTGTACCAGCTCTATATGGAAAGTGTCCTGAGACAACTTCTGTTGTGATTTGGCGCTATACAAATAAAATTGAATTGAATTGAATTGAATTGAATTGAATAGAAGGCTTTATAAAACTCTGGTGGCAGACCGTCGATAACCGGGGCCTTCCCCCCTGCATGCCCTGCAGAGCCGCAAACAGTTCCTCTGTGGTCAGTGTTAAGATCCTGGCTTCCTGTCTCTCCCTGTGTGTCTCCTCTCCCTTTTCCCTGTGTGTGTGTCTGTCTGTCTACCCCTGGATCCGTGGCTGGGCAGCCCCTCACCTGCTGCCAGCTCCTCCCACGGCGACTCACCTGCAGTCACTCTCCCTGATCAGGGAGAGTATTTAAGGCATGGACCTGCTCCTCTCCTTTGCCGAATTATTCCTCATTCCCATGTCGAGTTCTGGTTGTTTGGTCCGTAAGTACAAGTCTCTTTGTCTTCCTCTCCTTGTCAGTTAGAAGTCTTATTTTGTCCTTCATTTTGTCCAGCCGTTTATGTGCTGTGTTTTTCTTTGTTTCAGCGCCTGTCTGCTGCTTCCACGCATGCCTCGTGCCATACCCGCTTCGTCGGTGCTCCCTTGGTTCATCCACTCCGTTTGAGTGCATCTTTTGTTTGCTTCATCCTCCACTCCGTTTGAGTGCGCCTTTTGTTGTTTGTTATTCCGCTCGTTGAGCGCGTTTTCTGTTCTTCGTTTTGTTAATAAATTTATACCTGGTTTCACATAATCCCTGCCTCTGGTTTCTGCATCTCTGGGTCCTAATACTCGACGGCTGCATAGCCTTAACAGTCAGAGGGCCCCCATCTCTTGGTTGGCCTCCTCTGAGACTGTAGGCAGCCCTGTGCAGAAAGAGTGCAACAGGTCATCATTCTCAGTGTACTCACTGCTGTACAGATGACTGTAGAAGTCCACCACTCTCTGCTGGATCTCACTGGCCTCCGTCAGCAGCCCCCCTGCCACTGACTGCAGGGAATGGATGTATCTGCTCTGCCCATTCTTCTTCTCCAGGCCGAAGAAGTACTTGGATAGAAGTCTATCATCGCAGCACTCTGGAAGCGAGACCGGACCAAGGCCCCCTGTGCTTTGGAGCCCAGGAGGTCAGCCAGCAAGGCTTTTTTAGACTTGAGGTCTTCATACCGACCCCGATTTCCTGTGGACTCTGCAGATCTCTGCAGCTCCACTATTTTGATCTCCAGATCCCTCATAGATTTGGTAATGTCACAAGAGACGTTGAGAGTGTACTGTTGACAAAGCTGCTTAATCTCCACCTTCCCACAATCCCACCACTGCCTCAGAGATGTAAAACCCTTTTTTCTGTTTTTAAAAATGCTCCAAAAATAAGCAAAGGTGTCTTTAAAATGTTCATCTAATAAAAGCGCAGTGTTAAAATGCCAGTAGGCTGATTTGTGCCTAACTTTTGCTATAAAAACATGACATGAGACCATGGAGTGGTCTGAGAAACCCACAGGCAGGATCTGACAGTCTTTAAAAACACTGAGATGATGTTTAGAGGAGTAAAACCAGTCTAACCGAGCCATAGTAAGAGACTGCTGTGGACCCACGTGTACTGTCTCTGCTCCCCATGTATCTACAGTAGCTCTATACATCAACCAGACTGTGAGTCTCCACCAGCTGTTTGATCGCACGTTGGGAGGCTGCATGAGGTTCAATATGGTTCCTGTCTATCTTGTCATTCTCAGTACAGTTAAAATTCCCCCCAAGAAACAAAAGCTCTTCAGGCCCACACTGACTTAAAACCACACTGAGCTCAGATTAAAACTGAACCCTGTCGGGCCCTACGTTTGGGGCGTAAACGTTGACAAAAACCAAAGTGTGAGCCTCATATGCTCGGACAACCTACAGTCTGCCTTTCACTACTTCCTCCACCACATATGACTGTGGGAGGAATCTGTGTGAGATGAGGAGAGCCACTCCTCCACTGGTCCCAGTCAGATGACTCAGGATGACATCACCATCCCAGGTCTTCTTCCAGTCGGTCATTGGTGCTGTCACTGTGTGTCTCCTGAACAAACATCACATCAATGATCTTCCTCTTCATCAGCTCAAAGAGACACGCTCTCTTCCTCACATCTCTCGCTCCGTTTACATTGAGGCCGGAGATGTTAAAGCTGCTCATGGAGACTGATGAGAGGAAAAACACACAACAGGCCATCAGACTACTGAACTCCAAATGAGCATTTTTTGCACCACAGTTGTCACCCCAGGTCATTCTCTCACATGCACTTTAAATTTACTTAATTGTATATCTGTGCTGCTTGGGCTATCTTGGCCTGCTTGGGTGGCACAAGTGGTAACACTGTTGCCTCACAGCTAGAAGGTCCCTGGTTCAAATCCCACTATGGGTGCTGGTGGCATGTCTTCCACTATGCCTTTGGTTTGCATGTTCTCCCCATGTTCACCCGGTCTTTCCTCCTTAAATAACCCCCACTAAAAACATGCAAGAAGGTGACGAAGGTGAACTGGTCTACAAGTTGACTGTTGTTTCAACTCGTCACACATCTTGAATGACAACTGCGGATATCTGTTATTCAGTTTTGACTAGGCAGAATGAAAGTTCTAGATAACTCAAACATCATTATGACTAGTGCGAATTATTGTGCATGACATCACTCTATTTTAGATATCCACAAATACGCAATTTCCCCTCCCCGCCATAATCAAAGAAGAAGTGGGTTAATTTCCTTATTTCTATGAATGGAAGAAGAGAGAAGCAGTCATGGTGTTGGCTGTAATCGAAAAAACACTAGAAAATGCCATGGAATTGAACGAGCACTCAAACAGGGGATTTGTGGAGAGAGAGAACGTTGTTCTCTCGAAAGCTGCGAAAGAAATCTCGGAAGAATTGAACATTTGCTATCACCAGACACAAACAGTGTTGGTGAGTCCAGTGCTTTTACAGAACTTTTACCTGCCGAGTGTTGCTATTTTAATTCTCCACAGACAACTGGTCGAGGAGGAGGAATTGCAACTATTTTTAAAAGCGATTTTAAATGTAAACAGATATTGCTGGCATCGGCTCTCCCCAGCTTTGAATCAAGTTTGTTTGAGCTGGGAAGTCCTTACACAGTGCTGTGTGCTGTGGTTTATGGGCCTCCCAAATACAGCAGAGACTTTTTAACCAGTGGCGGTTCTAGGGGCGGGGCCACAGGGGCATTGGCCCCATCTGAAATCTAATTGGCCCCCTTAAGTGCCCCTGTACTGTCACTAATCTGTCCTTTTGCTAGACAATGACAATCAGATTATAGGTGAATGCAATTCCATGCCCAACCGTTGGTGGCAGTAGAGCACCAAATAGGCAGGTCCACCGTCAATAAAGCAGACAGAAGTAGACTATCATGTGAATGAACACAACAACAATCATCCATGACAACGATACCACAGGCGGGCTAGAGATGACACGGAGAATGATGGCAGCCAACGTTTTGTAGAGATAGTTGTTGAACAAGTAGGGATGCAGAGGTTCACCACACTTGAGTTTGTAGTATTCCTCAAACCTTTCAAGGAGGTGATTCATGAGCTGTTTAGACTAGGAAGGATTGCCATTGTTATACCCGTGAGCAGAGCCTCGTGAGCAGAGCTTTTTCAGCCCTAAGTTTAATAAAAAATAAACTAGAACAACAATGGCAGATAGTTGTTTGAATCAACTTGGGGTCCTGAGCATTGAGTCCCAACGGGCAAAGTCTTTAGATATGACTGAATTTGTGAGACGTTTCAGTTCCCGTCACAAAAACCACAGAATTATGATTTTTGAGATGAGCGAAATGTACAGTAGTTACTTGTATAGGCAGTTTAGAGCGGCATTGTCACATGGCACTGTGTGTGAGAGAGATGTTCTCAGACTGACAATGTTGGTGATTTCTCTGATCAACAAAAAGTAAGAACAGGTTACACTTGTCTAATGTAAGATAAAAAGAGCATGTTTT
Source organism: Chaetodon trifascialis (assembly GCF_039877785.1). NCBI lineage: Eukaryota > Metazoa > Chordata > Actinopteri > Chaetodontiformes > Chaetodontidae > Chaetodon > Chaetodon trifascialis. Next base: position 29,601,556 of record NC_092061.1, on the reverse strand, counting down.
TGAATACTAAGTTGTAAAACATGTTTTTTAATACTATTTTGAAAATGAGTTTTACTGTCTACACTTGCTAATTAAAATGTTTGAAAAAGGTGTGAATGGGTGTGCTTTATCAAAAATGTGACTGCATGCATGTTGGACAAATACTTGGCCCCTCCGTGAGAAATGTGGCCCCTTGATGACCACTTACTTAGAAAAATCCTAGATCTGCCACTGTTTTTAACTGACTTTTCTGTGTTCTTATCTGATATCATGCTGAAATATGACCGTGTCCTGATTGTTGGTGATTGTAATATTCAAGTGTGTTGTCCAGAAAACCCCCTGGTGAGGGATTTCTTTAACATAATCAACTCTTTTAATCTTGTACAGTCTGTACTGGGCTCGACACATGTACAGGGACACACACTTAATCTTGTTTTATCATATGGTTTGCCTGTTTTTAACTTGGAGGTCTGTGAAGCGTTTTTCTCTGATGCCTGTACTTTTTGAAGCTATTGTGTGTTGTAACTCAGTTAAACCTTCCGCCGCTGCTCGCAGATGCCGGGTTATTAACCCTTCCAGTGCTGCTCACTTCTCAGCCGCCTTCAGTCAGAGCTGCGTCTCTCCCAATCCTGTGTGCCATGATACAGAGGCTCTTAACGCTCAGTTTCTTGGCTCTTGTCAAACTGCCATTGACTCCGCTGCCCCACTAAAGAGCAGGCAGAATAAAGTTAAATTAGAGCCTTGGTTGAATGAAACCACCCGCACAGCCAGGAATGTCGTAGAGCTGAGCGCAGATGGAAAAAGGATAAACTGGAAGTGTCTTTTCAAATATTGAGAGATTGTTGGCGTTGTTACCAATCCTCTGTGAAAGAGGCTAAAAGAAAATACTTCTTTGATATTATTGTCTTAAACTGTCACAAACCTTATGTGCTGTTTAAAGTGATCAACTCTGCTCTGGATACACCACAGACTGTGGGAACTGAGCCCTCCCCTTCTGTGTCTGAAAACTTTCTGCAATTCTTCACTGCTAAGGTCATTTCTACCAGAGCACTTATTTCACCTCCTGCTTATGACCCCTCAGTGTTTGTCCCTTGTTCTGCTGTCTTTGACTCATTTGAGCCTGTGACCCTGCCTTTTGTACAGGAGACTGTGTGGCATTTAAAGCCATCAGGCTCGCCCAATGACCCTGTTCCTCCTCAATTTTTTAAGAAGGTTTTTCCCACTGTTGGGCCATATTTACACAGCATCATTAACAGTAGTCTGTCCTCAGGAGTGGCTTCTGTAAATTTTAAACATGCAGTGGTGCAGCCACTGATTAAAAAAACCTGGACTGGATCCTGCTGTTATGGCTAATTTTAGGCCCATTTCTAAATTGTCCTTCTTTTCCACAATCTTAGAGAAGATTGTCTACTCTCAGCTCATGGACTTTTTAAATGAACAAAATATTCTTGAAATTTTCCAATCTGGTTTTAAAACATTGCACAGCATCTTTTTAGCTACTGACTCTCGTCGCTGTGTAATCCTTGTGCTCTTAGATTTAACTGCGGCATTTGATACAGTGGACCATGACATCCTGATTGCTTGTTTGGAGCAGTGGATGGGCATCAGGGGCTCAGCACTGGAATGGTTCAGGTCCTGTGGTGGAAATTCTTGTGAGCTGAAGGAGGGAGTTCACCAGGAGACTTCACATGTGTTATGCAGAGGTATTTATTGCAGGCTTGATGCATCAAGGAGAAGTTGATGAGCAACACAATGTCCACAAGTGAACCAGGGTAGTGCCACACCAAATTCTGAAGATGTCCAATCTAATGGGGTGTATTAATACCCCCAATGTCACATGTTTTCCCTTCTATTCCTTGAACTATTTCCTTATTATGGATATTCTGCACCCTCCTTCTACATTTCTGGTACTCTATTGGATAGTCAAAGCCCAAACAATAGCTCACACCATACTTACGTATGCCCTGACATCCATCCCTCTAACTGAGGACACTTTTGACCTAATTCTCTTAAAATGTCTCCTCGAGCATTCCTCCATGAATTGGTCCGATATCAGTCTATACAGTTTATCTGCAAGACCTTGGCTACCTCACAAGGAGAGACTTTCTATCTACTGTCTGCTAGAATGGCCTCCAAATATTATGTTAATGTGTCTGTGTCTGAGGCCTCTGTGTTGTCCAACCCTGAGACTTTTGGGCGCCTTACCACAGAAGGCCTGTGATAGAAAATTCCCTCACAGGTCCTACCTGTCTCATTGGACATTCTATATCACTGCTCCTCTCTCATGTGGGGTCCCACAGGGCTCAGTGCTGGGCCCTCTTGTATTTTATTTATATCTTCTCCCACTTGATTCCGTTCTCAGGAAGCACGGCATTTTATTCCACTGTTATACTGATGACAGCCTGATCTATGTCGACTGTTAAAGTGTTTAGATGATGTCAAGGCCTGGATGGCTCTAAGCTTTTTAAATTTTAACGAAAACAAGACTGAAGCGATGGTCTTCGGTGGCACCTCGGTGACCCCGCCAGTCGATCTGGGTTCCTTGGCACAGTACACCAAACCTATTGTTAATAATCTGGGGGTAAAAATGGACGCAGATCTTAAGTTTGACAGCCAGATTAAAGCTGTGGTAAGAACAAGCTTCTTCCAGTTGAGGCAGCTGACAAAAATAAAACCTTTTCTCCGGAGACAGCACTTTGAAACAGTAATCCACGCCTTTGTGACCACACGACTGGATTACTGTAATGCACTTTATATGGGGGTTAGTGGGTATTCCATCGCACGTCTTCAACTGTTACAGAACGCAGCTGCATGTCTTTTAACTGGCACAAGGAAGTTTGAGCACATTTCACCAATTTTAGTTCCACTCCACTGGCTACCCATCCATTTTAGAATTCATTTTAAAATTCTTTTATTTGCTTTTGCTAAATGGTCTTACCCCATCGTACCTCTCTGAGCTTCTTCACCCCTACACACCCAGCTGATCTCTCAGGTCAGGAGACCAGTTGCTCCTGAGGGTTCCCAAAACTAGGCTGAAGCTCAGAGGGAATCGAGCGTTTTCTGTTGCAGCTCCAAAACTGTGGAACGAACTGCCGCTGCACATTAGACAGGCCTCTTCACTGTCTAATATTAAAACTCTTCTTAAAACGCACCTTTTTTCTTTGGCTTTTACACCACTTAGGTTGTTGATTTTATGTGCACAGATATTTTAGCATTTATCTTCTTATCTCTTAAACCTTTTTATTTATTATGTTTTATTGTGTTTATTTTACTGTACAGCACTTTGGAAACCTTTGTGTTTATTTAATTTGTGCTTTATAAATAAAACGGATTGGATTGGATTGGATTAAATGTTAAAAGGGCATGCCATACACAGGAAGCCACGAGAAAAGAACGTTTTTGTGAACCTTTTGGCTGGAAGGCTTCAAGGCTTCAAAAAGCTTCATCTCGCCATCACTACCCATAGATAAAGGCTAGATGCTTCATGGCTGAGTCTTGAACTTCATCACCATCAGTCATCTTGCCACAGGAAAGCTCACTGGCGGGCGACTCGCGGGCTCTGTGGTACATGATGTAAGGTGAGTGATCTGCACAAACGCAAATGCTCTTACTTCGCTGAAATCTTGACGGATTTACAAACGGTTTGGTTTCTTACAAACGTTATTAACGTAGCTATAATTCTGGATGCTTGAACATGTTGAAATTGCAGCTTTTCTCTTCGGAAAACCACTTAATCGTGCAGTGTAGTTGTGTAACACGGTCAATACTTGGACAAGTTATCAAGGCTGAGACCACAATCGAGATTTTCAATTATATAGGTTTTACTGACACCAATAACAATTTTATGACAAACTAATCTTTTGTCTAAATTACAATCTTTGTGGATGTGGTTGTAGTTATTAGCTGGGGTGCGTTTCCCAAAACATAGTTGCCAACGTAATGCAGTTTCCCATTGCCAACCAACTAAGTTGCTAACAGTTTAGCAACTATAGTTTTGGGAAATGCGCACCGGCTATTAACAAGAAGCTGTGAGTGAGACCTAGTATTAAAGTTTACGCAGCAATTTTACATTATGATACAGGAAATTGCTGGCATTAGTGCTACCAGTGAAGATGCCAGACTTTTGTGCAGCCTATGGATGCTCTAATCGCCATTGTCTCAAAACGAGAACCCATGGGATCACCTTTCACCTGTAAGACATGACAATATTATGATTATATTTAGGATAATTGTTAGTTACTTAGTGGATGTATGTACAATACAGATCCTGTTACACAGGAATAGCAGGGATTTGACACAATAGTATTGCAAGATTGTTGTTGACCCAAGGCTTTTTATAATATGTTTGTTTAACACAATCACTGAATGTTTCTTTTGGACACCTTTCTATAACAATTTTAGTGTGGTTGTCTTATTCTTAAAGTACACACACACACATACATGCATACACACACACATACAATTACCCCAAAAATCTGATAATTTAGGTGTGTATTTTTGTCCTTACCCTTAATGTAAAAGGAAAGAAGGGTTGAAAATATTGACAATAATTTATATATGTGGGTACATTTCTCACGTTTTTAAGGTTTCCCAAAACCGGAGAGAGGAGGAGGCAGCGGGAACTTGCCCTATGGTGGTTTGGATGGTTGGTTTCGTTGCCTCTGACAGGACACTGCTCTGCAGTGAGCACTTCAGGAGTGAGGACTTTGACAGGACTGGGCAGACTGTCCCGCGTAAAGATGGTGTGCCAACTATTTTCAACTTTCCAGCTCATCTTCAAAGGGTATGTATATCATTGACCAACAATAATTCAAGGTGTATAAAATTGATATATCAATATACAAATATGTGATTAAATGTCACACATGTTTTTGTTTCTGCAACCTAGTTGCTATTAAAAGGAGACCTACTGAATCACTTTTGCTAATTGAATTTCATATCTTCCGGTTCATCTCCTGTCGAGGCAGGGTTTAGAGTACACCAAGGCCCAGAGAGATTTTGCCCTTACGCTCCAGATCCCAGTTCATGGCAAAGGTATTCTTCATGATGTCTAATTTTACACTAAATTACATTAAGCACTTCAGACAGTATTATCATGAATGGTTAAACTTACTGATCTAACAGTTCATGTCTCATGCTGATACATTTTGATATTATAGCTATTTTAATATGTCCAGTGTCCACAATATGGATGCTTGGGTTAGTGGTTAAATGGCTACGTGTGTCACTCTGATGCTGGATGCCATGGCCATCAAAAATCACGTCCAATATGATCCTCAGACACAAACGATGTTTGGATATGTGGACATGGGGGATCGATTGAATGAGACTGCCATGGCTTCCGAGGTTCTTGTGTTTATGGTGGTTTGGCTTCAAGGCTATTGGAAAGCTCCAATTGCATATTATTTGACCAAGTCCCTCACACTAGAATCACAGAAAGTCTTAGTAGAGCATCCATTACAAGAGCTGCATCATCGTCAGATAAGGGTGGTGTGCATGACAATGGATGGTCAAGCATCCAGCGTTAGTATGTGCACCCAACTTGGGTGCGATCTAAAAGCAAACCCCTGTGAGCCCTATGAAGACCCATTTCCCGCATCCAGTAACCTATGACAATGTTTTTGTTACGATGGACGCTTACCACATGCTGAAGCTGACACACAATATGTTGCAGGTACATGCTGATTGTTATTTGCTCTGGTTGACTCTATTCTGCTTGCTGCCAACAGAGTCACTGATAAGCATGTGAACTTTACTAATCAGAAGATGAAGGTATGTTTCTTTGATGATTTATGTATAGAGGGTCGCGATAGAAATGGGCTCTAGGGTGTGTTGTGTTTTTATACTTTTTGATGATGTTTGTATCTCATAGCGCTAATGTGCTCTTCATTTGAACTGTCGCCTTATAAACTCAGTCAAGGTCTTCCTGCTCAGAGTAAGTCTGTGGCAGTGACACTGCAGGAGGTGGGCTATGCAGAGTTCAAAGACTGTGAGGCTATTTTAGAATTCATTGAGGTAATGCAGCTAGGGATTTGCATCATTGACCAAGGGTGGGTGTTAAAATGTGAATGCCACCAGGATTAACCCTTGATCTTTTTCTTTTCTTTTTTTTCAATTTGGGCATCGGGAATGATGAAATAATAATGACCATCCTCAAATTCAACAATATGCAAGAACTTGGATAAAACTGCTTATACCTACCTCATACTTACCTCATGCTTACCTCAGAAGCACCCTTATTGTCACATCTCAGATTTACAGGTTTAAAGCAGTGCGGCAATTTAATTTTAAAAAGCATAGCCACAGAGGAAATGGAGAGAAATCAAACTATGCCGCATACTTGGGTGTTTACTATCAGATACCTGCTGACACTCAGTTATACTGATGATTTCAGTGCTTCCAGTTAATTTAAATATTTGTTTATAGATAACATACGGGCTGTTTGACATCTTGAATAGTCGAAATCCAAGAGCCAAAGGGTTCAAAGCCCCCCTTGGTTCTAGGAATTGGATAAGCACCAGGGAGTTCTTGTCAAAAGCCAGGGGGTACTTGCTCACTTTGAAGATGGAAGATGGCACACCCCTTTACCGGACAAAGAGGTCTTTTAAAATAGTGACTGTTCTATTAGTGATGCACTGATACCATTTGCAGTCGCCAATACCCAGTACAAATTCTTTATTAATTACATTATCAGAATGAGACTGCCGATTTAGAAAATAAGGGTTTATTTTATTCTTTGTTAGATGTATACAAGTAGTCAATTTACAAATCATTAAATTATCTAAAACTCTACCGGTTTCAGTGCATCCCTCAAGTTCATGAGATGCTCTGTTCTCTTGTTTATCTACTATCTTCTGCATCAAGTTCAGATGCTCTGTCCTCCTGTCTGCATTGAGTTCATAAGATGCTCTGTCCTGTAAGATGTTCTGTCCTGTCTGCATCGACTTCATAAGATGCTCTTTCCTGTCTGCATCAAGTTCATAAAGTGGTACGTATTATTCATATGATACTATCTTGCTCCAATGTGTCTGCTGTCTGCAAATCTGTCTCTGTTCCAATTCTCTTGTATTCAGTGTTTTTCTCTCCAGATGCTGGTGTCAAAATGGTATGTATTGCATGGTCTGTATGTTATGTTGTGAACTGATTCAAGAGGGTTTAGTGTCCTAAAAGTAATTTTAAGGATCCTAAACCTCACACTGATTATACCTTTAAGGTCAGGGATGCACACTAGCAACCCTTTTCCCCCCAAATGTGGCAATGAAGTGAATTGTGTGAAATGTGCATTTGTGTCTGCCCTGGCAGCTCCCTGAGAAGTACTGCTCTGGGAGCATTCACTATTTTCACCCAATACCGTTAGTTTGCATCCCTTCTTTCTTGTGTCCTGTTTTGGCAGGATCATCAAAGTAATATAATATTTGCTTTTGAAGGTTCCTTTCTAGGGCTGGTACTGCACGTGCCTCACAGCAAGAATGTTGCCGGTTCGATTCCCGGGCAGGGCCTTTCTGTGTGAAGTTTGCATGTTCTCTCCGGGCACTCCGGCTTCCTCCCACAGACCAAAAACATGCTCATTAGGTTAATTGGTGACTCTAAAATTGCCCCTAGGTGTGAGTGCCCGTCTACGGCTGGGATAGGCTCCAGCACTCCCCGCAACCCTGAAAGGGATACGCAATATAGAAAATGGATGGATGGATGGATGGATGGTTCCTTTCTAGGGCGGCACGGTGGAGCAGCAGGCAGTGTGTGTGCCTCACAGCAAGAAGGTCGCTGGTTCAGCAAATGTTTGTATTGTTTTCAGTTTGTCGGTCCATATGTTTTTTTTTTTGTTTTTTTTTTTAAAATGTGTTTCTGAAGACATATACAGTACCTGGAAGTGTCACAAAACATTTTGAGTATTTAGAAAAATGTCTGTGTGTTTGACTATCTGTTTGCAGAATTTATCACCGCTGATACAGTCTGAATTGTATGATAATGTCATTCAACTTAATTTATGTGGAAAGATCATTCATGGGTGGCTAGTTCTAATTTGTCTTTTTTTAAAAGCATAAAACATTTTAAAGCATATATTGAATATCTGGGTAATATACTCGTATATCTTGTGTTTTTTTTTTAAGGTGGCTGGAATAACAACCCTAATGCCAGTCAGTTCAAGTACATCTTCAGAGAGCTGAGGGCCCAGTCTGGGGTTAAACCATGCAGAGGCAATGTGACGGCACAGGATGACACAGAGTCCCTACCAGCTGTCATCGACACCAGGGGGGGAAAGTAACGAATTACATTTACTCACGTTACTGTAATTGAGTACTTTTTATGAGTAATTTGTAATTTTCTAAGTTGTTTTTGAAATATGTAATTTTTACTTTTACTCAAGTACATTTTGACCCAAGTATTTTACTTCGCTACATTTGAACCCCCTCACGTTACTGAGTACAATATTGATAGTGAAAAAATTAAATGCGGGTGGAAAACCCCTGTGTCCCGGAAGTGAAAGTAAATTGCGTGATCTTGTCTTGTGCGCGCCCTGTCTCACTTGGATCTACGCGTTGGAAGATGGCTGTTGCTGACCAAGATATGGAGATCACGGAGGAGGAAGGGCCCGACGAAGATAGAAATTCTGAAGAGGAAAGCCACAAAAACCCTTGGCAAAACTTGGAAGACTTATTCGCGTTCAAACGCAGAAAAGGCAACAACATTATAATGCAGTGTAAAATGTGCCTGCCCGGCAGAACGGAGCTTTCAGCATTCAAGACATCAACATCTAATTTATGAAAGCATGTGGTGGTAAGTTAGCGCATGTGTTTTTGTCTCTTACATCCCAAACGGTTTATTTGTTGTTTGGTTTAAAAAGACATGACATGACAGACATGATCCCCTTGAGTACAGTATCACGACATGCTAGTTTAGCCGCTACAACAACTAGCCAGTTACCGCGGATTTTATTTCAACAGTTAAAGGTACAAACTTCTTAGTAGCAAATTAACTCTTGACACTTCTTGATGAGATACGTGATTGATAGATAGATAGATTGCAAATGGTCAAAATTTTCTTCCCCTGGACCTACCTGGTGGAGCCAATTGTATTTATTATTTCAGATACATTTTGAACATACATGAATATATCTGCTAATTTTAGCCATATCATACCATACCACCAATAAGAGAGTTTAACACTACAATTTAAGAAATAGAAGAATGTAAGAAATAGAAAGGAATACATTTTTTTGGGGGGGACTCATTGAATTTCCCAGGGACCCACTCAAAACACCAGCTGTGGGTCCCAGGGACTCACTACATTGAAAACCTATCAACATCACTGGACAGTACAACACATTTTTTTCATAAGGATGAGATTGTTCTAGCTTAATACATGTTCTAGTTCTTAAATAGTATTTTCTAAATATGAGTGTGCCTACGAATACATAACTACTCTGTACCCTCTTGTAATGTGTGTATTCACAGAGAAAGCATCCATCAAAGCTTGCTGCTTTTAGTGCATGTTCACGGAAGTCACCACAGGAACAAGGAGGCAAAAGTAAGCAGAGCAAGCTCCCAGACAACCAGGCCAAACTTGCGGTGGGTGGTGCCATCCGTGTGCCTCAAGGGACAGTTGACCAGTTCCTCATCAGGCTTATTTGCAAAGGTCATCACCCCTTCTCTTTGGTGGAACAGCCAGCATTCAGAGTTTGCTGCTGCTCTCAATCCTCAATACAAAATGCTCTCCAGGCCCACAGTTAAGAGAAGAATCGCAGAAGCTGCTGCTGAAATGAAGACAAAGTTGACATCACACCTTAGTAGGATCAATCATGTCGCTACTACCACAGATTGTTGGTCTGCACACCAAAAAAGCTACATAGGTGTCACGTGCCATTGGATTGATGGGGAGACTTTCGAGAGAAGATCTGTCATTTTGGCATGCAAGAGGTTAAAAGGGTCACACACCTTTGATGTGCTTGCAGGTGTCCTGGATGATATCCACTGCTAATACAGAATAAGAGGGAAAGTGGTTAGAACCACCACAGATAGTGGCTCTAATTTTGTGAAGGCCTTCTCTATTTTTGGTGAGCAGAGCCAATCGGAGGATGAGGATGCCGGATCAGATACAGACCAAGAAGGTTCAGAATCGGATGATGATGTTGAGTTCCAAGACACATTCAAACACCAGAGATGTGCATGCCACCTACTGAACTTAGTTGCCACGACAGATGCTGACCTCGCTGAAAAGAAGAACGACACCTACAAGAGGCTTTCACATGCCGCCTTTGGCAAATGCCAAGCTCTGTGGAATAAGTCAAGTCACTCGCACACTGCAGCAGAAGCTGTGGAAGACAAATGTGGTCTTCAGCTCATTCGACCCAACAAGACACGGTGGAATTCAACATACATGGCTGTGGAGAGAATCCTACGCATCATAAAAGAACAAGGGGAGGATGCCATCAGGCGTGTCTGCGAAGAACTGAAACTGAAAATGTGAGTTTTTGTTTTTACATTTTAAAATATTTAGCAAATATTTAGCATATATAACTTAACATTTGTCATAATTTGATTCAAGAGTATAAAATACACAATATATAATACAATACAATATTATATGATGTAAATGTTATTTTGTTGTTTATGGTTACAAAGTCCAAATTCTTCTGTGTTAATAAACAAAACTTAATTATTATTTTTTCATTTATTTATCTTGTGCAGGTTGAGTCAGCCAGAAATTGCCTTTCTGGATGAGTTCTGCTGTGTGATGAGACCAGTGGTAAAGGCCTTGAATATTCCTCAGTCAGAGAGCAACACACACCTTGGGTGGCTGCTCCCAGTGATCTCTGAATTACAGTTCAAACTGAGAAGGCAGGAAGCGTCGGTCAAGATGTGCCTCCCACTCATCTCGGCACTATAGCAAGGGGTCCAGAGGCGCTTCAGAGTCATGATGGAGGACCGAGAGCTTATCTCAGCAGCAATCCTCCTACCCAAATTTAAGACGGGCTGGACTGACAAAGCTGAAGTCATTGAAGCAGGTATGACTCCATTGTTCAATATCACAGCGATCAGTAATTTATTTTAGTCTTGTTCATTTGTTTTCTATCAACAAATTCATATTAACAACATTTCAATACAGAATACAAGGAGTTTTATTTGCCACATGCATAGAAATACTAAAAAAGCATAACATGAGGTGAATTTACAGTTAACCATCTGTACTGTGCAGGCGTGTTTGTTAGTGGGAGCTGGGGTATTAAAGTGCAATAGTGCCAAAGTGCATACTGCAATATGTTATCTGACTTAGCTGTCCATAGTACTCTTTAAGAACAAATAGCTCAGTACTTAATTTCCCTACCCTGTCTGTCATTAAACAGGACTACTGTATGTGAGGCATCACCTTGACCGGATGGCTGAGGCTGAGGCTGAGGCTGAGGCTGAGGCTGAGGCTGAGGCTGAGGCTGAGGCGGAGCAAGGCGCGCTCAAGCAGCATTCGTCGGACGAAGAGGACTACTTCTCCACGACGAAGTCCCGCAGGTCAGAGGGTTCTGGGGAATTGCAAGGGTACCTTGCCTGTGTGTCAGAGAGCATGGACCTGCTGAACTCCTTCCCAAACATTAAGAAATTGTCTATGAAATTCAACACAGGCCTTCCAGCCTCAGCCGCCTGTGAGAGGCTTTTCAGTTCTGCCGGGTTGCTCTTCACAGCAAAGAGAGCAAGACTTACAGCAAAAAACATTGAAAATCAGCTGCTGCTGAAATTAAACAAGAGCTTTTCCAGTCTAAAGTTGTAGATTGTGGGCAGAATTGTGGGATCCTGTGGGCATTTTATTTAGGTTTATTGTGAATAGCAGGATTCTGCGGGCATTTTATTGTGAATACTGGGATCTTGTGGCCATTTTATTTTTAATTGTGGGATCCTGTGGGCACTTTATTTTGTGTGCATGTTGTGTTTTGAATACTTTCATTCTGGTTTTTCTTTATTGTTATTGTAGTGTTGTCGGTTGGACAATATAACTGAAAATAGTTTGCACTACAGTACAGGTTGTGACTGTCAACTTGTGCTGGATTTGCTTCATGACTCATCCTTTTTTTGCATTAAATAACTGAAAGTAACTAAGTAACTTTTACTCAAATTACATTTTAAATGAAGTACTTTTGTACTTTTACTCAAGTAAATTTTTAGATGGGTACTTTTACTTTTGCTTTGAGTAGGATGTAAGCAAAGTAAAGATACTTTTACTCAATTACAATTTTTCAGTACTTTTTCCACCTCTGCCTATAACCGATAGTGCCAATAGTCAAAATCTGGGGGAAAACAATGGCCAATTAATCAGACGATAGTCCAAAAAGAGAAATGTCCCCTTAGTTCCCCCATGCGTATTAATTATTGTTATTATAAGTTATGATATTATTAATTGGTCTAACTCAAATTTCAGATTTGTTGTGTGACGGGCTCTGAAGAAGCTGTGTGCTGATGTCTGCCGTGCCAGCCTGGTGACAGACGCTGCATCTGCCATCAAGGATCAGAGCTACCACCTGCTGATTCTAAAAAACAATGGAGGTCTGATGATTCCATCAGAAGGCACAGTGAGGGTTGTCAGGGCAGCAGAGTGGGTCATTCGCCAGGCATCAGCAAGTTCCAGACGATCACAGCCCATCAAACTGCTAGAGGTCGTGTACATTGCACAGAAGAGGATAGGGTCAGAGGATGTGTTTTTGCTCAGGGAGCACATCGGCAACACACAGCATGGCATAGACAGTCACCACCATACGCTATTGACATTAGTTGTGTCCCTGTTTTTTAAGCTAAGGCTGCACCACATCGCCAAAATGACTACACTTAGCTTACAGAGTAACAACATGCGCCAAAAGCTCAAAAGAACAATCCTTTTCAAAGGGTATTAGTCCAAGCTATGAGTTTTTTGGGTCATTTTTTTTGTTGTCTTTGTTTCACAAGAGCTTGTACTTTTATTACTTAGGTGTTTGTGTTCGTTTGAAGTTCTCTCTCTCTCTCTGCCCTGTGTATGTGTATAGTGAAATCTTAAATTGGGTAATTTAATTGTATATCATCCATCCATCCATTTTCTATACTGCCTATCCCTTTCGGGGTTGCGGGGGGGCCGGAGCCTATCCCAGCTTCAACGGGCGAGAGGCAGGGTACAATCCCAGCCAATTGCAGGGCAACATGCAAAGACATACAACCATTCACACTCACACCTAGGGGCAATTTAGAGTCACCAATCAACCTAATGAGCATGTTTTTGGTCTGTGGGAGGAAACTGGAGTACCCGGAGAGAACCCACGCATGCACTGAAAGAACATGCAAACTTCACACAGAGAGGCCTGACCCAGGGATCAAATCTCTACCTGCTTGTTCCACCGTGCCACCCTAATTGTATATCAATTATATAAAATCTCTCATGTTGCCATTTTATATGCTGAGTTTTAGTAGCCTATATAAATACCTTGTGCATGTTGTATATTCATTGCACCTATCTGTTTAATGTTATTTTTATATGAAAGTCCATGGTTACAATTATTCATAAGTATGCAGTCTCATAACTACATCTCTGACGTTTATAACAAACCAGACCATTTGAAAATCGGTAGAAAATTTAGCAAGTTATGGTTATTTTAAAAGTACATCCACCATTACAACACAATGTTATGAGTGAGCGGGCTGCCTGTGGCAAGATGGCCGCCTGAACGGACGTTTGACTCCATTGGCCATTGAGTCATCTAGCCTTTATTATATATGTCACTACCTGTCCAAAGCAAGAGGTCCGGCCTGGATGTGACATCGCCAGTTGGGAAGCTGTGAGAGAGAGAACTAGCAGGTGGGAATCGCCCCTTTTATAGGTCAGTGTGCCTCCCATGGTTGGCTTAAACCATGCTTGAACATGGAGCAGACATCAAATCTCAACTGAGGTTTGGCACATCAAAGACAGATCTAGCAATTGCTCAGCTGCTTCAGTACAACTGCTACACGAGGTACAAAGAAGGAGCTGCAACTCACAGACACTCCAAAGACAGAGAAACCCCATTCCCTGTTTACATGGGGATGTCCATCTACGCAAAGACCAGAAAGAGAAAGTTGGTGGAAATGCTTCACGAGCATGGCATCAGCATTTCATATGACAGGGTGTTAGAGATATCTGCACGGCTGGGAGATTCAACAGTCAGCAAGTACGTGGAAGATGGGGTGGTCTGTCCACCAGTTCTGCGAAAAGGGCTGTTCACCACATCAGCCATGGACAACATAGACCACAATCCCACTGCAACAACAGCGACAACCTCTTTCCATGGAACCAGTGTCTCTGTTTTCCAGCACCCAACCAAAGAAGATAAAGGTGAAGAGCGTGGACAGCTGAAGTTCAGAGAGGAGAAAGTGAAGACCGTTCCAGAACTTCCAGACTCCTTCACCAATGTCCAGCCCGCCTTCTTCACTAAGAAGAAACCGTCTCCTCCCCAGAGTGGTGTGACACACCCAGACACCAGTCTGCTGAGGCCACAACTGGCAATGGAGTACGAGTGGCTGGAGAAAGTCACTGTGACAGATGGGCCAGTGAACGTGACTTGGTCAGCCTACCATGCTTCACAGAAGAGAGGAAAGCCATTTGAGGTCAGCATTACATCACTTTTGCCTCTGCTGCGAGATCAGGCCCACTCCGTTGCTACAGTCAAGCATGTGATGGACAAGATCAAGGAGATAGTGATGTTACTGAACCCCGATCAGGTGCCAGTCATTGCTGCTGACCAGCCAATATATGCAGTAGCCAAGCAGGTCCAGTGGCACTGGCCTGAAATCTACGGTGAGGACAAGTTCATCATAATGTTCGGAGGCTTGCATATTGAGATGGCAGCACTGAAGTCCATTGGAACTCTACTCCAGGACAGTAGTTGGACAGGAGCCCTCTTGGAGGCAGGGATAGCATCTCCTGGGACAGCAGATTCATTTCTGACAGCTTCGAACATCACTAGGACACGACAGATGCACCAGATAACAGCATGCAGTCTGTACAAGCTTCTAAAGGCAGCCCACACGGACTACTTGAAAGAGACAGATGAACAACCCGAAGAGGGGCCTAGCTTCAAAGCTTGGTGTGAGCAGCGCAAACTGCAAAGTCCCCAGTTTCATTTCTGGTATATGGTGCTGTCAATGGAACTGGTGATCCTCTTGTTGAGCCGATCATTCAGGGAAGCCAACTTCTTCCTGTACTGTCAGTCACTGGCTGAGCTCATACCGTACTTCTTTGCGAACAACAATGTAAACTATGCACGGTGGCTTTCAATCCACTACAGAGACATGGTTACCCTGGGACAGAAGCATCCTCAGCTGGCTCAGGATTTCCAGAGTGGAAACTTTGTTGTACACAAATCAAGCCGAGAGTTCTCAGCAATGGCTATTGACCAAGCTCACGAGCAGGCTAACGCTGTCATCAAGGCAGACGGGGGTGCAATTGGCGTGACTGAAGACCCATCAGCACTGAGAAGATGGATGATTGCTGGTCCTGAAGTCAGTCACTTGGTTGCACAGTATGAGGCAGCTTGTGGGACCAAAGAGGGGACTAAACACACCAGCCACCATGAACGAGCACAAAGAGTGTTCCTTGAGAAAGTAGAAAAGCTCTCACAAGCCATGAAAGATATGGGCAATCCTTTCCAGGAGGAGAGTCAGGACCTGCTTTCGCTTGATACAAGGGATATTGCTCATCCCACTGCCGCTGAGCTGGTTGGCACACATCTTGAGAAAGGCAAGGTCCATTTCCAAGAGTTTATGAAGGGACTGGAAGGGGAAGAAGAATCCACCTTCTATGAACCAATCAAGAAGAATAGGCTTGACTTCTTCCGACAGGTACCAGCCTCTGCTGACTCTTCAAAGCAAAAAGTGCTGAAGAATGACTGTCAGCTGTTCTCCAAGCTGTTCATATCATGCCAGAGCAGAGAGTGTGACTTGAAGGAGTTCTTCCGTCATGAGAACCAGCCACATCCTGCTGCCCTCAGTGATGGTGGAAAGCTCCACACCTGTCAAAAATTCCACCTCACTACCATTCTTGAGAGCCAAGTTACAACCCCTGAGGCAGAGCCGACACCATCATCATTGATGGTGTCGGCATCAATTCCTGAGAGAAAATGACAACAAAGCTGAGCTGTTTAACTTTCTGGCTGATAAGATAGCATGTGTGGCCACACCAAATGTGGTCATTGTGACCAAGGAAGAAGATGCTGTCAGCAACCACACTATCGATCTGGCTGGGGTGGCACCATGTAGTCATGAAGAAGCTGACACACGGATCTTTGTGCATGCCAAGCATGCAACAGAAGCAGGCAGCAAGGCCATCATGGTCAAAACCAACGACACAGATGTTGTCGTCATCGCAGTCAGTGTTCTGCAGACACTTCAGGAGCTTGGTCTGCAGCAGTTGTGGGTTGCCTTTGGACAAAGACAGAACCTGAAGTGGGTTCCTGTACATGACTTGTGTTGCACTCTTGCAGAAAAAAGCAAAGGGATGCTTTTCTTCCATGCCTTCACTGGCTGCGATGTTGTTTCAGCATTCCGTGGCAAAGGGAAGAAGTCTGCTTGGCAAACCTGGAATGTTTGTGATGAGGCTTCCAGTGTCTTCAGCAAACTCAGCCAGTATCCACCGGTAGTGGATGATGAAGACCTTAAGACCTTGGAGAAGTTCGTGGTCATGATGTATGACAGATCCAGCACAGCTGAAGGTGTTGATGATGCGAGGTTGGACATGTTTGCTCGGAAGCAGAGGTCGTACGAAGCCATTCCTCCAACCCGATCCGCGCTGAAGCAGCATGTGAAGCGTGCTGCCTACCAGGCGGGCTGCATCTGGAGTCAGTCAACAGAACGTCAACCAGAAACACAGACTCCTGCCAACTGGGGCTGGACCAAGAAAGGAGATCTGTGGCAGATCGTTTGGACAGAGCTCCCACCCATTGCAGAGAGTTGCCAACAGCTGACCAAGTGTGGATGCAAGTCGGAATGCTGCAGTCGATGCAAATGCTATTGCTTTGGTCTGACCTGCACGGCACTGTGCAGCTGCAGATGCGAGATTTAGAAGCATTGCAGTATAGGCCTACTTATCCAGGCAGCAAGACTATGAGTGAAAAACAACTATAGGTCTCCTGCCTACATGTGAAAAAAAAATTATAAAAGGAAAAGACAAAAAAAAACCAAAAAAACCTGCCTCGATGGGATCATCACCTTATCGTGGTGTGGCAGTTTGCGTGTCTCCATGACCCCTAGAGCTATGTCGGCGGGAGTCTTGTACTCCTGGCAGGGTTTCCCAAGCCGAACAGGTCAAAGGGTAGAGACTAGACAAAGAATGATCCCACAGCGCTATTACTACATGTAATCTACACTAGCTAACTGACGCAGGGCTTATTAGACAGCACTGATATATGGTACAAGGAAGCCAGTGAGTAAGTCCAAGGGTCCAAATTCGGATTCTACATAGTGAAAAATGTATGATTTGACACCAATATCATTCAAAGAGGATGTCTATGCGATTTTATTGCGAAATGCAGTATTATTGTATATTCAATGGCGGCCATCTTGAAAAATGGCCGCCATCATGAATTTTTAGGTGGCTAACGGGTTTTATCAAAAAAGTAATCCCCAAGGAGTATGTGTGCCAATTTTGGTGCTTGTTTCCACAAATGAACGATTATTACAGTTATCTGCCACACTAGCTGCTGTGTTGCCAATTAGGCATGGAAACCCACAGACCTCTATACTGCTACATTCGCATGAAGAGTTTTATAGATCTTTAAGTAATGCATTGTACATTGAACCAAACACACAATGGTTCAAGTAGACAATTGAAAAGGCAGAAAGAGACAAAGATACCCCTGAGCAGCAGTTGTATAAGACATCACCAGTCATTGGTTGGAAGCATCAGAATCTGTGCAGATTTAAATAGGAACAACTTACTGCAATCAAGCAGTGTGTTGCTTTAGCAAACCTATCTTCAAAACTAGTCTGCGCTTAACATTAATGGATTTGGATCACAGACTATCATCTTAATGTAGTGGAATACACATATTACATTTTAAGAAGTGTTTGTGAATGCATCTCCAGGCTGCACTCCACCCAAACCACTCTCTCCAATCAGGGTCAGGCCGCAGCAGTAAGCAGGTGATCACTCCCTTGTAACCTGTAACCAGCCAGAAACAGTTGAACATGTACTACTCCACTGCAAGAAATATGAAACCCAGAGGAAAAATCTTAGTCAGTCATTAAGGAAGGCAAAACATCACGACTTTAAACTAACAGGGCTTTTGGGGAAATCAGCAGGCAAGATACAATATGACATTGTTAAGTTCATTAAAGAAACTAAGTTAGATAACAGAATCTAGTATTTTATTTTATTTTTTGTTTTGTTTTGTTTTGTTTTGTATCCTGCCTTATCTCTTGTTCACACTCCAGTCCAGTTGGTGGTGGTAATGCACCATGAGTTGGTTTGCCAACTGCCAATAAACCCCACAGAAGAAGAAGAAGAAAACTCCTGCTCCTGGTGCACATGGTGGCCTCTATTGTTTGGTGTGCTGACAGGTAGGTGAGGAAGCCATTTTTATTTGACAGTAGCCCTTTAATTTTTGTACATAGTTTACTTCCCTCTTTCTTCCTGTAGAGTTGGATGGCCCACAGAATTTGTAGGCTTTCTTTTGGATTTGCTGCTGTTTTGCCCTGTTTTGCTTTGGGTGTATTGTTTTTGTCTTTGTTACTTTTTGTCTTGGTATTGTTTAATTTTGAGTTATTCTTTTGAATATTAAACTAACTTGGTTGCTGCATTTGTTAATTTTGTTGTTAGTTCTTTTCTTTTAGTGAGGTGGTGCGCCATTTTGTTGGGGAGGCTAGGCACCCCGGGTGAGGTTCCTACACCTAATGTATGTGAGACTATACTATATCTGCTGTGAGGGTTACAGCGTTGCTGTGTTTCACTGAGGTGAGTAGTGGTAGCACCCCTAGGCACCCCTCAGTGTAGTCTGCCTCTCCACTAGTGGTCTCTGCTCACTGTATTTAGATTGTATTGTTAAGGCCTTTTTTAGATGGTAAAATAGTAATAAAAGTATTTCTAACCCCCCTTATTGATTTGATGTGATTTGTTAATTCTTTCCTCTTTTGCAGCTCTTTTGTCCCTGCCTGTTTAGTTTTGAATAGTAAATAAAGAATATTTGGTTCATTCGCGGCTGCACGGTGGCGCAGCAGGTAGTGCGCGTGCCTCACAGCAAGAAGGTTGCCGGTTCGATCCCCGGGTCAGACGGGGCCTTTCTGTGTGAAGTTTGCATGTTCTTCCCGTGCATGCGTGGGTTCTCTCCGGGTACTCCGGCTTCCTCCCACAGACCAAAAACATGCTCATTAGGTTAATTGATGACTCAAAATTGTCCGTAGGTGTGAGTGTGAGTATGAATGTTCGTCTGTCTTTGCATGTGGCCCTGCAATCAGCTGGCGACCGGTTCAGGGTGTACCCCGCCTCTCGCCCATTGTAGCTGGGATAGGCTCCAGCCCCCCGCAACCCCGAAAGGGATAGGCGGTATAGATAATGGATGGATGGATGGTTCATTCGCAAATGTCTCTGTCCTGTCTGTGTCCTATCAGTTTCATTTCCTTACCAGCATGTGCTGAGGTAGTATTTCCTGGGGTGTAATTCCTCAGGTGACGTTGTCGGTGTTCCTCCCTTACATTGCTCTGTACTGCCCCTCCTCCCTCCGCCACATTCACACAGTGGACAAATCACAGTTTAAAACTATTCAGTCTAGTCACTGAGTATACTGCAGTGAGCCCAAAGAAAAACAAGTTCCCAAAATATTTACACCCCAGTTTTACCATTGAGGTTCAGCAATAATCTAGAGTCACTTATGCTTTCTGGACAAGAAAGCAAATTCAAAATCGAAAGGTATTTGGGGGAAAATTTGTGACAACAGTATTCTCTGACTAAAAGGAAGTTTTAATAATTTAATTATTCTTTAGGTGGCAAAAGTGTTGTATTTCAAATTTAAATAATACATTTGGTGTCTGAATTAAACTGTTTTTCATCAGTGTTAAAATACCCATTATTGAAGGAAAGAAGAAGGAAAGAAGATTACCATTATAACAGATGGTTCTAAACTTTTGAATGGTGGTGTAAATGATGAGGTGCATAAACATGGCATGTCTATTGCTTTGATTTAATAAATTCAATAATACAATCATTCTATTTGCAACACTTTGTTGTTCTGTATTACACGATTTAAGTGTTCCATTTCTGTAACGTCTCAGCAAATCTGGAGCTTGTAATAAGGTACAAGGGTCACAAGATGGCAGTCACTACAATGTCATCAGAATGCAGATAACATCAAATAAATGAAGTGGAGAGCACATTTTCCTCTGAAATGTAGAAGTGTAAAATAGCACAAAATGAAAAAGAAAAAAAACCACAAGGAGAGTACAACTGTGCAGAACACAGATGAGGGTTTGTGGTACAGTTTACAACACAATTCTTCACTTGTGGCGTTTGTGTTGTTTAGTGGGTCACCGACAGGGTTCGCTAAAAGGCACGTTATAAGCTAACGACAACCTGAACCTGAAATCGAAACTGGAAAGAAGTCATATCATCACTGTGTTCACAAAATCAAAGTGTTGCTGTAGTTTTACAGGAGCCCTGCTGCAATATGGAGGTAGGTTCCAGATATTTGGGCTACATTTAAAACAGCATATCCAGGTTAAAAGAATGAGACACGAAAGCAGGAATAGATATTACAGTAGTCTGTGGGTTAGATGTGACCCATCTGATAGTTAACAGCTGCCAAATTACTGCCAAGTGGCATAGTAGTGCAAAGTGAAAGTGAAACGTTGGTATGCGCCCCAGCAGAAATTAAAAAAAAAAAAAAAATAGTCTGACTAAGACTCAAGGCTCAACAACGTTGCTGCAAACACAGTCATAATATTCAAATAATGCCACTGTGTTCTGTGTTTTCTAAAAATCTTATTTTCACTTACAACAGTCATCAGTAGACTTACTGTTAGTGTTGTTTTTGGCGGCCTGTTTTAATTTTGGTCTGAGTCTAGTCTTTGTGTCAAGCTGTCATTTTAGTTTTTATTAGTTTTAGTCACGTTCATACTCGACGAAAAGTCTGAGCATTTTAGCCTTATTTTAGTCAGAATTATCGTTGACTATTTTCGTCTAGTTTTAGTCAACGAAAACTGGTGACATGTTAAGTCTAGTTTTAGTCAATGAAAATTGTATTTTAGTCTATTTTTAATAATGCAATTGACTATATTGACTATTTAACCCAGTCAATATAGTATAAGTACCTAGTAGAATAGACGAAACCAAAATGTTCTTTTAGCCAAACCATTTCACAATTCAAACAAGGTTGTCTTATTAGGGCCACGGGGCATTCGCCCGGGCCCTATTGC
Organism: Chaetodon trifascialis; assembly: GCF_039877785.1. Lineage (NCBI taxonomy): Eukaryota > Metazoa > Chordata > Actinopteri > Chaetodontiformes > Chaetodontidae > Chaetodon > Chaetodon trifascialis. Next base: position 29,580,191 of record NC_092061.1, on the reverse strand, counting down.
CCCTACAGCTATGAAATAGCTGTAGGGCAATAGGGCTCGGGGCGAAGCCCCGAGCCCTATTGTTATTCTGCGTGTTTTTTCTTATTAGTGATACAGTGCTGAGCACTGAACACTATTGTTCTTCTGCGCGTTTCTTCTTCTTCTTATTAGGGCCACGGGGCATTCGCCCGAGCCCTATTGCCCCTACAGCTATGAAATAGCTGTAGCGGCACTACAACCCTGGAAATTTTCACGCGCATAGAGCGAAATTTGTGCCTTGGAGGAGCGTGGAAAGACGAAAGTTTCAGACACTTTTCAGAGCGTCTCTCCACTCTGGCAGTTAATCCCCTCCACTCTAGCGCGAACATTCCGCGCAATACACACCCATTGAAAATCCAATAGGGCTTGGCGAAGCCCCGAGCCCTATTGTTATTCTGCGGGTTTTTTCTTATTAGTGATACAGTGCTGAGCACTGAACACAGCAGGGGCGAAGCCCCTGCTGTGTTCAGTGCGAAGCACTGAACACTATTGTTCTTCTGTGCGCTTCTTCTTCTTCTTATTAGTGATACAGTGCTGAGCACTGAACACAGCAGGGGCGAAGCCCCTGCTGTGTTCAGTGCGAAGCACTGAACACTATTGTTCTTCTGCGCGTTTCTTCTTCTTCTTATTAGTGATACAGTGCTGAGCACTGAACACAGCAGGGGCGAAGCCCCTGCTGTGTTCAGTGCGAAGCACTGAACACTATTGTTCTTCTGCGCGTTTCTTCTTCTTCTTATTATTATTATTTTTCATCTTCCGTACTTTTTTTGATTCGCTACTAGTCAAAAACGATAGCGAGCACCCAGGCGAATTATATATCAAAACGTGCGGCTCGATCGGACTCGGTGTGCTATTATTTTTCTCTACAGAATACGCGTTTTTCGCGTCGTAAGACGCGAAAAACGCAAAACGTCGTCCCCACGGCAACCGCTGGATTTTCAATGGGTGTGTATTGCGCGGAATGTTCGCGCTAGAGTGGAGGGGATTAACTGCCAGAGTGGAGAGACGCTCTGAAAAGTGTCTGAAACTTTCGTCTTTCCACGCTCCTCCAAGGCACAAATTTCGCTCTATGCGCGTGAAAATTTCCAGGGTTGTAGTGCCGCTTGCGCTGATTCTCACAATGTGCCTGGCTAAACGATAGAACTCACGGTTTTTGAGTTCTCAGCCTCTGAGCGAGGAGAGCGCCTCTGACCTCGCCCATAAGGTCCAATACAAATCAAAAACCGGAGAGACAGAAACCGACCGTTTTTTAACTCGCTGTAAAATCCGCTTTTTTGAGCCCAGCGGAAAAAGAAAGTGATCATCTTGTAGAGCAAAGCCTTGTGGCTCTCACGGTGAAAAAATTTTGGCAATAGGAGTTTCGGTGTAGGCGTGAGAAGCGTTTGTTCGAGGGGTACGCAGAGGCCAAATTCAGACGTTTCTCAGGCTCGTCTCATGCGTTTCCCATAAGAAATGAATGGGACGAGCCGAAAAATGCAAAAAAATCTCCCCCTTTTTCAAAGGGCTACTGCTCCGGCATACTTTCACCTAGAGACGCCATTCCAACTTTAAAACGTAGACACAAATCTTGTCTATTGGTGTCTTAAATCTCGTTTTGATAGGTCATGTAGTTTTTGATCAGTCGCCGTTCAATGACCATGACCGTTTTTGGGAAAAATTGTGACTTTATAATGAGTGTGTATTGCACGGAATGTTGTGTTAGAGTGGAGGGGTTTAACTGCCAGAGTGGAGAGAAGCTCTTAAAATTGCCTGAAACTTCCGTCTTTCAACGCTCCTACAAAGCACAAATTTTGCTCTACGTGCGTCAAAATTTCCAGAGTTGTAGTGCCACTTGTGCTGATTCTCACGATGTGCCTGGCTAAGCGATAGGACTTACGGTTTTTGAGTTATGATCCTCTGAGCGAGGAGAGTACCTCTGACCTCGCCCATAAGGTCCAATACAAATCAAAAACAGGAGAAACAGAAACCAACCATGTTTTTAACTCACTGTAAAATCCGCAATTTTGACCCCAGCGAAAAAACAAAGTGATCAGCATGTACAGCAAGGCCTTGTGGCTCTGACGGTGAAAAAATTTTGGCAATAGGACTTTCGGTCTTCGTGTGAGAAGCGTTTGTTCGAGGGGTGCGCAGAGGCCAAATTCAGACATTTCTGTGTCTGCTCCTCATTGACTCCAATCAAATGCATGTGTGTCCGCACCTGTGTCTGAGTGGATGACATCATTGATCAGGCCACCTCAAGTTGCTGTGGCAACCTCTGAGCCTCAGTACTTCTCTGAGCACTCCTCTCCCACATACACACACATATGTAGCTTCAGCTGCAGTTCAGCTCAGTCAAATGACCAGTTCTCCATTAAGCTCTGTAGTGACATGCTAACCAGCCACAGCCAAGCTATCTACTGGTGAGTTGTATATGTTAGTGATGTAATGAGTGATGTTGGGCTGTTAGCATTAGCCACAATGCTAACATGCTAATGCTAACATGAGGTCCTATGAACTTGGTGGTGCCTGGAGGTTTGACTAGTGATGTCGGTTTGGTGTGCTAACATGCTAATGTTAGCATGCTAATGCTAATATGCTAACTTAGGCTAAAATGAATCTTGAAGGCGTTCTAATGATGGTTCAGAGGTTTTTAATGTGTTATTTGACATGCTAATTTAGCATGCTAATGCTAACATGCTAACATATGTTAAAATGATTGGTAAAGGCATTCTAAGGGTGTTTCAGACCTTTTCAATGTGTTTTTTGACATGCTAATGTCAGCTTAGCATTGTCGCCGATGCTGAAATGGGGTCCTATGAACGGGTTTGACTTGTGATATCGGGATGCTGTGCTAATATGATGGCACTAGGCATGCGCACGGCCCGGCGTTTGGCACACGGCCCGGCGTTTGCGCACTGTATCACTCTCCAAATTTCCCGCCGAGGGGAATTTGTCTAGTTATTAGGGCCACGGGGCATTCGCCCGAGCCCTATTGCCCCTACAGCTATGAAATAGCTGTAGGGCAATAGGGCTCGGGGCGAAGCCCCGAGCCCTATTGTTATTCTGCGGGTTTTTTCTTATTATTATTCTTCCTCTTCCGTGTCAAATTTTAATTCGCTACTAGTCCTAGAGTTTTGGGAGCACCCGGGCGAATGATATATCAAAACGTGCGGCTCGATCGGGATCGCTGTGCTATTATTTTTCTCGGCAAAATACGCGTTTTTCGCGTCGTAAGACGCGAAAAACGCAAAAGTTCGTCCCCGCGGCAACCGCTGGATTTATAATGGGTGTGTATGGCGCGGAATGTTCGTGCTAGAGTGGAGGGGATTAACTGCCAGAGTGGAGAGAAGCTCTGAAAATTGCCTGAAACTTTCGTCTTTCCACGCTCCTCCAAAGCACAAATTTCACTCTACGCGCGTGAAACTTTCCAAGGTTGTAGTGCCGCTTGCGCTGATTCTCACGATGTCCTTGGCTAAGCGATAGGAATTACGGTTTTTGAGTTCTCAGCCTCTGAGCGAGGAGAGTACCTCTGACCTCGCCCATAAGGTCCAATACAAATGAAAAACAGGAGAAACAGAAACCAGCCATTTTTTAACTCGCTGTAAAATCCGCTTTTTTGAGCCCAGCGAAAAAACGAAGTGATCAGCGTGTACAGCAAAGCCTTGTAGCTCTCATGGTGAAGAAATTTCGGCAATAGGAGTTTTGGTCTTCGTGTGAGAAGCGTTTGTTCGAGGGGTGCGCAGGGGCCAAATTCAGACGTTTCTCAGGCTCGTCTCATGCGTTTCCCATAAGAAATGAATGGGACGAGCCGAAAAATGCGAAAAAATCTCCCCCTTTTTCAACGGACTACTGCTCCGGCATATGTTGACCTAGAGACACCATCCGAACTTTCAAACGCAGACACAAGTCTCGTGTATTGGTGTATTAATTCTCGTTTTGATAGGTTGTATAGTTTTTGAGCAGTCGCAGTTAAATGACCGTGAGCGTTTTGGGAGAAATTGTGAGTTTATAATGGGTGTGTATTGCACGGAATGTTGTGCTAGAGTGGAGGGGATTAACTGCCAGAGTGGAGAGAGGCTCTGAAAAGTGTTTGCAATTTTTTCTTTCCACGCTTCTCCAAACCACAAATTTCGCTCTACGTGTGTGAAACTTTCCAGAGTTGTAGTGCCGCTTGCGCTGATTCTCACGATGTGCCTGACTAAATGATAGGACTTGCGGTTTTTGATTTATGAGCCTCTGAGCGAGGAGAGTACCTCTGACCTGGCCCATAAGGTCCAATACAAATCAAAAACAGGAGAGACAGAAGCAAGCCATTTTTTAACTCGCTGTAAAATCGCCATTTTTGACCCCAGTGAAAAAAGAAAGTGATCAGCGTGTTCAGCCAAGCTTTGTAGCTCTGATGGTGAAGAAATTTCGGCAATAGGAGTTTCGGTGTTGGCGTGAGAAGCGTTTGTTCAAGGGGTGCGCAGAGGCCAAATTCAGACGTTTCTGTCCCTGCTCCTAATTGACTCCAATCAAATGCACCTGTGTCTGCACCTGTGTCTGAGTGGGTGACATCATTGATCAGGCCACCTCAAGTTTATATGGCAACCACTGAGCCTCAGTACTTCTCTGAGCACCCCTCTCCCACACACACACATATGTAGCTTTAGCTGCAGCTATGCAGTGGCTTGACAATGAGCCACAGCCTAGCCTATTACCGGTGAGTTGTAAATGTTAGTGAGGTATTGAATGATGTTGCCCTGTTAGCATTAGCCACAATGCTAACATGCTAAAGCTAAAATGCTAACCTTGGCTAAAATGAATGTTCATTGCGTTCTGATGGTGGTTCAGAGGTTTTTAATGTGTTATTCGACATGCTAATATTAGCATGCTAATGCTAACATGCTAACCTTGGCTAAAATGATTCTTGAAGGCGTTCTAATGATGGTTCAGAGGTTTTTAATGTGTTATTTGACATGCTAATGTTAGCCTAGCATGCTAATGCTAACATGCTAACCTTGGCTAAAACGATTGTTCAAGGCATTCTGATTATGGTTCAGATGTTTTTAACGTGTTATTTGACATGCTAATGTCAGCTTAGCATTAGCGGTTGGCATGGTCCGGCGGCGGCCCCCGTGGCCCTTTCAAAATTTCCCAGGGGGAAATTGTCTAGTTATTATTTTTCATCTTCCGTACTTTTTTTGATTCGCTACTAGTCAAAAACGATAGCGAGTACCCAGGCGAATTATATATCAAAACGTGCGGCTCGATCGGACTCGGTGTGCTATTATTTTTCTCTACAGAATACGCGTTTTTCGCGTCGTAAGACGCGAAAAACGCAAAAGCTCGTTGCCCGGCAACCGCTGGTTTTTTAATGGGTGTGTATTGCGCGGAATGTTCGCGCTAGAGTGGAGGGGATTAACTGCCAGAGTGGAGAGACGCTCTGAAAATTGTCTGAAACTTTCGTCTTTCCACGCTCCTCCAAGGCACAAATTTCGCTCTACGCGCGTGAAAATTTCCAGGGTTGTAGTGCCACTTGCGCTGATTCTCACAATGTGCCTGGCTAAACGATAGAACTCACGCTTTTTGAGTTCTCAGCCTCTGAGCGAGGAGAGCGCCTCTGACCTGGCCCATAAGGTCCAATACAAATCAAAAACCGGAGAGACAGAAACCGACCGTTTTTTAACTCGCTGTAAAATCCGCTTTTTTGAGCCCAGCGGAAAAAGAAAGTGATCATCTTGTAGAGCAAAGCCTTGTGGCTCTCACGGTGAAAAAATTTTGGCAATAGGAGTTTCGGTGTAGGCGTGAGAAGCGTTTGTTCGAGGGGTACGCAGAGGCCAAATTCAGACGTTTCTCAGGCTCGTCTCATGCGTTTCCCATAAGAAATGAATGGGACGAGCCGAAAAATGCAAAAAAATCTCCCCCTTTTTCAAAGGGCTACTGCTCCGGCATACTTTCACCTAGAGACGCCATTCCAACTTTAAAACGTAGACACAAATCTCGTCTATTGGTGTCTTAAATCTCGTTTTGATAGGTCATGTAGTTTTTGATCAGTCGCCGTTCAATGACCGTGACCGTTTTTGGGAAAAATTGTGACTTTATAATGAGTGTGTATTGCACGGAATGTTGTGTTAGAGTGGAGGGGTTTAACTGCCAGAGTGGAGAGAAGCTCTGAAAATTGCCTGAAACTTTCGTCTTTCAACGCTCCTCCAAAGCACAAATTTCGCTCCACGTGCGTCAAAATTTCCAGAGTTGTAGTGCCACTTGTGCTGATTCTCACGATGTGCCTGGCTAAGTGATAGGACTTACGGTTTTTGAGTTATGATCCTCTGAGCGAGGAGAGTACCTCTGACCTCGCCCATAAGGTCCAATACAAATCAAAAACAGGAGAAACAGAAACCAACCATGTTTTTAACTCGCTGTAAAATCCGCAATTTTGACCCCAGCGAAAAAACAAAGTGATCAGCGTGTACAGCAAAGCCTTGTGGCTCTGACGGTGAAAAAATTTTGGCAATAGGACTTTCGGTCTTCGTGTGAGAAGCGTTTGTTCGAGGGGTGCGCAGAGGCCAAATTCAGACATTTCTGTGTCTGCTCCTCATTGACTCCAATCAAATGCATGTGTGTCCGCACCTGTGTCTGAGTGGGTGACATCATGGATCAGGCCACCTCAAGTTTCCATGGCAACCTCTGAGCCTAATTGCCTCTCCCACACACACACATATGTAGCTTGAGCTGCAGCTGTGCAGCTCAGTCAAATGATCAGTTCTCCATTAAGCTCTGTAGTGACATGCTAACCAGCCACAGCCAAGCTACCTACTGGTGAGTTGTATGTGTTGGTGATGTAATGAGTGATGTTGGCCTGTTAGCGTTAGCCACAATGCTAACATGCTAATGCTAACATGAGGTCCTATGAACTTGTTGGTGCCTAGAGGTATACCTGTTGATGTCGGTTTGGCGTGCTAACATGCTAATGTTAGCATGCTAATGCTAATATGCTAACATACGTTAAAATGAATGTTCATCGCATTCTAATGGGGGTTCAGAGGTTTTTAATGTGATATTTGACATGCTAAGTTAGCATGCTAATGCTAACATGCTAACCTTGGCTAAAATGATTGGTAAGGCATTATAATGATGTTTGAGACCTTCTCAATGTGTTTTTTGACATGCTAATGTCAGCTTAGCATTGTCGCTGATAGGCACGCGCACGGCCCGGCGATTGCGCACTGTATCACTCTCCAAATTTCCCGCCGAGGGGAATTTGTCTAGTTAGTGATACAGTGCTGAGCACTGAACACAGCAGGGGCGAAGCCCCTGCTGTGTTCAGTGCGAAGCACTGAACACTATTGTTCTTCTGTGCGCTTCTTCTTCTTCTTCTTCTTCTTATTATTAAACTTATTTTTCCTCTTCCGTACCTTTTTTCGGTTCGCTACTAGTCAAAAACGATAGCGAGCACCCAGGCAAATTATATATCAAAACGTGCGGCTCGATCGGGAATCGATGGCTATTATTTTTCTCTACAGAATACGCGTTTTTCGCGTCGTAAGACGCGAAAAACGCAAAACGTCGTCCCCACGGCAACCGCTGGATTTTCAATGGGTGTGTATTGCGCGGAATGTTCGCGCTAGAGTGGAGGGGATTAACTGCCAGAGTGGAGAGACGCTCTGAAAATTGTCTGAAACTTTCGTCTTTCCACGCTCCTCCAAGGCACAAATTTCGCTCTACGCGCGTGAAAATTTCCAGGGTTGTAGTGCCGCTTGCGCTGATTCTCACAATGTGCCTGGCTAAACGATAGAACTCACGGTTTTTGAGTTCTCAGCCTCTGAGCGAGGAGAGCGCCTCTGACCTGGCCCATAAGGTCCAATACAAATCAAAAACAGGAGAGACAGAAACCGACCGTTTTTTAACTCGCTGTAAAATCCGCTTTTTTGAGCCCAGCGGAAAAAGAAAGTGATCAGCGTGTACAGCAAAGCCTTGTGGCTCTGACGGTGAAAAAATTTTGGCAATAGGACTTTCGGTCTTCGTGTGAGAAGCGTTTGTTCGAGGGGTGCGCAGAGGCCAAATTCAGACGTTTCTCAGGCTCGTCTCATGCGTTTGCCATAAGAAATGAATGGGACGAGCCGAAAAATGCAAAAAAATCTCCCCCTTTTTCAAAGGGCTACTGCTCCGGCATACTTTCACCTAGAGACGCCATTCCAACTTTAAAACGTAGACACAAATCTCGTCTATTGGTGTCTTAAATCTCGTTTTGATAGGTCATGTAGTTTTTGATCAGTCGCCGTTCAATGACCGTGACCGTTTTTGGGAAAAATTGTGACTTTATAATGAGTGTGTATTGCACGGAATGTTGTGTTAGAGTGGAGGGGTTTAACTGCCAGAGTGGAGAGAAGCTCTGAAAATTGCCTGAAAATTTCGTCTTTCAACGCTCCTCCAAAGCACAAATTTCGCTCCACGTGCGTCAAAATTTCCAGAGTTGTAGTGCCGCTTGTGCTGATTCTCACGATGTGCCTGGCTAAGCGATAGGACTTACGGTTTTTGAGTTATGATCCTCTGAGCGAGGAGAGTACCTCTGACCTCGCCCATAAGGTCCAATACAAATCAAAAACAGGAGAAACAGAAACCAACCATGTTTTTAACTCGCTGTAAAATCCGCAATTTTGACCCCAGCGAAAAAACAAAGTGATCAGCGTGTACAGCAAAGCCTTGTGGCTCTGACGGTGAAAAAATTTTGGCAATAGGACTTTCGGTCTTCGTGTGAGAAGCGTTTGTTCGAGGGGTGCGCAGAGGCCAAATTCAGACATTTCTGTGTCTGCTCCTCATTGACTCCAATCAAATGCATGTGTGTCCGCACCTGTGTCTGAGTGGGTGACATCATGGATCAGGCCACCTCAAGTTTCCATGGCAACCTCTGAGCCTAATTGCCTCTCCCACACACACACATATGTAGCTTGAGCTGCAGCTGTGCAGCTCAGTCAAATGATCAGTTCTCCATTAAGCTCTGTAGTGACATGCTAACCAGCCACAGCCAAGCTACCTACTGGTGAGTTGTATGTGTTGGTGATGTAATGAGTGATGTTGGCCTGTTAGCGTTAGCCACAATGCTAACATGCTAATGCTAACATGAGGTCCTATGAACTTGTTGGTGCCTAGAGGTATACCTGTTGATGTCGGTTTGGCGTGCTAACATGCTAATGTTAGCATGCTAATGCTAATATGCTAACATACCTTAAAATGAATGTTCATCGCGTCCTAATGGGGGTTCAGAGGTTTTTAATGTGATATTTGACATGCTAATGTTAGCATGCTAATGCTAACATGCTAACCTTGGCTAAAATGATTGGTAAGGCATTATAATGATGTTTGAGACCTTCTCAATGTGTTTTTTGATATGCTAATGTTAGCTTTGCGTTGTGTTTTTAGTACTGGACACTGACCTCTGTCAGCAACACGGCCCGGCGTTTGGCACACGGCCCGGCGTTTGCGCACTGTATCACTCTCCAAATTTCCCGCCGAGGGGAATTTGTCTAGTTAGTGATACAGTGCTTTTGCCTGAACACAGCAGGGGCGAAGCCCCTGCTGTGTTCAGTGCAAAGCACTGAACCACTATTGTTCTTCTGCGTGTTTCTTCTTCTTCTTTTTATTTTTCCTCTTCCGTACCTTTTTTCGGTTCGCTACTAGTCAAAAACGATAGCGAGCACCCAGGCAAATTATATATCAAAACGTGCGGCTCGATCGGGAATCGATGGCTATTATTTTTCTCTACAGAATACGCGTTTTTCGCGTCGTAAGACGCGAAAAACGCAAAACCTCGTCCCCACGGCAACCGCTGGATTTTCAATGGGTGTGTATTGCGCGGAATGTTCGCGCTAGAGTGGAGGGGATTAACTGCCAGAGTGGAGAGATGCTCTGAAAATTGTCTGAAATTTTCGTCTTTCCACGCTCCCCCAAAGCACAAATCTCGCTCTATGTGCGTGAAAATTTCCAGAGTTGTAGTGCCGCTTGCGCTGATTCTCACGATGTGCCTGGCTTAGCGATAAGACTTATGGTTTTTGAATTGTGAGCTTCTGAGCGAGGAGAGTGCCTCTGACCTTGCCCATAAGGTCCAATACAAATCAAAAACAGGAGAGACAGAAACTGACCGTTTTTTAACTCGCTCTAAAATCCGCATTTCTGAGCCCAGCGGAAAAAGAAAGTGATCAGCTTGTAGAGCAAAGCCTTGTGGCTCTCACGATGAAGAAATTTCTGGAATAGGAGTTTCGGTCGTCGTGTGAGAAGCGTTTGTTCGAGGGGTGCGCAGAGGCCAAATTCAGACGTTTCTCTGTCTGCCCCTCATTGACTCCACTCAAATGCATGTGTGTCTGCACCTGTGTCTGAGTGGGTGACATCATTGATCAGGCCACCTCAAGTTGCTGTGGCAACCTCTGAGCCTCAGTACTTCTCTGAGCACTCCTCTCCCACATACACACACATATGTAGCTTCAGCTGCAGTTCAGCTCAGTCAAATGACCAGTTCTCCATTAAGCTCTGTAGTGACATGCTAACCAGCCACAGCCAAGCTATCTACTGGTGAGTTGTATATGTTAGTGATGTAATGAGTGATGTTGGGCTGTTAGCATTAGCCACAATGCTAACATGCTAATGCTAACATGAGGTCCTATGAACTTGGTGGTGCCTGGAGGTTTGACTAGTGATGTCGGTTTGGTGTGCTAACATGCTAATGTTAGCATGCTAATGCTAATATGCTAACTTAGGCTAAAATGAATCTTGAAGGCATTCTAATGATGGTTCAGAGGTTTTTAATGTGTTATTTGACATGCTAATTTAGCATGCTAATGCTAACATGCTAACATATGTTAAAATGATTGGTAAAGGCATTCTAAGGGTGTTTCAGACCTTTTCAATGTGTTTTTTGACATGCTAATGTCAGCTTAGCATTGTCGCCGATGCTGAAATGGGGTCCTATGAACGGGTTTGACTTGTGATATCGGGTTGCTGTGCTAATATGATGGCACTAGGCATGCGCACGGCCCGGCGTTTGGCACACGGCCCGGCGTTTGGCACACGGCCCGGCGTTTGGCACACGGCCCGGCGTTTGCGCACTGTATCACTCTCCAAATTTCCCGCCGAGGGGAATTTGTCTAGTTAGGGCCACGGGGCATTCGCCCGAGCCCTATTGCCCCTACAGCTATGAAATAGCTGTAGGGCAATAGGGCTCGGGGCGAAGCCCCGAGCCCTATTGTTATTCTGCGGGTTTTTTCTTATTATTATTATTCTTCCTCTTCCGTGTCAAATTTTAATTCGCTACTAGTCCTAGAGTTTTGGGAGCACCCGGGCGAATGATATATCAAAACGTGCGTCTCGATCGGGATCGCTGTGCTATTACGTTTCGTAAATTTATCGCAGTTTTTCGCGTCGTAAGACGCGAAAAACTGCGATAAATTCTCCATAAGAAATGAATGGGACGAGCCGAAAAATGCGAAAAAATCTTCACCTTTTTCAACGGGCTACTGCTCCGGCATACGTTCGCCTAGAGATGCCGTTCCAACTTTAAAACGTAGACACAAGTCTCGTCTATTGATGTTGTAATTCTCGTTTCGATAGGTCGTATAGTTTTTGAGCAGTCGCCGTTAAATGACCGTGAGCGTTTTGGGAGAAATTTTGAGTTTATAATGGGTGTGTATTGCACGGAATGTTCGCGCTAGAGTGGAGGGGATTAACTGCCAGAGTGGAGAGAGGCTCTGAAAAGTGTTTGCAATTTTTTCTTTCCACGCTTCTCCAAACCACAAATTTCGCTCTACGTGTGTGAAACTTTCCAGAGTTGTAGTGCAGCTTGCGCTGATTCTCACGATGTGCCTGACTAAATGATAGGACTTGCGGTTTTTGATTTATGAGCCTCTGAGCGAGGAGAGTACCTCTGACCTGGCCCATAAGGTCCAATACAAATCAAAAACAGGAGAGACAGAAGCAAGCCATTTTTTAACTCGCTGTAAAATCGCCATTTTTGACCCTAGTGAAAAAAGAAAGTGATCAGCGTGTTCAGCCAAGCCTTGTATCTCTGATGGTGAAGAAATTTCGGCAATAGGAGTTTCGGTGTTGGCGTGAGAAGCGTTTGTTCGAGGGGTGCGCAGAGGCCAAATTCAGACGTTTCTGTCCCTGCTCCTAATTGACTCCAATCAAATGCACCTGTGTCTGCACCTGTGTCTGAGTGGGTGACATCATTGATCAGGCCACCTCAAGTTACAATGGCAACCACTGAGCCTCAGTACTTCTCTGAGCACCCCTCTCCCACACACACACATATGTAGCTTTAGCTGCAGCTATGCAGTGGCCTGACAATGAGCCACAGCCTAGCCTACTACTAGTGAGTTGTAAATGTTAGTGAGGTATTGGATGATGTTACCCTGTTAGCATTAGCCACAATGCTAACATGCTAAAGCTAAAATGCTAACCTAGGCTAAAATGAATGTTCATTGTGTTCTAATGGTGGTTCAGAGGTTTTTAATGTGTTATTCGACATGCTAATATTAGCATGCTAATGCTAACATGCTAACCTTGGCTAAAATGATTCTTGAAGGCGTTCTAATGATGGTTCAGGGGTTTTTAATGTGTTATTTGACATGCTAATGTTAGCCTAGCATGCTAATGCTAACATGCTAACTTTGGTTAAAATGACTGTTCAAGGCATTCTAATGATGGTTCAGATGTTTTTAACGTGTTATTTGACATGCTAATGTCAGCTTAGCCTTAGCAGCTGTTCGCATGGTCCGGCAGCGGCCCCCGTGGCCCTTTCAAAATTTCCCAGGGGGAAATTGTCTAGTTAGTGATTCAGTGCAAAGCACTGAACCACTATTGTTCTTCTGCGTGTTTCTTCTTCTTTTTATTATTATTCTTCATCCGTACTTTTTTTGATTCGCTACTAGTCCTACAGTTTTGGGAGCACCTAGGCGAATGATATATCAAAACGTGCGTCTTGATCGGGATCGGTGTGCTATTATTTTTCTCTACAGAATACGCGTTTTTCGCGTCGTAAGACGCGAAAAACGCACGAAAAAATCCCATAAGAAATGAATGGGACGAGCCGAAAAATGCGAAAAAATCTCCCCCTTTTTCAAAGGGTTACTGCTCGGGCATACTTTTACCTAGAGACGCCGTTCCAACTTTAAAACGTAGACACAGGTCTCGTGTATGGGTGTAGTAATTCTCGTTTTGATAGGTCGTATAGTTTTCGAGCAGTCGCAGTTCAATGACCGTGAGCGTTTTGGGAGAAATTCTGAGTTTATAATGGGTGTGTATTGCACGGAATGTTCGCGCTAGAGTGGAGGGGATTAACTGCCAGAGTGGAGAGAAGCTGTGAAAATTGCGTGAAACTTTCGTCTTTCCACGCTCCTCCAAAGCACAAATTTCGCTCTACACACGTGAAACTTTCCAAGTTTGTAGTGCCGCTTGCGCTGATTCTCCCGATGTGTCTGGCTAAGCGATAGGACTTACGGTTTTTGAGTTCTCAGCCCCTGAGCGAGGAGAGCGCCTCTGACCTCGCCCATAAGGTCCAATACAAATCAAAAACAGGAGAGACAGAAACCAGCCGTTTTTTAACTCACTGTAAAATCGGCATTTTTGAGGCCAGCGAAAAAAGAAAGTGATCAGTGTGTACAGCAAAGCCTTGTAGCTCTCATGGTGAAGAAATTTCGGCAATAGGAGTTTCGATGTTGACGTGAAAAGCGTTTGTTTGGGGGGTGTGCAGAGGCCAAATTCAGACGTTTCTCAGACCCTCACAGAGCCAAAAGGGCCCAACGCCACGGCGACCAGTGGCCTGAGCTCAAGTTGCCATGGCAACCTCTGAGCCTCAGTGCTTCTCTGAGCACTCCTCTCCCACACACCCAAACACACATATGAAGTTTCATGTGATTACAGATATACACATACAGAGACACACACAAACACCAACACACGTAACCAGGGTTAAAGTCCTCAAATGTGGTCCAGTATACCTCTGTGGCATTTACAAGGATTGCAGCAATGTGATGCACTGAACACTTAACTACCAATAGCTGAAAACATATTCTGCATGTTTTTTGTTATTCAGGATACACAGACAGGAAGCACAGAACACTACGCACAGAATATTGACCTCAGTACTTAAGATCAGCGACCTCAGCACTGAACACTTAACTACAAACAGCTGAATACATATTCTGTGTTTTTTGTTGTTAGGGATGCAGTGCTGAGCTGTCTGTGTTCTGTGTGAAGCACAGAACACGGACAGAAAGCACAGAACACTGACCTCAGTAGTTAAGGTGAGTGAACTAAGTAGTTAACTACCAATAGTGGAATACATAGTCTGAGTGTTTTTTTTTTTTTCAGGCACTCTCAGCAGGGCTTGTTCAAGATCAAGATGAAATCAGGAATCAGAAAAAACTATTTGTCATTGCAAAAATGTTCCATTGTTCATTGAAATAAGGCTCAGTTAAAGAATAATGAAAAATCTATAAAATATGTAAGAAAAATATAGAATAAATAGTTACCTTAAAAAAGAAAGACGAAACAAACACAATAAGACCAGAACTAATCTAAACTACTCACAAAAATCACAGTCACTCAGTTATACTTTCAAAAATTATTATTACACATAATGGAGTATTGAATTGAAGTAAGAAAATAGTATTGCACATATGTATTGTTATTGCGCAGGTTCCAGGTGAACATCACGTATCTCTGAGATTTTGGCCTGCCTCTGCTTGGGCTGGCAACCTCTCAAGTGACTATGGCAACCTCCGACCTCCAATTACAGGTAAACAGCTGAGAGTAATTGATGGATTAGGGAGTGTGATATTTGATTTCTATGTGTTTTATCAACTATTTCAACGACAAGACAACAATTTAAACACATTTCTATAGTTTCTGCCCAGTTTTAATCACTGAAATGTTGGCAGTTTCTCTGTAAATTACTTCACAGACTGAGAGAAAAAGTGGGAGAGAGAAATGCAACACAGACAGACAGACAGACAAGGTGACAAACTACATTATACTGTATATTTGTACATATATATGTCAATCAACCCCCTTAACTGAGTCTGAAAGTCATTAAAGTTATTTTTTGTTTTGCCTCTATTGATACGGATGAAGAAGAATGAGAGGAAACGGGAGGTGCATAATTCCGGCGCTGCACGTTGACCCGTAATTACGGCGCAGCGTGTTGGCCACTTCTCCAAAGCGCAGCGCCGTAATTACGCGACTATCCGGACGCCCGTGAGAGTCTCTGTCGCCATGAGTGAACGTGTGCGTGTCTTTGTGTGCGCGTTACAGTTTGTGTGTATGTGCGTTGCCTGCTGCGCTTGCAAGTGTGTATGTCGGCTGTTAGAATGTGTGTGTGTGTGTGTGTGTGTGTGTGTGTGTGTGTGTGTGTGTGTGCGCGCGCGCGCGCGCGCGGACATGCGCGTGTGTCGGTCTGTGCGCCTTAGCAACAGTGTGTGTGCGCATGTGCACGCGTGTCTGTTTCCGTGACAACAAGATATCAGTCATCTGGTTTGAAAATAAATCTCGGCTGTCACGTGATCACGTAGCTTGCGAATTATTTTTGCCTGACAACAATGTCGTAAGGAAATATCAGTCATCTGATTTGACAGTAAATCGAGGATACGGATCAGGAGGACTCTGATTGGACACTTACTTTTGGACTGGATATAAAACTACTCGTCTCTCGCTGACTCGTCCCCTTCGGTCTCATCAGAGGTAAGAATACGTGTCTGTTGTCTCTTCAATTGTGGTAGCTAATAAGCGCTAGCATGCATAAATCGTTAGCAAAAATGATATTATTGAAGCTAGAGTCATTACTGTTTTATGATTTTGGGCAAGAATAGGTTAAATTTTGACAGTCCGTTTTTGTACAAGAATATAAGCTGAGCTAAAAGCTAATGGCTTTAACTGTGCCTTTTTCATACAAACACTTTAAGCCAAGCTAAAAGTTATTCATATATCTGTCTGTCTAACTACATAAAAATGGATTTAAACATTTACAGTCTGTTCGTTTTTATACTAGAATATCAAGTTGAGCTAAGAGCTAATGCCTCTAACTGTGCCTAAATACTTTAAGCTAAGTTAATATCTATCTATCTATCTATCTATCTATCTATCTATCTATCTATCTATCTATCTATCTAACCACATGTAAGTTAATAGCCTTATTGTTATTTGAGAGTATATGTTTATAGTGTTTTTTGATATAGTGTATTCTCTGTCCTGGAGGAAAAAATATTTTACTGATAAATGGCAGCAGGCACTGCTCTGTGCTCTCTCACACACTCACACACACACACACACCATGAAAAGTAATGTCTATTATGCTGTTAGCTTGTCACTAACACTTACTGAAAGTAACTGAGGGAAATTTATCTTTTTATTGTAGTTTCTCTTTGATCGTGATCCAAGGTTTTCTGAGCGCTTGGCTTCATCTTCATCGTCTTCAGGATCCCCGGAGCAGCTTCATCACATCACACACAACATCATCACACATTTCTTCCTCACACTTTACATATACTACATAGAGATATCTTAGATTAGATTACTTTAGATTAGATACTTAGATTACTTTAGATTAGACACTTTAGTTTAGATAAGGTAGGTTTAGGTTTAGATTTAGGTTAGGTTTAGATTTAGATTTACGTTAGGTTTAAGTTAGTGAGATAGGTTAGACTAGATCTGCTTATATCATAGATTAACAAAAATTACAGAAGATTAATATTTTTTTTACTTAGAACAAATTATTTTGAATTTATTAATTTTTGGGAAGTCGCTTCTTTTCTCTTTTGTCGACAAGTTTACTCCAGCAGGATGCCGAGGAAGGGAAGGCGTTCGGCGGCGGCGAAGCTGCGATGGAGGAAGCTCAGCCTGGACGAGCTGAGTCCATCCAGTCCCCCCCCGGAGGTACTTACACAGTAGATAAGCTTCCCTGTTATAGTGACAACTTTTAGCATAAAAATAACTGTTGAAATGTTCTCACTTTCTATTTAACTGGTGAGTTAGTATTTAACTACCATGACTTGAATTTATTTGGTGTTTTATCTTTCATTAGACTGTCCAGACGGTGTCCCCCCCAGCCGGAGAGTCCAGAGAGCCCAACCAGCCAGGAAGAGGGTCAAGGACCAGGAAGACCCACCCCCCTTGCTCCCGAGCTCCAGTCAGCAACGTATGTTCCTACCACAACCCTCACACACATACACATGGTTTCTATACTGAGACATTGTCTGAGGTTAAAAGTGTTTATTTTATCTGTCATCAGTTGGTTGGATCGTCACCACCAACCAGACCGTTCTGGAGCCCGGATGGTGTGCGTGCCGAGTTTTGTGCACGTGAGTATCCACCTTCTTAATCCTTAAATGATCGATAAATGAATTAATGATTAATTAATCTTATGTATTTATTTTTGGTATATTGAGAGTTTTTGAACTGGTTTTCTTACGTGTGCTTTTTTGAACTCACAGAAAAGAATGGCTGTTGTCAAGACATTTGTTGGTTGGATTTCCTGCATTATTTTTTACCTTTTATCTGTTTTGTCTTTTTATTAACAGGCCGCGGTACTGGTTACCGCCACCGGGTGCAGAGATGGCCAGTTTCCCCCTTCACCGGGCACAGCCACAAATTGGTCATCCCACCTGAGACTCCTGACAAGAAGGTATGATTATTGTCCAGTTTAGAAAGGAAGTAGTTGATTTTGAGAGGAATTAAAGATTTTCATGCTAAAGAAATTATCTTTGTTGTTGCAGTTTGTTCTGATTGTCGGAGACTCCCATCTACGAGCCATTGTAGATGGTTTGGTCGCGATGCCAGAGGGAAGCTTTTCCTTTGGTGTCATGTCGACCCCGGGGGCCTCTGCCTCTCAGCTGCGGACCGAGGTGGTACACGCTGTGCTTCCTCGGATCCCTGAGGCAGTTTGTGTGCTGGCTCCCAGCAACAACCTGACCGCCAGCAGGACCATCGACGAGGCAGCCGTCGATTTTGCTAAGCTCCTCACTGCTGTGAGGAGCCGCTGGCTGAAGGTACGCTTTGTTTTATCTCTTGCTTGTTCTGGATTCTTATTGGTTTAAGTATAGTGACTACTGTAATTAGATTAAATATATGAGATTTTTTAGGATAATGTGTATTTATTGTAACGTGCGTATGATTTTGAATGAAAATGGTAACAATCGTGTTTTGTTTTCCACAGGTTTTCGTGGCTGACTTCCCTCCCCGCCTGACTGTCGAGGAGTCTTACCAGGACCTCCTTCGACAGGAATATCACCGGGTGGCAGCTCGTATGGGTATGTAAAAAAATATCATCTTTGGTGAGAAAAAATAGTAGAAGAGGATAAAAATGAAAAGAAATGTAATTAAAATATATGTTAAGATATATTAGGAATTAAAAGTCATAATACATATATGGACACTATAATGACTGTTATTTTTTAATTTTTTAAAATACTTTTAGGTGTGAGGTACTTCTCCACTGTGGAGCACTTCCCCCGTACGCGCCTGGAGCTGTGGAGCAGAGATGGTGTAAGTAGAATATCTGTGTCTGAAATAAAAAAATCTAATTTGCATGTCTTGTGTGTTGATATGAAATGCTCAGTGGAGCTACTTTTTTTGAGTCAAAGTTTGTCTGCAAATGGACATGTAATGTCATTTTGCAGGTCCATCTGAGCGATCGTGAGGGGATGGGGATCCTCGTGCAGTTGCTGTGGTCCGCTACAAAGCAGCAACTGGAGACACCATCTCCAACGCCACGGGTCTCTCCCAGGCCTTCACAACCACTTAGGAAAGTCTCTCCTAAGCTGGTAGTGAGGGGAGAGGTCCCTGCTCCACCGTCCCCTGACCCCTTTGAGTGGAGGCTTGCTGGTCAGGGCGGCAAGGTAATTATTTCAGTGTAATGTGTTTGTACATTTTTCTGAAGAGATTCAGAAGTAATTAAAAAGCATCTCTTTGTTTAATCCAATATGACTCTGCTTTTTTATTCCAGACGAGCCAGCCTGGTGAACCCTCACAGTCCCAGGGTTCAGCCCAGACCAGGATGGCTCAGCAGCTGGTGTGTTATATTGCTATATGCTATTTTTTTTTTTTAGGACGTGTTTATTGGTTCCTATTTAAACTTTAAAACTTACTATTTAAATCTTCATTGTTCTTTGTGTTTCTGTTTCTGTTTCTGTTTCACAGGAGAAGGGGTGCTTCCTTCCACTGAACCCAGTCTGGTTCAGTAGCACAGTCCTGCGTGCTATGGAGGAAGTCTCTCCTTCTGACCTGTCTTGCCTCACGGACTGCAAGCCTCCTCCAAAGTTCAAGAGGGTAAATTGTCTAATATCTATTCTAGGCTGTATTATAAAGTTTCACGTGATTTCATCTGATAATACGTTTTGAACAGATGTACATAATTGTAACATGATTTAAGTTTAATTGGTGTTGTGTTTTATTTGTTGGTGCAGGTGGCCTCCTCAGCAGCAGCCAGACACCGTAAGACCACGGACCGACCCCCCCGCAGCCACCGGTCTCCAGTGAACGACGTATGCTAATTTTTACCGCAACTGACACACACTCTGAATTACAGATTACAGTGTCTTCACAGAGACGTTACTAATCTGTCTGCTCTGTTTGAGATTTAAAACATTTGTTCTCATGTGTCAACAGCTGGTTGGATCACCCCCATCCAGGTCGTCCTGGAGTTCGGAGGAGGAGGCCCCTGCCAGCCCAGCTGCTTTGGCTCAGACGGTATGTTTTGTGTTGGGTTTTTTTTTCCGATGTTTGTCTTTTTTTTTTTTCCAATTGTCTGTACAGCTCTTTTTCAGCACAAGAGGTTACTTGTATGTTTGAAATTCTATCTATTGATTTAGACTAGATCGAGATGTGTTTATGTTTTCCAAATGTAGCTGTAATAATACTACCACTAATATTTAGCTTTTGAATGAACTCATTTACTTGCCCAGTGAGTATCTTGTGTAATAATATTGATGTTTAGTGTAAGTGATCTTATGTTTTAATTGGTGTGTCAGATGGCATCCCCCGTGGCAGTAAGACGGTCCAGGACCAGGGATGGACACCCCCCCCGCACCCAAACTTCAGTGAACAACGTGTGTTACTCTGCTATAACAGACACAATCACACATAGCAGTGTGTTCACCGAGACATGTGAAGTTTAATATGTTTATTATCATATGTCCACAGCTGGTTGGATCACCCCCAGCCAGGTTGTCCTTGAGTTTGGGTGATGCAGCAACCCCCAGCTGTTCACCAGCAGCAAAGGTAAATATTATTCCTCCTGAATAAAGTGTATAGTCTCACCAAAGTCTTCATTTTACTAAATGTTTTGCTCTGTGTTCTCAGATGGCCAGGATTAAGACCCCTTCACCAGCTGGACCATCCTGGACCATAACAGATGCAGCCTGTGACTCTCCCTTCCCAGCTAAGGTATTGTCTACACTGTGTCTACAGACACACACAGAATGTTTACAGTTCAATCAGCTATATCTAAATAAAACTGGTTCATTTAAAATCTCTGATACCATTATGTTTCTTTGCATTTCACAAATGCCAGTAAATAACTTAAACAAGTTTGAGAAACTTTTCGTGTATCAACTTGGTGCATTGTCTTGCCTCATGTCTAAATATTCATTTGTATTATTTGTCTAATTACAGACTGTGCGGACACCAACTCCCTCATCAACCAGTTGGCCCTGGATCCCAGATGATGCACCCTCCACCTCTCGTTCCCCAGCTAAAGAGGTAAGGACATTTACATTTACTGTTCAATAAAGTGTCTTTGTGTGAGTGTGGTTCATTTATACTGAAATGCACAAATAGTCATTAAAGACTGTAAGGACAGAATTAATTAAGAGATAGGTGAATACAGGTGAAATTATTAACAAAACTCAACAAATGGTTTGATATAATTTTATCAACTGCTTTAAGATAAACACAAGTAATGGAACAGAGGTTTTCTGAACATTATTATCTTGTTATTATAAGTGCAGTTAATATCCTCAAATCAGTCTGGTGAAGGTCATAGCCTCCTTTAAAGATTTTTTTAAAGCTTCCTTTAAAACTTTGTTCAAGAAGACCATGTGACAAAGGAGAACCGATGATGGTCTCAAAACATTTCAATTAATATCAATATGGATCAAATATGGATTAATGTACAAATAATATGTTCTAGTCAAGTATGGTTAACAATAATGTTGGTTTAAGATTGTATCATCTCTTTTTCATATGTTCAGTAGACATTTCAAATATGTTTGAAATTATATTGAATAATTGTTATGTTAAGATTGTGTAATTTGAATAATTTTTAATGCTTATTACTACTAGTAATAATAATGATACTAATGTTAACAGTGATAACAATGTTGCTTATAATAGTTAAAAACATGGTAATGATATACTAATTAAGTAATCCTTTAAAACCTAATTTCAGGTCAGGGTAAGTACTCAGCGTGTTAAAATTGTGAGGGCCAGTCATAGTCAGAGTGACAAGAGATACAGAGATTTCTCTCGAAATCACCAATGTTCTTGCATGTCCCTGACTTTTCTGGCTTATGAGAATGAGGGCTGTCATTTCAACACAACTGCCCTCGACACGGTGCTGGCACAGGGAGACTCACTGTACGTTGGAATCAAACAACAGTTAATCCTGGAGGAGAGATTCCAAGATAACCATCTGACAGTGGAAGAAATGCCGAAACAAGTCCTGACAGGCAGAAATATGTACAATGTCCACGTGGCCGATGTCAGATGTGGTCCCCTGAAAGCCCAAGCAGCCAGCCCTGGAAGGCAGCAGTGGTATTTGCCCCTTGCCACACGATTGGAGTGTCTGTCAGGTGAAATTAGGCACGCTTTGATTGTAATAACTCCAGAGGTCATCGCGGTATTCCGTGACAGATCAGGAAGGTACGGAGTCTTTGATTCCCACACCAGAGATGCAGCAGGCTTACCACACCACCGTGGCACTGCAATCATGAAGACCTTCTCTAAAATCAGTGACCTGGCTGACCACCTGCACAAACTATTTGCAAATCGTGGACCCTCTGCTTCCTATGAGTTTGTGCCCGTTTCATTTGAAGCTGTCGATTCTGGTGAACATTGGCTACAGTCATCAGAAGACAATATCTCCAGGACAGCACCAGCAGCAAAGAGTGTCTCTACTACAAGTGCCACCCAAGCAGTAGAGAATGTCTCTATGTCAGCTGTCCCACCAGCAGCAGATCATCTCTTGAAAATGAGTAAGGCCAGACGACAAAAAGCCAAGCGGAGAGCATGTCAGAGCAAAGAGCAGCGTGCACCATGTCATGCACTAAATTGGAGAGCCCAATACGAAAGAAACAAGTATGTAAGCTGTCCAAGATTTAGAATGAAAAAAATTCAAGCACAGAAAATTAAATATGCCCAAGACACTTATTATCAGAAGCAACGATTATTGTCAGTCAAACGCTATTATGCAAATCCCAACGTTCAAAGTAAAAAGAAGGAAAAAATCACCCAAAGATATAAGGTAGATCCTGTTTTTCGAAGCAGACAGAAAAAAAATATTACAGAAAAGTATGAGGCAGATCCTGCTTTTAGGTATAGGCAGAAAAAATATATTAAAGAAAAGTATGAGGCAGATCCTGCTTTTAGGGATAGACAGAAAAAATACGTAACAGAGAGGTACAAGGTAGATCCTGGATTTAGGAGCAATATGAAAAAATACATGTCTCAGAAGTATAATATGGATCCTGAGGCAAGAAAAAATAAGAAAATTTATAGTAGAACCAGGTACGCATTCAGCCAGAGCTATAGGCAAAAGAAAAAGGCAAATTTTAATTATAGATACCACAATGATCCAGAATTTAGATTGTATTGTATAGAGCGTGCTACTCAGCATAGAATTACCAAATTGGCCACAAATGCTGCCTTTGGCATTCATTACAAGATGCAGAGAGCACTTAGAATTAAAAGAAAATATAGAGAGATTGTAAAGCCCAGCCCCCACCATCCCCAGCCCCTTATCAACCCTGTCATGGAAGCAGCCATAGCATCCTTCCGTGAACGCATTAGGCACGGCCCCACATATGTTTGCACAGTGTGTAACAGAGCATTGTTTCCAAATCAGGTCAAAGTATGCAAGAGAGGAAAATATTGTACAAATAGCAAAGTGGCAGCAGCATGCTTGACAGGAAACTATGTTCATTTTTGTGACAATGACTGCCCCTCCCCTTGCCCTGTGCCACGAGAGAGACTGCAGGAGTGGATCTGCCACACATGCGACAGCCACCTTAGGAGGGGACGCATGCCACCCATTGCAGTAGCAAACCAATTGGAGTTAGCACCCATCCCCCCAGAATTGGCTGTACTTAATGTGCTTGAAAGACAGCTTATAGCAAAAATTCTGCCATTTGCAAAAGTTGTCGCTTTGCCGAAAGGCCAACAAAGAGCTGTACACGGAGCTGTTGTGTGCGTTCCGTCCGAGGTCGAGGCAACCGTGAACAGTCTCCCAAGGCCCAGAGATGAAGCGCAGCTGCTGCAAGTCAAATTAAAAAGACACATTAAATTCAAAGGCCACCAACACTTTTACACCGTCAACATGAAGAATGTGCTCGCTTCCCTGGCTAAACTCAAACAGCTTCATCCAGAATACAAAGATGTGTCTGTCGACGAGAGTGCCACTTTTGAGAGTCTCCTTGATGATGAGTCAGTGGATCAAAAAGACTCACATCACAACGCTGCAGAAGCTGCGCAGCCAGAGCAGCGCCAAATCCCAGATGAAGATGTGGAGACCGATGTAGATTTGGAAGAGGTGTTCAGCAGCCATAATGAGCCAGACCAGTCCAATGCAGTGGCACAGCAACAAAACGAAGTGGAAGAGGAAGAGGAGCTTAGACCTGGTCTGGCTTTGGACACCTGCATGCAGCCACCAGACATTGCACAGGAAATCCTTTCGTTTGGCAACGGAATCTTCAGTGTTGCTCCTGCCCAAGGAAACAAACCTGTGAGTTTCTTCGCCATACCGAAACTGGAAGCCATGGCCTTTCCTGTGCAATTCCCAACAGGAGAAAACACACTGGATGAAGCCAGAGCCATCTCACTCTCTCCCAGCAAGTATTTCAATTCTAGGCTATTTGCTGCAGACATACGTTTCGCTTGTGACCAAAGTTACCTTTTCTTTGCGCAGTTTGTCACAGAGACACATTTGGCCACCAACAGCATGTCGATTCAAATGCGCAAAGGAAAGTCCAAAACCAGAGACGGTCGACGAATTAACAACCTCATGCTCCAAGACAGAGAGGAGGTAGAGGGACTTATTATGAATCAGGACGCGACTCGATTTATGCAACCCCTCAGAGGCACTCCAGCCTATTGGAACAAAGCACTGAAGGATGTCCACGCCATGGTGAGACAGATTGGCACGCCAACATTTTTCCTCACGTTCTCCGCTGCCGAGATGAGATGGCCAGAAGTCATCGAGGTCATCAAGGCTCAGCAAGGTGAAGTAGGGGACTTTTCAGAGCTGGATTGGATCTCCAAATGCGACATTTTGCGAAGCAACCCCATCACAGTGATGCGTATGTTTGAGAAGAGAGTAGATGCTCTGATGACCGACCTCATCCTCTCACCAGCACAACCCATCGGCGAAGTAGAGGATTATTTTTATCGTGTGGAGTTTCAAGCCAGAGGAAGCCCACACATTCACATGTTAATTTGGATTAAAGATGCCCCTAAATTTGAAGATGTTCTTGACAGCACCGTCATCAAATTTATTGATAAATATATTACGTGCAAGATGCCTGATCCCAAAATTGACCCAGAGCTGCACAAAATTGTTTCAGAGGTTCAGGTGCACAGCAGGAAACATTCAAAGTCGTGCAAAAAAGGTAATGTTTCCTGCAGATTTGGCTTTCCTAAATTGCCCATGAACGAAACAATGATCACCAGGCCCCCCATTGTTCAAACAAATAAAAAATCAGGTGATAAAATAGATCCAGCTGCAGAGTTAAAGCAAGAGAAGCGGGCACGCTTGAGGATCCAGAGGGAAGCCAAGGAAAAACTGAAACCAGTTCGGGAAGCCCTCATGGATCCAGGTGCCACTTACAGCAGCTTGTCAGACCTGCTCCGCCAGTGCAACTTGACGGAGGGAGATTACCTGAAGTACGTCAGGGGTCTGTCAAGCAGCAATGTAGTGATGCTGAAGCGGGATCCAAATGACTGCTGGGTCAACGGCTACAATCCGGACCTAATTCGAGCCTGGAACGCCAACATGGACATCCAGTACGTTGTGGACGACTACAGCTGCATAATGTACATGATGTCCTATATATCCAAACCAGAGCACGAGATGACCGAATTCCTCAACAACGTCATCAAAGATGTGAAGAAATCCAATGTGAATGAGCGCGAGGAAATGAAGCAAATCATGCAGGCCTACGCGAAACACCGAGAGGTCAGCGCTCAAGAAGCTGTGGCTCGTACCTGCAGCTTACGATTGAAGAAGTGCTCTCGTTCGGTGGTGTTCCTCCAGACCGATGAGGACGCTCTGAAAATGAGTCATCCCATCAGCAGACTGCAGCAAATGGCACCGGATTCAGAGGAGGTGTGGATGTCAGGACTCCCCGAAAAATATTTAAACAGACCTCTGGGGCGAGAGTTTGAGGGAATGTGTCTGGCCGAGTTTGCGTCAGAGTACAGAGTACTGTACGGCCAGCAAAGAGAAAGCAAAAGTGCCATTCCCCTCAGATACGACGCAGGATTTATTCAGAAGAGAACTGACGGCAAGCCAGCCATCATCAGATTTGCTCGCTTCTCGGAGAGGAAAACACCGGAGAAGTTTTACAGGAGACTGCTGAAACTTTATCTACCGCACAGATCTGATGATGACCTGACAGATGAAAAGTACCCCACCTATGAGCGGTTTTACAGGTGTGGCGAGAGGTGGGATACGTCCGTCCAACAAATCGTAGACGGCAACAAAAAACGATACGAAGGACGAGGCAAAAAGATTGAGGAGGCGTTCGAACAGTATCGGCTGATCGGTCCACCTGTCAACGCTTGGAACACGTTTGCGCCCGAGGTGGAGGTGGACCGGTTGGAGTGTCTGGCCGAGCGCGAACCCATAGACACGGAGCATGAAGACGTCGATGACATCCCCGACTACCAAGTCCAGAAAGACGTGGGGAGCTTCGTGCCGAGGATAGAGGCGCCACAGTTGAGTCCAGACTTTGTGCGAAAAATGTATCAAAGTCTGAACGAGACGCAAGCTTCCATCTTCTACAGTGTGCGTCAGTGGTGCTTCAAACGTGTCTGGGGCATCAATCCGGAGCCGTTTTATTACTTTCTGTCAGGAGGAGCTGGCTGCGGGAAGTCTCACGTCATCAAGTGCATTCATCAGGAGGCAACGAGGATTCTGCGTGAGCTCCCCAGATTCCGCGACCAGGCCGACATGTCCCAGCCTGCCGTGCTGCTGACGGCCTTCACCGGCACGGCGGCCTTCAACATCTCAGGCGGCACGTTGCACTCCATCCTCAAGCTCCCAAGGTCCTTGAAGCCACCGTATCAAGGTCTTGGAAATGCACTTGACGAAGTCAGAGCGGCACTGTCCAACGCTGAGATTCTCATCATCGACGAGATATCCATGGTTTCCAAAGAGCTGTTTGCCTACGTCCACTGGCGATTTCAGCAGATCAAAGGAAACCGGAGGCCATTTGGAGGGATGTCTGTCCTTGCTGTGGGCGACTTTTACCAACTGCCGCCCCTCGGAAGGGCCAAGCCACTGTGCGTGTATGAGGAGAATGAGTTTGATCTCTGGAGGGATGACTTCAAACTGGTCAACTTGACAGAGATCATGCGACAGAAAGACGATCGAGCTTTCGCTGAGCTCTTGAACCGCCTCAGAGTGAAGCGAAAGGAAGAACGTCTGAGTGAGGAAGACAGAGCGTTGCTCGTACAGACAGTGGCTAACATCCAGGATTGTCCAGCTGACAGTCTCCACATCTTTGCCACAAACAAAGAAGTGGACCGTCACAATGCGGATACTGTTGCCGCCCGGCACAAGGACGCCATTAACATTGCAGCTGAGGACTTCAGGAAAGACCCCACAAGCGGCTGCATGATGATCCTGGACGTCAACATCAAAGGCCAGAAAAGAGACTTGCCTGACAACGTAATGGCGGCTCAGGGAGTACGCGTTATGGTGATCAGGAATCTCGACGTGGAGGACGGGATCGTTAACGGCACCTTCGGAACGATTACGAACATTGTGATGACGGAATGTGGGGCAACGGCTGTGAAGCTGATTGGACTGCAGCTAGACAATCCTACGGCAGGACAGAAATTCCGCAAAAAGATCCTGGGTCCCTCAGATAACTCGGTCTACATCGAGAGATCTGAGGAGAACGTGATCAGCAAGAAAGGAGTTGTTCGACGTCAATTTCCCATCAAGTTGGCCTTTGCATGTACGGCCCACAAAGTGCAAGGCATGACCATGACGTCGGCGGTTGTGTGCCTCAAACGCGTGTTCGAACCAGGAATGGCGTATGTCGCTCTCAGCCGCACAACTTCGCTTCAGGGTCTCACCATCACAGACTTCGATGAGAAAAAGATTTATGCTGACCCCGCAATCAAAACAGCTCTGGAAAATATGAATGTGGCATCTTTCCAGAGTGCCAGGCCACTGCTGACTTTTTTTAAATCTATGGACCAAACTCCAAAGGCTCTGACAGTCATCCACCACAACACACAAGGACTTCCATCGCACATTGTGGACCTGAAAGCACATCATGAACTCCAACTGGCAGATGTGTTGTGCCTCACAGAGACACACCTTTCAGGGTCCTCCGTGTCCCCCATTTTCCACCTGGAGGGATACAACATGTTCGCACGCAGTCGACAAACATCTTACAACAGCTGCGCGGACATGGCAAGTAAAGATGGAGGTGGAGTTGCAGTGTACTGTAGATGCAATGTTCAGGCAGAGCCTCGCAGGTACATGCAAGACGTCACAGATTTGGAGTTTGTTGTCGTTAAAATCGAGGCTCCGGTCAAAGTGCTATTAGCGACTGTTTACAAACCCCCGCATTTCCGATTACGAACATTTTTACAAAACATGAAAAACCTCTTGGATTCATTGGACCTATTAGATCACCATCCCGTTGTTGTTTGTGGGGACTTCAATGAGGATCTCCTGTCTTCAGGGAAGAAAAGTATAAAAGATTTGTTTCAGTCCAGAGGTTACACTCAGCTAATTACGGACTCCACAACTGAAAAGAACACACTGATTGATCACATTTATATTTCACATCCTGATAAATGTCTACAGTCAGGTGTTCTCCAAACATATTATAGTTACCACAGTCCAGTGTATTGTACTTTGACTGAGTAATAGCCTCTCCAGCCACCACATCCTGCTGACAGTTTCTTCATTTTGTCTAATCACGTGCATCTGAGTATGTCTGAGTGCTTTCTGTCTCTTCGTTTCAGTATAATTGTTTGTATGTTGTGTTTGTATATGTATATGTATATCTATGTATATTTATGTTGTTTGTATTTCTCTTCCTTATAAATGTTTCTTCTCTACACACTAATCTTGATGTCACATGTGGCATGTGTGGGCTGGAAATGTTATATTTGTGTTCTGTATAATAGTTCTTTTTATGTATTTATTTTTTATTTATTCGTGGGGTCAGCAATATCTCAGACATGATGAGTTGATGAGAAGGACAGTGCCAATTTATTGAAATGTAAGACAGGGAGCTGAAGAAAAGATTTAGGTAGGGACAGCGATGCCAGGAAGGAAGCTGAAGATCCAGGAAACAGAAGATCCAGGTAAATGCAAATTCTAGGTTAAGTTTAAGTTTGAAATACTCTCAATTTCGGTTCTTTTTCTGATATCATGTTAAATCTGAATTTTATATTAACTTGTGGTCAAAAGCACAGAAGTGGAGGAGATCCAGGAAGAAGACCCCAGGAAGAGGACCTCCAGAGGACTGCAGCAGATCTCTCTCCACAGACGACAGCAACCATCACCAAAAAAAAAAAGTGAAGACTTATTTCATTGACTTTTGTGAGCAACTGTTTACAAGATGCTTTGAAACCTGTAACTTATTTTTGTCTTTTAAATCCTGCAACAATGCTAAGAGATCCAGGAAGAAGACCCCCAGGAAGACGACCCCAGGAAGAAGACGCCAGGAAGAGGACCTCCAGAGGACTGCAGCAGATCTCTCTCCACAGATGACAGCAACCCATCACAAAAAAAAGGGAAGTCTTATTTCATTGAATTTTGTGATTAATTGTTTACTAGATGCTTTGAAACCTGTAACTTATTTTTGTCTTTTAAATCCTGCAATAATGCTAAGAGATCCAGGAAGAAGACCCCCAGGAAGAAGACCCCAGGAAGAAGACGCCAGGAAGAGGACCTCCAGAGGACTGCAGCAGATCTCTCTCCACAGATGACAGCAACCCATCACAAAAAAAAGGGAAGTCTTATTTCATTGAATTTTGTGATTAATTGTTTACTAGATGTTTTGAAACCTGTAACTTATTTTTGTCTTTTAAATCCTGCAACAATGCTAAGAGATCCAGGAAGAAGACCGCCAGGAAGAGGACCCCAGGAAGAAGACGCCAGGAAGAGGACCTCCAGAGGACAGCAGCACATCTCTCTCCCACAGATGACAGCAACCCATCACAAAAAAAAAGGGAAGTCTTATTTCATTGAATTTTGTGATCAACTCTTTACAAGGTGTTTTGGAACCTCTAACTTATTTTTGTCTTTTAAATCCTGTAACAATGCTTAGAGATCCAGGAAAAAGACCTCCAGGAAGAAGACGCCAGGAAGAGGACCTCCAGAGGACAGCAGCAGATCTCTCTCCACAGATGACAGCAACCCATCACAAAAAAAAGGGAAGATTTATTTCATTGAATTTTGTGATCAACTCTTTACAAGGTGTTTTGAAACCTCTAACTTGTTTTTGTCTTTTAAATCCTGTAACAATGCTTAGAGATCCAGGAAGAAGACGCCAGGAAGAGGAGCTCCAGAGGACTGCAGCAGATCTCTCTCCACAGACGACAGCAACCCACCACAAAAAAAAGGGAAGACTTATTTCATTGATTTTTGTGATCAATAGTTTACAAGATGCTTTGAAACCTGTAACTTATTTTTGTCTTTTAAATCCTGCAACAATGCTGAGAGATCCAGGAAGAAGACCCCCAGGAAGAAGACCCCAGGAAGAAGACGCCAGGAAGAGGAGCTCCAGAGGACTGCAGCAGATCTCTCTCCACAGACGACAGCAACCCATCACAAAAAAAAGGGAAGACTTATTTCATTGAATTTTGTGATCAACTGTTAACAAGATGTTTTGAAACCTCTACCTTATTTTCGTCTTTTAAATCCTGCAACAATGCTTAGAGATCCAGGAAGACGACCCCAGGAAGAAGACACCAGGAAGAGGAACTCCAGAGGACTGCAGCAGATCTCTCACAACATGGAAGATCACCACTGTGAAACATCCCTCTGACACAACTGTACACACAACATGAAATGGCTTATTGATTGTTATGTAAATAAACACGCAAAAAAGTAGTTTGTTTGAGGAGTGCTTTCTCTTGTAAATATTTGAAATGTTTTAAGAAAGTCATCATAACGTCATTAATCAGAAACACGTAGCTGAGATGTGTGTATTTATGTGTGTGTTTTAACAACACTGCAGTGTTCTGTTGGTGCATACAGGTTTGACTTTTGATATTGGGTTGTTGTGCTAATATGCTAATGATTAGCATGCTAATGCTAACATGCTAACCTACATTAAAATGATTCTTGAATGCATTCTAATGGTGTTTGATGTGTTATTTGACATGCTAATGTTAGCTTAGCATTAGCCATTGTTGCTAATGCTAACATCAAGTCCTATGAACAGGTTTGACTTTGATATGACGTTGTTTTGCTAATATGCTAATGTTAGCATGCTGATGCTAACATGCTAACCTAGGCTAAAATGATTGTTAAAGGCATTCTAATAGTGTTTGAGATCTTTTCAATGTGTTATTTGACATGCTAATGTTAGCTTCGTGTTCTGCTTTTTGTACTGGACACTAACCTCTGTAGCGGTAGCCGCACGGCCCGGCGTTTGCGCACTGTATCACTCTCCAAATTTCCCGCCGAGGGGAATTTGTCTAGTTAGTGATACAGTGCTGAGCACTGAACACAGCAGGGGCGAAGCCCCTGCTGTGTTCAGTGCGAAGCACTGAACACTATTGTTCTTCTGCGTGTTTCTTCTTCTTCTTATTAAAATTATTTTTCCTCTTCCGTACTTTTTTCGGTTCGCTACTAGTCAAAAACGATAGCGAGCACCCAGGCGAATTATATATCAAAACGTGCGGCTCGATCGGACTCGGTCTGCTATTATTTTTCTCTACAGAATACGCGTTTTTCGCGTCGTAAGACGCGAAAAACGCAAAACGTCGTCCCCACGGCAACCGCTGGATTTTCAATGGGTGTGTATTGCGCGGAATGTTCGCGCTAGAGTGGAGGGGATTAACTGCCAGAGTGGAGAGACGCTCTGAAAAGTGTCTGAAACTTTCGTCTTTCCACGCTCCTCCAAGGCACAAATTTCGCTCTACGCGCGTGAAAATTTCCAGGGTTGTAGTGCCGCTTGCGCTGATTCTCACAATGTGCCTGGCTAAACGATAGAACTCACGGTTTTTGAGTTCTCAGCCTCTGAGCGAGGAGAGCGCCTCTGACCTGGCCCATAAGGTCCAATACAAATCAAAAACCGGAGAGACAGAAACCGACCGTTTTTTAACTCGCTGTAAAATCCGCTTTTTTGAGCCCAGCGGAAAAAGAAAGTGATCATCTTGTAGAGCAAAGCCTTGTGGCTCTCACGGTGAAAAAATTTTGGCAATAGGAGTTTCGGTGTAGGCGTGAGAAGCGTTTGTTCGAGGGGTACACAGAGGCCAAATTCAGACGTTTCTCAGGCTCGTCTCATGCGTTTCCCATAAGAAATGAATGGGACGAGCCGAAAAATGCAAAAAAATCTCCCCCTTTTTCAAAGGGCTACTGCTCCGGCATACTTTCACCTAGAGACGCCATTCCAACTTTAAAACGTAGACACAAATCTCGTCTATTGGTGTCTTAAATCTCGTTTTGATAGGTCATGTAGTTTTTGATCAGTCGCCGTTCTATGACCGTGACCATTTTTGGGAAAAATTGTGACTTTATAATGAGTGTGTATTGCATGGAATGTTGTGTTAGAGTGGAGGGGTTTAACTGCCAGAGTGGAGAGAAGCTCTGAAAATTGCCTGAAACTTTCGTCTTTCAACGCTCCTCCAAAGCACAAATTTCGCTCTACGTGCGTCAAAAATTTCCAGAGTTGTAGTGCCGCTTGTGCTGATTCTCATGATGTGCCTGGCTAAGCGATAGGACTTACGATTTTTGAGTTCTCAGCCTCCGAGCGAGGAGAGCGCCTCTAACCTGGCCCATAAGGTCCAATACAAATCAAAAACAGGAGAAACAGAAACCGACCATGTTTTTAACTCGCTGTAAAATCCGCTTTTTTGACCCCAGCGGAAAAACAAAGTGATCAGTGTGTACAGTAAAGCCTTGTGGCTCTCACGGTGAAGAAATCTCGGCAATAGGACTTTCGGTCTTCGTGTGAGAAGCGTTTGTTCGAGGGGTGCGCAGAGGCCAAATTCAGACATTTCTGTGTCTGCTCCTCATTGACTCCAATCAAATGCATGTGTGTCCGCACCTGTGTCTGAGTGGATGACATCATTGATCAGGCCACCTCAAGTTGCTGTGGCAACCTCTGAGCCTCAGTACTTCTCTGAGCACTCCTCTCCCACATACACACACATATGTAGCTTCAGCTGCAGTTCAGCTCAGTCAAATGACCAGTTCTCCATTAAGCTCTGTAGTGACATGCTAACCAGCCACAGCCAAGCTATCTACTGGTGAGTTGTATATGTTAGTGATGTAATGAGTGATGTTGGGCTGTTAGCATTAGCCACAATGCTAACATGCTAATGCTAACATGAGGTCCTATGAACTTGGTGGTGCCTGGAGGTTTGACTAGTGATGTCGGTTTGGTGTGCTAACATGCTAATGTTAGCATGCTAATGCTAATATGCTAACTTAGGCTAAAATGAATCTTGAAGGCGTTCTAATGATGGTTCAGAGGTTTTTAATGTGTTATTTGACATGCTAATTTAGCATGCTAATGCTAACATGCTAACATATGTTAAAATGATTGGTAAAGGCATTCTAAGGGTGTTTCAGACCTTTTCAATGTGTTTTTTGACATGCTAATGTCAGCTTAGCATTGTCGCCGATGCTGAAATGGGGTCCTATGAACGGGTTTGACTTGTGATATCGGGTTGCTGTGCTAATATGATGGCACTAGGCATGCGCACGGCCCGGCGTTTGGCACACGGCCCGGCGTTTGCGCACTGTATCACTCTCCAAATTTCCCGCCGAGGGGAATTTGTCTAGTTAGGGCCACGGGGCATTCGCCCGAGCCCTATTGCCCCTACAGCTATGAAATAGCTGTAGGGCAATAGGGCTCGGGGCGAAGCCCCGAGCCCTATTGTTATTCTGCGGGTTTTTTCTTATTATTATTATTCTTCCTCTTCCGTGTCAAATTTTAATTCGCTACTAGTCCTAGAGTTTTGGGAGCACCGGGGCGAATGATATATCAAAACGTGCGTCTCGATCGGGATCGCTGTGCTTGTACGTATCGTAAATTTATCGCAGTTTTTCGCGTCGTAAGACGCGAAAAACTGCGATAAATTCTCCATAAGAAATGAATGGGACGAGCCGAAAAATGCGAAAAAATCTTCACCTTTTTCAACGGGCTACTGCTCCGGCATACGTTCGCCTAGAGACGCCGTTCCAACGTTAAAACGTAGACACAAGTCTCGTCTATTGATGTTGTAATTCTCGTTTCGATAGGTCGTATAGTTTTTGAGCAGTCGCCGTTTGATGACCGTGAGCGTTTTGGGAGAAATTTTGAGTTTATAATGGGTGTGTATTGCACGGAATGTTCGCGCTAGAGTGGAGGGGATTAACTGCCAGAGTGGAGAGAACCACTGAAAATGGTGTGAAAAGTTCGGGTTTCCACGCTCCTCCAAGGCACAAATTTCGCTCTAGGCGCGTGAAAATTTCCAGAGTTGTAGTGCCGCTTGCGCTGATTCTCACGATGTGCCTGGCTAAGCGATAGGAATTACGGTTTTTGAGTTCTCAGCCTCTGAGCGAGGAGAGCGCCTCTGACCTCGCCCATAAGGTCCAATACAAATCAAAAACTGGAGAAACAGAAACCAAGCGTGTTTTTAACTCGCTGTAAAATCCGCAGTTTTAAGCCCAGCGTAAAAAGAAAGTGATCAGCTTGTAGAGCAAAGCCTTGTGGCTCTCACGGTGAAAAAATCTCGGCAATAGGAGTTTCGGTGTTGGCGTGAGAAGCGTTTGTTCGAGGGGTGCGCGGAGGCCAAATTCAGACGTTTCTCTGTCTGCTCCTCTTTGACTCCAATGCAATGCATGTGTGTCTGCACCTGTGTCTGAGTGGGTGACATCATTGATCAGGCCACCTCAAGTTACACTGAGCCTCAGTACTTCTCTGAGCACCCCTCTCCCACACACACACATGTAGCTTTAGCTGCAGCTATGCAGTGGCCTGACAATGAGCCACAGCCTAGCCTACTACTAGTGAGTTGTAAATGTTAGTGAGGTATTGGATGATGTTACCCTGTTAGCATTAGCCTCAATGCTAACATGCTAAAGCTAAAATGCTAACCTTGGCTAAAATGAATGTTCATTGCGTTCTAATGGTGGTTCAGAGGTTTTTAATGTGTTATTCGACATGCTAATGTTAGCATGCTAATGCTAACATGCTAACATTGGCTAAAATGATCCTTGAAGGCATTCTAATGATGGTTCAGAGGTTTTGAATGTGTTATTTGACATGCTAATGTTAGCCTAGCATGCTAATGCTAACATGCTAACTTTGGTTAAAATGACTGTTCAAGGCATTCTAATGATGGTTCAGATGTTTTTAACGTGTTATTTGACATGCTAATGTCAGCTTAGCATTAGCGGTTGGCATCGTCCGGCGGCGGCACCCGTGGCCCTTTCAAAATTTCCCAGGGGGAAATTGTCTAGTTATTCTTCCTCTTCCGTGTCAAATTTTGATTCGCTACTAGTCCTAGAGTTTTGAGAGCACCCAGGCGAATTATATATCAAAACGTGCGGCTCGATCGGGATCGCTGTGCTATTATTTTTCTCGGCAAAATACGCGTTTTTCGCGTCGTAAGACGCGAAAAACGCAAAACCCGTCACCGCGGCAACCGCTTGAGATTTCAATGGGTGTGTATTGCACGGAATGTTCGCGCTAGAGTGGAGGGGATTAACTGCCAGAGTGGAGAGAAGCACTGAAAATTGCCTGAAACTTTCGGCTTTCCACGCTCCTCCAAAGCACAAATTTCGCTCTACGCACGTCAAAATTTCCAGAGTTGTAGTGCCGCTTGTGCTGATTCTCACGATGTGTCTGGCTAAGCGATAGGAACTACGGTTTTTGAGTTCTCAGCCTCTGAGCGAGGAGAGCGCCTCTGACCTCGCCCATAAGGTCCAATACAAATCAAAAACGGGCGAGACAGAAACCAGCCATTTTTTAACTCGCTGTGAAATCCGCATTTTTGAGCTCAGCCAAAAAGGAAAGTGATCAGCTTGTAGAGCAAAGCCTTGTGGCTCTCACGGTGAAAAAATTTCGTCAATAGGGGTTTCAGTCTTCGTGTGAGAAGCGTTTGTTCGAGGGGTGCGCAGGGGCCAAATTCAGACGTTTCTTAGGCTCGTCTCATGCGTTTCCCATAAGAAAGGAATGGGACAAGCCGAAAAATGCGAAAAAATCTCCCCCTTTTTCAACGGACTACTGCTCCGGCATATGTTGACCTAGAGACGCCATTCGAACTTTCAAACGCAGACACAAGTCTCGTGTATTGGTGTATTAATTCTCGTTTTGATAGGTCGTATAGTTTTTGAGCAGTCGCAGTTAAATGACCGTGAGCGTTTTGGGAGAAATTGTGAGTTTATAATGGGTGTGTATTGCACGGAATGTTGTGCTAGAGTGGAGGGGATTAACTGCCAGAGTGGAGAGACGCTCTGAAAAGTGTTTGCAATTTTTTCTTTCCACGCTCCTCCAAGGCACAAATTTCGCTCTATGCGCGTGAAACTTTCCAAGGTTGTAGTGCCGCTTGCGCTGATTCTCACGATGTGCCTGGCTAAGCCATAGGACTTACGGTTTTTGAGTTCTCAGCCTCTGAGCGAGGAGAGCGCCTCTGACCTGGCCCATAAGGTCCAATACAAATCAAAAACTGGAGAAACAGAAACCAAGCCATTTTTTAACTCGCTGTAAAATCGCCATTTTTGACCCTAGTGAAAAAAGAAAGTGATCAGCGTGTTCAGCCAAGCCTTGTAGCTCTGATGGTGAAGAAATTTCGGCAATAGGAGTTTCGGTGTTGGCGTGAGAAGCGTTTGTTCGAGGGGTGCGCAGAGGCCAAATTCAGACGTTTCTGTCCCTGCTCCTAATTGACTCCAATCAAATGCACCTGTGTCTGCACCTGTGTCTGAGTGGGTGACATCATTGATCAGGCCACCTCAAGTTACAATGGCAACCACTGAGCCTCAGTACTTCTCTGAGCACCCCTCTCCCACACACACACATATGTAGCTTTAGCTGCAGCTATGCAGTGGCCTGACAATGAGCCACAGCCTAGCCTACTACTAGTGAGTTGTAAATGTTAGTGAGGTATTGGATGATGTTGCCCTGTTAGCATTAGCCACAATGCTAACATGCTAATGCTAAAATGCTAACCTTGGCTAAAATGAATGTTCATTGCGTTCTAATGGTGGTTCAGAGGTTTTTAATGTGTTATTCGACATGCTAATATTAGCATGCTAATGCTAACATGCTAACCTTGGCTAAAATGATTCTTGAGGGCGTTCTAATCATGGTTCAGAGGTTTTTAATGTGTTATTTGACATGCTAATGTTAGCCTAGCATGCTAATGCTAATATGCTAACTTAGGCTAAAATGACTCTTGACGGCGTTCTAATGATGGTTCAGATGTTTTTAACGTGTTATTTGACATGCTAATGTCAGCTTAGCATTAGCGGTTGGCATCGTCCGGCGGCGGCACCCGTGGCCCTTTCAAAATTTCCCAGGGGGAAATTGTCTAGTTATTATATTATTGCTACCTTATAGACTGAAGAATACATCCATTCAAGACACTGAAGACGCTCTGATTTGAATTCACAACATAGTTATTTTACCAAGCAAAGCTGGCTGGCCGCCATCGGTCCCGTTCTCTGTGTCAGCTGTCTGTTGTTAACGCTAACCTACCGCAGCTGCATCTTCTTAATAACGGCGCAAGCGGGGATTGAGGAAGTGACGTTGCCTGCGACTGCGCAGTGTGACCTGATGCAGCCCCTGAAGTGTATGGCAAGCCCTTTTAACGTTTAACAGCTAGATTGGATATGTGTTGCAGATATCTGTAATTCAGTTTTACCTAGTCAAAAAGAACATTTCAGATATCTGCAACTACATTCTTCCTATCCACAACTGTCATTTCAGATATCCACAAAGACATTCTTCCTAGGACAAATTACGTCGTTTTTGCCATTCCTGTGTATGGGGTTTCTCATTACAGATATCTACAATTCAGTTGCAGATATCCACTATGTGAATTATGGATATCTGCACCTGAATTGTACATATCTGTAATTCCAGTTCTACAACTTGGTTTCAGCTAGTCATATTCCAGTTCAAGATATCTTTAAGGGTCATCAAATCACATTGCACCTGTGTTAACTGTTAACTTAATTAACACCATGTTGGAGCAGCCGGAGGGTGAAGGAGTTTTCAGTTTTCACTTTTTAATGCTGCAGCCCGTGCAAGACTGGAGCTGGCAGTGAGAAATGACGATTCAACGTTACTTTCCACAACAAGACGACTATTTCGCTGGCAAGTTCAACAAGTTCTTGGTAAGTTTTCTTTTTTTTTAACGTCAGCATTACTAAGGCGCTCACAGAAGTTCGGGTTAGCTGCTAGCTGTTAAATAATATGTTAACTTGACCTAACTTGTCTTGCTGGGTTGACGTATCGTGCTTGTTACTGTAAAGTTATTTGCAGCATAATTAACTGGCCTGGCTTAATGCATCAACCTCATAAATATTTAAGCTTAATGTTAATTTACGTGTTACTGTTGAAAAAACCTGAAATCAATACCTGCAGGCTATCATGTTTGTTTTGTTTTTTTACTGAAAAATTGCATGTTGCCATAACGACAAGGTAGGCATACGCCAGTGAACACAATTGGTATCATGCTGAAAACATTTCAGCCAAGAATGACTGCTAACACAATTGTGTATTTGTGTTTGCAGGAGGATCTGGTGGTCGCAGGGAAAACCCTATTTGGCAAGCAGAACTTTTCCTCCTTCCAGGGCCAGATAATGGTTCTCTGCCCCCCACAAAGGAACTTGATGAACTGGCTAAACTTGGATT
Organism: Chaetodon trifascialis; assembly: GCF_039877785.1. NCBI lineage: Eukaryota > Metazoa > Chordata > Actinopteri > Chaetodontiformes > Chaetodontidae > Chaetodon > Chaetodon trifascialis. Next base: position 29,541,690 of record NC_092061.1, on the reverse strand, counting down.
AGGTAAATGTGAGATTGAAGCACATAAGAATTGAGTGTTATTTACTTTTACACCTTATTATCTGACCGTCTTGCAAAGAAAACTGTGGAATGAGCTGCTTTGAATTTTATGTTAGCTTGAGCCTGTCTGGTCCCATTTGTTATACTGTCTCTATATTGGGAAACAGTTGACTATGTTAAATTACATTTAGCATTTGTTTTAAAGAAATATTGTGGAGCAGTTTAGTCTTTAATGCATTTTCATAACAGTTTCCATGTAGCCATTTTAATAGTTACACCTATGTGTGGTCCTGAGAAACTTGGTAATGTGTAGCGGCACTTTAACTTTCAGAATAAAATGCAACCCTGTAATACTTTATGATAAAAGTCGACAACGCCAGTCCCATTAGCCTACTGTGGCGATGGTAAAACTGGCTCAGTCCAGTACTATGCAGTCCAACAATACGCAATAATGCGCGAAGTGCAGGGGGAGCAGGATTAGCCGCGCCTGGTCTGGGCATCCGACGCGCCGCCTCCTTGTCCACGGGCCCTGTGGATGACAGGAGCGGCCAGATAACTTGTCCTCTTCAGATTAAACACACACTCCTTGTTTGCGCACAGCTTTTTCACAGTGCCGATTTGTCCTTCTACTCACCGCGAAGGAGGAGATTTTACTCTCCTCCACTGCAGTTGTGGTGCGTACGGCACTGACGGCTTTCCTCTGTCGAGCGATCTGATCTACACAGGTGTTCTCTTTGTCCCCAGCGGCACGGCGTTTCTCTCGCTCCGTCCCCAGCGGCTACCCCCTCCGCTGCGCTGTGTTGCGTGTGCCCTCTTCCTTCTCCAACTCCACCTGTTAAACTTTTTCCTGCTCCCATGCCAAACCCATTGTCCGTAGTCCTGTTCGGATTGGCTGGGAGCGAGTTTTTCCAATCACCCAGGTGCCAGTCTTTAAGTTGATTGACCTACTTGTCATCTCAGTCCAGGGGCTCAGTGGCAGAAACATCATAAAAAAGAAAACATTCAAATCAAATCAATAAACACACAGTGCAATATCAATAAAAGAACAACAACCCATGCAATAATAAAATCATGCAATATAAACAACACAAAAAATATAAACCACACAAAATAAGTACCCATGAAAAAAATTCAAATCAAATTCAAAATTGAAAACACCACATTTATGCCCACTGACATACGGTTTTCCAACACTTTCTCATACCAAGGCATCACTTTGAAAGTGTCCAGGAATACCTTCCAATAAATCCTTTTGCATCAGCTATCTGAAGTTAGTTAATGGTCGTTATGGTTAACGTGAGGATCTGGGTGGTGCATTCAGAGGCTAAGCTACACCATATATCAATGCAATTTTCTGATGCTAAACTCAGACAAAACTGAAGTTATAGTAGTAGGCCCTAAACATCTTAGAAAGTCACTTTCTGATGACATAGCAGTTATGGATGGCATTGCGCTGGCCTCCAGCACCACTGTAAAGAATCTGGGAGTCATCTTTGACCAAGACATGTCCTTTCACTCCCATGTAAAACAAATTTCAAGGACTGCCTTTTTTCACCTACATAATATCGTAAAAATCAGGCATATTTTGTCTCAAAATGATGCAGAAAAACTAGTCCATGCATTCGTAACTTCCAGGCTGGATTATTGCAATTCTTTACTATCGGGCTGCCCAAATTCGTTGCTGAATATTCTCCAGTTGCTCCAGAACGCTGCAGCACGTGTTCTGACAAAAACCAGGAAGAGAGATCATATTTCTCCAATACTCGCCACTTTGCACTGGCTCCCTGTAAAGTTTAGAATAGAGTTTAAAATTCTCCTCCTTACTTACAAAGCCATAAATGGCCAGGCACCTTCTTATCTTAAAGAGCTCATAGTACCTTATTGCCCCACTTGAACACTGCATTCCCAGAATGCAGGTCTACTTATGGTTCCTAAAGTCTCAAAAAGCAGAACAGGAGTCAGAGCATTTAGCTATCAAGCTCCTTTCCTGTGGAACCATCTTCCAGTCTTTGTCCGGGAGGCAGCCACTGTCTCTCCATTTAAGAGTAGGCTTAAAACTTTCCTTTTTGATAAAGCTTATAGTTAGGGCTGGCTCAGGCTTGTCCTGGACCAGCCCCTAGTTATGCTGCTATAGGATTAGACTGTCAGGGGACCTCCAAAGATACACCGAGCTCCTCTGTCCTTCTGTCCCTCTCCATCTGCACGCTTTCATGTCCTACCACGGCGTGTTACTAACTTAGCTCCTTCCCCGGAGTCTCTGTGCTTGGTTGTCTTTCAGGTTCCACAATGGCTGAATCTGGATTGTGGATTGCAGCTGCGTCTCCCGCCTTGGCCCTGCCTGACATCCAGTGCAACTGCTACTGCTATTATTACATCCACTGTCACTGTTACTGTGATTGCATGTCTGTCTCTCTGTCTCTCTGTCTCTCATCTGCCGGTCGAGGCAGATGGCCGCCCACCCAGAGTCTGGTTCTGCCCGAGGTTTCTGCCTGTTAAAAGGAAGTTTTTCCTCGCCACTGTCGCCAAGTGCTTGCTCATGGGGGAACTGTTGGTTCTCTGTAGATAAAAGAGCTTGGTCTGTACCAGCTCTATATGGAAAGTGTCCTGAGACAACTTCTGTTGTGATTTGGCGCTATACAAATAAAATTGAATTGAAAAATTGAATATATCGTATGTTAATGTTCTTTCACATATTGTGCCCAGAGACTCAAATGTGTGATGTGTGTAGAGTTCATTTAGTTTTAAAGCTTTAAACTTAGAGAAACACAGATGATCTTAGGTTAACTGTGGTAGTCTGCAGTAGCACGGTGGAACGGCTGGCAGCCCACTGCTCCTGGTCTGCTGCGGAGGATCGACAGCCCAAGGATGGGATAAATGCGGAGAAAAAATAATTTCACGGAAAGCATGGCGTTTAGTATGCAACTAACACTGTGTGAAGTGATTAATAAAGTACGTTTCTTCTTCTTTTTCTTCTTCTAGTCATACAGGTCTACTTGTGGGGTTTGGCAACACTATGATTATGTCTGAAAATATGACAACACAGTTTGGATGCTTTGATTTGTGGAATTTATTGTCTTTGTAACTGGCTTCTCAAACATTGTAGGAGTCTGGGCAAGATCTCTCAGGACTCCTGGCAAACTTAAACACTTTGCTAGGAGTCCTGAAAGATCTTGTGTAAAGCAACTAATGAATGTGTTACTTTGACACTAGAAAAAGATTATACTGATGTCTACATTTCCATTTTTCGAAAAAAAATTTCGGAGTTTATCTGAATTGAACAACTTTGTTTGCCAAAGCTACCCTCGCATCAGTTTAAATTTGATAGGCTTTGAATTGTCGAGGACAGGCAAAGGACGCAAGATCCAGAAATTACAAGTTAGTTCTGTGAGAGATCTAAAAGCAGTTGTTGGCAAAAGCAGACTTTACATAGTGCCACAAGCCCTTGTCTTGCAGATATGGAATTATATACATAGGGATTCATATCATACTACAATCATATAAATGTGTTCTCTGTAATGTCTGTGCCTATAGCTTAAGTTACCCTCTCTACCCTTAGGTAACATCATCACCCTCTGCCATGTCCCAGAATTCATTCCCACCACTCTCTGCAGCTCCAGCAGTAGATGAGACCTCACAAAGGGCTAAGAAAAATGTGGTTTCAGGTCCATGGATATTTTCTAACGATGTATTTTGTTTCCTGTGTGTGTGTGTGTGTGTGTGTGTGTGTGTGTGTGTGTGTGTGTGTGTGTGTGTGTGTGTGTGTGTGTGTGTGTGTGTTTTCTCTTGCTGAAGGAGAAATCATTGTGCACTGTGCACTACCAGGTGACATCCACATCCTCTGCCATATCCATGAATTCATCCCCACCACTCTCAATTGCTCCAGTACAAGATGAGACTACCCCTGTGGCTAAGAGTAACCATGCTCAAAGTGTGGTTGCAAATCAGGTAACCAATTTTGACACTGTGTAGAATCTATTTTTAAGTATTTATTGATCTCATGTGTGTGTACTATTTGATGGTGATTTGTGGGAAATGCCATTTTGATGTTTTACTTTAGGGTTAGGGTTAGCTCTTCAAGAATGGCAAGCAATGCGTGCCCAGCAAGACCAGGAGTATAATAAAAGTTTGTTTGTGGATCAGGAGAAGGTAATATTTCCAAGTTGTTATTATGTATGTTTTACATGCTCTTACAGAATGCATACATACTTTTAATGCGGTCTTCTTTTATTAGGAGAGGAAGAAACTAGCCTATCAGGCCTGTGAGGAAAGACGTCAAAAGGTTTATCTTTGTAATATATTACTTTGAATAATTAGGTTGAACTAGCTGAAAATTTTTTATTTCTTTTAATGAGAGAAATCACATTTCAGGCTATTGAGGCAAGGCGTCAGCAAATGTCTGCATGTGAGGAACCCTCAGATGGAATGTTGATCAAATTTAAATATCCAAACGGACACATCAACATGAGGAAATTCAGCTTGTCTGAGCCAATCCAGGTGATGTGTGTTCAGCTTGAGAAAATATTAAGTGTCTTCTCAGTGGTTCAGTGGGTTGTAAAACTTGACTGGTGTAACACTATGTTTTACATCTTTTTAGATCTTGTTTGACTTTGTGGGACAAGATGATATTGCCAGTGAAATCTTTGTGGTGCAAGAAGCCACATCATCAAGATCAATTGAGAACAGTTCGTCCAGGTCAATAATGGATCATGACATAAAAGCATAAGCAGCTCTATATGTACTTTGGTTTTGAAATCAGGATGTACAGGTAAATGTAAATGTTTGTTGCATTTTATTTCCCGTCTCAAATGAAAACAGAATGTGTTTTGGTTTGTGCAAGCTCTTGTATTGTGCATGTTCGTCTTCAGGAAATTCTCTCAAGTCAACAAAATGATGGAGCTTATACCCTACACCATACAACTCATGGTCAGTCATCGCTGTCTGAGACCTCCACCCAACCAAGTCTCTCTGAGCCCTCTCTCCGGCCACTGCTGTCTGAGACCCCCACCCAACCAAGTCTCTCTGTGCCCTCTCTCTGGCCACCACTCTCTGAGACCCCCACCCATCCGAGTCTCTCTGCCCCCTCTCTCCAGCCACTGCCATCTGAGAACTCTATCCAGCCATCGCTCACTCTGTTCTCCACCCAGCCAATGCTCTCTGAGCCCTCCTCCCAGCCATCGCTCACTCTGTTCTCACAACCACAAGAAATCCTGACTCTGCATGATGAACAATCACTTCCTCCTTCATCTGCCCAGGAACCAGTCATTATTCTTGATGAACAAGATGAGACAATTTCACAAAATCAGTCTCCTGTCTCAACACATCACCCTGGAGGACCTGTGGATGAGTATGTTTCTCTCATTAACTTGACTTTATATTTTTTTTTTTTTTTTTTGTGTATGTGTATGTGTATTCATTTTCTATACCATATAAAGGACTCACACTAAACCAAAGTCAGTGTATATCCTGTTACATTTAATCAAATGGTTTAAAACTGTTAGAAAATATGGTACATATTTGGCATATGAATAAAATGTATGAACTTCTTTGGTTGCAGGATTGATCTACAGACCATATTGAAAAAACTGGTCAGCAAAGTTGATGGAAGCTTCTGTCCAGCGAGCAACCAAATAAATGTATGCAGGGATAATGTTTTACTATGTAGCCTGCGGGCGTTCAAACGTAAGAACTTCAACCCTGAAGCAAAATTGGATGTTGTGTTTGTGAATGAAGATGGCAATGGTGAAGGGGCAGTTGACGAAGGCGGCCCGACAAGAGAGTACCTAAGGCCATTGATGAGGGCCACCAGTCAAACATCTTTGAGGTACATGAGAAAGACCGGCGTTTGTCTCGTGATACTCAAGGTAAGGAAGCCCAAATTCTTAGGACAGTCCTAAGAGACCTAAATTCTTAGGACTGTCCTAAGAATTTGGGCAGAATTCTAGAAATTTATACATGGAAACCCATTTAAAAATGATTGCTCTCCCTTATTTCTCCTGTCTGATTTATTGTGTTTATTCTGCTTGTTTTTTATGTGTTGGCCAGGTTTCATCTTGTGGTGTCTGTGAATTGTCTTACTTCCATCCATCCATTTTCTATGCCGCTTATCCCTTTCGGGGCCGCGGGGGGGCTGGAGCCTATCTCAGCTGTCGACGGGCGGGAGGCGGTGTACACCCTGGACCGGTCGCCAGCCAATCGCAGGGCAACATATATACACAAACAACCATTCACTCTCACACTCACACCTAGGGGCAATTTAGAGTCACTGTTAGCTTTGAAGCTCGGTTCTTTGTTGGAAGCCCAAGAACAGTCTGGAGAAATCTTCAGTTCACAGCCGAAGTATTTATTTTAGGTCACAGGTAAAGTAATGCAGCGCTGGTCTCAGAGTGTCAGAGTTCCCTCAGGATCTCAGCCAGAATGAGTACCGTTCACAGACAATCGTTCACATTTAAGGAGTTGGGATTGACCAGCCCAGTACATTAATCAGTTCAGGACATTCTAGACATCTTCAAGTACTAACCACTAAACATGTGATAAGTAAAACATATGTGTGTATGTGTGTTGTGTCCGGCATGAGGATAATATTGCAGACATCATAAATAAGGAGTAGAGGTGCCATGGACATCTTGTTTGCCACTACTGATTGTCTCTGGGGATATGATATTTATGACTCAGGGCTAAGAGTCAGGCCTTCTATCACAGTGACAAGATGTTTTTGTATGCCAGAGTACATTTGTATGCCAGAGTACAAAACAAGATGTTAGAGTGTTTAAACAAGATGTTCTCCGCAACATCACCAATTAACCTAATGAGCATGTTTTTGGTCTGTGGGAGGAAGCCAGAGTACCCGGAGCGAACCCACGCATGCACGGGAAGAACATGCAAACTTCACACAGAAAGGCCCAACCTGGGAATCGAACCAGCAACCTTCTTGCTGTGAGGCACGCACACCACCTGCTGCGCCACCGTGCAGCCCTTTGTCTTACTTTATTTGTTTAATTATTTTGGCTTGATTTATTAATTATTGGTCAGGATTTTTCCATGATTCTTCATTGCTTCATCTTTCAATGTACTGAAACACCCTTTTACATGTTTTGAAAGGTGCAATAAAAAGTTTGCTTCTATCCGTAGAAACACTAAAATTAATTATACCCTTTTAAGATATTACATTTTTAAGAAGCATTACAGCAGAACAATAGATTACTGTTATGTCTTTAATTTTAGCTTTGCAGACTAAACATGGGTGGCAACGGCTATGATAGCTGTGTGTGTCGTTTATGGAGGAGTCGGTCCACACTTCTCCTCTGAAAGTTTTTTCCATCAAATCTGTGGGATACCAACATCCCCGGCCACGGTGGATGAAGTGGGTGACCATACCTTCAGGGAACAGTTAATCAGCAGGAGAAAGGTATTATACATTGAATGTACAGTCTACTGTAAAAACAGCCCTTCAGTTGTTTTCTGTTAACTTTCTTCAGGGCATTTAATCATTTGCAACTGGACTTTGTCAGTTTGTCTTGGAAGACGTTTCGCCTCTCATCCGAGCAGGCTTCATCAGTTCATGCGCACCAGACTAGATAGGACAGCTCTAGTCTAATGAAATGGTGTTAGGTTCAAGTATTTATCCTCTGAGTGAGGCCAACCCCCAAAACCAAGGATGGTGTCACTCTATTGTGAGGCAAACGATCCCCCATTAAGGCAGGGTAGGGTGCAACCCTTAGGTGTCAACAACAGTTGTCTGCCTCGTTAGTGTGCCATTCTTGTCATTGGGAGGCTCCTTGAGCCATGTGTGAATGGCTTTGTTGTTTATTTTCAGAGATGAAATTTTTGAATCTCTTTGGAAGAGATGAAAGGACAGCATTGTATGTGGGAGATAGGTGGTGTCTCAGACCTCCCCCTCTGTTCAGAGACGGTTTTTCAACTTTGACATAGATGGCTTCTCTCACTCCTCTTTCAAACCATCTGTCTTCTCTGTCCAGAATATGTACATTTTTATCCTCAAAGGAGTGTGCTTCCTCCTTGAGGTGCAGGTAAACAGCTGAGTCTAGACCTGAAGAGTTAGCCCCTCTGTGCTGTGCCATGCGTCTGCTCAGTGGCTGTTTTGTTTCCCCAATATATAAGTCTGTGCATTCCTCACTGCACTGGACTGCATACACCAGATTGTTCTTCTGAGTATGAGGTGTCCGGTCTTTGGGGTGCACCAGCCTTTGTCTGAGAGTGTTGTGTTTGTTAAAGATTCGCCTGAGTTTCTCTGATAAACCAGACACATATGGAATGACAATGTTATGCCGTCTGTCTCTCTTTTCTTCCTCTGTCACCCTGTTCTTTCTGGAAGCGGCTGAACTTTTCACAAAAGACCAGCTGGGATAACCACAGGTTTTGAGGGCATCCCTCAGGTGTTTGTGTTACTTGCCTCTGGTCTCTTGGCTGGTTGGAACATTATCAGCTCTGTGTTGGAGAGTTCTGATAACACCTAGTTTGTGTTCCAGTGGGTGATGTGAGTCAAAAAGGAGGTACTGGTCTGTGTGAGTAGGTTTTCTGTAAACCCCAATATGGAAGCTCCTGTTCTCTCCAATGTGGACATTACAGTCCAAAAAAGGCAAACTCATGTCCTTGACATCCTCTCGAGTGAATTTGATGGTCTTGTCCACTGAGTTAATGTGCTTGGTGAAGGCTTGCACTTCTTGGCTTTGGATTTTTACCCATGTGTCATCCACATATCTGTACCAATGACTTGGTGTTGTTCCTTTGAAAGAGTTCAGAGCCGTTCTTTCCATGTTCTCCATGTACAGATTTGCCACAATGGGGGATACTGGTGAACCCATCGCACACCCATGTTTTTGCCTGTAAAACCTCCCCCTAAATTGAAAATAGGTGGTTTTTAAGCAGAGTTCCAGTAAATGGCATATTTGCTCCAGGTTAAGGGCAGTTCTGTTCTGCAAAGTGTTGTCTTGTAACAACTGCTGCCTCACTGTTTCCACTGCATCCTGAGTTGGAATGCATGTGAACAACGATGTGACATCGAAGAAACCATTGTTTCTGATGCGTCTAGTTTTAAGTCCCGGACCTTATTTACAGAGTCCATTGAGTTCTGGATGTGGTGTGGCGTTTTGCCAACCAGTGGTGCTAAGATGTTGGTCACAAACTTAGCAATGTTGTATGTCACAGAGTTGATACTGCTGACAATAGGTCTGAGAGGCGCTCCTTCTTTGTGTATTTTCGGGAGTCCATAGATGCCCAGGATGGACTCTTGTGGGTATAACCAGTGATATTGCAAACGGTCAATTCAATTCAATTCAATTCAATTCAATTCAATTCAATTCAATTCAATTCAATTCAATTCAATTTTATTTGTATAGCGCCAAATCACAACAGAAGTTGTCTCAGGACACTTTCCATATAGAGCTGGTACAAACCAAGCTCTTTTATCTAAAAAGAAACCAACAGTTCCCCCATGAGCAAGCACTTGGCGACAGTGGCGAGGAAAAACTTCCTTTTAACAGGCAGAAACCTCGAGCAGAACCAGACTCTGGGTGGGCGGCCATCTGCCTCGACCGGTTGGGTGAGAGAGGAAGAGCAAGAGAGGGAGAGTGAGACAGACAGACAGACAGACAGACAGAAATGCAGTCAGAGAGAGAGAGAGAGAGAGAGAGAGAGAGAGACAGAGACAGAGACAGAGAGACAGACATGCAGTCACAGTAACAGTGACAGTGGATGTAATAACAGCAGTAGCAGTTGCAGTGGATGTCAGGCAGGGCCAAGGCAGGAGATGCAGCTGCAATCCACAATCCAGATTCAGCCACTGTCCATGGGAACCTGCAAGACGACAAAGCACAGAGACTCCGGGGAAGGAGCTAAGTTAGTAACACGCCGTGGTAGGACATGAGAGCGTGCGGATGAAGAGGGACAGAAGAACAGAGGAGCTCGGTGTATCTTTGGATGTCCCCCGACAGTCTAATCCTATAGCAGCATAACTAGGGGCTGGTCCAGGACAAGCCTGAGCCAGCCCTAACTATAAGCTTTATCAAAAAGGAAAGTTTTAAGCCTACTCTTAAATGTAGAGACAGTGTCTGCCTCCCGGACAAAGACTGGAAGATGGTTCCACAGGAGAGGAGCTTGATAGCTAAATGCTCTGACTCCTGTTCTGCTTTTTGAGACTTTAGGAACCATAAGTAGACCTGCATTCTGGGAACGCAGTGTGCGAGTAGGGAAATAAGGTACTATGAGCTCTTTAAGATAAGAAGGTGCCTGGCCATTTATGGCTTTGTAAGTGAGGAGGAGAATTTTAAACTCTATTCTAAACTTTACAGGGAGCCAGTGCAAAGTGGCGAGTATTGGAGAAATATGATCTCGCTTCCTGGTTTTTGTCAGAACACGTGCTGCAGCGTTCTGGAGCAACTGGAGAATATTCAGCAACGAATTTGGGCAGCCTGATAGTAAGGAATTGCAATAATCCAGCCTGGAAGTTACGAATGCATGGACTAGTTTTTCTGCATCATTTTGAGACAAAATATGCCTGATTTTTGCGAAATTACGTAGGTGAAAAAAGGCAGTCCTTGAAATTTGTTTAACATGGGAGTGAAAGGACATGTCTTGGTCAAAGATGACTCCCAGATTCTTTACAGTGGTGCTGGAGGCCAGCGCAATGCCATCCATAGCTGCTGTCATCAGAAAGTGACTTTCTAAGATGTTTAGGGCCTACTACTATAACTTCAGTTTTGTCCGAGTTTAGCATCAGAAAATTGCAGGTCATCCAGGTCTTTATGTCATGAAGACATGCTTGTAGTCTAGTTAACTGACTGGTTTCTTCCGGCTTCATTGATAAATATAGCTGGGTATCATCTGCATAGCAATGAAAATTTATTGAGTGCTTCCTGATAATCTTACCTAAAGGAAGCATATATAAGGTGAATAGAATTGGTCCAAGCACAGAACCCTGCGGAACTCCATAGCTGACTTTAGTGAGCACAGAGGAGTCGTCATTAACGCGTACAAACTGAGAGCGATCTGACAGGTAGGATTTAAACCAGCTTAGCGCAGTTCCCTTAATGCCAATGAAGTGTTCCAGTGTCTGCAATAGGATGCCATGGTCAATGGTGTCAAATGCAGCACTAAGATCCAATAAGACTAGTACAGAGACAAATCCTTTATCAGATGCAATTAGAAGGTCATTTGTAACTTTAACCAGTGCTGTCTCTGTGCTATGATGCACTCTAAATCCTGACTGGAAATCCTCGAATAAACTATTATTGTTTAGAAAGTCGCACAGCTGATTGGCAACTGCTTTCTCAAGAGTTTTTGAGAGAAAGGGAAGGTTGGATATCGGTCTATAGTTGGTTAAAACCCCTGGATCAAGAGTAGGCTTTTTCAGTAGCTACTTTAAAGGACTGTGGTACGTAGCCTGTTGGTAAAGAGAGATTGATCATGTCTAATACTGAAGAGTCAATTAGAGGTAATACTTCTTTAAACAGCTTAGTCGGGATAGGATCTAAAATACAGGTAGATGAATTTGATGATGAAATTATTGAAATTAGTTGGTGAAGGTCGACAGAGTAAAACAGTCTAAAACTGCGACAGACTGAGTAACAGTTTCTACGGTTTCTGTGTTTGAAGACAGAACAGTACCTGTTAACGGCAGGAGTCGATGAATTCTGTCTCTAATAGTTAGAATTTTATCATTTAAGAAGCTCATGAAGTCATTACTGTTCAGAGCTAAAGGAATACATGGTTCAATAGAATTATGGCTCTCTGTCAGCCTGGCTACAGTGCTGAAGAGAAACCTGGGATTGTTCTTATTTTCCTCTATTAGTGCAGAGTAATAGGCTGCCCTGGCACTGCGGAGGGCTTTCCTGTATATTTTAAGACTGTCTTGCCAGGCGGACCGAAATTCTTCCAAACTGGTAGAACGCCATTTCCTTTCTATTTTCCGTGAAGTTTGCTTTAATTTGCGGGTTTGAGGAGTATACCATGGAGCTAACCTCCTCTGTTTAATTGGCTCCTTCTTTCTGTAAACTGTGCAGATATTCTATGATTGTTCTCTTGTACCCGCCGGTTGGGTCTCGTTTCAGGCATTCATAGGTGTTACTGTCACTGAGTAGTGAAAGAATCTTGTCTTGGTAATCGTTTGTGTTTATAATTACCGTGCATCTCCCTTTGTCTGCTGGCAAGATTGTGGTGTTTTTGTCCTTGCTCAGTGATGCCACGGCTTTTCTATCCTCAAAGGTGAGGTTAGAAGGGGAAAGTTTAGCATTGGAGAGAGCTGACGACACTTTCAACCTGAGCTGTTCACCTTCTGTTTCTGTTAGGTTGTTTTTCTTTATAGCTGATTCTGTTGCCGTGATAAGATCAACTACTGGGACTTGTGGTGTCATGGCAAAATTCAATCCTTTAGCTAAAACCTCCTTCTCCGGCTGGGTAAGTACTCTGTCAGACAAATTCTTAACCCATCTATTCTGTAACTCATTTTGTGTTGAGTCTTCACTTTTTTGCCTCCAGGTGAGCAATTGCATATTGGAAGTGTTATGTCTTGACTGCAAGTTCTGAAATGTCTTTGTTTGTCTGTCTTTAGTTTTGTTGTGCTGGGCAAGTTGGGCTTTCAATGTGAATTCTATGACTTTCTTACAGACTTCTTCAGGTAGTGATGACATAAGTTTATGCTGTAGTTGTCAAATTTCACTTGTAGGCCTTTAATGGTGAAATTGACCTGCCTTACTCTCTCATTCAGCAGTTGTTTTTGAGCCTTTTCCAGGATTTTGTCGGTCCTGTAGCCTTTCATGGTGGATCGTAAGCGTAGGCTTACTGGTGTGAGGCTGTTTTGTCTGTATGTCAGGTTAAACCTGAGATGGTTTCTGTAATTCGCCATTTTCCGAGCCAAAATATTATTTATGAAACATTTCCTTTCATAGTGTACTTGTGTGTACAGTGTGTACTTTCTTTCTTTCTTTCTTTCTTTCTTTCTTTCTTTCTTTCTTTCTTTCTTTCTTTTTAGATACAGGCAAGTAACAACAGTCCAAGAGGCAAACAGTGCAATTGCAGAGGCAGCAGATAGTCTCAGCATTATAGGTGCCTTGAGACATGTGTCCAGCCTTGAGGAGAAGGACTCCCTTATCCAGTCAGCTGCAGACTTCTTTGTCAGTGGAAGACTGGCAACTGCCCTGGACCAGTAAGTAATTGCCTCACCTGTCATATCTGTCTGAAAATTAAAACTGTCATGAGCCCAGGACAATTCACACATTATGTCACATGTTTTTATAGGTTTGCTGAGCGGTTAAAAACCCTTGGTTTACTGGAGGAGCTGAGGAAGAATCCGCCAGTGTTCTACAACATGTTTGTCAGTGAGGAGATTCCACTACAGGCAAAGGACCTATGCGCTTTATTTGACGTGGACTTCTCTGTGCAGGGCAGCAACAGGAGAGACATAGAAAACATGACGATATGCTTTTGGCGTGACTGGTTAATTGATATTGAAGGTATACTATTTATTGTGCAAGTTATAATAACTTGGACTTCTTAAGTACACTTATTAGTGGTCATTTTGTTGTCCTGGTCAGCAGGAAAATAAATGCTGATAATGCCAAAGTTGAAGTGACATTGTGAAGTCTGGTTGTGTCGGTGGATAGCTCCCTTAAACTTGTTCATATTGTGTTGTAATTGTGTTGTAAAAAAGCTGCTGCGCGCTTGGCCTGCCGGTACCCGTCAGCTGCCTCAGGAGTCCTATGAGCCAGCCAGGCCCGATAGGACTCCTTCTTCAGCTTGACGGCATCCCTTACTTGCGGTGTCCACCACCGGGTTCGGGGGTTGCCGCCACGGGAGTTGAAAACCTCCCTGACAGCGGGTTCCACCAGATGTTCCCAACAGACCCTCACGGTACATTTGGGTCTGCCAAGTCTGTCCCGCTTCCTCCCCTGCCAGCAAATCCAACTCACCACCAGGTGGTGATCAGTTGACAGCTTAGCCCCTCTCTTTACCCGAGTGTCCAAGACATACCGCCGAAGGGTGTCCTGGTGCCACGTGTACTGATGGACACCCTTATGCTTGAACATGGTGTTCGTTATGGACAAACTGTGACTAGCACAGAAATCCAATAACAGAACACCACTCAGGTTCAGATCGGGGAGGCCGTTCCTCCCAATCACACCCCTCCAGGTATCACTGTCGCTACCCATGTGAGCATTGAAGTCCCCCAGCAGAACAATGGAGTCCCCAGTTGAGCACTTTCCAGTACCCCACCCAGGGACTCCAAGAAGGCCGGGTACTCTGCACTGCTGTTCGGCCCATAGGCCGAAACAACAGTGAGAGACCTATCCCCGACCCAAAGGCGCAGGGAAGCGACCCTCTCGCTCAGCGGGGGGAACTCCAACACATGGCGGCTGAGCTGGGGGGCTATAAGCAAGCCCACACCAGCTCGCCGCCTCTCACCGCCGGCAACTCCAGAGTAGAAGAGAGTCCAGCCTCTCTCAAGGAGTTGGGTTCCAGAGCCCAGACTGTGCGTGGAGGTGAGCCCAACTATCTCTAGCCGGTACCGCTCAACTTCCCGCACTAGCTCAGGCTCTTTCCCCCACAGTGAGGAGACATTCCATGTCCCCATAGCCAGAGTCGTTGTCCAGGTTTTGGGTTATTGGGGCCCCTGCCCACGACTGCCACCCATATCACATAGCACCAGCCCCTTCTGATCCTTCCTGCGGGTGGTGGGCCTACGGGAAGGCGGGCCCACGTTGCTCCTTCGGCTGTGCCCGGCCGGGTCCCATGGGCAAAGACCCGGCCACCAGGCGCTCGCCTGCGAGCCCCAATCCCAGGAGATGAATATTATATTTATTTTAACCCTCATGGACTTTTTACCCACTTCCATCAAGGTGTTAAAGGTATCACAGACTTAAACTGTTTTGGTAGAATGAAACAAGTACTACAAACTACTGGAATTTGTTTTTTTTATATTAAAATAGTTATGGAGCAATTTGCTGATTTTTGCTCTTCACATTGTAGACTTTGCTCATAACTGTAGGGAAGTCATATTAGACAACATGTGTTTAAGGGGCCTGAATTACTGTTTCTCTCTAGAAGGAAGAATGCAGTCCAGTCACCCTTGAGAAGGTATTGGAGTTTACATCTGGAGCCTCAACAGTGCCTCCACTGGGATTTCCACACTGTCCACAAATTAATTTCCTTCATGAGGGCAACAGAATCTTCCCAGAAGCAAATATTTGTGTTCTTGTACTCCGCCTCCTGCTGCACTCTTCCTATGAAGCCTTCAAACAATACACGATGGAGGGAATTTTGCAAGCTCCAATCTTTGGACTTGCATGATGTCACTATATGTGTGTAAAACTGATTAATGGAAGTTGAGTTTTCACTTGAGCTATTTATGCTTAAAAGTTATTTGATAGAATTCTGTGTTGAAGCATGTCATGTTAATTTTAGAATGTCATGCACTGTCTTCTTTTAGATGAGTAATTCTGTTCTGTTTACATGAGTAACAGTTTGCTTCAGTTGTTTGGAGGTTATTCAATATTGAGTTTCTCATTGTCTAGTTTTTTTGCTCTCATTTATTTTTATTATTTTTATAATGATTTAGAATTTAAGTTTTTTTAAATTAGCGCTGTCAAAAATATCGCGTTATTCAGGCGTTAACGCAAATCAATTTTAATGGCATCATTTTTTTTTATCACGCGATTAACGTTCTTTGTGACCTAGTGAACCTAGTGTTTTTTATAAGCTGTGGCCACTGCTAGTAACGTTACAAAAACTACAGGATCCAATTGTAAACTGGAAACAAAACAATAGGCACACCCCACGCATGTTTTGGTCTTGCCTGCTCGCTAGCTGTGAAAGTGTAGGCGGATGTCAAGTACGAAACGCTGAAATGGATGCGAACAAGATTCTGAATAGAAAGTTTAGTTTCAAAAAGTTGCCAGATGGGTCGACTGACAAGACCAAAGTTTGGACAGAGGCATATGGATACCGCAACTAAAAACAAGCTAACTGCAGCCATAGCCAAGTAATGTTCATTTTTTCTGGAGAGAAATAAGAGGCTGTGTTGATAAGCCTCTGGTGAATAAATAGAAGAGCATTATAGTCTGACTGCTTGTATGTTCAAAGGAAACTTAAGAAAGGAAAGTTTAAGCCATGGTTTAATTGCACTATAGGCTGAATCCTAGTTTACAATGATGTACACTGTTAGAGCCAATTTTTGTTGTGTGTTGTTCCTGGTTGCCCCAGTAGGTGGCGCATGTAGACAATGGCTCACGTAATCTATAAGAAGAAGAAGAGTTAATTGCTTGACAAGGGTGCTGCTGACTGGGAGAGGCACACAGTTTTTCGACCGCCCTTAGTGGCCTAACTTTGAGCCCTTTGTGGTTTTTTTGCATACAAGTTATGAAAGATAAGTGTGTGTAGAGGGTAGGGTTACCCTATCAAGTGTATTGTCAATGGGATTGGTGACCGTAAAATAAATACGTCTTGAACACGAATGGACATTGGATTCTTTGGAAATCCCACCGACGACGCGTCAACTACAAGTTACCGGCAGCAGCCTCCTAGTGGCTTAGGTTTTTTTTGTTTAAGTCAAAAGATCAAGTCACTACATACACTTTGTGACTTTACTTTGTATCACCCTGTTTTGATCCCTTAGAAAGGGTTGTTGAAGGGGCTTTTTTGTAACAAAGCATTTATTTTTTTTGTCATCAGTTTATTGTTATTAAATTGTGTGAGATTGGATTCATTCAAATGTGAATGACTGCTCAAAATGAGAATGTTAGTGTGAAACATTTGTACAAAGCAAGCCTATCCACTTTTCCATGTTGATAACAGTAGTAACATGATAATTAATAGGACATTTAGAATAGATAAAAATGTGCGATTAATTTGCGATCAATCGCGAGTTAACTATGACATTTATGCAATTAATCGCGATTAAATATTTTAATTGATTGACAGCACTGTTTTAAATGTTATTTTATTATTTATTTGGAAAATACTTATTTATTTTCTTTAGGTTTTACAAGACATTTATTGGGCTTATAATTTAAGGTTACCATGGTGACACTGTTGAGGTTGGTCTAATGAAATAGATGCCCTTTATGAACTATAAGCTATATACTATAAGCATTTATTGAGCTTATAATTCAATGCATTTGATCAAATCACACATAACAACCAAGATGTTGGCTTATGTACATGGTGATGAATACACAGTGAATACAGACAAGGCAAACAAAAAGTCAGGTTGATTGTAGTTCTGTCAGAGCTGGAAGCTGCAGTCTGACCAGAGGAGGGATGTATAGAGGGTTGAGGTGAAGGAGGGACAGGAGTCAGTACAAGCAAATGTGATAATGAACATAAACTGTGTAACATGGTGAGGAATGCAACTTTGACTGCTGTTTAAAAACAGAGAGTTTATGTTCATTATACCACATTCAGACTTCTGTTCCTCCAGTGTCTGTCAAACTCCTCTGGTTGTCAACCTCAACAGTGTCACCATAGTAACCTGTCCCCATCATGACTCATTCTCTGTTCTGATTAGTGGACTGATGTTAGGGTATTTTTGGCAGTTAAACCTCTCTCCTTGATAACTATTAATCTAAAATTCCCATTCAAGCCATTAAACATTCCATAATTTTTCATACATTACCAGTTTATTCATCTTTTTTTATTCATCTTTTCAATTCCATTGAAAATAGTTAGATCCTTCTCCACTTTTCCAAGTATTCATAATGATTTATTTCCTTTTTCATGCATTTTCAAATCTTGTCTGTTGATTCATATTCCATTTAAACCTTAAGATGTTTCACATTTTTCATACATTAAGAGTTGTATTCAACATTTAAATCTCATTCACTCTGAATTAGACACTTTTCCACTTTTTCTATGAATCTTTACACACAATCGGAGTAGGAAGGAACAACAAAAATATTGTCAGCCAACAATAGTACAATAAAAAATAATAAAACAACACAGCACGCAACTGTCTGGCTTCATCTCCTTGCAGCAGCGGTAGGATTCACCCGTGTCAGCATCTCACGCACCCTGGACCGTGTAACAAGCACACCCTGTGTACGCAACAGGGCTCTCATCATCTGAAACAGATTTTTGAAAAGATATAAATTTCCATGATATTCACAAAACAATGGCACATAAATGTGAATTAAATACATCCTAAAGATAAAGACCACCAATTACCTCATTTCCAGAATCAGGATATTGGCTCTGAAGTTGCCTCACACGTTGTTCAAGTTCACCATCATCTATTGCAGACCGCATACTTCTAACAGGTATACCCATCAACTTTGACTTCTTGTACAGAAATGATGAGGAGCATCCCACTATTTCAGCAGTCTTTGCAATTGTATGGCCTTGCTTCAGCAGAAATTCAATGTGTTCTCTGGTAACATCAATGGCTGGTCGGCCTCTTCTCCCTACAAAAAGAAAATACATAAGAAAATCTCATACATGCATTGAAATTGCATATTGTTAATGAATAGGCTAATAGGCTGGAAATGGAGAGACTTGAGGAATTGCAAAAATACAGTACATATTGCTGTGACCAGTGGACATAACAGAATAAATATAAACAATTATTGCGGGCTGCACGGTGGCACAGCAGGTAGCAGGACAGCAAGAAGGTCGCCGGTTCGATCCCCGGGTCAGGCGGGGGCTTTCTGCGTAAAGTTTGCATGTTCTTCCCGTTCATGCGTGGGTTCTCTCCGGGTACTCCAGCTTCCTCCCACAGACCAAATACATGCTCATTAGGTTGATTGGTGACTCTAAATTGCCCCTAGGTGTGAGTGTGAGTGTGAGTGTGAATGGTTGTTGGTTGTCGCCCGTTGACAGCTGGGATAGGCTCCAGCCCCCCCACGGTATAGAAAATGAATGAATGAACAATTATTGCTAAACATAATTCATTTGTGTGAGGAAATGAACTTTGTTTTACCATGATGTTACCGGGACAGGCTTTTTATTTCTTAGTTACTAGCCTTCCAGTTAGGTAAAAGACATTGACATTGATAAATGTAAAAGATTGCATTGACAAATACAAAATCCCTATCGGGTCACCCATGCAATTTTTTTTTATTATTTTCCCAACCAATCAGACCTGGTCTGAACCGTGCACCTGCAAAAATGTCCGTAGAACACACAGCTATTGCCACTATATGTCCCCATAACTATTTGCAACGTTAATGTATATGATAACATATGAATGCAGTGATAAACGGACTTAACTGAACTAATGCGCCTGACAGAGAAACGCCGGTCTTCCCCAGCCTGGAAATTTGCATCTATTAGAGTTTTCAGTTCAGTGAAACTGCTTTTCAGTTCATTGTTTGTGTCTGGTGATAGCAAATGTTCAATTCTTCCGAGATTTCTTTCACAGCTTTCAAGAGAACGACGTTCTCTCTCTCCACAAATCCCCTGTTTGAGTGCTCGTTCAATTCCATGGCATTTTCTAGTGGTTTTTTCGATTACAGCCAACGCCATGACTGCTTCTCTCTTCTTCCATTCATAGAAATAAGGAAATTAACCCACTTCTTCTTTGATTATGGCGGGGAGGGAAAATTGCTTATTTGTGGATATCTAAAATAGAGCGACGTCATGCACAATAATTCGCACTAGTCATAATGATGTTTGAGTTATCTATAACTTTCATTCTGCCTAGTCAAAACTGAATAACAGATATCCGCAGTTGTCATTCAAGATGTGTGACGAGTTGAATGACGGTTTCAGTGATGTCATTGAAGATATCTGTAATTCAGTTTGGCTAGTCTAAACTGAATTACAGATATCTCTATCTGTCATTTCGACTAGTCACAATTACATTACAGATATCTTGCATGATAATTCCAACTACTCAAAATGTAATTACGACTAGTCAGAAAGACGTTGTTGATATCTACAATGTTAATTCCGGATAGTCAAACTTAGCTGTTAAATATTAAAAGGGCTTGCCATAGAAGTGAGACCATAAACATACACACGTAGACGCAGCATTGAGCTGGTTGGGCCGTTGCTGTCAGGATCTGTCATGTCTCTGTTTTCTTGTTTCCTGTTTTATTTTGATAGTTTCGTTTTCTCCTGTGTTGTCTCTACATTTTCTTCCTCCCTTTGTTCTTTTTCCCGCCGTTGTGATTGTCTGCCCCGCCCTAATGTGCTTCATCTGTGCTACCTCCCTCCTAGTTTATTTAGTCTGTGTCTTCCCTTCCTCCTGTGCCAGATCTTCTTTGCCTTCGTGTGAGAGTTCCAGCGTTCTTTATATCTGAATTCCTAGTGTGTGTTTCAACCCTCTCTTTGTTCATTGACCATTCTTCTGCCTGCTGTTTCGGATACCTCTGCCTTATTGGATTGCCTGCCCGTGTACCGACCTTTGCCTGGATTAAACCTTTTGAACTGTATCAGTCTGTCGTCTGCTTCTGTGAGTCCATACTTCTGTGAGTAGTTGCTGCATACGTCGGTCTGTCCGCCATATTGGATGTGGCAGATCTGCTCCATAAACTAATGCAAGGAAATGGACTGAACTTCATAAAGCGCCTCTCTACAAACTGATTTAACATGATGTTTTGTATTCACCCATTCACACACACACAAATATATTTGGGAAACAAATAGGCATCAAAAACATATGCAACTTTTAACTTGATGTGATATCATATGATGAAGGCAGAGCATAGGAGTAGTCCTAGTAGAAACAAGGATGAAAATGGTATATCATTACATCACTCAGTGACAGTCTGTAACATCTTGATCTGAGAGCCAGACTCAGGGAAGCCGTGAATAGGGTGGAGAGTCTGGAAAAAGAGATGAGGAATGCAAACTGCTTTTGTGTCTTCTCCTGCAGCAGAAGAAATGGAAGAGCTTCCATCCTCTTTTGTGTACATTCCTGCCTTAGTGTGCAACCATAACTACCTACCTACACTGTAAACCCAGATTTTGTTTCTAATTAAACTTACTTAAACTTTCATGTTTTCTAAAAACCTGCTATCATTACTAAACAACATTAGTTGATTGTACTATTTAGCTGAAAGATTAATTGCACTAATCGGGTTTAGTAGAGATAACTTGATCTGTTAAGTTTTATAAGAAAGGGAGGGGCCTAATTCAAAAACGTCCCTGGTCACATCACAAGGTCACCGCAACGGTTGGTAACAGTGCTTGCACGGAGGTCGACACTGATTCGGAGGGACGAGCGCAGGCAGCTACAGCAGATGGTCTGTCGGCACCCTCACCAGGAAGCAGCTTTACCGAACGCCTTGAATGGTTAGTATGTAAAATAAGTAGCCTAGTTATCTTTGTGGGAACTTTTAACGCCCAAAAGCTTGGAGATAATTTGTTGACACTGTTTTTTTTTTCTTTTTTCTGTCACATGTTAATGTACTGTTTGTACTGTGCATGGTGTTAATACATGCTTATTGCTAGCTAATGTCCACTCAAAATAGTGCCAGCTGAATGTTAAAGTTAGCTTAGTGTTAACAGTCTGAAGGCAGCTCAAATACCGGTGAGTTTGTGCGACTATAATTTAGATTTCTGCCATTTCATGCGGTAGAAAAGCGGTTCAACCCCTGTCAGGAACAAAGGACTGTAGCAAGTGCTGCCGCTGTGGACGAGTTTATGTTGTGGACGCCACGAGCTGCACGCCACGCATTGACCCACTCCACTGCTCCGTGCCCACTCTCTTTCCCTCTCTCACTCTCTCGCACACACGCTTGTTTAAATGCCAGTTTTATGTGTAAAACAGACATTGTTTCGGTTCTATTACCATTTTATGACACTTGACTCTGTTGCTCCCCTAAAAAAGAAGAAAATTAAACAGAGGAGGTTAGCTCCATGGTATACTCCTCAAACCCGCAAATTAAAGCAAACTTCATGGAAAATAGAAAGGAAATGGCGTTCTACCAATTTGGAAGAATTTCGGTCCGCCTGGCAAGACAGTCTTAAAATATACAGGAAAGCCCTCCGCAGTGCCAGGGCAGCCTATTACTCTGCACTAATAGAGGAAAATAAGAACAATCCCAGGTTTCTCTTCAGCACTGTAGCCAGGCTGACAGAGAGCCATAATTCTGTTGAACCATGTATTCCTTTAGCTCTGAACAGTAATGACTTCATGAGCTTCTTTAATGATAAAATTCTAACTATTAGAGACAGAATTCATCGACTCCTGCCGTTAACAGGTACTGTTTTGTCTTCAAACGCAGAAATCGTAGAAACTGTTACTCAGTCTGTCGCAGTTTTAGACTGTTTTACTCCTGTTGACCTTCACCAACTAATTTCAATAATTTCATCATCAAAATCATCTACCTGTATTTTAGATCCTATCCCGACTAAGCTGTTTAAAGAAGTATTACCTCTAATTGACTCTTCAGTTTTAGACATGATCAATCTCTCTTTATCAACAGGCTACGTACCACAGTCCTTTAAAGTAGCTGTGATAAAACCGCTACTGAAAAAGCCTACTCTTGATCCAGGGGTTTTAGCCAACTATAGACCGATATCCAACCTTCCCTTTCTCTCAAAAACTCTTGAGAAAGCAGTTGCCAATCAGCTGTGCGACTTTCTAAACAATAATAGTTTATTCGAGGATTTCCAGTCAGGATTTAGAGTGCATCATAGCACAGAGACAGCACTGGTTAAAGTTACAAATGACCTTCTAATTGCATCTGATAAAGGATTTGTCTCTGTACTAGTCTTATTGGATCTTAGTGCTGCATTTGACACCATTGACCATGGCATCCTATTGCAGACACTGGAACATTTCATTGGCATTAAGGGAACTGCGCTAAGCTGGTTTAAATCCTACCTGTCAGATCGCTCTCAGTTTGTACGCGTTAATGACAACTCCTCTGTGCTCACTAAAGTCAGCTATGGAGTTCCGCAGGGTTCTGTGCTTGGACCAATTCTATTCACCTTATATATGCTTCCTTTAGGTAAAATTATCAGGAAGCACTCAATAAATTTTCATTGCTATGCAGATGATACCCAGCTATATTTATCAATGAAACCGGAAGAAACCAGTCAGTTAACTAGACTACAAGCATGTCTTCATGACATAAAGACCTGGATGACCTGCAATTTTCTGATGCTAAACTCGGACAAAACTGAAGTTATAGTAGTAGGCCCTAAACATCTTAGAAAGTCACTTTCTGATGACATAGCAGCTATGGATGGCATTGCGCTGGCCTCCAACACCACTGTAAAGAATCTGGGAGTCTTTGACCAAGACATGTCCTTTCACCATCCAGATTCAGGCAGTCCTGAATCTGGATGGTGGATTTCAGCTGCATCTCCTGCCTTGGCCCTGCCTGACATCCACTGCAACTGCTACTGCTGTTATTACATCCACTGTCACTGTTACTGTGACTGCATGTCTGTCTCTCTGTCTCTGTGTCTCTCTCTCTCTCTCTCTCTCTCTCTCTCTGACTGCATTTCTGTCTGTCTGTCTGTCTGTCTGTCTGTCTGTCTGTCTGTCTGTCTGTCTGTCTGTCTGTCTGTCTCACTCTCCCTCTCTTGCTCTTCCTCTCTCACCCAACCGGTCGAGGCAGATGGCCGCCCACCCAGAGTCTGGTTCTGCTCGAGGTTTCTGCCTGTTAAAAGGAAGTTTTTCCTCGCCACTGTCGCCAAGTGCTTGCTCATGGGGGAATTGTTGGTTTCTTTGTAGATAAAAGAGCTTGGTCTGTACCAGCTCTATATGGAAAGTGTCCTGAGACAACTTCTGTTGTGATTTGGCGCTATACAAATAAAATTGAATTGAATTGAATTGAATTTTGATTTTTTACAGCAATATTGTTGAGCTGAGTTGTTGAGCTAAAAGTTTTCTTGTTTTCTATTTTTACAGATCCTTGTGTTGTGAGGATGCAGTGGACGTGTAAGTATTGTGAGTTTATGTGTGAGAAAAGGGGTTACCTTTTAAAATATTATCGGTTAAAACACGGAAACTATGGTAGAACTGTCCCATTTCCCTGCTTACACCAAGAATGTGTGTGCACATTCAACCCCATTAATGCACTCAAGGTCCACTTAGCAAAGATTCACCAGAAAACCCAGGGTGCACAACCAAGACATACTGCACAAGTAACCTTTCAGTGTCAGTCATGTGATTTTTCTGCACCCTGCACAGAAGCAGTCTTTCTCACTCACCTGCGCAGTACACATTTGAAGGTAAATCACAGAATCCAGTGTCCATTTAATGGCTGTAACTTTCACACCAATGTGTATTCTACATTTAATGCACACAGAAGTAAGGAGCACAGAACACACAGCTGGAGGATGTTCAGGTCGGAAATTGTCTCTGTTAGTGTAACTAATGAAATGACACAAGAAGAACATGAGCCTCCAAATGACACCTCCGAATCAGAGGACAGTGAGGATTCTACCAATGAAGATCTTCATGGTCTAGAGAAACAGCTGGAGCACAATCTCACAGCTCTTTTTTAAAAAAATGCGAACAGTGCTACACATTCCAGAAAATACGGTACAAGAACACAACAGCTCTTACAGATGTGTGAACTAGCCCAGCCACTGCTGCATAATGCAGTCAAGGACATTCTCAAACAACATACAGATGTAGACGATTCAGTTGTGGAAGAGTTAGTCAGGGCTGCTGCAAAGAGCAATGTGATCATGAAATTCTGTGTCAAGGATGGCCCCTTATAAACAACAAAAAGGAGAGCTGCACATGTGAATAAAAACTTCACAGAGGTTAAACCAGTGGAGTACCTTATTGAAAGAGGAAAAAAATGTAGTGCTGTATACATACCTTTGCATCCAATGCTACAGAAGATGTTGAATAGGTCAGACATTTTGGATAAAGCTCTTCCCATCCAAAAGCATGCAGTGCAGCGTATTGAGTGATAGCTAATGTGCCATCAAAATACAGATCCACACTCCACTCCATTCAGCTTGCCACTTTGTGTAAAGCCTCTGATGTAAAAGAATTCAGCTACACCAAAATTCTCCACCCACTCATTCATGACCTAGCTTCTTTGGAGCAACATGGTGTGTTGTAGGACTTAGATGACTTACTAATCCTGGGAATCAGTCTATGAATTGTAAAAGTCTTTGTGGCCCTTTCTCACTGAGGTGCGAGAGAGGACCAAAGGACAGTCAATGAAGGAAACAGGATGGGGGGGGGAGTTAAAGGTGCGATTCACTGTACCTGAGGAGTTTATGGTATAGTATGAACCCTGGAAGTGAACTCCTCCAAATGGTCATTGTTTTTGAAGGAAAGATTTATCATTACCAGGTGTATGTGACAACCATTTGTCTTTTTTGTTGTAAAGTATAAAAGCCAAGACATTGTGGAGATTTGCAGAGAACACTCTGTATGAGTCTTCCCTCCATGCTGCATGTATTAAAGAGACCTGATTCATCACACCGAGTCTATAATTCTTCAGAGAATTAGCAACTCTCAACAAGCAACACGGAGAATTTCCCGTACAGTCTATGTTGAGAAGTTGGGAGAATATGTCAAAGGTACAGTTTTATATGTGGCCGCAGATAACCTGGCTGCTCATTCTCTGGCAGGATTCTTCGAAAGCTTTTGTGAAGATTTTCCTCGGTAATAATATTTCAGGAATCAAGGTGTAGAACAAAAACTGAGACAATGTCACAAAACACAAACTAGATTTATTTACAAAAGGAGGAACAAAAAGCGCACTCAAACTGAGTGGAAGTAACAACAAACTAAACACCACGCTGGAGACGAAGGCAGGAACAAAAGGCACACTCAAACTGAGTGGAAAAAACCAAAAACACCACACTGGAACTGAGGCTGATAGGCACACCGAGTGGGACTGAGCACACTGAAAGAAAAGAGCAGAACAAAGCATAAGTCCCAAAAGGGCAACACAAAATTCCACTGGATAAGTTCCAGGACAAAACACCAGGGCAGAACCGACAAAAGGGCTTTACTTAGAAGTTACTCACACTGAGACAGGACGTACACATGGTTGAGATCAGGACGAATTGGCAACCACAAGACCAGAGAGTCTCCCTTAAATGCAGCTAGCAATCAGCTCCGACACACCTCTGGGTAGGTAATTAGGTCACCACGGTGCATGGGGAAAAGACCGCCCATTCTCAGACAGACAGCAGAGACAGACCAACAGACAAATAACAATAGGGAAAAGGGAAGGGAAGAAACACTGGGAAAAGACACATCCTAACAGCTTTATGGTGGACAGATTCTGCAGCTTCTGCATGGCAGCGAGAGGTGAGATGCAAGCCAAGGAGGTAAATTCAGTTGCTTTTGAACCCCGCGCTATGGGTACTCACAATCAGTAGGTGCAGGAGGTAAAGCAGGATCCCACTATGGCAAAACGGTGTGGTGTTAAAGGAGAGTGTGTATTGCCTGACGGTCTGAAGCACTTTCATGTTGTCCGTGGGTACCCCCTGACATCCTTTTTATAGATTTACCACTATAATCTCAGGGCACATCCATGTTTTTTCTTGTAAATTTGTGATGCATTCAACACCCCCACACACAACCAGCACGGACAACACCAACAACCACACAAACAGCACAGACACAGACAACACCCACACACAGACACATTCAACAACCGCACACATAATTGTTTCAATGATTTGAAATTACCTTTTTCAGACTAATCATTTTAGATTGGATGTGTTGATGTTGACCTGATGATAAGTTTGTAATAATAAGATTGGCTGTGTTTTGCCATTTTCCTTAAAAATAAAATGCATTGGAGCATTTAAAGGTGTTTATTTTCTTTCCATTCAATTTAATTAAAACAATGTTTTCTACGATATTTTTTTAAAAGGTAATTTAATTAGAGGAAAATACAGTAATTGTAATAAATAATAAGTAGCAATAACAAGTAATAATAGCTAGTTACATTTAATAATTTTGAGTACACACTATTAACAAATATAAATACTAAACTTCAAGTTCTATGTTAACACAACTCAACATGTTTAGTTTCAGCTTGTGTAAAAAGGAAAGTGGTATAGGGCAACAGGTTTCCACGCGATTTGCGAGTAAAGTCTGTTAAGGCTATACAGCCGCTGAGTATTAGGACCCAGAGATGCAGAACCAGAGGCAGGGATTGTGTAAAACCAAGTAATAGATTTATTAACAAAACGAAGAACAGAAAACACGCTCAATGAGCGGAATAATAAACAAACAAAAGGCGCACTCAAACGGAGTGGAGGACGAAGAAAACAAAAGACGCACTCAAACGGAGTGGATGAACTAAGGGAACACTGATGAAGCGGGTATGGCATGAGGCATGCGTGGAAGCGGCAGACAGGCACTGAAAAGAAAAACACAGCACGTAAGTGGCTGGAAAAAACGAAGGACAAAATAATGACTTTTGATAACAAGAGAGGAAGACAAAAAGACTCGTACTTACAGACCAAACAACCAGAACTCGACATGGGAATGAGGAATAATCTGGCAAAGGAGAGGAGCAGGTCCATGCCTTAAATACTGAGTGAGTGCAGGTGAGTAGCAGTGGGAGGAGCTGGCAGCAGGTGAGGGGCTGCCCAGCCATGGATCCAGGGGTAGACAGACAGACACACACACAGGGAAAAAGGGAGAGGAGACACACAGGGAGAGACAGGAAGCTGGGATCGTAACAGTACCCCCCCCAAAGGTCGCCTCTCGGCGGCCTAGCAGGAAGATCTGGGTGTGTCCGATGAAAGTCGTCGATGAGGGATTGGTCAAGGTTGAAAGACCGAGGCACCCAGGAGCGTTCTTCCGGCCCGTAACCCTCCCAGTCGACGAGGTACTGGAAACCCCTGCCACGACGTCTTACGTCCGCCAGGCGGCGAACAGAGAAGACTGGATCCCCGTCGATGAGTTGGGGAGGAGGAGGGGGGGAGGCTGGTGGGCACAGAGGGCTAGAGGAGACCGGCTTAAGCTGAGAGACATGGAAGGTAGGATGAATCCTCATGGAATCAGGGAGCTTCAGGGTGACGGCTTGAGGGTTGATGACCTTGATGACTGGAAACGAGCCGATGAACCTGGGGGACTTCTTCCTTGATTCGGTCTTAAGAGGGATGTTTTTAGTAGAGAGCCAAACTGACTGACCTGGTTTGTAGGAGGGGGCTGGAGTCCGGTGGCGGTCGGCCGCGCGTTGTTTAACCTCCTGGTAGCGCTTGAGGGCTCTGGTGGCCGTCTGCCAGATCTCCTTGACCCTCTTAATATGCTCGGCCATGGAAGGAACAGCAATCTCGGTCTCCTGCACAGAAAAAAGAGGTGGCTGATAGCCCAGGGAGACCTCAAAGGGAGAGAGACCGCTGGCCAAAGAGGTGAGGGAGTTGTGGGCGTACTCCACCCAGGGAGGGAGGGAGCTCCAGTCCGTGGGGTTGTCCGCACAGATGCACCGGAGGGCTGCTTCCAGGTCCTGATTGGCCCTCTCGGTCTGACCGTTGGACTCAGGGTGGAATCCAGACGTCAGACTGACCGTGGCCCCCAGCGCCTTGGCGAACGCCTTCCATACTTGAGAGGAGAATTGAGGGCCACGGTCAGAGACGATGTCAGCAGGGATGCCATGAAGGCGAAACACGTGTGCGACCAGGAGATCAGCAGTCTCTAGAGCGGAAGGAAGCTTAGGGAGAGCGATGAAGTGTGTAGCCTTTGAGAAACGGTCTACAACGGTGAGGATGGTGGTGTTAACTCGGGAGGGAGGTAGTCCGGTGACGAAATCCACCACGATGTGGGACCATGGCCTGCTGGGAACGGGAAGCGGCAGGAGAAGACCAGCAGGAGCCTTGTGGGAGGCCTTACTGCGAGCACAGGTGGAACAGGCAGCCACGTACTCTCGAGCGTCGGCCTCCAAAGAAGGCCACCAGAAATGGCGACGCAGCAGGGAGATGGTGCGATTGACTCCGGGATGACAGGAGAGGCGGTGAGCGTGAGTCCACTGGAGCACCTGAGAGCGGACAGACTGAGGAACAAACAGCTTATTGGGAGGGCCATTACCTGGGTCGGGATGCTGGTGCTGTGCCTCCCTGACCACTCCTTCGATCTCCCAGGAGAGGGCAGCGATGACGCGTTCTGAAGGAAGAATGCTTTCGGGTTCCCCGGAGTCCTCTGAGGGGGAAATCTGCCTGGAGAGAGCGTCTGGCTTGGTGTTCCGGGAGCCTGGTCTGTAGGTTAGAGTGAAGTTGAATCTGCTGAAGAAGAGTGACCAGCGGGCCTGGCGGGAGTTCAAGCGCTTGGCAGACTTGATATAAGATAAGTTCTTGTGGTCTGTCCAGACCACGAACGGTTGTTCAGCTCCCTCCAACCAGTGTCTCCACTCCTCCAGTGCTAGCTTGACAGCAAGAAGCTCACGGTTGCCGACATCGTAGTTGCGTTCTGCAGGAGAAAGACGACAGGAGAAGAAAGCACATGGGTGCAGACGATTGTCAGGCTGGGCGTACTGGGAGAGTACAGCCCCGACACCCGTGTCGGAAGCATCAACCTCGACCACGAATGGTCTGGAGGGGTCGGGTTGGATAAGCACGGGTGTGGAAGTGAA
The DNA here is from genome assembly GCF_039877785.1 of Chaetodon trifascialis. NCBI lineage: Eukaryota > Metazoa > Chordata > Actinopteri > Chaetodontiformes > Chaetodontidae > Chaetodon > Chaetodon trifascialis. Next base: position 29,512,226 of record NC_092061.1, on the reverse strand, counting down.
CAGGGCTTTCAGTCTCTGGAACGCATTGTTAGCCTCTGCTGACCAGTCAGACTTCACTTTGGAAGAAGTTAACTTGGTCAGAGGTAAGGCTATTTTGCTATAGTCCCGGACAAACCTGCGGTAGAAGTTAGCGAAGCCAAGGAAGCGCTGTAACTCCTTCCGGGTCTCTGGGACTGGCCACTCCGCGACGGCCCTGATCTTCTCGGGATCAGCCTTCAGGTTGCCCTCCTGAATAATGAACCTGAGGAAAGAGACAGAGTTAGTGTGGAACTCGCACTTTTCAGCCTTCACAAACAGCCGATTCTCCAATAGACGGGAGAGAACCTGCTGCACGTGGGATTCGTGCTCTTCCAGGGACTGGGAAAAGATCAGGATGTCGTCTAAGTAGACAAAGACAAAACGGTTAAGAAAGTCACGGAGGACATCACTAATTAATGGCATCACTAAATATTCGAAGTGTCCGAGTGGTGTGTTGAATGCAGTCTTCCACTCGTCCCCCTCCCTGATATGCACCAGGTGATATGCGTTGCGTAGGTCCAGCTTGGAGAAGACGGTAGCCTGTTGGCGGGAGTCAAAAGCAGAATTTATGAGAGGTAAGTGATATTTATTTCGCACAGTGATCTCGTTCAGGCCCTGATGCATGGACGGAGAGACTTGTCCTTCTTGGCCACGAAGAAAAACCCTGCGCCAAGCGGGGATGTGGAGGGTCTGATAATCCCTGTGGCTAGTGACTCCTGGATGTACCTTTCCATTGCTTTTCTCTCTTGGCGTGACACATTGTAGAGACGACTGGAGGGAAGAGGAGCGCCAGGAAGGAGGTCGATGGCGCAATCGTAGGGGCGATGAGGAGGAAGCGACAGTGCCCTTTCCTTGCTGAACACCTCCCCCAGATGGTGGTAGGCCTCAGGAACCAGGAAAAGGTCCAGTGGCTCAGGAGGTCTGGCAGAGACTCCACCGCCTGTGGGAGGAATGGCTGAACGAAGACAGTTCGTGTGACACAGAGAGCTCCAACCCAAAATTTTTCCCTGGCTCCAGTCTATTTGGGGGTTGTGCTTTTTAAGCCAGGGATGACCAAGAACGATGGGTGAGTGTGGTGAACGGACAACAAAGAGAAATCTCCTCATGGTGATTCCCAGAAATAGTCAGCCTAATAGGTGTGGTACGGTGCGTTACCTTGGCCATAACCTCACCATTGAGAGCGTAGGCTTTGATGGGCTCATCCAGCCTCTCCAGCACGCAGCCCAGGTCGGAAGCCAAGTGCTCGTCCAGGAGATTCTCCTCTGCGCCAGAGTCTATGAGAGCCAGACAAGAAAAAACCTCCTCTCCCACACCCAGAGAGGCTCAAGCTTGCAACTTGCGAGATTTGGGGGGTTGAGATTTGGTGTCGATTGGGCTCGTCAGTACCCCCAAACCTACTGACGAGCCCTGCCTTTTGGCCGAATGGGACAGGCTGGGAGGATATGGCCAGTTTGTCCACAATACACACACTCACCCGCGGTGATCCTCCGCTGACGCTCCGCGACGGAAAGCCGTGCTCTGCCAAGCTGCATGGGTTCCTCCCTGTCGGCGGGTGGAGGCGGAGAGACGAGAGGCTGAACAGTCCTGGGTTCAGAAGAGGCGGCCGCTGAACTCTGCCAACAGAGTGGCGGCTGAGCGGGGAGACGAGAAGAGCAGCGCCGAGACTGTTCCCTCCGGCGGTTGTCCGTCTGGACTGCCATGTTGATAAGGGCATGAAGGTCTTCGGGTTTCTCCCGGGTGGCGAGTTCTTCCTGCAAAAACTCGGAGAGTCCATGAATAAATACACCCTGCAGAGCGGTGTCATTCCACCCGGAGTCGGCGGCAATGGTGAGGAAATCAACAGCATAATCAGCGGCGGCTTGGGAGCCCTGAGTAAGCGGCTGGAGGCATTACCCGCGTGATCTGGATGGTCGAAGACTAATCTCAGCCTCCTCTCAAAGTCAGCAAAAGTCAACGAGCTAATGTCCACAGACGAGTTCAGTGCCTCCGCCCACGTCAACGCCTTGCCTCGCAATAACCCAAAAGCGTAATGGACTCGCGAACGGTCGGACTGAAACGCCCGGGGACGCTGATGGAAAACAATATTGCACTGCAACAGGAACCCCCGACACTTGCCCCGAGTGCCATCAAACGGCTCGGGGTTCGTGGCCAGGGAATCTGCGAGCGCGGGTTCGGAGGGATTAACCGAGGGCTGAGATGGACCGGAAAAAAAACTGGAAATGTTTGACATGTGGCGCGACAGGTCGGCAACCTGCGCCGCCATATGCTGCGAGGAATCACACAATGCCTGGAGCAGTTTCTCATAACTTCCATAATAGTTATTTAATACCTCTATGGTGTTCTATGGTACTGCTACCCTCCCTGTATAATACTTCAAGGCTATAATTTGTTTCCTCCCAAGTGTTCCTGTTGTACAATCTTATATTGCTATAGTAAAATGTCGCAAAATACTATAAGATTATAACCATTATCACATCACATTAAAAGTTACATACGTTTTTGATGCCTATTTGTTTCCCAAATATATTAGTGTGTGTGTGTGAATGGGTGAATCCAAGGCATCACGTTAAATCAGTTTGTAGAAAAGGTGCTGCATGAAGTTCGGTCCATTTCCTTTCAGTAGTTTATGAAGCAGATCTGCCACATCTAACATACCGGACAGGCTGACTTATGCAGCAATGCATCTATGTGTATATGTCTATGTGAGACACAGGAAACAGAAATACTACAAAATTATAATGACACAACTAAACGAGACAAAATAACTTTCTAACATTTTGTTTCATCTCGTTTTAGTCAACGAAAATGAAGAGACATTTTAGCAGAGTTTTTATTTTGTAAACCACATTTAGTCTCGTTTTTATTCGTCAACAATATTGCATTATCTATTTAATTATAGTTATCATCACATGACCAGCATTTACGTTGCGTCTCGTCTGGTTTTCGTCACAAGATAAAGGTTCGTTGACGATATTTAGTCAGAAATTTCGTTGACAAAAGCAACACTACTTACTATAGTCGAAGCTACAAGCCAATGTAAGGCATGAACTGAGTTTTTTAGTGAAAAAAAAACTGCTAAATGCATTATGGAATTTTAATGAACAAATATGAGCTTTTAGGTGTTAAATCAGTAACATTTTATATTTAAGCAATACATCACGACAGGCCGTGATATAAGCTCATTATACCACAGCTAAGGGGCGTTCTTCCGAAGAACCCCAGAACGCTGCAGCACGTGTTCTGACAAAAACGAGGAAGAGAGATCATATTTCTCTGATAATAGCCACTCTGCACTGGCTCCCTGTAAAGCTTAGAATAGAATTTAAAATTCTCCTCCTTACTTACAAAGCCATAAATGGTCAGGCACCTTCTTATTTTAGAGAGCTCAGTACCTTATTACCCCCACTCGAACACTGTGTTCCCAGAATGCAGGCCTACTTATGGTTCCTAAAGTCTCCAAAAGCAGAACAGGAGTCAGAGCATTTAGCTATCAAGCTCCTCTCCTGTGGAACCATCTTCCAGTCTTTGTCCGGGAGGCAGACACTGTCTCTACATTTAAGAGTAGGCTTAAAACTTTCCTTTTTGATAAAGCTTATAGTTAGGGCTGGCTCAGGCTTGTCCTGGACCAGCCCCTAGTTATGCTGCTATAGCATTAGACTGTCGGGGGACCTCCAAAGATACACCAAGCTCCTCTGTCCTTCTCTCCCTCTCTATCTGCACATTTTCATGCCCTACCACGGCGTCTTACTAACTTAGCTTCTTCCCCGGAGTATCTGTGCTTTGTCGTCTCGCAGGTTCCCGTGGATAGTGGCTGAATCTGGATTGTGTATTACAGCTGCGTCTCCTGCAATGGCCCTTCCAGACATCCACTGAAACTACTACTACTGTTATTACATCCACTGTCATTGTTACTGTGTCACTGTTTCTGTCTATCTCGCTCTGTCTGTCTGTCTGTCTGTCTGTCTGTCTGTCTGTCTGTCGTCTGTCTGTCTGTCTGTCTCTCTCTGATTACATTTCTGTCTGTCTCTCTCTGTCTGTCTCATTCTCTCTCTCTCACCCAGGTTTTTCCTTGCCGCTGTCACCAAGTGCCTGCTCATGAGGGAATTATTGGGTCTCTGTGGATAAAAGAGCTTGGCCTGTACCAGCTCTATATGGAAAGTGTCCCGAGACAACTTTTGTTGTGATTTGACGCTATACAAATAAAACTGAAATGAATTGAAAATTGAATTTATATTCCAAATGTAACTGTGTAATGTGTTTTTCTAGACTACAGTACTCATCATTTAGTATGTGTGAATGCACTGCATAGTTTCTGCCATCAGGCGGTGTTGTTGAGTAGCCTTCGTCTAGCAAGTTTTGAAGCTGAAGTAGTAGGAGAATAATTCCTTTTCGGTGGCTATTTACTGCAGTTTGTGGAAGTATGATAATAGTTTTTAAGCAGCAGAGAAAATGTGCTGGTGGTCTACAGAGAATGAATCTTTCTTGTTTTTTGTTGTAAAATATAGAAATAAATAAATAAATGAAAATTACATCCCTGTGTACGTTTAAGTGTGGCTGCAACATACACACATAATTATCAAATTAAATGCTGATTGCTTATTTTATACCTGTGTAATTATTATGCCTTTTACATCTATGTTCATTTTCTTTTATTTAGAAAGACACCTTTGTGAGTTATTGTAGGGTGAGATTAAAATACGCAACTATTATTACTGCAGTGCTCCCATTCTGCCACTTCCACTTTATATAACAATATCTTATGATCTTCAACGTGTTTGTATTCAACGTGTGCTTTTGTTCTGAATTGTCACAACTTAGATATGCAGGATAGCTGTTGTGCCCATGACTCTATATTGAGTGTTTTATCTGAGTAATTGCTATTCAAGGTTCATTTATTTGTCACCAAATGCATGTTGCTGCTATGATGGAGTGTGGAGGATAAATTTAGGAGTCTGACAGCCTAAGGAAAGAAGCTGCTCTGTGGTCTGGTGGTATGGCAGCAGATACTTCTATATCGCTCGTGAGATGGCAGCAGCATGAACAGGCTCAGTTAATGCATAACAATGACTATTTGGGATGCTTTAACTGTGTAGTCTCCCTCATACTTTTGGCACACAAGGACTGTAGGAGTCATAATTTATAGATGTAGAAACAGATTGAGATTTAGATTGAATTTCATTATTTTATAGTTTGTATTTTTGATCAATGTGTTGTATATCTATAGTGTAGAATTTGAGGGAGATTACGTCACCTACGGCCTCAGTTGGATGTGAGAGCGGTAAATAGGGAGCACCTAGTTTTTCTACGGAGTGAGGGGTATGGATGTAAATAGATTTTTCCTTAAGTAAACTTTTGTTTTTGAAATGGATACATCTTGTTGTTCATTCTTGTATGAAACCCTGCCTTTCATGCCTCTCACGTGGCTTTGACACCACGAAGGAAAGCCACAACAAGGGCTGTTTTGTGTGATGAATATCAGATACTGTACTATCACTCTACCATCTGTGCACATGTGATGTACTGTGATGCACTATTGTACTATGATACTTTGGCAAGGTATGGTTATTGATTATTGTGTGTGTGTGTGCTTGTGCTCAAGGGTACCAGAGGGACCCAGTGGGGTATTAGTGATAGCCTTAGAGGTTAATCCCATATGTAATACAGGATTAGTTACATACCATATATAGTAGTGCTGTCAGGCGATTAAAAAAATTAATCTAATTAATTACAGGATTTGTAATTAATTAATCTAATTAATCGCATTTTAATCTCATATCTGCTAAAGGTCCCCAAATAAAGAATTTGAATTCTAGGACATTACAAAATTGTAGTGCATGACTTATCAATTGAATACACCAAGAAGAGAAGATTTGATATCCACATTTTTATTGGTGAAGCGTGCTTCATAAATGAAATTCAAATAAAAAAAGGTCAAGCACATCAGCAAACCAATTAGGCCAGGTGCATTATTCAAAAATGCAATAAAACGGTAGCTGGAAATTAGAGTCAGATGACGCTATCTGAAACGCCTCTTTTAGGCCCTCGTCTTCCACGATTGAAATCGGCCTGCAATCAGCAGCAACCCACTTTGTGATTGAGTTTGTCAGTTTTTCTGTCGTGGCTTTGCTCATTCGTTTTCCTAACTCAGCATGTAGCAGCCCAGCTGAATAATGGTACTCTTGAACTGATGGCTCACATTGTTTTATTCCTTTTTTATCAATGTTACACACACCGTAAGAGCTGTGGAAAAATAAAAAGCATATACTACTATCTCAATGTCCATAAAAACAATTTACATCACAACTGAATGATAGTAATAGCAGAGAAAGAGACTCTACAGTGCAAGTATCCGTTCTGCAGAAATGGTCTGAAAAAAGCTTTTGCCCATAAGCCTGTATGCCCAACAGGGACACAGCCTGATGGAGGCAAAATGAATGTCACCAAAATCTTCTCATCCTTGTCTGGATATGAGAAATATGGAACAATAATCATGCATCATTACATTCCCAGCGCCATCCAAAAGGTAAGAATACAAATACAACACTGAATTATTTAAATCTCATTTTCAACCTTGGAAAACAGTTTTTGACAAGATAATCTTAACTCAAGATTCACTTACAATTTTTTCCTGTAGCTTTCGATTGCATCTCACAGTTTATCAGCTAAAGGAGTTTCCTCAGTTTGCATCACTAAAAGAGGCAGCTGAATGGTTATAATAAAGGAAACATCAAGGATCAACTGGGATGACCAGAAACATCCCAGTGAGACTCAGACATGGCTGAACTGTGTTGGGAACTGGTAGGAGGTCTTATTAACAAATATCAGAGATAGTTATTGATAACAAAATTGTTAATAGGATTAATAATTATGGAGCACCACCCTGAGATCAGAGACTAATAACTGGACTGTGAATGCAGTCTCAAAAAGCGATGTTCACTTGAAATGTCAATATTTGAGCACTACTTTGCATTTATATTAGTGCTGTCAATCGATTAAAATATTTAATCGCAATTAATCTCATGAATGTCGTAGTAAACTCGCGATTAATCACAAATTAATCGCACATTTTTATCTATTTGTGGCGAGGAGGGGGTGAATGAATGTAAGAATAATACTGTTACCAAAGAAAAGGGAGCTGGACAACGCCACCCTGGGAATTTCACCCAGAGAATTAATTTTTTACAACTTAAGGCACACAAATTCGTTTACTCAGGAGACAAGAGACGTGGTTCCAAAAATTAAAAACACAATTTATTTAAATAATCTTTTTTTTTTTTTTAAAAAGACATTAATCAATCATTCACACTATAAGGGGGAAAACTTAATCGGGGCTGAGGCCTAGTGGATGAACGGGAGCTAGTGCAGGGAAGGGATCCACCAAAAAAATATAAAGGGAATATAAAGGGGATCAACTTAAGTCACCAGACACACGTGACAGACACTCTGAAGAAGAAACCCACCCCCAGGGACACAGCAGACAGGGGAGACCACCACCAACACCGCCACCACCGGCCTTCAGCAACTGAAAACAAGGGAAATTAAACAAATTAGTGTGGTTGCAACAGAACAACACAAAACAAAAAAAAAAACCCAATTAATCAAAATCTAACAAATATTATAATTAATGGGCAGGTCGCAAACCTAAACTTAACAAAATATATCAATCATTGCTCAGCAGAACGTAAACAAATGCAACCAATCAAAAAAAGGAAGGCTAAAGAAAAGATAACAAACCCAAACCCAACAATTACCTAATTACATATAGAAAATCTGTCAAATTAACCTAACAAATTAATTACATAAGTAACCAAAATCAGGATTAAATCAGAAAAAAAGAAAAAAAATACAATCTAACCCATACAAATAATTCAAAAGTAATAGAACGTAACCACACGTTACGCACTCATACACTCATGCATACAATATTTAAAATTGTGCTTCGGCCGTGGCGTGCGGCCGAGCAGCCGTCACACACAGGACATTTAAACAATCAATTAAGCCTTCACGCCGTGCCATGGACGCCAAGCAGCAGTCGAGCAAAGCAGAAGCAGTGGAGACAAGCAGCAGCGGAGACGGAAACAGCAGCGGAGACAAAAACAGCAGCGGAGACAAAAACAGCAGCGGAGACAAAAACAGCAGCGGCCCCAATCAGCTGGTTACATTACTACCTAACCAAGAAAAATACTATTAGCATGGCTAAATAACTGAATGTGATGCGGTGCGTGCTACGAGACACACATACCTTTTCGGTCACAGCCAGCACACACAAACACGCACGAGAGGAGGGAGGGAGAGAGAGGACTCCAGGCAGCCACCCGCGTTTACCTGCGACCACACTAGCATTAGCCAATTAATAGCATCAACCATACCGTAGAGAGAGAGGACACTTACCACGGCCAACAAACGCAACAGCACACACGGGGCATGGAGCAGCGCACAGCGGCAGACGCCCTACAACACAACACCGAAGCCAGGAGCACACAAACAGACAACACGAGACACGAGGTGAAGCAGCATGCAGACATACCTGACGGTCAAGCGACCTCCAACACGGAAATGACGCGCCGGTGATGACGGGGGAGGCGCAAAGGAAGAACTGGTGGGAGGACAGCCGCTTTTATACCAGCCCACCAGCAGCGCTCATTACGAGCGGCGGCTCATAGAGGAAAAACACCTCTATGCTGCTTCATATTCTAAATGTCCCATTAATTGTCATTTTAATACTCTTATCACCATGGAAAAGTGGATAGGCTTGCTTTGTGCAAATTTTTTTTAATGAAAACAACAACATGTAGTGTTATATTTCACACTAACATTCTCACTTTGAGCAGTCATTCACATTTGAATGAATCAAATCTCACACAATTTAACTGTAAATAGACAGATGACAAAAAAAAAAAAAGGTTACAAAAAAGCCCCTTCAACAACCCTTTCTAAGGGATCAAAACAGGGTGATACAAAATAAAGTTACGCAGTGCACATCATTGTAAACTAGGACTCAGGCTATAGTGCAGTTAAACCATGGCTTAAACTTTCCTTTCTTAAGTTTCCTTTGAACATACAAGCAGTCAGACTATAATGTTCGTCTATTTATTCACCAGAGGCTTATCAACCCAGCCTCTTATTTCTCTCCAGAAAGAATGAACATTACTTGGCTATGGCTGCAGTAAGCTTGTTGTTAGTTGCGGTATCCATATGCCTCTGTCGAAAGCCATCCATTGTTGCCCGATTTTGACAAAGAGGTGGCGGAGAATTCGCATTGCTGTGTGTTTGGCCATCAAGTGGTATTTCAGACTGGATGTGCTAGGGTAAGAACTCAGTTCACACCAACAATACACACTGATAACTTTAGTCTTGTCAGTTGACCCATCTGACAACTTTTTGAAACTGAACTTTCCATTCAGAATCTTGTTCGCATCCATTTCAGCATCCACACAAACCAGTAGCCTACTCTTTTACAAGCAGGCAAGACCAAACACGTGTGGAGTGTGCCCATTGTTTTGTTTCTGGTTTGACAGCACTAATTTATATAAATGTGGTTGATTCCTGCAGAAAAAGTCAAAATAATTTTATCTTGTGTGAAGATTATTTTATCAAAATATTGAACAATGTTTGTTTTGGAGTTCAAAATGTCAACAGTTTTACATGTAGCTACTTCAGCGAAACACACCTGCCAGCCTGCACAAAATAAAGAGATAATCAGACACCAGAAACTCAAAAAACAATACCAAAAAACCCAAAACCACACAGTACCCCCCCCCCCCCAAAAAAAGGATGCCTCCTATGAATGACTAGACAATAGAAAGGGTACAACTAGGCAATAGAAAGGGTACAAATTAACAACAAGTATGTATATTATACACAAAAAAATACATTATACATTACATAATGCTGGAGTTGCAGACTCTTACACACTGGATGCAGCAGTCTGTTGCTGAAGGAGCTCCATAAGGCCCCCGCTGTCTCATGCAGGGGGTGAGAGGAGCTGTCCATGATCAGTGTCAATTTCGCTAACATCCTCCTCTCAACCCACCTCCTCAAAGGTGTCCAGAGGGCAGTTCAGGACAGAGCCAGCTTTCATGACCAGTTTGTTCAGTCTTTTTCTGTCCCTCTCAGAGCTCCCATATAGAGAAAATTGTATACAGTAGTCTGTCCTAAGTGCATGTCCTAGGATATGAGTATGTCTGATTTTGATAACATTGTATGTTTGGGTTATTTTATAATGGTGGAAGAAGGAATTTGTGTTATATACTTGATGTGTGGCTCAAATATAAGTGTATGATTAAATTCAAATCCCAGATTCTTAACTCTATGTGTCTAAGAGATTGTAAAGCCATCAAGGTTAATGGAAAAATATGTAAAAAGCAATGACAATGTAGTCCATTGCAATGAATAACTCGTTAGTTACTGTAGTCCACTTTCAGTATGTTTGGATCTGAAACTGAACTGAAACTCATCAAGACAGTCATTACTGGACAGATGGGCTGTGAGTTGGTTGGCAATGTTTTATAACAGAAGGGTTTAATTGAGAAATTGATGACATGTCTTTTCTTAAAGTGTAACCAATAATTGGTCACAAAAAAGCTACTGTTGCCTAAGAGCTGTGGACCCCCAGGCACTTGAATACAGGCACATTATTAACCAGTGAAACCTCTACTTCGTGTCTGAAGGAGGAGCATCCTAACCCTGGGCAGCCATATGAAGGTGTATCCCGTACAGCCTATCTCCCTGACTGCTCAGTGGGCAGAAGGATCCTCAAACTGCTGAGGCAAGCCTTTGATCAGAGACTGATATTCAATATTGGCCAGTCCACCACCAGTGGCAGGAACAATATGGTCACATGGAATGATATTCACCACAAAACCTCAACACATGGAGGACCAACTCAGTAAGGACTTATTTGGCAATATTACATCTCATTGATGTGCCTTGCATATCAATAAATGTACCTAATAATTTCCACATTTAAGACTGTAGTGATGATTGTATTCAAGCCACAGACATAAACCATTATGCCACCAACCAAATAAGTCACTGAGCAGAATGTATGACAGTATGTTTGACACATTAATATCCTACTGCTACACAAAAGTTTTTGTTTGTTGTGCAATGAATTGGCATGCATTCATTCCTTGTAATTACATCTGTATTTATGGAAAGAGAAGGTTACCTATGTTACCTAAATGTAATCACCAGTACAGAAATGTGATATCACAGGTCTCACACTACCAAGTGCAAATGCAAACTAATAGTTAAACTATAGATTTGACTATGAAACTGTCTACATGAAGTAAACTGCATTTCTGTGTGTTAGCAGCTATGGATACCCAGATTCTGATTATCTCAGCCGAATCCAAGAGACTGAGAGTCAAAGGAATTAAATGAGTTATTTAAGGTTTGTCAACACACGAATATAGAGCATCATACAAACATCTCACAATTTAAAATGCACACATTTTATGTAATTTGATGTTTCATAAATAATGATACCATCTCACATTTGTAAACAACTGTTTTGTTTTTTTTTGTGGTTCAAGTCTAGTTAGTTTTTTGATATATTTATGTTTGAAATGATATTGTTTGGAATCACTAAATATGAAAAAACAAAAAAAAACTTACTTTCAATTACTTATATAATTGAAAAATTAATTTTCTTTGGTCTAATGAATGTTCTTTAACCATGATGTGTAGGCAATCTGAGCTATCTTAATATTTAGAATGTATATTTTTATATTTAGTCTTTATAGAAACATATGAAAACTGCTGATACCACTAGGGAAGGGAAATGTTTTGTGTAATGTCAGTTTTAACTTTTGCAATTAGTATTAGACAGCCAAATCTCAGCAGATTTACGGCTGCATTTTTATTTCTACATTTTTAAAACAAAGGACCTTACTGTACTTCTTGACATTTTTCAGTCAACATGTATCAAAACTTTTTGAAACGTGTAGTTTTGCTTTGTTATAACTGTTTAGTTTACAGTAAAATTAACCAAACCAGCTGTTTGACACCTTACACCTTTATAAACATGAACTCAATTTGACTTAATGTGTCACAGTAACACAGGCCAATATGGAATCACTTGTCTTGTTTTACATTTGTAGTGAAATTAATGGTTCATTTGTTGAGATTAAAAAATGGCCTATATTCTCTGGAATTCATTGGACTAACACAAAATCAGAATCAAAAACCATGTTAAGTCTGGAGTAACACACATGGCAGAGGGAGTGTGTTTTCTTTCAGGGTCAAATTATTCCCAGAGTATAGCCTAGCTGATACTCCCAAATGAAATTTATGTGTCTAACTGGTAAATAAGTTGTCACTGACAGTCTCTCTCTCACTCACTCACTCACTCACTCACTCACTCACTCACTCACTCACTCACTCACTCACTCACTCACTCACTCACTCAGGACACGGGACAAAGACATTGTGTTCACAAGCTTCAAATTCAAAACATTAAAATCAGTTGTATTATTAGGCACTTACAAGATCTTGCTTTATTTCCATGGTCAAAGAAAGCACACAGACTAGAGGTCCCTTTTATTTAGATAACACAGATAATCTCTCACATTCACTCTGCAATTTGAGGTGATTTTCTGCTGAATAAACCCTTTGGTCTCCACCTCTCTTCTCCCACCATCACAGACTAATCCCTCCCAGCCCTTTGCTACATACTGTATCAGAAGGAGGCTATCTGTAACAAAGAAATGTCTGTCATGATCCATGAGGTTGAATAGGAAACATGTTAAAACAGAGAACAGCTAAACAAGTTAAACAAAACTTAAGAAAAGAAGGGATGGACTGTCAGGCAGCACTATAGATCAGTGGCTCGTGCTGGCAAAAGAAAATTCTCATTCTGAATCCAGCAGGCAGCTTGGGCCTTTTTGTGTGAAGTTTCGATTTTCCCCAGGTACCTGCAAGGGTTTTGTCACACAGTCCAAAGATATGCCAGTCAGGTGAAATGAACTGCCTGCAGGTGTGGTGGTCTGGTTGTCTGCCTGTATGGCATCCCTGTGATATAACTGGCAAAATATTGGAGGATGGGTAGTTGTGTTAAAACAGAACACAGTTAAATATATGTGAAAATTAAATTAAAGGCAAGGTATGGCTCATAATGAAAAGGCTTTGTTGAATGTTTTAGAGCACAATGCCCAATATTTTGAAAGACTGCAGTGGAAACATGATAGATTTTGGAAAGCTAACAAAGCAATTGTGATAAAATATCCTTTGAATTTGCCTGATACAAACAGTTTAGGTATATACATCAACACCTGGAATGATGTGACCCTATCGTTGGATTTTTCTTTGATTAGACTTTGGTGAGCATGTAATATAATCATATCTAATCATAATAGCAATGTTTTATACATACAATGGGTTTATTTGAGAGAGCAGTCACTCACCAGAAACTACAAAGTAAGGCTGTCTGCATATTAAAGCATCGCTGACAAGTTTTGGAAATGCACTTGTTGCAAGCTCACATGCTAAGGTCAATATATACACTTGAGATATGTGCATCCTATACAGTGATAGGTCTGGAAAATGATTTGCCTACCTTAGCACAAAGACAGGACGCAGGGGGAAAACGCAAGCCTAGCTCCACAAATAGTGGAAAAATGCACTTTCCAACAGCTCTGAAGCAAGCACATAGTTTATATTGTGAGATAGCTGGTCCATCAGCCAAGGATTGGGTTTTCTGATAGTAGGTACTTCTGTGAAGAAATACTGTGTGGTGTCACAACAAACAATGGGTGTTGGTCATGAAAATCTTATTTTCTTTTTCTGTATGTTTACATAAAAACAGTATGGTATCAGTTTATGCAGGATCTAGTCTTTGAAATCAATTTAACACATCTTGGACCTCTCCCTATACTGGAGAAGACTTGTAATTCACATTCATTTTCACAGAAGCGCATTTCACTAAATGCTTTTAGTGAATAACTTAAAGGTGTTTTATTGTTTTGAAATCAAGTCCTTGTGACATACACAAACTGAAAAGTTGAGGATAAGATCATCATAATTGCATTTAGCCTGCATTAAGCCCTGTTTTATTACATTTGAGTACATTTAAATTAAGTACTAAGTGAAAACTATGTCTATTCGAATTCAAAGGTAGCTGGCATTGATTGGATCAGCTTTCCTGAGTTTGTTCCCACCACTAAAATACTTCAGCCACTCATGCAAAAAGCTGTTTTACCCCAGTCAATATCAATTCTGATGCCACTGGAAGTCGAATAAATTACACATATTTAGAGCAATTTGTGTTATTGACAAAGTATAAGCAAAAGTGGAAAATCATGACATTACTCCCACACCAAGATGTTTGTTAGCATTCAGATACTACACATTGAAATCCTGAATGTAGCCTGGTTTAAATTAGACACGCACACATTTTGACTGTGCATCTAGATGGCATACAGTATAATCTGTCTGAGTCCTTCATCAAAATTCAAGTTTCATTACAAATAAAAAACTACTAAACGAAGGATATCTAAAACAATATGGCCTGTTTCACTTGTGTCAGAAAGGCTCATTAATATTTAGTAGATTTATTTTTCCTTGCATCATCATACCTTACATATCAACCTCATCACTTCTTAAGAATGTGTTACGTATCATTCTATTTTTACACAATGCCCTACACAAGTCTGTCATCATTTTTTGGTTTTTCAAAAATTTCCAAAATATTCAATGGGGCTGAGGTCAAAATAACGGAAAAGGAAATCATACAAGTCAGCACTCTACCTTTCCAGGACTGTATATAGCGCCATGCATGTCTTGGCTTGTTGTCCTGTTGACAAATGAATGCTCTACCACACAACTTTATGCCACAGAGAGCGGAATGTCGGGGAGTATGGTGGTTTAGTGGGTAGTGCTGTTGCCTCAAGGCAAGAAAATTCTGTATTTTCAGCTGTGGCCTTTCTGCAGTGAGTGCACAGGATGAGTAGATATATATAACTGATGAATTAGGTTGGTTAAGAGACATCAACTTTGGAAAGTAGTTATTAATGTTGACAGCATTCAGTACTAGGTAGTGGACTCTGGTAGTATTTCAGATCTTACCACATTACTTGACTTTCGTGCTACATATGAAAGTCAAAGAATGCCATGACAAATACATCATGTCCATACACTTCAATCAAACATCTGCCTGAAGATATCCATTTATAGTCTTGGCAAGATCATCAGCTAACCTTCTATTCCTATATAGCATCAATGCCCTGTACATGGATATTGTATTCACAGATGTGTAAGGATGGTGCCCTAAGTGAACTGTGCCATACATACTGTACCCCTAAGAGATGGTTTTAAAGATACATCCAACAGAAAAGAAAGAGGATATGAATCGATATGTGATTTCCCCCATCACCCATATCATCACCAACCACTTCATCCAAGGTTCCATGAAAGTTATTATTTTTAGCAAAAGTGAACACATAAGTGACACATGAGGTTAAGCAGGCCATGACAGATCAACAAGGACACTCAACTGGAAGGAAAAGAAAATGAGGGTGAGAGATGAAAAGGGCAGTCCATTCCAAAAGTCCAAGCAGGGCTAAACTGTAATTCAGTCACCATGCTGGGGTCAGTACTCTGATTCCTACCTCAACATATAGTGTCAATTGAATGTCACTCACAACTGCTTTCTGTCCACGTTGTGGTTGCCTCATTTGGTGAAAGCGGCCACCACAGCCCATAACAGCTCATTGGTGTTGGCCTTCATGCTCTCCCCCTCAGGTTCCAGGTCCAGCAGCTGCCGCACTCTCTTCATGGCCAGGTCGTACTGGTCATCTAGCAGTGGGGCAAAGGCATTTTCCAGGACATCGGAGGAATGGGCTAAGAAGATGAGTGCAAGCAGCCGCTTGTCCATTCGATGAGGGTCATTCACCCACTTGTCCAGTACAGCCTCCTGGACCTTTTTGATGAGGCGCTGCTTGATGTTGTTGTTGGTCAGAGGATGTGTGGTCATATCAAAAAGCAGGAAATTCTGCTTCTCAGTAGTGAGGACACCTTTTTCCACCAAGTTCTTTGCCAGTCGTTCACGGACGTTCCGCAGTTGATAATGAAGCTTCAGGGGATTCCATGTCTCTCCTGAAGACGAGCCAATAACACATAACACAATTAATGGAGTCACAAAAAGGTGAAACACTCATCTACATCTATAACTTAATGCTGTGTCACTTTGTCATGTGCCATCATCCCCATGACCTAAGAGTTTCCTGGTATGTTAAAGATAAAAACTGACCAAGAATTTCAATATGCTCAGCAAATGACTCATGTTTCTTGTGCAAAAATTCCACCTCAAACAGAGCTGCTGTTTTAATCTTTTACCAGTGTATTTGATTATACAGACCTACAAACAATAGAGTAGTGAAAAAGGTGACATGATATAAAACTAAAGTCAAATAGTTCTGGGGGGATTCTCCACATGAATAAAGTTTTAGTGATTTTAATACTCAAATTAAGCCTTTGAGCATTTTACGATAAGAATACAAAGACAACATTTTATTTTTGAAGAGGGAGAACAAATCAAACTAGGGGTGGGCAATATGGCCAAAATTTTCTATCACAGAATATGTAATTTTATATAGTAATCATTCTGTAAATTCAATTTACCATACCATGACTACATTTGATTGAGTTCTTCGCTAATTTGGAACTTCAATACAAACAAAAATAACTGCCTCACATGAGACAACAATTAAGTTTAAAACCAAAAGAGTCACAACCATAAAATTAACTTACTTTCAAAATACGGGCTTTGAGGTTTCAAATGGGAACAGAGGTGTATTCTCACCACCAACTGTTGCTCCCACATCGCATGAACACGTGGTAAACAGTCCCACTGCCTAAATCACGTGACCTCCCGAGTCACCAAAAAAAAAAACATATTTAAGCATGCTCAAAGTATTTAAATATTGCATGCATGTTTCCAGTACATTTATATGTGTACTTACTTTAAACAAATTGAAAGCACTTTTAAAAACATACTTCAGTAAAACATATTTTAAGTAACATTTAAGTTAAATTTTTAAAGTACTTTTAAGATAATTGCTACTTTTCTAGTAAATTTTCAGTACGTGTGTTTAAACACTCCCATGATTTCACACTTGAAATAAACTTATACAGCTTAAAAGTATATTAAGTTTATGCTGTCATAAAATACTCCATGTTTATTACACTAAATTCAAAATTGAAATATGGTGTACTTTTCATAAAAACACTACTGTGAAATATGTTTTTAATAAAATTTAAGTTCAACATTTAATGTGCACTTTTAATTGCTGTCATGTTTTAATATATTTTCAGTAAGTGTGTTAAAACTCTATTCGCGCAATTGTGCATTTTAAATGAACTTATACAGGCATATACTCAAAAGTATATTGTGCCTGGGTAGAGTGTGCAGAAGGAAGATGAGGACTCATCCATAATGGCGACATTTATTTGCAATGACATCAATACTATTATTGATGTCAATGCAAATAGTATTTGGACATATATGTCTAATTATGTCCAACTGTATATATATATATAATAAAATATATATATATATAATATCAAAAAGAGTGGAAAGCAATATAGAGACAGCATAAAATAATATATTAGATATTATATTATATAAATATATATATATATATATTATAAGAATATATAATATTAAGCAGCTACACTCCACACATCCACTCGCTCACTATATAGCAGGGTACAAGTGGATACACTGTGAATGAAAGTGTCTAAAGATGGCTTAGTAGGCTTAGTACAGCAGGTTCTTTTTTGTGTCTGTTTTAAATTGTGTTTATTGTTGATAAACAATTGAAGTCTGCACAAGGTGTTTTATATTGGAATTTGCCTGTGTCTGACTTCTGGCCTGATTTGATCTGCTCTGTGCAGCTTGACGGCATGTCTGTCAAAAATAGACTGGGTGCATGTTCTTCGTGGAGCAGAGCAGAGAGACGCTTCTGGGAAACTTCTGGAATGCTGCAGCATTTCTGGTAGAATGACAAGCATTGTCTAGAATGGCCACAATCAGCTCTCGTGGCCATGTCGTGGCCAGAGCACAACACAGCTGTGCCTGGTGGATTTTAAGGGATAGCTACCCTGATAGAAGGAGTATTGCCAACTCTAGTGGTGGACACATTGCATAATATATACTGTCATGCCCAACCCTACTTCATACTTATCTTTCATATTCATATCATACTTGTCTCTTCGTCTGTACAAGCTTTTTGCATGTGCATTGCACATGTGCATTTGATGGATGCATCAAGTTATTGATGCATCAAGTTATGGATGCATCAAGTTATTGATGCATCCATCCATCTATTTCCTATACCGTGTATCTCTTTAGGGGTTGCAGAGGGTGCTGGAGCCTATCCCAGCCGTCAACGGGCGAGAGGCGGGGTACACCCTGGACCGGTCACCAGTCGATCGCAGGGCACAAACACACAACCATTCACACTCACACTCACACCTAGGGGCAATTATGCAGTCACCAATTAACCTAATGAGCATGTTTTTGGTCTGTGGGAGGAAGCCGGAGTGCCCGGAGAAAACCCACGAATGCACGGAAGGAACACGCAAACTTCACACAGAGAGGCCGGACCCAGGAATCGAACTGGCGACCTTGTTGCTGTGAGGCACGCGAACCACCTGCTGTGCCACCGTGCAGCTGTTATTGATGCATTAATGTGTTAATTGCTTTAAAGTTGTAGCTGGTAAAGGTGGAGCTCATTTTAATTTATTTGCATATATTTTGTATATGGCTTTCCATACATTTTTTAAATTATATTTTGTGTTATTAATTCGAATCCAAAGTTACAGCAAAGTTAACAGTTACATAAACAAAGTGGAGTGAAACTCTCTGCAATCTCACACTCTAGCTCCTACCCTAACTCAAGCTTCTATTTTGTAATAATTAAAAAATGATAAAGAACCAACAAAATGCAGCTCAAATCTGCCTACTACTTTCCCAACGTTCATAGACTACTCAATATGATTTATTCTACATCCTCGTGCCCTTAAGCAATTGACTATCTAGATGCCGAAAAAGGCATTTGATAGGATAGAGCTGAATTATTTATTCTTTTCGGTGTTTGACACAAATTTAGGTCATGGATTAATTTTTTAATCCCCAGGTATGTGTTTCTACAAGTGGCTTTTGGTCCAAATTTTTCCCCTGTGGGACGTATCAAGGCTGTTCTTTGTCACCCCTACTTGTCGCGCTCTTAGTCAAGGTACTTCCATAGCAGACTCATTAATGGGGATCAAGCATTGGGGGTTGAGAATAGAGAATAACACTTTGCACAGATAACCTGCTACTGTATGTTACAGATCTTGTAGTATGTGTGCTCCGTATGATTAACATTTTGCAAATATCATCAAATTCATCAACAAAGTGAAAAGTGATTTACAGCAGTAGAATAGCTCAGTGTTTCCCAACCACTCTGCTGCGGCACATAAGTGTGCCGTCAGAAATCATCAGGTGTGCCGTGGAAGATTATCCAATTTCACCTGATTGGTATTCTAAGGCTTAGAGCACCAATCAGGTGAAATCTTCCTGTGTGTCTTTCTTCAATTCCTGCAAGAATATCAGCTTTCTGTTCAACTAAATAGGCCCAGGTTTCACACTGAGTAAGTAAATTGAGACTAGATTTTCATATTTCAATAAATATACTTTTTGTGACATATTTGTTTGGCGGTGTGCCTTGTGATTTTTCTAATGTAAAATGCATGCCATGGCTCAAAAAGGTTGGGAAACATTGGAATAGCTTACCGCTCTCTTTGGCTGGCAAAATTCAATCAATTCAAATTTCTGTTTTACCTACATTTTTTATCCTTATTCCAAACTCTATCTATATTTCTCCCTAAATGTTTCTTTGACTTGATAATCTTGATAATCTGGGGGTTAAAGACCCAAGGAAGGCTGTTCTACAGACAAGGGATCGTGGTGGGCTTGGACTACCAAATATTATTTGTTACTATTGAAGAAGAAGAAGAAATGTACTTTATTTATCACACATTTTCTTCTTCTGGCTTTCAATGAAGGCAGACACTTTTTCTCTCACTCCCTCCCTACCCTTATCTATCCCTATCCCTATCGACGCCCCCCCAGGTGTTTTTTTCCTAATCCTACACTGTGCTCCACCCTACAGGAGCCTAGTTTGGGAGTTGCTTTTTTCCCCCTCTTCCTACCTCTTCTTCTGCTTTTTCTCATCTGAGTAAACAGGGCACTGCTCATGTGAGATTTGTGCGACCCACAGTTCTCCCGCTCCTGTCCTCCCCCGTTACGTGTCACTGTCTTTTTTATGTTTCTTGGATGGGATGTAACTGATAGGCAATTTCCCCTCCGGGGATCAATAAATGTATTCTGATTCTGATTCTGATTAGTTAGTTGCACACTACATGCACACACGGCATGCTTCCATGAAATTGTTTTCTCTGCCTTTAACCCATCCTTGGTCCGTCCTTCCTCCGCGGCAGACCAGGAGTGTTGGGCTGCCAGCCGACAGCGGCGCCCGGGGACCCAACTCTGTTTGTCACCATTGGTCAGGTGGTGATCTTTTTGCATGTTTTTAGTGGGGGGGTATTTAAGGAGGAAACCCTGGGTGAACACAGGGAGAACATGCAAACTCCACACAGAAAGGCCCCCTTTTTCCTTGAGCAGGCACTGAAGGCATGGTGGAGGACACGCCACAGGCGCCCACAGCGGGATTCGAACCGAGACCTTCTAGCTGTGAGGCGACAGTGTTACCACTTGTTCCACTGTGCCACACAGTTGGGGTTATTGGGCTGACAATATTCAAAGCTACTTCTTTGGACCCAAAAACCTGAGATTATTTGGTGTCAACTGGAATCATCATCTTGGTCTGAATACTCTCTCCATGCCGTGACTTGTCTTGGCTTGCCTTTTTCATCATCCAGTTACACATCCAACCCTACAGTGATCTCCACCTTAGAAATATTGTTTCAGTTCAGGCATTGCTCCAAAGGCTTTCTCTCTCCTAGCACCCATTTGTAATAATCATTTATCCTAACTATGCTTTAGGGATCTCTTTGTTGATTGTCTTTTCTGTAATTTTAACAACCTACAAAACAAGTTTGAATAAGAGAAGTCAGAGCTGTACTGCCTTTTTCAATTTTGTAAAAACACAATGCCCCACCCTTCCAAAATTTTCAACTAAAACTGGATTTGACCGACTACTGGAAAGTCTGTATTTACAGAATGGTTGTATATCTCATATATATGACCTCATTATATCACATTACTCAACATCTGTGTAAAATGAAATTGGATTAGGAGGGAGAATTGCGGTATGTACGAGGGATACACGATATTTATCGGACTGATAAAATATTGGCCGATTAGGGGAGAAATTACGTCATTTTTAACTGATCCGATAGGGACGTTTTATCCGATAAGAAGGTCAGATAAATTTATTAAATTGGGGAAACTGTTTGCAAGCCGAGGAGCCCCAAAATAGGCCATGACGCGCTGGTTACGTCATCTATCGCGCCTTACTGACAGGATCCAAGCCTGGCCCAGTCTCTGCCAGACTAATAATCAACATGGCCTCACCAGAGTGGTCGTTTTTCTCAGTGGCAGAAGATAACAACAGCGTTGCTGTTTGCAAAACCTGTTCAGCAAGGATTCCGAGAGGGGGAAAGAAGTTTTCAAGTTTTAACACAACAAATCTTATTGCTCACCTGAAAAGTCGAAGCGGTTTTGAAAGAATGTGAAGCAGCCGCGGTAGCAGCTAGCAGTGCTAAGGCTAAAACAACAACACAGAGTGTGGATGTCCCCATTAAGCAAGTGTCTGAGAACTGTAAAAACTTGTCCAAAGACAGTGAAAGGCTAAAGCCATTAACGGCAAAGTGATGAAATTCATAGCGCTGGATGACCAGCTTTTTTCTGCAGTCGTTAATTAGAAGAAGTTAATAGCACATTTGGAGCCACGTTACACCCTCCCAAGCTGACACTTCTTCTCGGATGTGTCCCTCCCTGCCCTCTCTGATATCGTTGCCACACACATCCACAACTTGATCGACCTATCTCTCAGAGCCCACGATTCCTCGATCCGAGAGCCCCATGGACTACTGGAGAAGCAACAAAACACGGTTCCCGGACCTTGCCTCACTTGCACGGAAATGTCCTCCCCTTGCACCAGCATAGACAGTGAACGTTTGTTTTCTGCTGCTGCAAATGTTATTGATGAAAAAAGAAACCAACTTGGATGTGAGAAGGCAGAGATGCTTCTTTTTGTTAAGAAAAATATCCCACTGATGCCTCACCTAGCAAATAGAAAAGATAATGCAGACATTAGACAGAATGACAAGTGAAAAGATAGTTTGGGGGGGAGGTTCAGAAATGTTGAGTAGAAATTGGAAATCATTTTAAGTTTTTTTTTTATTTTGAACATTAAGATTTCAGAGAAATCTCTACTATGCCCAATGCAGTCAAAGCATTAATAATTCTGTAAACCTTTAGTTGACAATTCACTTTATTTTTGAGGATGCATTTTGTTTTATTTATTTGATTAGATTTTTTGTAGTTGAGGTTGACAAATGTCAATGCATATAATTTTACCTACCTTTCACCTACCTTATCCTCATGCACTTCAGGTTGAATAGAGGAATTACTTATGCATAAATACTTGAATATTTTGTTTATGCAGATAAACCAGTCATAGTTCTGTTAAACTTTGGGGATGCACTTTTTTGTTTTGTGTGATGATTTGATTTGTTAGTGCATTTGATTTATTCATTTCATATGGTAAATGTTTGGCATATGAGTGTCTTTGCTGCTGTTATTGTTATTTACAGCAAATGACCACAATATTTGTGTGATATGACATGGAAATAAATTAACATTTGGAAGAGCCAAAATTGTTTATAGATAGACCTATCTATAACAGCAAACAATTTTGGCTACTAAAATATCAGTTTTTCATCACTGCATCCAAGATTCGTTATTCTCCTGGATGCACAAACTGCAGATATCGGTTGAAATTTTTCATATCGTGCATCACTAGTATGCACTGCCTCTACCTTGGTACTCACTTCATTGGTTATTTTCATTTGATGACTTTAATAATGTAGGTTAAGGCCAAGACATAAGTCTACCACAATGATGTGACTTTTTTTGTTTGTTTGTTTTGTTTTTACTTTTCAAGGCAGAGATTAGGGGGGTGGGGATGGGAGAGTTAAAATCATTTATGTACTTGTGTATGTATTTGAACCTTCTATTTCAATGAAAAAAAAAAAAAAAAACAATAAACTGACATGCACTAACCCACTTGATTCTAATTAACACAGGGAGGAGAACTAATCCCTTATTGAGCTAATACCACTGTCTGGTCTAGACTTCATGCTTGGATGGAAATATGCTCAATGAAAAAAATGCTAACATGTTCCAATACTTATTTCCCTCACTGTATACCAACACTGTGGGGCTGTCAGCCCATGAGCAGCTGAACTCACCACTGAGAAGTTCAATCCAGCTCTGTACAGTCTCCGGCGGTTGGGTGTCTTTGATGTGTTTTAGGGCTTCATCCAGGAGCACGTCACCTGTTGGAGCATCTGACTTACAAATCACCTGCGAATTTCATTTAGAATGATGGCAGCCAGTTACAAGGTGTAGTTACCAGACGACAGTCGCTGAAATAGATGCAAAATGACCCTTTTCTTACAATTTATCAACGCTCTGCTCACATCGTTGACTGGTGCTCACTATCAAATTAGACAGTGAAACTGCTGACAGCTAATTTTGATATTGTGTTTTTGCAGATTGCTCACTCAATTAAGAGTGTAAGTAAAAGTTAGTAAGTTTCACTATTGATGAATTTGTTGTTCACTTTTTCTGATAAATTGATTGTTCTATAAAACAAGAGAAAATAGTGAAAATGGCCCAGTTAAATAGGAAATTAGTTTCCCAGAGGTCCAGACTGACATCCATAAATGTTCTGTTTTGTCCAACCAAATGTCCAGAACCCAAAAATATTCATTTTACAATGATGTAAAATAGAAAAAAGCAGAAGCTGGATATGGGCCTTGTAGCACCCAATAATGTAATAATTTACTGAAAATGTAATAACGCCTGAAAATGTAATAAAATTTGCACTTAACTCAATCGAAAATGTAATAAAACCCAATAATGTAATAGCTTGACCAATAATGTAATAAAATATTCTGACTGGTAAAGCTTGACAGATAATGTAATATAGAGGTCTATATTTTGTGTTTTGAGAATCTAAGACTGTTAATTACACTGACTTTGAAACAAGAGAATAACTATTGCTTCCCTAAACATACTTAGCTCTCCACAGTTTTCCAACGAATCACTACCTTGTGTAAACAACCACAAACCAACAAAACAAATTTAAGTAAGACTTCATTTGACGAGGGTATGCATAAGTATTCATAAAACCAACACATTATTTAACATTTGACATAAATATATCCACTCATAAATGGTTACTATATCACTTTGAATGACAGGGCGGCATGGCTCAGTGGGTAGAATGGCCGTTTTGTAACCGGAGGGTTGCTGGTTAGATCCCGGCCTGCAGAGCTCACGTTGAGGTGTCCCTGAGCAAGACACCGAACCCCTAACCACTCCTGATGGGTCGTGGTTAGCGTCTTGCATGGCAGCTCTTCCGCCATCAGTGTGTGACGGGGTGAATATGATGTATAATGTAAAGCGCTTTGGGTATCGTTTCAGGTATAGTAAAGCACTATATAAATATGGACCATTTACCAACTTCCTCTAGCCTATGTCAAGTGATAGTGGTCAGCTGACATACCGTGAGATTTACCTCTATAAGTACAGGTTTAATAAAAATGTCAGCATAAAAACACAGAACAGCACAAAGCACAAAACATAATGACAACTGACTTTGTTATTTTTTTTACTTTTGGGGTATACATATATATATATATATATATATATATATATATATATATATATATATATATATATATATATATATATATATATATATATATATATATATATATATAGGGTTGATTAAGGCAGGAGATTGTGTCAGATTTGGCTGCAAATCCTTTTGCCGTTGATGGTACACCATTGTCTTCCTTTGTAGATGGTAATTGGGATGACTATGTAAACAACATGGGTGAGGCTGGGACTTTTGGAGATCACATCACTCTCCAACAAGTTGCTCAAATGTTCCACACTCAGTTTCTAGTTGTTTCAACTCCTGGCATAGATGCAACCTCAATGATTTCACCCACTGAAGGACACGATGAGGAAATGCCCACATTGGTTCTTGGTCACATTGCAGAGGGGCATGGGGATCACTATGTCAGCCTTAGTGGTCCTGTCAACTCCTACATAGAGAGTATTCAGGAAGAGGAAATGCTAAGGATCCCAGCAAGACACACTGCACCAAGGCTGGCATGTGAAGTGGAAGTTAATGGTGGTTCTACTCTTGACATTCCTTTAGTTAGTTCCCCTAAATCTTCTGTCAATGTGCCAACTTCTAACACTGTATCCCCTGTCCTGCCCCCGGAAATTCTAGAATTAATCATTAAGTTCACTCTTGAGATGGATATGAGCATGTTAGGAACACTCAGTAGGGTTTCTCATCTGTTCAAAGATCTGTGCAAATCTTTCCTACCTGAGATCTATGTGCGAGATGCATTGGCTGCCAGCCTGAAATTGGACCAGCAAAATGAACCAACTATCAGTGTGATGAAACTGTATAAATCATCGCTTTAGCGGCTTGTCAGTTCGACTGAAAGAGCTCTTCTCCACATGCGCAGATTGGATGAAAGCATGGCTTGTGCTTAAAAATCTGTGTTTTGGTAGATATCAAGTGAAAGATATGGAAATACATGGGACACAAAGTGATCAAAAGGAAGACCAAGAAGAATATGATGCAGCTCTAAAGTCAAACAACATTAAGGGACACAAAACATAAGTTATATAGGCTAAAGTTATATTACATACTTACTTTTGAAACTGTAAGGTAAGTAACTGTAAGTTAAATGAACCATTGTTCACTGTTGTTTACATCATTAACGTGTTTGTTAATAAATGGAGATTGCCTGAAAAAGATATCTTGGTTTGATTTTTTAATTTTATACTATGGGGCTGTGAGCAGGGCAGAAATCTGTTCACCTCAGTATGTTACTAGACTATTTCTAGAATTGTTTGCCCTGTGCAATCACCTGTTGACTTTACACTTAATATAGCAGTGCCCGCTCAGTTTTCAAGATAATCTAATCTTTATTTAAAGCCTACAGGTAAATCTCATAATATACTTTATGACTGACCAGTTGACATCTTTGACCATTCATAAGACCATTAATGAGTGAGGCCTATATTTATGTCAGGTGTCACGTAATGTGTATGTGGGTGTTATGAATGCTTATGTTATATCTTTAGAAATGAAGTGTCACTGACTTGTTTTCATGAGGTATTAATATGTTGGAAAACTGTGAAGTGAAGAGGTACGTTTAGGGAAGAGTTACCTGGGGTCTCCAGTGCTGCTCAAAAACTATAAACTATAAACCAGAATTCCAGCTCAAATATATCTGAGCTGGAATTCTGGTCACCAAAGGAGGTAAGTCCATCACACACTCAGCAGGACCAGGCTGTCCCTGAGTATCTGCATGTGCATATAGCTGTATGGTATAGGTCTGCAATTCAGTCATTCTGTTGTTTCAAATCCAGTGTAGGTCAGTCTTGGATTCTCAAAACACAAAATGTAGAGCTCTATATTACATTATCTGTCAAGTTGTACATTATCATATTTAAAAAAAAAAAAAAAAAAGACCCACCTGAAAATGTAATAAATCTCCAATAATGTAATAAGGTATTACATTATCGGTAAAAATGTTATTACAATATCAGTCAGAATATTTTATTACATTATTGGTCAAGTTATTACATTATTGGGTTTTATTACATTTTTGATTGAGTTAAGTGTAAATTTTATTACATTTTCAGGCATTATTACATTTTTGGGTGCTATAGGCCTTGATTCAAAAAGAAAACCTGTTATTGATTCATTTTCTGCTGATATGTGGATGCTATGAAAATAAATGCGTAAGAATTTTGCCCCAAAGTAAATTTCCACATT
This sequence comes from Chaetodon trifascialis, assembly GCF_039877785.1. NCBI lineage: Eukaryota > Metazoa > Chordata > Actinopteri > Chaetodontiformes > Chaetodontidae > Chaetodon > Chaetodon trifascialis. The sequence continues at coordinate 29,485,101 of NC_092061.1, read as the reverse complement.
CACTTTCACTCTAGATTTCATTTTTTGTAGCACATAATGACAATTAAGAGTTTAGATCTGTAGAGGTGTCATGAGGTTTTTGGAGTTGGTCATTCCTTTTTGCAGATAACTGCAGGTTACCATACAGGTTGATGCTACATGCTCATGCTCAGTTCATTTTGATTTGGATAGCCTGGCAAGCATCAACTAACCAGTTAATTTTGTGCTGAGGAGCACACTGGGCTGCATTTCCCAGTCAGTCACATCCTGGGAGAGTTCAATATCCCAGACAAATGGAAGAAATTCCAGTCAAATATTATCTGTGTTTACAGGCCCTATAATTTTTTGGGGGTCTAGATGACTAGTCTGGTTTACAAGTTTTGAGCGAGAGTGCTGTAGCCAGGGAACAGGATGCAATGTAGTCCTGCCATGCGTTTGTGCACCATCAATGCACGTCCAGTAAAAGTGGTTGTTTCTGCCACTGACATACTCAGATTGTTATTCTAGGTATCTGACAACATGATGAAAACAATCCCTACAGAGATTAACCTTTTTGTTGAACCATAAACAGATGATACATCACTCGTGCCAAAGCCACCATTTAGAGAAATTGTTTTATCATTGTAAAACACACCAGTGTTTCCCCTACCATTATATCAGAGGGGCACCCTGCCACCCTTGAAGGTCAAGTTAGTTTTGTTTAATTTTATTTACTATATAGTGCCAGATCACAACATAAGTCATTTAAGAATACCTTTCCTATAGAAGAGATCTATACTTTGTCCTTTTATTAAATAAAGTAAATAGCCTAAAGTTATTCATCTTACACATGTCATTTCTACATGGTTACAATTCTCCTCTGCTCTCTATACTGCGTACTGTGGAATTCCGCTGTGATTTGCACACACAGACACATGCACACACTCCCACCAGTGGACAGAGAGTGTGTGCTGGAAATTCAAAGTTGACAGAAACGAAAGAAATCTCACCGAATCCGTCTTGGCTCATCCTCACACTATTCCCACAATCACCACCATCCCTTGTTCGGTCAAAATAAACCCTCAATTCACCAAATCAGGAGAGGAGTGAGAAAGAGCTCTAACAGGAATTATTTTCACCAGAGATTATGACAGGGGACACCTAAATATGTAATTACGTAATTGTATGTAATGGTAATTACCAGATGGTGGAAACTTTACTCCCAGTCAGCATTGATAAAGTGTCAGGTAGTTATGATGAAGCTTTTGTTTGTCAGAGCTGTCCAGCAGTCAGCAGTCAGAGTTAGCTTGTCTGCCCTGGCAATCTTTACTATTAGCTCATCCTTCTTCTCCTCAGTGTTTTTCAATGTGTTTTGTCACAGTAGCTCTCAATTGCATAATGTACTGAGGCTCAAGGTACCAAAGAAGCTCTTAGAATGCCTTGCCTCTTCCACACTAATTGGCAGGATCTGGGTCTCAATCACATGGCACACCAACTGAATGATGGCTGGAGTGCATCAAACTGTGTGTGCAAATTAATCTGTAGATAGTCATGTGAAACCAGTAGAAAATGTTCTCAGTTGACATCCCTTGAGGTGGCAACAAAGAGCACCTGCAGAGTGTAACAGACAAAAATAAAACAACTTCTACAAACTATTATACTAAAGTATAAACAGAAACATGTGTCTTACCTTCCTGGCCAGCAGTCCTTTCCTCCTCATGCCACAAGCCTCCAACTGAAGGCGTCCTCGCAGGGCCAGTTCAATCAGCATGCACCCTCGCAGCCCTGATGAAATGCAGTCATTCCAAAACGAGGTGTAGCCCTACACATTAGAAACACACATCACAATCGATTCAAACTGACTGCCCAAAAACTAAGGCCAGAGTAAACATGCAAAATGAAATATTAACATTTGGGCCTATCTGCCAATGGCTGGTAATTTAAGGCCAAACTACTTTGCACAGGGCCATAAAACTGCATAAGATACAATGTCACGTAAACACAAACCACAAACAAGCGTACTTGTTTTTTACCTGCAACAAATGCTGCAGCTCATAGTAATGACATTACTGCCTGGAAGAAGCCAATCTCTCCTCACCTCCTTGTCTCTGTGTACCTTCTCTGTAAATTCTCTTCTAACCATACACCATGCTCTTCATTTTTCCTTTTGGTTGATCGACTCTGGCAATGTGCCGCCACATACTTGTAAACTATCTTTGTGATTCTCTGCTCTGTGATACCTGGTTTGATTATGAGTAGCGATCAAGATAAAGTGTAATAGTAGTAATGGTGGATAGCAAGGGTCATTCAAAGAATTGCACTAAAATTATTTGCGTTGCATGCTGCCACCAGGGACAGAACTGATGCAAAACAAAATGTGGTCAATTAACTTCTGCGGTGTAGTGACAAGAGTTTGTGGTGAAGTAGGCCTATTTAAGCAATGGCGACTGACCTCATTATTTTATTTGCCAATGTAGTTTTTTAATCGCATCTGGGAAGTGGCAGGTGCCACTTTTGGTTTTCACTCTGGTCCTAATGAAAAAATCACAATGCCCCAGTGCAGTGCTTGGGACACTGTGCTGTAAGACATGCTATCCTTCAGATGTGATGTTAAACCATGGTCCTGAAAAGGTCCAATGGCACTTATTGCAAATGGTTGAGGGTTCTCTGGTGTCTTGGCAAAATTCCTAACCTGGCTTTCTCCACCTGGCGACCTAATCATCCCCCTGTGTAATTGGCTCAGTGTTTCCCTCCCTCTTCACCTCAAGCTAATGTGTTGATAGCATTCTGGGGCTAAATGGCTGCCATGCATTACCCAGGTGGATGCTACACGATTTTGGTGGTTGAGGTGAGCTCCCCCCCTTTACCTTACCTACGGGAGCAGACTGGAGCTGCACAGTTTTCCCACTATTTTGTGGATTTTTCAAATACAAAGAGATAAATGGCAGCCTCTTCTGTCAAAACATTTTTTGTTCTTACCTCTCTCAAGTTTATTTTTGTATGAAGTGGATTAACAAACCCTTTTGCAGAGGAGGAGTCAGTGTGCACTGTATGGATATAGCATAAGAAACACAGGTCAACCTAAGATTTACACACTTTGTACCAAGTTTTGGTTCCTGCCAATTCAAAATCACATGCAACAATCCAAAACAAATACACAAATGGAAATGTGCTGCAAATGAAAAAACGTGCTGCAGAATACCAAAACAAATAGATAGACAATAAACACACTGCAAATAGAGAAATGATACAAAGTCTGAAACATGTTAACCCCGTAAAACCAATGCAACATAAAAACACTGCTTTTCCAGTCAACACGAAACAGGGAGAGCGAGAGAGAGAGAGAGAGACTAGATGAGAGACTAAGGCCAAATGTGAAACAGACTGCGTACCTTTATGTCATGTCACCTCTTTACCCCTCTTTTCTCCCCACTTCAAAAACAAACACTCTCTTGTCTGGTCACTCTCTCTTGCTCTGGACAAAATCCTAGACACCCAGAGAAAAACACAGCATATCTACATATTCATAGTTTCATTGTTGTATTTGTTTTGGAATTTCGTGTGTTATTGAATTGGTATTTTCTGATGTTGCAGCACATGTCTCCGAATGGAAATGTTTTGGGCTGTTGTGGCACATTTGCTCTTGTCAGCCAATGTATGCATGTCTGCTGCTGCCATATGTACTTGATATACATGCCCTGTGTTATACCTGTAATAAAATAATAGAAATAATCAAATTTGGGTTTTCTAACAATTAAATGCTGTTCAGATAGCTAATCCTCCCCTGTGTCAAACTGTGATTAACCTACTGTTTAATTTAAATTATAGGGCAGAATACTCCTCCCAAAACACATGTAGATCTGTTTTAAATCATTTTACTTTAGTAAGATATGTTACCTTACATTACATTATTATTAGAATAAAACGACATAGAATCATGTTTGAGGTGGAGTATCCCTTTATTATACTATTACAGTAAAAAACAATGATAATAAACAAAAACAAATTATAATAATAAATGATAAAATACTGTGATATAAATCTTAGTTCATACCACCCATCCTTAGTCTAGGCCATACTGTTATTGGACATCTTATTTTTTTACAGCTGAGACCATATTTGTTGCTTCCTCGGGAGCAAGATGATCACAGAGAGGTGCCAATAAGGGGTCTCTTGATATATAGCAGGGAGTCTCCCCTCCGGGTGCAAAAGTGACAGCTCTGGGGAAAGTTATGCCGGAGGTCCTTTAAAAACAGCCATTTGCTCCTTAATGTCAGTATGTTTAAATCCAGTTTACAACTACTATGAACTGTCTTCGGACCAGTTTGATAATCTGCATAAAAATGCTTGCATGAAAACATGGCATCGTTTCCCCGGTGCCCCATTTTAACATTAATTAATCGCAATTACTTGTGTGCCAATTAATCGTAAACTGAAATAGCATGATTGTAACAGCCCAACCACATATTGATATTAGTAATACACTTGTCATAGATTTGTTTTTACGATTTTGTCCCACTATTTGACAATATTCCTGGAACCTTAAATTTATACCTACCGACAGATGATTAACCCATTACTATTGCCCAGTGTGTGTGGCAACTAGTGTGAGCATAAACGTCACACCACAATATCTAACGTTGATTAACTGACCACCCCAGATGACTTCATTTAAAAGGTCACATATGGACATAACCGTGTTTCGCTAAAAATCATTACCCATCTTGGCGTGCAGCGATAAGGCCCATCATTGTTGTTAGCTACCACTAGTATTATACCAGACAAGCATGCTAACGTAGACTAAAGCCATGTCTGAGAGGAAGATATTGCTAACCTTAGCTTTGGTAATGTGTCATTGACTGGCGGTACGGACAAACGTTACCTTATTTTTACGGCGTCAAAGACCAGGATATATCTGCTATTACCTCTCGGTCCTTCAGTCCTAACAACAGTACTTCTTCCATTAAGGTGAGACGTGTTTCTTTGGAGTCTCCGGTATCGTCATCGTTTTGCTTGTCTCCCCGTCGGGGCTCATGGTCCTCTTGGCCGGATGGACGGTCTTTGTCAGCAGCGTTTCGCGAGGCTTCGGTCCGCCTCTGCACTAGGCCCGAACTCCGCAGAGTCAGGGAAGTCATGTTTGCGGGCTAGTTAGCTAAACTACAATGAAAACAACACGCCTCAGACTACACTGCCCGAGCTGTTTGACTGAATTACTTGTAGTTAACCATATAGCAGATACCACGAGTGTGTCGCCAACTACTGCAGCCTGTGTACCCTTGTCATTTGGAGTACTGTTCCCCTTACCTGACTTCGTCTGAGGCAATGTAATATCTATCTAATATGGCGCCGCGTGGTTAATGTGGTACCGAACTTATCCAGCAGGTAGAGGCCGAGACTACCTGAATACCCAGAAACACTAAGTAAATTTAAGTTTGGTTGAATGCCACCGTATCCCCTTTCAAATAGCTCATCATCATCCTGTAATAGGCAATTGATTCAAGAAACTCAAACTTATAATTTTGCAATACAGCCCAACACCTAGTGTTCACACTCAATATAATAAGCTATGTTAATTATGTATCACAATTATTGTCCTTGGTTAGCCAAATTACCCCCTAAAGCTTTTTTTTTTGGGGGGGGGGGGGGGGGGGGGGGGAATGTTTTGCCAATCATTACCCATCCACGTACTTACAGCTGAATGGGTTTGTTTGTTTGTTTGTTTGTTTGTTTGTTTGTTTGTTTGTGCTTGCAGGACTTAAAAACTGCAGTAAAAAATCTTAACATCAATATGTCTTCAGAAGTAAGGCAGACACCCCCCCCCCAAAAAAATAAATAAAAAATAATAATAATAATAATAATTGGCACCTTTGTACCATTTTCTATGGAGAATTTAGACTTATTGGTATTTCTCCTGTGTATGCAGTAGTTGTTTTGAAGGTTATGTATTGTAGAGAATATATTTTGAAACTGTAATTTAGTGCTACGCTGAATGTGTGTTCTGTTCATGAAGTCCAATGTTTAGTACTCTTTATTATGGAGGGAATTAATGGTTATACCTTTTAACTGTAAATCAAAAATATAGAAAAATAAAAAATGTCATATAGACACCATCTCACTGTCTCAAATTGAATATATGTGTGTGTGTGTGTGTGTGTGTGTGTGTGTGTGTGTGTGTGTGTGTGTGTAGTGAGCTGAGCTCATTTTAGAATGTGCATTAAAAGCCTTCTTCCTCACACTATGAATCACTTGTGTTTCCTGTAAGTATAGCTTTATAGACTTTATTAACTATATTTTTGTCTTGTTTTGTTTCCCTCTTTCAAAACAAATAAGCACCATGCTCCCTTTTTTAAGCTTTTTACTTGATTTCTGTGAGAATTGAAGCCTTGCAGAAGGTGAGGAGCAGAGCAGTAAAAACTCTTGCAGTCATCATGAAGCTACATCTGCCCGGTCCGTTTGTTGCTTCTTTGTCATATGTGTGTGTATACATACACATATATACATATATGGGAACAGACAGATTGTACAGATTGTGTTCCTATATTTAGATGAACGTTATCTTTTTACCTTCATGTATCCCCTTACCTTTTATATTTTAAGAGGGTTAAAGATATTAATTTATCAACGACAGAGATCAGTTGATCAAAATTTTTTGTTAAGCACATTTCTCCTCGATTTCTCCTTTCAAACATTTTATAATGAACCCAAAACAATGATTCTTTACTGTAGTCAGTAAGTGGACAGAGCTTCTGATTCTTAAAGTTGAAGCCAATGTGGAAGGGACACAAATTTGTATTCCTTTAAATGGCAGCAGGGAGTGACTCGACAGGTTGGAAAAATAAGCCCATTAGCTTATGAGAAAGTAACCCTACTACCATGGTGTGTCCTCCAGTTCTTAACAAAATCCTATGAAAACAGAGGTGTAGCGATGCATATCCACCTGAAGTGTGTTGTCCAATCTACTCCGTAACTTTGTTTTGGTTGCCGTCTGAAACAGGCACATGTCAAGCGCTTCAAGAGGAATAGACGGATGTTATTAAAAGATTGTCAATAAAATTGAAATAAAATATTTTTTTTATTCTTTCTGTGGGGCCCAGTACCAAGTGATCCGGTGGTTGGGGACCACTGGATTAGAGGACCAAAGTGGTTGAGAGGTGGAATATGAAACAAGGAGATCAGAAATATAACTGGGGCAAGGTCATCAAGTGCCTTATATGTAATTGACAGAATGTTGTAATTTATTCTGAATTTTACAAGAAGCCAACGGAGGGAAGCAAGGACATGGGTAATGTGGGACTATCAACTATTTGTATTTTATTGCCTGGCAGCTACATTCTGAACTAAGTGTAAATGGTTTAGGCAGCTTCACTGAGACATGTTTGGAGGGAATTACAATGATACATGATGATACAGCTGATTTTTGTGATACTTCGTAGCTGAAGAAAACAGGACTGGACAAGCTTAGGAACATGTTGGTCAAATATCATGTACTGATTAAAGATGATACCAACATTCTTAGCGGTAGATTTGATATTTGAGTGAAATGGACCAATAAACTGAGAGGAAAACTTATCACAACCAATTAAAAGAATTTCTGTTCTGTAAGGGTTTAGGTGGAGGAAATTAAGAGACATCCATTCTTTGATGGACAGGTGATTCAGTTTATTGGTTTTTGCAGACAAATAGATCTATGTGTCAGCAGCATAACAGTGATATGACACATCTTAAATGCAGCTGAACAAATTAACTTGAAGGAGGATGTACAGTGAAAAGGGACTGGTCAAAGGACAGGCCTGAGGGACAATGCACAGCAGGAGCTGAGGAGGACACGATTGTTGATATGGACATTTAATATCTATTTATCAAATAGGAATAAAACCATTTTCAAGCTGAACCAGAAATGCCAACACAGTTATACAGCCTATCATGTGAAATGATATGATTGGTGGTGTCAAAGGCAGCAGTCAAGTCTTGTCAGACGAGAACTGCAGTATTCACCTTTGTCTTTATACCTAAGAATATCACTGGTTACTCTCAGTAAAGCATTCTCAATATTGTGCATGTGGCGAAAGCAGAATTGAAATTCATCAAAAATTTTATTGACCCTCAACCAACTTCAGAAGTTAGTTGGTGACAATTTTTAAAGGATTTTGGATAAAAAGGGTAGCTTGGAGATTAGTCTGGCTTTCTCTCATATCCAACCAGGAAGTTCACCAGGTTCTGCAAACTTGTCATCAGCAGTTGAGTGTGAGTGAGCAGGAATACAGAAAGGCACAATCTATCCCAGAATCAGAAAGCTGTTTAACTAAGCACCCACCTCAGATGAACTTGAACCTTGATAGCAGCTGCTTTCAGGAAATAGCCATATGCTTACAATCTAAAGTCTGACATGGACAAAGACTAAAAAATACGTATTTCTATAGATATAGATTTTGGTCATTTGAATAATATACGGCCAGATAGATATTTTTAATGTGGACATTCAAAATATTTAATGTAGAGTCAACCATCTGTACACAAGAATTTCAGATTTTTTAAATCCTCTATTTAATTCTGTATGAGGCATAAATTTACTGCCATAGTCTGGAATATGAGCTACTCCATTATTTATTAGAAAATGTGCTACATCAAATTCTAAATACAAATGGAATTCAGTAAGGCAAAAATGCTGTCAAACTGTGACGACTGTAGTTTGTCTTTACAGAGGAAACCTCAGTTGTGTAAGTTGCAAGCATTCAATACACCAACTTAATACAATATCCTAACTACAAGTTTCACCTAAAACTATTTTTCTCAGTTTGTCAGTATCTGATTCACTGAGCTCTACACAGGATATGCATTTTTTGAGTTACAAATATACACATGACAACTTGCACATAGAGAGGTTGATGGTCCAATGAGTTTCTAGTTTTCACTTTTTTGATCATGTCACATTACGGCATTTAAAAAAAAAAAATAGAGAATTTGAAATGCAAAATAGGGCATTGAATCACAATTAGTCATTTGTGACAGAATAATGTGGATTGAATTGGTCTAATGGAGAAAATAACCATAAACTGAAGTTCATAAGTATTTTAGCAAAAGCCTACACATGTTGGTAATGGAATCAAATCCAATAAATGTAATGATAAGAAATGAATGATGCTTAAATGAACTGAACGCTTACGGCCCAAAGTGGCCATTCTATAGATCAAAATATTTCCATGTAAAAATAATGATCAATACACAAATACGAACTTTACATGAAACATTCCACCCCTAAATGGTGGCACGGTGGATCGGTGGTATCACTGTCGCCTCACAGTTAGAAGGTCCCCGGTTCAAATCTCACTGGGCTGGGCGTGTCCTCCACCATGCCTTTGGTGCCTGCTGCTCGAGGAAAATTAAGGGGCCTTTCTGTGTGGAGTTTGCATGTTCTCCCCGTGTTCACCTGGGGCACCCTCCTTAAAAATACCCCCACTAAAAACATGCAAGAGGATGACCAATGGTGACAACAATGGAACTGGTCCCCAGGCGCCGGTCATCTGGCAGCCCACCGCTCCTGGTCTGCCGTGGAGGAAGGACTGACCATGGATGGGTCAAAAAGTGGGAAAGAATTTCACAGATGCATGGTGTGTGCAGTTTCTCCCTCAACTCTGCATGTTGTGTGTAATTTGTGATGAATAAAGGAATTCTTCTTCTTCAAATATTGCCTTGTTATAGGGCCAGAAGAGAGAAGGATATCTAAGAACAAACTGATTATACTGGAAAGTTACAAGAAAAGAGTCCACTGCATCATTCTTTTTTTCTGACATAACTTATTGTATCTTCGTCTACCCTCAGTCCTTTCAAATGACAAATAGTTTCACCACAAGAAATCAAAAATAACTACATAAAATATCTAAAAAATAAAAATCACAGATTTTTTGCTGAGGAGAAATCTAGAGTAATTCATGTTTTTCTTCATACATGCTCATCACTAGCATGCAAACCCAACTAAAATTAAAACAAACAATTTCATGTTAAACCACATTAGTAATTTGATCAAAAATATAACAGAGCTAAAGACTCTCAACAGCTAAAGACTGATTTGCAACAGCAAACACATATGTTACACTTTCTTTACTCAAATTAAAAAAATAAATAAATAAAAAATGCACTCCTAGTCCCAAACAAAAAAATGTAGAAATCCTCCATACAAAGACACTCACACTAACAGAACTCATGGCAACTGCTGGTAGAATTTAACCGTTCACCACACAACACAATATTTTAAGTATGGTGAATTAGCTTTTGGGCCACAATTCAAAAGTTTTTTGTTTTTTGTTTTTTTTAAATAACATGAACTTAATAACTGTCAACATCTACACAAATTTTTAAGCTGACTGTATCAAGTTGTACAAACTATTTTTTTTTCAATATCTGAAAATGCTTAAAATACAATTGTAGTCTCTCTAGATTTATTTAAGAATAAGAAGAATATGAAAAAGAAGAAAAAAACGTACTTCTTATTATCACACACAGAGTTTAGTTGCACACTACATGCCACGCATGAAATTATTATTATTCTCCGCATTTAACCCATCCTTGGTCCGTCGCAGACCAGGAGCGGTGGGCTACCAGCTGACAGCGGCACCTGGGAACCCAACTCTCTGTCGTCACCATTGGTCAGGTGGTCTTCTTGCATGTTTTTAGTGGGGGTTATTTAAGGAGGAAACCCCAGGTGAACTTGGGGAGAACATGCAAACTCCACACAGAAAGGTCTCCTGTTTGCTCGAGCAGGCACTGAAGGCATGGTGGAGGACACGCCACCAGCGCCCACAACGGGATTCGAGATGGGACCTTCTAGCTGTAAGGCGACATTGTTACCACTTGTTCCACCATGCCACCAAATGTTTATATTGACTAGCTTCTAGCATTGCATTTGTAGGGGAATTATTTCATTAAACCTTTGGGTTTAATGTTTGCACTCATTAATATAGAAAGGGGCACCTACCTTCCTCAGCTCAGAAGGATTGTATTTGTTATTTCTTTATTGCTGATTTAATAATAATAAATAAAGTAATGGTAGATCAGTCTTATCATCTGATACACTCTCAATAAAGGGATCGTCTATTTCCAGCTCAAAAGGACACAATCTGACAACAACTTAAATGAAAAGTATTATTTATTTGACACAATAATGGGAATGGATATGAATAATGAATTATACAACAAATAATATGGATTATATGATGTAACACAAACTACTGGATGAAGAAGCTATAGCAAAATAATAAAAGGAATGAGTTGTCAAGTAGTTTTGAGGGAAAAATGAGGACACGTATGTAGTGTTAATTTCTTGAATGAATGACTCAACGAGTCTAATGAAGTGTGGCGCTCCCATAGTGGTCTGTCCCGAACTGATGCAGAGGGAGGGCTGGCAGATGGGTTTAGGCTGGCTACAGGACTTTGGTCCAAAGAGGTTGATGACCATATGGCAAAACTTCTCAGTTAATTATAAAGTTGAGAATACTTTCGATGGCCAGTCGAAAATATCTACAAAAAAATTATTACGTGATTACATGAGTGTCGAGCAAAAATTTAAGTTACACGAAGATTGGAAAAAGAAGCCATAGCTAGCTACAGCTGGAGAAAAGCGTTTTTCTGAAGAGAAGAGTAAAGCAATTAAACGTGAATTAAACACAACTTGAGGTAAAAAGCAACTGAACTAGAGAAAAGTAAAAGTGAAGAGTGTGAGCTCAAGTAAAAAGTGAGTGTTTGCCGAGGGCTACAGGGAATATATGATCCAGCACTCCGTGGTACGTCTGTGACAAACAGGCCTTCGCTCGCTTTAGAATTAAATAAAATAAAAAAACGATTGCATGCGATGGACTCATCTCCTTCTCACTATGGTCAATCACTGAGTCTAAATGATCAATTTTCAATGATCAACATTGTTTACAACATGTATGTTGACACCAATATACATGCATCACAGACATTTCATGGTTTAATGGCAACATTCTCCAATAATAACACTAACTTAACTTGATAATTAATAGTATAACTAACAAATGGAATAAAGAAACAAGGAAAGGCAGATTATATTTGCTGAATTGAGCACTACTAATTATAATTGTCTCATGTCAAATATCTAAAACCTAACCACTACTAGTCTCTAGATGACAGTATTCTTCCATGGTAGAAACCCAGACAATGTGTATGAGATCATAGTTTTGTCATTTTACAAGCTAGAAACACAGGAATAGCATTGAAACCATACAACGTGTGAGTTTAATGCTGTGGAAACATCCAAATTTGAATCAAACATATAGTTTGCATTATCTTGATGTGGTAGCATGGTGGAACAAGTGGTAACACTGTCACCTCACAGCTAGAGGGTCCTGGTTCGAATCCCGCTGTGGGCGCTGGTGGCGTGTCCTCCACCATGCCTTCAGTGCCTGCTGCTCGAGGTTCTCAGTGGAGTTTGCATGTTCTCTCTGTGATTCCCGGTTCGAATCCCGCTGTGGGCGCTGGTGGCATGTCCTTCACCATGCTGCTCGAGGTTCTCAGTGGAGTTTGCATGTTCTCCCTGTGCTCACCTGGGGTATCCTCCATAAAAATACCCCCACTAAAAACATGCAAGAAGATCACCTCCTGACCAATGGTGACAAAGAGGACCGGGTGCCGCTGTCAGCTGGCAGCCCACCGCTCCTGGTCTGCCATGGAGGAAGACTTACCAGGATGGGTTAAATGAGAAAATAATTTCACGAAGCATGGCGTGTGTGCAGTCTTCTCCCTGTAGCATGTGTGTGCAGTGATTAATAAAGTGAAATCTTAATCTCTCTTAATCTTAGAAAAGAAAGCATGCAGACACACAAAACAGTTTGCTGCAGGAATGTCTGATTTACAACTTGTCAATGTTATCTGGGTCTGGAGGCCTCTCGAGACCTGTTGATTGTCGATGCTGATGGTTTTAATGCCTTCATCTGGTGTGGAGCTGGAAGAAAGAATTAGCATCTCCATGAAAACAGTTTAACTGATGTGTAACCCTTTGTAGTTGAAATGTCTGTCTACCCCAGCTCTCCTGAAGGAATGCATTCTTCTAAGGAAAAATATTTTCTAACCCCAAGTCATGTTTAATTTTTTTTTTCTCAGTAATGCCTACCTTTCTGAATAAAATCAAACAAAGCAGATGCTAGACAATAAGGCTAACTTTATTTTGCACTGCACTCTACACTGTCCACTCTGATATGCTCCTTAGTTACATTAATTTAGTTAGTAGTTGTCTTCTTTTGCTAGCTACAGTTAACATGTCAGGGTAGAATGAATTGGATGTTTTATTAGTTCGGCAAGAAAATTTTGAGTCAATGCAAATAATTTCAAATATAAAATAACCCCTTTTCACTCAGCATTAAATTCAGAGAACCTGCTGGTCTGTCAGACAACGGCAAATTTATGAGAAGCTAGCTAATTGGCACAGAGTGTATACATTCAACACAGCCGCTAAATGGCAAGCGTATGTTGTTAATCATGTCACCATCCAAAGGAAAATAAAATAAATGAGTTTTGCGTTTCCGCGCTTTGTCTTCAGTCACCAGAGTGGGTTTCAGCCAGAGGCAAACGACCAGGCATGTGAAATTCAAATGAACGTGTTGGGAAAATAAGTCGCCAAACAAATTTAATTAATTTACCAGAGTTTAGGTTAGGGCGGCACTGTGGTGCAGCAGGTAGTGCATGTGCCTCACAGCAAGAAGGTCGCCGGTTTGATCCTCGTGTTGGGCGGGGCCTTTCTGTGTGAAGTTATTTGGTGACTCTTAATTGTCCTTAGGTATGAGTGTGAGTGAATGGTTGTATTTCTTTGTATGTTGCCCTGCAATCGACTGGCGACCGGTTCAGGGTGTACCCTGCCTTCCGCCCAATGACAGCTGGGATAGGCTCCAGCCCCCCTGCAACCCCGAAAGGGATGGCCGGGTATAGACAATGGATGGATGGATGGATGGAGTATGGGTTAGTCGTGATTGTGAATTGAATCAACAGTTTTAAGGTGTGTGTCATCAGAGCTCAATAAAAAAACAATTTCATACAAAAAGTGTAACAAAATCATAGAACTTTCACAACAATGAATGTATTTAAGTAATGGCTGAAGGTCCTCTGAATTAGTTTTTAGAGTGTTGATCTGTCCTTATTTCTACCCTTTCATTGAGTTTAGACTTTATAGTCAGTAGAATTATTCTCAGCCTGCCTTGCTATATACTTTGTGCTCTTTGTCATAGCTCATCTGTCCTGTCATTACCAGTACAAGGCCTAACATGGTCTTATCTTTTTTTTTTTTTTTTGTTATTTTCCATGTGTATGTCTGAATAGCAATGCTGCTGTATTTCTGCCTTCACGTACAATATAGGATAGGCTATTCATGTTATCTTGTTACTTTCCTAAAGATTGGCAAACATAATACCACTATTTCCAATGTGAATGCACAGTACAGTTTCAATTACAGTTATTATTATTATTATTATTATTATTCATAATAATAACAGCAGTGTGTGTAATGATAACAGCAAGTCTGTCTCGCCAAGTCCTGGTAAAATAGGGGGCTGACTTGTAAGCTAAGAACTTATAAAACACAAACAATATCTTAGAGAAAATGGATAAGCTAACTGACCACTCTCCCTGGTAGGTTTGGTCCTCATCTGCAATGGGTGAGGATTGATTAGGAGAGGAAACATTAGGAGACAGCCTAAACTGGGATTCACCCAGTGTTGCCAACTCCTCAGTAAGGAAAGTAGCTATTGGCTGTCCTAAAAGTCGCTAGAAGACACTAAATGATGTCAGCAACTAATTTGCATAATTTTCAATGTGCATGTAATCGTAATAGGAGAGAGGAATAACGTTGTGGGAGAGACAAAACACCCTAAATATGTTTGGAAGTACAAATGAACTTTTGTCTGTCCATTCTTGTTTTTTCTTAACATTGCAGTTCCAACTCTCCTCTTTTATCCAGGCTTGGGACTGGCAAAAGTGACCCAAAAGAGACACTCTGGTGGGGTTACTTAGGTGTTTTTTGTTTTTTATTTTATTTTATTTTACGTTTTTTAGTTTAGTTTTCTTATATTTTGTTTGGTTTAAACCTTCTGGCCTAGCACCTTTATGGTTGATTAATTTGCAGGTGAACATATCCTCACTGTAAAACCCGATAAGTTAATTTAACAAAAAAAAAAAATAGTTGAAACAGATTACATCGGAAATTTTGAGTAATACTACTACATTCTTTAAGTTAAAAAAAAACCTTCTTGAATAAGTAGCCTTTACTAGGTTACTACTTTAAGTGATACTAACTCAGCTTTTTAAGTTAAAGAAACATTCCTGATTAAGTATTTTTTTACTAGGTATTTTGTTTTAGTAGTACAAATAAAAATCAAGTATACTTAACTTAAAAATTTGTATTACTTTAACATAAAATATTCAAGTTCTCTGTAAGGAACTGTTCACTTTACATTTACTTCACTTTATTAAGTTCAATGAAGCTATACAGACTCCCCTATAATTAAAAACTTTGGTTGATTTCAACTCAAATTGCATGTTAGGACACTTAAATCCTTATTAGAAACATTACATAAATTGTATGAATTATGCTGAACTCAAATTCCTTAAACATACATTTAAAAACAGCATAAACAAACATGTTAACACATACAATTCAAATGCAAGTCATTCTTTTACTAAATAACCAAAAACATTAACCATAAAAATCGCTGGAAAATTCCAAATGGAGATAAACACTTCACAAACAGGGCAAGGGCCTTGGGAAGTGGCCTAAGGAATTTGTAACTATCACTTTTAAAAGTGGACAATATGGATAAAAACCCTTTGTTATATGCAACCTTTCATTGTGATATTGATATACAGTATATCATGAATTTTTTTTTTTTGCATTTGGTTAATCGCAAATTAAATACCTGACTCGGCATTGCATCACATTGATGCAAAAATCATAAAAATCCAATATTGCCATAAACCAGTCAGTCAACCAGTCAACAGTTACATAAATGCAGATATTAAAGCATTTACCTCAGTATAAGCATCATGGCAAAATAGCTGATGGTTGACTCTCATGGTATACATTACATCACAGAACCCTAATCACTCCATATCGTAAAAAATGCTTATTCATCAAACAGTCAGAAGTCATACTATGACATCAGAAACGTAAATAACCATATTTCAAGAATAGTGCAAGGGCTTATGGAAATGGCTGGAGGAAACGTTTTCAAAAACTATCACTTCTATGACTGGAGGAACACATGGTATGTAATTTTATCAATATATACTGTATATTGTGATATAGCCATTTATCAAACTTTTCCTTAAACAGTTCTGCTCATTGAGTTACCAAATGCCCCATAAAGACCTCACCTAACACACCTAGAAATATCAAACACGAGTACTGCAGTATAAACAGAAAGGCATTTTTTTTTTCACACATCCATACTGTATAAACAACTTTAAGGTGAATAGTAATACTTTCAAAACACATCTTTAAGATGTTAAAACAAAAGACTTTTTTCATTGCTCTATGGAATGCCCAAATGACAGCAGTGAGTGTGCATATGAAAAATCTTTAAAGGAGCTGACAGTCAAACAACTGTCAGCTTTGTTTGTTCATACAGTGACATTACTCCACTGCCAAAATGTAATTTTTAAGGCTCAACACCTTGGGCCTTAACTTCCCATCATCCAGGCCCATCAAGACTTTCTGGGTAAAGTCAAATGTATTGGCCAAGTCTTTTGGGTAACTTAGATGCAGGGCATAATTCAGTGCAAAAAGCATGACAAATGCGGCAGCCAATGTGGTGAATTCAATAATGACATTACCCTCAAGCATAACCGCAATCCTCTCTGGGCAGAGGAATGTAGCATCTTTTGAATTGGCACCGATGAAGAGGAGCCCAACCAGTATGTCGTTGATGTTTGTTTCAACAGACTACGCCACCTATAGACAAGAACAGGGAAATGTCACCACAGAGTGCCTAAGCTTTCTCCAAAAGTTTCTGAAAATTGCATGTGATTTATCAGAAGACAAAGAGAACTTTCAAAAAAAAATGTTTTAGAAAACTTTTAGAGCAGCCTTCTGTGGAAGCTCCTCGATGTCTACAAGGGAACATAACTGCCCGTCAAAGTCTGGATCTTGGTATGATAAGCTAAAGTCAAAGTCTAGCTTAAATCTTTGTTTTAGCATTGTTTTTAGCTTATCCACAGATTCTGGACATGAAGATAAAGTCATCTTCCTGACCATATCCATGGAGGTATGGACATGAAGTAGAAAGTTTTGTGCTGCCATTAAAAAGAAGAGAAGAGGAGAGAGAGAATGGATTATTGAGGAACATTCAGTTTGGCAGCACACAATCAGGATTTGTTCAAAACAAAACAAATTCAGACAATTGCAAATTTTTAGTTTTGAATGAAAAACATCATTGGTTTGGATCAAGTATCTTTGTCATGGTGGGCACTGTCCCTAATGACATATTCAATTCAATTCCAATTCAATTCAATTCAATTCAATTCAATTCAATTCAATTCAATTCAATTCAATTCAATCCCGTGAGGGGAAATTCCAATTTCACAGCAGCATCAATTAAGTGGAGAGAATGGTAAAAGACAAGTGCATGCAGGTTGAACACAACAAGTACATACAAAAGGGTAGGATAGAAAGAAAAACGTTATCCTAAAAAATTTGCAAATAGTATTTACAGACTGTGTTATGGCTGTGGTTCCAGGCTATGTTTTGTTTTCTCCTTTTTCCCTGATGTGCGTCTAGGGCCGGAGCGTGGCAGGGGTGGAGCTGATCTCCTCCACGGTGAGCGGCGAGTCGGCACACCTGTCTCTAATCTCCCTCATTAGGGTCCGCCTTCTTAAGCAGGCTTCTCCCATACTCTGGTGCCAGATGATCCTTTGTTCTAGCCTTTGTGTCTTGCCAGAATCGATCTCTCGGCCTCTGCCACATGTCCTGTTGCCCGGGCGTCCGCACGCTGTTCTCCTGTGTTTTCTTGTGAGTTTCTGTTTCAGCCTGTGAGCTTTTTCCCGTTTGGAATTTTTTGTTACTTACCAGAGTCTGTTGAGTTTCTCCAGTACTTGTCGTTTTTGGTTTGCCTGAGAGCTTTTTCCCCGAAGAGGAGTTTTGTGTTTCGTCCTGCGCTGACCGGCTCACTCCTGCTTCAGTCACTTTTCTTCTCAGGAAGACAGGTGACTCTACCCGGTGACCGTTGAGTTTTCCCTCCAGCACCTGCGGATTGCTATAGCCTGAGTGCTTTCCCGTTTAACGGTGTTTTTGTTCTTTCTCCAGAAGCTGTCGAGGGATCTCCAGTTAGACTGCCACCTTTGGTTCTGATTTTCGCCATCAGGCTGATTATCATTTTTGCCTTATTGATTTGTTCAATAAACTGTTATCTCTGTTCTCCGCATCTGAGTCCAGTTTCTCAGCCCCGGCCTTAACAGACTGTTATGTACTGGTAGTGTTGCACAGATTATTGCACAGGTTATTGCACAGATTGTTTCACAGGTTATTGCACAGATCATTTTACATATTATTGTATCGATTACTTGGAGCAGTTTCTGTTGTACAGTCTGACGGCTGCATGAAGGAATGACCTGTGATACCGCTCCTTCACACACTTTGGATGTAGCATCCTATCACTGATGGAGCTCCTCAGTGCAGTGAATGTGTGTTGGAGGGGGTGGGAGTCATTGTCTGTCATGGAGGACGGCTTGGCTGTCATCCTCCTCTTAATAGTAAAGGTGCATAAACTGCGTTCACGTGTTTCCTCCACTCCAGCTATCCACTTCGTTCGTGTCAGACAAGACGATTGCTCTTCCTTCCTTCAAACTCCATTTAAATTGCATGATTAACAGCCCAGTTTAATAATAATAATGATAATAATAATAATCGGGGATTAATCCCCAAACCCCCTATTAGGTAGGTGCTGATGATCTGAACACTTTCTACCATAACACAGTCGTGATGTGTCGGTCGCGAACGAGCCGCTCTTTGAGGTGAACGATTGGAGACAGAGCGCGAGCCACTTTGGGCTTTATTTTTGTTTTTTTTTTCTCTCCTTTTTTCCGTTCAAGCCACACGTGATTGTTCAACTACTTGATGTGTGGTAGCTTCAGTCTGTAAGGGCGCGTGTGTGCGTGCACACACACACACACACAACAGACAAAACGCTGGAAAGGTACGAGAATGAGTGACCGCAGGAAATGCAGTAAAATTTGATATAAAGTATGTTTTGTACATTAGTAATTAATTTTACACATAATTTTACATTATGTAACATCTACATAAGCAACAAATAATCTGGGGAGTCACTTGGGAGCCGTGAGAACCGGCTCTGTTAAAAGAGCCGGAATCCGCCACTGGCACCGACAGAAGTTCACAACCAGCTCCTTGGTTTTATCTGCATTAATCAGAAGGTGGTTCTGCTGACACCAGCCCACAAAATCCTGGATGAGTCCTCTGTATGACTGTATGATGTATGTATGATCGTTCCCATCTGTGATGAGGCCGACAATGGCAGAGTCATCAGAGATCTTCTGCAGGTGGCAGGTGGGTGACAGGTGGGAAAAGTCAGCTGTAGAAGAAGAAGAAGAAGAAAGAAGAAGAAATGTACTTTTATATATCACACATAGTTTATTTGCACACACTACATCCACACGCCATGCTACCATGAAATTATTTTCTCCGCATTTGACCCATCCTCAGTCTGTCGATCCTCTGTGGCAGACCAGGAGCGGTGGGCTGCCAGCCGACACCGACACCAGTCCCCGGGGACCAGTCCTCCTTCATCACCATTGGTCAGGTGGTGATCTTCTTGCATGTTTTTAGTGGGGGTTATTTAAGGAGGAAACCCCGGGTGAACACAGGGAGAACATGCAAACTCCACACAGAAAGGCCCACTTTTTCCTCAAGCAGCAGGCACCGAAGGCATGGTGGAGGACACGCCACCATGCCATGTATAGAGGGTGCAGAGGACAGTCCCTGACACACAGTCCCGTGTCCTCACATACTGTGGGCAGTTGGAGAGGTAATCCACTATCCAGCATGTGAGGTGTTGGTCCACTCCTGAAAGCTCCAGCTTGTTTCTCAGGATGGCTGGCCTGATGGTGTTGAAAGCACTGCTGAGGTCCAGGAAAAGGACCCGAGCAGAGCTCCCAGGCAACTCCAGGTGAGACAGGGCTCAATGGAGGAGGAAGATGAGGGCATTGTCCACTCCGATGCCAGGCTGTGTAGTATAATTTTTTCTAACAGATATGTGAAGAATCAAGTATAACACTGTAACTAAATGGTAGACAATAGTAGCAGCTCTGTGGAGCTTGATATGATAGTAGAAATTGATTGCTTGATTGCTTGAGTAAAGAAGGAGCACATAAAAGGTCAAGATGACACGGTGCAAAGATAAGCAGAGAGGTTGCCGTGCAGAAATGGTGATGTGCAACAGTGACGCTGTGCAGCTAAAAATATGAGGGCAGGGCACCTGTATCATGAATCTTCGGGGCTTTCCATGGCCTTGCAGGTGTCCCGGCAGCTGTCTTTGCCGGTTCTGACTAGCTTCAGACCAGGATGGTTGTGACCTAATATAACCCTGCGTGTCCTTACATAACCTTACTGTATTTAATCTATGTTTGATGTTTGTTATAATCATAAAAAGAACTGAACGGTCTTATAATCATAACTATGATTTACTGTGCTTTAACGAATGATGATTTGGGATGATTCAATTTACTTTACTATATTTTTAATACACTCTCTATGTGATATGTTCTCATGTTTGCATGCAATTATGATGATAAACTGTAATCTGATGTTGTTTTTAAAAAACAGAGCCCATAAAAGGTCAAAACTAAGGGTGTAAAATTAGAGGAATAGAGAGGAGAAGAGAGGAGACAGCAGCCAAAAGGTACCTAATGGTGTAAAAAAATAGAAGAGCCTAGAAAAAAGAAAAGATGCCCCAAGGGCGGGGAATACCTTGAGAGGAACTGACTTCTTCAGATTTACACACTGTGTGTTTCTGGATATCTCTCCCTTTGTTGTCGCGGCAATAAAGTGTTTGCTTCTCGGACCCTGACTCCTGCAGACCCTTTTTGAGCACTCATCTCAGACAGCTGAATTCGACTATTTCTGACCTGTTGTGGATCGTTCATTTGGCCTTCACATTCCACGACAGCTGGTACGTGAACTGCAGCGGGTCCATGGACGAGCTCACCAGGGGGCGCAGGTGGGCAAGGACCAGCCACTCCAGGGCCTTCATGAGGTGCAATGTTAGTGCCACTGGCCTGTAGCAGCTAGGGTCCTTAGGATGTCAGGGTCTTTGGCACAGGTACCACACAGGACGTCCTCCAAAGGCGTGGCACCCTTCCCAGACTCAGGTTGAACAGATGTCCAATGATCCCGCTCAGCTGATCAGAGCAGGATCTGAGGAGCCTGGGACTGAGGCCGTACGGTCCTGCAGCCTTCCTGGTCTTCCTGGTGTGAGGGACAAGTTGGAGCAGGAGGGCTGAGTATCTTGTGAAATGGATGGGGGGCTGGTAGGAACAGTGGGGGGTGGCGTTGGTGGGGGGGTACTTGGGCAGGGCTGCTGCAGGGCTGCTGCAGTGCTGGTACAACTGGTGGAGGGGCAGATGCATCCTCAAACCTGCAGAAGTGGGTGTTCAGCTCATCTGCCCACTTTGAATCCCTGGCTGTCTGAGAGTTTGGCTTTTGGTGGCCTGAAATGGTTTTCAGGCCTCTCCAGACTCCCCTGGTGTTGTACTCTTGCAGCTGTTCCTCCATTCTCCTCCTGTATCTGTCCTTCCCCTCCCTGATTTTCCTTCTGAGCTCCCTCTGAACAGTTTTCAGCTCCTCTTTGTTTCCTGACTGTAAGGCCCTCTTCTTCACCTTTAAAGGAGCCTTAATGTTAGGATTAATCCAGGGTGTGTTGTTAGAGTGACTCCATACAGTCCTGGTGGGTACAGTGTTCTCCACACAGTAGTCCTCCTGAGAGTCACTGAATATATCCCACACGGTTGTATCAAAGCAGTCCTTCAGAGTCTCTTCAGCCTCGTCAGACCACCTCTTCACTCTGCGGGACACAGCTGGTTGCTAGTTGACAAGGGGCTTGTAGTAGACAGGCAGGAGATGAACCAGGTTGTGATCAGCTCTTCCCAGAGGAGGGAGGGGTGATTCGTATGTCTCCTTGGTGTTGGCATAGAATAAGTCCAGTGTTTTATTGTCTCTGGTGGCACATGTGACATACTGGATGAATTTCGGCAGAGTGGAGGACAGACAGGCATGATTAAAATCCCCAGAGATCCTAAACCTAAACTCGACTATAACTCATTTGAAAGCCTTGTTCTCACTCTTTCTCATGAGAAATGGAAAACTGTGCAGCCACTTTTATTTGTTGTAGTATACCGCTCTCCTGGTCCTTACTCCGAATTTATAGCTGAGTTCTCAGAGTTTCTATCAAGTTTAGTTCTTGAAGCAGATAAAGTAATTATTGTAGGTGACTTTAATGTACATGTCGACATTGATAATGACAGCCTTAGCACTGCGTTTATCTCAGTATTAGACTCAGTTGGCTTCCGCCAGAATGTACATGAACCGACTCACTGTTTTAACCACACCCTCGACCTTGTTCTGACATATGGCATTGAAATCGAAGACTTAATAGTCTCCTCACAGAATCCTCTTTTATCAGACCATCATTTAATAACTTTCGAATTCATATAACCAGACTACCAGCCAGTAGGCAAAAATTCTTATACCAGACTCCTGTCTGATAGTGCTGTAGCTAAATTTAAGGATATGATCCCATCAGTATTTAATTCAATGCCATGTCTCAATACAACAGAGGAGTCTTATGCTAACATTAGTCCCTCCCAGATTGACTTCCTGGTTGATAGTGCTACAGGATCGTTGCGTATGACACTTGACTCTGTTGCTCCCCTAAAAAAGAAGAAAATTAAACAGAGGAGGTTAGCTCCATGGTATACTCCTCAAACCCGCAAATTAAAGCAAACTTCACGGAAAATAGAAAGGAAATGGCGTTCTACCAATTTGGAAGAATTTCGGTCCGCCTGGCAAGACAGTCTTAAAATATACAGGAAAGCCCTCCGCAGTGCCAGGGCAGCCTATTACTCTGCACTAATAGAGGAAAATAAGAACAATCCCAGGTTTCTCTTCAGCACTGTAGCCAGGCTGACAGAGAGCCATAACTCTGTTGAACCATGTATTCCTTTAGCTCTGAACAGTAATGACTTCATGAGCTTCTTTAATGATAAAATTCTAACTATTAGAGACAGAATTCATCGACTCCTGCCGTTAACAGGTACTGTTTTGTCTTCAAACGCAGAAATCGTAGAAACTGTTACTCAGTCTGTCGCAGTTTTAGACTGTTTTACTCCTGTTGACCTTCACCAACTAATTTCAATAATTTCATCATCAAAATCATCTACCTGTATTTTAGATCCTATCCCGACTAAGCTGTTTAAAGAAGTATTACCTCTAATTGACTCTTCAGTTTTAGACATGATCAATCTCTCTTTATCAACAGGCTACGTACCACAGTCCTTTAAAGTAGCTGTGATAAAACCACTACTGAAAAAGCCTACTCTTGATCCAGGGGTTTTAGCCAACTATAGACCGATATCCAACCTTCCCTTTCTCTCAAAAACTCTTGAGAAAGCAGTTGCCAATCAGCTGTGCGACTTTCTAAACAATAATAGTTTATTCGAGGATTTCCAGTCAGGATTTAGAGTGCATCATAGCACAGAGACAGCACTGGTTAAAGTTACAAATGACCTTCTAATTGCATCTGATAAAGGATTTGTCTCTGTACTAGTCTTATTGGATCTTAGTGCTGCATTTGACACCATTGACCATGGCATCCTATTGCAGACACTGGAACATTTCATTGGCATTAAGGGAACTGCGCTAAGCTGGTTTAAATCCTACCTGTCAGATCGCTCTCAGTTTGTACGCGTTAATGACGACTCCTCTGTGCTCACTAAAGTCAGCTATGGAGTTCCGCAGGGTTCTGTGCTTGGACCAATTCTATTCACCTTATATATGCTTCCTTTAGGTAAGATTATCAGGAAGCACTCAATAAATTTTCATTGCTATGCAGATGATACCCAGCTATATTTATCAATGAAACCGGAAGAAACCAGTCAACTAGACTACAAGCATGTCTTCATGACATAAAGACCTGGATGACCTGCAATTTTCTGATGCTAAACTCGGACAAAACTGAAGTTATAGTAGTAGGCCCTAAACATCTTAGAAAGTCACTTTCTGATGACATAGCAGCTATGGATGGCATTGCGCTGGCCTCCAGCACCACTGTAAAGAATCTGGGAGTCATCTTTGACCAAGACATGTCCTTTCACTCCCATGTTAAACAAATTTCAAGGACTGCCTTTTTTCACCTACGTAATATCGCAAAAATCAGGCATATTTTGTCTCAAAATGATGCAGAAAAACTTCCAGGCTGGATTATTGCAATTCTTTACTATCAGGCTGCCCAAATTCGTTGCTGAATATTCTCCAGTTGCTCCAGAACGCTGCAGCACGTGTTCTGACAAAAACCAGGAAGCGAGATCATATTTCTCCAATACCCGCCACTTTGCACTGGCTCCCTGTAAAGTTTAGAATAGAGTTTAAAATTCTCCTCCTTACTTACAAAGCCATAAATGGCCAGGCACCTTCTTATCTTAAAGAGCTCATAGTACCTTATTGCCCTACTCGAACACTGCGTTCCCAGAATGCAGGTCTACTTATGGTTCCTAAAGTCTCAAAAAGCAGAACAGGAGTCAGAGCATTTAGCTATCAAGCTCCTCTCCTGTGGAACCATCTTCCAGTCTTTGTCCGGGAGGCAGACACTGTCTCTACATTTAAGAGTAGGCTTAAAACTTTCCTTTTTGATAAAGCTTTTAGTTAGGGCTGGCTCAGGCTTGTCTTGGACCAGCCCCTAGTTATGCTGCTATAGGATTAGACTGTCGGGGGACATCCAAAGATACACCGAGCTCCTCTGTCCTTCTGTCCCTCTCCATCTGCACGCTTTCATGTCCTACCACGGCGTGTTACTAACTTAGCTCCTTCCCCAGAGTCTCTGTGCTTTGTCGTCTTGCAGGTTCCCATGGACAGTGGCTGAATCTGGATTGTGGATTTCAGCTGCATCTCCTGCCTTGGCCCTGCCTGACATCCACTGCAACTGCTACTGCTGTTATTACATCCACTGTCACTGTTACTGTGACTGCATGTCTGTCTCTCTGTCTCTGTCTCTGTCTCTGTCTCTCTCTCTCTTTCTCTCTGACTGCATTTCTGTCTGTCTGTCTGTCTGTCTGTCTGTCTGTCTGTCTGTCTGTCTGTCTGTCTCACTCTACCTCTCTTGCTCTTCCTCTCTCACCCAACCGGTCGAGGCAGATGGCCGCCCACCCAGAGTCTGGTTCTGCCTGAGGTTTCTGCCTGTTAAAAGGAAGTTTTTCCTCGCCACTGTCGCCAAGTGCTTGCTCATGGGGGAATTGTTGGTTTCTTTGTAGATAAAAGAGCTTGGTCTGTACCAGCTCTATATGGAAAGTGTCCTGAGACAACTTCTGTTGTGATTTGGCGCTATACAAATAAAATTGAATTGAATTGAATAGATCAGTAAGAGGGCCTGTAGTTTCTGAGTCTGCAGCCTGCTGAGACACAAGAAAAACAGAAAAGACAAGAAAAACTCCTAAGAGTCTAGAGAACTGCTGTAACAGGCTGCCGCTCGTACGGTGCCCGGAAGATTATAACCCTAACCCTAACTAGCCCTTATCTAAACCTAACCCTATTTTGATTGTGAGATTACACCAGTCCCCACTTCTTAAACATTTTGATCCTCTAAGTGTCTGATCAAAATAAATCTTTTTTGTGTCAACATTAAATGCCCATTGATATTGTATGCTATATACGGAGCATACAATGTATGCTATACGGAGACAAAAATTTAACAGACGACAAGCGACATGACAGAAACATAACCGACAGACGACAATGGAGCCAGAGGTTCTGCGACACCGGTGGCTCGTTTATCTCCGGCTGGGAGAGCACCATCGGGAGGTAACATTAACCAGCTATTTTAACCCATATTAATGTTCATACATTACCCGTTAATAAACGAAATTGTTTAGTGACAAACGCTTGCCATATAAACTATGGACTGACATATATGTCATTTAACCATGACTCTTGATACTTCTCTATGCTGTAATTTTAATGCTATGTTTTCAAGATCTGAAAAGTGCTTGAATTGAATAGTTAAATGTGTACGAACCCTGTAAATAACCCTGACTTAATTCAATAGCCTATTAAAATGTTGTGTTATTAAACATCAGAACCATATCGAGGAGCCAAAGTGTAATAGATGGAGAAATGAAGCATTATTGGTCTAAACTTTAACATTCACTAGAGTTGTCGTATCAACTAAAATTCAGCTGCTCTTGTTTAATCCTCCTGTTCTTACCCTCTTTTCTCCATCCAGGCAAGGGCGATGTACTGCTACATAAACATCAGTGTTCCTGTTCTGCCATTATTTTTCAACGATCATGACAACAGACAAGATTTTAGGCTGAGCAGAGAGTCCCTGGCGGTGCTGCTGGAGCTTCTCCACCAGGAAAGGCGACATGGATGGGGTGCTACAATAGAGACCTTGGTCTGTCTCTTCTGGCTGGCGAGTGGGACATCCTCCAGTTGTGGTGGCAAGGGTGTTTGGGATGCCTCGCTCCACTGTTCACTGCATCGTCCATCGAGTTACTGAGGAGGTGGTGGCCATTCGCCACAGGGTCATCTACCTCCCCAAGACCACAGTAACTCAGGGGTTTGCAGGGCTGGCAAGACACAGAGCTTTTCGAAAAGCTGCTGGAGCAATTGACGGCTGCCATGTGAGGATCAAGCCTCCAAGCGGTCCTGATAGTCACTGTTATCGGAATAGGAAACTGTTTGCTTCAATAATCTTGCAGCAGCACCAGGGTCTCTTGCTCAGCCTCAACTGTATATATGTTCTCTGTAAATCTGCAAATCTCTGTAAATAGTCATTTCTGCTGATCTTTTGTAAATAGTTGTACAGTTGTACAGAATGGCCACTTGTTAGAATAGAAATAGAAATATTCATATTGTATCTTTGTAAATATCTGGAAATATCACAGAAAAAATAAAATAATTGTGTTGTCACTGAAAAGTAGTTCAAAAGTCTACTTATATTGTAAATAAGAAATGGAATAGATGATGTAACAAGGTTATAAGATTTTAATTTAGAACACAATATTTTTAATTAACAATTTAAATCTAACAACACAGAACGTAATCAAACAAAAAAAAAACTTAAAAAAAAACATCAGCACCTGTCAATCATTTTTTATCAATCCCATTTTCTGCAGGATTGTTCTAAACATGAGTGAAGCATGACAAAAGGTGACATCAGGACAGACATAAAATTCCCACCCCCCACCCAAAAACAACATTCATTTGATGTGATCCAAAGATTATATTTGTTCCTTTATGTAACTTTCACATACTGTACAAATACAGTATGTATCGAGAACAAATGGGGTATTCATTTATGCCTCAACAGTTACCTCCATCCGAGTGTGGCCGTGTTGTTGGCTCCTGTAAACAGGTGGTCGTTTTGACCACGGAAGTTAATAAACTCCTGCGTCTGCTCTTTGCTCTCAAAATGACATGCAAGCCATATTTTCTGTTATGTCAACAGACAAAATTATTGTTCGATATAATAACGACAATAACAATAATAATGGTGCTGCTGGTGCTGTTGGTCGCTATTGTTAAAAAAAAAAAAAAAAATCGGTGCGCAAAGCATTTTGGGATATGTGAGGCCGCGAAGGATAGTAGCGATGCATCCTCCGAAAACAGGGAAAAGGAGAATGCATTTGTCGGCTGCATTTGGAGGACCCTTCGAATTTGGACGAATTGGGACAGCCTTCGCACAGCGCTATGACGTAATCGGCTTTCAAATGCGTCCTCTGAAGGATGCAGCCCCTGAATTGGGACACAGCCTATGAAGTCTTTTGCCACTTGAGGCAGTGTGGCAACTTGGACAGAGGTGACACTCGAGGCTTGTATGTGGGGTCTGAAAAATGATGGTGCACTGGAATGATACGCCATCATGTGCTGATGCCTGGTAGCAAGAGTTTTCAAGACATTCTTGAAATTGTGTGTGTCATATATCACCCTTTTGAAAAAGTGATGTTTTCCCTCAAACCTCTTAGTCCATAGATGAGCAAGAGGCCCAAAATGCATTGTCAGTTCTGGGTAGTGCTCAACATAATGATGCTTGGGTCGGAGTTTAAAGCCTGGAAACACCGCTTGAAGACCCTGTCTGTGATCACTCATTTTAGCCTGCATGTACTGGATGGACTCATCCGTGAAAGATGGAGACAACACCAGCTGCACAATTTCTTTAGGGTCCATCAATATGGCCCATGCTTCATCCTTCCTTCAGGAACTTTACTTCCTACCATAAGTGGTAATAACCTCAGCAGAGTGGAATTTTCATGCCCATTCCCGCCAATGCTTAGTTTGGTTGCAGAATTATTTGGGATTAGTTGTGGTTTATCAAATCTATGTGCTGATATGGAAATGTGTGAATTTTTGTGTTTAGATATTCAAGTGTGAAGTACTTCAGACTTATCATCTCACGGATGCACAAGACTAACTCAACTGACACAATACCCTTAAACAGGTCGTGAAGTATATCAGGTGGGAAACCAGTAATGGGGTGAAAATGCTGCAATGCCTTGCTGACAGCACACTCGCCTGTAACACCAAAGTGAGTTGTATTTTCTCCTTGCACAACATTCTGTACATGACAATCATGGCAGGCCTTTGTTCTCATGCTAAACTCTCCTTCAGAAACTTCAGTGGATTGTATTTGGTCTGCAGTACAGCAACAGAATCTGCAGACATAGTGTGCTTGGAAACACTGCACAAATCCTTCAAGACCATGGGCAGCCAAATTATCAGCTGCAACACACAACACAGTGCCCTTGATACACTGACCAATAGTTTTGATGAAAATGCCATCCTGCTCAAGAGTGCGCAAGTCTTTCAACAGAGGTGAAAGAACACTTTGATAACTACACCTCTGTAGATCAGATACTTTGCATAGCAGAGCTAGCTGTATGACATGCACACTGGACCTATACTTATTGGGTACACTGGCAAGCAACCAGTATATGGCACAAAGCTTGTGGATCTTTCTAGCTGTGCCTAAAGGATTAGCTAGTTCAATGTCATCCACATACAAAATCAGTGACAATTTCAACTCTCTTGCTTCTGACAATAACTGATTGTCTTTGAAATATCTTCCATCTTCATGGGACATGTACATTCCAGGTGGTGATGGTTTGGCTTCTTGAATCTTGTCAAGATTAGATCAGTATTTTTAAACATTGTTTGAAGCACCTGTAGTATAGGAACATACACTGCTGTGTGTCCACTGAAATCTACAGTATATTGCACTGGCATTACCAGAGGGTAGTTGCTCCTCACAAATGTTTTCCTTTGCTTTGCAGTGGACAGCTCTGCACCTTCTGGAGTAGCATTGACAAATAATTACTTTTCATGATAGCTTCCACTAATTCATGAAGAAGGGCATCATTGATAAACTGATAATGTGCTTGAAAAACCCTGATGACAGGGTCTCTCACGAGAGGTTTGTACAACAAGAATAATTGTGCCAGGTTTTCAACTATATCTTGTATAGCCATCTCTGATACATTGAGAACACTGTGCATTTTCAAGAACAAAGAAGCCAGATTGTTTCTCAATTGAGCTTGTAATTCACTAGTGTCATCTCTAGACTCAGGAGGAATACAGTCAGGAGCATCCAGCTCAGGAGAATTCTGAGAGGGACTCCTTTAAAACGGCGGTGGTGAAGCCCCTTCTGAAAAAGAGCAATTTAGACCCCAATATTCTTAATAATTACCAACCTGTATCCGAACTTACCTTTTTTAAGTAAAATTATAGAAAAACTGGTTTTCAACCAAGTAAACGATTTTTTAAACAAAAAGAAGATTTTAGATAGGTATCAGTCTGGTTTTAGGATGAACACAGTACTTTTAACTGGTTCGTCTCATACCTCACTGACCGACACTTCTTTGTAAGTTGGGATGCATGTTCCTCAGGTGCCCATGAGATCAAGTGTGGGGTTCCCCAGGGGTCAATTTTAGGTCCAACTCTTTTTAATCTGTACATGCTACCCCTCGGGGACGTCATCAGGAGGCACAGCATCAGCTTCCATAGTTATGCTGATGATACGCAACTGTACATTGCCGTGTCTCCTGATGACACAGGGCCTACTGATGCCCTTTTTAATTGCATTTTAGACATCAAGTCTTGGATGGCAGAAAATTTCCTTCAGCTCAATCAGGACAAAACAGAGGTCTTAGGCATTGGTCCTGAAGGCCAGAGAGAGAAACTTTTATCAAAACTGAAAGATCTTAAACCAACACATTCTGCAAAAAGTCTGGGCGTGATTTTTGACTCTGAGCTTACTTTTATTCCACACATCAAAAACATAACAAAGATAGGTTTTTACCATCTTAAGAATATAGCCAGAGTCCGCCCGTTTCTCTCTCAGGCCAGCACGGAGGTGCTGATGCATGTTTTTATCTCTTGTCACTTAGATTATTGTAATGCCCTGCTCTCTGGTCTTCCCAAAAAGAGTACCTCAAATTTTCAACTACTACAGAATTCAGCCGCACGAGTGCTGACAAGGACCAGAGGGCGGGAGCACATTACACCAGTTTTAAAATCGCTGCATTGGCTCCCCGTGCATTTTGGGATAGATTTTAAGGTTCTTTTATTAGTTTTCAAATGTCTTAATGGTCTCGGGCCTTCTTATTTATCTGACCTTCTTTTACCATATCAACCCTCGGGGACCCTGAGGTCCTCCAGCTCCAGCCTCTTAACCATACCAAAAGTAAGAATTAAAGGCAGCTTTTAGTCATTATGGCCCCCAACTGTGGAACAGCCTGCCGGAGAACCTCAGGGCCGCACTGTTGATGTGTTTAAAAAGAGCCTCAAGACTCACTTTTTTAATCAGGCTTTCAATTAATATGTTTGATTTATCTCATTCCTTTAATCAGGCTTCTTATCTTATCATCATGTTTATTTACTATTTATTTCCATCCATCCATCCATTTTCTATGCCACTTATCCCTTTCGGGGATCGCCCTGGACCGGTCGCCAGCAGGGCAACATATACAGACATACAACCATTCTCACTCACACTCACACCTAGGGGCAATTTTACAGTCACCAATTAACCTAATGAGCATGTTTTTTGGTCTGTGGGAGGAAGCCGGAGTGCCCGGAGAGAACCCACGCATGCACGGGAAGAACATGCAAACTTCACACAGAAAGGCCTGACCCGGGAATCGAACCGGCGACCTTCTTGCTGTGAGGCACGCGCACTACCTGCTGCGCCACCGTACAGTTTATTTACTATTTATTTCCTTTACTCATCTCATTTCATTCAATGTTCATGTTTTATATGTTGTATTATTTTACCCTATTTTATTTATTTTACTTATTATCTTATGAACTTTTCTTCTTTTAAATGTTTATTTTTTTAATTCCAGTGTTTCCTTGGTGGGACTCCAGATGTGTCTGATGTGTTGCAGGGGGTGCTGTCCTCGGGCCCTCTTGGCCCGGCTAGTCGGGCGACTCCCTACCTTGGTGTGGGGTCCACCAGTCTGTCGGGCTCGGGTGGGCCCGGGTGCGGGTGCCCCCTGTGCTCACAGTCCCTGATGTCTCTCGGTGTGGACGACCCCAAAGGTTACATTCTCCTCAATCATTAGTGCCGTGCCGTGTCTCCTTACCTGTGCTATTCTCTGCAGTAAGAGTGTGTGTGTGTGTGTGTGTGTGTGAGAGAGTATATGTGTGTGTGTGTGTGTGTGTGTGTGTGTGTGTGTGTATGCATGTAGTTGAGGGTGGGTGTTTGTACATACGGAGGGTGGAAGGGATGGGTTTTTATTGTTGCTTTATTTTGATTTATATTGTTTTTTAACTCCTGTGAAGCACTTCGTGTTGCATTTTATTATGTATGAAAAGTGCTATATAAATAAAGTTTGATTTGATTTGATTTGATACAGTCATCATAGAGACAAGGCAATTGACGGACTAAGGAAACACTGCTATGACGCAAACGATAGTGTTCAAGGAACTGTGCCCTTTTATCAAAGACAGCAGCACAAAATTTGCACCTCCAAGCCATTGCAAAACGGAACAATATTTTCCCAAAATCCCATCCACAAGTTAGATCAATGACAAAGCTGTGCACTGAATTCATATTTTAGTAACTATGTGCAATAAATGTCTATTAAGGCTTACATCAACATACCAGATTGAAGACTCTGTGTATCAGCCAGTTGCTTCAGTTTCAACCTTAAGAGAAAGAAGATTGAAAAGTTAGCTAGTTTGCAATGTTTTCACAAAAGCACAATGTAAAATATCTGTGAAGAACTTAAAATTACATGACAGGCATTGTGTGAAATATTGTGCTGTCTCAGACCACATAATACAAACCTAGGACACCCTAAACCTTTCATTATTTTCCATCTTATACTGTGGAGTTTATTTTAATGCTGAAAGGCTGGAGGTGAGCAACACAGAAATGTGACCAACAGCAGCTAATGCATGTCTGGCTGATGCCTCAGTTACATGATACTATTTGATACTATTTAAACAAGCTAATCAATTCATTTAACCGCTGTGGCAAAATGGCCTACACATTACTTATCCAAAGATTCAATAGAAGAAATGCTCAAACAGTCATTATATCACTAAACAAAAATAAAGCTACTACTACACTGCAGGTTTAGAAGGGAGATAACTTCAGAAAATGACGTTATTGTGTTAATAATGTTTTCAGTAGCACTAACTTTGTGAAGTCTGGTTACGTTACCGCACTTAGACCCGAGACAGTGAACCTCAACTGTGACACAGTTATGTCCACACTGATGACAAAACTAAATTGTATAACATTAATAAACTTAAACAATAACAATGCAGAGCACATGTAACACTACCTTACTGCATACAATTAATGTAAAGTCTCTATGCACACCAGTAATGTTACCTCTAACGTTCACCTTACAAAAACATGCCCGGACATGCAGATGAAAAACACGGACTTGCGCTTCTGTTCTGTGGCCCTAAAATTAAGTTACCAGAGAATTTTTACTGTTAAACAACACAAACTTTCCACTTTGAGATGAAAAATAATTAGGGCTGTCAGTTTAACACGTTAATTAGATTAATTAATTACGCTGCAAATTAACGCGCTATAAAAATTAACGCAATTAATCATGAGTGGCAAGTCAATGCGCAAGCATTTTAAATTTGGCCCTTTGAGTGACCCGTAGGCTGCAGCGGCAGGTCGCATCCTACCTGCGCCACTTGTCAAAAGCAGGGTGACAACAGACATGGATGCGACACCGGAGAGCGAGGCAAGCCTACTTGGACCTTTGAACGGCAAGTTTATTTATATAAAGAACAAAGACAGGACTGTTAACAAGAACGCAGTGATTTGTACCTTGTGTAAAAAAGAATTTTCCTATCACCGTAGCAGCTCCAGCCTGAATTATCATTTAAACGCTAAACATGTAGTTGTTGCTAGTGCCGCTAGTGCTACTGTGAGCTCACTCCGCCAACCCACACTTGCTGAGTTAGGAAAACGAATGAGCAAAGCCACGACAGAAAAACTGACAAACTCAATCGCAAAGTGGATTGCTGCTGATTGCAGGCCGATTTCAATCATGGAAGACGAGGGCCTAAAAGAGGCATTTCAGATAGCGTCATCTGAATTTCATTTATGAAGCACACTTCACCAATAAAAATGTGGATATCAAATCTTCTCTTCTTGGTGTATTCAATTGATTAGTCATGCACTACAATTTTGTAATGTCCTAGAATTCAAATTCTTTATTTGGGGACCTTTAGCAGATATGAGATTAAAATGCGATTAATTAGATTAATTAATTACAAATCCTGTAATTAATTAGATTAATTTTTCTAATCGCCTGACAGCACTAAAAATAATGTAAATAACGTAATAAATAACAGTGGCTTCCACTTTTCCCTCTCTTTTCATATATGAGGCAGATATAATAAATTAAACTCTCAAATCACATTCACTTTTCAAATGCATAAAGTAAGGCAATACAATACTAAAATATGGTTCTAAATACTAAATCAACAGGTTAATGTTACTCACCAGATTGGCATGGTCATCGAGAACATCAGTGTAATGGCGGTCATTGCAGTCAGCACAGTTGAGCCAGTTAGCATTAGCTGAGCAGGTTAAGAAAATTGCTGCATGTCACAGAACGTTTCATCTAAAATATCTTATCTACGCTCCTGCCGCGAATTTCACAGACGCAAAAATATCTCCTTTTCCATTATAACCAAATATATCAAAGTTGTTCACAAGTGCAAGTTTCTCATCCGAGGGCAGCAGCAGACATGGCGGACCTTTCAACGGACTTGGTGAAGAGCACGTACGCATGTGCGTGACGTCAGAAAGATTGAGGAATTACCGTCAAATGATTTGAGTACAATGACGAAATTGACTTAAAGTGGCCGACCACTGTAAACTTAAAATTAAAAATCAGTACTAAGAACTCAGAAAATTAGTGGTGAAATAGCTTTTTTAAATATTTGAGTTAACACAACCCAGTTTCTTTAACAAGCTTTTACTGTTCGGTTTTACAGTGCTGCTCTGACTGCAGCTGGGGGGACTGCTGCGTTGCGCGAGGACTGGGCCACCTGTGAGTCCTTTGGGACGCAGGGGCGGCAATGGCAACATCTGCTGCTTGTTGAGAATAAAAAGTTGCGAGATTTTGTTTGCTAAGTTGGCAACACTGCTGAGCAGAGCTACCACTGCAGCCGGGGGAGAGACAGTAGTGAGGGAGAAGGGGTGAGGAGTGATCACACACAGCCCAGCCGAACTCATTGCTCACTTGGTAAAAAGGCATGGTTTGTGCAGGCGTGCACACAGCGCACTTGGTATTTTGATAAACTGAGGTGCACAGAGATACGCCAGGATGGGCGTTGCGGTGCAGTAGGGGGAGGTGTCGGCATAACCAGCCAGCGGATTTGGATTTTCGGACCATTTCGGTCCATACTGGCGGCATAAAAGTGCACTGAAAGCTCGCCACCCCAGAGCTGGTCAACTGCCGCTGGGCAAGTGGATTTTCGTAAATCAGCAGAGTCGTGCGCCCACGTCACCAATACCTCACAGGCAGGTTTCCACAGTGTCTGGCATTTCAATGCAACTATCTGAGTCAGCACATACAGTCAGACCTAAATTTATAAATTTTGATCAGTATCTCATCTGACCACATCGCAAGCGCGTTTGGCATACGTAATGGTCACTCAACCTGACCGAATGTACACAGGTGAAACAGGGGTGTCTGGTGGTCAGTGACTTAAATTGCCTGGTGACCAACATGTATGCCAATTTCACCAGGTCGGCACATGACTCGTTCATCCTGGCGAATTCTAGCATCCCTACAGTCTTTCAGGGGGACACCCCTAGGGATGGGTGGCTGCTAGGTGATAACGGCTATCCACTGAAAACATGGTTGATGACGGCATATATCACACCTTCAACAAGACGGCAGCATGGTTTTAACAGTGTTTTCAACAGTGCTCGGTCAGTCATCGAACGCGCATTAGGGGTTTTAGATGTCTGGACTGGATAGGTGATTCATTAACATACAGCCTTCAGAGTGTTGGTGCATTTTTCGTGGCATGTTGCCTTTTACACAACATTGCTGTACGACATGGATGTCACTATGAACTCATGGAGGACACAGCGCACAGGAGAGGAGGGAGTGCCTCGCCGCCCAGCTTTGCCATTGAGTGAGTATTTGTGGTTACATCAGTTCAAAAAACATCTGACAATCAATAACTTTTCACACTAAACAGATAGACAGTATTGAAAAAAAATTTGCAAGGCCATAGATACAGCCACTGCGAGCCTGGACCTCCCAGACCAAAACGTCAGTCTCCTCCTGGGAGAAGTTTGGGCGTTGGACACTTTCCTGTGCGGGCTCAGTCATCCTCGAAACTTCCCAGCGGCGTTTTTAAAGGTAAGGTGAGGAGCTGGTGTGATTGGTGAAGATTGGAACACGGAGGAACACAAGGAACACAAGGAGCTGTTTACAAAAGACAATGGTTTAATTACCAACAGCGAGAAAACAAAGCCAGGGAAGAATAACATAAATTCAGCCAAAAACACAAAATCTACTACACCGTGATGAGTGGGTAGGAACAATAATACTATGAGAAGAATCAAGGAACTAAAGCACGAGATAAATCAGCAAAAACACAAAAACTAAACAAGACCAAAACAAGACTCGCTCCACAGCTGCAGGGAAAAATACACAAGACTAAGGTAGTTAGATGAGGCAAAGTACAGGCTGGAAAGTTTATCGCATTGGCTCAAAACAATCTGCCCGCGAGGCAGAGCCACCACGCTGCTTAAATGCAGGGGCGAATCAACTGATGAGCAGCAGGTGCGCCGTCAGCCCTCTACTCAGTCCGGTCACACCTCCCCTGCAGAAAACAGACAGAAAAAAACACAGTCAAACACCAACAGAATAGAGTACAACAAAACAAACCACAACCCAAAGTATAACAGAAAGGAAGCAGTCATAGTCATATTCTTTGACTTCTTCAGTGCTTTCAACACCATCCAGTCCTGCCTTCAAAGGGAAAAACTGATGCAACTGCATCCTGGTACTGTATCTTGGATCATGGACTACCTTGCTGGACTCTAGACACACCAGACAGAAGAGCATTACAGTACTCAAGCCTGCTGGAGATAAGAGCATATATTAACTTTTCCTCGCGTGCCTGGGGAGAAACGGTCTGACTCTGGAAATATTCCTTAAATGATAGAATGACACTTTAGTCACGTTTCAAATGTGATGTTTAAAATGTATTTATTTTTAAAGTGTATTTATGATAACAGCAAGGTTTTTGTCCTGTTCCTTGGTTTTGAGTGTAAGTAGATTTAGGTGTCTCAGCTTTTGTGCCAATGACAAGGATCTCAGTTTTGTCTTGATTTAGCTGTAAGAAGCTCTGAGTCATCCACAAACTGATGTCTGAGACACATGCAATCAAGCTGTTGTTAGGACTGTAGTCGTTTGAGCTTTTGGACATACAGTGCTGCTTGAAAGTCTGTGAACCCCTTGGGCAGAAACCATAAGTTTCTGTTTTTTTACCATGATTTCTTATTTGATCATCACATGGAGACTCACAGGCACACACACAAACGCAAACTCTGACACAACTTCAAATAAAGATTTTCATCTGTAATGTTTACTGTTAAAACTTGAAGAACTAAGCCACCTAAAGAAAACCTTTTGACCACTGATTGACCACTAAATGTGTAGAGAACTATACCCTGTGGTATGCAGCAATTAGACCTTTTTAAAAATCAAGTACGATACCAATTTTATTACTTCAAAGAGTTATGCAAAAATAATTTCACTTTTTAACAGTTGTGTGTATTTTGTTTGTCTCAACTTCAAACTAAGGAATTAAATATTCCTTTCCATTTTTCCTCAAAGGAAAAACAAACAAACATATGAAATATTGCCTTGAATATAAAAAAATTCAAGTGCAACCAGACTGTCACAACTACAACATGTCTATAACGTATTTTCTTCTGTAACATTTACAATGAAAGCTTAATGAACTAAGCAACATGAAGAAATCTTCTTGAATCAGTGTGAGGACTCTGGGGTTCAAGTGTAGACAGGAACTGTCGCTCTTCTCCACTTCGGTGCCCTCTGTGTTGATGGAGGAAAAGCATCTTGGGAAACAGAAGAGAAAAGACAAATATGTAATGAATGCACTAAGACTCACAGACATACACAGACTCACACAGACATGCACTGACTCACAGACAGACCCACAGATACACAGGCAGACACAGGCACACACAGGTTCACAAACAGAGGCAGACAGACTCATAGGCACACACACAAATGCAAACTCTGACACAACTTCAAATATTCTGTAACGTTTATTGTTAAAGCTTAACCCTCTGTTACACCTTCACACATTTATGTGTGTCTCATCCATTTCTGGTGCAAATAGCTTAGAATTGCATCAGGCTGTGGATTTTTTATTTTTAACCCATTGTCAACAACGTAAACAAAAAGTATAGCACTCCCACACCTTCACACAAAAATGTGTGCATTGAAACCCATTCAAACCACTATTTTTGATCCTGCTCTAAAAATGGCATATACCATGCAATTTCTTATTTCTTGGTCTAACTCAAGGCTTAACGCCTCAAAGTTTGTGATTTGAGCGATTTACTTGTCTGTGACGTCATTTACCATATATGGCACAGGGGTCAAATAAATGTTTTTTACAATAAAGGGTACTGGCACTATATGTTGCCCCCTCTCTCCCCACACAAAGTCTAAGGTGATAATATTTGTGTGTGTGCGTGTGTGTGTGCGCGTGTCTACTGTGTGCGCATTGCACTGCTTTAAAATGAATGAACTCAGCACGAATAAGTTCGAATAAACTAAAAATAAACTGAAAGTGAAAAATCATGTTGATTTTTTTCATTGACACTTTGAATATTGAACAGCTTTATTTTGATTAGCATGCAAAGGGAGATAATAATATATAATGTATAATTATAACAATAACAATGCAAAAAAATCAATCAAAAAAAATTTAGGTGCATCATGACAAAAACCTGGCAATTAAAGTGTTAAAAAAAACACAATACTATTTGATATGTATTGTTAGGGCAGAAGTTGCTTTACAAAATTTAAAAAAAAAAAAAATTTCAAAATGATCATTTTTTTATAGCTTTAATTTTCAAGCGCCCATTTATGTGCGAAGGTGTGTTAGTGTAAGTTTTTTGAAGGTGTAACCGAGGGTTAAAAGACTAAGCCACCTAAAGAAAACTTTTATCTGTGACTGGGGCATCACCACAAACAATGACTTGTCTACAGCTTCAGCCTAAACATTTTTTGGTTCATTTATTTATATGTACAGCTTTACTGTGGTGCATCTATGTTTGATTGACTTAGGGACCAAAAATTAAACTACTACTAAGACTTACTTGAGTCCATATTCACATGTCCCGCCACTCATGATCTGAAAGGTCTTGTATCAACGTGAGGACTCTGGGGTTCACGTGTAGACAGGAGGTGCTGGTCTTCTCTACTTTCGTGCCCTTCTCAGGATTTATGGAGAAAAATCTTGGAAAAACAGGAGAAAAACAGAGACATGTATTAATGATTAAGTAATTTTCAAAACAACAACAATAAAATACTACATCAAGCACCTTTTTTTGCTTTTTTTGTTACAGTTCAATAAAAAGAAAATGTTGGCTGAACAATCCAAAATGACACACCTCTGCAGGAACTCCAGGGTGGATGCCAGTCCGGATGGATAATGGATGTTAAAGCTGTAGTAGCTTCCAAACATCATACACAATAATGACACAAAGGAGGGGATGTTCTCCTGAACAATGGTTCTGTCAACACTGAGCATACATCGTGTGGCAGTAAAGCAGGATTGCCTTAAAAAAGGGAAGGAAATCACACACAAACATAAGTGAAACAAATGGTTGTGCTCCTGAAACATTTCCGGGCACAGACAGACTTAAAGGTATACAGAAATGGCCGTTTGTCCTGTCTGTCACACCAAGTTATCGAGCGGGCAGGATATTCAATCTTTGAGGCGGGACATATAGTGTTTCGAAGGAATTTGATTAGATGTTGTCCAGCTCGGAGTGTGTGTGTGTGTAGACCGCTCTGTCTGATATCATTGGCTGATGAATCATGCAGAGTCCAGCGTATAATCTGTGCGCCTGCACTAGCCAATGTGAAAAAAAAATATCACACTTTCAGCCCGGATTTACTCGAAAACAGAATTTAGCAGTCTAAAGTTTGGCCTATATCGTCTGATAGGTGAGTTATTACACTAATCTTATGACCCATAGTGGGCTCAAATTCATTTTTCATTTCTGTATACCTTTAAAGACTCACACAGGTATATTCTCTCTCACACACCCACACCCACAGGATTTATACTGTTCACAATAACAAAAACAAGCAGAATTCATTCAGACATAAAATGAAACACAGCAACAAAAAGTTAACTTACCACAGACAATAATGGTAGGAGTTAAGGGGAGCTTGTCCGTCTGGACTTCCCCTGCCAGACAGGTGTCCTCCACATTAGAAAGCATCATCTCTTCCCTTTCGTCAAAATAGGCCATCAGCAGCAGGACCATTTCTTTCACATCTTCAGAGCAGCCGCTCCGCTCAGCACCTCTGAACATTTTCACCTTGATTGCAGCCTGCAAGAACTTCTTGTTCTTACTCATACAAACTGTACTCATGTAGTTCAGGAGCCGCTTCCCCTTCAGGTCCACATTCTGTATGAAAGTTTCTTTAAGTGCGACTCCTGTGAGCTCTTTGAAGTGCACACCCATGCCAAGTTCACTGAACCAAGAGGGCCAGCCTTCCAGGAGGTCTTTTATATTTTTCCCCTGGTTGACTTGTTTACGTTGTGTGTAGAATGTTACCATCATTAATTGTTTGACCTCCCCCCGATCTGCGTTAGTTTGCCAGGACATCCGCCTCAGTTTTTCTTGCTTCTCTTGCTGGCTCTCCAGGGTCTCTCCAAGGGGCAGGAATTTTACATCCCACTTGATGTACCCATATGTGTCCTGGATCACTGCTCTTTGTTGCAGAGGGACTTCATCTGTGTCAGAATCCTCTGTGCGACTCTTTCTTTTTCTTATTTTTGGTGTTGTAGATCTCTTCAGGTTCTCTACTCTATTTTGCTGTTGCTTCACAAGAGAGTGGTAACCTGGGCCTATGACATCTCCCTCTATAATGTCTTGCAAAGATTTTTGGATACTTTGCCACCATCTTTTTGGCAATATCTGTTGAGTTTCTCTTACTCACTGAAGAACTTCGTCGCATCATATCAGAAACAACGATGCAGACCATCTCCCTTCTTAGACGAGGGCTCGGTCGTTTTCCCCCCTCTAGAGTCTGAATTAGTTCTTCTGGGAACTTGTCCCATGGAACCTGGTATGTATCCACCCAGTCAACACCAGGGCTTTGGCAGCTGCTGACAGTCTGAAGATGAACTTCTGGGTGAGGCAGACTCCAGGGATGGTGGAGGTGCTGGTGAGGGACTAGATGCGCTGCTACTTTCAGCAGTTTGGCCTGCAGAAATACACACCTACATAGAGAGAGAGACACACACACAGACACATTATGAGAATGTTTTTGTTTTTCTATGGGTACTAACTGCATCCTATGTTGGAATACTTACTTCTCAACTTCCAAGCAGCAAGCACCTTTCTGGCTTGAATGGGCCTCAAAGCCGTCAACAAATCACTTTCCTCGAGAAACTTGAAATCGTCACTCGTCTCGATGCCAAGGGACTGCAAGGTCTCCTCCAAAATGTCTTTTGATACCTCAGCTAGGTCAGGTAAGACCTCATTGATGGCGCTCCGCAAAAATGTTGTCTCCAAGTCTGTCATTTCTGGTACAATGAGAAAAATAACATGCAATATGAAATGTGAAGTATCCAAACTCGCCCAACACAAAAACTGGCGGACAGAACCCTCTCAAACAGTAAGGAACTAAAAGTAGACAAACCAAAAAACTCCAAAAGGGAGAAACAAGTCTTATAAATGCTTGTAACGAAAAAACTCACAAAACTGGCGGAGGAAAACACACTGTAGACAAAGCACATAGGAAACTAGCTACTGGTACGAGAGCAAGAGACACGAGGGAATCACGGCTGGACATGAGAATAGTCTGGCACAGAAACGAGCGTGCTTGGAGCATATGAAAGCCGGCTGATTGCCAATGCGCTGCAGGTGCAACTCATGTGCCTCGCCCCCGTGCCAGCGGCTCCGCCTCTCCGCACCGAGATCAGCTGTGGTGAAACAGAAAAAGAACAGATGTAAATAATCAGACATAACAAAAACCCTGAGACCATGACAGTACCCCCCGCTCAAAAAACGCCTCCTGGCGTTCAACCTGGCTTACCTGGATTATCCCTATAAAACTCACGCAGCAGCTGCGAATCGAGGATGAGGGAGCGCGAAATCCAGGAGCGCTCCTCGGGGCTGTACCCTTCCCAGTCCACGAGATATTGGAATCCTCGTCCACGCCTGCGGATGTCCAGGATCCAAGTAACCGTATACGCCGGATGACCATCAATGAGACGCGGGGGAGGAGGCGGCGGAGCCGGAGGCTGGTGAGGGCTTCCCGTCACCGGTTTCAGGAGGGAGACGTGGAACACCTGGTGGACGCGGAGGGAGGGAAGGAGGCGGAGGCGGACGGCACTGGGATTTATCACTTTCTCCATCAGGAATAGACCGATGAAACGGGGAGCCAATTTGCGCGACTCAGTCTGGAGGGGGAGAGTTCTTGCCAACAGCCAAACTTGTTGTCTAACCTGATAACTGGGGGCTGGGATCCGGTGACGATCAGCAAGGCACTTATTCCGCTCAGCGGTCCGTCCCAGCACGGCTCGCGTCTCTCGCCACACTCTCTGCATCCGGCGGAACTGAGCACGAACCGAAGGCACCACCGTGTCTGACTCTTGACTGGGGAAGAGAGGAGGCTGATAACCGTGGTTAATCATAAATGGTGACATACCTGTTGCGGTGCTGATCAGGGTGTTATGAGCATATTCAACCCAGGGGAGATGACTGGCCCAGGACGACGGAAGACGGGAAACCACACAGCGCAGAGCGGACTCCAAATCCTGATTGGCCCGCTCCGTCTGGCCGTTCTGCGGGTGGTACCCAGACGAGAGGCTGGCGGTGGCTCCCAGAGCTTTGCAGAAGGCTTTCCACACTTGCGATATGAATTGTGGCCCTCTGTCAGAGATGATGTCCTGAGGGATGCCATGCAACTTAAACACGAGTCACCAACAAGTTTGCGGTCTCCAAGGCGGAAGGTAGTTTGGGAAGAGGAATAAAGTGAACCGCCTTGGAGAACCGATCCACTACAGTCAATATGGTATCGTTTCCTTCAGAGGGAGGAAGCCCCGTCACGAAATCAACTGCTATATGAGACCACAGATGGGGAGGAATCGGCAAGGGCTGGAGAAGACCTGCTGGAGGACGATGGGAGGCTTTGCTGCAGGCACAGACAGAGCAGGCGGCAACGTAAGCTCGGACGTCTGCTCCCATCGAAGGCCACCAAAAACGCTGCTGAATTACCGCCAGGGTGCGGTGGACCCTGGGGTGACAAGCAATTTTGGAAGTGTGTCCCCAGGTCAGCACAGCCAATCTCACCGTAGGAGGAATGGACGGGTGGACGGAATCAGCCAGCCCTTCACCGCCTCTGCTTTGGCGGGATCTGCCCGGAGTTGCCCCTTCTCTATCACGTAGCCTAAAAAACTGACAGATGGAGCATGAAAAGGACATTTCTCAGCCTTCACAAACAACTTGTTCTCAAGCAACCGTTGCAAAACATCACGAACATGGGTAATGTGGTCATCGAGAGAACTCGAGAAAGTCAATATATCATCTAGGTAGACAAAAACCACACGATTTAGTAAGTCTCTGAGTACGGCATTAACCAGACATTGAAAGACAGCAGGGGCATTGGTAAGGCCAAAAGGCATGACAAGATACTCGTAATGTCCGAGGTGTGTGTTAAAAGCTGTTTTCCACTCGTCCCCCTCCCTAATCCTTACAAGGTGGTATGCGTTCCGGAGGTCCAATTTGGTAAAGAAACAAGCGGTGTGCAATGGGCCGAAAGCAGAGTCTATTAAAGGGAGGGGGTACTTGTTCTTTAGA
This sequence comes from Chaetodon trifascialis, assembly GCF_039877785.1. Classification (NCBI taxonomy): domain Eukaryota; kingdom Metazoa; phylum Chordata; class Actinopteri; order Chaetodontiformes; family Chaetodontidae; genus Chaetodon; species Chaetodon trifascialis. The sequence goes on along the minus strand of NC_092061.1, from coordinate 29,441,278 downwards.
GTAATTTCATTCAGTCTGGAGTAGTCTATACAGGGACGCAATGTTTTATCTTTCTTTTCCACGAAGAAGAAACCGGCTCCTACCTGTGAAGATGAGGGCCGAATCAGCCCCACCGCCACCGACTCGGTTATGTATTTCTCCATAGCCTCTTTTTCCGGCTTAGAGAGGTTATATAACCGTTGCGTGGGGAGAGGCGATCCGGGAAGCAGGTCTATGGTGCAGTCATATGATCTGTGGGGAGGTAGCGTGCTGGCAGAGGTTTTGCTGAAAACATCTTTTAAATCATGGTATTCAGCTGGAATGTTAGATAAGTCAATTACCTCTGGCTGTGGCAAACTACTGGAGTTCCGGTTCGGCAGGGCTGACTGAAGACAATGAGCGTGGCAAAAACATGAGAATAGTCTGGCACAGAAACGAGCGTGCTTGGAGCTTATGAAAGCCGGCTGATTGCCGATGCGCTGCAGGTGCGACTCGTGTGCCTCGCCCCTGTGCCAGCGGCTCCGCCTCTCCGCACCGAGATTAGCTGTTAGACATAACGAAAACCCCGAGACCATGACATTCTCAACTAATCCATGATATCATAGTTACAGTATTTATCTGGAAATCACAACATATTAATTTGTAAAATATTATACAGTTTATTTCATTTCTATAAACCAAGCTGTATTGCAATTTTAACTGTATTGTGTTGGTTCAAGTATTACATTTTTTTCTATGTTTATAATACAGCAACATATAAATTCTACAAGGAAATATAATTCTTGTAACTGTAAAATCAACAATTATTAATTGTTCTGTTTTTCACAATATATTGCTTTAAATTATACATTGATTCATTGTTTTTCTTGTTACAGTTTTTTTATGTCACGATTTTACAGCATATTAATGTTAATTTCACAGACATTTTTTTACAGTGTACAGTTGCAATAACCAGCGCAGTATTGAAAACAGATCACATGGGATTACCTTTCATAAGTAAGATTGAACAATAATTTTGGTTATTTGACAATTTATAATATTATGTCATCGTAACTAATGTTATTTGGCAATCACCCATCTGGGTAGGCAAATTCAAGTAGAGATTTTTTTTTTTTTATACCCATACATCCCTAGTTTACAGTATGTTTTAATGTGATAGACCTCTCAGACTGGTCACCTATTGATGGTTATCACCTCATGAAGTAACCCACCCCCTAAAGTAAACGGCACTTCAGACACCAGTGCATATCTTTTTATACCCTACCAGTGGAAGAAACATGGTTATACAGTTATTACCTTACTTCTATAGCCTACCTGTGGGAAAAAAAACAAAACAAAACAAAAAACATGGTTATACAGTTATTACCTTACTTACCTTCTATAAATGGTTATACAATTTCCCAGCTTACCCTCATTTTTTTTTAGGAGGCTGGAGTAACAATCCCACTGCAAGGTAGTTCCAGGGCATTTTCCACCGTCTGATGGTCCGTTGTGGTGTCTCACCAAGTGGGTCAGGCAACGTGGCAGCACAAACTGAGACTGTGTCCCTATCAGCTGCAGACATGCACTCTGCTTCAATGGCAGAGGAAGAGCTCCCGTCCCCATTTGCAAACATTTCTGCAGTCATATGTGACCACAGTTACCTGCCCACCTGCTTTGGTGGTCTTGTGGACAATGCCCTGGTCTACATTTCAGGGTTTGTTGTCAGAAAAATTCTGAAAAATGTGAGGTGTGCCGTGCAAGCCTTGTCACAGCTGCTGTACCCTCATCCTTTGACCAGAGCTACCACCCGCTTCAACTTACAAACAATGGTGGGCTGATTATGCCCTCAGAGGGAACAGTGAAGGGAGTCAGAGCAGCAGAGCGTGTGATTTGCCAAAACTCAACAGATCAAGGTGTCAGTGTGTCCTTTCTTGACCATTTCATTTGGACTGAGATTGGTTCAGAAGACGTGTTTCTACTAGGGGAGCACATTGCAGAAACCCAATTCAGAATTGAGAACCATCATTTCATGATTGTGTCATTTATTGTCTCTGGATTTCACAAAGTAAGGCTGTACCACGTCGCAAAATTAACTACTTTGGAGTTACAGAGTGCCAGCACACGCAAGAAGCTCTGCAAAACAGTTCTTTTACAAGGGTTTTTGCTTCCCAGCCCCAATTGCAAGCTTATCAGGGTAGTATAAGATGTTGGAATGACCTGGAATTTTAATCTTACTTTCCAGGCCTTTAAAAAAAATGTACTGAGCAGGTATATATGGGAGCTTCATATATGTATGTATGTATGTATGTATGTATGTATGTATGTATGTATGTGTGTGTGTTAAAATCAGTGTTTTTCACAAACATCAGCAGTTTCAGTACAGGCTATTGTGGAATCTTTGTCATCCTAAAGCCTGTGAACAGTTGTTTAAATTTAGAAGTGCCAGAAGTTGTGTGTGTTTGTGTACGTGTGTGTGTTTGAAAGCAGCAGTGGACTGTGGGCCGACACACATGATGAGTTGGCCAAAAGAAAAAAACCTTCCTCGTTTCGACAGTTTGTTTTGATGAAGTTTTATTCCAACACAACTGAGTAAAAAACTTACTCAAAGTTTAATCCGCATGTCAACAGATGAGATGTCTGGTTTTTGTGTCACAAGAAATTCTTGTGTTATTGGTGTGTACAGAAGGGTCATGATTTTGTATGTGTGTGTGTGTGTGTGTGTGTGTGTGTGTGTGTGTGTGTGTGTGTGTGTGTGTGTGTGTGTGTGTGAGAGAGAGAGAGAGAGAGAAATAAATTAAAATGAACAATCAAACTGTTTCTTTATTAAAATATAAAAATAATTCATTTATACATTTATTAATATGCCATACCATATGTCTGTATTATGCTGTATTATGTAAGTATTTTAGCATGAAAGCACAACTATCAAATAATAATATATGGTTAAAAACTCTCAGAGTAATAGTCGGAGAAATCTGGCAGGTGATCCTTTGAGAAGGGCACCTTCAGGTTCTTCGAGGCAAAGTGAGATAATGTTGAAAAATGGAAAGAAGAAGCATCTTTGCATGGACTCGGTGGGTCGGCACAGCTGTGTTGTGAATGGACCAGAGATGGGAGCTGGTAGGGATGAGTCTGATGATGTAGGAGATGATTCTTTCAGTGATAGTAGTAGCTCTATGGAGGTAGGTGCTGGGCAGAAGCAGAGAAGGGAGCGGGATTATCTTGGAGGTAGCGGTAGCAGCACTGATAAGGTGAAGAGAACTGAGGAGAGGGAGCGAGAGGAGTTGGGGTATAAAATCATATTGAGATTTGGTGAGGAGAAGGGAATTTCTTTTATGAATCCGGTGAAATTTTCTGAGGCGCTACAACTGTCAGAGATTTGGACATACAGCCAAGAATTGCAAGGGAAAGAGAAGATATGCCAGGTGTGGAGAGGATCATGAGTACGGGCAATGTAGATATGAGCAGCCAAAATACTGTAGCTGTGGTGGCAATCACAGTGTGGCGTATGGGGGGTGTGAAGTAATGAAAAGGGAAATGATGATTTGACAGGTAAGAACCCAGAATAAGACACCCTATGCAGAAGCTGTGAAAATGGTGACACAGAGAGAGGGGCAAGATGGAAGGATGGAGAGAAATAGAGCAAGAGTGCAACCAGCAGAAGTGAGAGAGCCAGATCAGGCAAGCAAGGGGAAGATGATGGTTGATGTAAAGAAACTAGTTGCTTTCATTGCAGGTGTAGTCAATGTCTCAATGGAGGTCAAGTCAAAAAAAGAGAGAATCCAAAGGATTGTAAAGGCAGCAAACTGCTATCTCGATGCTGGTGGGCTGACTTGGGAGGAGGTGAATAAGGGTCTCAGTAGTCAAGAAACTCAGGAGCAGGCATGGGCTGGGGTCTAGTGATGTTAATGGTTTTTGTACTGCAATGGAACGTGAGAAGTTTGTTGGCTAATGGACAGGAATTTAAAAAATATGTAGATGAGTTGCCCAGTAAACCAGATGTTATTTGTGTACAGGAAACATGGCTAAATCCAAATTTGGATTTCAGGATAGTTGGCTATGTTTCCATCAGGTGTGATGGGGGGGTGGGGGGGGTGGAGTAGGGGGAGGCTGTGCAACATTCATCAGAGAAGAAGTTTCTTTTAGAGAGGTAGGTATAGGAAATGAGTTAGAATATGTCACTGTTGAGATATGGACTAGTAAAGGAGAGCTGGTAGTAATTAATTATTATAATCCTTGTAGGAAACTAGAGGTGGATAAGTTAATGCAAATTGAGGGGATGGATGGAAATAGGATTTATGGGGAGGAGCAAGAACAGATGCTAATGGGGTGGTAATTGAAGAACTGCTGGAAGAAAAGGGCATGGTTAGTGTCAATGATGGTAGAGGGACCAGGATAAATGTGCGTACAGGGAACACTTCGACACTAGATTTAACTCTGGTGTCTAGGAATTTAGCAGGAATATGTGAGTGGGAAGTGGCAGATGACACAACAGTAGGGAGTCATAATTTTCCAGTGTTGTGTAGTGTATTACTCTAAAGGAAGGTAAGGCAAGGGAAATTTGGGGGGAAATGGATATTTAATAGTGCAAGATGGGGACAGTTTGAATATATGTGTGAGAGAGAAACAACTAAAATATATTTAAATATTGAAAAAAGTAGCTAATCAGACAATTTCTAGAAATAAAGGAACAATGAAGAGGAAGGCTGTGCCCTGGTGGACAGATGTGTGTAGTACGGTAGTGAAAGAAAGGAATAAAGCTTTAAAGGTTTTAAAGAGAACACATTATTTCCAGAACTAAAGCAAGCTCAAGCAGTTGTTAGGAGAACTGTGTGTAAAGCAAAAAGGCAAAGTTGGCAGATTTTTTGTAACAAAATTGGTAGATCAACTCCTGTTAGGGATGTTTGCGGCATGATTGGAAGCATGAGAGGTGTCAGGAGAGAATGGCAGTATCCAGTTTTGAAGCTGGAGGAGGAAATGGCAGAGTCTGAGGAAGAGAAGGCCGAAATGATAGCTAGGGCCCTCATTAAGATCCATAGCTCTGATAATTTGTCTGAAGAGGGCAGGAGAGGAAGAGCAAGGACAAGTGCAGCACATCCTGGGATTTTGGAAAGAAGGGAGGATACAGACAGTGTAATGGATGCTCCATTTACTTTGGCTGAAATGAGGAGAGCACTAGCTAGATCTGGGCTAACATCTCCTGGTGGGGATGAGATTTTCTATATAATGCTGAAGTACTTAGGGTTCTTAGCATCCATGAAGCTGCTTGGTATATATAATAAAGTGTGGGAAATTAGGAAATTACCAAGTAGTTGGAAAGAGGCAGTGATTATTCCCGTCGGGAAGCCAGGAAAGGATCTGTCAAGTCCTATGAACTATAGACCTATAGCCCTAACGTCACATATGGGGAAGTTAATGGAGAGAATGGTTACAGATAGACTGACATTTTATATGGAAAGCAGAGGACTCCTGTCTCCTTCTCAGAGTGGGTTTAGGAGGGGTAGAGGGACCATGGACCCTGTTTTGTGTCTTGAAACAGAGATCAAGAAAGCACAAGTAAATAAAGAATCTGTAATGGCAGTGTTTTTCGATGTAGAAAAGGTGAAAAGATGATATGGAATGGAAGGAGGAAGTAATGATCAAATTAAATATGATGGGAATAACAGGTAGGGTATATAACTGAGTTTTTAGTTGACCGATTTATTCAGATTTGAATTGGAGCAGCTGTATCACAGAAATATAAGGTTGATAATGGTACTCCTCAAGGGAGTATTATCAGTCCTTTACTGTTCTCCATTATGATAAATGATGTTTTTTCCCAAGTTCAGGGTGATACTGGGCGGTCATTGTTTGCGGATGATGGGGCCTTATGGAAAAGGGGGAAGAATACTGAATATATTGGAAAGAAAATACAAGAAGCAGTCAATGTAGTGGAAAAATGGTCCTTCTCTTGGGGATGCAAGTTTCTGTAGGGAAAACCAAAACCGTAATATTTACAAGCAGGAGGGGTGGTGATTCTCAGCTAAAGATGTATGGGCAAATAATAGAACGAGTGAAAGATTTTAGATTTTTGGGTCTGTGGTTCAATGAAAAGTTGACATGGAACGAGCATATTTATAAGGTGCATACTAAGTGTAAAAAAATATTGAATGTAATGAGATGTTTAACAGGATCAGAATGGGGAGTAAGTAGGTCAGTTTTGAAAATGATTTATGTTGCACTGATCAGGAGTCTCATTTATAAAATATTGCGTGGAATCCATACTAAAAGTGTGTGTACGCCCAAAAGCTGGAAATGGCATACGCCAAAAAATATTTGGATTTATAAAACCGTGCGTACTCACACCTGCACGCAATTTTCCCTTTATAAATCACACTCCACCTAGAAGATTGCGCTGGTGGATTCATCTCACATCCCGCCCCTGACACACCCACATTTTACCATGAATGGTCAATGCAAAGTACCTCATGAATGTCTTTGCATATAAATATGCCTGCTGATCAATGGCATTTTACGTGCAATCATGGCAGAAAAAAGAAAAAGAAATTTTACGGGGGGTGAAATCAAGGTGCTTGTGGGTGAGGTGGAGGCCAGAAAAGATATTTTGTTTGGTGGTCACAGTAGTGGCGTCACGAATAAAATAAAAAGAAATGAGTGGCAGCACGTTGTCACCGCAGTGAACAGTTACAGTGCCACAGAGCGTTCTGTGGCAGAAATTAAAAAGAAGTGGTTGGATTTGAAGGTGGAGGCCAAGACGAAAGTGGCATGGCACCGTCGAAGCGCATCTGCTACTGGTGGGGGCAAGGGTGCACCCGAGCCCACACCGCTGGACACCAAGATAGCCTCGATCCTTGGTACGGCCAGCGTGTATGGCATAGTGTCAGAGAGGGAAGGAGACACCAATTTGGCAAAGACCACAGAGGAGACTGGTAAAGTACAGTTTTATCTGTTTATTAAAGTAAATATTTTAAGACTTGTGAAAAGGTACAGTTAGGCCCAAAAATATTTGGACAGTGACACAAGTTTTGTTATTTTAGCTGTTTATGAAAACATATTCAAGATACAATTATATAATCAATATGGGCTTAAAGTGCAGACTCTCAGCTGTAATTTGAGAGTATTCACATCCAAATTGGAGCAAGGGTTTAGGAATTACAGCTCTGTAATATGTAGCAGCCTCTTTTTCAAGGGACCAAAAGTAATTGGACAATTGACTCAGAGGGCTGCAAAAAAAATTAACAAGGCTGCATGGGCTCTTCCCTCATTAACCTGTCATCAATTAAGCAGTTAAAAGGTCTGGAGTTGATTCCAGGTGTGGCGTTTGCATTTGGAAGCTGTTGCTCTGAACACACAACATGCGGTCAAAGGAGCTCTCAATGGAGGTGAAACAGACCATCCTGAGGCTGAAAAACAAGAAGAAATCCATCAGAGAGATAGCAGAAATGTTAGGATTGGCCAAATCAACAGTTTGGTACATTATGAGAAAAAAAGAGTGCACTGGTGAGCTTGGGAACTCAAAAAGGCCTGGATGTCCACGGAAGACAACAGTGGTGGATGATCGCAGAATCCTTTCAATGGTGAAGAAAAACCCCTTCACAACATCCACTCAAGTGAAGAACACTCTCCGGGAAGTAGGTGTATAAGTATCTAAGTCTACCATAAAGAGAGGACTTCATGAGAGTAAATACAAAGGATTCACCACAAGGAGCAAACCATTAATCAGCCTCAAAAATAAAAAGGCCAGAATTGACTTTGCCAAAAAACACCTGAAGAAGCCAGCCCAGTTCTGGAACAGCATTCTTTGGACAGATGAGACTAAGATCAAGCTGTACCAGAATAATGGGATGAAGAAAGTTTGGAGAAGAATTGGAACAGCTCATGATCCAAAGCACACTACATCTTCTGTAAAACATGGTGGAGGCAGTGTGATGGCATGGGCATGCATGGCTTCCAATGGCACTGGGTCACTTGTGTTTATTGATGATGTGACAAAAGACAGAAGCAGTCTGAAGGGTAAGTGATGAATTCTGAAGTGTATAGGGATATACTTTCTGCTCAGATTCAACCAAATGCAGCAAAGTTGATTGGATGGCGCTTCACAGTACAGATGGACAATGATCCAAAACATACTGCAAAAGCAACCCAGGAGTTTTTTAAAGTAAAGTGGAATATTCTGCAATGGCCGAGTCAATCACCAGATCTCAACCCAATCGAGCATGCATTTCACTTGCTCAAGACAAAACTTAAGGCAGAAAGACCCACAAACAAGCAACAACTGAAGACAGCTGCAGTAAAGGCCTGGCAAAGCATCACAAAGAAGGAAACCCAGTGTTTGGTGATGTCCATGGGTTGCAGACTTCAGGCAGTCATTGCCTGCAAATGATTCTCAACAAAATATTGAAAAGTAACATTTTACTTAGGGTTATGTTTATTTGTCTAATTACTTTTGAGCCCCTGAAATGAGCAGTGTTTGTATAAAAATAGCTACAATTTATAAATGTTTAATCATATATTTTTGTTCAACCCCTTGAATTACACCATAAAGTCTGCACTTCAATTCCGTTGTATATCCGTTCATATCAAATCCAATGTGGTGGCATGCAGAGGCCAAATCATGAAGGTTGTGTCACTGTCCAAATATTTCTGGGCCTAACTGTAGTTGACTTCTTTGTGTCCCAAGTCATTGTGGAGTTGGAAGCGGTGGGTGACGAGGAGGTTCCGGGCACGGCGTGTCCTGGCACCGTGGCTGAAGGCCTGGCTGTCCCCAGCACCAGTGCATCCCGACCGCATGGCGCACCTACATGTAGAAGTGGTCGGATCCTGACAGACGCTGTCCTTCAAACACAAAGGGACACCATCAGTGCCATTAATGAAGTCCGTGATGAGCTCCAGCAAATAAGCACAGTGATGGGCAACATGTGTGAGGTCATGTCTGACATTGCCAGCTCCATTAAAGATCTTGTTAAAAAATTAAACATACTTGCCGTCTTATTTAAAACGCCATATGACACCTTCACGGAGCCTTGCTCCCTGCTGAAATTCCTCATTTCGGGGAGGTGGTTGTGGATCCGGGTCCTCGTGGTGTGGGGGAGGGAGACCATGCGGGAGGGGAACAGCATTCCCCAGTGCCACATTGTGCAGAACTCCACAAGCCATTATTATTTTACACACCTTTGTAGGGTGATAAAGCAGTCTGCCCCCCGAGGCATCCAAACACCTCCACCGAGCTTTGAGGAGACCGATGGCTCTCTCCACGACGGAGTGCGCGTGAGAGTGTGCCACATTGAACGCACCTCCTCTGCGCTCTGCGGGTTGGTGAAGGGGGTGAGGAGCCAGCGCTTTAGGGGGTAGCCACTGTCACCTGCAAGCTATAACAGAAGAGTAATTATACATCTGGCTTTAATGGGTAGAATCTATACAATGGTGTTTATGTACTTACCCAGGAGCCAGCCATCACACGCATCACCTGCCTGCAGCCTGCTCCCTACACTATTGTGTGTCAGGATGAATGAGTCATGTGTTGAACCAGGCCACCGTGCCACTACATTCGTCAAGATCATGTCCGAGGTACAAATAATTTGTACATTGAGTGAATGCACATTTTTTCGGTTCACATAAGCAAATTCATTTTCACTCGGAGCCCTTATAGCAATGTGAGTACAGTCAATTGCACTGATTACATTTGGGAAACCGGACATTGCTGCAAATTGCCTTTTAATGTCGGCCTGTTCACCCACAGGGTAAGGAAACCTGATGTATCGACTGGTCATTTTTATAATGCCATCCAAAACGGCTGGCATTATGGCGCTGAGGGATGGCTGCGATATCCCAGACCTAAGGGCATAATTTAACTGAATTATATCATACCCAAAAGGGGTTTTTGACAGACAATGTAACATTATATAATATTAATCATATCAAACACTTACCTGTCGGCTAATTCCCGCTGAAAGGAGCCAGTCACCAGGAACCCCAGAGTAGTCAGCACCTGGATATGCACCGGGATGGGCACACTGGGCCCAGTTCAGCACATAGATCCAAGAGCACCGCTCTAGGAAATCTAAATCGGCTTATTAGCCATCATCACAGGCCAGGAAATCTCTGTGGTCCCTAAAACTTCTCTTCATCCTGATCCTACCATTTGCGTGATCTTCCAGCAGTGCCAGCGCATCCATTGTGCAGCATTACGCACGAGTGTCCCCGCACTATTTATATGCTTACTCAGCAAATTGAATGATTGTTACACACCTTGTCACAATTACTACTAATCAATCAGTGCCATCCACCGTTCTGTATCATTTGAAGATGGAAGTATGATATATGAACATTGTGCATAGAGTAGTAGGCCTAACGGCTCACTAAAGGAACACATGTATAACACTGCAGACTTGGGTGTTTATGATTACGTGGGTCTATAAGTCTAATATGTGATGACATTAAATGTATGAGATCAGTCTGGCTTCAATTCACCACCTCACCATCTGCACCGCCAGTTCCCCCTGTCTCCAAAATGTTCGTAAGCAAGCATCAAAGTTGGCGTACCGGCGCGCACATTCTCACGCTAAGTTTATTTTTATAAATCACAACCTTTGCGTAGGAAGTTGCGTACGCAACTTTTATGCCCCGTTTTGTGCGTAAGCAAGTTTTATAAATGAGACCCCAGGTCAGTATTAGATTATGGGAGTGCTGCATGTGGTTCAGCATCAAGTCCTCACTGAAAAAGTTAGGGGTGGTGCAGTGTCAAGCCTTGAGGTTGTGTTGCGGAGCTTTCAGATCAACTCCTTTGTCTGCTCTTCAGGTTGAGATGGGGGAAATTCCACTGCATCTTAGACGAAAGCAGCTAATGATGAACTACTGGGTTAATCTTCAAAGGCATTCCGAAGGACGACATCCAACAACAAAGGTGCTTCTTCCCTGTTGGGAGAGTGAAAGGGCCAAGCGCGAGTGTTTTGCTCAGAGCAGTGTGAAAGTAGCTAAAGATATGGCATTAGATCAGTTAAGATACTCACCTACAGTACCATTATCTGTAACACCATCCTGGTTTTTTCCTGTAGTTTCAGTTGATTTATCTATGCTTCAGAAGCAGAAAGAATTTGGTAATATTGCTCAGTTAGTTGAGGATAGGCTGAATACAGTGTACCAATCAGCTGTGCCTGTGTTTACAGAAGGATCTAAGGATCCTGATACAGGGAGAAAGGGGTTTACTTTCAGTGTCCTGACAATGAAAGTCCGTGTTAAAAGAAGAACCTCAGATCATTTTTCTGTCTACACAGTTGAGATGTTGGCAATAGCATCAGCATTACAGTAGGTAGAAGAGTCACAAATCAGAGAGGTTGTTCTTTGCTCTGATTCATGTTCTGTACTAATGTCATTGCAGTCATCTATATCAGATGGTAGGCAGGAAATTTTTTTTTTAAATTTTTTAAACTTTGCACAGGATTAAAAATATGAACATTGGGGTGACATTTATGTGGGTTCCGGCTCACAGAGGAGTTGTGGGTAATGCATAGTAGATACATTAGCTAAAGAGTCACTTAAAATGAACGGGATCATGCAAATCGTATTGAGCACGACAGAAGCAAAATTTTTAATTAAGGAAAAGATCATGGGGGAATGGCAGCACGAACGGGATACAGCTATTACAGGCAGACACCTGTATGCAGTCCAGTCAGTAGTAAGACCAGCCAATAGAACCACCAAGGCGGAGAGGATCTTAACCAGACTGAGGGTAGGACATGCTGGAATAAACAAGACACTGCACCTGATAGGGAAACATCCCTCAGGGCTATGCGAGCATTGTCAGGAAGTAGAGTCAGTGGAGCATGTTATTTTGTGGTGCCCAAAATATTCACATGAATGTGAAGTATTAAAGAGAGAAGTCAGGACTGCACAGGAGAAGCTGACACTTAAGAATGTATTGGTGTAATAGGTCTTCTCACATTTTTAAATGTGAGAAATGTATCCTCACTCTGATCTCCATGGGTGCTTTTCATTCCATAAATTGGTCTCCTCGTCTCCTCCACTTGCTTCCTCTCCACTTGCTTCCTCTCCTCGCTTCGGACTGACGCTGTGGAGCGAGGATTTTTCATTTCGGAGTTTCGTTACCTCCGTCCTCACGTCCCTTCCTCGCATCCCTCTTTCATGTCCTCGCTGGGCGGAGCTAAGACGCGAGGAGAGGAAGCGAGTGGAGGAGACGAGGAGACCAATTTATGTAATGAAAAGCACCCTGAGTGTCACTTCGAATGGAGTGACACTTGCAGCTGCAGAGGGCACTCCTGATTGAGGGGGAGGGTATAAAAGTGAAGCCAAACGAGTGGGATGCCCTCGCTACCTTACCGGAAACAGGAAAGAACAGTTGTCGTGGAGATGGACAGACGCGTTGCCTGTGCTCCACTGTCCCTGTAAACACATAATATTTCAAAACATTAAATATAAGATAGATGACATTCATTTGTGCATGCAGGCATTTGTGCGTTTGCTACATGTGGCTTTAGGGATAATGTGATCATCTTTTTAATATGTTCGAAATAAAGACTAATCAAATCACAAATCTCCTTTTAATTTCTGTTATTTGTTGGTGATCTTTCACATGTTCTATTTAGTTTGAGATGTAGCCTAAAGTCAGTGTCAAGGAGATAAATGTGTGTGTTTGATCTAAAATACTTGGAAGAAGTAGACGGAACTTACATTTGAACGTTGTTTCTTCCATTTTACGGACGTGATTTCCGCTGCACACACCGGGGAGCCTGCACCTGTGCAGACTCGCTATTTAAGGGCTTGACAAGCCACTTCCACTCGGTGATAATTGGTTTGGGACAGCCCTTAATATGGCGGAACTGCGCGTGAACGCGCAAACGGAGGGGTAGTGGATAGGGTTAGGTGATAGGGACTGGTTTGGGATTGGGCCTTAATTGTGCCTCCTCGTCTCCTCTCTCCTTCGTCGACCCGGAAGTCGTTTCCCCTCCGCCATGATGAAGGATCTTCCAATTGCTTAAATGCACCTGAAGGAGACGAGGAGCGAGGAGAGAGGAGGCTTCTGAAGGAGATCAGAGTGAGGATACACCGGTGTAGCCTACGCGGAAGTCTTTTATTATTTAAGGGGCGTGTCGTATGTGGCACACGTTTGAATCATGGCGGGAGCAGGTCCTCACAAATGTCATCTTGATTCTTGTTTCAACTGTGTCCTTCTAACAATTGTATCTGTCACCAAGAAATTAATGAAAATTCTTGGTATATATTTACGTTTTTTTAAAGCAAGGCTACATTGCTGTTGGTTTAATCTACCACACAGCCGTCCTCTGTTACGCCTCTAACGGCATATAATTGAAACCTCATCAATAGCAATCAGGAGTAGAACAGTCTGACTGCAGATCTGACCATAATATCACGTTTTACAGCTTTTACAGCTGTGCAAACGTCATCAGTAATTGACGTCGCTTCGGACTGACGCTGTGGAGCGAGGATTTTTCATTTCGGAGTTTCGTTACCTCCGTCCTCACGTCCCTTCCTCGCATCCCTCTTTCATGTCCTCGCTGGGCAGAGCTAAGAAGCGAGTAGAGGAAGCGAGTGGAGGAGACGAGGAGACCAATTTATGTAATGAAAAGCACCCTATGGCTATCGTAGCGCCTGGAAGGCTTAGTTCAGGGCAAAACAGTTTCCGCACTGTGGACATTTTGACTCCGCCCTCCGTTTGCAGCCCCGGGCAGGCTGTCTGAATGAAAATGATGAAGACCTTAAATCATGTAATCCATACCCGTGGAGAAAAGAAACGTAGTACATTAGTGACTTCAATTCAAGAACATTTTTTGCTTCTTAGATGGGTTTTCGTGCAGTGGATATCTGTCGAATCGAGTTTCGAACTCTGAAGCCACTTTTTTTTTCAAGATGAGTGTAAATGTAGCTTTGCGCTACTTTTTTCTTGCACGGATTTAACCTATAAGACGTTTTTATAGATTATGAACGTAAAATTTTGGTTGACTAGCAAACCCCAGATCTAGTTCATTAAAACAAAACAAAACAAAACATGGAATATTGTACCGTTTTGACCTGGTATTGAGAACCCTGGGACTGCACGGCCATGTAAACCAGAGGTAAGAGCAGCGTACTCTGCGTAGTGTTTAATGTTTGGCCTGAGACTTTGTGATAATGTCTGATCATATTGGGAAAACGGATAACAGTGACTCAGCCAGTCCATCTCGCCGTGTTCATATCAGTTTGTGAGAAAAACATGGATAACGTCCGGATTCAGTATGATTGTCGACGTAAAAGAAAATAATCGAATATCGACCCATTATACAAAAGTCTGGTTGGTTCCAATCAACTTTGTAACCGCAGGCTGTTTTTCAGAACCAGACATCTGTTAGTCAGGACTTACACCGTATTTCATTGATAGCCAGTTGCGCTGTGTTTATCGTGTCAGCCTGGGACTTCCCATCACCATGGCTCTTGCTTCATTTAAAATGCCAACTATCAAACGACCCATCATCGTGACTCGGTATTTTCAAAATTACACTATTAACAGAAGAGAAAACGAGCTATCAGCGTCCCCTCACGTACTAAACTGTGTCGCTGTGCTAAATGAAATTGACATTTTGACAGACGTTTAAAAATAGAAAGCACATCAGATAAATAATAGATTTTTTGGCGACTGTGGTGATATTTCTTTCAAACAGTTTTATTCTCTTCTGTCAGTGTCATCATTGAGATGAGGTGAATTGCTTCTACACTGATTTAACTTTTGAATTCATTGAAGAAATATGAAGAGAGATCTGATCTCTGGGACTGCTGCCATTGCTTTTGTCATGCTCTTTTGGCTACATCTTCAAAATGACATGGCTCTGAAATATTGTGGTGTCTTTTCCATCTCGAGGCTGCACTGATTTTTCCCACCTACAGCAAGCAGACATAAGTGACATGTAGCTGAACAGAAGTTCTGCATAAACAGCATGGCGTTCAGCATACTGTATGTTAAATCACTAAAGCCTGAAGTGAGTACATTAATATATTTATAGATTTGTTGTGTAAGTATTTGTATGTAACATAAAGCCACATGAAGCATCTCAAATGATTGAGTGAATCATGGGCTTCAATAGGAAATAAGAAAGAAAATATTCTGAATGCCGATCCGATCCTGCCCATTAAATGAAAAATTGGGTAAATGGTAAATGTTTAAGGGTCAGGACATTCAAATGACAAAAAAACACATTTTGTTATTTACTTCAAGCAGTATATATGTTTTTTCATCTAATTAGGCTCATTAAAAAAATCCTAATTTAAGAAAAAATTCTTCGGTTTCTATTGGAATTGAAAGTACTATCTATTATAGAAATCATATCATAATATGCTAATGGTCTTATTTCAGGCCTTACCAGTAGTAAGTGTTGTTATTTATTTTAATATATTTTTGTGAATTCATTTTCACTTTCCACCACTGTAACTAATTATCTTTCCTTTTAATGTACAGTCTACACAGAAAGCATGTTTTTATGATCAAATATATCAGTCCACTATGACTCCATAACATGCGTGTCATGCATTCTACTACATGAACCTCATATTTTAAAATCTAATTTTTACATCCTATTTTTATTTCTTTGCTGCACTTAGTTAAGCATAATCTCCACCAACTGATGTTAAACTCACATGAATCTCCTGTTTTTATGTTGTAAATTTATCAACATCACAATCATCTCTACTTATTTCCCAAGCAACCCAGTGTCCCTTACAGCTTCACTGTTGGCAGATTAAAATCAATGAATCAATCAATAAAAATAATGCTGCTTGCTTCCTGTATACTCCTCAGGGAGTCTTTGGAAAAAAAAAAAAAAAAAAAAAAAAAAGGTCACGTAAAGTCCTGATGTCAACCTGGAAAAACAGTTCGGCTGGCTGGCCAGTTTAACTCTGGTCTGGTCTCCACCAACTCCTGAGAAAACAGTCTGTCTCCTGAACTGCTAAATGCTCCACTGTGTCCACCAGATATTCTTGAACTATCGGTCAGCTGTTTGCACTGTGGAGGTAGTCATTAGGTTTTTAGACCTTCTTCATTTAACAGCTCTCTGGAAACAAAGTTGATGAGAGCAGAGTTTTCAAACCAGAAAACCTAAACCATGAACTAAAATGTCCTGAAAAGTTCTGAAAGGCTGCATAGTTTGTAATTCTCTTTGGGTTTGTCACTGTGAGTGATCCTTTTGAGTCATAGTCTTTTCATTCAATATTAGTATAAATATATTTGGATTAGTAAAGATTTAAAGTAGACAGCCGAGATAGGCTCCGGCCCCCCCGCGACCCCGAAAGGGATAAGCGGCATAGAAAATGGATGGATGGATGGAAGATTTAAAGTAAATTGTTCATTGGGCTAAGGCACCTTCAGAATGATCATGAAAAACAATAATATTAAGTACTATATTGTGTATTAAGTGGGAAAATAGTTTTTTCTTGCTTTGTTAAATTTTGGCATTGGTGTTCCAGAGTCACTGTTTGATTGATAATATAATAGTCGGTATAGAACAGCACAAGTCGTTATGCACTGAATGGGCTACTGTTTTCAGGCTTTGGTTGGGCCACCCTCTGTGTGTGTGTGTGTGTGTGTGTGTGTGTGTGTGTGTGTGTGTGTGTGTGTGTGTGTGTGTGTGTGTGTGTGTGTGTGTGTGAGTGTGTGTGTGAGAGAGAGAGAGAGAGAGAGATTCTGCGGAAAACCTTTGACTATCAGGACCGGTCTGTTCCTGGATTGCTTGGTCTGTGCTCAGTGTGGGCTTAAAGTATAGATGTCTGTCTTAAAACAGTAATCAAGTGGCTATAAACAATGAAGTATCTTAAAAAGTTACAGTCTTTATAGTATGAAATTTATTTTCAGTGTTGCTATCCCTCTCCTGCAGCTCAGCAAGGAAGTACTGTCCTCGGAAATAAAGAACAAATTTCATACTATGACTAAAACTAACCACATATCTACTTTTTGACTGATTAACAGAGACTGCTGAAGCAGCATATTGGTTTCAGACAATCTTTGCAAAACATTTTTACACAGAACAAGGACCGTGGATTTGATCCCCCATTATTTGCAATGAAATCACATTTAAAGAAGAGAATTGTGATGTCATCAAGCACCTGATTCAATGTGCATATCAGCATATGAGTATTGTTTTTGGACAGAAAAATGCAAACCTATTTAATTCTGAAGTGTATTCTGTACTTCAGGAGACAGTAGGGCTTAGAGGGAGAGACACTGGTTGCTTCTAGCTCACTTTCAGCAAGTTTTTACAAAAAACAATGATTTAGGGGAAGCTATGTTTGAGTGTTCCACACCCATCCGCTAGCTGATATAAACATATTCCTTCAATTATTTTCTATACAGTCATCATATCATTTAGTTTAGAGCATTCTTTTGTTTTAACATACAATATAATATCAAGGTCAACTCTAAGCACAATGTTATGAGTTGACTTTATTCATACATCCGTTAATTATATTTAAAACCCTGCAAAACATTTCTACAGGCAAGGCACAGGTAGAAATTCTTGCTCCCAGACAACTGACGAACGAGTGGATTCTGTAACCACCTAACCCTACCCCAACCTTAGCCATCACAACTAAATGCCTGACCCAACCCTTACCTAAACCCAATTTTAACAACCTAACCTGTAAAAACCAAGCCTTGATCCTCAAACAGCCCTTTGAGGGCACGCACAAGACCTGCAGTCAATTTGGCAATATGGCCTGTTTGTGGCACACTGCAGAAATGTGGTCACATTTGAATGAAAATAATGAGTTGAGAATTCACTGCCCCAGTTCAAGACAGAATCTGCTCCCTCTGCACATCGCTCACATAAACTGCTGACAGCAGCTCTTCTGAAACAATAAATGTCTCTAATCACTGGCATGTTCCATTGCCCCTGTCCAACCTCAGAGCCCTGAATCAGTTTCACCTCGAAACAAACAAAAACCCTATTACAAACCTTGTCCTATTGTACACGGTTTGTGAGTTAAAAACTTGTAAAACGTGTCAGACTTACTTCACTGTGTGTCTCACCTGCAGCACTGCTTGTGCTTCTTTGCCTGTGTGAGGAGTTTCTCTTCCACCCTTTTTTTCCCAACAGGTAACAATTTGTAGTGTTTTGTTGTAACTCCTTGACACTGCAACGTACAAAAGATTTGATTGATAAACCACTGTTACTCTGATTCATGCAGATTATGATGCATCTCATCTTGTGACCAGTGTAGTTATGAGATTAAGTAATACTGTATGTGGCCTTTTCTGTATGATGTTGAGCATTTATTTATTTATTTATTTTAATTAAGTCATTTTAAATGGGAAGACCACTTTGGATCGGACAAATACAAATTTATTAGGGCATCTTGGCCTAAATGGAGGACACCAAGGCCAAAACCAATTGTACAATAACAACAAGTGGATTATGAAAGCTAAACAATATACAATCAACAGTGTATGGAGTCAGTTAATTGAACAGTAGTGAAATTATTAAAACTTTAACCTGAATGTTCGACTTTCCCAAAAATGCTGTCTAATTGATTTTTAAAAAATGTGAGCAACTTGTTCATATTAATTGATAGTTATATTTTACTGATACAGTCTATAAATGGGCTAAGGGTGATCAAGATTAATCACAACAAATTTCAACTCTCATGCAACTGCTAGCATTTGAGTCAGAGTTCATAAGAGCAGTCACAAAAATGACATAAAAGCTTTTTTTTTTTTTTTTTTTTTTTTTTTTTTTTACATGTTCAACATTAAACACAAGAATGAGAAACTTCTCAAGGTGAAATTACTAGTCTCCTCTTATCACTAGATAGTGTAGCATTCCCAGCTGAATGACGGTTGGATTCTGTAACTGATGGTTCATAAAGTTTTATTCATACTCAGAACAAACCGTATCAACACAAAGCTACAGAAGAGACCAAAAAAAACCCCCCAAAAACAAAAATGAAAGTGTTAACATCCTTTTACGATATAGCCTTACAATATTAACAATACTGAAATGTATATATTTATATTCTTATTCCAGTTATGAAATCATCATCTTTAACCACTGTGACTGTTTACTGTGAGTCTCTGATAGAGTGTTGTAGTTAAACATTTTAGCTCAAAGTGAATTATTTAAACAGTCTATCTTAATCACTTTCTGTAACAAGGATACCAGGATCCAAGTGAAGTGCTGACTGAACAGAGAAGCACATAAATCTCACTGATAATCAGGTCCAGGGGGGGCAAGGCGAAAGTCGTAGTCAGAGTCACAAAACAGAGGTCTTTACCAGGGAATAAGAGAGCAGGCATGGTCGAAGGCAAACTGGGTTGATAATGGGGAATCTGAGATTGATTGCTGGAGAGTCTTGCATAAGGGCTAAGAACAATCTGGCAAGGTATGGTAGTGGAAGAGGGACTTAAGTATTGCACCGAATGGGTGATGAATTCTAGGTGTGTGTCCAGTGGTTGAACAAGTGGCCGTGGATAGCTGGTGAAGATTGCAGGCTGATCAGATGAAATGGAGAGTGGCAGCAGGACAAGAGTTGACTGATGTGGCACTTATGTACCTTTAACCTTATGTTAACCTTACAGCAAAAATGCATAAATTCCTCACTTCTTCAGTACACACTCTACCAGAATATCTGCCTTTAAGAACACCAGAAATGCATGTCATGATACTAGTACAGTAGTAAGTTAGTAGTCTTGCTAGCTAGCCAAAACACACAAGCATAAAACTCTTCTCTTAACATTAAGCACAGCATGAAATAAAATGAAATGAAATGAAATGAAATTAAATAACAGACCTTGTGCCGTTATCAGCCAGGTGCTAAACCAATAAAATATTTGTATTTTAATATTAGGGAGACGCGCTTATGCTGTGCAAAAAATACTTCTCATCTATGGTGCAGCTTTTTCTTTCTTTTTTTTTTAGTTAAATAACTGGACAAATATTAATATAACTTTCAGATGAAAAAGCAAACAAAACATACAAAAACAGCAACAGCGACACATTTCTGTAATATTTAGGACCATATTAGAGGTAATTTACAGATACACTGCAGATACACAGCAGCTGACCGAAAAAAGAGGTCATATTATACATATAATATGAATTATTAACAGTTTCTGGGTGAATAATAAAAAAAGGACCATGAGAATGCTGACCTATCAAGTTTCCTAATTACTTATTAACCCCATCTAGTATATCATGTTTAGGAAAGCAGTTTAAAAAAACTTGCACACAAAGGGCAACCATTTATAGCTTACTGCTGTCAGAAACTGAGTACAATTAGCTGATAATTAGCCAGATCAGCCACCATCAGGCATCAATACCAACACACATTATTAGACTGTAAACTACAAATCAAACCAATAACTAACCACATTCAGTGAATGTCAGCCCAATCATAATTAAGCAGGAAGCTAGTGTTCCTTTGATAAGTGTTCAAGCAAGACTTCATGGCTCATATTACATTGTCCCTATAGAAGCATTCCTATTGCAAACCCCTTGTGTGATTCGATTGTTAGGGCTCTATTTTTGATTCCGCTGCCGGTGTGGCACAAAGTCAGGTCCGCTTTGCAGATGGGGCGTGGCGGCGCAGACTTTGGTATTTTCGTGCACTGCGCTGGCGGCGCATCTTGGAAGGAGGGAGGGGAGAAGGCGTGGAGTGGGTTTGACACGGCCGAGTCAAATCTTCACCAATCACACCAGCTCCTCACCTCACCTTTAAAAATTCCGCTGGCGAGGTGCATGGCAAGTTTGGAGGATGACTGAGCCTGTGCAGGAAAGTGTCCGACGCCCAAACTTCTTCCAGGAGGAGACTGATGTCACTCATGTCTAAATATGAGGTCAGATGATAAATCCTCCTCCTCATCATCCTCCTCAAAGCAATGATGTACTCCATCTTTGTAGATAACGTTAAGCATTACTATGATAACATTTGTATTTGGAATGAAATGACATGGATAATAGCGGACAACTATCGTCACTTATGTTTTTTCCATGTGTCTGTCTCTCTCTGTCTCTTGAGTGCTCTGAGATAGATGCAGTATATATGCTCTGTAGGATGCCACGGCTGTTTCTGGTTGGCACAGCAATGTTAATTGATTAGTTTGCATCCCTGTTTTACCTGTGTACAGTGACCATTACGCGTGCCAAACGCGCTTGCGATGTGGTCAGATGAGATACTGATCAAAATATAAAAATTTAGGTCTGACTGAATGTGCTCACTTAGATAGTTGCATTGAATCATGGCAGTTGCTAATTATTGATCGCAGTGTGTGTTCGATGACTGACCGAGCACTGCTGAAAACACTGTTAAAACCATGCTACCGTCTTGTTGAAGGTGTGATATATGGCGTCATCAACCACGTTTTCAGTGGATAGCCGTTATCACCTAGCAGCCACCCATCCAGAGGGGTGTCCCCCTGAAAGACTGTAGGGATGCTAGAATTCACCGGGATGAATGAGTCATGTGCCGACCCGGGGAAACTGGCATACACGTTTGTCACCAGGCAGTTTGTGTCACTGATCACCAGACATCCCTGTTTTACCTGTGTACATTCGGTCAGGTTGAGTGACCATTATGCGTACCGAACACACTTGTGATGTGGTCAGATGAGATACTGATCAAAATATATAAATTTAAGTCTGACTGTATGTGCTGACTCAGTTGCGGTGAATCGTGGCTGTTGCTAATTATTGATTGCAGTGAAATGCCATACACTGTGGAAACCTGACTGTGAGGTATTGGTGACATGAGCGCACCACTCCGCTGGTTTACAAAAATCCACTTGCCCAGCGGTGCGCCACTGGCGCACAGAGTTGACCAGGTCTGGGGTGGCAAGCTTTCAGTGCACTTTTACGCCGCTGGCGTGGACCGAAATGAATCAAAAATCCAAATCCGCCGGCTGATTATGCTGACACCTCCCAATACTGCGCCGCAATGCCCATCCTAGCGTACCTCTGTGCGCCTCAGTTTACCAAAATACCAAGTGCGTTGTGCGCCTGCCTGCGCTGCACGAAAATACCACTGCGTGGGGTGCGCAGCCTGCGCCGCGCCGGCGGCAGAATTGAAAATAGAGCCCTTAGTGTGAATATAGTCTGAGACTTTGGTCAATGACAAGGCATCAGAAAAAGAACTAATGACTAAATTAGAATATGTTACTTAAAATAATATTTACCCCAGTAAACCTACCAGTCCTTTCTCTCTACCTTCTAAGAGAGGAAGCCTTTGTTATTGCAACACCAGTTGCACATATCGTTAGCCTCATAGCATAATTGCCTAAGTTATTTTTTGGCCAAATTGAGATATCTGCCTAACTCTACTCTCCTGACACTGCTGCTTCATCCTGCCTTATCGCCCGAAAACCTTAAAATATGACCTAGGCAATTATGCTATTAGGCTAACGATATGTTTTAAGTTTTTAACTTTTCAAACGGTAATATTTCCACAGCCTCGAATACTAAAAATTAGGGATCGACCAATTATCGGACTGGCTGATGATATCAGCTGATATTCGGCATTTTTTCGATCATCGGCATCGGCCGTTTTTTCCACCGATAACCGATAAAATTATTAATGTATTTTAAAATGTGCTCCTTTGGCTCTGATGCAGCCATCTCTCTGCTTGAACTCACCACTCTTGGCTGTGTAACAATGTCCCGCCCACAGCCCTCACTAATTGGCTACATTGCACAACTGAGTCAGTGACAGCTAGTCAACACTGAAGCCTCTACATACAGTGCCACAGACAAGGAGAAGCAGACAACTGCTCCGGTGAACCAGCAGATGCAAGGCAACAGTCAGTCAAAGTTGCTATAAAAACCTTCTATGATGAAGTTTTAAAAATACTACAACCTTATGATCAATTTCAGTGATAACATGCAAGCCCAGAGTTGACATTTCACTGACCTACTTGTCTAATCACATCAAGCGTACAACGAAAAAAAATACCCCCCAAGAAACAAAAAACAAACCCGTAACCAAGTGAACATGACCCGAGGCTCCTTATTTAATAAAAAAAAAAGACATAACGACATACCGGTAGGTAGACTATAGCAAGTATAAGGGAGGA
Organism: Chaetodon trifascialis; assembly: GCF_039877785.1. Taxonomy (NCBI): domain Eukaryota; kingdom Metazoa; phylum Chordata; class Actinopteri; order Chaetodontiformes; family Chaetodontidae; genus Chaetodon; species Chaetodon trifascialis. Next base: position 29,418,261 of record NC_092061.1, on the reverse strand, counting down.
AAACCTGCTGAATTCTGCTGTTTGGCTGTGGAGATGAAACTGTTCACAACTTCAAAAAGGCGTATTTCATGATGACCCACCGCTACGTTATACCTGCTGCAACCGCTTTATAGCTGTGGCCAGATGCACAGTAATAATATAGGCCCTTTCAGTTACCGTTACTTTGTGGGAATAATAAATCTCAGTGTCATGTCTCAGCCCGTGGGGCGGCTCCTGGTTTATCAATAAACAACGCCGGAGGTGATTCTAGCCTATAAGTTGAACAGTACTGCACACTAACGTGTCCTTGTTTGTTTTGTTTGTCGCTTCTCCCTCAGCGCTCGTGCTCTCACTACATTATGATGCAGCAACGTAACTACTGGTTTTAAATGATCGCCTTTTTGCCTGTCACTGGTAAAGTCCAGGGATATGAGTCAGGCAGGGGCATACGTCGAGGAGATTATTCTCAGTGTGTTTTATTTTCAATCAATAAATTTACCTTTGCATCTACAACTCACGTGTGTAATGAAACGCTTTTCCAAGCTCGAAGATATGAAAACTGTGGCGCTGGGATGTCTCCTGCTACTGAATTGGGAGTACTAACTCGACCCAAATTTCAGAACAGTTCAGTACAGTTTATTTTGTTGATGTTTCAAAAATCCAGGGAGCTATTATATTTATTCATTTATTTATTTATTTGAGTGAGTTTTAAAAAAAATGTTGCTGGAAGGCCCCTGCACTTTTTGTTTTAAACACAATTAAACTTCATTTCAATGAAGATTTTGTGTTTGTGTTATTTTACAAAAAGTTAAGGTCTTTTTTTCAGTGTACACAAAACAAACAAACAAACAAACAAACAAACAAACAAACAAACAGTATACTGTATTCATTCTAATCCCAGGTGTGTTACTCTAAATTTTGACACCAAAATTTTAATTTTTGCTGCAAAAGAATATCGGTTCTAAATATCAGCTATCGGTTTCACTTGATTATTAATAATCGGTATTGACCCTATTGATAAATGAATGGCTTCCATCATAAAACTGGTGATCTGGCTGATCTAAACTGTAACAGGCTAATTTCAATTCTCTCCCAACTCGCAAATATTTTTGGGTCCATAATTAAGCATTAGTAATCTGGTTTCAGACCTGGGCATAGTACCATCTCAGTTGTCTCTCTGGTTGTGAAAGGTCTTGTGACTAGTTTAAACACTTCATTCTGCTGCACTTTCTGCAGTTTCCTGATCTGTGGAAGGCCTTTGATACAGTAAATCACAGTGTTATTGTACCCTTAAGTACCCTGCAATTTACTCTTGGCTGGTTATGAAATTACTTGCAGAACAGATCTAAATGTTTTGTAGCTTAACCTGTTCAACTGAAAAATTTCCCAATATTAAGGAACTGGTTCCATAAGAATCAATTGTTGTACCTGTTCCCTTTACAATCTATATTAATAATGTAGGTTTGTATGTTAATAATTGTCCATTTCATTTCTGTGTAGAAGACACTTTCTGATATGGAAATTCAGACACAGTTGAGATAGTACACTGCAACACAATTGTGATTCTATAGAAAAGGCTTTCAACAACTGAAACTGGTTTTAAATGATGAAAGGTTTGTGTCGTGCTGGACGGTATGACCAAAAATGTATAACCTGGTATTTTTGAAAATTGTAACCGTTTCATGGTAAATGATGGTATTTTTTCCCCAGTGGATGAGAGAGGAATTACTGCAGTAGATTGACTTGATGGTCTATTTTACTGTCATGATAAGTGAATATTGTAATTCCACACTAGTATTAATACAGGTTTGCATGGCAGAAAATGATGCTGTTTACAAAGAAGAGCCACTCATGATTCTAATGAAGTGAGGAATCAGAATGCAAGATGTGTGAGTGCAACAACTTTACAGACAAATCCCTCATTTACACCTGAAGTCCTCATGAACACCTTTCAGTACAGTATTACTGTCCTTCATGGGTTCTTCCCCCCACCTTATGGAAACCAGGTGAAAGATGTGCCTCACCAGTTCTTCCCAGTGCATGCTTTCTTTCAGTATGTTATAGCAGACATCATTCAGATGCAGCAGCTGCTCACTCTAAATCTGAATATTTAATTCACTGATATATAGAGTCTCTCCACTCTTAATGTTAAGTGAAAGTAATTCAGCTATACGTGCTTTTTTTCCCCAGGTGCTTCTTTGATGTCCACCCTCTCTCGCTCTTCTCCTGATTAGATGAATTAAAGGTTTATTTCAAACAAACCAGAGTTGGAACAGTGTAAGGACGAACCAAGTTTGGTGAGTTTTATTTTGTTTCTGTAGAATTTGAATGAAGGGGTTTTTACAATGATAAAATTACTCTTTCTGTCTGTGGAGTCTGGTGGTTTTGGCACGAGCGATACAGCAGGTGCTTCTGATTAAACCAAAAAGATTTTGCTCACTTAGAATAAAAATTTGAGCCAAACATTGACAGTTAGGAAACACATGGAGGGATTCCGTCACTGTCGGGCATAGGAAAATTAGGCTCCATAAACACTTTTGACCAAAGTGAATTTGACCAGAATTTCTCCCACTTTTCTGGGACATTGCAGTCTCCCAGAACATGACAGAGTGGCAGATGCAGTCCAGTGTGCAAAATTAAATGGTTAGTTACCAGTTAATGGCTCTTGGGCTATCGAAAGCAAAATTAATTGACAGTTGTTAGTATACCAGATGCAATTGATGTATTGTCAGATCTGACACTTTTACACACGTCAAACAGTGTGCCTCTAATCCCATCATCTCTTATTAGTGGGCTGCAGTACATAATCAACATCCTACCACTCTGCAGTGGCAATACTGTGTGAAGGGAGTGTAATGTCACTTGGCCCAGTTTTTCCACACAAGGCTGACATGGTATTATCCATGGTGCTTATCTTGTGCCCCCCTATCTTTTTATGCTTAATTTTTATGGGGTTCTGAATCGGTATACGTTACCTGCTTGTGGACCTTGATGTTACAGTGCGCATTGACTGCTTCAGTTTCAACCACTCTTATAGGGCCTAACCGAAAAGGAGCTCAAGTAACATACTGAAAAGATTTCCAGACTGTACATATACGCAAGGGATAAACCAACAGAGACAGCTCTTAGAGGGCTACGTCATGACATGTAGTTATTGGAAGAGATGTTAGAGTGATGGGGCTGCCATGCTTCAGGTACCTTGGACAATTTGGACTTTGAAGCCTTGCGCAAAGGTCAAGGGGACCCTGGCAGCGCCCAGAAAGTGAACTGTCACCTCTGCAGCTACCACTCCACACTCTGTACAATGCCAGACTTCTTAATTCTGTGAAACACAGTGAGCCAGAGATTATGTGCAGATGGGGGAGGCCTGTATTTAGAGGGATTTAGGTCATTACTGAAAATGTCATGTTGATACTGTTGTTTAACTGATGTGTGTCAACAGTTGATGAACAAATTCTGTTGTCTCTTTCTCTGTCTGCATATTATGTTAATGCATTTCTGAAAATAGGTCATTTACACACAGTCATTGTCATTGTCATTTCAAGTTTCAGATGCGATATAAGACACTTCCATTCACACTTAGCCACAAATGTGCGTCTCTGTTGACCAGATAACAAATCTGGTTTGTCTTTTGTATTTTTCGTTTTTCTGGGCTTGTAAATCAGGGTCCACCATTCCAGTCCAGATAATCTGCCTGAAGCTTTTTGGTAACTGCCAACAAACACAACATTTAATGAAGATGAACAAACTCAAAACTATTAAAAATTCACATGCAGCCACTTGCAAGTCAAGAAATGTCACAGCCACAGCACTAGTGGTTTAACCTGGAACAAAAATGACAATTACCACCATGATCTGAACAGACATCATACATACACTAACAGAAAGTAACATTTGCACAATAGAACCTGAAAAAGCAACTTAAACTGTTCAGTTCAGCACATGATGGGCAATGTGGGCCATCGTTATAGGTCCAGCTTTCAGCAAGCCTTTTGTGCAAATACCCACACACAACTACACACAAGCCCCCCCAAAATGTTTTGCATGTTCCAGTACATAGTATGTCAGATTTTAAAGGCCAAAAATTCATTTTCTGCCTTTACTAATCCAAGACATATTTTATGGACAAATATTTAAAAGTTGTGGATGACCTTTGCGACCTCTGATATTTCACGGATACACTCTGCTCTGGCCTACTGACAGAAAAAGCCTGCTTCGGCCTACCAACAGAAAAAGCCTGCTGGCAGCTGGCACCAAGATGCAGTCTCCCAGACTAGCACCAAGATGTCTCACAGATGACCTCTACAAACTTATGCAGCAGGTTGCAGTGTTGGAAACTAAAGTTGAGCGCCTGGAAATAAACGTAGAAGTGAACGGACCTTGTGGAAATGACAGCACTTTACCGCTGAGTCAAACAGCGGACTGGAGAATGCTAGCATCCGGCTAATTAGCTCTGATACAGCTCCCACGAAACTAAAGGGCTGTGTACTGGGTAATAAATCTACCGGTATTAGTCCTCCCTGGAATGCTCTCGGGGCAAAGCCCAAGAGTAAATCAGCTGATATGGGAGACGTCCAACAGGTAGAACCCAGCGCCCAGAGATCTGTGATGCGACAGGCTGGCCTGTGTTATCATCCTCCTCAACACCCATGCAGAGTAAGACACAGCCGTGGATGAAAGCTAAAGGGAAGACGAGCAGCAAAGCTCCCAAACCAGCCAGTGTGCAGTTAGAAAATCGGTTTGCTGCACTACTGCAGGACCCTGGATGTCCAACTGAAAACCTGGACAACTTCTCGGGCTTACAGAGAAGGGTAAGGCCTGACAGGAAGTCAGAAGCCAGAAAGCTACAAGGAAAGCTACCGACTGGTCCTGAGACTCTGGTTGTTGGTGATTTTACTATTAAAGATGTGGGAAGAATGTACAGCAGAAACACAAAAGTGTTGTGCTTTCCTGATGATATGGTCTCCAACATGACCGACAGAATCCTCAGTATTGTTGCAGAAATTCCAACTTTGAAATACCTTGTACTGCACACGGGCAAATGATTTTGCGAAACGACAATCTGAAGTGCTCAAACGAGATTTAGGTAAATTGCTACATGCAGTGAACTCTTCAGTGGTCTTCTTCAGTGGGCCCTTACCACCAGTCAGAGGAGGAGGAGAGAGATTCAGCAGATTGTTGGCACAAAACAGATGGCTTTCAACTGCATGTGATGTCCACTCAGTGCATTTTATTGACAATTTTAACTTTTTCTGGGACCGCAGACATTTTTTTAAAGGAGACTGACTTTCCCTAAACAAGTCAGGTGTAAAACTTTTTGCCTCCAACCTATCTTTCTTCCTGTGTCACACTGTTCCCACTCCCAAGGACAAGAGACAAGAAGAATCCAAACAAAAGAAGCAAACACCAAAACATGAAGGAGAACCAACTCTGTCCCCCCCGTATGCTCTAACCATGAGGGATGGCAGAGCAAAAAAGGGGATGCCTCATGTCCTCCGCCAGGGGCCACTGATCGTGAGGATTCACCGACTCCAACCACTGAAATTCCACCGAGGTCACCATCTCCAACCACTAAAACTCCACCTAGGTCACCATCTCCAACTGCCCAAACTCCATCTAGCTCATCATCTTCACTGGGTATTCCATCACCCTCCTCCCCCCTGCTGGAGTTTACTGACCAAATGAACAAACTTGTCAGCGCTGGTATCAGGCTTACTCCTCGCCCATCTGGGATCCTGTCTCCCCAAATTCCACCTGTCCCCTAAAACCACCCTGTCCCCCTCCACCTCCATAGCGCGATGGGCACCACCTCCACCCCCTCCATGGCTAGATCTGAACCTACTCCAGTCCCCTTGTAAGAGCCCAGCACAGCCACCTATTTGTGTTGGTAACTGATGTGTTCTGGGTCCAGCTTTTAAGGCAAATGTTATGCCTGACTTTTCCAAGGAAAAGCAAGGGCCCATTGTGCCGGAAGCTGCATTGATTCATGTCACAAGAGGTAAGAGGAGAAGATCGGTCCACCTCTCCAGAAACATCACATCATCGAATTTAACATGTATTCCATGTCAGCCACAGTATGTTCTAAAACATGGGGATGTTGGACTTTTTAGCACATTTAAGTTAGCTCTTTTAAATGTTAGGTCTTTGGCAGGCAAATCATTCTTAATCAATGACTTTATCATCAAGCACAAGCTTGATTTTATGTTTTTAACTGAAACTTGGTTAGGACAAGATAACGGCGCAGCAGTTCTCAATGAGTCAGCCCCTCCAAATTTCAGTTTCATAAGTGAAGTAAGAATGTGTAAGAGAGGAGGCGGGGTCGCCATTTTGTTTAATGATAGCATTCAATGCAAGAGAGTCTCTTATAGTCAGTTTGAATCTTTTGAATATGTTGCCATTCAATCAAAGTCTCCCCGTCGATCAGTCTTTGTAACCATCTGCAAACCCCCAAAATACAATGCAAAGTGATGAGTTGTCTGGCTCATGTGTTGTTTGTATTGATTTTGACTGTGTTGTTGTGGGTTACTTCAACATTCATGTTGCTAATCTCAAAGATGGATGTACTAAAGAACTTCTAAACATTCTGGACCATTTTGGCCTATCTCAGCACGTAACACATTCAACACATAACAAAGGGCATATATTAGATTTGGTTATCTCCAAAGGACTTAATATCTCTGAGGCTGTGGTGACGGATGTTGCTCTTTCCGATCATTACTGTGTGTCATTTAAAATGGCCACCTGCTATTCTTAACAAAAGTGGAACAGAGGTAATCAAAATGCGTTATATTAATGATAACAACTGTGCAGTCTTCACTCTGTCTTTTACACCATCATCAACACTGCCCTCAGCTTCAACTGATGATCTTGTAAATAGTTTCAGTTCCAAAGTTATGACTCTTATTGACTCCATCGCCCCAATTAAGACCAAAGTCTTGTCAGGAAGGAAAAGGGCACCTTGGAGAAACACTACACTGGTCAAAGTCCAGAAAAGAGTCTGCAGACAGGCTGAGTGCGGGTGGCGAAAAACCAAACTCCAGGTTCATTATGAGATTTACAGTCTCCACACCTATAACCATGAACTAAAGAAGGCAAGGCAAGCATTCTTCTCAGAGATTATCAGCAGAAACTGTAATAATGCCCGCACTTTGTTTTCTGTTGTGGATAGACTGACAAACCCCAAAGCATCAGTCCCTCCTGAACTGCTCACTGCTACAGATGTAGCTGCCTCAAATTTCCCCTAATCTCGTGCTGGGGCCCTGGCAGGTCCGTGACCGGTCCCTGCTCTGCAGTAGGCGGGTTCGTGACTGTAATGAGATCCCCCGCAATGACGTCATCGGTGCAGGGCCAACTTGTAACGTCCCTAAGCTCCCTTTGTGGAAACTACCTGCACTCGCTCGATCAGTCCACCAGGAGGAGCGGTCATTATAATTGGTTACCGTGTCAGCTTTGCTGAGTCTTCTTTGTTGTTCATTAGATCTGCACATAGCTTCCACTGCTGTAAGAAAAACTGCTTGTCTAGTAGAGCACCCTGTGCAGTTTTTTAAATATAATTATGCTTAATCATCCACATTATTGTAGTGCTCGTTCACAAACTTCTTGGATCTGCTCATCTGCCCATCCTGCCTTTTCCTCCACATCTCTCTCCACCTTTGGAGAGGCTCCCAGCGCATCTCCGCGTGCCGAGAAAATTAATCATGAATAACAGAAGTTGTGCATCGCGTTTTTCTAGCATTTTGAACTGCTAAACAGTTAAATGTTTAATACTCTGCCTGATTTGCGGAGCCACTCTGCTTTTCAGTTGGTGGGTTTCCTGTTTGTAGCGCATTTTAGATTTGCGGGTCGCTATTTGATGCGGCGACCAGCAATACGCAGAGTCCTGTATGTGTGTGTACTGTATATTACTGGACAGAAATCATTTACAGTGCGCTGAAGAGGGAGGGACGGGAGGAGGAAATGCCAGTTTCAGCCTGTGATCTGTTAATGTCTGACTGAACAGCCTCATGGAGGTGATATTTTACAGTATCAGAAGATTTTACATTAAGGCGTTGTGCACGCGTGTTTGATATTAATATTGTGCCGCTGCACCTTAAATAAATGTTTTTTTGGGAAACGGAAATGTTCAACATGACTTCATCATGTTAGACCAGGCAGACAGGTTCTTACTACAAAATCAATTCTCCCTCCGCAGCCAGCGAGCCTCATCCCCCGCACGGACACCTACATTCAATCATGAATAATCCTAATGGGCCAATCAGACCAATGAAAAAAAACAATGTTGTGGGGCATAAAGGGCCAATGGGCCGATGTAGAACTACTTGTTTTTATTGGCCAATCAGTTAACACACACACATGAAAATGGCCAATAAACAGTGAAATCAGTATCATGAGTATGATGATGATTTCTGTATCTATCTAATCCGCGGCATGCAATATTTCACCCCGTGTAAATCCAATTGTTTCCAAGTGTAAATCCAATTGTTTCATTGTTTCATATTTTGAAGTATTTCCACACAAAGCTGGTCGCAGACAGCACGTTATGCACATAAATAAATAAATATAAAGGCGAGTAGTAAATTGACATTAGACATTGAAAAGTTTGTGATCCTTCTCTAGGCTGTGATATTTTGTTGATTTTTCATAATTTCCGGTGTAAAAAATGCTTTCTTGATGTGCTTCTGAGTAAAAAGAAGATGCACATGATTTAAAACACTTCACACTTAAACGTCAGAAGCAAACACAGTTTTGCATCACAGAAGTTTACATTTCAGCTGTCGTGGCCAAATCTCTTGTTAACTTATTAAGCTCTTCCGCACAGTGTGACATTTATTTTAATTATTAGAGAGCTGCTTTACAATAGCTCATTGCCGTATTGCCACTGATAGACAGTCCATCCTATTCTATAAACTGTTGGTGGTTTGTGAACTTCACTGCATTTGTGCATTTGAAGCGATTAACTCCCGGCGCATTTCAGAGCTGAGTAAACCTGTAGTTTCACTGACACATCGCGCATCATCACCACGGGCGACATGATGTTTTCCTGTCTGTCACTCTGTCAGGCATGTGTAGTGTCGAGCCGGCCGCGTTGTTGGCTGAAAAGTCATTATTTGCATTACAGTGTATCCTTTGTTCTAACTCAATGGATGGTCACCAGCCAAACAGGCTCCCAGCCCCCACTGTCCCACAGACTAGCTATGGCCAGTAAAATAGGTGGAGGGCTGAGGGGAGCGCGTACCTCCAGTAATTAAAAATCAGTTTGTGCCACAGATATTAGTATTATGTCGCTGGCTACTTTATAGACTTCACTAAATGTTTCCATTACACTTAATTACATTTATGGATAAGCCAACTTTCCCACCTCCCTCATGCATCAAAATGTATATTATCAGTCCGACCAGGAAATCTTTAAAATTAGCACATATTCAACCAATACTAATATGACTGTCTACTGGCCGCTTCCTGGTCTATTTTTGCCGAGAGCCGCGGGCCTGTTGCGGAAAACATAGGTGAGCCCTGGAATCTCCAGATGACGTGCGGAAGCAGCTAAGGAGCAGCCATAAAAGTGGTTCAGGAGAGGGAAGATGACTTGATGGGCTGAAAGCGGGAATCAAACCCGCAGCTGCTGCAGAGAACTTCATACATGGGGCGGACGCTCTACTAACTGCGCCAAATCTCCGCCACATGATTTCGCAACTTTGAGCTGATGCTTCTCATTCTCAGGTTAAAACTTTTTTTTTTTTTTTTTTTTTTAAGATGAGAACTGAATCTTTTCGACTGTTTCTGTAATGTGAAGTATGCTTATTATCATATAGGAAGTGATTATATACAACTTTTTTACATGAGTTTGTTTTTTTTGATCGCAACAGTCACAAAAAAATTCATACAGTATATTGTAAGAGAAAAACTTAGGAATTTTCTATTTGCAAATCGAAAATATGCATTAAAACAGGCTGATGGAAACACACATTTAAGACTTTTTTAAGACTTTGTGCGAGAAATATTTTTCCAAGTTGATTTAAATAATCAATGTAAAATAGTTGAGTAACTGTGACTGCCTAACTACAAATAAGCCTACTAAAGCAGATGAATGTAGTGGAGTAAAAATCTTTGCCCCTGAGATGTGTTCCTGTGAGGGACACGCCATCTCCTGGTGACACCCTGCAATTAAATGAAGAGGCGTGTTTATAGTGGATTCTGGGCACACCCCCAAGGGGGGGGGGGGGGGACTCCCTGTGACTGGTAGCTGGCTGGCAGCCGGCTGGGAGCTGAATGGCCTCTGGCTGGGAGGGGAAATTCGAGGCTGCATCTGTACATTTTAATCTTCTAGATCATACAAGGCTGACAGAAACTGTATCACAGTTAAAATCCACAACATGCTGCCATGATACTCTGCTAACAAACTTGTTTTTAATTGCATAGCTCCAGATGTGTTGCAGATAATAATCATTCTAAATGCTAAATTATTGTCTTTTACTGGCTTCTGTTTTTAATTTTCCTTTAAATGTATTTTATTTTATTTTTATCTTTCTATTCTTTTAATTTCTTTCTTTCTTCTTTCTTTCTTTGAAATGTATGATTTTAATGTATTTTTATGCTTCTGTAAAGCACTTTGAATTGTGCTATCCAAATAAATTTGCCTTTGCCTTTGCCTTTGCCTAAAGTGCAAGTAAACGCTTAAGGTCACAGTTATGTCCATGCAGTAATCGCATGGTATGAATATAACTTCTGTTCCCTGAAGGAGAGGAACGAGGTACAACACATATTGTATGGTATATCACGTCCCCGCGTGGCCTGACTGAAGACATCTCTATTCACGCCTTTACGGCAGATGACCTGTGGTGAAGTATGCGAGGCCCTGCCTGCACAAATATATGTGCACCGCCTCGGGCTGGGCGATAAAATGATAATGATATGTCTCGCGGTAGACACGTAATCAATATCAATAAAAATGCATTTGATAAAACCGATCAAAAGTGTGTGGTGAAGACCACCTGGCTGCAGCGCAGATATCACTCACAGAAACCCCTTTAAACAAGGCCCATGAGGCCGTCATGCCCCTGGTTGAATGTGCCCTCACACCTTGGGGCAATGGAAGACCCCTGCTGCTGTATGCTTGGGAGATAGCCTCCATAATCCAGTGGGAAAGCTGCTGTTTAGACAGTGCCTTGCCCTTAGCCGGATTAGCAAAACAGACAAACAACTGGTCACACACCCTGGGTGCGGTCTATGTAAGTGCGTAGTGCACGCACAGGGCACAAGGAAAGTAACCTCCTCTGCTCCTCAGATGCAAAAGGAAGGGGGCAGAAGAGCTCAAAAGCCACAGAGCTATAGGCTGCGGGGACAATCGTCAGCAAATACACTGCATTCGGGCGCAATGTAACCTTAGATCCATCCTGAGTGAACTGGGTACAAGAGGGATGCACAGACAAAGCATGAAGGTCGCCCACTTGCTTTGCAGAAGTCAAAGCAAGTAGTAATGCAGTCTTGTATGAAAGAAATTTCATAACTGCAGATTCAATAGGCTCAAATGGGGGTCCACAAAGAGCCTCAAGCACCAACGCTAAATCTCATGAGAGCTAGGTTTAAACACAGGCCTCAGCCTGCGGACTCCCTTCAGGAATCGCATAGCAAGAGAGTGAGCACCTGGCGTCACTCCATCAAAACCAACATGGCACGCAGATATAGCTGCCAAATAGACCTTAATCGTTGAGAAAGAAAGACCCTTATCCAACAGCTCCTGAAGGAATGTTAAAATATCCACAGTAGAGCACTGAAAGGGGAGTACATTTCGGTCCTGACACCACTGCTCAAACACCCGCCATTTGTAGGCATATAGGCCCTAGTAGATGATGCCCTCGCACTCTGGATTGTTACCACCACATTTGGGAGCAGACCCTGAGCTATTAAATTGGACCTCTCAACAGGTAAGCATGTAGTCACTACAGTTCTGGGCGTGGGTGAATCACCTCTCCTGCTGAAATGCAGCCGCCCTGTGCTCTGACAGACGCACCCGGCTCGAAACGGAGCATATTTCCAAACCGAGGAAAGAAAACCGCTGGCTCGGTGTCAGTGAACTTTTCTGCAGATTTATTGAAAAGCCCAACGCTTGGATGTGTGACAGGGTCAGTGACAGCTGAGCCCATGGCAACGGTCCGCTCTACCCAAGGTGAGACTGTGCCACCGAGGGAGGTGAACCGCCGGCTGAAGGACCTGCAGCTCTGGAGGGGAGGGGCTGTCGCTCTCTGGTGTGCCGGAGGGGAACAGCAACACTGAGTCAAAACTGAGTCTTTATTGAATTCAATAAATGCCCATTTACATTCACACAGTGAGCAACAGGCACAATTTTTGAGGCACTTGTGTGTGAAGGGATGTTGTGCTTGGGAGACTGTGTTTGGGGGGTGCAGTGCCTCACGGGACTAGACCTCTGAACGGAACATAATGCAGCCTCTTTGGTGGCAACAACTGAGGGGCAGCAGTGTCTCTCTGCTGCTGAAGCCTCTCTAGAGTCGACCCTGACGCAAGGATGACTGCTTCTTCTTCCTCCAGGACATTGAGCCCTTCTGGAGGCCTGGTGGTGGACCCTTGCTCCAGGCTGATGGGTGTGGGTTCTGGCCGGTTGTTTGCTGCTTCACCAGCTTGGGCGCCAAATTCACGGGCGGCGCAGTCCTCTTGGGGGGAGGCGGCAGTGCTGGTTTGTGCAGACTGGCTGGCTGCTTGAACTTAGTATCATGTCTGGGGATGATGCTGCTCAAAGCTATGGTCTTCGTCAAACTTAGCCTGGATGGCGTCGAGTGACTGACAGGGAGAAGCTGCACCCCTGAGGACAGGGGTGAACAGAAGACTTTCCCTTCGCTTGCTTAGGCTCCGCGCTCAGATCGAGACACAATGAGCCAGAATAAGCAGCGAAATCAGCACTCAGCAGCTAACACCATCAGGGGCAGTTAAGCTAATCTCGAGTCGGCAGTAGCCACAACAAGACCAGGCTAACTAGCAGAAGCTAGTTAGCATCACTCGGTAGAGGTGTTCTTAGCGAGGTGAAGCGCGTAAGAACTGAAGGATGACTGTGGTGGTGCACGTACATGTGCAGGCAGGGCCTCACATAAGTCACCACAGGTCATCTGCTGTAAAGGCGTGAATAGAGGTGTCTTCAGTCAGGCCACGCGGGGGTGTGATATCCCATACAATATGTGTTGTACCGAGTGAATCAACTGAAAGGGAACTCCACAGCGATTACTCCATGAGGGGGCACCAGTGGGCAGTGTCCCCACACTTCATTCACTGCCCCCTCACTTAATTAAAAGCGTGTCAATATTTTCTCTGTCATTAGTGTGTCTAGCAGTGACTGTGGTTAATGGAAATCCATAGTAAAGTTTTTAGAACAGATTATTTTGATATTTTTCTAATGTCAGTTTGCTGTGACCTTGTTCAGTATCACCTTATGTTTGAGAGAGTCAGCCTCATGACAATTTCCTAAATAGTGAGAGATATTCATGTTTTTGTATTAATTTGAATAGCTACAACTTATTAACAACAATTTACAAAAAATTAACAAGCAACTACACAGTCAGCATCACAAAAATACTGAGAACTGCAAGAAGATGAAAAGGCAGTGACAGCACCTGGATGTGGACTAGATTTGTTACCCATGACCAGCTCAGTTTATAATAATGCAGTAATAATGGGATCAGTCTGTTAACAGAGACTCATTTTTGGAAAGTATTAAAAGCTGCAGAAGGTAACTTGTATAAAAATAATTTTTTGTCATATTCGCTTAAACTGTCCCAATGCCCAGACAACAGTACATGTAACATGTAATCTTTGAATAAGAAACAGCTGCATTGGTCCCACTTACTGCTCCTACTGCAATTTGCGAGAATCCACCACGCCCGACACAAAACAACCAATCAGGCGTCTGAGGGAGTGTCTGCCATCTGTCAATCACTACTCACACACGCTGCAAACCGCTCCCTCCCTCCACTCATGCTGCCGGCTGCTGCTCGGACAGTTCTGTGAGCAGAGTCAGGAGGCTAGTGAAAGCTATGGTGGAGCAACAGCCACCCGCAAAGGAGAAACTGCCCATATTGCCTCTGCCAACAACAGCATACACGGCTAAGACAACAAATAACCACAAAGCTAATATGGTGATTGTTACAGTAACACTCCGCAGCGCATACCATATGTTAGCGACTGTGATGTAGCGGCTGGGCAGAGCTAGCTTGTTTCCGATGCTAAGGCTAATGTTACTGGTTGGCTGCAGCCATGCAGACGCTGTAGGGAGGAGGGGCTTGGAGGCAGGGCATGAATGTAGCGGAGAGGGAGGGGGAGTGATGTGGAACGGTGTTGATTCACATTTTCAATCCACTGAATTGTTGAGTAACATTAAGCTTCATCATCAAAGTTTTTATAGAAGAAGAAGAATCGGAGGGACAATCCCCTTTATTTGTCACACAATTTTTTCATGCACACACACGACATGCAATTGGTGAAACATGTCCTCTGCATTTATCCCATCCTGGTCATGCTTCCTCCACGGCAGACCAGGAGCAATGGGCTGCCATTCGACCAGCGCCCAGGGACCCAATTCCTTTTCGTCACCATTGGTCAGGTGGTGATCTTCTTGCATGTTTTTAGTGGGGGTTTTTTAAGGAGGAAACCCCAGGTGAACACGGGGAGAACATGCAAACTCCACAAGGAAAGGCCCCTTTCCTCGAGCAGCAAGCACCGGAGGCATGGTGGAGGTGTGTGTGTGTGTGTGTGTGTGTGTGTGTGTGTGTGTGTGTGTGTGTGTGTGTGTGTGTGTGTGTGTGTGTGTGTGTGGCAAAAAAGTATTTAGTCAGCCACCAATTGTGCAAGTTCTCCCACTTAAAAAGATGAGAGAGGCCTGCAATTTTCATCATAGGTACACTTCAACTGTGAGAGACAGAATAGGGGGGAAGAATCCAGGAAATCACATTGTAGGATTTTTAATGAATTAATTGGTAAATTCCTCAGTAAAATAAGTATTTGGTCACCTAAAAACAAGCAAGATTTCTGGCTCTCACAGACCTGTAACTTCTTCTTTAAGAGGCTCCTCTGCCCTCCACTCATTACCTGTATTAGTGGCACCTGTTTGAACTCATTATCAGTATAAAAGGCACCTGTCCACAATCTCAAACAGTCACACTCCAAACTCCACTATAGCCAAGACAAAATTCAATTCAATTCAATTCAATTCAATTTTATTTGTATAGCGCCAAATCACAACATAAGTTGTCTCAGGACACTTTCCATATAGAGCTGGTACAATCCAAGATCTACAGAAAACTAACAATTCCCCCATGAGCAAGCACTTGGCGACAGTGACGAGGAAAAACTTCCTTTTAACAGGCAGAAACCTCGGGCAGAACCAGACTCTGGGTGGGCGGTCATCTGCCTCGACCGGTTGGGTGAGAGAGGGAGAGCAAGAGAGGGAGAGTGAGACAGACAGACAGACAGACAGACAGAAATGCATTCAGAGAGAGAGAGGGAGAGAGAGAGACAGAGAGAGAGACAGAGAGACAGACATGCAATCACAGTAACAGTGACAGTGGATGTAATAATAGCAGTGGCAGTTGCAGTGGATGTCAGGCAGGGCCAAGGCGGGAGACGCAGCTGAAATCCACAATCCAGATTCAGCCACTGTGTAACCTGCAAGACGACAAAGCACAGAGACTCCGGGGAAGGAGCTAAGTTAGTAACACGCGGTGGTAGGACATGAAAGCGTGCAGATGGAGAGGGACAGAAGGACAGAGGAGCTCGGTGTATCTTTGGAGGTCCCCCGACAGTCTAATCCTATAGCAGCATAACTAGGGGCTGGTCCAGGACAAGCCTGAGCCAGCCCTAACTATAAGATTTATCAAAGAGGAAAGTTTTAAGCCCACTCTTAAATGTAGAGACAGTGTCAGCCTCCCGGACAAAGACTGGAAGATGGTTCCACAGGAGAGGAGCGTGATAGCTAAATGCTCTGACTTCTGTTCTGCTTTTTGAGACTTTAGGAACCATAAGTAGACCTGCAGCAAAAGAACTGTCAAAGGACACCAGAAACAATATTGTAGACCTGCACCAGGCTGGGAGACTGAATCTGCAATTGGTAAGGAGCTTGGTTTGAAGCAATCAACTGTGGGAGCACCTATCAGAAAATGGAAGACATACAAGACCACTGATAATCTCCCTTGATCTGGGGCTCCACGCAAGATCTCACCCCGTGGGGTCAAAATGATCACAAGAACGGTGAGCAAAAATCCCAGAACCATACGGGGGGACCTAGTGAATGACCTGCAGAGAGCTGCGACTAAAGTAACAAAGGCTACCATCAGTAACACACTACTTCGCCAGAGACTCAAATCCTGCAGTGCCAGGCATGTCCCCCTGCTTAAGCCAGTACATGTCCAGACCTGTCTGAAGTTTGCTAGAGAGCATTTGGATGATCCAGAAGAGGACTGGTAGAATGTCACATGGTTAGATGAAACCAAAATAGAACTTTTTGGTAAAAACTCAAACTTGTGTTTGGAGGAGAAAGAATGCTGAGTTGCATCCAAAGAACACCATACCTACTGTGAAGCATGGGGGTGGAAACATCATGCTTTGGGGCTGTTTTTCTGCAAAGGGACCAGGACGACTGATCCATGTAAAGGAAAGAATGAATGGGGCCATGTATCGTGAGATTTTGAGTGAAAACCTCCTTCCATCAGCAAGGGCATTGAAGATGAAACATGGCTGGGTCTTTCAGCATGACAATGATCCCAAACACACCACCCTGGCAACGAAGGAGTGGCTTTGTAAGAAGCATTTCAAGGTCCTGGAGTGGCCTAGCCAGTCTCCAGATCTCAACCCCATAGAAAATCTTTGGAGGGAGTTAAAAGTCCGTGTTGCCCAGCGACAGCCCCAAAACATCACTGCTCTGGAGGAGATCTGCATGGAGGAATGGGCCAAAAGACCAGCAACAGTGTGTGAAAACCTTGTGAAGACTTACAGAAAACGTTTGATCTCTGTCATTGCCAACAAAGGGTATATAACAAAGTATTGAGATGAACTTTTGTTATTGACCAAATACTTATTTTCCACCATAATTTGAAAATAAATTCTTTAAAAATCAGACAATGTGATTGGATTTTTTTTTCTCATTTTGTCTCTCATAACTGAGGTATACCTATGATGAAAATTACAGGCCTCTCATCTTTTTAAGTGGGAGAACTTGCACAATTGGTGGCTGACTAAATACTTTTTTGCCCCACTGTATATTTCACACTAACATTCTCACTTTGAGCAGTCATTCACATTTGAAGCAAAATCTCACACAATTTAACACTATTGATAAATAGATGAAAGAAAAAAAAAACTTTGTTACAAAAAAGCCCCTTCAACAACCCTTTCTAAGGGATCAAATGCACATCATTGTACACTAGGACTATAGTGCAGTTAAACCATGGCTCAAACTTTCATTTCTTTAAACATACAAGCAGTCAGACTATACTGCTCTTCTATTTATTCACCAGAGGCTTATCAACCCAGCCTCTTATTTCTCTCTAGAAAGAATGAACATTACTTGGCTATGGCTGCAGTAAGCTTGTTCTTAGTTGCAGTATCCATATGCCCCTGTTGAAAGTCATCCATTGTCACTCGGTTTTGACAAGGAGGCAGTGGAGAATTCGCATTCGTCGTGTGTTTGACCATGTTTGGCCAAGTGGTATTTCGGACTGGATGTGCTATGGTGATAACTCACTTCACACCGACAGTACACACAGATAACTGGTTTTGTCAGTCGAACCATCTGGCAACTTTTTGAAACTAAACTTTCCATTTAGAATCTTGTTCGCATCCATTTCGGCATTTCGTGCTTGATATCCACACAAACTGGTAGCCTATTCTTTCACAACTAGTGAGCAGGCAAGACCAAACATGTACGTGGGGCTAGAGGTAAGATCTTAAGCCCGGGCCCGAACCCGGCCGGGTCGGGCCCAAAATGTTAATTATTAACTTTGGGTCGGGTCAGGTCGGGCTGGATTTTTTAGGGCCGATCTTACCTCTATCCTCCTGTCCCTTTACCTTCCCGACCGTACACACTCACAGTCAAAAGCATACTAGGAAGCTTTAGGGCTCCGCTTTTTCAACCAGAGGCAGTGGCACCTTTTTCACGAGCCATTGCTGACTGAAGTCTGTAAAAACCAAATACACAGCTCGGGACACGCGCGCGCTTTACGCAGCGCTCAATGCCAGATGTTCAAGAGGACGAGACCTGAGACTGAACTCCCGCACAATACGCACTTTACACCGAGATGACCGCCCTGGACCACCTACCTCAGCAGGTCTGACTTCTGCAAACAGCAGCTGGTCCAGAAACATGTATGAATGGATTCATCTGTGCGCACAGTCTCCAGCGGAGGATTTTTAAAGTCTGTTTGTTTCCGCCTTTGGTAACGAAGACTATAGTGAACCTGCTGCGCTCTGGAGGCTTTACCCCGTGTATCTCAGATGCCCTTCCTTGTGATCTACAATGAAGCCCAGAGACCTGCTCCTGCTGCTGTTCCTCTCCTTGTCAGAGAGGCGCGTCCATGTGAGCACAATATCACACACAGAAATATCCTTAACAAACTTTTCCAGGGTTATTTCATTGTGTAAATGCATTTATAATGATCATAAAAATATGTAGATTATTTTAACATTAAGAAAACTTATGTAAAATTTCGGGTTTGTTTCGGGCTCGGGCCTGCAAATCAAGTTAATTGATCGGGCTCGGGCCGGGTCGGGCTTTAATACCCGCGTGCCTGGGTCGGGTCAGGCTGGATTTTTTAGGGCTGATCTTACCTCTACGTGGGGCATGCCTATTGTTTTGTTTCCGGTTTACAGTCGGATCCTGTCGTTTTTCTAACGTTAGTAGTGGCCACAGCTAGGGCTGGGTGATAAAATGATAATGATATGTCTCGCGATAGACATGTAATCAATATCAATAAAAAATGCTTTGGATAAAACATTCGCTAATTTTTTTTCTTCGTCGGAAGAAACCAGAAGTTGCAAAACAAGGTTGGTTGCATGAACAAATGCACTTGCTCTCAGGTAACCAAGCAACGTAGTGAGTAATCAATGAGCAGTGGGAGTGACAAGCTAACACACCAATCATGTAACAGTATCAAGTTCGGTTGCGCCATCTCGTTGTCTCATGTTTGATTCTTCGCGAGGAGTGAGATGAGAAAAAGAAAGTGAGCGGAGCAGCGAGCAAAGAAATTATTGATAAAACAGGGAAAGTCAGCTCGCCAGTATGGCAGGTTTTTGGTAGTCGTAGTCAGACCAATGTGGTCTATAAATTATGCAAGACTGTTGTCCCCACTAAGACCACAAACTTGTTTAACCACCTTAGCCGAGCTCACCCTTTGGAGCGCAGCCGTATTCGCCAATGTCCAACAACATCTGCAACCGCAGCACCACTGCACAAGCAGCAGATCACCATGCAGAGGTATTCTGCTTCAGTGCCTTATGACAAATCATCTAAAAGGCACAAAGACATAACGGAGGCAGTGGCATGTCATATAGCTAAAGACATGCTTCCAGTGAGCACTGTGGAGAAGACAGGTTATAAAAAAATCTCTTACATGTGCTTTTTAAAATTTTTTTTTAACACCTTTGCAATAAAAATATAAATGAATAGTTCATGTATGTTTAGAGTAAGAAGAGTGACTAAAGTTATTCATATGTCTCGTCTTGTTTTATAGTTAAATCAATCTTACTGTACTGTCTATCATGTTTGGTTTTTTGTATGTTACAGATGTCAAGTTTACCTCAGTTTCTGCTATGTTTACAAAACACTGCACATATTTGAAAACATTTTATTCACCAGAAGGTGAATCAGCTTGTGAACTTTGTGGCACTAAACCTGCAGAAAACAGTTTTCTCTTTTTACACTTTTATTTCCATTTATTATTTGAGTCTTTTCCATGGTTGTGTTGACATTTCCTTTCCTTTCTACCTTGATAACTGAGGGTATTATAATCAGAGGAAGTTTAAATTTAAAATAAAAATGTTTAAAATTAATGTATTTTTCTCCTGGTCCTTATCAATAATAATCGATATCGACCGATATAAAACACTTATGGTTGCACGGTGGTGCAGCATGTAGTGCGCGTGCCTCACAGCAGCTGTGCAGCTTTTTAAAGCAGCTGTGGTGAAGCCCCTTCTAAAGAAGAGCACAAGAAGACCCCAACGTTCTTAATAACTACCGACCTGTATCCAGGTACCCTTTTTAAGTAAAATTCTAGAAAAACTGTTTTTTAACCAAGTCAATGACTTTTCAAACTTTGAGAGACATCAGTCTGGCTTTAGGATGAACAACAGTACTGAGACAGCACTTTTAAAGTTTTTAAACGACATCAGGTGGAACTTAGTTAACAAGAAACTCACAGTCTTGGTTCTATTGTACTTCACAGACTGATGTTTTTATGTAAGTATGGATACTTGTTCCTCACGAACCCATGAAATTAAGTGTGGGGTTCCCCAAGGCTCAATTTTAGGTCCAGTTCTTTTTAATCTTTACATGCTTCCTCTTGGGGATGTCATCAGTTTCCATAGCTACGCTTATGATACATAGCTGTACAATGCCGTGTCTCCTGATGACACAGGGTCAATAGATACCCTTTTTAACTGCATTTTAGGTATCGAGTCATGGATGGCAGGGAATTTCCTACAGCTCAACCAAGACAAAACAGAGGTTTTAGTTATAGGTCGTGAAGGCCAGACTGAGAAACTTTGACCAAAATTACAAGATTTTAAACCAACAGAATCTGTAAAAAACCTGGGCATGATTTTTGACTCTGAGCTGACTTATCCCACATATCAAAAATATAACAAAAATTAGCTTTTATCATCTTAATAAGATAGCCAGAGTCTGCCCATTTCTCTCTCAGGCTAGCACAGAGGTGTTAATGCATGCTTTTATTTCCTGTCATTTAGATTACTGTAATGCCCTGCTCTCTGGTCTTCCCAAAAAGAGTATTGCAAACCTCCAATTACTGCAAAACTCAGCTGCATGCGTGGTTACATAAACCAGAGGGCGGGCCCACATTCCACCAGTTTTACAGTCACTGCATTGGCTCCCTGTCTGCTTCAGGATCGATTTTAAGGTTCTTTTACTAGTTTTCAAATGTCTTAATGGCCTTGCGCCCTTATACTTATCTGACCTGCTTTTACTGTATCAACCCTCGCGGACCCTGAGGTCCTCCGGCACTGGCCTTTATACCAAAAGCCAGAACAAAAACCCATGGTGAGGCGGCATTTAGCCACTATGCCCCACACCTATGAAACAGCCTGCCGGAGAGCCTTAGGTCTTCAGAGGCTGTTGATATTTTTAAAAGGAGGTTAAAGAAACACCTTTTAAATCACGCTTTTAACTGACCTTTAAATTCTTCTTGCATTCTTTTCATTTATATTATTTTGATGCCTTTTATTTTGCTGTTTTATATTTTGTATTATTTTACCCCCCACAGCAGGAATCGAACCACTGTGGGGGGTAAAATAATACAAAATATTTTACAGGCAGCATAAAGTTCACCACAGCATCTCTGGACTCTTTGACTCTGTCATATGTGCTCAGTGTGAACCTGCTCTCATCTGTGAAGAGAACGTGGTGCCAGTGACGCGTCTGGTGATTGCCAACCGAGCTGCACATTGCTGGGCTGTGAGCACAGGTCCCACTAGAGCATGTCGGGTCCTCATGCCACCCTCATGGAGTCTGTTTCTGACTGTTTGGGCATAAACATACACACCAGTAGCCTGCTAGAGGTCATTTTGTGCAACCCGACAGGGGCTGCAGTTACCGCCTCATGCTACCAGTAGTGATGAGAACACTAATAGAACTCAAAGCTAGAGAAGAATCAATCAGAAAGGACAAGGAGAGAGCATTGTCTGTGTCCACCACATACAAAACTATTCCCATTTTGGGGCTTGTATTGTTTTTGCCTTTCCATTGCGCCTGTTGTCACTTTCATTTGAACCAAAGCAGTTGTAATTGAGTCACAATCACTTGTGCTTCCTAAATGGACAGATTGATATCCCTGAAGTTTAACTGACTTGGTGTTATACTGTGATCATTAAGTGTTAATTTGGTTTTGTTCATTTTTTGATGAGATGGGTGTGTGGGGAATTTTGTTTTTGTTTCCACTGTAGGTTGCTTCTGTTTGCAGTTTAAAGTTGGTTCACTTGTTTTCAGATCTTAGGATTTGGCTTGTGCTTCTGTGTTGACACTATGTGATTTTAATTGTATTATTTTTATTGTTATTTATTTGTAAGGGCCCCAGGTAGACTAGCAACCGCTTTGTTAAGGATCTGAATAAAGAATAAATAAATGCTCAATTTCTGAGGACACTCATGTCAGTTTTAACTGCTGCATAGCAGCCACAATAAACATACAAGAGAAAAGAAAAAAAAGAAAGAAAAAAAAAAAAATACAGCGACCACACCGAGATTTTCAGTATTTGAAATGAAGAGGAAGGTGTGTGCAAAATACTGACAAGAAATGTTCAAAAGAATATGTGCAATAAGGATTTGCATTGATCTAATGTGTAAACATGGAGATTCTAGGTTCATTTAACATGTAGTCTCCGTGATAAGGGGTGAGAATTGTCAGTGGGGCTCCCGTGCCTTATAAATTGAGCTAGCTGCAGATGGGAAGAACATGTTCTTTGGCAATAATCTTTATAAGTCCCCTGGAATATGCTCTAGGAACACCTTTACAACTTCCAGAGCCCTTGAAGACCCGTACACCCTCCAAAGTCCTTGGAAGATGTATGGGTCCTCAAGGGATGGCAGATTGCAACCACTTTTTTGGTGGAGCCAAGCAGGAACCTCCACAGATGAAAATGAAGCCAATGCGGACATGCCAAAAATGGCTACTTGAGGGTGGCTCCAAAAGCAAGCCAATCCACATAAACCTCCATTACTGAAACCGTCTACTTTACAACAGAAATAAACAGCCCGGTACAAAAGATGGTTACCCACTTAGAGTGACAGCTCGCCATTAGGTTTCAGCAACCAGGCTTAATTTGTCCCTCCTCAGCCTCACCCATGCTCCTCCTCTGCCCATTTTTGGATTCTCCTGGAGTTTGATGGAGTGAGGCACTGCAAAGATGGCAAAGGTGAAGCAACCTGTCACTAAAGGAGGTACCCAGAGCTGTCAGAGTGTCTTGCATGGCATGGGACATGTTCTCCATCAGGGGAATAGCTTAGCCAGATAGCTTAGATAGCTTAGCCATTATTCTCCCACCACCTCCACTGGGTCCCAGAACAGAGCTGACTTTCTTCACAAGCCTGTTAAGTCGATCCTGTCAGCAGTGGGGATGCTGCAGACCACTCCATAAAAAATGGCTGGTACCACCACAGAATCACAAATGTCCCCAGGAGTGCCCCCTGCACTGCAAAAGGGTTTCCTCAGCAGATACAGTCTGCTGTGACCTTTCTTATATAGTGCATTTGGATTGTCAGACCATTCATTCTGTTGTGATTAGGTGCTATATAAATTAAACTAAATTGAAATTTGAACTGGATGTTCAATAGTGTAGGAGGAGCGTTTTTGCACCAAGTACACCCCCAGGGTTTCCCTGCATTGATCTGCAGGTGATTCAGCTGACACCAATCTAGAAATCGCTGGCTCAGTTCTCTGTACTCTGACTTTATTGTCCATAGTGCATGGACAAGTTAAAAATGTGCTTTATTATATAAAAATACTAAAAAATGAAATAGAACAGAACAGTGAGTGAGAGCTGTTGTAAGAGGCAGGCACTTGAGTGGAGCCATTATAGTTTATGGAAAATTATGCTAACAGCGTACCAGCCACTACTGAAGAGTTTTGTGAAGCGTAAAATACATTGATAAAAAGGAAATAAACTATTTGAGATATCACATATGTGGTGACAAGCATATTTGGTGTTTTCCACGAGTACATACACTGAACGAAAATATAAACACAACGCTTTTGTTTTTGCTCCCATTTTTCATGAGCTGAACTCAAAGATCTTAAACATTTTCTATATACACAAAAGATATCTATATAAAAGATAACACAAAAGATATCCCTTTTTGGGGTAGCGGTGGGGCTGGAGCCTATCCCAGCAGACGAGAGGCGGGGTACACCCTGAACCGGTCGTCAGTCGATCGCAGGGCAACATATACAGACACACAATATTCACGCCCACACTCACACCTAAGGACAATTTTAGAGTCACCAATTAACCTAATGAGCATGTTTTTGGTCTGTGGGAGGAAGCCGGAGTGCCCGGAGAGAACCCATGCATGCACAGGAAGAACATGCAAACTTCAGGCCCTGTCTGACCCGAGGATCGCACGACCTTGCGACCTTGTTGCTGTGAGGCACGCACACTACCTGCTGCGCCACTATGCCGCCTCACACAAAAGATCCATTTCTGCCTAAATCAGTGTTAGTGAGCACTTCTCCTCTGCCGAGATAATCCATCACACCTCACAGGTGTGGCATATCAAGATGCTGATTAGACAGCATGATTATTGCACAGGTGTGCCTTAGGCTGGCCACAATAAAAGGCCACTCTGAAATGTTCAGTTTTATCACACAGCACAATGCCACAGATGTCGCAAGTTTTGAGGGAGCGTGCAATTGGCATGCTGACTGCAGGAATGTCCACCAGAGCCATTGCCCATGAATTGAATGTTCATTTCTCTACCATTAGCTGTCTCCAAAGGCGTTTCAGATGATTTGGCAGTACATCCAACGGGCCTCACAACCGCAGACCACGTGTAACCACACCAGCCCAGGAACTCCACATCCAGCATGTTCACTTCCAAGATCATCTGAGACCAGCCACCCGGACAGCTACTGCAGCAATCGGTTTGCATAACTAAAGAATTTCTGCACAAACTGTCAGAAACCGTCTCAGAGAAGCTCATCTGAATGCTCGTCATCCTCATCGGGGTCTTGACCTGAGTGCAGTTTGTTGTCGTACCTGACTTGAGTGGGCAAATGCTCACATTCAATGGTGTCTGGCACGTTGGAGAGGTGTTCTCTTCATGGATGAATCCCTGTTTTCACTGTTCAGGCCAGATGGCAGACAGTGTGTGTGGCGTTGTGTGGGTGAGTGGTTTGCTGATGTCAGCTTTGTGGATCGAGTGGCCCATGGTGGCGGTGGGGTTATGGTATGGGCAGGCTTATGGTATG
The DNA here is from genome assembly GCF_039877785.1 of Chaetodon trifascialis. Taxonomy (NCBI): domain Eukaryota; kingdom Metazoa; phylum Chordata; class Actinopteri; order Chaetodontiformes; family Chaetodontidae; genus Chaetodon; species Chaetodon trifascialis. The sequence continues at coordinate 29,393,093 of NC_092061.1, read as the reverse complement.
GGTCATGCTCCTCCTCCTCTGGTACAGTAGCTGGTTTCTGGCTGGGCTCGTGATTTCCCATCTTGTTTCCTGTATTTATTTTAATTTTCCTTAAACTTGAAAGTTTAAATTTTTGGTTGAATTGGACATCTAAAGACATATTTTATGGACAAACATTTAAAAGTTGTGGATGACCTTTGCGACCTCTGATATTTCACGGATACACTCTGCACTGGCCTACTGACAGAAAAAGCCTGCTTCGGCCAACCAACAGAAAAAGCCTGCTGGCAGCTCAAGCTAATTAGCACCAAGATGCCTCTTTTCTCCACAGATGACCTCTACAAACTTCTGCAGCAGGTTGCAGTGTTGGAAACTAAAGTCCAGCGTCTGGAAATAAACGCAGAAGTGAACGGACTTTGTGGAAATGACAGCACTTTGCCACTGACTCAAAACAGCGGACTGGAGAATGCTAACATCCAGCTAATTAGCTCTGATACAGCTCCCTCGAAACTAAAGGGCTGTGTACCGGGTGATAAATCTGCCAGTATTAGTCCTCCCTGGAATGCTCTCAGGGCAAAGCCCAAGAGCAAATCAGCTGATATGGGGAGACGTCCAAAAGGCAGAACCCAGCGCCCAGAGATCTGTGATGCGACAGGCTGGCCTGCATTATCATCCTACTCAACACCTGTGCAGAGTAAGACACAGCCATGGATAAAAGCTAAAGGGAAGATGAGCAACAAAGCTTCCAAACCAGCTAGTGTGCAGTTACAAAATCAGTTTGCTCCACTACTGCAGGACCCTGGATCTCCAACTGAAAACCTGGATAACTTCTCGGACTCACAGAGAAGGGTAAGGCCCGACAGGAAGTCAGAAGCTAGAAAGCTACTGACTGGTCCTGAGACTCTGATTGTTGGTGATTTTACTATTAAAGATGTGGGAAGAATGTACAGCAGAAACACAAAAGTGTTGTGCTTTCCTGATGATACAGTCTCCAACATGACCGACAGAATCCTCAGTATTGTTGCAGAAATTCCAACTCTGAAATACCTTGTACTGCACACAGGGGCAAATGATATTGTGAAACGACAATCTGAAGTGCTCAAACGAGATTTAGGTAAACTGCTAAATGCAGTGAGCTCTCTGAATGCTGAAGTCTTCTTCAGTGGGCCTTTACCACCAGTCAGAGGAGGAGGAGAGAGATTCAGCAGATTGTTGGCAGTAAACAGATGGCTTTCAACTGCATGTGATGTCCACTCATTTTATTGACAATTTCAACTTTTTCTTGGACCGCAGACATTTTTTCAAAGGAGACGGACTTTCCCAAAACAAGTCAGGAGTAAAACTTTTTGCCTCCAACCTATCTTTCTTCCTGCGTCACACTGTTCCCACTCCCAAGGACAAGAGACAAGAGGAATCCAAACAAAAGAAGCAAACACCAAAACATGAAGGAGAACCAACTCTCCCCCCGTCTGTGAGCTCTAACCATGAGGGATGCCAGAGCAAAAAAGGGGATGCCTCATGTCCTCCACCAGGGGCCACTTCTCGTGAGGATTCACCAACTCCAACCACTAAAACTCCACCGAGGTCACAATCTCCAACTGCCCAAACTCCATCCAACTCATCATCTTCACTGGGTATCCCATCACCCTCCTCCCCCCTACTGGAGTTTACTGACCAAATGAACAAACTTGTCAGTGCTGGTATCAGGCTTACTCCTCGCCCATCTGGGATCCTGTCCCCCCAAATTCCACCCCGCCCCCTACAACCACCCTGTCCCCCTCCACCACCACAGCGCCAACGGGCACCACCTCCACCCCTTCCACGGCTTGATCTGAACCTACTCCAGTCCCCTAGTAAGAGCCCAGCACAGCCACCTATTTGTGTTGGTAACTGATGTGTTCTGGGTCCAGCTTTTAAGGCAAATGTTATGCTTGACTTTTCCAAGGAAAAGCCAGGGCCCATTGTGCCGGAAGCTTCATTGATTCACGTCTCCTTAGGTAGGAGAAGATCGGTCCATCTCTCCAGAAACATCACATCATCGAATTTAACATGTATTCCATGTCAGCCACAGTATGTTCTAAAACATGGGGATGTTGGACTTTTTAGCACATTTAACTTAGCTCTTTTAAATTTTAGGTCTTTGGCAGGCAAATCATTCTTAATCAATGACTTTATCATCAAGCATAAGCTTGATTTTATGTTTTTAACTGAAACTTGGTTAGGACAAGATAACAGCACAGCAGTTCTCAATGAGTCAGCCCCTCCGAATTTCAGTTTCATAAGTGAAGTAAGAATGCATAAGAGAGGAGGTGGAGTCGCCATTTTGTTTAATGATAGCATTCAATGCAAGAGAGTCTCTTATGGTCAGTTTGAATCTTTTGAATATGTTGCCACTCAATCAAAGTCTCCCTGTCGATCAGTCTTCGTAACCATCTACAAGCCCCCAAAATACAATGCAAAGTTTTCTGATGAGTTTGCCAATTTACTGTCTGTTGTTTGTATTGATTTTGACTGTGTTGTGTTAGTGGGTGACTTCAACATTCATGTTGATAATCTCAAAGATGGATGTGCTAAAGAACTTCTAAACATCCTGGAACATTTTGGCCTATCTCAGCACGTAACACATTCAACACATAACAAAGGGCATATATTAGATTTGGTTATCTCCAAAGGGCTTAATATCTCTGAGGTTATGGTGACTGATGTTGCTCTTTCTGATCATTACTGTGTGTCATTTAAAATGGCCACACCTGCTATTCGTAACAAAAGTGGAACAGAGGTAATCAAAAAGCGTTATATTAATGATAACACCTGTGCAGTCTTCACTCAGTCTTTTACACCATCACCAACACTGCCCTCAGCGTCAACTGATGATCTTGTAAATGATTTCAGTTCCAAAGTTATGACTATTATTGACTCCATCGCTCCAATTAAGACCAAAGTTTTGTCAGGAAGGAAAAAGGCACCTTGGAGAAACACCACACTGGTCAAAGTCCAGAAAAGAGTCTGCAGACAGGCAGAGCGCAGGTGGCGAAAAACCAAACTCCAGGTTCATTATGAAATTTACAAAAACAGTCTCCACACCTATAACCATGAACTAAAGAAGGCAAGGCAAGCATTCTTCTCAGAGATTATCAACAGAAACTGTAATAATGCCCGCACTTTATTTTCTGTTGTGGACAGACTGACAAACCCCACAGCATCAGTCCCTCCTGAGCTGCTGTCCAACAAGTCATGCAATGATTTTGTAGCCTTTTTTTACAGATAAAATTTCAAGGATAAGACAAACAGTGTGCAGCTCCAACTCAGGCAAAATGATAAGTCCATCTGTGCCTTCTTGTTCTCCAGTTAATCTAGCACATTTTAACCTTCTAGATCATACAAGGCTGACAGAAACTGTATCACAGTTAAAATCCACAACATGCTGCCTTGATACTCTGCCAACAAACTTTTTTAAAAATGTTTTTAATTGCATAGCTCCAGATGTGTTGCAGATAATAAATAATTCTCTTCAGTCCGGTCAGTTTCCCCAGGCCTTGAAAACTGCAGTAATAAAACCTCTGCTAAAAAAGACTAATCTGGATGCTTCAGTAATAAGTAACTACAGGCCAATATCAAATCTTCCCTTTCTAGGAAAAATTATTGAAAGGGTTGTTTTTCAACAAACGCATGCTTTCATGATGCAGAACAATCGTTTTAATGCATTTCAGTCTGGATTTTGTCCACACCACAGCACTGAGACTGTACTTATCAAAGTTTTAAGTGACATACATCTGAATAATGATGCTTCCAAAACCTCAGTCTTAGTATTATTAGATCTCAGTGCTGCCTTTGATACGGTTGATCATGACATACTTCTTGACAGACTGGAAAAGTGGGTGGGACTTACTGGCACCGTACTACACTGGTTCAAATCCTATTTACAAGATAGAGACTACTTTGTCTCAATTGGTGAGCATGTGTCTGAACGAAAGAAGATGATGTGTGGGGTGCCACAAGGGTCCATTCTCGGACCACTTCTTTTCAATATCTACATGTTGCCCTTAGCTCAGATTATGGAGCATCATATTATTTCTTATCATACTTATGCAGATGATACACAACTTTATATTTCTGTGTCATCACATGACTACAGTCCCTTACTTTCACTGAGTGAGTGTATTCATCAAATCAATGAGTGGATGTGCCAGAATTTTCTTCAGCTTAATGCAGATAAGACAGAAGTGATTGTTTTCGGCCCCAAAAATGAAAGGTCAAAGATCAGTGCTCAACTTAATTCCATGTCACTGACAACAACAGATAAAGCCAGAAATCTTGGTGTAATTATTGATTCGGACTTGAATTTTAACAACCATTTAAAGCCGATTACCAAATCAGCCTACTACCACCTGAAAAATGTAACCAGAATCAAGGGTTGTCTGTCCAAAGAAGACATGGAAAAACTTGTTCATGCATTCATTTTCAGTAGGTTGGACAATTGCAATGGAGTCTTTACTGGCCTAAACAAAAAATCAATTAGGCAACTACAGCTGATCCAAAATGCGGCTGCACGAGTCCTTACAAACACCAGAAAAATGGACCATATCACACCAGTCCTCAGATCACTACATTGGCTTCCTGTGAGTCAAAGAATAGACTTTAAAATCTTACTGTTGGTCTATAAAGCATTAAATGGTCTAGGACCAAAATATATTCTTGATTTATTGACTCCATATGAAGTATCCAGACCTCTCAGTTCATCAGGGACAGGTCTATTGTGTGTTCCCAGAATCAGAACCAAACAAAGTGAAGCAGCTTTCAGTTATTATGCTCCTCACCTGTGGAACATTCTCCCTGCACACCTGAGGTCTGCACCAAGTGTCAGCTCATTTAAATCAGGGTTGAAAACATTATTATTTGCTACAGCTTTTACTTAAAGTAAATGTATTTGCTCAATGGTTTTAATCATTTTAAATGCTAAATTATTGTCTTTTACTGGTGTCTTTAATTGTATTTTATTTTTATTTTTTTGTTCTCTTCTAATCAAAATGTATGATTTTTATGCTTCTATAAAGCACTTTGAATGGCCTAGTGTATGAATTGTGCTATACAAATAAATTTGCCTTGCCTTGCCTTGCCTTATGTTACGGACAACGAACAGGTGCATTATTAACGGCATTTTGAATGCACAGAGATACTGTGATGAGATCCTGAGGCCCATGGTTGTGCTATTCATCCATGACCATCACCTCATGTTGCAGCATGATAATACACGGCCCCATGTTGCAAGAATCTGTCCACAATTCCTGGAAGATGAAAACATCCCAGTTCTTGCATGGCCAGCATACTCACAGGACATGTCACCCATTGAGCATGTTTAGATGCTCTAGATTGGCATATACAACGGCGTGTTCCAGTTCCTGCCAATATCCAGCAACTTCGCACAGCCATTGAAGAGTTGTGTTTATATTTTTTGTTCAGTTTAGGATGTCCAACTGGGAGAATTAATTCTACTTAATTCTCCACCTTTTTTGAGTGTTTCCTCAAAAACTACTTTAATCTGCTCACCTTTCTTTTAGTTGTTTTTCAATCCATCCACCCACACACGCCTATACACTCTAAATAAAGTACATTTCTTCTTCTTCTTCTTCTAATGATAATGGCATATATGAACAATTACATGTAACTTTGGGAATCTATGAGAACAGGGGGCTTGATTCCATTCATGAGTCATCATTGTAGATACCATGATGTAGGAGAGAAGAGACAAAAAGCAGTGTCAATTAAAGAGATTGATACAAGGCATACTTGCATACACACATGCATATATATTCTTGGTCAATTAACACTGATGTTGCAATGATAATGAACATAATTTTGAAAGTAATAAAGTAATAAAACAAAATAAACTAGACCTGCAGGCAGGTATGAACAGGGTTCAAATCCTTTATGCAAGTCATGCTTAGCGGCCCATTATATTTCGCCTGGACCTGGACAGTACATTAAGTATAATGCTTAACGCTGCTAAAAGGGTCTCATTATTTCATTAACAACAGAATTTTGTCTGAATGTCTGTTAAATAACATCAAAGGTTGACGTACACATAACTGATCTAAAACATGTTCATGTCATTTCTGTTACAGAAACGGTTGCAACACAATGCACCACTTAATGATATTTCAATGCTAGCATGGACATTTCAGAATAAAATATGGTCTCAATCAGCTTTTGTTGTTTTGGGTCCTCTAAGAATAAACAGACTGATGTCATGTGTAGTTATTGATTATACATTCTTTTCTTTGCCTGGAAAATTCCAATAGATGTTATTTCAGAGAGGTGAATAAAAATAAAAAACGATTAAGTAAAAGAAATGACTTTATGGCAAGTGTATGCCTTACAGTGTAGCTGACTTTATGTGCTTCTACCAAGCCCTATCACATATGTATACATGAAGTAGCTTACATGGAGGTGGACAATGTCTCTGACAGAAAGATAGAAATAACTTAATGTAGCTTATTACATTTGCTGGATGCTACAATGTGCTGTAAAAAAATCAGCTCTGTAAGATGTACGGGTGATTTCCTCTGATTTTTTTTTTTTTTTTTAAATCTGAAATTTAGATTTGATGTAATAAGCCACAGCCACTTTAATCGATCATTAGAAATTTTGTGCATTCACTAAGTCATGACCCTAGATTGTACAAACTGAATTGTATGAATCCATGTAGCCAATCATGAGATATGAGCTTTAGCAGTTTTCAGTTTTATTTATATGGTGCCAAATCACAACAGAATTTGTCTCAGGACACTTTCCATATAGAGCTGGTACAGACCATACTCTTTATCTGCAGAGACCCGACAATTCCCTCATGAGTAAGCACTTGGCGACAGTGGAGAAGAAAAACTTCCTTTTAACAGGCAGAAACCTCAGGCAAAACCTGGCTCTGGGTGGGCAGCCATTTGCCTCGACTGGTTGGGTTAGAGAGAGAGACAGAAATGCGTTCACAGGGACAGCTTTGATAACAGACTCTTAACTATATGTAGTATATATAGCATAGTATATACAGTGCTGTGCGAAAGTTTTAGGCAGGTGTTGAAAAATGCTGTAAACTAAGAATGCTTTCAAAAATATAAATAATAATTGCTTATTTGTATCAATTTACAAAATTCAAAATGAGCAAACAAAAGCAAAATCTAAATCAAATCAATAGTTGGTGTTACTACCCTTTGTCTTCGAACCAGCATCAATTCTTATAGGTACCCTTGCACAAAGTCAGGGATTTTGTAGGATTATAGTAAGGTGTATAATCAACCAATTATACCAAACAGGTGCTAATGATCATCAGTTTCACATATAGGTTGAAACACAGTCATTAATTGAAACAGAAACAGCTGTGTAGGAGGCTTAAAACTGGGTGAGGAACACCTAAACTGCCAAGGTGAGGTTGTGGAAGACAGTTTCTTGTCACAGGTCATACTCCATGGCAAGACTGAGCACAGCAACAAGACACAGGTAGTTCTACTGCATCAGCAAGGTCTCACCCAGACAAAGATTTCAAAGTAGACTGGGGTGTCAAGATGTGCTGTTCAAGCTCTTTTGAAGAAGCACAAAGAAACAGGCAATGTTGAGGATTGTAGACGCAGTGGCTGGCCAAGGAAACTTAGTGCAGCAAATGAAAAACACATCAAGCTTATTTCCCTTCAAAATTGGAAGATATTCAGCACTGCCATCAACACAGAACTAGCAGAAACCAGTAGGACCCAGGAACACCCAGCTACTGTCCGAAGACGTATGGCCAGAAGTAGTCTTCATGGAAGTTGTGGAGCCAAAAAGCCATACCTCAGACATGGAAACAAGGCCAAGTGCTTCAACTATGCACGAAAACATAGGAACTGGGGTGTACAATACAATAATGAGTGGAGCTTCCTTGCAAGTCTGGGGCTGTATTTCTGTAAATGGAGTTGGAGATTTGGTCAGGATTATGTCCTCAGTGCTGAGGCAGATACTTACCCATCATGCAGTACACCCAGGGAGGCGTATGATTGGCCCCAAATTTATGCTGCAGCAGGACAATGACCCCAAACATACAGCCAATGTCATTAAGAATTATCTTCAGTGTAAAGAAGAACAAGAAGTCCTGGAAGTGATGGTATGGCCCCCACAGAGCCCTGATCTCAACATTATCAAGTCTGTCTGGAATAACATGCAGAGACAGAAGGGTTTGAGGGAGCCTACATCCACAGAAGATCTGTGATTAGTTCTCCAAGATGTTTGGAACAACCTATCAGCCAAGTTCCTTCAAAAACTGTGTGCAAGTGTACCTAGAACAATTGATGCTGTTTGGAAGGCGAAGGATGGTCACATCAAGTATTGATTTGATTTAGATTTCTCTTCGGTTCATTCACTGCATTTCGCTAATTGATAAACTATTAACACTTACATTTTGGAAAGCATTCTTGGTTTACAGCATTTGTTCACACCTGCCTAGAACTTTTGCACAGTACTTTACATATATGATATATGTATGTGTATGATATATGTAGGTATTGGTAACAGATAGTATATGTACGTAATACAGTCATTCATGGATAAATATAGCTGGGTATCGTCTGCATAGCAATGAAATTTTTGATAATTTTATAATGTTTCCTAAAGGAAGCATATATGGAGTGAATAGAATTGGTCAAAGCACAGAACCCTGTGGAACTCCATGACTGGCTGTAGCATACACAGAGGAGTCATTGTTAATGTGCAGAAACTGCGAGCAATCTGAAAAGTAGGATTTAAACCAGTTTTAAGCAGTTCCCTTCATGTCAATGAAGTGTTCAAGTCCCTGTAACAGGATATCATGGTCACTGGTGTCGAAATGCAACTCTAAGATCTAACAAGACTTGTACAGAGACAAGTCCTTTGTCTGGTGCAATTAGGTCATTTGTAACTTTAACCAATGCTATATCTATCTGTGATGCACTCTAAATCGTGACTGGAAGTCCTCAAATAAACTATGGTTGTGTAGAAAGCCATACAGCTGATTAGCAATTGCTTTTTCAAGAATTTCAAGAAGATATAGGTCTCTAGTTGGCTAAAACCCCAGGATCAAGAGGAGGCTTTTTAAGAAGAGGTTTTATTATGGCTACTTTAAAGGACTGTTGTACATAGCCTGTTAATAAAGACAGATTGATCACATCTAATAAAGAGGAGCCATTAGAGGGTAAAACTTCTTAAAGTACTGGTTGACGAATTATTGAAATTAGTTGGTGAAGGGACAGGAAAAAAATGGTCTAAAAATATGGCAAGTTTAATAACTATGTCTATGGTTTCTGTGTTTGAGAATAAATCAGTACCTATTGAGGACAGGAGATGATGATAATTGTGACATCATCATTAGACAGATTCTATGTACAAAATTTTATTCAGATTGGATTTACACCCGAGGAGGAGTTGAAAAAGCAGAATTTGCATATTTCGCAATGTTAAAAAAAAAAAAAAAACTATTGGTGGAAATGGACATGACATATATTGTGAGAGTGAGGTAAATTCAGGGAATATGTGCATGTAAGGTTTTTCCAATGTTGGAATTACTGGCCAAAGTGCACTTGACTTGATTATAGTCCCGTGTGTGTTACTCAATTCAAGTCAATAAGAGGAAGAGTTGTGACGGACTCTGAAACAGGACTCAGATGCAGAGCGGCAGAAATCACAGTTTATTTCAAAGTAACAACAAAAGAAGGAAACAACTGAGGGCGCCGATAAACGGGAACGGAGATGACAGTCTCTGCTGGAGGACACTCGACAGCTTCTAATGAAAAAACACAAAACTCCGTTAAAGAAATGCACATGGGCAAAAGGTCCAAAAACAAACGCTGGAGGGACAACTCAACAGCCACTACAAAAAAACTCAAAATCACCACTCGGGGAAAAAACTCACTGGTAAGAAGAAACTCAGGTGCTGGAGAAACTTGACAGCCTCAGGTAAGAACTCAGGGAGGACGGGGAAAAAACTCCGTTGTGAAAAAATGCACACAGTACACAAAAGAAACAGCAAGCGCTGGAGAACAACTCGACAGACACTTGAACAGAAATCTCCACAAGGGGATAGCACTCAGGCAGGAACAAAAACTCACAAAAGTCACTCAGCGTGCACAAAGGCAAACGGCTGGAGAACACGAGGCAGGGGTCAGGCAATCGGCACTGAGATGTGGACACGAGCGTAAGCACGGGTATCATCTGGCACCAGAGTGTGGGAGAAGCCTGCTTAAGAAGGGGAGTCCTGATTAGCGGCAATTAGTGACAGGTGTGTCAGGTAGAAGCTCAAACCCCAGCAATGATCAGCCCCGCCCCTGCCTCGCTCCAGCCCTGAAAGAATACACAGAATACACTCGGTTTGTTCCGGGCACAGACGGTGCAGGCCGAAACAAAACTGCGGGTGTCAGCTGCCATCGACGGCCACCAGTAGCGTTGTCGGATCAGAGAGAGGGTTCTGTGGGCACCTGGGTGACAGGCAATTCTGGACGAGTGACCCCACTGAAGCACTGAAGATCTGACTGCAGGTGGAACAAATAATTGTCCTGGAGGGCAACCATCCGGCGAGGGGTGATCTCTCAGAGCGGCCTGGACCTCCTGCTCCACCCTCAACCGGACTGCGCCCACAACGCAGGAAGGTGCGAGGATGGTCTCGGTGCAAGACTCTCTCTCCACTGGGGAGAACTGTCGGGAGAGGGCGTCTGGCTTTTGATTTTTCAAACCTGGGCAGTAAGTGAGAGAAAAGTTAAATCTCCCTAGGAACCAATGACCACCATGCTTGCCTAGAGTTCAACCTAGGGGCTGAACGCAGGTATGACAAATTTTTGTGATCTGTCCACACTATAAACGGCTGAACCGTCCCCTCTAACCAGTGCCGCCAAGACCACCGCCAGTAGCTCCCGGTTCCCCACATCGTAATTACGCTCCGCCGGAGTGAGACGGCGTGAGAAGAAGGCGCAGGGATGAATCTTGTTGTCTGCAGGCAGGCGTTAGGAGAGGACGGCCCCGACCCCCGAATCTGAGGCGTCAACCCCGACCACAAATTGACGAGCTGGATCAGGGTGAATCAGAACAGGTGCATTAGTGAACATATGTTTCAAACGTTCGAAAGCAGCTTGAGCCTCAGGTGACCAATTAAACTGAATTTTGGTGGAGGTAAGCTGGGTGAGAGGAGCAGCTATGCGACTGTAATTTCTAATGAATCTGCGGTAAAAATTAGCGAAACCTAGAAATCGTTATAGCTGCTTTCGGGTGGTAGGAACAGGCCACCCTTTAACTGCCTCAACCTTGGCCGGATCTACTCTGATCTGCCCTTTTTCGACCACATACCCCAGAAAGTTTACAGATGTTACATGGAACTCGCACTTTTCAACTTTGACATAAAGTCTGTTTTTCATTAGTCTCTGTAGGACATCTCTGACATGGCCTATGTGTTCCTCATAGGTGCGAGAAAAAATCAGGATATCGTCCAGGTAAACAAACACCACACGGTTCAGCAAATCTCTGAGCACATCATTTACTATGGCTTGAAAAACAGCAGGTGCATTCATCAATCCAAACGGCATCACTAAATATTCAAAGTGACCCAGGTGCGTGTTGAATGCTGTCTTCCACTCATCCCCCTCTCTAATCCTTACTAGGTGGTAAGCGTTTCTTAGGTCTAATTTGGAGAAGATTCCAGCCTCATGGAGAGGACTGAAAGCTGAGTCAATGAGGGGAAGAGGATACTTATTTTTAACAGTAATTTCATTCAGGCTGGTGTAGTCAATACATGGGCGAAGGGTTTTATCCTTTTTCTCTACGAAGAAAAACCCCGCCCCCACTGGAGATGAGGATGGACGGATCAGGCCGGCCACCACTGAGTCGTTGATGTATTTTTCCATCGCCTCTCTTTCGGGTCTGGTGAGGTTGTATAGCCGCTTAGTGGGAAGAGGCGCACCTGGGAGGAGATCTATTGCACAGTCATAAGGGCGGTGTGGTGGGAGAACACACGCCTGTTCTTTGCTAAAAACTTCTTTGAGGTTGTGATACTCACGGGGAACGCTGGTTACGTCCACCTCTTCGGGGGGGGCTGGCGGTGTCAGGGATCTTAGCGGGAACAGCGGCTTTTAAACAGTGTGTGTGGCAGCTGCTGCTCCAGCTTCGGATGGTGGAGGTGGACCAGTCTATAAGAGGGTTGTGTTTCTGCAACCACGGGATTCCCAAAATGACAGAGGACATAGGTGAGCTGATTACAAACAGATCTATGTACTCGTGGTGGTTGTTGGAAAGAATTAGGTGGATGGGATCGGTTTTATGGGTGACCACCTCCAGCAGCTTCCCGTCGATTGCTACCACTTCCTTGGGAGTGGGAAGTCTGTTCAGAGGAAGATTGTGAGTTTTTGCAAATTCAAAGTCAATGAAATTATCATCGGCCCCTGAGTCCATTAGCACCTCTAGTGGGAGTGATTTTTGTGAGCCGTGAATCATACCTTGTACCGATAATCTAGAGGAGGAGGAAGAAGAGATTCAGCTCACCAGCGCCCCCCCTGCCTGCTGATGAGCCCGGCCTTTTGGCACTTCTGGACACTGGGCGAGGAAATGCCTCTTCTGCCCGCAGTATAGGCACAGCCGGTCTCAACGACGCTGCTGCCGTTCTGCGGGAGCGAGGCAAGCCCGACCCAGCTGCATGGGTTCCTCAGATGAGCTAAGTCGAGCTTCGGAGGTGGCGGCAAGTGGAGAGGAAGTGGGTTGCACTGATTCTCCCGGTCCGCTCCGAGGGAAGGTTTGAGGTCGCGCTCCCCGGCGATCATAAACCTCCCTGCGCCTTTCCCTCATATGGTTATCCAGGGAGATCGCTAAGTCTATGAGACTGTTTAGCGAGGAGCACTCGTCTCAAACTGCCAGTTCGTCTTTGATTTCCCCTGCTAACCCCTTGTAAAAAATCATTTGTAGTGCCGGCTCTCCCCAACCACTTTCTTCTGCCAGAATTCGAAAGTTCACTGCATAAGAGGACACTGACTGATTTCCCTGCCGCAAATCTAGCAGGCGACTTAGCGCCTCTCTGCCCTTTACAGGGTGGTCAAACACTCTCTTCATTTCTTCGGAGAACAGGTTATAGTTTGTAACTAGCTCAGTATTCTGGTTGGAGATGGCAAGAGACCAAGCTGCCGCTTCTCCCGATAGTAGGCTCATAACAAAAGCTATTTTGGATTGATGGGAGGCATAAGTGGTAGGCTGCTGGCTAAAAACCAGAGAGCACTGGTGGAGGAACTGTAAGCATGTTCCCATATCTCCTGAGTACCGAGCCGGGATGGGTATGAATGGTTCTCTAGCCTGGAGGGTGGCGTTAGGCGGAGGGTCGGCAGCTGGTGCTGGAGGGGGAGGATCAGCGGGTGACGCTGGAGAAGTGAGCCGGTCCCGGATGTCGACCAGCTGGGCTCCCAGCTGGGTCACGCTGGTGGTGAGCTGTAACCTGGCGCAGTGTGGTTTCATGCTGTCCAACCAAGATCCCCTGGCTGGAGAGGACTTGTTTCAGCCGATCTGTCTCTGCTGAGTCCATTTTGGCCAGATGATTCTGAGACGGACTCTGAAACAGGACTCAGATGCAGAGCGGCAGAAATCACAGTTTATTTAATCAACAACAAAAGAAGGAAACAACTGAGGGCGCCGATAAACGGGAACGGAGAGGACAGTCTCTGCTGGAGGACACTCGACAGCTTCTAATGAAAAACACAAAACTCTGTTAAAGAAATGCACACGGGCAAAAGGTCCAAAAACAAACGCTGGAGGGAAAACTCAACAGCCACTACAAAAAAACTCAAAATCACCACTCGGGGAAAAAACTCACTGGTAAGAAACTCAGGTGCTGGAGAAACTCGACAGCCTCAGGTAAGAACTCAGGGAGGACAGGAAAAAACTCAGTTGGGAAAAAGAGCACACAGTACACAAAAGAAACAGCAAGCACTGGAGAACAACTTGACAGACACTTAAACAGAAATCTCCACAAGGGGATAGCACTCAGGCAGGAACAAAAACTCACAAAAGTCACTCAGCGTGCACAAAGGCAAATGGCTGGAGAATACGAGGCAGGGGTCAGGCAATCGGCACTGAGATGTGGACACGAGCGTAAGCACGGGTATCATCTGGCACGGGTGTTGGAGAAGCCTGCTTAAGAAGGGGAGTCCTGATTAGCGGCAATTAGTGACAGGTGTGTCAGGTAGAAGCTCAAACCCCAGCAACGATCAGCCCCGCCCCTGCCTCGCTCCAGCCCTGAAAGAATTCACAGAACAAATCAGAGCAGATTGCTAAACCACGGCCACAACGAGAGTTAAAAGAAAGATCCATCCATCGATCCATTTTCTATCCCGCCTATCCCTTTTGGGGTTGCGGGGGGGCTGGAGCCTATCCCAGCTGTCAGCGGGCGAGAGGCGGGGTACACCCTGACCTTGCCAGTCGATCGCAGGGTAACACACAAACCATTCACACTCACACTCACCTAGGGGCAATTTTAGAGTCACCAATTAACCTAATGAGCATGTTTTTGGTCTGTGGGAGGAAGCCACGCATACACGGGAAGAACATGCAAACTTCACACAGAAAGACCCTGCCTGGGGATCGAACCGGCGACCTTCTTGCTGTGAGGCACGCGCACTACCTGCTGTCCACCGTGCCGCCCTTAAAAAAAAAAAAAAAAAAAAAAAGAATGAAATTTTCATCAATTACAATAGTAGGTACTGCTGGTATTGGCAGACATGCATGCAGTATGTGTAACTCCCTGCCCAATCTGTCCTGGACCCCCAAAAATCCCCTAAACGACTTCCTCAGCCAGTTATGGTCTGTCAATAGACAGTGGATGTGTCGTGAGTTGAAAATACATAGGTAATGGAAAAATGCATTATTGAATGTACAAGTGTGATACTGTAGAATGGCCACTTTCAGAATGTTTCCTTTATTGTGGCCATATGTGTGAAATGCTGCATTAATATTACTGATGCATTAATGTGCATGCAGCATTTGAAATCCAACTGCAATCACATTTAGCACTTTTTTCATTCCTTTTTGTAGTCAAAAATAATATCAACATGCTGTTGGCAGGCAGCCAGAGTAATTGTATTACCCTGCAGGGAACAAGAAAGAAAATAAACAAACATATGCTGTAACTACATGTCATGGCCAAAGGATGTGTTGTTTTTGTTATTGGAAGAGTAAGGACCACACCTGCGTCTAACAGAACCACAGTGACATTGCGAATCGCAAAATGTTAAATACAAGTAATCTAAGCTGCAGGACAAGACCTATGTTGATGTTTGTAATTTAGCTAAGGAGACTTTACCAGAAAAGCTAATGTGGGTTGTTTAGAGTCTGTGGTTCTAGAGTTGGAGGTTCCTGTCTGGCTCACTGTGACTGTCTGCTTTGTTAATGATTGGATGCTGACTGTTTTCAGAAAGCTTATATTTTCTGTATAAGAATAAGGTCTCCATCTACATAGATGGATACCAGAATGGTATTCCATTGAATTAATGCAAAACTACTCTTAATTAGCAGTTATTACTAATATTATACAATATTTGATGTACTGTACATTGTAGCTGACCCAAGTGGAGACATCTACTTATGTAACGATGAGTTATCTGTACCAAGCCATGATATATTAGAACTACACTGTAAATTAATGATGTTGAGTAGTACTGTAAAAGCACAATATTGTTCTCTGAAAGTTAGTGGAGTATGAGTTTAAGACAAAGTAAAATGATACAGATAAATTCTCAAGATCGTACAAGGGGTAAAGAAATCAAAGCAGAAATCCTGATATTTTCTTTGAGGTCAGAGGAGACAAAAACAGCTAAAAAAGTGAGTGAATATTGGACTTGGAATTCACAAATGGAAAGGACTCTAATGTGTAAATGCTAATGAATGAAACATTGTCATAATTTGGGAGGCTGTGTCTGATGGCCTGTGGCTGCCTCTGGCCAACATTAATACATCAGACCACTTAAATACCAGAAAATTTGAATTACTGCCTTCAATTGTATACCTCAGATAACCAGTCAAATTGCATTTATATCCATGTCTGTCCAGACTCATGAAATTATGTAGTGGAGACTTAGAATGAATTTAAAAAATGGAAGTAAGTGTATTTTTTGGCAATGGAAATGGTCACTATATTGACATAGATGATTCCACTGAATAAATTCCAGTGAGAAGACAGGTTTCAGGTGGACACTCAGGATTAGTGTCATCATTCTAACGTTCACATTCTAACCAAGTGTGAAATATGGTCACAATCCCACATTCTGTTCAGGCAGATGGAGGCCTAATTATGCTGCTCTGTTTTTACATGTTCAGAAAAAAGAATCAGAATGCTTCACATTACACATTGAATATTATACTCAACATATGGGATATTCAGATGCTGCTTGACTATTACCCTGTCCAGAAGTGAGTAGACTATACTAACCATGATAAATGGTTAGTATTGCATTATTTTGTTGTAAAATTAGTGGAGCTGCCTTTTAAGAACTGTGTATGTTCAGTTAAACCCAGAGAAGCTCTCATTCATCTTTTGAACTTCCTACATCATATATTATGGAACTGTAACTGCCTCATTTGTCTTCTGATATCACATTTTGAAATCTTCATCCTCCTGAGATTCTGCTCATCAACTTTTAGAGGACCCCATCGACGGGTCATCCAAACTCAGCTCTTTTAATGTCTCTTGTCAACAAGACCATGCATCTCATTGCCAAAGAGGACATCCACAACCTGCAGTGATACACAAACATAGTGCATTATTTTGTCTTTTGTTTCATATTTCTAACCCTCACCTCCACTACATCCTTGTAAATCTGTACCTCCTATTCCAGCGCATGGTTCAGCTCAGGCCGGAACAGGGCAGGCCCTGTTTGCCTTTAGTTGGAGTGTACAGGAATAGTAGACACAGATGGTACCACAAAGCCCAACATTTTATTTGAATCCCTAGCTCTGCATAGTCATTACAGTGTGGTCTCATGGTAGCCTGCATTTTTGTCTATATCTGCCACAGATGTGACTGCACTTAGCTTTCTGTCTGTACTTAAACCTGTAGATGAAGGATGTACCAGACTCCTCATAGGAGCGCTTCATTGTGAATGCAGCCCCTGCATTCACAATGAATGTTTCAGCACATGATTTTATTTGTCATCACAATGATCTATACAATAATCTTTTGGATTTAACTGTCCCTGTATTGTGATATATAAAATTAAATGTTTTAAAACATGGTCTAGTTTTCAATTATTTTTTTTCCCTCAAAGTTAAATCAAGTTTCATTCTATTAAATTTGACTGTTTTACAGTGCACATGCAAAAATACAATCTGGGAACAAAATAGTTCCCTCTCAGGATTTTTGTGTTTGTTTCTGGTAACATCACTATGAAATTTATTTGTCAGCTATAGCAAATTAAATTCTGTTTAGAATTTTTTGGGATCTTGTGATTGAAATCCCAAGGTATATAAATTGTACTTTTAAATGTATATAAACATGTATGTGGGGCTCCTCACTAATTGGGAAGAGTTCACCTATGCAGATTTAATTTATATTTTACTGGTAAAATGGCTTTGAATATACTGTAGATTATTGGTTAACATTGTAGTTGTCAGGGTCATTAGCTAATGGCCTGACATGCAGACACACAGTATCCTTCCAGTTCTTCTAGTAATCTCTGACTAAAGTTTGGCCATTTTCTCTGAACCCCCCCCTCTTTCAGAGATAGAGTTGGAGATGTGGGCCCACCCTAGTTCCGGTGCCTGTATTGACTCTTGGAAGGATCAGAGATGTTGGTGAGTGACCCCCACTAGGCCCAGGATGCCCATCACTCAGGACAACGCCCTCAGCATCCTTCCACTACTGGAGGACTGGCATGAGGCTCAGACCACAAAATCACAGCAGAACGACAACCTGAATCAGGACAGTTCTGACAACAAGGTACTTCATCCCTCCATGCTTCTATTTAAATTTTGAGTGCTATTGCTGCAATGATAACAAAAGAGATTCTGGTAAGTTTCTCTCGACGATTCAGCGCCTCTGTCTCATCAGCATCAGTGTGCAGTATCCAAACCTCTGTCTCGCCCTTCCTGACCACATACTGTAGCTCATAAGGATATGTGCCTACGGTGTGTGAGAAAGAACACTGTCACTTGCACTGACTGTCAACCTGCACATGACCAACGTTGTGATATTGCAAAAAATACACATTACACCTGTTCAATGCATGTAACTCAATGTAGACAGCTGCATTGGTGAAAATAAAAACATAGCATCTGTTCCATCAGATAGGTGTCAGACAGACAAAATGGACTAAAATGTGTTCCATGTACATACCCTGCATACAGTAACTCTCAAATATAAATGTTGTGAATGAAGAAAACAAGTGATTTTTCTGGTAAAATGATACCATAAAGGGAAACTATACAGTGTATCAAAATGTTAAGACAAATGTATTCATCAAACGTTATCCAGCGTCATTCACTGATTCATCATGTTTCCTCTTCTTGCAGCATGTGAACTCCTATCAGAATGGTGAAGGGAATAGTGTGTGCAGTAGCAGCAGTGTCAGTGGTGTTAATGTAAAGGACATGTCCCTGTGTGTGGCTGCCATTCAGAAGTTGGTGGAGTATATTAAGTTCAACTTCATGGAGGGTGACACAGCTCCATCAGCCAGCCTGTTGTCCTACAGGTTTATAGATGTGGAGGTTCATGCTGTTTCCCTCAGTAAGGACAGGGGGGATACTGCTGAGTTTGGCCTTAGCTTCGGGAACATCCCCATTTTTGGGGACCCTGACAGAAGAAAGAAGGGAGGCCTGAGGAGGAGAAGGGACCACGGCCCCATCATGGACGTGGGATGCATCTGGGTGACAGAGGTGAGGAAGGGGAGCCCAGCAGCCCGTTGTGGGAGGATCAAGCTGAGAGACGAATTGCTTTCACTGAATGGGCAGCTGATGGTGGGAGTAGATGTCAGTGGAGCCAGGTAAGACTATTTTAATGAAAACAGAAACCACAAAGCAATCATGTGAAAGGAAAATTTATTTTGATGATAAACTACAGTTTATACTCTATCAAATAATAATCTGGTGGTTTAAAAAAATAGTTAATTGAATACCTAACAAATCACTGTGCTTCATCAAATATATACCGATCAAGCAAAACATTATGACCACCTGCCTAATATTGTGTTGGTCACCCTTTTGCTGCCAAAGCAGCCCTGACCTGTCAAGGCATGGACTCCACTAGACCCCTGAAGGTGTGCTGTGGCATCTGGCACCAAGATGTTAGCAGCAGATCGTTTAAGTCCTATAAGTTGCAAGGTGGATCGGACTTGTTTGTCCAGCACATCCCACAGATGCTTGATTGGATTGAGATGTGGGGAATTTGAAGGCCAAGTCAACACCTCAAACTCGTTCTTGTGCTCCTCAAACCATTCCTTAACCATTTTTGCTTTGTGGCACGGCGCATTATCCTGCTGAAAGAGGCCGCAGCCATCAGGGAATATCGTTGCCATTAAAGGGTGTACATGGTCTGCAACAATGCTTAGGTAGGTGGTATGTGCCAAAGTAACAGCCACATGAATGGTAGGACCCAAGGTTTCCCAGCAGAACATAGCCCAAAGCATCATACTGCCTCCGCTGGCTTGCCTTCTTCCCATAGTGCACCCTGGTGCCATGTATTCCCCAGGTAAGGTAGGCACACCCAACCGGCCATAGACATGATGATGATTCATCAGACCAGGCCACCTTCTCACCATTGCTCTGTGGTCCAGTTCTGATGCTCAAATGCCGATTGTTGGTGTTTTTGGTGGTGGACAGGGGTCAGCATGGGCGCCCTGATTGGTCTCCGACTATGCAGCCCCATATGCAACAAATTGCAATGCACTGTGTATTCTGACACCTTTCTATCAGAACCAGCATTAACTTTTTTGGCAATTTGAGCAACAGTAACTCGTCTGTTGGATCAGACCACATGGGCCAGCCTTCGCTCCCCACGTGCATCAATGAGCCTTGGCCACCTATGACCTTGTTGCCGTTTCACCACGGTTCCTTTCTTGAATAATAATAATAATAATAATAATAATAATAATAATAATAATAATAATAATAATAATAATAATAATTTAAGATCATGTTTATTTTTATTACACTCTTTTGTATATACTTATTGTTTTTACTTATCTATCTAACTTTACTGATGCTGCTGTAAATTGGAATTTCCCCCTGCAGGACTATTAAAGGTATATTGAATTGAATTGAACTACTTTTGATAGATACTGACCACTGCAGACCAGGAACACCCCACAAAAGTTGCAGTTTTGGAGATGCTCTGACCCAGTCATCTACCCATCACAATTTGTCCCTTGTCAGACTTGCTCAAATCCTTACGCTTGCCCATTTTCCTGCTTCTAACACATCAGCTTTGAGGACAAAATGTTCACTTGCTGCCGAATATATCCCACCCACTAACAGGTGCCATGATGAAGATAATCTGTGTCATTCACTTCACCTGTCATTGGTCACAATGTTATGCTTGGTTGGTGTGTGTGTGTATACAGTGCCTTGCAAAAGTATTCACCCCCCTTGGCTTTTTACCCATTTTGTTAGATTACAACCTTTTAATTTTAAATGTTTTTTAATCAGAATTTTATGTCATGGATCTGCACAAAATAGTCTAAGTTGCTGAAGTGAAATGAGAAAAATATACATAAAAAATGAATTTTGTAAAATTAAAAAAAAAAGAAAAGAAAATTGGCATGTGCATATGTATTCACCCCTTTGCTAGGAAGCCCCTAAAAGTTCTGGTACAAGCAATTACTTTCAGAATTCACATAATTAGTGAAATGAAGTTCACCTGTGTGCAATCTAAGTGTCACATGATCTGTCAGTATAAACACACCTTTTCTGAAAGGCCCCAGAGGCTGCAACACCACTAAGCAAGAGGCATCACACCATGAAGACAAGGAGCTCTCCAAACAAGTCAGGGACCAAGTTGTTGAGAAGTATAAGTCAGGGTTGGGTTATAAAAAAAAATATCCAAATCTTTGATGATCCATCATCAATCAATCATCTTCAAATGGCAAGAACATGGTGCCACGACAAACCTGCCAAGAGAGGGCCACCCACCAAAACTGACAGACCGGCAAGGAGGGCATTAATCAGAGAGGCAGCACAGAGACCAAAGATAAACCTGAAGGATTTGCAGAGTTCCACAGCAAAGAGTGGAGTATCCGTCCATAGGAAGACAATAAGCCGTACTCTCCATAGAGCTGGGCTTTATGAAAGAGTGGCCAGAAATAAACCATTACTTAGTGTTAAAAATAATGAGGCACGTTTTGAGTTTGCCAAAAGGCATGTGGGCGACTCCACAAATGTATGGAGGAAGGTGCCCAGTGGTTGCTCAAATTGAAAGCAGACCACAGTAGCCTCCTAGAACAGGAACCTAGAAATTACCACTGCAGACATCCAAGAAAGAGTGTCAAAGATGAAGAGCTGGACAGCACCTGGGCCCGACATGATCCACACCTACTAGCTCAAAAAAGCTAACCGTACTCCATGAACGACTGGCAGCACAGATGAATCAACTGCTAAGAGCAGGAACCCACCCAGAGTGGCTGACTCAAGGCCATACAGTCCTGATCATGAAGGACCCACAGAAGTGCCCAGTACCATCCTACCATCCTGCCTGAGTACAACATGGAAGCTCCTGTCAGGCATCATAGCAGCTAAGATGAGTAGGCAAAACTACTGGTTGACAGGGCAGTCACCCAGGACTGTAAGACCAGAAGTACCAACCTGTGCACTGCCTGGATTGAACACAAGGTCAATAGAGGCCGGGATCTACCACAGCAGACAAGACCTAAAGGAGGAATTGGAGAAAATGTGGGGCATAAAGGCAAAAGTGGTCACAGTAGTGATCGGGGCACTCTGGGCGGTAACCCCCAAGCTGGGAGAATGGCTCCAGCAGATACCAGGAAGAACATCTGAGATCTCTGTCCAGAAGAGCGCACTCTTGGGAACAGCCAAGATCCTGCGCAGAACCCTCAAGCTCCCAGGCCTCTGGTATATATATATATATATATATGTATATGTATGTATATATGTGTGTGTGTGTGTGTGTGTGTGTGTATATATGTATGTATGTATGTATGTGTATATGTGTGTGTATATATATGTGTGTGTGTGTGTGTGTGTGTGTGTGTGTGTGTATATGTGTGTATGTGTGTGTGCATAGATGGTACGGTCAGAAATTGGTGTAAACAACATGAAAGCATGGATCCATCCTGCTTTGTATCAACATTTCAGGTTGGTGGTGGTGCTGTAATGGTGTGGGGGATACATTCTTGGCACACTTTGAGCCCTTTAGTACTTTTGAGCTAATTGAGCATTGTTTAAATGCCACAGCCTACCTGAGTATGAGACTTTTCAGTTCACTGGTGATCCAGGACTTGTTGTTGGGAAAGCAGTGTACATTCCGGCTTGGCAGTATGGTCTGGGGCCTGTTGCACAAAACTAGGATAAGGGATTAAGCCAGGATATGTTGGTTACCTGGCTCAATTTATCCGTGATCCGGTTGCACAAAAGCAGGATAGCGGAAAGTGGGATATGTTATGGGATGTTACCATGGAGATTTATTCTGTGGAGCTAGCCTGCTCCAGACCAGGCTAAGTTCCAGGATCTATATCTATTTAATCTCATCCCTTATCTCAGTCAGCAGTAATCACAAACGGAAACCAATAGTTATTCCACTGCCCACTACACATTGGTATCACGTTCAGCTAGAGCCACTGTCATTATTTAAACATTAACACAAAACATAAGCATCATTAATTTCAATCATTGTAGATAAATGATGATTTTAGATGATGTTGCAATCATTAGATAGTTTTCCATAGACTATATATAAAATACACATCCAGTATAAATATTAATACACATCAAAGAGTAACATGATGTTCGCTTATTGAATAAGGATAAATCAAAGCATCAGTTCCTTTCAAAACTGAAGTCACACAGTGACTCTACAAGATAGAAAACACAGACTCAAAGCATATTATACAACACAAGAATAAATGCACATTCAAAGGTCTGTATATAATACACCCCACATGTCTGCACACTGAAATAAATGCAGGACAAATCCGTACACAACAAATAAACAGACATATGAATGGATGCAGTAACCTTCCTGTGAGCTTGTATACACACAGAATACAACACAAACATAAGACGCCAAATCAATCTAAATTGGAAAAAATAACAACAACAACAACAACAACACAAATTCCTCTGCCAATGCAGGCCATATTTAACTGAAATTCACAGCATGCGTCTCTGCCAATGCACGACATATTTAACTGAAATTTAAAGCATGCATGTTAACTAAAATAATTTAACACATATTGGTCCCTGACCAGCCGACCACTGTCGTCATCAGCGAAGATGGCAGGATTGTCCCAGTCCATGTGTGATGGCACTCTGGGGGCCCTCTCCTTCCTCAGACAGGCCACATTGTGGAGGACAGCACAGGCCACAGTGATGTCACGTGCCCTCAAAGGGCTGACTCATAAGTCATGAAGACAATGAAAGCGTGCCTTCAGGAGGCCAAAGGTCATTTCAGTCCTGGCTCTTGTCCTGGCATGGGCATGATTGCAGGTCTGCTATGCTTCCTGGGAGTCTGTGTACGGTGTCAGGAGAAAAGGCTGGCAGGCATACCCCCTGTCCCCCAGCAAGACACCAGAGAATTAACCTGTCAATACAAAATCTCATTATCACAACCTCATAAATAGAGTAACATTCTTGACACAGCTATGTGTGTGTGTGTGTGTGTGTGTGTGTGTGTGTGTGTGTGTGTGTGTGTGTGTGTGTGTGTGTGTGTGTGTGTGTATGCTAATAAAACAACATACATGAGATAAGATCATCTTTATTTATTATTTATCCCAAAGGGAAATTATCAAGGAGTTATACCGTCTGATGGAGTTACATTTACACAATTTCACTCACATCTGCAGTCAATTTCACTTACAATTTTAACTGATTCATAATCAGAGTACAACTACAGTACGTTTTTGGAGATGTTAATGTGGATGTAATTGTGATGGTATCAGCGGAGCAGTGAGTGTGTATTTGTGCGCTACTTATGCATTCAGGCGGTCTGCAATACTTTGCCATGCTTTCTCTAATTTTATAACTGTGGTGGTGTTGCCTTTCTTTTTAATTTGGTCCTTCACCTCCTCATAAGCCTCCATGAGGATTTCTGCCTCCGACGGGGAAAAGTATGGCGCTCTAGTTGCCATGGTAAATCGGTGAATCTGTGATCGATGGCGGGGTCTATTTGAGGAAGCCGTGTGCACATACTTATCCAGGATAGGTTTCACCTGGCTTGATGAATCCGCGTCTGCTCATCTTGGCTTGGTCTTTGTGCAACCGATTAAGCCTGGACGCTCATGTTTTGGATTGGTTGAACTCAGCTCAGTCACTTATCCTGGATGTCTTAATCCTACTTTTGTGCAACGGGCCCCTGTTCACAGAATTTGATGTACTCTGTGATACAATCTGTCAGACTGTTGATGTGCTCACACAACACATTTGAGTCTGTTGTCTCAAAGCAGTCCTGCAGTGACTCATTAGCCTCCTGAGTCCACCTGTTCATGTGGACACAAGCTGCCTCTGGACAAGAGGGACATACTGAGGTGTTACCAACACCAGGCTGTGATCAGCTCTGTCTGGGGGGGGGGAGCAGTGGTGACAGGACTACAGAAGGTCTAGTGTGGTGTTTTTCTCTGGTGGGACAGTTAATAAATTGGTGGAATGCTGGCAGAGTGTTGTCCAAAGTATTGTGATTCAAGTCTCCAGTAATGACTTCAAATGCGCTTGGTTGCTGCGTTTGTAGCTTCGCTACGGTGGAGTGGATGATGTTATGCACTGCTTCGCCGCCAGCCTTCGGAAGGACGTAAACTGTGATCACGATGGTGGACGTGAACTCTTGAGGCAAATAATAAGGCCTCATCCCCATGGCTAGCAGCTCAATGCCCGGGCCACAGAAACATTCCTTAACGGTAGCATGTCCAGGATTACACCACTTCTCATTCACAAACAGCGCAATCCCTTCTCCCTTCTTCTTACCGCTCCGAACCATGTCTGTCACACAGCTGAAGCTGGGTACCTCCACGCTCCGGTCAGGGACGTCTGAATGAAGCCACAACTCATTGAAGGCCATTAGGCTTTACTGTCAGTATTCCCAGTCCTGACCAGCGTGACAAGCTCGTCCCTCTTATTTGCCAAGGACCTCACGTACCCAGTGATGATCACCAGAACAAACGGTCTGTATCTCCGTGCCTTGGCCCTCCATTTGGCTCTGGCTCTACAGCCCAGACGTTGTATCTTCAGCTTGTCCAGGACTACAATCCTCTCTCTGGGCAGCAGCATGGGTTTACACAACTCGATCAGCTCCTCACATGTGTAGACAATGTCCACACTTCTCTCCGTACAGCCCTCTGTTACAAAGAGCGCAAAAAGTAACAGGAGGGCCACTAAAAAAGTTGTAAAGTTGCGTGCAAACATCGCCACGCAGTTACCAAAAGCACAATTAAGAAATAGAATTAAAAAGAATGGAAAAAACACACAAAATTAACAAAAATCCAGCGAAAGTAACAGAGCTACTGCAACAGGTGACCACCTAACACAGCGCTATGTTGCATGAAGTGGTCAAGGAAGAAATCTTATCTTGTATTTATTGTCAATTCGTGTGTTGGTAAGTACATAAAATGTCAGAAAAAGTGAAAAATTTCCCCATGATTCCCCAGAGCCAAAGTGATGTTTTCAAATAATTCTTGTCAACATGTTTAACTTGCAATGATACATGATAGAAAGAAAAGCGACAAATTGTCACATTTAAGACATCAGAACCAGAAAATGTCCAACACGTTTACTGAATAAGTAACTGAAAAGAGCAATTGATTTCGATAATTGTTGTAAAATCAGTTTTTGTAATCTAATAATTCTTTCAGCTTTTTCATTCTACTTGAGTTTGCAGCCCTGTGGATCAGGTCCAACTGTCCTCTTTTCTGTTTTTGATAAAACCATGTAAGGCTGGAAAAGTTTGCCATAGATCTGTTCAGGATCTGTGAAGACATTAATGGGCATTTTCCCACCTGTTGTTTGCCCTGGTCAGAATCAGTTGAGGAGTAGGTGAACTTGGTGTGTTTTCCCTTTGGTTCAGCTTCTTTTCACACAGAGAAAAATCCAGTGAGCCAAAGTGCAGCACCATTTGAGAATGTTCACTCATTGGTCAGATGGATCTGGTGCAGCAGCAACAACGTAAAAACGGGAAGAAGGTCCTGAAGGAGGTCCACTCGCCAAATACAACATACTACATTGCACTAGTCAAGGCCCAACTTCAGTTTATACTCCAGCGAGTTGCTTGGAACTGTTAAATTCTCTCTTCCACATCCTACTATGCAAAGCACACCTGCTGTGGGAGTACACCTAGCAAATGAATCACATCAATGTTGCATCAAATTCCGACCATAAATGAACTACAATCTTGGTCAGGTTGTCTGAGTTTGATTGACAGCTTTCACACCAACCAAACAGACTACACTAACTGGGAAACACACCAGGTTTCATTCTAATGAAACTAACAAGTTAGGTGTGAAAGCACCATAATTCTAGCAATAGATGCTATAATGCTACAAGATACAAGCTTAGCTGGGAGAGTGTGATCCAGTGGTCATGCACTGATGCAAAATGTAGTTATAAGTTACAAACATGATCTCAAAGTTAGCTTGTTCTGCAGCATGTCTGTACACACTGCCCCACTGTCTTGTAATTTTAAGGAGACATATGGAAAGTTGTTGTTTGTCTTTTAATTTGTATTAAAGTAAGCCACAGTCTGATCGTGATGAATACAGTGCTTACCACAATATGCAATACTAATGCACCTCATCCTCTAGCCCCATACACCTCTGAACAAATTCACAGTGTATTAGTACAAACATGTCTCTACCAGGAACAGAGAAAGCTGTCAGGGCATTGTGTCAAATGAACTGACTCTTCATATTATGAGAATGTAACTGGAAAGCAAGTCCATTGTTGAACCTGCTTACAGCTTACTTTTTTTAGAGTTTATGTCTTTAAAATACTTGTAGTATCCTAAAACAGCTTTCTTCTCTAGAAGCAGTCAGACTGCTAATACATGAAGTATATCCTGATATAATGTCAATAGCTTCACCTTTTTATTGGGGTGGCTGTGGCTCAGGTGGTAGGTCGTCTGCCAATCAGGAGGTCCGTGGTTCAATCCCTGGCCTCTGCAGTCCACATGCCGAAGTATCCTTGGGCAAGATACTGAACCCCAACACAGCCCCAGATGCTGCGCCATTGCTGAGTGTATTCATATGTACGTCGCTTTGGATAAAAGCATCTGCTAAAATGATTAATTGTAATTGTTATTGTAAATGATACATAATCCACACTGAACCATTCCAAACTACTGATTTATAGCTACAAAAAATTACACCTCTCACTCATGTACAGCCATGACTGGTTAAAGATAAGTTTTTCATTTACATTTTCATTTTCTTTTTTTTTTTCAATTTTATTGACATTGTAAATTTGTTCATACCACAGAACTTTTTTGTCAAAAAAACTACTAAGACGAGGCCACTTGAAACAACTGCTTCAAAATGCTTCTGGGCGCCGTACGAGCGGCGGCCTGTTACAGCAGCTCTCTTCACTCTTAGGAGTTTTTCTTCTCTCTTTTTCTGTTTTCTTGTGTGTCTTTTTTATTCATTTTAGTTCTATGTGTTTGTAAATGTCTGGTGCATCAGAGACATTAAAAACGGTAACCCTGGCGCTACTTCCTGATCACTTTTACAACCCGTGCAACTTTCTCCGCGTCTGTGGGTCCGTGAGAGACAATGGCTTCCAATGGCTTTGTTTACAGCAGGGATCAGCTGCTGGCCCTGCGTAACACAGCTGTGCAGCCGGAGGAGCGACCTGATGTCCCCAGTGAATTAAGGAGGAGGATGCGGGGGTGCCGCACTGGGATCAAACGTTGTGTCAGGAGGAGAGCTTATAGACTAACTCTCCCGTCTGTCATCATGGGGAACGTAAGATCTCTCCCCAATAAGATGGATGAGCGGGCGGTGTTGACCCGACATGATCAGGAATACTGGCGGTGCAGTATGCTACTGTTTTCGGAGACTTGGCTGGGAACACAGCACACATGACGCGTCATGTAGTGCTGGATGAATTTTCACTCATACGGGCAGACCGGACAGAGAAGAGCAGTAAGAGGAAAGGAGGAGGGCTTGCAGTGTTTGTGAACAATAGATGGTGTAACTCCAGGCACATCACTATCAAAGAGCAGCACTGCTGTCCGGACATTGAACTGTTGGCTGTTAGTCTGAGACCATATTATCTGCCACGGGAGTTCTCACACGCCATAGTGGTGGCTGTGTATATTCCTCCCTCTGCTAAGGCTGATGCAGCCAGTGACGTCATCAATACCGTGATCAGCAGGCTGCCGACTCAGAAACCACAGGCCCTCTTACTGATCTCTGGGGATTTTAATCATGCCTCTCTGTCCTCCACTCTGCCCAAATTCATCCAGTATGTCACATGTGCCACCAGAGACAATAAAACACAGGACTTATTCTATGCCAACACCAAGGAGGCATACGAATCATCACCCCTCCCTCCTCTGGGAAGAGCTGATCACAACCTGGTTCATCTCCTACCTGTCTACAAGCCCCTTGTCAACCGCCCCCCATCCACTTCACAAGACAGTCAGCCCTCTTGCTCCAACTTGTCCCTCACACCTCTCCAGGTGAGAAATCCGCTCAGGAGGTTAAAGACCAGGAAGGCTGCAGGACCGGACGGCCTCAGTCCCAGGCTCCTCAGATCCTGCTCTGATCAGCTGAGCGGGATCATTGGACATCTGTTCAACCTGAGTGTGAGGCTGGGAAGGGTGCCACGCCTTTGGAAGACGTCCTGCATGGTACCTGTGCCAAAGACCCCACATCCCAAGGACCCTAGCTGCTACAGGCCAGTGGCATGAACATCGCACCTCATGAAGACCCTGAGATGGGATGGGATGAGATTGTGACATCTTATAAGTACCTGGGTGTTCATCTGAACAATAAACTGGACTGGACTTATAACACCACTGCACTTTATAAAAAAGGACAGAGCAGACTCTATCTGCTCAGGAAGCTGAGGTCTTTTGGGGTGAGTGGGACACTCCTGAAGACCT
The DNA here is from genome assembly GCF_039877785.1 of Chaetodon trifascialis. NCBI lineage: Eukaryota > Metazoa > Chordata > Actinopteri > Chaetodontiformes > Chaetodontidae > Chaetodon > Chaetodon trifascialis. The sequence continues at coordinate 29,363,854 of NC_092061.1, read as the reverse complement.
TCTATGACTCTGTTGTGGCCTCTGCCTTGTTCTGAGGTGTAGTCTGCTGGGGGAGCAGCATCACAACAGCTGACAGGAAGAGGCCGGACAAACTCATCAGGAAGGCCAGCTCTGTCCTGGGATGCCCTCTGGACCAGGTGGAGGAGGTGGGGGGAGAGGAGGATGACAGCCAAGCTGTCCTCCATGACAGACAATGACTCCCACCCCCTCCAACACACACTCACTGCACTGAGGAGCTCCATCAGTGATAGGATGCTACATCCAAAGTGTGTGAAGGAGCGGTATCACAGGTCATTCCTTCCTGCAGCCGTCAGACTATACAACAGAAACTGCTCCAAGTAATCAATACAATAATATGTGTAATAATCTGTGCAATACTACTGGTACATAACAGTCTGTACATACTATTTACAATTTTTTTAGAATGACGTTTTCTTTCTCTCCCACCCTTTTGTATATACTTGTGTTTAACTTGCATGCACTTGTTGTCTTTTACTATTCTATCCACTTTATTGGTGCTGCTGTGAATTGGAATTTCCCCTCGCGGGACAAATAAAGAAATATTGAATTGAATTGAGGGCTGCACGGTGGCGCAGCAGGTAGTGCGCGTGCCTAACAGCAAGAAGGTTGCCAGTTCGATCCCCGGGTCGGACGGGGCCTTTCTGTGTGAAGTTTGCATGTTCTTCCCGTGCATGCGTGGGTTCTCTCCAGGTACTCCGGCTTCCTCCCACAGACCAAAAACATGCTCATTAGGTTAATTGATGACTCTAAATTGTCCGTAGGTGTGAGTGTGAGTGTGAATGTTTGTTTGTCCTTGCATGTGGCCCTGCAATCGGCTGGCGACCGGTTCAGAGTGTACCCCGCCTCTCGCCCATTGTAGCATTGTAGCTGGGATAGGCTCCAGCCCCCCGCAACCCCGAAAGGGATAGGTGGTATAGATAATGGATGGATGAATTGAATTGAACTTCAAAATCGTGTTTTTGATTTCTGATAGCAGCTGCATGTCAGGTAGTAGCCATACCCAAACCTGTGTTTACAGTGCTTTGTTAGTTTGATGACAACCAATATAGGTGGAAATAGGAGGAAATGTTGGCCCATGGATGTAGTTGTTCTTATGATATTTGAACCTGTATCTAATGACAGCATTATCCCTTCAATGACTTTTTATAGTTACCTGGCTGACCAGTGCTGGAGTGGAGGCTTTATCTACCTGATCATGCTGCGTAGAGTCAAGCGAAAGGCTCCTCCCCCTCCCTGTGATGTCAATGGCAGGGTCAATACTCCTATCAGCAGTGATAGCTATGAAGATCAGCAGCAGGACAGAGCTGCCTCTGAGCCCTCTGACAGTTTGGCAGACTGCATACGTACACGCAAGTTCGGTGTCATATCACGCTCTTCCTTTAATCGAGACAAGAGAGATAATACTAGCTCAGAACCCCAGAGCTGTTACGACTACAACTCTTCTATTCCCCATGATGCAGGAGTCAGTCCTCCAGTTGATGACTCAAATTCCATCCTCTCTACCCATACGCCCACAGAGGAAAGCTCAGACACCTCTTCTCAGGTGGGAACTGTTCTGCAGCGTCTACACAGTGGAGACTCTTCTACACTGACTACAAGGTGTCACAGTCAGCTGTTAGAATATAAAATCGATTCTTTCAGCAGTGAACCTTCAAGCCAGGTAAGACACACTGCTGACATACAGGATTAATTTAATGCACAATCACACTGGGACAAGTGAAGGATCATGTTACTCTGATTTGAGAAGAATGATTTCAGGCCAAAAAAATTTAAATGCTGAATCACATTTTTCTAAGCTGCAGCTTCAAGAATAAGAGACACTGTTAAAAATCAATTATTCATTTAATTATACATCAAACATTATGCTTAGCCTTTGGTCAACAATTGGATTGTCAGAACCATGGACAGCATCTGAATGGGAGCAAGAGAGAGAGATAGGGAGTGAGGGTAAGTTAGAGGGTAGGGGCACAGTACATCAGTATGAATCATGCGACCGTATGTTTTAAAAAAATACCATATAAATACTTAAATACAATCCACCATACCTGCTACCGTATGTTTAAGAAAAATACAGTCTACTGTACATGCTGCCGTACATTAAAAAAAATTCAATCTACTGTACCTTTAAAAACAATACAATTTACTGTATGTTTAAAGAAATACAATGTACCTTACATAAAAAATACAATCTACCATATGTTTATATATACTATCTACCATACGTTTAAAAAGAAAAACAATTAGCGTATGTTTTAAAAAATACAATCCACCATACAATCTACAGCATTAGATCGTTAAAATACTGCTTTATACAGGAGATTGTTCTGTGGGTCCTCCACTCTGAATTGCATTAAGTCTCTTTAGTTACATTAAGATGTCTCTTTTATTAAGTCGATCTATGGTTTTTGTTGTAGTTCTGTAATTTTTTACAGCAAGGCTGACTGGCCACTTCAAATCCTCAATTACTACATTCATGGTTTAGAAGGAGAAATGAGAAATGTTAACAGTGACAACCAAAGATTAACCTGAGACATCTGTTTGAAGACATGGACCTTCATCATCAACATGACTTAATTTTAGTCATGCCATGCCAGTCTGGTAGAACTTTGAATATAGCCATCCCACCAGTGTAGTAGATGATGAGTATCACATTAATGAACCCAAAACATTGTTTCAGTAGAGACTGGTGCGGAGCTGTAGAAACCAAATGATTACCAGTGAAGAAAGCATTACCAAAGTGATGAATGGACTTATAGTTGTCCTACCACAATAATAGGAAACACCTGCAATAACTGGAAAAATAAAAAGAATATGAAGGTTTTGAAATTTGCTTCTGTGATTCAGGTCCAGCAACCAGGCGTTTAGCAGCTGAATTTGTGTACAGATGTTTGAGAGGATAAATGGGATCACTGCCAACAGTGCTTTAACATGTGGGTCAGAGGATGGAGACAGACAGCTGGTGTATTGTCCCAGCACATCAGAGGATTTTAAATGAAGAATAATGTCTCTAGCCAGCATGTTTTTGCCCTAGCTGGAGATGACCTCTTTTATATAAATCCTTCTAGGCCCACAAGTTGCTAAAATGGCTGACAAAGCCATGAGCAGTGACAGCATTAAACGTTAAACGAGGCTAAGGTTCCTATTTTAATTGCAAAAGCACAAGGAGCAGCACATGTGTCTGCAATAGACTGCAGGCTATGTTATCCATTGATAGTCATTTGGTTTTCTAAATATAATAAATGTAAATCTCCATTGTCATGTTTAAAGATCTTTAGATCAAGAAAAAGGATTTCTGTTAAAAAATAAGTGAATCTAGGCTTAGCTTCACGATGCTATTACTGTGGTTGAAATAGAAATGGAACTGTAGAAGTTCTGTATCTGACTCAGACCATAATGAAAGATCTTCTATGTACCTGCCCCACCATATAATAATCAACAAGACGATTCAGTTTTCATCCAAATGCCATCATTGGCTGTAAAATGTGACAGGAAGTAAAGAAATACTGGAAAGAAATACACACAAGTAGTAATATGATCAGCACATGACCTGAAATTCAGTAGTCAAATAGCTACTGAAATGTCACTGAAGTATTAGGTGGCTGTAGCTCAGAAGGTAGAATGGTTGTCTACCTATCACAATGGCCTCAGCAGCCCACATGTCAAAGCCACTTTGGGAGATAGATACTGAAGCCCAAATTGCTCTCTGTGTATCAGTGTGCTGTGCATCGGTGTGTGAGTGTTTTAATGCTCATATTGAGCCGGTGGCCTTGCCACCAATGTGTATATTGATGAGTGTGTTGTAAAAGCACTTTGAGTGGTCAGACTACAAAAACGCTATATAAATGTATAAATGCAGTTAATTTACCCTTTTCTCTGCTATTTAGTGGGCAAGCTGGCAAGGCCGCTTGTTTAATTATGATGTTTTCATTAGTTGACAGCCATTTTAACTCCTCTGCTTCCTCTTTTGACAAATTCTTATCTCTTTTTATCTTAGACATAAAGAGTTTGTCCACTTATTATAGCACAGTTTTCTAGAAAGAATTCAGTGTGATTGAATATGTTTGGCATGAATGTGGTCTTGGTCTTGAATGGTGTTCTTGTTGTATCCTGCAGAAGAGCAAGAGTTTGCTTGGTTGGGGTTTGTATAGTACCAAACTTTCAGCTGGATGTTGTGATAGAACTTACAAATATCTACCTTTGTTTGAAGCACACTGGTATAAGAACTTTAGATAGAAAAGAGACGTGACTGGTTGCAAGTGGAATACCGGAGATGTAGGTCACTTGTTCAGCTTTTTCTCCTGGTGCACAAGCCATGACTTAATGGCCTGACATGGCATCACTCTGTGGCCCTTTCTCGAGCAGCTTCAGGCTGTGCTCAACACATAATACCCACAGTAAGGTGAAGATCTTCTGGGGAAGCTGAAATAGGCTTATTTCAGATAATTGAGACCAGTGGGTAGTCTGTGTCCATTGGACAATTTGATAAACTCTTTTATGCTTGTTTGCTTCAGAGGTGCCGATTGGTAGAGTTTACACACAAGGTGAAATACTTTGCTGAGTGCTGACATTTTAAGTCACAAATTTGTTGACTGCCATTGTATTAAAGAAATAAGAGAATTTGAGACCTTTCAATGCTTCCATTTTCATCCTTAGTTTTATCACATTTTTAAAATTATCAAGTCGGTTTATCTTATTTTATCTTAAATTTAAATCCCAGTTTTCTTTCCAAGGTTTTTTTTTTAATGTGGAGAGCTTGGTGCATAGATTTCATTGTTGCAAAGCAGTCTGGGCTGCAATTCTTGTATGGAATTATATAGATATAAATCTAATCTAATTGAATCTAATGAACTCTTTTTCAAAGGGGAGATATTCTTTGAATCTTGTAGAAATATTCTCTTTAAGTATGGCTATTCCATTCTGAGGTTGACATTTCTGCCTCTTTGCTTATTCAGTTAGTAGTAGCATTAGATCTAGGTAGCATTTGTTCAGGACAGCTTCCCATTTACTTTTAAACTCGGTATCTTCAGTAACAAAAGATGGATATAATTTCAATTCTTTATTTTTTAAGCTCTAAAAACAGCTCTCTGGCATCTGTAGTCTGTGCGAAGCTCTGATTGAACAAAGTGTTTGAGACTATAATGCTGTGACCTTCTTCTTTTGAGTAAGAAAAACAGCCTTTCATCATTTTGAGTTAAGAGCAGGTAATTCCCAATTTTCCCGATGTCCCAAAATAGAGTTGTTCAAGCACACCTCAACCATAATATACTTCTGAGAACATTTAAAGACCACCTTGGCAATGGCTGTGTAACTGAAATTATATGAAATTAATAAGTAAATGTTAGATTTCTGGCTTGATTACATATATTCCACACAGCTTCCAGTTCATGAGTTAACAGATAACTTAACAAACTGTTTTCCTGAGTTTTTGTTAATCATGTGGCAGTTTTTCTCTCAACACCACATAAGACCACAGGCCAGATGCATAAAACTATGTGTAGAATCGTAACTAAAAGTGAAGTCAGAACCATGTATACGCATTACTTTAATCAGACTTATAAAGCCTGAAACGCCTCTTGTGTAGACAAGCCTTTAGAGTAGTCACACCTGCATTAGTTTAACAATGGAAGTGCAAATGTTAATTCATGTCCAGATTTGCTCATAATAGCTTGCTATACTACCTTCATAACAGATGCTTGTCTGTATTTAAGGCTTCATGACTTTTGTCATAAGACATCATAATACATAATGATACCTTGTGCAAATTTATTGTAACTCTTGTAATGCACTGTAATGCCTATTGAATGTATCAATAATGTGTTACAGATGGAGACTGTACAGAATGTATCCACGCACTGCTCAGAGCCTCTTGAACGATCTTGAATAACACTGTAATTTAAAAACAAAACTAGAGTTTGCTGACAATCTGTTGGTTCTCGTCACATTTAAACTAAATTAATATGGTTGCATGGTTGATTTGTTTTTTCAGCTTCTTGATCATGTACTGTATATTATATATTATTGCATCTCAATCCTGTGTAATATCTTGTGTTTATTTGTTCTCTTTTGTAGTTCTGGGAGGGCAACCACATCTGGAAGATGCATATGGTGAAGGGTCAAGAGGGCCTGGGCATACAGATAACAGGGGGGCGTGGCTCTAAGCGATCTCCCCATGGTATCATTATAGCTCATGTAGAGGAGGGGGGTGCCACTTACAGGTAATATTATTGTGTGTTAATGCAACTTTTTTAGTACTTAAGCTACAATTTTTATTTAAATTAAACAAATTTTGAAGCTGTATCCCACAATTGTCCCTCATCTAGTTAAATTCTAGTCCAGGTCTAGATGAAGGTTAAAGACATTTTCTATTTTGGAATTCTAAAGAATTAAAGAAGTGCAGTCTTGGTGTTCAGCTCAGAGAGCAGTATGTGTGCATGTGTGTGTAAATGTTTGTGTCTAAATGTGGGTTTCAGGGATGGTCGTCTTCATGCTGGTGATGAGTTGCTGATGATTAATGGTCAGTCTCTGGTGGGTCTCAGTCATAAGGAGGCTGCTGCTATCCTCCGCTCCACTACTGGTCTAGTCCAGCTGGTGGTGACCAGCAGGGTGAGTGCACACACACAAATTAATTTTCAGACTGAATCTTGCACAGAAGGGAAATTTCAGGAGGGACCACAGTATGAATATCAGGGAACACCCAAAATCTCTCTGGAATCATCACCTTGGACGGTGGTTAAGACAGTAATGGACTCGCTTAAGACGGACACAAACTCTCCACATGTCGTCAGTCTAGAAAAAAAGGAAAAGAAAGAAAAACACTTCCTATACACACTTATACAGTGTTGCAGTTCTACATCTGCACCAGGCTGTAAACTGTATAAAAATGGTTCTCTGTATTTACTGGGGAAAGAAATTTTAGTCACTCATGTTCTTTATGCCTCTGTGCCGGCAACTACAGGCCAGCTTTGACTATACTCTTTGCAGTGTTTGTGTCTGAAAGCCTGTGCTTGACCAACTGATACCTGTCTTCAAACTGATTTTCAGTAAATTGCTGGAGCTGGGCTGTCCCTCATGCTTGAAATGCTCCATAGTAACTCTATTGTTGACAGCTGAAAGGCATCACAGGCTCCCTTCTGGACCCTGTGCAATTTGCTTAATAGGCAGACAGGTTGGTGATAGACGCAGTCATCATGGGTTAGTGGATAACAAACTTCCTGACAGACAGGAATCAGCAGATGAGACAGGGGAAAATCATATCCAGCCCCTGGACCATCAGCACTGGAGCCCCCCTGAGATGTGCGATGTCCTCCTGCACTTCTCCCTCTACACTAACGAGTGCACCTCGGGAGACCCTTCTCAAGTTTACAGATGACACAACAGTCATTGGCCTCATCTGAGAGAGTGACAAGTCTGCACATAAATGGGAAGTCACACAGCTGGTCCTCTGGTGCAGAACAGAGACAGAACAAGCTGGAGCTGAACATGGTCAGAACTGTCTGGATGACAGTGGACTTCAGGAGAAGCCCCTCAAAACTGCCCACATTGTTGAGCTGTGTCTTTTTTCCTATGCAAGTTCATCGAGCGCAATGTTTAAACCATTAAAATTCCTTGTATCTGCACACATACTTGGCTAATAAAACAGATTCTGATCCTGATTCTGAAAAATGATCCTGTAAAAAACCCCAAAAACATTACCATGTGAAAAGAACAAAAAACATTATGAAGTTTAGAAAGATTATCCTGTTAAAACCTTTTTTCTGCTGTTCTTAACTCAAACATAGTCCAGAAAACAAGTAAGATCAGACTTAAAAAGTGAATCATTAGAATTTTTTTTTCACACACACATCACATCACATCTCTTAAGAGCAAATATACTAAATACACATCTCGCACACACACACACACACACACAATCACAATGTTCTTCCAATTCCTGCAGGAGGAGTCAGACGTGGGTTTAGAGCGCTTCCCATCCACCAGTCTGCCAGACTTAGTCAACACCTGCAACTCCTTGTCCTGTCTATCTCAGACTGCTTCCCCTCACTCACCCCAGACTTCCAACTGCAGCACCAATCTTCACCCCTACCTGGTACACATATATGATTTGTACAATATGTCCATGTGTCTCTTTATGTGTGTATGAGGAGTATGTCTTTGTAGCACGTTGATCAGTCTGCTGCTATCTATAACCCTCCTGTTGGCTCACAAAACAGAGTTAGTGGCCAACAGGAGGGTAGTTAGTTGGGTAAAGTTTGTGGTGTCAGTATGACAGGCACTCTTTTCAGCTCCTCCTGACTCATACATCAAGGTTTATACAGTATATTCAGTGTGTACATATTAAGACAGCACCATATGAAATAAGTCCTGTACTAATGGAAGTTGAAGGATATCAAATTAAAAGTGGTTAAAATGAATGAAAAAATTATTGTTTGTTTTAATTGTAGAAGTACCAAATATTGGACAATGTTGTTGAAGAAGAGATGGACTGAAAGTATGTTTTGTCGTTGCAGTTGACTAACCTGGAGAAACTTGAACAACAATGTCAGGGAGAGGCACCCAAAGGATCCTGTTGCAGCCCCACACCCATAAAGCTCTGCAGTCGATCCCAGGGTTGGTACTGCTGGTACTGGTTGTTCAATGACACCATTATTCACCTGTCTCTAAGATGGGTGTTGCTGTACAGTCTGAAGGCAGCAGGTACAAAGGAGTGCCTGAAGCGTTCCATTTTGCCCCTGGGTGGGACGATCCGGCAGCTGAATGAGCTGACCATCTGCCACAACTCATCATAGAGGGGGTGAGAGGGGTTCTCTAGGATGGTCTTGATCTTGTCCTTCATCCACCTCTCTGTCACTCACATCCGGCACCGCACTAGTGGCAGCCTGTTACAGCAGCTCCCACTCACTGTGAGCTTTGTTCCGTTTTAGGTTTTTTTTTTGTTTTTTTTTATTATTCTTTAATATATTATCACGTGCTGCACGGTGGCGCAGCAGGTAGTGCGCGTGCCTAACAGCAAGAAGGTTGCCAGTTCGATCCCCGGGTCGGACGGGGCCTTTCTGTGTGAAGTTTGCATGTTCTTCCCGTGCATGCGTGGGTTCTCTCCGGGTACTCCGGCTTCCTCCCACAGACCAAAAACATGCTCATTAGGTTGATTGGTGACTCTAAATTGTCCGTAGGTGTGAGTGTGAATGTTTGTTTGTCCTTGCATGTGGCCCTGCAATCGGCTGGCGACCGGTTCAGGGTGTACCCCGCCTCTCGCCCATTGTAGCTGGGAAAGGCTCCAGCCCCCCGCAACCCCGAAAGGGATAGGCGGTATAGATAATAGATGGATATTATCACGTGCCTGTTCTTAATTGATCGGGGCACTATGGAGACCAAAGTCGCCGTGTTTGCTCTGGTCTTTCTCTTGCTTTTTTCATTGTTTACGACCGTGTCTGGGGACCCCCTACGCAGCCAGGGCCCTATTGTTTACAGTAGGGATCAGCTGTCATAACACACGAGCTGAAGAGGTGAAGTCGGGGGAGCCATGCCAGAGCTGATCGCCGCACCAGAAGAATGAGATACAGACCTGTCCTTATCATGGGGAATGTGAGATCTCTTCCCAATAAGTTGGACGAATTAGCAGCACTGACCCGGCACCAGAGGGACTACCGGGAGTGCAGCCTCATGATTTTTTCAGAAACATGGATGACTCCGCTGACTCCAGACATGGACGTGGCGCTGGACAGCTTTAAGCTGCTGCGGGCGGACAGGACGAGAGAGAGTGGTAAGAGGAAAGGAGGCGGGCTGGCAGTGTTTGTGAATGACAGATGGTGTAACTCTGGACACATCACTATTAAAGAACAACTCTGCTGCAAGGACATTGAACTGCTAGCTGTTGAGGCCATATTATTTGCCACAGGAATCCTCGCATTTTATCGCAATAGCTGCGTATATTCCTCCCTCTGCTAACGCTGATGCAGCCTGTGATGTTCTCCACTCTGTCACAAGCAGGCTGCAGACAGAGCACCCACAGGCCCTCCTTCTTATCTCTGGGGACTTTAGTCATGCCTCTCCATCCTCCACTCTTCCCACCTTCACCCAGTACGTTACAAGTTGCACTAGAGACAAAAAGATACTGGACTTGTGTTGTGTTATGAGGCATACTCTTCATCATCCCTCCCTCCCCTGGGAAGATCCGACCACAACCTGGTTCATCTCCTGCCTGTGTACAAACCTCTCGTGCACAGACAACCGCTGTGTCCCGCACAGTGAAGAGATGGTCCAACGAGGCTGACGAGGCTCTGAGGGACTGTTTTGAGACAACTGTGTGGGGGGAAATCTGTGATTCTCATGGAGAGGACATTGAGGGTCTCACACACTGCATAACAGACTATATTAACTTCTGTGTTCGAAAAACACTGTACCCACCAGGACTGTACAATGTTTTTCCAACAACAAACCATGGATTAACCCCGACATAAAGGCTCTCCTTAAGGAGAAGAAGAGGGCCTTTAAGTCAGGAAATAAGGATGAGCTGAAGGCTGTGCAAAAGAAGCTGAGAAGGAAGATCTGTGAGGAGAAAAACAACTACAGAAGGAAGATGGAGGTTCAGCTGCAGCAAAAAAAAATATCAGTTGAGTCTGGAGAGGCCTAAAAACCATCTCTGGTCACAAGGAACCTGACTCTCAAGCTGCAGGGGACCAAAAGTGGGCGAATGACCTGAACTTATTCTTCAACAGATTTGATCAGTCATCTGCCCCTCCCCCAGCCCATTCCTCCATGCTGCAGACCCCCCTTTCCCCCTCTGCAACACTCAGCTCACAGCCACCCCCCACTGCTCACCTCATCAACTCAACCCCCCCACCCACACCCTCCAGCACACAGCCCCCCTGCACCAACCTGTCCCTCACAACAACCCAGGTGAGAAACCAGCTCCAGAGGATCAAGGCGAGGAAGGCTGCAGGCCCAGACGGCATCAGCTCCAGGCTCCTCAAATCCTGCGCAGATCAGCTGTGTGGGATTGTTGAACGCATGTTCAATCTGAGCCTGAAGCTGGGGAGAGTACCACAGCTATGGAAAACATCCCGCGTGGTACCGGTGCATAAGACTCCGCACCCCAAGGACCTCAGCAGCTACAGGCCGGTGGCACTAACGTCCCACTTGATGAAGACCCTGGAGCGGCTGGTCCTTGTTCATCTCCGCCCCTTGGTGAGCCCATCACTAGATCCACTTCAGTTTGCCTACCAGCCTGGCATCGGGGTGAACGACGCCGTCATCTTCCTCCAACACGGAGCTCTCTCCCACCTGGAGAAACCTGGGAGTACTGTGAGAATCATGTTTTTTGATTTCTCCAGTGCTTTCAATACCATTCAGCCTGCACTTCTGAGGGACAAGCTGGAGCACACCGGAGTGAACCATCACCTCACACACTGGATTATGGACTATCTTACCAACCGTCCACAGTAAGTGAGGACCCGGGACTGTGTGCCTGACACGGTCGTCTGCAGCACGGGGGCCCCGCAGGGAACGGTCCTGGCTCCGTTCCTCTTCACCCTCTACACTGCAGACTTCTCATACAACACACCCACCTGTCACCTGCAGAAGTGCTCTGACGACTCTGCAATCATCGGCCTCATCACAGATGGGGATGACAGAGAGTACAGAGAACTGATGCAGGACTTCGTGAACTGGTGCCAGTGGAACTGCCTCCAGATCAATGCAGGGAAAACCAAAGAACTGGTGGTGGATTTCCGCAGACAAACACTCTGCCCCCTGACACCAGTGAACATCCAGGGAACGGACATTGAGATGGTGACATTTTATAAGTACCTGGGTGTTCACCTGAACAATAAACTGGACTGGACTTACAACACAACCGCACTTTACAAGAAAGGCCAGAGCAGACTTTATCTGCTCAGGAGACTGAAGTCATTTGGAGTGCAGGGGGCACTCCTGAAGACCTTTTATGACATTGTGTTGGCATCAGCCATTTTTTATGGAGTGGTCTGCTGGGGGAGCAGCATCTCAACAGCTGACAGGAAGAGACTTGACAAACTGATCAAGAAGGCCAGCTCGGTCCTGGGATGCCCCCTTGACTCAGTGGAGGTGGTAGGAGAGAGGAGGATGATGGCTAAGCTGTCATCCATGATTAAGAATGACTCTCACCCCCTGCAGGACACTTTAACAGCACTGGAGAGCTCCTTTGGCGAGAGACTGCTTCACCCAAAGTGTGTGAAGGAACGCTATCGCAGGTCCTTCCTTCCTGCAGTAGTCTACAACCGGCAGTGCTCCCAGTAGACCACACACTCACAAGACTTTCAATATGACTGCACTATAATACACATTAACTGTATTCACACTGTGAAAATATCTGCTCAGGTGAATTTCAACTTAAGGTGCAATATATCAATTCCTATGCACAATACAGGAACCTATTCAGTATCAATACTCCAGTCAGGAGCATTATCATTCAATGTGCAGTGTCAGTAGGGCTGGGCCGATAAAACGATAGCGATATGTCTCGCAATAGACACGTCATCAATATCAATATAAAATGCGTTCGATAAAGCATTTGATAATTTCTTTTTTTTCGTCGGAAGAAACCTGAAGTTGTGAAGTGAGGTTGGTTGCATGAACAAAGGCACTCGCTCTCAGGTAACTGAGCAACGTAGGGAGTAATCGCTAATCAGTGAGAGAGACACGCTAACACGCCAATCATGTAACATTGTCAAGTTCGGTTGTGCCATGTCGTCACGTGTTTGTTGCTCTGCGAGGAGTGAGATGAGAAATAGAAAGTGAGCGCTGCAGCGAGCGAAGAAATCGTTGATAGAACAGGGAAAGTCAGCTCGCCAGTATGGAGTTTTTTGGATTTTATAAGTCGGACCGTAGTCAGACCAATGTGGTCTGTAACTTATGCAAGACTTTCGTCCCCACCAAGACCAGTAATACCACAAACTTATTTAACCACCTTAGCCGCGCTCACTCTTTGGAGCGCAGCCGTATTCGCCAACGTCCGCCAACCGCAGCACCACCGCACAAGCAGCTGACCACCATGCAGAGGTATCTGCTTCATTGCCTGATGACAAATCATCTAAAAGGCACGAAGATGTAACGGAGGCAGCGGCATATCATATAGCTAAAGACATGCTTCCGCTGAGCACTGTGGAGAAGCCAGGTTATAAACATCTGTTACACGTACTTTTTTTTAATTTCTTAAACACACTTGCAATAAAAATATAATTGAATAGTTCATGTATGTTTAGAGTAAGAAGAGTGACTAAAGTTGTTCATATGTCTAGGCTGGTTTTATAGTTCAGTCAGTGTTACTGTACTGTCTATCATGTTTGTTTGTTTGTTTGTTTGTATGTTACAGATGTCAAGTCTACCTCGGTTTCTGCTATGTTTACAAAACACTGCACATATTTGAAAATATTTTATTCACCAGAGGGTGAATCAGCTTGTGAACTTCCTGCACTAAACCTGCAGGAAAAAAGTTCTCAGGTTTCTCTCTGTTTACATTTTTACACTTTTTCTACATTTATTATTTGAGTGTTTTCCATGGTTGTGTCGACATTTCCTTTCTGCCTTGATAGCTGAGGGGATTATAATCAGAGGAAGGTTAAATTTAAAATAAAAATGTTTAAATTGAATGTATTTTTCTTCTGGTCCTTATTTTAAATAGGTCATAAAAAATATCAATAATTATCAATATCGACCAATATAAAACACTTAAATCGCAATAGAGTTTTCAGCCATATCGCCCAGCCCTAAATGTTGTACTGTAATTGTAATTGTAATACACCAGCCCAGCACACTACAGCAATCAGTGTACTGGCAACTACAGACTGGTAGAAGGTCTTCAGGAGCCTATTGCACACACTGCAGTGTCTCCTCAAAAAGACCTGTTAGCTCCTGTCCTGCAGAGGATGTTATGAGACCCAGTCCAGTGTTTTGTTGATATGGATGTAGCAGTGGCATGGCTGTCCTCTAAAGTTATGGGTATACTCATTATTCTTTTTCTGGTTCAGGGGGAAGCAGTCATCTTGAGTCCGTGGGTGAGGATGATGAACTGTTTGTGGAGAATGGTGTGAGCAGCGGTGAAGAGGGGGAGAAGCCAACAGCTGGCCGACGTAAACACTCCTTACCTCAACAACTAGACACTGCTGGAGTTAGACAGGTCAGTGAATGCCTCACCTCATTCTTAATGGAACTGAAGGTATAAAGATGTACATAAAGAGCATACAATCTACATTGTACCCCAAATTCTATATTTTATCATGAAAAAATACGGAGGAAAGATGAGTTGGGCTTCAAACTTGTTACCCTCTGCGCCTTTTAAATTAATAGTTTAGAACTATGACAGCACATTAGCTAAAATCAGGGAAAAAAAAGTCGCTTTGATTAATATTTGTGGGCAGCTGTGGCTCAGGAGGTAGAGTGGATTGTCCATTAATCAGAGGGTCCATGGTTTGATGGAAAAGGAGCCTGAAAATTACAGTCTCCAAGGTTGATAACCGGTTCACTTTTTGAAAGTTATCCAAGTCACCCAATTAAAGTTTTTTCTCATTCACTTTTTGTTTGCTGGATCATAGCTCCTGCTCTCTCTGTTGGTTTTATGCTTGCTTTCTCTCTCATTTGTAGCGTAACTAGGGGAACTACCTTAATTTGATGTTGCATTCGTTGATAAAATGACGGGGCACCACCTTCCTCAGCTAAGAAGGACAGCAGAAATTAACTGCTATAAGATGATAAAATTACTAACGAATGGACTAACAGTAAACCAATCTGATAATCTGAAGTGTAAACTCTGGATACAGGGATCGTATATATTCAGTTCAAAAGGACACCGTCTAACCAGGACTCATATCAAAATATCATTTATTAAGCAGAATTAGGGATAATGAGTGATGTATCAGGGATAATAAGACAGAAGATGGAAGATGATATGACAGAACACACAAGAAACTTATGGCAACACAATGGTAAATAAATTGGTGATAGTGAGAGGTAGCTGAAAGGGAATAATGGGGACGCGAACGTAGAGTTAAGGGAATAAACGATTAACGGAGGGAATTTGGACGAATTGACCGTCTCTTAATCTCACGGACCAACTCTTATTCAAACCCGCTTAGCGTGCCTACTTGACTGATGGCGTCCCGTTGTGCTCTGCTCCGAACTAACTCGAAGAAGTTCCAGATGTTCGTCCGTGGCTCGATCTGCCTGGTGGTCTGGTGGAAGGTCCAAACTCCAAGCTGAAGAGCTGATGTCGAAAGGGGCTTCTCTGGAACTGGTCCTGCGGTGTCGGTTACAGATGAGGGACTGCTCTGGATGGTCGTTAGCCGGACCAAGGATCAACAGCTGGCTGCAGGGTTTGGTTCAGTTGAGTCCGTGACGGATTATTTTAGACTGATAGTACAAATCAAGAGTCTCTTCGATGGCCAGTCGAAGAAGGCTACAAAATTAGTATTACTTGCCTAAATTTACTGATGTTAAAACTAAACGTTTGGCTAAACAAAAAGGTTAACTTGGAAACTTGCGGCGAACTATAAGAATACGTCTTCTGAAGATAACTTACGCTACTCGGAATGGCTTTGAGTAGCTCAAAGACGAAAAAAAACTTAAAGAACAAAAACAACTGTGCAAAACTTAAGAAAAAGAACTAAAAGACGAAACTAATCGTAACGTAACATAATCTAAACAAAACTGAGTAACGCGCACTGAATTCATGCTGTGGCTGCAGACATTTAAGCCTCGCTCCTGGGGCGGGTCTAATGGGCCGGCCGTCGAACATATGAGACGCTTTGTGACGCGCAATCGCCTCAAGGAGCTGAATTAATCAATGACTCACACGAGGGGCTCATCCGCTTCTCACTATGGTCAATCACATATAATTTCAATAACAAATTTTCAATGACATTTCAACGTTGTTCACAGCATGCATCAGGCACTTCCTATGGTTGGGTGACAACATTAAATGATAATCCTAGTACAGTTTCATCCCAACCTGTATAATGACTCAATATATAACTAGTACAAAAATAAAAGAAATAGAAAAAGATAAAGAAAGAAATAAGAATAACGAAATAATGAAATAAAGAAAGGCAGACTATAATTGCCAAAATGATTATCATCCTTATGATTGTTCCTTAATATAAGTCTCATAAAGCACAATCAACTTCAAACCCTACGAACCCTTAGATGGTAGAAAGGCTCCATAGCAGAGCTTCAGGCAAATCTTTAAAACAAAGTTAGATTCACAGCTTTGTCATGGGACAGGAGAAAACATGGGCATCATACAGATCATGGGTTAGTCATGTGCATATATCCAGCGTTGAGTCATACAGAGATGCAATTGTCAGGTATACCAAGAAACAAAGTCCTCCGGCTTACAAACAGTTCATTTCAAGGTTGGCTACTTTGCAACCCATCAGCAGACTCGGTTTGTGGATTCAGTTGAAACTTGGCCTTTGTTCTTCCCAGCCAGCTTTACTGTATTGGGTCCTTAGGGCTATTGGGGGAGTGATTAGCGTTTGAGTGGGACACCCTGAATAGGTGATAGGCGTTAACCTTTTGGCTCTCCTTTTTCAACATGTGAGAAGAGTACTTCACTGAGCCAGACATACTGCCTCTCTCTTTGAAATCTGATTGCATTATAGATAGACCAGATGGTCTACTATTCAATCAGCTGACGGGCTTACACCTCCGTTTCCCTTGAGTATCACCAGAAAAGGAGGGAAGGAAGGGGTCAGTTGGAGGCTAGTTCTGCTACACATTCAAACAACATTATCTCTTTATTTCACTCTTTCTCTATACAAGAAGAATACATCCTTCCCCTGAATACTGATACTAGTGACGCCTAGTGATTGTGAATGAAGTACACAAGTACACAAACTGACAAAGTCCAGTTGCGATCAATTGAATGCCCTGAAGCCTACACAAGTACAGTTTGAAGCAACGCAAGAAGTAGATTTGTGATGTTATGATGTGAAACAACATCAACACAGTGCTACATTAAATGATGTGAGTTTTAATGTAGTGAATGAGTTTAACAGTCCCACAGTCATTGGAAAGAAGGACCTTTGGTGGTGTTCCTTCTTACACACTAGATGCAGCTGTTGCTGGAGGAGCTGCTTAAGGCCCCCCACTGTCTCATGTAGGGGATGGGCTTTTTAGCCTTTATTATAGAGAGACAGCTGAAGGTACAACAGGAAATGGGACAGAGAGAGGGAACGACATACAGCAAATGAGCTGCAGGTAGGAGTCGAACCTGCAGCCACTGCAGAGGATTGACAGCCTCAATATATGGGGCCCAAAATTGATTTCCATATTTAGTGTATAGTAGGGTTGGGTTGGTTTGTGGTCTCGCCTGTTTGGTTTGTCATTATGAGACGCTGTGCCAAATTAAAAGAGACAGGAGGCAGCTGTCAGCAGAGTCAACCATTTAATGATATTCAACACAGAGGATAAGAAAAAAAAAAATGCAATAGTAAAACACAGCTGCAGTCAAGAAATGTAAAATCCACCTGATTATGATTAAAACTTAAAAAAAAAAACTATGGATTAGCAACATGCACATGTGCTGAACATATAAATTACAAACACTAACAAAAACTAACATTTGCAAAATAACAAGAGAAGAACTTTCCCCTGGGGAAATTTTGAAAGGGCCACGGGGGCTACTGCCGGAGTGTGTATATTATGATGAGATTCTTCAGAGATTTCAAACAATTAATGCTAAGCTAACATTATCATGTCAAACAACACATACAAAAGATCTCAAACACCATTAGAATGCATTTAAGAATCATTTTACCGTAGGTTATCAAGTTAGCATTAGCATGCTAATCATTAGCATATTAGCACAACAACCTGATATCAAAGTCAAACCTGTATCCACGAGCAAGTTCATAGGACCTCATGTTAGCATTGGCCGCTGTTAGCATTGTGGGTAATGCTAACAGGCCAACATCACTCATTACAATGCTAACATTTCAAACTCACCAGTTCAGTAGAATCACAAGGCACACACAAGATTGCTGCATACTGAAATGCATTGCTGAAAACAGCAGGCTTAGAAAACTCCATGTAAGGGATTAAGCTCATGCTAAGCTAACAATAGCATGTCAAATAACCGTTAAAAAGATCTCAAACACCATTAAAATGCATTTAAGAATCATTTTACCATAGGTTATCATGTTAACATTAGCATGCTAATCATTTGAATATTAGCACAACAACCTGATATCAAAAGTCGAATCTGTATGCACCAAGTTCATAGGACCTCATCTTAGCATTAACATGTTGTCAACAGCTGATTGCAGGGCAACATATACAGACAGACAACTATTCACACTCACACTCATACTTAAGGACAAATAACCTAATGAGCATGTTTTTGGTCTGTGGAAGCCAGAGTGCCCGGAGAGAACCCACATGTGCACAGGAAGAACATGCAAACTTCACACAGAAAGGCCCTGCCTGACCCAGGGATCAAACCTTCTTGCTGTGAGGCACATGCACTACCTGCTGCGCCACCGTATGTGTGTGTTTGTAACTGATCCGTGTGTTGGTGTTTGTGTGTGTCTCTGTGTGTGTATCTGTAATCATATGAAGCTACATATGTGTGTTTGTGTGTGTGCGAGTGTGGGAGAGGAGTGCTCAGAGACCTACTGAGGCTCAGAGGTTGCCACAGCAACTTGAGGTGGTTGCCATTAATGATAGAGGCCCCCCAGGTAGACAGACAGAGGCAGAGTGAAACGTGGAGAAAAAGAGACATTTTCTGCCTCTGCCTCTCACATTTGGATTTATGCTGACAAAATGGTAGGTCCTATCAGAAAAAAAACACAGACCATAATCACTGTAAGGACTTCCTGAACGATTTGTTGTGATTTCGGTGTTTCTACAGAAAATACAGCCTGTCGCAGGCGCTTCTGTTTCTTTTCTTAGTTTTACAAATTCTTTTGCTCTATTCTTTATTAATAATATCTGCAATTACATGACCGTCATTTTGAAGCTGTGCCTTCTCCAAACATGTTCTAGTCAACAACCGTTGGTGTAATCCTGGTCACATTACCATCAAGGAACGTATTTGTTGCCTGGACATTGAACTGTTGGCTGTTGAGCTCAGGCCATATTATTTGCCCAGGGAGTTTTCACATGCCATCATCGTTGCTGTTTACATCCGCCCCTCTGCCAACCCGACAGCGGCATGAGACGTCATTCACTCTGCCGTGGCCTGTCTGCAAACTCAACACCTGAGTGCATTCATCGCTATCTCAGGTGACTTCAACCACGTCACCATGGCAACAACACTGTCCAATTTCACGCAGTATGTGAGTTGTCCCACAAGAGAGGAGATAACCCTGGACTTGCTGTATGCTAACGTCAAGGATGCATATAGCTGCTCCCCCCTCCCCCATCCGGGCAGGTCATATCGCAACCCTTGTGTCAATGTCCTCCCCATGCGGCTTGCATCACGGACTATATCACCTTCTGTGTGGACTCCACTGTCCCAGCCAGGACTGTCCATTGTTATCCAAATAACAAGCAGTGGGTGACAAAGGACATCAAAGATATCCTCAATCAAAAGAAGAGGGCTTTCAGAGCTGGTAACAGGGAGGAGGTGAGAACGATACAGAGGGAACTGAAGGTGAAAATCAAGGAGGCTCAGGAGAAATACAGGAGGAAGCTCACACCCCCCCATCTTCCTGTATGAGCCCTCTTCACACCTCCTCAGACTGCCAGACTATCTTCACTCACCAACCTGAGGACTACACCACCCCTCCCCCACCTGTCACCTCCACAGTGTGCTTCACTGCTGACCAGGTGAGAAGACAGCTGATGAGACTCCACTCTAACAAGACTCCAGGCCCTGATGGTGTCAGCCCCAGGGTGCTCAGAGTTTTTCAACATGTCTTCAACATGAGCCTAATTCTCCAGAGGGAGAGACTCGTCCTGGAGCAGCTCCGGTCCATGGTCAAGCCACTCTTGGACCCCCTCCAGTTCGCCTATCAGCCTCGACTTGGAGTTGAGTTTTTTTGACTTCTCCAGTGCATTTAACACCATTCATCCAGCTTTACTGGGTGACAGCTGACAGTGATGCAGGTGGACGCCCCCCTAATGTCCTGGGTTGTGGACTACCTGACTGGTAGACTACAGTTTGTGCACCTGCAACACTGTGTGTCAGACAGAGTGGTCAGCAACACTGGGGCTCCACAGGGGACTGTTCTCTCTCCCTTCCTCTTCACACTCTACACCAAGGACTTCAACTATTGCACAGAGACCTGCCATCTTCAGAAGTTTTCTGATGACTCCGTGATAGTTGGATGATGAGTACAGGGCTGCTGTGGACAACTTTGTGTGAGCAGAACCATCTGCAGCTAAATGTGGCAAAGACTAAGGAACTTGGAGTGGACCTGAGGAGAACCAAGGCACCGGTGACCCCTGTTTCCATCCAGGGGGTTGGTGTGGACATTGTGAAGGATTACAGGTACCTGGGTACATATTGACAATAAACTGGACTGGGCAAAGAACACTGACGCTCTCTACAGGAAGGGCCAGAGTCATCTCTATTTCCTGAGGCGACTGAGGTCCTTCAACATCTGCTGGACTATGCTCAGGATTTTCTATGAGTCTGTGGTGGCAAGTACTTTCTCTATGCTGTTGCGTGCTGGGGCAGCAGGCTGAGGATGGCAGACGCCAACAGACTCAACAAACTGATCCACAAGGCCAGTGACGTTGTGGGAATGGGGTGTGACTCTCTGACAGTGGTGTCAGAGAGGAGGATTCTGAATAAGCTACGGACTCTCTTTTTTTTTTGCATTTTGCACATCCCATTTCAATTTTTTGCACATCCAATGCTCAGTATATATATTTGTTTTATTGTTATACATTCTATTGTGTTGTATATTTGTTATTTACATATATTCTTAGTATAAATATTCTGGGTTTTTTTTATATTGCTTTCATATATATATTTCTTCTCTTTCTTTCTTTTCTAATTTCATTCTAATTCTATAATTCTATCTTGTATGGAGCACTGCTACAAAAACAATTTCCCCTTGGGGATCAATAAAGGAATCCTGAATCCTAAAACGGGTCCGTTCTGCTTCTCTCAGAAAATCTTTGTATTGGAGTCAATGAGGAGCAGAGACAGACGTGGCCACACTTAGAGGCTGCTAATTCAAATTCTCTAAGTCTCTCTGATTTTTTTGAGCACATTGTGAGACAGAACAAATTTGTCTCCAAATTTGAAAAAAATCATCCGCGTAGTGTGTAAATTGTAGCTGGGAGAAGTGTGGAAAGAGAAAAAATCTGGAGTTTTCTTAGGCTCTCTCCCACTCTGATCGATGACGTCACCCACTCTGACACGAACTTAAAAATGGAGTCTCTAGGTGAAAGTATGCCGGAGCAGTAAGCAGTAGGAAAAGTCCAATGATTTGTTAGTTTTTTGACCTCCTCCCATTCATTCTTTATGGGAAATTTTTCGAAAAATTTAAGAAAAGTAATAGCACCCTGATTCCGATCAAGACATACATTTTGATATATAATTCGCCTTGGTCCTCTCAAAGCTGTAGAACAAGTAGCGATTCGAAATTTGACACGGAATTTGACCCCCCCCCCCCCCCCCCCCCATGGAGGGACGCAATAATATCTATCATTCCCAAAGAGGGGAAGGATAAACTCGAGTGTGGGAACTACTGTCCAGTAAGTGTTCTAAATGTTGACTATAAGCTATTCACCTCTATCCTATCCAAAAGAATCGAATTAATTCTACCTGACTTAATACACAAAGACCAGATGGGCTTTATCAGACAGAGACAGACTACAGACAATATCAGGAAAACACTGCATGTTATGAGACAGGTCACTCAACAAGAGCTGGAGACGCTTATAATTAGTTTAGATGCAGAGAAAGCGTTTCACTCAGTGAGATGGTCCTTCCTGTATAAGGTACAAAATTTGATTTTCATATGACTATAATTGATACAATAGCAGCACTATATGACAAACCGATAGCCAGGATAAAAGTCAATGGAGATCTAACTCATTCATTCACATTGGAAAGAGGAACGAGACAAGGATGTTGTATGTTACCACTCCTTTGGGGAGGAGAAATTGGCTCTGTTTGCTGATGATTCGATTCGATTCGATTCAATTCAATTCAATTCAATTCAATTCTTATTTGTATAGCGCCAAATCACAACAGAAGTTGTCTCAGGACACTTTCCCTCTAGAGCTGGTACAGACCAAGCTCTTTTATCTACAGAGAACCAACAATTGATGATCTATTGATTAGTTTACCACAACCCACACAGACACTCCCAGAATTGATGAAAATGTTTAAGGAATATGGTTTACTGTCTGGGTACAAAATCAGTATTAGAAAACTCAAGTTTTAACCTTTAACTATGACCCACCATTGGAGATTAAGAAGTTATGTAATTGGAAATGGGATGCAGAGTTCATTAAGTATCTGGGAGTCATTCTGCCGAAGGATCTTTCAAAAATGTTTGATCTCAACTATGGACCCTTAAATTCAAAGATAAAATCAGACATACAGAGGTGGAATGTTGTTCCCTTTCTAGGTTTGAGCTCTAGGATAGAATCAATTAGATTGAATATCTTGCCAAGACTACTCTACATCTTCCAGTGCCTGCCAATCGAAATATCACTGAAACAATTTTTAGAGTGGGACAGGTTGTCATGTGTTGCAAAAACACACTAGAACAGGACGAGAACCCACAGTGATAAACCCAGGGAGAGATGCAGGATGACAGGTGGATATGAAAATAAACTATTTATTAAACAAGGAAGTCCAGAATGAGAACTAAAGAAAAAAGGAGCTCTGAATAGAACTGGAAACAAAAGAGGCTTCTTCTTTCACAGGCAGGACGGGGCTGGGCTGAGGGCTCACCGACAGGACGAACTCTGAAGAGGAGAGCAGAAAATCCAGGTTAGAATCGGCACAAAAGAAGAGAGTTTCTTGAGCAGATCTTGGGTTGAAATACCGCTAAGGCAAGCAGACGATTCCATGAAAACTTGTGAACTGTGCCGGGCTTATACACAGGCAGGTGAAGGGGTAGAGTGATGACCTGATAATTTACAGGTGTGGCAGGTCTGGCGTAGTTTGCCGGCAGGTGCAGCCCATACACCAATCTAAACAAAACAGGGGAGACAACACAAGACCACAAGAGGGCAGGGGACACACAGAAACAATAGGGCAAGGAGGAAAACAAGCACTACCTAACAGGTGGATATCAAGTAATGTTTGGCAAGGGAAAAAGGCCAGGATTAAATATAGAACTTTGCTATTAAAAAAAAGAAAGGGATGGAATGGACCTTGCCTGCCTAAGAGAGTATTATCATGCAGCGCAATTGAGGCCATTAATTTGTTTACTCTCACCAATGTACACTACAGGTTGGAAAGATATAGAAGGTACAAGGAACTCCAGTAGCAGCCCTATTATCAGATAAGAAATTGCAAGATGATCTTGTGATTTCAGAGGATCCCTTGCCTGACATCTTCCTAAAATCCTGGCAAGAAGTAGTAAAAACTTTTAGATTGGAGCACACATCTAAAATCCTGAGGTGGTGTGCCTACGATTTGGATTTTGAACCAAACAAAAATGATGACAGATTTAAGAGATGGATCCCAAAGGGCTTAACCACCTATTACTCTTTTGTCCACAAGGAGGCATTCCAGAGATTTGAAGCCCTGCAAAATGAACAAGGTACCTTTTACAGGTACCTGCAAGTTTGAAGCTATTTTAATCAACACATGAAAGAGGCTTTAGTAGAACTCAACTCAGGCTTCCTGCAGGTATTTTTATCACAGCTTAATTCCCAGTCTTGCAGCAAAATTTTATCCATATTGTACAATGGCATGCAAAAATTAAAAGAAGACAGTACAATATATATACAGGAGAAGTGGGAAAAAGAAGGAAAGGCAGTGATCTCGGTGGAGAGTTGGGAAAGAGTATGTCAGATACAGTGGAGGTCAACAGGGTCAAACATATGGCGTGAGTTTTGTTGGAAGAACATTGTGAGATTTTTTATCACACACATTCAGAAACGACATCAGGGTAATGGAGAATTTTGGGAAGAAATCCATAAACATAAAACAAATGTAATGAGGAATAGAGGAATATTACCTTCAACTATGAATCTATGTATTTGGGAGATGTTGACTTTCACAATTGGATCAAGAATGATAAAAAATTGCTTTGTGTACTAATGGCAGTTAGTAAAAAAAAGTTAGTAAAAAAAAACTATCACAAGAAAATGGCTTAAGGTAGAACCACCCATCATTGAGGAATGGATGGATATAGTACATGAAATTTACATTATGGAAAAACTAATTTTCCCTTAGAGTACAAAGAGAAAAGTTCTATCGGATTTGGTCCAAATGGACTGAGTACACAAAACCTGTAAGATCTGATTTCACTTGACTCTATTTGTACTTGAATCTATTTGTACAAAATCCTTTTGTGTGTACCACTTGAATAAGAATACTACTTAAGATTTTTTGTTTTTTTATTTGTTTTCATTGTGTGAGAAACTGAGAGGCCTCAGGAAGTGAGCTCCCCTGGTTCTGTTCACTGGATACAGAACTTGAATTACTCAAAATATCTTGGAAGAGCAGCATGGAAAAGACACTTGGACTTTCTGGAATTACCCCCTTCCATTTATCAGGGGGAATGGGGCAGACAAACCAAAGGAAAAGATACGTTAGGGGTCCAGGGAAGGATTGAAATGTTGTAAATGAAAATGTAAATATTTGCTTTTCCAAAGAAAATATCAAAACAAACAAACAAACAAAAAATCAACTAACATTTGCACTTTGGAACAGCAAATTTAATATACTTAACAAACATGATGGGAAATGTGTGCCATCGCTGCAGTTGATCTTAGTCAGTCATGTGTGTGTCTTATCAGTGAAGTCACAGAGGCCCCATTTTGAAAGTATAGCTACAGTGAGTGGTACATTAAACAACACAAGATTTAGTTATTAATTCATCAAATTGAAGAAGCAAAAGCAAACTGAGAACATACCAAACAGAGACCAATTCAGCTAGGATGCCAGGGACCATTTATTTGACTAAATTGTCATCTACTAACAACAGTTAAACATAGGACCTGACAGCAAAAAAGTTGGGAGTGCAGACCACCACATCTTGTGATTGCTGCTCATGTTACTTCTTAGGAGACCACATCTTCTTCTGGTTATGTATGCATAGTACTCTTTCTCATTAGTACAGCATCCATTTGTTTTTCTGAAAACACATCACTATGTACATACATGCCTCCTTAGTACTTCATAATCCTGAAGTACTAAACATCAATCCACTCCCATTTGCCCTTTTGAAGTCACCACTCAGCAACCACTTGCTTTAAAAAGTCGGAGCCACAAGAATTGGTTTCACTCATTCCTACATTAAGTGATTACAATTAGGTGGTCATGATCAGATACCTAGTTGAAACTGAAATGCTGTGGAGATCCATATAATTGAAAACACAAAAGGTAAATTCAGAATGATAAAGTATGGGGCAATCCCTGGAAAAACAGGATGGTTGACAGGTCTGGCCTGGTCATTCCCTCTACCCTAGCCACAGCAATACAGGGGAAAAGGCAGAAAACGCACAAACACACGCATGCACACACTCTCTCTCTCTCTCTCTCTCACACACACACACACACACGTTACAAGATTAATGTGTCTATTTTTTGCTTTTTCTATTCATCTCCCTTTTAGGAATATCAAATAATTAAGAAATCAGCCCGCTCCCTGAGCACCATTCAAGTGGAGTCTCCATGGCGACTGGCACAGCCATCCATTATCTCCAGTATAGTGCTGATGAAAGGCCAGGGAAAGGTGAGTGCCCTCCCTTGACATGTATGCATTAATAAAGAGAATGCACTCTTAATATGTGCATAAGCATACCAGAAAAGATGCATATGTGTTTGTTGGTACAACAATCTGGTTTTGATGTCTCCTGACATTACTCACAAACTTTTGCTTCAGTTATGTGTTTGCTTTTTAATAATCACGGTGTGATTATGTGGTTTGCGCCTTAACCATTCAGCCGACAGGACATCCAGTACTTTTTTTTTTTAAAACTGACATGACAGCATCATACCTCAAAATTGTGATATGGAACTAGTTAAAAATAGTGATGGGTGTGGGTTTATTCCTCTCCCTCTCCCTCTCCCTCTCCCTCTCCCTCTCCCTCTCCCTCTCTCTCTTTCAACCTCATCACAGTTTAACAGAAGTTTACCAAATTTCAGTTCGGCAATGATATCAGCCTCCAGACAGACAAATATTCACCTCCAGCTGCTAACAGAAGTCAGTCAAGAAACATTTGCTCCATCAGCTTAGGAACATAATGAAATGGAAAGAAAAGACGAAAGGAAAACATCTTCTCTCTGGCCATCAGGATGGTGAACTTTCTCCCCTAAGTTCTGTATATCCTTGGCCTTGTCTAGCACAGTCTTCAGTCTGCCCCACACAATGTATATTTGAAAATCCTTGAACAATTGAAAATGTGTTTCCCATGCTGAAACCAATGACTTATTTAATTCCAACCTTTGTGCATAAAAGTAACAGACTTGAACATGACAATTTTTATGATTATGCCTAATATACCTCATATTCACCAGATAGTGTGTTACATTACTCAGCATCTGTATGAAAAGTTAAAGTTTGAAAATGTTATTAACTCTTAACTGTTAAGTACTTTGAACACATTTGAAAACAATCAAGATGCCTTCTTTGTCATATCTGGCCCTGTCACATACTTGTGATATCCATCCTGTACAGACAATGGGAAAGTAGAGGTTGATGTGTTTATTTTGGTTTTTTGATTGGATAAAAATGATACAACATGAAAGTGCTTTGGGTGAGAGGTGAAACGTCCAGTTGCCTTTGGAAAACACATAGAAGCCTCAACAAAAAACTGCAAAAAGCTGTCAATAAATAAATAATATAGAATAGAATATATTCTTTAGCCAATAACTAGAATCTTATTCAAGACTCCCAGACCAGTCATCCTGAGTTGTCATGTACATTGTCCAACCTATTCTCTTGTTTTTTGATAGCTTTTTCTTGGTTTTAGTATTTGTGGAAATACTCTTCAATACATCCATGGCAGTGATAATCAATGCTGTGCCTGCAATAGCATTCTCATATTGGATGCAGGGTCCTAGTTAGTGCAGGGTGATGTGGTTGAAATTATTATCATGATGTTATATATTTTTTTTTTCATAAAGGTATCCATTACATGACAAATGTAAACAAAATTGCAAACAAAATAATCAAGCCATTGATGGAGGCAATTACCTGTATTCCACTGTACATTACATGACATGAGCGCTTCATTTGTATGTATAAGATAAAAACTTTTGAACAAATCACAACCAGTCCAGCTGCTGAGCAGCATTCTTGTGTCTAATATATTGAAAAGACTTGGACCGAAAGTAGGCTGAATTTTAATTTTCAAGTAGCATTAGTGAGAGGGCTGCTCTGTGAATTCAAGTTACTACACTGCAGTGATATCACAGTGCTGTTGATCTATAAGAGATGAGATACAGACGCTTTAGAAATGCACCATGAAATGTCAGTTTATAGGGCAGGACCGCTTGCCATTGTGTCCTTGCTAGTCTTCTCTGACATTCATTGAGCTCTTACAATTGTAGGGCTTAGGATTCAGTATTGTTGGTGGGCAGGACTCAGCACGTGGACAGATGGGGATTTTTGTCAAAACCATTTTTCCTCATGGAGCTGCAGCTGCTGATGGTCGGCTAAAAGAGGGTAACCATTCCTTTTCATTCTGCTTCACTGAACTGAAAATGTATAAAGGAATAAAATGTGTAGTATGAGAGAAACGTTGAACAATATTTATGCTTGTACTAAACACCCATCTCAGTCTTATCGTATGCTTCCCTGTGTAGGAGATGAGATTTTGGAAGTGAATGGAGAGTCTCTCCAGGGACTCACACACCAGCTGGCCATCCAGACCTTCAAGGTGGAATGCATCTTCACAATGGTTCTGGCAAAGAGTGGTGTTAAAACAGTTTAAACTCATGATAAACACTAGAAATTCTACTGTAGAATGTAGAATTTGAAACTCTTAGTTTTTGAAATGCTTGTGACAAAATGATTTGTTGTTTTCTCCATCAAACAAAAGAATGTATTTGACTAATTTATCACAGTGTATATTCATGCTCTTTTTTATGCTCAAAATCTGTTTATGTCAACTGACTTGACAACATTTTTTGGTAAAAAGACAAAGGACTTGTTCAAAAGCACTTGTTTTAGTTGTTTTAGGAAACATTTGTTTGATGTTTGGTCAGAAAGTTAATTATGGAACTGTTTTCATCTCTACTTTCTTAACATTGAAGCCTCATTTCTATTCTTCCAACAGCAACTGAAAAAAGGTGTAGTGACACTGGCAATTCGAACTCGTCTGCACAGTCCCAGCCTGACACCCTGTCCAACCCCTACCCTCCTCAGTCGCTCCAGCTCACCCAACTCCAACAACAGTGTGGGAACACCTGTCCCCTCAGGGTTTGAAGAGGCTGATGGCCGCAGGGGCCCTGGCCCAGGTCCAAAAGACTGCATCATCATGGAGGTCACACTCAACAAAGGTTAGCGGACTTGATGGCTTGACTGTTAGGACGTGGCCTGCTGGAGTCTTTTCCTGACACGAAAGAAAGAGTGTATACTCAGTTTAAAACAGTATTGAAGTAAGCAGCAACAAACGTACAGTATTGTGTTATGATACGATAATTTTATTTAGAATTCACAGGCCAAACCAGCAAACA
Source organism: Chaetodon trifascialis (assembly GCF_039877785.1). Classification (NCBI taxonomy): domain Eukaryota; kingdom Metazoa; phylum Chordata; class Actinopteri; order Chaetodontiformes; family Chaetodontidae; genus Chaetodon; species Chaetodon trifascialis. The sequence continues at coordinate 29,335,035 of NC_092061.1, read as the reverse complement.
GTATTACAAAATTAATTGATGCAAACAGGTAAAATTAATCACATCACATCACATCACATCATCTAATATTCCAGCTATGTATTGTTATGGCATTTAGTATTTTTATAATCTGTACATAATGTACATATACATAGTAGATTTTTTATTTTATATCCCATGTACTTTTTAACTTGATGCTTCTGTGTCACTGTTCTTGCTTTTTTAATACTTGCTGCCTGTCATGACTTTCCCTAGTGTGGGACCAATATCTTATCTTATCTTATCTTGGTATATAGTATATCCTTTACTTCTTTTTGTGGCTGTAATAATATTTCCTCACGCATATTTGTGACAGCTGTCGTACTTCAGAGGGATGCCTTGGCTATTTTTGCAATGATAGCTGACTTGCTTTTTGACAATGCTGAATTCTGAATGTTGATTTTTTTTAGAACCTGGTGTTGGACTTGGGATTGGAGTCTGCTGTCTGACCCTGGAGAATTCTGTTCCTGGCATCTACATCCATAGTCTGGCACTGGGATCTGTGGCCAAGATGGATGGCAGGCTCAGGTAAAAACATCAGGGTAATCTTTGATTTGGAAACCGGTTGACACAAGTGAAGTTAATATGTGCTTGCACTGATGCAAAAATATCAAATAAGCAGAATACACAAATGTGAGCTCATTGATCGTCAGTTATTGCGCATATCATAATGACATATGAGAGTATAGCTTTGCATTTATGTTGGGGTATGTACAAAAAGAGGTCTTTTGACAGTGCTGTGCTAACACCTGTGCTTCTCTGTCCAGTCGAGGAGATCAGGTACTGGAGGTGGACTCAGTCAGTCTTCGTCATGCTGCTCTCAGTGAGGCCTATGCCATCCTCAGTGAATGTGGCCCTGGACCAGTCAGTCTCATTATAAGTAGGCACCCTAACCCAAAGGTAAGGGGATATCTTTCTCAATTCATATAGATTGATCTATTCTCCTTTAGGATATTCAGCATCTCTCTAATACTGTGTGAGAGTCCAAAAATCTGTAGAACCACCTGAACTGTAGTGAGTCTCTTTTCAAAAACACATTAGGAAGTTTCCCACAAGGTACATAGAGCCTTGTTTCCTTTCCCAAGTTAGAGTTTTCTGTCAGGCTGAAGCAGGTAATATATTTTATTTAATATTTTCATATAATGCCTTTATTACAGTTGTATTTATTTAAAGCAGGAGTATTGTACTTGTCATGTAAAATGCATGATGATTGTCTTTTCTCAGGTCTCAGAACAGGATATGGATCATATTATTGCTCGATCCACATACAAGGACAAAATGGGCAAAAACAGAGGTCACTCCCAAGGTCTGATGTCTTTATATTTACATTTGACCTAACTCTTTTATTTACTCCTGGACCACAATCATTTCACAGATTAACTTTGACATGTTACAGATGTTCATGTTACAATACAAGTGTTAAAAGATGGTCAACAGCATGGCTCAAATGCCCAAGTAAAATGATTTTGTCATCTGGGTATCTGATCTCATTTGGGTTTAACTGCCACGGTTGTAATTTGTAGGTCTGTCCTGTAAGGGCCCCTACTCAAGAATGAAGGACAGGCAGGGGGATGTTTCCCCTGCTCTCAGCTGGACCATGAAGCGATTCCTTGAGCCTGCCAGTAGAGTGAGAATTCATTCAATATTTATCTACTATTAAGTCATTACAAGACACATCACTAGTTTCTGTTTCATTGGTCTTAACTCATACATAAATATTAATCTCTAAACAGTAAAAAAATAAAATAAAATTTACTAACAACAACTTTATGTTGTGATTTTGTTTTGCTGTTCTATGAAATCTCAATTATAAAGTTTATAAGTTTTTTTTTTTAATTTCCCATGAAATTTTTCTCACACTTCTTGTATTCTTTAGGTCAAACAAACGTGTTTCACTGGTTTGTGCATTCAAAATCCATTCTCACAAATCTCTAGCAGGGTTCCCTGAGTTCAGAGACAGAGTCTTCTCAGTACTTCTCTCAGGATGCTTCTAGCCACTCACTCCTGTCTGAATCTATGCTGAAGGGCCAACAGCCAAGCTGCAAGACCTCCATGGATGCCATCTCATCACAGCCAAATGGTAAAATTCTACCCATTTAAATACCATGGAAAAGTAAAATGACTTTGAAACCAGATTAACTGAAATGGCATTCTTGGATATGAATTTAGACATACTGACAGAATTGTGAGGCAGACTTGGTTTTTTACCTAACCTGTCAGTGGATGTGTTTCAGTGTGGAACACTGTTTTAGAATAATGACCAATGATTTCATTTTGTTAACCTGTTAAATGTTTTTTACCATGTTTCCTTTTTGAAAAAGACACATTACCTGCATCTAATTCTCAGCAGTCTACCTCTCTTTAACAGAAATGGGGTATGGCCCAGTGTACAACACATCACAAGATAATCTGACAGGGACACCTGTCCCTCTTGATCACCATGTGGATGTAGTTCGTCAGCCCATTGCTGTTTCTAGCCCCACCTCCATGCAGAACCCACTTCTCCATCAGCAGACATACCTTGAGGATGAACTCAGTGATGTTGGATACTCCAACAGCACTGAATACCCTGGGCTCCTCCACAGACCAACAAAATCTGACTCTGTTAACGTAAAAACTGATTCAGTAGTTGTAATTGCTACATCACTGTTAGATGGATACAGTGAAGATGATGGGGATTTTCAAAGATGTGAAAGCAATGATGTGACAACACCACTTGATGGTGGTTTTTCACAGTGTGAGGAAGTAATTACAAGTAAGTCTGAGTCACCTGCTACCGAGTCACCTTTGATGCCTATCTGCTGCCCCTTTGACTGTAATGTAAGGGTTGGTTCTGGGTCCAATAATTTCACCATCAGTGGTGTATATTATACAAATAAAGATGATGGACAGTTGGAATCAAAGCACTCACCCAAGCTTGAGCATAAAGCAGTGACACGGGTCAAAAGTATGATAAGCATTGAAGCACCCCATGTGCCCCAGAAGCAAAAGTACAAAGTTGATAAGTCCTCTCCAGGCTTGGCCCTGTCACAGTCCCAATTCCTTGCCACACAGTACGGAAGAAACCCCAGCATTGCTGGTGGGTTGATGCACCACGAGCACTGTAAGAAGGGAGATGCCAGTGAACTTGCAGGTGTCTGTACTATTGACGCGGTGACCTTGTGGAGAAGTGAGGATGAGTCATTTGGGCTTGACCTGGAGATTATATCATCTCCTCTGAAAGTTATCATCGCTGGATTAAAGCCTGGAGGTGCAGCAGAGAGAGTATGTCTGATTGATCAATATCAGTGTCTGAATTCTTTAGACCTTCTCAATTTGAATAATTTAAAGGTCCCATGTTATAAAGCTTTTTCAGCAAGCTAACATAGGTCTATGTGTTCCAGAAAACACGATTTTGAAGCTGTTTTGCTGGAAATAGCTTTTAGGAAAAGATTCTCACTTAACTCTATTTGCCTCACTTTCAGTCCCTTTCAGAATGTGCTTCTAAATGGTTAGTCAAAAAATGTCTTAAGAGAAGTAACTAGAATCTAACAGTTAGCCTTACATCGTTCTCAATGGCAAAACACATGCTACAACACACAAGAGTTCACCCAAATCTACAAAAGAAACACACAGCTAATATTCAAATGTGCCGGCCAATGACGTCATTGGCCTCGCTGAATTTGACTGGCTCATCTGGAAATTGCAGGCAGGGTACTTTCAGAAATCAGTATCTCACTCAAAAAAGCATGGACGGTCTTATTTCACAATTTGTATGTGTGTGGCAGCACCAGAGACCCAAAGTAACACCCCAAATCCCAGAAAAAATTAGTTTTACATAATATGGGACCTTTAAACCATAAATATACATATATATAGATTTGTGTCTTAAATATTGGTGTTGCTGTTGCTTACTGAAAACTTAAATTTATTCTTTTTTGTTTAATCATACCTCCAGGAATCTACAGGCAAGCTATGTCCTGGTGATGAGATTGTAAAAATTGAGGAAAAACTGGTGTGCTCTTCTAGCTACCAGGAAATCTGGGAGCTCATGCTCAACCTTCCTCTGAAACTGTCATTGGAAGTTAAGAGACCAATTTCAGGTAAGAAATTTGTTTTAGAATCTCTTTACTCTGGAGTTATAGCTTATCCAGCATCAGTGTGGATGCTACTTGCTATGCATTTACCTTAGAACACTACATTTGATCCTTTATTTAGATGTGAGATATCCTTTATGCAATTAGTGTAGTGCTTCCCAATTACTGCGGCCTAAGGGTCCAGGCTTGGCCTTTGACATTGTGACAACCTCCTCACACGTTGATTTTAATGATACCACTGCAATGGTATAGTAGGGGTCCAGTTGCAGAGTCTATAGTAAAAATAAACACAGGGAAGTCAGTCTGACTTAAAGCTAGAGTGTGTAGTATAGTATGAAAGCATTTTTGTTATATTTGTTGAAAATCTCTTTACATCCCAATGGCAATCAAACATGCACTCATTGCGCATGACCAGAGTCTTCTAGAAGGCTAGGCAGATACATTGCTGATGAAGCTATAGCAAGCTATCCATCTATCCATCCATCTTCTCCCGCTTCATCTGGGGCCGAGTCGCGGGGGCAGCAGTCTGAGCAGGGTCGCCCAAACTTCCCTCTCCCTGGACAATTCCTCTAGTCTTCCCCGGGGCCTCCTCCCGGTGGGGCATGCCTGGAACACCTCCTTAGGGAGGCGTCCAGGGGGCATCCAATAAAGATGCCTGAGCCACCCCAGCTGACTCCTCTCGATGTGGAGGAGCAGCGACTCTACTCTGAGCTCCTCCCGGGTGACAGAGCTCCTCACCCTATCTCGAAGGGAGTGCCCTGCCACTCTGCGTAGGAAACTCATTTCAGCCGCTTGTATCCGGGACCTTGTTCTTTCGGTCATGAGCCAAAGTTCATGACCAAATGTTGTATTAGTGGAGTGTAAATCTTAATTTAGCAAAGCATGGACAATGCTGTGGATCCCTGTTTCTTGGTTACCCAAAGAGTTTTATTCCCGTGTCATTACTTTGGGATTGGAATTACTGGTAAGGTGTTGACAGGGTGACGCAGCAGGTAGTGCGAGTGCCTCACAGCAAGAAGCTCGCCGGTTCGATCCCCGGGTCTAGCAGGGCCTTTCTGTGTGAAGTTTGCATGTTCTTCCCGCGTTCTCTCCAGGCACTCTGGCTCCCTCCCACAGACCAGAAACATGCTCATTAGGTTAATTGGTGACTTTTCCTTAGGTGTGAGTGTGAGCGTGAATTGTTTGTCTGTTTGTATATGTTGCCCTGCAATCGACTGGCAACCGGTTCAGGGTGTACCCCGCCTCTTGCCCGTTGACAGCTGGGATAGGCTCCAGCCCCCCCCCCCCCCCCCGCAACCCCAACAAGGGATAGTCGGGTATAGACGATGGATGGATGGATAGATGGATGGATGGATGGATGGATGGATGGTAAGGTGTGGTATTTAACTGAATAGGGATCCAATTAACAGATTTATGTGGTAAAAAAAAAATAATAATGTATCACTTTTTAATCTTTGTGTCTTCCCCATCTTAACCTGAATACAAGAGACAACAATAAAAGAACTACTCAGGTGATGAGCAACAACAGTAATGTCTCTGGTTAAGCCTTGCAATATAACAGCTGAATGAATATTAAATGTGTACCTACATTTTCTGAACTAATGACTGAATCTCACATGTCTGATCCAAAATTTAGATTGTAGCTTTTGTGTTGTGCAATATACCTGCACACATGGCCTTTCCTAAATATAGAGAAGACTTGTGAGTTCATTACATGACATTTATTTTTATGATCTCATAGCTCATTGACCCCATCAGTTATTGTTTATAATAACAATTTAAAGAATATGATATTTGTTGTATTTAGTCTTAGTTTAAGAAAACTGTAGTCACATTGCTAAGGAAAGTCATGCCAAAACTTTAATTTAAATTGAGGTATTTCTACATGTAATTTGAATTGTGCAATTTGTTGCTCTGGTGTATAATTTTATTCAGATTTTCAGATTAATTTTATTTTGTGTCTGAGAGGAGGTGAGCCACAACTTTACAATATAACTATAGCATGCTATAGAACCACCACATTTGGGGATTTGTCTCCAAGGGCCCTCTAAATGTGGACCAGATTGGAATTGCTTAACTGAAAAACAATCACCCTGGATATTCCTCTTGTACTATTCTGTTCTATGACATTACATGCATTACATTACAAACAATTAACTCAGCGATTTTCTGTCTCATTCAGTCCTGACTAAACTCTTTGCTTTTCATTTTTGGTTGCAGCTGTAGATCAACTGTCTATTTTGACAGTTCCCACCAGACTGAACCAGGCCAAATCATTTCAGGAAACTTTGGATGAAGGACAAGTGAAAAATACAAATCCAGGGAATCCCAGCCATTCAACCAAAACAGACAATGAATTTCAAATACCCATCACCAACATAGATGACATTTTATCAGGAGAGGGCGTCTGCAGTGAGAAAACTAGACACACCAAAATCCTATACAAAACATTCTCTACTGAGCCCATATCCTGCAGTTCAAGCCAACATACCGTAACCCTGTCTAAAAAAGGTAGCGTTCTGGCATCAGTACAGTCGAGTCCCCTGGACTGTTCAATCTTGGATCCAGGAAATAAAAAATGTGCCACCCTCCCTGGGAAGATAACACATGTAATCCAACGAAAAGAAAACAAATCTGCTGTTTTCAATGGATCATGTCTGGAAAGTCCTGATGCTAGTTCTAAATGTATGTATCCATTAGAAGATGATAGTGATTCAAATAGAGACTCCACCACTGACACTGGTGTAATGGTCAATAAGATAGCTGGCTGTGGTAGTCTCCATGAGCCCTCAGATGAGGAGGAAGTCGAGTTTTGTTCCTGTGATGCCCAGCAACATGATGCTGGTGAACATACTCTTTTAAGCCACTCAGCAAATGGGTCTTCACATTTTCAGCTTGCCAACAGTCAAAATTTGAATCTAGATCAGACATTTGATATGTTACAGGTCTACTGTGATGTCTCTCAGGCAAACAAAGAAATCTCTGTTACAACGACGCAGCATTCTCAGTTATTTGGGACCTTCTCTACAGAGCAACCATGCCAGTCTTCCAGCTGTACACTGCCCATGTCTTCTGTACAATACCACATTAATAGTGCCATTGAATCCTGTGACAAAGTTACAGCATGTGTGGCATTTAATCCTGGAAGCCTAAACATTTACAGCAGCCACTCCTCACCAGATACCCACAGTGTCACTCAGGGTCCGATTGCAAATTTTCATGTGGATGCCTCGCTGACCTCAAATTTATTGAAGCCTTTGAATATACAAACACCTCATTCGTCATCAGTGGACTTAAAGACCTCAAATTTGAGCATTGGCGGATCGGATACAAGAATATCAGCATCATTGATAAACAGAGAAAAAGTCTACAAGTGCAGAACTCATCCCCATGCAAGCTCCTCGCTTAAGAAGACCTCTGGGCTTAAACTCCTTGATGATTCAGACTGTCCTGTGTGGAGAAATTATTTTAAACTTCAGGCTGAAACTCAAAGCAGACCAATCACTAGTGCTCCAAAACTGAAGGGCCTAAGTATTAAGAATAAGAATAAACCACAAAGGGAGCCTTCTCAAACATCTACCAAGAGTGAAGGTCCAGTTGCTTCAAATGTCAATGCTTCCTTGAACCAGTCAATTAAATTACCACCATCAGCAACCATGTCATGCTTTGTAATGACCAATAACCAGACTGATGCTAACAGACCACTTGTCTTGCCCAAAGTAACAGACAGTGACAGAAAGCACGTTGCAGCTGAGTATGAGCCTACATGTGGCACATTACAAACTGCACAACAGGCCAAGGAGAAGGGCATCCCTTTAAGCTCCAAAGCAACAGCCAAATCACAGGGTCGATCACACCTGCCTGCCACTCAGAGAAGATTTATAGACGTTCAAATGTCTCGCTTATCTGGTTCATCATCACCAGTTGTGGCAGACAGGGAAACGGTTTATTCCAAAAACTGTAAACCAACTCATAGAGGCACAGAAGCAAAAATCTCTACAGTAGAAAAAACAAATGGCATGGTAAGTAACACAGTATTTAGTTCACTGTGTTCTACAAAAGAAACTCATTCAACTACAACTAATGGCTCGAAACCCAGTACTATTGTGGAGAAAAGTGAGGCCGTAAAATCCAGCACGTCCAGACTGCACATAAAAACAATAGAAAGGCGAAATTTAGCCACAGACACTGCCTTATCTGCAAACTACAATCTCTTCTCTGTCCAGCATAAGATAAAGTCGTTTGAAAACCTGGCTAACTTTGACAAGCCTGTGGCTAAAAGCAGTGACATTCAGTCCTATGCTCTGGAATATAGAGCCTCGCTTAAAAAAAGAATTGCTGGCTATATGGGCTTGGTTAATTCTTATGACTCCCAGGTATGGCAAAGGAGTTTTGGTTCTTATGTGGACAATCTAATCCCAACCGCACCATGCTCACCTCTTCTTAGTAAATCTCCTTCTAATATTGCGCTGATAAACCTTGAGCTTTCACATTCAAGCTGTAACACAACCCCCCCGACAGAGGAAAACCCTGAGGCTGAAGTTCAAAAAGCCTCAAATGAGATTACACCACAGACTTCTCAGGTGCTGTGGAGGAAACACAGCAAACTTCCCCTCAGCAAATCATGGCAGTTCAGGGCTCTCAGTATGCCGGAATTGGAAAAACTATGCACAAAGGATGTTACCAGAGGACATGGTGTAGCTGTAGATAAAACTGAGCACAGCATCCATCTCACTAGACTTAAGAAAGTCAAAGTCAATGAGAGCTTTTCACCCTTTGCAACCCTGACAAAAGTGGATGTGAACAGAGTGAGCCAAGGCAATCAACAATCCACTGAAGTGACTCGTCAAGGAAACCTAGAGACCCATGGACAACAGTCTGGCTGGTCCATCAGGTGGGGAGTTCAGTTTAAACCTGGTAATTTTTAATCCTTTATATTTGATAGGAATTGAATAAGTCTGACTTTAGTGCCCCTAACGGTTGTTATCAAGAGTCTGTGGCAGACTGCAATAGGGCTACAACAGATTACGCTCTGGGGACCAACAATCTGAGAATTACTTCATAATATGATAGCAATCTTAAGGTTTTACAAGACAAAGTCATATCATGAGAATATGAGAAAAAAAGGTTTCTTTTACTAGAGCTGATAGTGACTAAAAACTTAACATTTATTGATTTGACACTTTTGTCCAAAGTGTCCAAAGCCACTGTAATTATAGAAACATCATGACATATGACAGAATTTATATTAATTTGTCAAGGGGTAGGTGAAAATATTAAACGCGATGAATTCCCATAGAAGCCCTTTTAATTGTCTCTGAGTTTATGATAGTGAGGTGCGTCATGGGCAGAACTTCTGTGCTAGAGCGATTTAAATGTGCAAATAAAATCAGCCCTTGGTATCAGATCTTTAGACCCAGGCAGTTATATGTAAAGCAACCCTTGTTACACAGGGCCCTTCACTCTCCCATAACTCACCCATCTGGCCAGGGCAAATGTATTACTCTCTTACTCTGCCATTCACACGATGAACAAGCTATGGAGGAATTAGTTAGTTTTGACACTAATTGACAGAATTACCTTTTTAGTCATGCACGCAATTGTATGCCACTACCTCTAAATCACTTGTTCACATTTAGTTCATTCAATGAGTCATAAAAAAAATTTGCCTGAAATTTGACATTTTACACATTACTTGTAATTACTTTTTTCTCAAAATATTATGGCTTTTTTTAAATTAATGACATTATGACTCTTATTAACTAAAATAAAATAGTTTTGAATTTTTTTTATAATTAATAATAATTATTAGGGCTGTCAGTTTAACACGTTAATTAGATTAATTAATTACGCTGCAAATTAACGCGCTATAAAAATTAACGCAATTAATCATGAGTGGCAAGTCAATGCGCAAGCATTTTAAATTTGGCCCTTTGAGTGACCCATAGGCTGCAGTGAGGTCGCATCCTACCTGCGCCACTAGTCAAAAGCAGGGTGACAACAGACATGGATGCGACACCGGAGAGCAAGGCAAACCTACTTGGACCTTTGAACGGCGAGTTTATTTATAAAAAGAACAATGACGGGACTATTAACAAGAATGCAGTGATTTGTGCCTTGTGTAAAAAAGAATTTTCCTATCACCGTAGTAGCTCCAGCCTGAATTATCATTTAAACGCTAAACATGTAGTTGCCGCTAGTGCCGCTAGTGCTACCGTGAGCTCACTCCGCCAACCCACACTTGCTGAGTTAGGAAAACGAATGAGCAAAGTCACGACAGAAAAACTGACAAACTCAATCGCAAAGTGGGTTGCTGCTGATTGCAGGCCGATTTCAATCGTGGAAGACGAGGGCCTGAAAGAGGCGTTTCAGATAGCGTCATCTGACTCTAATTTCCAGCTACCGTCGAGAACTACAGTGATGAAAAGAATTCACCAGCTATAATGTGAATGTCAGTGAATTGTAATGTCCTAGAATTCAAATTCTTTATTTGGGGACCTTTAGCAGATATGAGATTAAAATGCGATTAATTAGATTAATTAATTACAAATCCTGTAATTAATTAGATAAATTTTTTTAATTGCCTGACAGCACTAATAATTATTATTAAAATAATTTGAACTTAATTTTTAAGCGCTCCAAAGACATTTTCTCAGTCATCTTCTTGCTATGAATAATGGTGTCCTACATGAGGACACAATTTTGCACATAATGCTGTGTAAATGTTGTTTTTTTAATATAGATTTTAAGAAATATGAACATAACCTATAAAGCAAGCTAAACTTTGTCACACACAGTACACAGTGCAGTTTGTGTCACAGCTTAAGGTTGTAAAGTCTCCTTTTTCCTCCTTGCTGGAAGTTAAGCTTGTGGCAGTATATATCAGTCCAGAACATGTATATATTGGTATTGATATACACAGATTACATTCAATAATTGAGCGGGATTTAGGACCAACAGCAATGTATCATGCTGTATAATACTTGGTTTGTTTGGCTGTCATTTCTTAATGTTGAGGACCCAGAGGGACCTCGTCGTGAAACCAATATATTATTAAAGGAATATTGGTAAATGGAAAAATTGTGTTTTCTTGTCCATTATAGGTGTATCTAAAAACATTATAGGTGTACCTAAAAACACGTCCTGAGAAAAACACTCTTCAAGATAGACATTACAACCAATAACATACCTACATTTTTTAATTTCATTGTGTTCCTTTCTGTTAGAATCATCTTTCATTTCAGAGTAGTCTTGTTTGAAATGGTTATCAAGGGAAAAATGCATTAAATGTCTTCAATTTAACTCATTTTGTCTACAGTTTAAAGGAGCTGGCTATTTCTCCTGTGAGTCAGTGTAAACTACAAACATTGCTGTCATCCCTGACCTTTAAATCATATGCATCGCTGCTACTTCATGAAGCAAAGGCCACGTCAGAGGTAACGCCATACTGTTGTTACATACATTTACAAGACCCATTTCACAAGTAATTTGAATTTCGAACACATTTCGGAGACTGTATTGTTTCCATTGTACTTTATGTATGAATTTTTCACTTTCGCTCTCTGCAGGTTAATGGTGATACTCACTTTGTTGTCCTGAGTAAAGAAGAAGGCTCAGGACTTGGTTTTAGTATTGCTGGTGGAGTCGACCTTGAACAGAAAGCAATAACTGTAAGTACAGTATATAGAGGCTTAGGAACTTTTTGGTTCAAATGCAGTGCTGTACATTGTTCAGAATTGAATGATGATGTGTATCGCCAACTGTGTCTGTGTTTTTCTTGATTGAGTTGAAAATTTTCAAATCTACACATACTGTAGGGACTTTAATTCATTACTTATATTATATTATATTATATTATATTATATTATATTATATTATATTATATTATATTATATTATAAATTATTAATTAATAGATATTTAAGAAATTGACATTTGAACTGTGTATATGGTTTGTTATGACCTGTTGTGATAGATAAATGTGTTGGAAGTATGACCTCATAAATGTCATTATTAAGGTGTTAACAGATTACTTTCTGTGACATTTAACCAAGGTAAAACTTTCCATTCTGCAATAAATTTTGACTCCAATCCAATCTTAATCCAGCCCGCTGAACTTGAAAAAATTAAATAAATAAACCTTGTTAATGTTTTATTTTCCCTGCAATTCTGATGTTTTCCCACTATATGGGGCACTCTCGATACATTGGTTTTGTTGAGGTGGAGCGTAGACCTATTACTCCTCGTTTGCACTTTACCCTTTGACCTATCAGCCCTTCTGTAAAGATGAGCGGACGTAAGAAAAGGAAAGTGGACAGAGAATGTTGAGTGTTCAATAAGGAGTGGACAACTAAATATTTTTTCACTGAACACAGATCATCTGCTGTTTGCCTGATAAGCCAAGAGACTGTGGCGGTTTTTAAAGAGTATAATATTAGCCGTCACTTTGCCACAAAGCATGCTAACTATGCTAGCAAGCTGTCAACAAAAGAACGGGAAGCTGCTGCTCAGAAGTTGGAAGCTATTAAAGACTCAACAAAGTTTTTTTCACCGTCAAACTGCCATTCAAGAGTCAAGTACCAAGGCCAGATTTATGCTTTCATTCAAAATAGCAAAGGCCAGCAAACCTCTGTCTGAGGGCGAGGTTTTAAGAGAATGGCAGATATTTTGTGCCCGGAGAGCAAAGACAAATTTGAGAAAATCAGTTTATCATGGCGGACAGTGACTCGCCGTGTGGAGCTAATAGAAGAAGATATCACCAGCGGCTTAAATAAAAAGGCGGAGTCATTCACGTTATATTCTTTAGCACTGGATGAAAGCAACGATGTCAAAGACACTGCTCAGCTCCTCATTTTTATCCGAGGTATCAATGACAGTTTTTAAATAATGGAAGAGTTTTTGACAATGGAGTCTCTGAAAAGACAAACATGGGGAGAGAACTTGTTTGACCGGGTGTCTGCTGTCATTGAAAATATGAAGCTTCCTTGGAGTAAGCTTGTCAACGTCACCACAGATAGATCTCCAAATTTAATGGGGAAAAACGTTGGCCTGCTGAGGAGAATCCAGAATAAAGTGAAAGATGAAAACCTTGACCAGGATGTCATTTTCCTCCACTGCATCATCCACCAGGAATCTCTATGTAAATCGGTATTACAGCTGAATCATGTTGTGAATCCTGTCGTGAAACTCGTCAACTTCATACGCGCGAGGGGACTTCAGCACCGTCAGTTTATTGCGTTCCTGGAGGAAACTGATGCGGATTACCAGGACCTGCTTTATCACTCCCGTGTCCACTGGTTGAGTTTGGGCAAAGTGTTTCAACGAGTGTGGGAGCTCAAAGAGGAGATTGGCATGTTTTTGGAGCGACTTTAGAGCTGGATTTGTGACTTTGCGTTTACTACGGACGTATTTTCACACTTGAATGAGCTCAACATGAAACTGCAGGGGAAGGATCAGTTTGTGCACGACATGTACACAAACGTGAAAGCCTTCAAATCCAAGGTGGCTTTATTCTCCAGGCAAATTTTGAACAAGTCATTCACTCATTTTCCTACACTAGCCACGCTGAAAGAGGCTGGAGCAAAAGTGAAGAAATACAGTGAGTCACTGGATGCGCTGCACAGAGAATTCTGCCGTCGGTTTTCGGATTTCGACAAAATTGACAAGTCACTTCAGTTGGTGGCCTGTCCTCTGTCACAAGACCCGTAAACAGCTCCAGAGGAGCTGCAGCTCGAACTGATCGACCTTCAGTCCGACCCCGTCTTAAAAGAGAAGTTCAACTCTCTGAAACTAAATGACTTCTATGCTTCACTCAATGAAGCTGCGTTTCCAAATCTCCGGCGGACAGCGCAGAAGATGCTGGCATTGTTCGGCTCGCCCTACGTGTGTGAAGAGACCTTCAGCGTCATGAATATCAACAAAGCCAGCCACAGATCCAAGTTAACAGACCAACACCTCAGATCCATTCTGAGAATCGCCACAACAAAACTAACTCCAGACTTTGATGCGCTGGCTAAAAAAGGAGACCAACAACATGAGGCGCACGTGAGTGCAAGTTCTTAAAATAAATAGTGTGCGCAGATCAAATATAACGCGCACCACAGACTGACTTGCTGCCACTGTTTCGTCCTTGCACTTGTCGTTAATGACTTTTGGCACCGGGGAAACAAATTGAATAGAAGGAGCAGGACAAGTACATCTGCATCTCCTATCGTTTTTGAAAAAAGACAGCCAGGAGGAGAGTGATGGTGATATCCTGAAGGATAACAGAACTTTCAGTGCTTTAAAATAGAAATGGTTAGTAATAAAAAAAAAGTTGCATTTTATTCATTTGATTTTCAGTGTTTTAAGACTCGCTTTAAAGTCAGATATTTTGTTGTAATACTTTTCTTCATTTTTATTTGAAATTAAAGCACATGTTTTCTCCATATACTAAGATGTGTATTTTTTTCTCCAATGAGGTGGGGTTACCAAAGCACTCCATCCATCTGCTCCTGGTCCAGCCCCTTTGTCAAATGTTAGAACCACGAATCAAAAAGTTTGCCCACCCCTGGCCTAGACCCACCAATTTTAGGTGATTAATCTTGAGCCAAAAAAGAGTTTCTGCTCCAAATTTGGGGTTTCTAGGTGTTCAGGAGCCCAACCATCCATCCATCCATTCATCCATCCATTTTCTCCTGCTTATCTGGCCGGGTCGCGGGGGGAGCAGTCTGAGCACGGACGCCCAGACTTCCCTCTCCCCAGACACTTCCCCCAGCTCTTCCGGGGGGATCCCGAGGCGTTCCCAGGCCAGCCGAGTGACATAGTCACCCCAGCATGTCCTGGGTCTTCCCCGGGGTCTCCTCCCGGTGGGACATGCCTGGAACACCTCCCTAGACATGACAGTGGGATTGAGGAGATCCTCGAAGTATTCCTTCCACAGCCCGACAATATCCCCAGTCGAGGTCAACAGCTCCCCATCTCCACTGTAAACACTGTTGACAGAAAGCTGCTTCCCCTTCCTGAGGCGCCGAATGGTTTGCCAGAATTTCCTCGAGGCCGACCGGTAGTCCTCCTCCATGGCCTCCCCGAACTCCTCCCAGACCCGAGTTTTTGCTTCTACAACCACCCGAGCTGCCGCGCACTTGGCCTGCCGGTACCCATCAGCTGCCTCAGGAGTTCTATGAGCCAGCCAGGCCCGATAGGACTCCTTCTTCAGCTTGACGGCATCCCTTACTTCCGGTGTCCACCACCGGGTTCGGGGGTTGCCACCACGACAGGCACCGCCGAACTTTACGGCCACAACTACGGACGGCTGCATCAACAATGGAAGTGGAGAACATGGTCCATTCGGACTCAATGTCTCCAACCTCCCTCGGAATCTGGTCAAAGCTCTCCCGGAGGTGGGAGTTGAAAACCTCCCTGACAGCGGGTTCCGCCAGATGTTCCCAACAGACCCTCACGGTACGTTTGGGTCTGCCAAGTCTGTCCTGCTTCCTCCCCTGCCAGCGAATCCAACTCACCACCAGGTGGTGATCAGTTGACAGCTCAGCCCCTCTCTTTACCCGAGTGTCCAAGACATACTGCCGAAGGTCAGATGATAAGACTACAAAGTTGTCCGGCCTACGGTGTCCTGTGCTTGGAGGTGAGCCCGACTATCTCTAGCCGGTACCGCTCAACCTCCCGCACTAGCTCAGGCTCTTTCCCCCACAGTGAGGTGACATTCCATGTCCCCATAGCCAGAGTCGTTGTCCAGGGTTTGGGTTGTCGGAGCCCCCGCCCATGACTGCCACCCATATCACATAGCACCGGCCCCTTCTGATCCTTCCTGCAGGTGGTGGGCCTACGGGAAGGCGGGCCCACGTCGCTCCTTCGGGCTGTGCCCGGCCAGGTCCCGTGGGCAAAGACCCGGCCACCAGGCGCTAGCCAGCGAGCCCCAACCCCAGGCCTGGCTCCAGGGTGGGGCCCCGGTGACGCCAATCCGGGCGACGTACGCTTCCTTGGTTTTTTCTCTTCATAAGGGGCTTTTGAACCGCTCTTAGTCTGACCCGTCACCTAGAACCTGTTTGCCTTGGGAGACCCTACCAGGGGCATCAAGCCCCGGACAACATAGCCTCTAGGATCATTCGGGTGCTCAAACTCCTCCACCACGATAAGGTGTCGGTCCAAGGAGGAGGAGCTCAACCAGTAGCTTCTAAATCACACCCCAAATTTTTGAATGCAAGTGAATGGACAACATATCCAATTAAAATATCTTTATAATGGCAGCCATTGGGGGTCTTATTAAGGGTCTAGAGGAATCCAGAATCTGGTCAGCAGTTTGTCATGCCGTGCCCTCTGAAGCCATATTGAGCTTGTGCCCTGCTCTGATATGTACAGGCCTCCCTTGAAGTTGTAGGTTGTAGGCAGTGTTAAAGTCTCCAGAGTGTACAATCTGTCCACTTCAAATACTGTAACTTACAGTTGAGCCTCGGTTAAACCAAGTGGAAAAGATCCTATTGCTTATATGCTAATGATTGGGCAGCTGAGAGCTGAGTGTGTTGGTCTGTGGGGCTCTAGGGGCCTGCCCTGTAAAATTCAGTTGCCTAGCAAAAGGCATTGTGGAGATATGACCCTCATCCTCTTAGCAGAACCAAGACCCTGCAGTAAGGTATTTGAAATGGACAAAGTCTGTCCACTGTTTTTGTATACAGTAATACAATAACAATAAGCATTGGTATTTTTAAAAGTTTTAAATAGTACTGCTTACTTTTTATCATGATTACTTTATAATGGAGCAGTAATAATATTAATGACAAAATGTGTACTATAATTAATAATTATTATTGAATAATCAATTAATTATGAATGATTTAACTATATCCACTATAACCACTATGTACATATATTTCTGCTAACAATATTTATTTAAACAAATTGTACTCAGGGGCTGCACGGTGGCGCAGCAGGTGTGCAGGCGCACTACCTGGCGCAGCAGGTAGTCCACATGCCTCACAGCAAGAAGGTCGCCGGTTCGATTCCCGGTTCGGGCCTCTCTGTGAAGTTTGCATGTTCTTCCCATGCATGCGTGGGTTCTCTCCGGGTACTCCGGCTTCCTCCCACAGACCAAAAACATGCTCATTAGGTAAATTGCGCCTAGGTGTGAGTGCGAGCGTGAATGGTTGTCTGTCTTTGCATGTTGCCCTGCTGGCGACCGGTCCAGGGTGTACCCCGCCTCCTGCCCGTTGACAGCCGAGATAGGCTCCAGCCCCCCCCACGACCCTGAAAAGGATAAGCGGCATAGAAAATGGATGGATGGATGAAAATTGTACTCAAATTGGGCATAAAATGCCCATTTGTTTTGTTTACCTTATTTCTTATCTGCTTCATTTGTACATTTTTATATGGATTTAAGGCCACCTTGAAGGTTCAAATTGTTGGGGTTTTTCTTTCTTTTTTTTTTTTTTTACTTGAACTAGTTTTTCATCCTCCTCCCCTTTCTGCATCTCTTGCATTCCTTGGTCAAGTCCTTCTCAAGAGCAGGTTGAATTAAACAAGGTCTCCAGGGTTGTCACATGCTTCTTACAATTACAATTCAGTATGTGAACTGCTTGGCCAAGGCCAGGGATTGAACCACCTACCTCCTGATCGGTGGATGACCATGCTACCAGCCGCCCCGCTTCTCTGGTGCTCAGTGAACACATTTTTAAAGTGGAAAAAGAGTCGTCACAGCCTTTTACTGTAAACCTTAAATCCAGTGAAGTGTGAGCCTTAAACTGTCTCCAAGCAAAACAGTGTGCAGCATTAAGCCAGGGTCTGTTTTTGTACCATGCACTGGCAAAAGTGTTCTTCACTAAAAACATCTGGACTGGAAAACTATCTAGGAGAACCTGTCTGGGTGTATCCTTCCCAAGGGCATGTGTAATTACAGTGCTTTATTCTCCAAAATGAGGGTTGGGAGAAGGGCTGCTAATAGATGCACAGTGGTCATCTGGTTCTGAGGAAGCTGCTGGTGGCAAAACTGACAATCTATCACTGAAATCTACAGTTCTGCCAGAGTAGTTGATTCCAGTAGTGTGACTATCCTCATTAGGTTAGAATTTCTTGTTGGCAAACCACTTTCTCATGTCCTTTTTCCACGGAGAAATACAATTGCTCATATCCAGCTGAAGTGAAGCATCATACTGATGCAAAACTCTCGAGGTTGGTGTCATTCATGTTTTTACACACAACATAAAACCAGTCTATCAGATCACCAGCAGAGGGTGTACTTAGACCATATTATCAGCCGATTCTTTCAGACGTTCACCAGACAATAAAAACATACTAAAATCTATACTCTAATGTTGCAAGATAGTTGGATTTAAAAGAAACATTTGGATAGAGCACATATATCTCCAATGAAAACAATAGTGATAACAATTGGCCACTTCCCTGAGGTATAAAAGAGAATGTCAACACAACAGTTCTTGCCAATATCTCTGGACAGTGGGTGGTAAGAGTGTAACATGTACCTTTGTGTCCAGGTTCATCGGGTCTTCACCAAAGGTGCAGCTAGCCTTGAGGGCACAATCCAGAGAGGTGACAGTATTTTATCCATAAATGGCACAAGTCTGGAAGGTAAAACCCATGAAGAGGCTGTCTCTTGCCTTCGCCAAGCCAGGCTACTCAGTCAAGCCTTGGTAGTCATTCGGAGAGACAAGGACAGTGAACTGAGTGTCTCTGACAGACATGACTCAGCCAGCCAGCCAAAGAGGATGTGTTCTGCCAGGAGTAGGTCTTTGGAAGCTGGAGCAGGTAAGGCCTATGCTTACATCTGACAATATAGGCTAAGTAAGTTTTCCCCCACAGAAACCACTTCCTCCATGGTTTCCATGTTATTAACCTTTACCTTACCTGTCGGTAATGCTGCTTTGTAGACTTGTCATTAGGGGTGGGCGACATGACATGAATGCATATCACATTATTTGTTTGTGTTTTATTTAGTGCTGTCAATCGAATAAAATATTTAATTGCGATTAATCTCATGCATGTCCTTGAATTATCATTTTAATACTGTTATCAACATGGAAAAGTGGATAGGCTTGCTCTGTGCAAATGTTTTTTAATTGAAAACAACATGTAGTGTTATATTTCACACTAACATTCTCACTTTGAGCAGTCATTCACATTTGAATGAATCAAATCTCACACAATTTAACACTGTCAATAAACAGATGACAAAAAAAAAAAAAAATAAAAATTCTTGGTTACAAAAAAGCCCCCTCAACAACCCTTTCTAAGGGATCAAAACAGGGTGATACAAAATGAAATTACTTACATGGCTTAAACTTTGCTTTCTTAAGTTTCCTTTGAACATAATAGCATCCATATACCTCTGTCGAAAGCCATCCATTGTCACCTGGTTTTGACAAGGAGGCGGCAGAGAATTTGCATTTGCCGTGTGTTTGGCCATCAAGTGGTATTTCAGACTGGATGTGCTACGGTGATAATTCAGTTCACACCGACAATACACACAGATGACTTTGGTCTCGTCAGTCGACCCATGTGGCAACTTTTTGAAACTAAACTTTCCATTCAGAATCTTGTTCGCATCCAATTTGGCGTTTCACACTTGACATCCACACAAACCGGTAGCCTACTCCTTTACAGCTAGCGAGCAGGCAAAACCGAACGTGTGTGGGGCGTGCCTATTGTTTTGTTTCCGGTTTACAACTGGATCCTGTAGTTTTTCTTTCGTCACTAGTAGTGGCCACAGCTTATAAAAAACTACAAGTTCACTAGGTCACAGAGAACGTTAATCTCGCAATAAAAAAAATGACGCCGTTAAAATTGATTTGCGTTAATGCGATATTTTTGACAGCACTAGTTCTTTTTTTTTACAATGAAAATACTTATACTATAATAGGTATGAAAATGAGGTATAGGTCTGAAGTTGTTTTGGAAGGAGTAACCTTCCCCATAATCCAGGACAATTAGTAATGTGATTCATCATCAGAGTAAGACAATGTGGTAGGATTAGTCATCTCAACAGCATTTATTTGGCAGAAAACCCAAAGAATATTGTAAAAGTACAAAAGCCAGTGAATGACAGGGCATTTCTATCTAGTACATTTACATACAACAGCAACAGACACACATTCTGATGCGGCACACAGCAGAGGGGGCTGTCCTGTAACAACAAAGCCAGGTGAGCATGCATTGCAGTATGAAGTGTGGACATAACGTTTACAGTTGTGGCTGTTCAAGACTACACAAAAAGCAACATGAAAAAACACATATTTAACCTACAGTATGTATGGCATAGAACACAAACAAAACACACAGCTTTCCTTGTCTTTCCTTGTAGAAAATAGCAGTTAGTGTTAAGCTAGTTAAGGAAAATAGTTGTTCTGGGATGTAACTCCAGTTCTATGAGGATGTGCATAGCCCTCTACCTGCATGTTATTGCGACCACAGTAAAGCATTTTTTTTTAATTAGGCTGAAATATGTATCACATTAATGACAGAAGCACAAAATCCATGTCATGGCAGAGTGTGATGCCAGTGATGGTGACAAAACCAGTGTACCGCTCACACTCTGATCTGCTTGCCCTGTCAGTCTACTATTCCAGTTACTATAGACCATGGCACTGTTTCAGATACAAGCATTAAATAGACTGCCCAGTGTAAACAGCCCTTGTTGTTGCAGCATTAGCTGTCATCAACTGACAGCAAGTTAACTTGGCTTCAATAGTAGGCAATAGCAACATCTCATAAACTGCCAATATTAATGTTTCACCTCTGTATTTCTGGGTGTTTTCAGTGGTGGATGTGGCTCCATGTGGTGCTGTAACAGTGGAGCTTCACAAATCTTCTGCTGGCCTGGGCTTCAGTCTTGAAGGGGGAATGTCTTCAAGCCAGGGACACAGGCCTTTCACTGTTAAACGCATTTTTAAAGGTGACCTTTTTTCTGTACGTCTCTCAGAATCTATTAACACAATGTTAATTTGGAATCTGAAAAACAGTTCACCACATCCAACTTACTACTCTGGTTATTTTATTGGTTTCAAATGATACTTCGTGACTGTCCCTTAATATTTAATACAGCAACATTGCTCCACCGTGTTGATGTACAATAGGTGCTAATGGGCACATTTGCAGTAGAATATGCAAATGCAAAATTCAACAGGCTAACCAGCAAAATAAACAGCAAAGCACTATAAAAATGTCAAAATTTACAGGTTCTAAGTTTGAAGTTGATATTAGTTCTTCCTTGAGTTTCAGTTTAGGAAGCAATTGTTGGACACATACAGCCTAAAAGTTAACCAGTTGTTGTGGGGACATATCCATCAAGTCAATCCAATGGGTCTTCACTTCCTCAGTTACATACAAGCAAACCATCCTTCCCTACAGGAAGCTGCCACTTTTAAAGTGTACATCAGGCAGGGATTTTTCCTCTAATTCTCCAGTAAGGCTCGCCTATTTAAAGGGATCTCCTCAGCCCAGTTAAGGATGGCTGCTAATGCTAATGCTAATGAGTCAGTAACTTGAACCTTACAATCATTACCTGCAACAGCAGCCTGTATTTGAGTCATTTCCAAAATAACATCTGACAGTTGTGAATTAAAGTTTTGGCTTCCTGCTGTAATCAAGTAACACATATAGTTGTAAAATTCTAATGCCATAATGAATTACATTTTCATTTAAGTTTACGTGATCACCTAAATATATTCCCCAATGGCCTTTCATACGAGAGGCCATACCCGAACCGCTGTGAACTGGGCTAATTTGTGTATGAGAACATGGCTTTGAGGAGGGCTGCCATGCAAGGTTGTCTTCAACTTTGCATATTTCTTTTCTTTTTATTTCTTTTGCTTTTTTGTTGTCAACTTTTCACATCATGTGCACCACAGCGAAGCCTATCATACAATATGATAAACAACTTTTGCATATCAGATCGTTTCACACCATGATCAGTGGACAATAATTAATATCCATGTTTTGGATTATCTGGTGCCGCACAAACATTGCTGTTATTGTGGACTTGGATTTTAACAATGACAGCCTGAAGAAAGTCATGCTGTGATATCACCGACACATTAGTTGTACAATGTTTGCACTCCCTCCCTGGAAGGATATAAGGTTCTCCCTCATCCCCCCTTTAGCAAATCAGATCACGTCTCAGTTATGCTTCTGCCTGTGACAGAAACTCTAGCTTCACACACCGATAATGCACACCATTCAAATGTGGTTCAACCAGTCAGACTCTGCCCGACTACCCTCCATTGTTTTAGCACTACAGAGTAGTATGTATTTGAGGACAACAACATTGACACATACACAAACACAGTCATTGGATACATCTGCAAATGCATCAACAATGTTCTACCATGGACTACTGTACCAATAATTCTAAATTAAGAGCTCTGGGAAGTCTGTCGAAAACTTTAATAAACAGCTCAGGAGACTAAGCAGTGCCAAGAAACAATACAGGCACAAAGTGGAGTCTAACTAGTAGCCTAAACTTCTAGATGGCGACACACAAGTGGCTGCTTGATACAGCAGCTCTTGCCATCTTTCTTTGTCTTAGTGTGTTTATGTTTTTCTCATGTTTCTTCCTTCACTAGTCTCAGTCAATCTTGTGTACGTATGGATGTACAATTCAATTGACTTCAATTTTATTTGTATAGCACCAAATCACAACAGAAGTTGTTTCAGGAGACTTTCCATATAGAGCTGGTACAGGCCAAGCTCTTTTATCTACAGCGACCCAACAATTCCCTCATAAGCAAGCACTTGGTGACAGTGGCAAGGAAAAACTTTACTTTAACAGGCAGAAACCTCAGGCAGAACCAGGCTCTGGGTGGGTGGCCATCTGCCTCGACCGGTTGGGTGAGAGAGAGAGTGAGACAGACAGAGAGAGACAGACAGAAATACAGAAATGCAATCAGAGAGAGAGAGAGTGTGAGACAGAATCAGACAGACAGTCACAATCACAGTAACAATGACAGTGGATGGAATAATAATAGTAGCAGTTGCAGTGGATGTCAGTCAGGGCCATGGCAGGTGACGTAGCTGTAATCCACAATCCAGATTCAGCCACTATCTATGGGAACCTGCGAGATGACAAAGCACAGAGACTCCAGGAAAGAAGCTAAGTTCGTAACACGCTGTGGTAGGACATGAAAGCATGCAGATGGAGAGGGAGAGAAGGACAGAGGAGCTCGGTGTATCTTTGGTCCCCCGACAGTCTAATGCTATAGCAGTATAACTAGGGGCCAGCCCTAACTATATGCTTTATCAAAAAGGAAAGTTTTAAGCCTACTCTTAAATGTAGAGACAGTGTCTGCCTCCCAGACAAAGACTGGAAGATGGTTCCACAGGAGAGGAGCTTGATAGCAAAATGCTGTGACTCCTGTTCTGCTTTTGGAAACTTTAGGAACCATAAGTAGACCTGCATTCTGGGAAAGCAGTGTTCTAGTGGGGTAATAAGGTACTATAAGCTCTTAAAGATAAGAAGGTGCCTGGCCCTTCTTGGCTTTGTAAGTATGGAGGAGGATTTTAAATTCTATTCTAAACTTTACAGGGAGCCAGTGCAGAGCGGCTAATATCAGAGAAATATGATCTCTCTTCCTTGTTTTTGTCAGAACACGGGCTGCAGCATTCTGGAGCAACTGGAGATTATTCAGCAATGAATTTGGGCAGCCTGATAGTAAGGAATTGCAATAATCCAACCTGGAAGTTACAAATGCACTAGTTTTTCTGCATCATTTTGAGACAGGATGTGCCTGATTTTTGCAATGTTATGTAGGCGAAAAAAGGCAGTCCTTGAAATTTGTTTTACATGGGAGTGAAAGGATTTCCTAATCAAAAATAACTCCCAGATTGTTTATAGTGTTGCTGGAGGCCAGCTGGGTATCACCTGCATAGCAATAAAAATTTATTGAGTGCTTCCTGATAATGTTCCCTAAAGGAAGCATATATGAGGTGAATAGAATTAGTCCAAGCACAGAACTCCGTAGCTCACTTTAGCGAGCACAGAGGAGTTGTCATTAACGTGTACAAAGTGAGAGCGATCTGAAAAGCAGGATTTAAACCATCTTAGCACAGTTCACTTAATGCCAATGAAGTGTTCCAGTCTCTGCAATAGGATACCATGGTCAATGGTGTCAGATGCAGCACTAAGATCTAATAAGACTAGTACAGAGAGGAGTCATTTGTCATTTGTAGCTTTAACCAGTGCTGTCTCTCTGCTATGATGCACTCTAAATCCCCCGGGGCATCAGACAGTGCAACACATCTCCTTCGCATAGAGTTGATCAGGTTGTTGATTGTGGCCTGTGGAATGTTGGTCCACTCCTCTTCAATGGCTGTGCGAAGTTGCTGGATAGAGGGAGGGAGCATCCCAAACATGCTCAATGGGTGACATGTCCCGTGAGTATGCTGGCCATGGAAGAACTGGGATGTTTTCAGCTTCCAGGAATTGTCTGCAGATCCTTGCAACATGGGGCCGCGCATTATCATGCTGCAACATGAGGTGATGGTCATGGATGAATGGCACAACAATGTTCCTCAGGATCTTGTCACGGTATCTCTGTGCATTCAAAATGGCATAAATAAAATGCACCTCTGTTCGCTGTCCGTAACATACACCTGCCCATACCATAACCCCACCACAACCATGGGCCACTCGATCCACAACGCTGACATCAGCAATCCACTCACCCACACGATACCATTCACGCTGTCTTTCATCTGCCCTGAACAGTGAAAAATAGGATTCATCCGTGAAGAGAATACCTCTCCAACATGTCAGATGCCATCAAATGTGAGCATTGGCCCACTCAAGTTGGTTACGACGACGAACTGCACTCAGTTCGAGACCCCGATGAGGACGACGAGCATACAGATGAGCTTCCCTGAGATGGTTTCTGACAGTTTGTGCAGAAATTCTTTGGTTATGCAAACCGATTGTTGCAGTAGCTGTCCAGGTGGCTGGTCTCAGATGATCTTGGAGGTGAACATGCTGGATGTGGAGGTCCTGGGCTTAATAACAGTATAAGTTTAATAACAGTTTCTACGGTTTCTGCGTTTGAAGACAAAACAGTACCCGTTGACTGCAGGAACCGATGAATTCTGTCTCTAATAGTAAGAATTTTATCATTCAGGTGGCATGGTGGAACAAGTGGTAACACTGTCACCTCACAGCTAGAAGGTCCCAGTTCGAATCCTGCTGTGGGCGCTAGTGGCGTGTCCTCCATCATGCCTTCAGTGCCTGCTGCTCGAGGAAAAAGGGCTTTTCTGTGTGGAGTTTGCATGTTCCCCCTGTGCTCACCTGGGGTATGATTAAAAGGCTTGAGTCAAAAATGGCTGCAGCTCCACCTCCTTGGCCACTGCCTCGAGGAATGTGAATATTAATACGGCTCAGAGGAGTAGCTTCATTTAGGTTAACATACTCTTCATGACACAGCCAGGTTTCAGTAAGACAAAATAAATCAATATTATGGTCTGATATTAACTCATTTACTAAACAGCTTTAGAGGACAGAGATCTGAAGTTAAGGAGTCCACATTTAATTCTCCCATCTTGTTGTGTTATTGTAATGGTTGATTTAATTTTTATTGGATTTTTATCTTTAACTCCTCTTCTCTGTACTTTTGGTTTACTTAGTAAACCAAAAGTAGAGAGAGAAGAGGGGGGGCAGACACAGTCTCTATGGAGTGTTGGGTGGGTAACTGCTCTAATGGAAGCGCAGAGAAGCGTGTAGGACTGCAGCTCTGCCTCCTGGTCTCAACTCTGAGGTGTCAGGGGTTAAGTTCAAAATTAAAATCGATCAGATTTCTAGAGATGAGAGCTGCTCCGTCCAAAGTGGGATGGATGCTGATGATGAAGCTGCCAATAATCAGAGTTGGTGGTGGTTGGAGTGACCCATGGGCTTCAGCTTGGGACTATGCTTCCTGCTGCTCGGGATCTGTTGACTGAGCCCAGACTGAGCTGTCGGCATGTGTGCAGATCAATTGCAGGATGTCTTTACTAACATTTTCATCCTCCCACTGCTCCAGTCTATTTCAAAAACACCACACTTGTCCCTGTCCTTAAAACCTAAAACCATCTGACTACCACCCAGTAGCACTCACCCATACCATCATGGATGCTTTTAAGCAGTTACTCAAAACCATTACCTCCTCTCTTCCTGACTTAGAGTACCCACTACAATTTACAAACAGACCACACTGGTAAACGGATAATGAAATCCCCCTAGCCCTCTACACTGCCCTTTTCTACCAGGATGTGAGGAAAATATATGTCAGAATGCTGTTCACTGACTACACATTTAATACCACTGTGCCCTCCAAGCTCATCATTGAGTTTGGACACCTGGGACTCAACACCCTGTGTGACTGGATCCTGAACTGCCTGACAGGCAGACCCCAGTCTGTGCTGATCGGCACAGATTACAACAGTGAGGACCTGACAAAAATAGCAAAACATGAACTCCTGGGTACTCTGCAACTTCTATGGGTGCACCATTGAGGGTATCTTGACTGCAGCACCAGCTGGTATGATAGTTATAGTGGCCTCAACCATAAAGCACCATAAGTACCAAAACTGCTTAGCACACAAAAACCACCAGGATGCACCTGCCAAGAACAAATCTGCCACATGGTAGTGCAAGAAGAAGGCCAACAGGATCATTAGGGACCCCAATCACTCCAACCACAAAGTGTTCTACCTGCTGCAATCCAGCAGATGATACCACAACCTCTGGTCATGCACCACCAAACTCAGGGACACCTTCAGACCATAAGACTATCGATCGCTTGAGCTTACCACTATGTCAGCTTAGTCACGGGTTGAAAGGTGTGATGGTACATAACATGCAACAGTAGAAATATGTCCCATCGGTAGAGATTGGCAATATTGTTTCCTCAATGGAAGCTATCCTTAAGCTGTCTTTTTCTGCTTGCCTGTATATTATTTTCCAATTTTTCATTGACATTATGGATATGTCTAAATACATATATCAGATTGATAGTGACACAACAAAAACAATTAATATTACTGATGAGTCCTCCTCCTCTTCTGCACGCTCTAACCTACTAAATTTTCCATTTTGAGTTAGTTTTAATGTTTCGTCTATTGTTTTAAAACTCAATTGTTGTCATAGACAAACTTTATTGTCATTCAGTAAACAGCAGGTGTACACCGAACAAAATTTCTATTGCAGCAGGCTCAGCACAGGGTTGAAAATAGTTAAAAAGTATAGTGTAGTATAGTATAGTATGGTATAGTATAGTATAAGTATAGTATGTGTATATATAGTATGTGTGTGTGTGTGTGTGTGTGTGTGTGTGTGTGTGTGTGTGTGTGTGTGTGTGTGTGTATGTGTGTACACACACACACACACACACACACACACACACACACACACACACATAATGAAGAGTATGTAGTAAAAATATGTACAATTATCTTAAAGAATGTTAAAATAAACAGAAGAATAATTATGGTATATACAGTACGTAAATAAAAAGAATGTACAATAAACAGTAGGAATATACATTGAGTTAAAAAATAGCATCATGGATATGTGGTAAGTGATGTGGTAAGTATGCATGATGGGACTTTGGCTTGATACAATGAGGTGTTAAAAATGTCCGTAAGCCAGCTAATCTGCACATTCTCTGAGCACCCGCCCAGGTATACTGTCAGGGCCTGGAGCCTTCCTTTTTTGAATTGACCCTCCTCAGAGACCTCTTCACATCAGCTGTGTTGAGACAGAGTGCCTCTTCATCCTGCTGGGGAACAGCTTTCGTTGCAGGAGTGCTGTTTAGTGCATTAAACCTTCCAAAGAAGATGTTGAGATCGTAGAGGAAGCCAGCATCATCATCGCACGCAGTAGGGGCTATCTTGTAATTTGTGATAGCCCGTACATCTTGCCACATATTCCTGGTGTTGGAATGGAAAAAATCCTGGATTTTTTGGCTGTGGGCACAATTTGCTAGTCTGACAGCATGGTTCAAGTTGGCTCTTGCTGTTCTTAGTGTCTCCGCGGGACCTGACTTGAAAGCTGAGTTGATGTCTTTCGCATACTTTGAGGCTTTGAGGTGGGAGGCTGTTCTGAATGCATCTTTGATGTTTGTGTAGGCCTTCTGTAGTGTGTTCCCTCCCCTGGTTGCACAATCCACATGCTGGTGGAAATGTGGGAGAACTGTCTTCATGTCAGCTTGGTTAAAATCACCAGCAGCAATGAAGAAGCCCTCAGTGCAGTTGATCTGTTTTGTTCTCCATGGAGCGAACGTTGGAGAGGAAGATGGATGGAAGCAGCATTTTATAGGGATTGGCTTTTAGCCTAGCTGTTAGCCCACCTCGGCAGCTGCGCTTTTGCCTCCGGTCACACCGCCTCCATTTGGATCTCTCTCGGCCTGTGCTGCTGGGCGAGTCCACTGCACCGTAGGCCACTGGGTCTTGCAGGCGAAGCACTCCAAGGCTACGTAGACACTCCAGAGTGGTTGTATCTACGAAGCACAAGTCACTGGAAGATCGTAATTCCAAAAAGAGCTGGTGATCATAAGATAAGATAATATATACCCTTATTAGTCCCACAGTGGAGACATTTCAGGTATTACAGCAGCAAAGTGGATAGCAAACATAGAGGGCATCAATAAAAAGTACATTAAAAATCAGGCTGGTAGGCAAACTGAAGTGGATCTAGCAATGGGCTCACCAGGGGCAGGACTTGAGGATCCTGGACTTGATGCCGTCTGGGCCTGCAGCCTTCTTCGCCTTGATCCTCTGGAGCTGGTTTCTCACCTGGGTTGTTGTGAGGGACAGGTTGGAGTAGGGGGCTGCATGCTGGAGGGTGTGGGTGGGGGGGGGTTGAGTTGCTGAGATGAGCAGTTGGGGGTGGCCGTGAGCTGAGTGTTGTAGAGGGGGAAAGGGGGGCTGCAGCATGGAGGACTGGGCTGGGGGAGGGGCAGATGACTGATCAAATCTGTTGAAGAACATGTTCGAGTCATTGGGAGTCAGGTTCCCTGTGGCCAGAGATGGTTTTTAGACCTCTCCAGACTCCACTGACATTTTTTTTGCTGCAGCTGATCCTCCATCTTCCTTTTGTAGGCGTTTTTCCCCTCTCAGAACTTACTTAGCTTCTTTTGCGCAGCCTTCAGCTCATCCTTATTTCCTGACTTAAAGGCTCTCTTCTTCTCCTTAAGGAGAGCATTTATGTCAGGGTTAATCCACGGTTTGTTGTTGGAAAAACACCATACAGTCCTGGTGGGTACAGTGTTTTCCACACAGAAGTTAATATAGTCTGTTATGCAGTGTGTGAGACCCTCAATGTCCTCTCCATGAGAATCACCGAATTCCTCCCACGTATGTATGGGAGTTTCAATGAAAGAAGAAAATAATCAAATGTGATGAAATATGGTATGGTTTGATTATTTGAAATAATTTCTAAATTGAATTTACCTAACAGTTACAATAATGTGATATTTTCTATTAACATGACAAAAAAATTACATATTCCATTCCTAACTCACACCCTCACTACTGCCATACTTAGTGGTAATGTAATATACATATTTTCCTGAACTGGCTCCATCTGCTCACTCATGTTGCTTACTGCTGGCAACAGAGGTGACCAAACTTTTTCCCTTGGAGAGCCAAAACTGAAATTGATGGTGGGCCATGGGTCAAAACCAAAAACCAGTCGTTTTCTCAATTGACTGACTTCCTGCACCCCCCGCCATGCTTTTTGTCGGAAAATTTCAAGAACTTACACGTATCGTCAAATGCAGTCGCAAAGACCATCAAATGTTATGATAAAAGTTCATCAGAGTTACCAGCCTCAGAAACCACAAATTAACAGCGCCTCAGATTAGAACCAACATAAATGCATCACTTCTCAACATCAACTGGTCAGAGGAGACTGTATAAATTAGGTCTCCATGATCAGATTGCTGCAAGAAACCATTTCAGAGGTGGAACAAGAAGAAGAGAATTGCTTGGGCCAAGAAACACAAGGAATGGACAGTAGACCAGTGGAAATCTGGCCTTTGGTCTGATGCATTCAAATTTGAGATTTTTGGCTCCACCCAACATGTCTTTGTGAGACGCAGAAAAGGTGAGCAGATCAATATGTGTGGTTCCCACCATGAAGCATGGAAAAGGAATTGTGATGGTGTGGGGGTGCTTTGCTGGTAACACCGTTGGTGATTTATTCACAATTCAAGGCGCACTTAACTAGCATGGCTACCACAGCATTCTGCAGCGATATGCCATCCCATCTGGTTTGCGCTTAGTGGGACCATCATTTGTTTTTAAACGGAACAATGACCTCAAATGCACCTCCAGGCTATGTAAGGGCTATTTGACCAAGAAAGAGAGCGACGGAGTGCTGCGTCAGATGACCTGGCCTCCACAATCACCTGACCTAAAGCAAATTGAAATGGTCCCATGGTTTGGGACAAGTTGGACCACAGAGTGAAGGAAAGCAGCCAACAAGTGCTCGGCACCTCTGGGAACTCCTTCAAGACTGTTGGAAAACCGTTCCAGGTGTCTACCACATGAAGCTGACTGAGAGCATGCCAAGAGTGGGCAAAGCTGTCGTCAAAACAAGTGGTGGCTACTTTGATTAATCTAAAATATATGACATATTCTGGTTTGTTTAACACTAACACTGAAATTCTAGTTAGATTTTGTTACACTTGCATGGTCTTTCTTTATACATATTTTGTATACATATCTGTTAGAGCACTATTTCAGGGGATCTAAGAAGATCTAGGATGTTCATTGCCAAAAAGTTTTTCACTCATTGTGCATATAACAAGTTGAACTAACTTTCCACAGTCATTTGACTCGTTCCCCAAAGTGTTGCCCTTTCAACACAGGTCTGCTATGGATTTCTTGTCAACATATTTGCACTGAGGCCATTTAGGTTAGCAACATATAACATATGAATTAAACCAAAATACTTCAGGGTCAAAATTTACATTCATTCCATTAGGTTTCCAAAGAGGTTAATTCTTTGCAGCACATTACTCTCCTCTCTTCAGCCTGCCCTCTGGCACATTTATAAGACATATAAAACCCACCCTCTTGAGATTATCAACCTGTTGAAATGATGAAACCTATGACCAAAATATTTTTGGTTCTTTGCTCTCTAGATGAGAACTCTGGAAGCAGTGGAAATAATTAATAAAAAGAGCTTTTATAAATTGCTATTATACAACATGCAAATTCTGTTCATGTTTCATCTGAGCACATTTTTAGGCTCTTCTGTAGCTCACCCTAATAGCAATATGTGGTTTTGAAAATATCAATCGCATGCTGATAAGAATTTTTGGGAAAACAAAATTAGAGACCATATCTTTAAGTAAGACTGCAATTTGCTGTACTCCTCTACAACAGGAGGTGCTGCAGAATTGTCTGGCCTTATTGATGTTGGCGATGAGGTCCTGTCTATCAACGGCTGTTCTCTGGAGGGCCTCATGCACCATGATGCCTGGAACATCATCAGATCCACTGACAAAGGCCCCAACCACCTCCTCATCCGCAAGCCATCAGTTGGTACCTGACTGTAATGACTGTAATGTAATGTAAGTAATAGAAACTTCCTGAGAAGGGCCAGTGTGAAACAACCCTCCAATGGTATGGTACATGGTATGGAGAATAAGTAGAAACAAGTACAAGCATTTCCCCCTTTTTACATTTTTTTTTTATA
This sequence comes from Chaetodon trifascialis, assembly GCF_039877785.1. Lineage (NCBI taxonomy): Eukaryota > Metazoa > Chordata > Actinopteri > Chaetodontiformes > Chaetodontidae > Chaetodon > Chaetodon trifascialis. The sequence goes on along the minus strand of NC_092061.1, from coordinate 29,303,278 downwards.
GACTTCATTTGAAATTTGTGTTTTGTCTTTTGTCTATATGTGTTTGTACTTATAAGTAGGTCAAATTAGATGGACGACAAAGTATTATAATTAGTGCTGTCAATCGATTAAACTATTTAATCGCGATTAATCGCATAAATGTCATAGTTAATCGCAAATGAATCGCACATTTTTATCTATTCTAAATGTCCCATTAATTATCATTTTAATACTGTTATCAACATGGGAAAGTGGATAGGCTTGCTTTGTGCAAATGCTTTTAATTGAAAACAATGTGTAGTGTTATATTTCACACTAACATTCTCATTTTGAGCAGTCATTCACATTTGAATGAATCAAATCTCACACAATTTAACACTGTCAATAAACAGATGACAAAAAAATAAATGCTTGGTTACAAAAAAGCCCCATCAACAACCCTTTCCAAGGGATCAAGACAGGGTGATACAAGATAAAGTTACAAAGTGCACATCATTGTAAACTAGGACTCAGGCTATAGTGCAGTTAAACCATGGCTTAAACTTTCCTTTCTTAAGTTTCCTTTGAACATACAAGCAGTCAGACTATAATGCTCTTCTGTTTATTCACCAGAGGCTTATCAACACAGCCTCTTATTTCTCTCCAGAAAGAATGAACATTACTTGGCTATGGCTGCAGTAAGCTTGTTTTTAGTTGCGGTATCCATATGCCTCTGTCCAACCTTTGGTCTCGTTAGTCGACCCATCTGGCAACTTTTTGAAACTAAACTTTCTATTCAGAATCTTGTTCGCATCCATTTCAGCGTTTCGCGCTTGAGATCCGCCTACACTTTCACAGCTAGCAAGCAGGCGAGACCAAAACATGCGTGGGGTGTGTCTATTGTTTTGTTTCCGGTTTACAATCGGATCCTGTAGTTTTTGTAACGTTACTAGCAGTGGCCACAGCTTATTAAAAACTACAATTTCACTAGGTCACAAAGAATGTTAATGGCGCGATAAAAAAATTATGCCGTTGATTTGCGTAAACGCCTTAATAACGCGATATTTTTGACAGCGCTAATTATAATGCATGATGCTGAATTTATTTCAGATGGGAAGTTCATTTTGTTTCAAATAGATTTACTTTGGAACAGTAAAGAAAACAATAAGATTGTCAGTTGTTCCTTTTTTAAAGAAATAAAGTCAGTATGTGAAAAGATCTATGGGCATGGTTAGCATTTATACTAACTTGTAAAATGGCAACTGTTAATAATAAATTGGGAAAAACATAGGTCTATAAAGTATTAGGCTCAACATCTGTGTATTCTAGGCTTCAGAAATAATCTGTGTATTCTAAGCTTCAGAAATGTAACTCTCTGACAAACTATTCTAGGTCCTCACCAACATCTCAAATCTTTTTATTCTATCTTTGTACTTTGGTGTTATAACATATTCACAGTTTTGGAATTGTGATATTGACTGTCCCACAGACCAAGTTGGGCCGGGTAGGGTGCTGTTCGATTGTATCTCTGGTCTGTGTGGTATTTTCTTAAATAGATCTAAGTGGATTGTATCAGCTTTGTCAAACACATTTTGGAAATACATTGACTTTTTTTTTTTTTTTCTGAATATACAAGTTTTCCAGTAAACCTTTCATGGCAAAGTTTCATTTTTAGCTCAGCTCCTATGTCTTGAGTTCAGGAAAAATGGAAACAATAAAGTCGTCCGTATTTTACACTTGGGAGTCACAAGCATCATCACCAAAAAAAGTACACTTGGACTTTGGCAAAACTTACTTAGAAATATTCGGCTTTCGGGTGAAATTTCAGGATGAACCTCAGGTCCTGTTTATATGACAGCGACAGCGTTTTTGGGGCTTAAAAACGCAAAAAAGTGAAAACGCCCTCCAGAGTGGAAATCTTAAAAACGCTCCACCATCGCAATCCCGTCTAAAGGGTAAAAACGCAAAAGTGTGCTTCAATCTGCCAGAGCCCGTCCCTTACATTCTCTGATTCCACCCACTTTTGCATCACCGTATGCATGCAGATCCCCTCCCCCTAAAAAAACGCTTGTCTAAACGTGGAATAAAAAGTGAGAATGCAACGCCACTTTTGCGTTTTCTGTTCAGATCGTTTCTGTGTAAACATAGCCTAAAATGCACTATAACCTTCACCGGTGAACTTAATTCGACCTTCTCTAAACTTTTAAATGTGTCCAACTGTTAACAATAATAACAATATTTCAGTACTTTTTGCACAACTTGCTGTTGTCTAAGAAAAAGATGAACGGCAAAATTCACAGCAGGTGTTTGATCCGAGAATCGACCAATAAATTTCCTGGTTCATTTAGAATTGGTATCTAAACAGTCCTCTTCATCATGCTGTTCACATTTTGACATCATGAGACTTCAAGAAGAGTGGGATGCCATGCCTCAGGAGACAATAAGTCAACTTGTGAACAGCATGAGACATCGTTGTCAAACTGTAATTGATGCTCAAGGGCACATGACAAGTTATTGAGACATTGACATTTTTTGTTGTGGTACACTCACCACTGTTGTTGGCTTTTGTTTCAGTAAATTGGTTGAGATGGAGAAATGACCATTGCATGCTTCTACTTAAATGCCCTACTTTCATGATATAATATCTCTGTCTTGTGAACTTTTACATTTTCCGTAAATTTCACCAAAAGCCAAACATCCCAAAGTTTTTGTGAGTAGTGTATGTTTTGTGGTTATCAATACTATGCAGAAGCAGTTTTTGACATTCCTGAATATTCACATTATAATTCCCTTGAAGCACAGGCAGACACAAGTGGTTTTCTTGCCCCTGGTTTATTTGCAATTTCTCTCCATATTCACCTTGAAAACTAAACACACCTTGCCAAGACTCTGAACATCCAGTGCACTGTAACATCCGGTTGTGTGGACACTGGTGTGGTTTGCGGCCGCTACTCACCGGTAACCTTCATCTTTTTAAAGTGTTTTATGGCCCAATGGACTCTGCAACTACACTAAAGTGAGAGTTAAATCATTCACTGTCTTCCAAAATATCAGTGATTCTCTTGCCATTCCGTTGTCTGTGAGGGGGCTAATATTAGCCTACCTGTTCGACATGCCAGCCGGTTTCGCGTCCCCATTTGGCCAATGGAGTTCACTATGTGGGCCAGCAAACTCTACATCTGGTCTGCACTAGTCTGGACTCTCCTGTCGCTATTCCATCAACCCGTGGCAGGCCTGCTCCGGTATTCGGCTGCTGAACTCCTCCGACTCCGTGTCCACCTGTCTGAGCCTCCGCCGGCTGCATTGCACCTTCACTGGGACATCGCCCTCCTGCCTCGCCAGAGATACATTCATCGCGGGTCTCGCCGGAATTTCAACATCAACAGCTCCAAAGCTATCCAATCCCTCTGGTCCACCACTCGTTGCCCTCCCAGGAACACTGACCAGGTTGCTGTCAACTTTGGTCTGCTTAACATCCGCTCACTCTCGAGCAAGGGTCATCTCATCCAGAATCTTGAAAGTTTTGGATTCCACAAATACACTGATTTTCCCACTCCACATAACTGACCATTTCTTCCTCTCATTCATTGTCACACTCTGCCTCTCCACCACTAAGCCATCACATCTTATCTCATTTTGGCACATTAATGACATCAATATGGATACCCTTGCCTCAAGTATTGCCAACATTCTGACTCCTGACTCTTCCTCCAACCCTGATGATCTGGCTGCTCAATATAACAGTGGTCTCACCAACATTCTCAACTCTCTTGCTCCTGTAAAAACTCGGTCTGTCTCCTTCTCCCATACTGCCCCCTGGTTCACCCCTGAACTCCGGTCCATGAAAGCCAAAGGTCGACAACTTGAGTGACCAGTAAAACTGGTCTTACTGTTGCAAGACATGGACAAAACTCACATATTACAGTATAAGGACTCAATTGCTTATACCAAATCCACTTACTACTCTGCCTTAATCTGTACAAATGAAGGTAAGACATTATTTTCACTACTCAACAAAATTCTCCAACCTCCTGACCCCCCCCCCACCCACCCACCCACCCACACACACACCTCTATTCCACCGCTACCTGTAACTCCCTACTGCTGTTTTTCAATTAGAAAATTGACAAAATCCACCAGGACCTACGTCCCAATATTCTGTCTCTCTCTTACTCCGACCATCTCCTGCATTGCCTGCCATTCTCCAGTTTCCAACTCCACGATGCTTCCCTAATCTCAGACCTCATCTGTAAATCCAAGCCCTCTATCCCTCTACATGTCCGCTAGATCCAATCCCCACAGCTCTGGTCAAATCCTGCCTCTCCTCTCTGCTCCCTGTCTTATCTGCCATCATCAACTCCACTGGAATTGTTCCCACACTCTTCAAAACTGCAGTTGTCACCCCAATACTGAAGCACTGAGTGCGGCCTTTGACACTATATCCCACGCTATCCTCCTCAATAGACTCTTTTCCATCTGTTTCACTCACACTCCCCTGACTGGTTTTTCGTTCCTATCTCTCAGGCTGCACTCAGTTCATCCAACTCAAAACTTTCAAATCACAAACCTCCCCTTTCACTTCTGGTGTGCCCCAATGCTCTGTCCTAGGGCCCCTCCTCCTCATTACCTACCTCCTTCCCCTTGGTAGCATTTTCCGTAAATTTAACATCCTCTTCCACTGCTTTGCGGATGACACCCAGCTCTACCTCTCCACCAAACCCAACTCCTCACTCCCACTCTCTGCTCTCATCAACTGCCTATCTGAAATAAAATCCTGGCTCACCTCAAACTTGCTAAAATTAAACAGTGACAAAACTGAAGTCCTCCTCATCGGCACTAAGTCCACACTCTCTAAGTCTGCCAGCTTCTCCCTTAGCTCCCTTAGCTTCCTTAAGTCTGACAGCTCCTCAGTCTCCCCTTCCCCTCAGGTAAAGGGTCTGGGTGTCATCCTCAATAGCTCACTTTCATTTCAATCTCACATTAATAACATCTCCCGGTCTGCATATTTCCATCTAGGCAACATTAATCATCTCCGTCCCTCCCTCACCCCCCGTACTACATCTGTCCTCATTCACAGCCTCGTCACCTCCCGTATCGATTACTGTAATTCCCTCAGCCGCTCGCATCATCACCAAAACCACCTCTTTTCACCACATCACCCCCGTCCTTCTGCAACTCCATTGGCTCCTGGTCAAATTCAGAATCAAATTCAAAATCCTCCCGTGTGCATTCAAAGCCATCCACAACCTCGCCCCTCCCTATTTGTCAGATCTCCTCCGTGTCGCCACCCCCTCCCGCTCCCTCAGGTCCTCCTCCTCCATCCACCTTACTGTGCTCCTTGCCCACCTTAGCACCATGGGGACCCGAGCTTTCAGCTGCTCTGCTCCCCAACTCTGGAACTCTTTGCCACCAGACATCCATAACATTGACTCTCTTCCTCACCTCAAATCCAGACTCAAAACCCACCTTTACAAGAAAGCATACTCTCTCTGATTGAACTGTCCAATTTTTAGTTCTCATTTGCGTATAGCTTTAGTTGTTGTTTTACTGTACTTGTTTTATCTTTGTAAAGTGTCCTTGAGTGTCTGGAAAGGCACTTTTAAATAAAATGTATTATTATTATTAAGAAAAAAAAAGTTGTGTTACGCTATGTTGTTAATCTAACAAAAATAGCATGCACAGTAGGGATGACGAGATTCATATCGGTGATCCGATACAAACGTTTGCGATGCGACTGCACCGGTAGATTCAAGATACATCGGATATAATTTACGGGTGAATTTATGGTGCATCTCTTCTATCCTGTCTGCATCGGTAAATTCCATGGTTGAATCGATTATTTCATGTTCTATTACTATTCCCTGCCTAGTCGTGTTTTCCAAGGCAATTTGAATGCACCATCGCTCCTCCTTCACTGACGCAAGCATTGTTCACAACATGGAGGGAAATGAGTCTAACATTAGCAGCGAGGAGATATTCAGTGCACCGAACAAGACACACAAATCAAACGTGTGGCAATATTTCGAGTTTTTCAAGCAAGAAGGTAAACTGGACAAAACGCACGCAATCTGCAAACAATGCCGAGCAGCAATCAATTACGTCAGTAGCACAACAAACCTGACTATGCACGCTGTTAATACTGTGCTTTCTGGAACTGTTAAACTGTGAAGTTTTATACGAGAGACAGAGAACATAATTCGGAGTAAGGATTGCTTATTAGAAATAAAATTGAATGCTCTGTCTATACATACTGAATTATGTGTTTTTTATAAATAGGATTTATTGGTTTGCTCAGTAAAAACAAACCAAATATTACAGGCATCTATCAAATTGATACAGAGAGTAAAGCAGAGTGCTACAAGAAATCTGATATGGGCACACTCTTGTACCACAACTAACTGTATCAAACTGGATCACATCATATTGAACCAAATCTCTTTGTAAGCAAGTCATATCATTATCAAATAATTTTTGAATCGCATCATATCGTGAACAGGACATCACATCGACAGAGGCTTCAGTGTATCGTTAATGTATCCTATCGGTGGCTGCATATCGAATCGGCCTCAGTGGTGGAGATATACATCCCTAATGCACAGCATGTGAAATAAGAATAGCACAAAGTAAAATACAGAAAAGTAAGACAGATACCTTGTTCGCTACATGCTGCATAAAACAGAATTGCCTTTGATCTTTGGAGGCTTCACATACACTTCCCGGGTCCCGGGTGCTGCTGCTTAACAGTCCCGCTCACAGGAGAGCAGCCTCAGGCAACTTGGCCTTCAGAATAAAAGCACCATTACATTTACTAAAGAAAATAATATTTAAAGGACAAATGCAACTTAAATGAATTCCCAATTATGAAATTAGACATAGAAAAAATAAATGATATGAAAACAATATATTGGCAACAATTACGCTCCCACCAAATCACACAAGCCTTAAAGGTGACATATTATAAAGCTTTTTCAATAAGTTACATAGGTCTATGATTTCCATAAAACATGTTTCTGAAGCTGTTTGCTGGAAATGGCTTTTAGGAAAAGATTCTTGCCTCCCTTTATTTCCCTCTGTTTCAGTCCCTCTCAGAATGTGCTGTTTCTGGTGTCTGTAGTTTTAAATGCAAATGAGCTGCTGCTGTCCCACCCATATTACCGTGGTAATGGGGAGAGCGGAGAGCGTAGGCTCACGTTGCACTACGCATGTGAAAGTAGCGGACATGGCGGGAGTAAACAGACCGAGATCGTCAGTAGTTGAACCATACGTGTTCAAACCTGAATTGGATCCTGAAGGAGGGGAGGCTCCTATAGAACCTCAGAGTATTCAGCAGGATGCTTCTGAAAGGTTAGTCTAAAAACGTCTTTCTATTTTTTCTCTTCAGTATGAGCACCGCCTGTACAGGAGACAGCGTGAGAGGCCCGCAGTTCAGACAGTCAGTGCTCACTTTAGGAAGCACCAATCCTAATTTGCAGCATACCAGAATGACAGGGAGAAACTCAGCTAAAAGCCTCTGCATCCGAACAAAACATAATTCATACAGCAATAAATCATATGGGCATGTGACGAAAACACGGAAATAGCGTATGTCCACTTCAGCGCTCTGCTGATTTCACCACGTCACACAAACCACACAAGCCTGGTATCATATGAAAGCAGAGAGTCCAAAGGTCCTGGTTGTTTATATAAAGAGGAGGGGGTTTCTGAGACATTGACCAGTCTAACTGCGCTGTTAGTTTCAGCGTTCCGTCTCATTTACACATGCAGGGGCAGAGCACACAGACGACACTGCTGAGCAGCACTACTGACCATTCAGCTCAGGCTGAGAAAAAGTAGCTAGCTGGACCACACACATTCAAATGTAAAAAAAAAAGGGGTGCTGTTATTTGCTGAAAATGCTGGTATGCAACGTTTCTTATATCTTTAGCTTTATACATGCATGAATTGTCTTTTTTTTTTTTTATTTGATTGTATCAGTGCACATGTGGAAATTGTGCAACAATGCAGTCAGAGCATGAGAACATATGCTGCCGGGAGGTGCCACAGGTCACAGTATCTTTACCTGCACTTACAGTATGATCGCAGTGTATGATTGCAGATAACATGCCACTGCAGATACTGACCTTATGTTATGCATAACAGGTTACAAGACGGCTGCAGCAGCTGGATGAAAGGCCTCCAGGCATGATCATCCAGGTTTAGAACCTGTTTGCTTAAATGTGCATACAACACTTACAGGGTTGACAACGGTCCTTTACAGCTATTGGGGACAGAGTATTGAGTTTCATCTTAACCAGTTTCATTGTTCATATGCCATAATAAACTAAATAAAGTCAGTCATATTTTTTCTTGAACATATGGCCAAGTTTTTTCCTTAGCAAATATTGTATATTACACATTTATTCACATGAAATAGATATAGATATACAATAAATATTTATTGACTGCAGTCATGAATAGTTGTACATGAAAATACAGTACAAGTGAAGGAATGACTGAATCCATATTAGAAAAATGTGAATACAGATGTTGACATTATAGAACCTTTGACTAACATAATGTTCAGTTTTCTCAGTTGTTACAGGTATCTAGCCTATGTGAGTTTTGTGAGCTGGTACTGGAGCTTCCTCGGCCAGAAGATTTGTGTAGTCATCCCATCACGCGTAGTATTTCAGATACATTGGGAGTTTCCTGACACCCAGGGAAGATACGCCCCCCGTAGCTGGTGATGACCTCCTTGTCTGGATACTAATATTGTGAAGACACGTCCAGCAGGATGTTTAACTTCAGAATCTCAGCTCTGTACTATGATGGGTCAACAAAGATCTTCTCCATGATCATGTCCATCAAATCATCAATTTACCTGTGCAATACACAGACACACAGAAAAATGTGAATCATTGGTATCATTTATTACATTATTCAACAACTGTTAATATAGTGACATTTTGCACTTTGAATTCTGTATTTAAGTGTGTAGTTTTTGGTTTATTGTGTTACATGTACAATATAAATGTTTGTTTTTTGAGTGAAAAAAAAAAGTTAACACGAATGTGGCCTCAGTCTTCATTGGTTTGGCTCTGCACTCTCCCTTCATGAACTCTGGAAAGCTCAGTTTGAAAAGAGGATCCCCTGATGATGTGGTGGTTTTTCCTCTAACAGCATTCTCGCTGAAATGCAGTGCGAAAGTATATTTTTATGATAACAGGCCATACTTAGGAGTAAAACATGACAGCAGTGTTACAGTGTAAATTCAAGCTCACTGCTACACTTGATCAACAGCAGGTAACTGTAATGATGCACTGGCCTATATAAAAAGAGAGAAGTGACATCAGCTTTATCTTACATGCATGTGCTAACAGCTGCATGTGTAACAGAGTTAGAAATAACCATTATTATGAATTTCCACAAAATTCGTGTGTTTGTTTTGTATATGTAGAGTTTTGAGGCCACCTGGTGGATTGATAGCACAGCTGCGGGCATGATGTTCCTCTTTGCACACCGGACATGCCTCAGCAAAGGAAAATACTCCCGTCACATGCATTATGACTGTAAACATTACTAACCTGTAATTTGAAAGTTACAGACGTCAGTGCGCAGAAATAGCGCTTTTATTCATAAGTAGCATTTTGGTCGGGAGTTAAGCTAACGCTTGCTAGCTAGCTAGCTAGCTAGCTGGCTGGCTTCCCACCATAACGTCTGCTGTGATGTTGTTCATGATTTCTTTATTCTGTGTTGCACAGATCTGTTTGCAGCTGCATACCACACCACTGATGACCGCTGTGTGTGTGTTACTCACTTTTATACTAGGTGGGCTTTGTTAAATGTTCTGTATATGGGTTTTATATATTATTGTTGTATGAATGATGTAAAAACTCTTAATACTTAGGTGCTCTATCTGGATTCTGGACATTTATTAATACTATAGGATCACATTTGTTTATGTTAGAATGAATACCAAGAAGAGAGACTGAAAATTGTTTTGTGTGTGAAAATGTGTAAACAAAAGGAAAATACTCCCAAGCTGGAGATCTGCTTGCAGCTGCATACCACACCACTGATGACCGCTGTGTGTGTGTTTCACTTTTATACCAGAATAAAGAAGAGGCTAGAGTGAGAGCAAGACCTGTCTGACTGTGCCGTTTATCTCGCACCATAAACAAAGGGGACAGAACCATCACAGATCCACAGATAAACAGCAGATGTTACACTGGTGCCGTGACCTCGTGATTCAAGATCGGCTGGATACAGATCGTGTGACTGGGGCTGCATCGTGGATTGTGTGGAAGAAGCTTGTGGTGGAGCATCGCCTGTCCTGTAGTCTGGTCAGGTGCTCAGGACTACAAAGACCTCACTGACTACTTGAGATTCTGGTTGGATTGTTTGTGTTTGCACTGTTAAGCCTGATTTTAGTTTCATTTTGCTTGTGTTTTCATGTTTAAATGGCTAGTAAGTTCCAGCAAAGTGTTGAGCCTGATTATAGTCACCTCTCTTTTGGGAGGGGTAGAGGTGTAATGGGAGTTCATTCACGGTCAAGTGGGTCTGTTGGGAGGGATGTGGGTGCTTCGCCTCTGTTGCCTGAAAGAGATAGGGACTTGGGGTTGAGTCAGGATCTGGCTGAGTCACCTATGGGACAGATGTCAGGGAGCGGGCCACATCATTCAACACCCGGTGGTGAGAACGACACATTACACCAACTTAGTGGCATGATCTATCAGTTGGGCTCACAAATAGGAGAATCTATTGCTGCCAGAATTATGTCAAGTGGAGCCACTAGTAATGTTTACCAAGCTGGCGGTTTTTCACACAATCAGGCTACTCAGTCTTGTTGCAGGGTCAATACACTGGCAGACATCAATGTCACAGTGAAATCTGACAGGGAACCTGTTATTTTCAGGGGTGATAATACTGACAAATACACTGTGTCTGAGTGGGTTGAGTTGATGAAAACATACATCAAGAAGCAAAACTATGGTGTCTCACTGCAGGCAGAAGAGATAATGGGGAGGTTAATGGGGAGAGCCAGGCATGTGGTTAAGATAGGCTTGAGAAGTGACCCCTCACTTGACGCCACTCGCACCCCAGATGTAACATATGACATACTGATACAGTATTTCAGCAACACATCCTCATGCCTGCCTCTACAAGACTTCTACTCTACTCTCCCAACTCAGGGAGAGAATCCTGCAGACTATTGGATACGCCTCAACAAGGCTGCTGACTTGGCCGAAGAAGGTTCGAAGCATCAGGGTAAACACATGGAGAACATGGGAGGAGAGATTGCTAAGATGTTTGTGAAACATTGCCCAGATCCAGAGCTTTCATCTGTGTTTAAATACAAGCAGATACACGAATGGACATCAAAAGAAATACAGGAGAGGATTGATGAGTATCAGAGGGAGCGGGTGTCTTCTATGAAAATGAACTTACCTGAGACTCATGCAGCTGCACTGTTTTGCAATGAGATACATGCAGAGACCGTTGGTACTAGTGCAGCGCGGGCATCCAGTGCTGACTCTCCCTCTTTCCTGGCTCTCTCTCTTGGGGTTGCGCCGTCTCTCTCTCCCTCACCTGTCATATCCCAGAACCAGCAGCAGTCTGTCTCCTCAGTCCCTCAGAGCCAACTGCCATGCCTCTCCCCTTCGTCGCAGCATCAACAAAAGACTCATTGTCCCCTGCCACCGTACCAGGAGGCCTCTCCCCCACCCATGCCACAGAACCAGTCATCTCTCAGTTGCAAACAAGGCAGTGATGCTATGCTAAATGAGATAATGTCAATGCCCAGGGAGCTTTTGTCTAAAGTAAAAGTTGATGATGAAAGACCCCCCACGCGGCGTGGCAGCAGACAAGTTTGGGCTCCGACCCATACTATTCGTGAAACATGCTGTCAGGTCTGTAATGATGGAAGTCACACCACAGAGTCCCATTGCCGATCTGCCCATCTCTGCTTTGCATGCTTCAAGCCTGGCCACACAAGGCGCGCGTGTGCCAGCAGATCATCAGCTAGTGACAATGTGTAGGAAAACTAGGTGACCTGCACTTTGAGGGAGGCTGTACAGGTCATGAAGGAAACTCCCATGTACGCGATGCTGCAGAGCTCTATGACAGTATCAAGGATTTGGATAACACTGAGACAGTTTGTTTTACACTTCTGTTGCAGTTGGAAACAAAGTGACTCTTCATGCCATGTTGGATAGTGGTTCGATGGCTTGCTCGCTGAGTGGAGAAGCACAGAGGAAGCTTATTGAAGCTGGTGTGGTCGATCTGTGCAGTCAAGAATTAACAGATGTCGTCTTTGTTGGATGTGGCGGTGTTCGTGTGAAGAGTGAATCAGTGGTGAATCTTGAGATGGAATTCTATGGATGCAGAGTGTTGGTTCCCACTTTTGTTGTGGAGAACCAACAGGATGATTTGATTGTTGGATCCAATGTTATTAGGCACCTTATCCGCAAATTCAAGAAGGATGCAAAATACTGGGAAGTTGTGTCAATGTCTGGCTATGGCAGCCAGGAGCTTGAGCAGTTTCTCTCTCTGCTCGCTGGCCTGACACGGTGGTCTGAAGATGAAGCCCCAGACAATGTGGGCACAGTCAGATGCAACAGAGCTGTCACTTTTCCTCCTGGCAGTGAATACCTGGTGTGGGGGAGACTTCCTAAAAATGTGAAGGTATCTCCAGGCAGTACTGTCATGACTGAGCCAACAAGTTCTCGCTCTGCACCCAGGGGCATCATGGTTGCCAGAGTGGTGACTCCTCTCTGGGTTGACAGGTGGGTTCCGCTGAAGATCCTCAATGTTTCTCACAGCCCTGTTATCTTGCGGAAGAACGCCAAACTTGCTGATGTTTACACCTGCCTCGCACTCGAGGATATGGAGACCCTGGAGCTCAGGAGTTCTCAGCAGGTTACATCTGCCGAGCCTACTGGAATACCTGCTCCGACAGGGGATACTATGGCGGTGAAAGAAAGGTTGTAGCGTATCGGCCTGGGAGACCTGGACCTCGAGTCTTGTGACGTGTCAGCAGATTGGAAGAGGAAGTTGGGTAATCTTGTGATCAAGTACGAAGATATCTTCTCCCGCCATCATTTGGACTATGGCGAGGCCACAGAGTTTGTGCATAGGATTCGGCTCATGGACGAAAGACCGTTCTGCCTGCCCTACCGACGTGTGCCACCCGCTGAATACCAAAAGCTTTGACAGGTTCTCAACGAGATGGAAGAGAAGGAAATAATCAGGAAGTCCACCAGCGAGTTTGCTTTGCCACTTGTTCTTTTGTGGAAAAGAAATGGTGATTTGTGGGTGTGCACAGACTTTCAATAGCTCAACAAATGAACCCTGAAGGATGCTCATCCCCTTCCGCACCAAGCTGACTGCTTGGCTGCCCTGGGAGGAAATGCGTTTTTCAGTACGATGGACCTGATGTCAGGCTTTTACAACATGCCACTGCATGAGGAGGACCGCAAGTACTCAGTGTTTACAACACCCATGGGTTTGTATGAGTACAACCATCTCCCGCAGGGCTTGTGCAACAGCCCAGCCAGCTTCATGAGGATGATGACCTGTAAATTTGGCGACCAGAACTTCCTCAGCCTGTTGTGCTACCTTGATGACTTGTTGGTCTGTACACCAACTGAGGAATTGGCTCTGCAACGGTTAGAGCTGGTTCTCAGTCACCTTCGCCAGCACAACCTGAAACTGGCCCCAAAAAATGTTGGCTGCTCAGGAGGTCTGTGAAATTCCTTGGACATATCATTGATGAGTCTGGTGTGTCTACTGACCCTGCCAAGGTCAACGCTGTCAGCAAGGTGACCACTGCAGATCTGATGGAACCTGATGGAATCACTCCATCTCAGTCTCGTGTTAGATCATTCTTGGGGATGATGAACTATCACCAACATTTTGTGCCCAACTATTCCTCCCTAGCAAGACCTCTCTTTGACCTCCTGGCTGGCCAAAAGCAAAAGCGTGTGGGCAGGCGCTGTGCAAAATGCACTCCTCAGTCACGGAAGTTGACACCTGCCGACTGGACACTTGGGCTGAATCGCATTTCACCCCTTGGCCCTCCCCCTTGGCCCTACCCCTCCGTTTTGCGCGTTCACGTGGAGGGGTTGGGGTGTCCCAATTCCCATTATGACGGAGGGGTAGGGGGAAGTGGTAGGGCTATGTACCCCTCCAAACGGAGATTTTTCTGAGGCACACTCCAAATGGAGGGGTACGACAGATTTCTCAGAATGCCTTGCAAGACCGGTATTTTCTCCATGAACGAAGTTTTAAAATATACGAAAACCACTTTATTGTCTATTTTAACGTTGTTTCAATGTGTAGTGGTCATTTTCCTCGTAAAAAAAAAAACCCCGAAAAAAATCGATAGTAGTCAAGGCTTCAGTTACGAGGTTACTGAATCCCAGGCATCCTGACAGGCATCCCAGTACTGTAGCCAGGCTGACAGAGAGCCATAATTCTCTTGAACCATGTATTCCTTTAGCTCTGAACAGTAATGACTTCATGAGCTTCTTTAATGATAAAATTCTAACTATTAGAGACAGAATTCATCGGCTCCTGCCGTCAACAGGTACTGTTTTGTCTTCAAACACAGAAACGGTAGAAACTGTTACTCAGTCTGTCGCAGTTTTAGACTGTTTTACTCCTGTCGACCTTCACCAACTAATTTCAATAATTTCATCATCAAAATCATCAACCTGTAAAGAAGTATTACCTCTAATTGACTCTTCAGTATTAGACATGATCAATCTGTCTTTATCAACAGGCTACGTACCACAGTCCTTTAAAGTAGCTGTGATAAAACCGCTACTTAAAAAGCCTACTCTTGATCCAGGGGTTTTAGCCAACTATAGACCGATATCCAACCTTCCCTTTCTCTCAAAAACTCTTGAGAAAGCAGATGCCAATCAGCTGTGCGACTTTCTAAACAATAATAGTTTATTTGAGGATTTCCAGTCAGGATTTAGAGTACATCATAGCACAGAGACAGCACTGGTTAAAGTTACAAATGACCTTCTAATTGCATCTGATAAAGGATTTGTCTCTGTACTAGTCTTATTGGATCTTAGTGCTGCATTTGACACCATTGACCATGGCATCCTATTGCAGACACTGGAACATTTCATTGGCATTAAGGGAACTGCGCTAAGCTGGTTTAAATCCTACTTGTCAGATCGCTCTCAGTTTGTACGCGTTAATGACGACTCCTCTGTGCTCACTAAAGTCAGCTATGGAGTTCCGCAGGGTTCTGTGCTTGGACCAATTCTATTCACCTTATATATGCTTCCTTTAGGTAAGATTATCAGGAAGCACTCAATAAATTTTCATTGTTATGCAGATGATACCCAGCTATATTTATCAATGAAGCCGGAAGAAACCAGTCAGTTAACTAGACTACAAGCATGTCTTCATGACATAAAGACCTGGATGACCTGCAATTTTCTGATGCTAAACTCAGACAAAACTGAAGTTATAGTAGTAGGCCCTAAACATCTTAGAAACTCACTTTCTGATGACATAGCAGCTATGGATGGCATTGCGCTGGCCTCCAGCACCACTGTAAAGAATCTGGGAGTTATCTTTGACCAAGACATGTCCTTTCACTCCCATGTAAAACAAATTTCAAGGACAGCCTTTTTTCACCTACGTAATATCGCAAAAATCAGGCATATTTTGTCTCAAAATGATGCAGAAAAACTAGTCCATGCTTTCGTAATTGCTTTTCGTAATTTCCAGGCTGGCAATTCCTTACTATTAGGCTGCCCAAATTCATTGCTGAATATTCACCAGTTGCTCCAGAATGCTGCAGCACGTGTTCTGACAAAAACCAGGAAGAGAGATCATATTTCTCTGATACTAGCCATTCTGCACTGGCTCCCTGTAAAGCTTGGAATAGAGTTTAAAATTCTCCTCCTTACTTACAAAGCCATAAATGGCCAGCCACCTTCTTATCTTAAAGAGCTCATAGTACCTTATTGCCCCACTCGAACACTGCATTCCCAGAATGCAGGTCTACTTATGGTTCCTAAAGTCTCAAAAAGCAGAACAGGAGTCAGAGCATTTAGCTATCAAGCTCCTCTCCTGTGGAACCATCTCCCAGTCTTTGTCCGGGAGGCAGCCACTGTCTCTCCATTTAAGAGTAGGCTTAAAACTTTCCTTTTTGATAAAGCTTATAGTTAGGGCTGGCTCAGGCTTGTCCTGGACCAGCCCCTAGTTATGCTGCTATAGGATTAGACTGTCGGGGGACCTCCAAAGATACACCGAGCTCCTCTGTCCTTTTGTCCCTCTCCATCTGCACGCTTTCATGTCCTACCACGGCGTGTTACTAACTTAGCTCCTTCCCCGGAGTCTCTCTGCTTTGTCGTCTTGCAGGTTCCCATGGACAGTGGCTGAATCTGGATTGTGGATTGCAGCTGCGTCTCCTGCCTTGGCCCTGCCTGACATCCACTGCAACCACTACTGTCATTACATCCACTGTCACTGTTACTGTGATTGCATGTCTGTCTCTCTATCTCTCTCTCTCTCTCTCTGACTGCATTTCTGTCTGTCTGTCTGTCTGTCTGTCTGTCTGTCTGTCTGTCTGTCTGTCTGTCTGTCTGACTGTCTGACTGTCTGTCTGTCTCACTCTCCCTCTCTTGTTCTCCCTCTCTCACCCAACCGGTCAAGGCAGATGGCCGCCCACCCAGAGTCTGGTTCTGCCCGAGGTTTCTGCCTGTTAAAAGGAAGTTTTTCCTTGGCACTGTCGCCAAGTGCTTGCTCATGGGGGAATTGTTGGTTCTCTGTAGATAAAAGAGCTTGGTCTGCACCAGCTCTATATGGAAAGTGTCCTGAGACAACTTCTGTTGTGATTTGGCGCTATACAAATAAATTTGAATTGAATTGAATTGACAAGGTAAGTATGTGATTCTGCCGTTTACTTATTTGCATGCTCTTTATGTTTAAAGCCAAACATAAGCGACACTTACATTTCGCTGTATGAACTGAATACTGGAAATTCTATGTCATACAAACGTGATACATATCTTGAGTGCATGAGTTACGTATCTTGAGCTAACATGATAAGTTTCTGGGGTGCACATGATCTCTTCTTCATGTCCCTTTAGGGGCTCCGTGGGCTGTCTAAACCGGACCTTTCCCCCCGGTCTTCACAGCGGTGCACTGCATCAAGTGAAACTTGAACCAGTCTGCTTATTCCTTTATTTCTTTAACACATTGAGTTTAATTGTTCATTTAAGTTTAAGAGAATGGTTCATACAGGAATAAAAATCCATTTTTTGTTTTTCCTCAATATTATGCTATGATGATAATTCTGTCTTATCAGAATCAGAATTACTTTATTGATCCCTGAGGGGAAATTGTTTTTCTTACAGATGCTCCTCACAAAAATAAAATTAGAAGAGAGAGAGAGAGAGAACATATATATATGAAAAATATATAAAAGAATTGGACTCTGCTTTGGTTGTTGCCTTTGGTCCACTTGTTCCAGGATGAACCTAGAAGAAGCTAGATGAAGTCTGTCGTTGCTCCTGTACACTACACTCAGTGAACATTGCAAGAGATACAAAGAGCTTTTCCAGACAATTGTCTTCTCCCTAAACATCATTTAGAGCATTATGCTGTTCTCATTTGCCTTTTTGGCCCTCTTGTCCATACATGGACTATGAGATTTGAAGCAGAACATAGTTTTTTTAAACAGATTGCTCGCCATACCAACTGTTTTAAAAACACACCTCCAACACTTGCCAGAAAACATCAGCTTATGATTGCCTCTGACTTGCACTCTTCTGACCATAAGAGAGCTTTGGTGGTAACTAGTGTCTCATCAGTACCAATTGATGTGTTGCAATATGATATTGCAGTTGCTGTTAAACAAAGATTGCCTGATGAGACTGATGTCCATTTTACAAACACTCTGTCATGCCGTGGTATGAACTACAACAAAGGAATGATTGTTGTCCATGGGCATTTCTTTGGTCTCACAGAGTTTGCTGAAATTCTGCAAATTTGTATTTTACAGGGCAAGATACATTTTATTGTGAAAAAGTTCTCTAGTTGGTATAGAGAGCACTTTAGAGCTTTCGAACTGGACATGTCACATGTGAGAGAGGTGGCTCTGATTGAGCTTGGGGAACTACTTGATGACTACCTGTTAGCTGCCTATTCAGTGGGAAGCCTGCGTCTGGTTACTCTGAAAAGACACACTAACTTGCACAGAAAATGGGAGTGATGTAGTAGTGAAGTATGTTCTCCCACATCACATGCCACAGTTGGTCATAAAATCATGCTTCATGTTTGGAGTGCAACTAACTTTAATGATCAGTTAATGTCTCTGAATGTTGTAGGTTTGTCTTGGTTGACATGCCTCTGCAACATCGCGTGGCAGACGGGGACAGTGCCTCTGGACTGGCAGACTGGGGTGGTGGTCCCTCTTTTTAAAAAGGGGGACCGGAGGGTGTGTTCCAACTATCAGGGGATCACACTCCTCAGCCTCCCTGGGAAAGTCTATTCCAGGGTACTGGAGAGGAGAATCCGGCCAATAGTCGAACCTCGGATTCAGGAGGAACGATGCGGTTTTCGTCCTGGCCGTGGAACACTGTACCAGCTCTATACTCTCCACAGGGTGTTTGAGGATGGGAGTTTGCCCAACTAATCCACATGTGCTTTGTGGACTTGGAGAAGGCATTCAACCGAGTCCCTCGCATCATTCTGTGGGAGGTGCTCCGGGAGTATGGGGTTGGAGGCCCTCTATTGAGGGCTGTACAGTCCCTGTGTAACCGGAGCAGGAGCTTGGTCCGCATTGCCGGCAGTAAGTCGGACCTGTTCCCGGTGCATGTTGGACTCCGGCAGGGCTGCCCTTTGTCACCGGTTCTGTTCATCATTTTTATGGACAGAATTTCTAGGCGCAGCCAGGGGCCGGAGGGGGTTCGGTTCGGGAGCCGCCAGATTTTGTCTCTGCTTTTTGCGGATGATGTTGTCTTGTTTGCTCCCTCGAGCCAGGACCTTCAGCATGCACTGGGGCAGTTCGCAGCCGAGTGTGAAGCAACTGGGATGAGAGTCAGCAGCAACCTCCAAGTCCGAGGCCATGGTTCTCGACTGGAAAAAGGTGGTTTGCTCCCTTCAGGTTGGGGGAGAGTTCCTGCCTCAAGTGGAGGAGTTTAAGTATCTTGGGATCCTGTTGAGAGAAGGGTGGAGGGAAGGATGGAGCGTGAGATTAACAGGCGGATCGGTGCAGCAGCTGCAGTAATGCGGTCGCTGTACCGGTCTGTCATGGTGAAGAAGGAGCTGAACCGAAAGGCAAAGCTCTCGATTTACCGGTCAATCTACATTCCTATCCCCACCTATGGTCATGAACTTTGGGTCATGACCGAAAGAACGAGGTCCTGGATACAAGCAGCTGAAATGAGTTTCCTCCGCAGGGTGGCGGGGCACTCCCTTAGAGATAGGGTGAGGAGCTCTGTCACCCGGGAGGAGCTCAGAGTAGAGTCGCTGCTCCTCTACATTGAGAGAGTCAGCTGAGGTGGCTCGGGCATCTCTATCGGATGCCCCCTGGACGCCTCCCTAGGGAGGTGTTCCAGGCATGTCCCACCGGGAGGAGGCCCCGGGGAAGACCCAGGACACGCTGGGGCGACTATGTCACTCGGCTGGCCTGGGAACACCTCGGGATCCCCCTGGTAGAGCTGGGGGAAGAGGGAAGTCTGGGTGTCCCTGCTCAGACTGCTCCCCCCGCGACCCGGCCTCGGATAAGCGGGAGAAAATGGATGGATGGATGGATAATGTATTGATAATTTTTAACTTATCAGTCATAGCAAAAAAATATGCCACAATAATAAATTATGTTATTCCATTTGTCCCTGTCCAATCATCATTTCCTAGTGTTCAAATTATTTTTGTTCAACCAACAGCCCACAACAAACAAGCAAACAAAAAAAAATCACAAGAACAGGAGGATGTTCAGAATTTATTCTTGATAATATCATGAATACAACGTAATAAAACAAACAAACAAACAAACAAAAAAAAATGTTGCTGATTAATTTTTATCATGTGTAGATCTGCTTAGCACAATGTTTGTATTATCAAAGGATGTACGGATTGTTACATGGATTTTCATTGTGTATCCTTTGCATTAGATTAAAGGGATAGCTTTGTTCTGTTAATGTGCGGTTGTATGAGGTACTTATCCCTTGTAAGTGTATAACCTGCAGTAGGTGACGTTAGCTTGCCCCATGTGGAGAAGCAGCGTGTAGTATGGGTTAAGTAGAGTATTGTATTGCCACCTGAATGAGAGGTCAACTAAAGAAAATGTTAATTTTGGTGTACACTATATTTTGAACACTGTTCAGTGGCAAAATATAGTGTATGGCCAGCACAACTGCAATTATGCATAGAAATACATTAATTGTACAATGTACGAAATGTAGTAGGGGCTGCACGGTGGCGCAGCAGGTAGTGCGCGTGCCTCACAGCAAGAAGGCTGCCGGTTCGATCCCCGGGTCAGGCGGGGCCTTTCTGTGTGAAGCTTGCATGTTCTTCCCGTGCATGCGTGGGTTCTCTCCGGGTACTCCGGCTTCCTCCCACATACCAAAAACATGCTCATTAGGTTAATTGATGACTCTAAATTGTCCGTAGGTGTGAGTGTGAGTGTGAATGTTTGTTTGTCCTTGCATGTGGCCCTGCAATCGGCTGGCGACCGGCTCAGGGTGTACCCCGCCTCTCGCCCATTGTAGCTGGGATAGGCTCCAGCCCCCTGCAACCCCGAAAGGGATAGGCGGTATAGATAATGGATGGATGGACAAAATGTTGTGCCAAAATAACCATTTGCAGCAACACAATAATCTACTTTTGTGCTGTTACTACAAACTGTTTCGCCACACGGGGTGAGCTGACATGTACTGCAGGTAAGACACTGACTTAGGATGAGTACCTCCTACAACCTCACATCAAAAGACCTAAACTATGCCTTGAGGTCAAGTTTAATGTTTTTGTTTTTATATACATGCACACTCATACTGTAAGTACTTGTCTTAAATTAACTTAAGTGCCACTGTTGTTCTTGTGAGAAATTCAATGTGTTTTTGTTTTTTCTTAAGGTCTCCACAATGACCCTGCCTATAACACAAAGGGTCATCCTGGGTGAAGATGATGCCAGGAAGCTCATTCTGCCAGCAGGGATACCGGAAACCATAGACAAATTGTGCCAGACAATAAAGATGAGTTTTGGATTGCAGCAAGATTTCTGGCTTCAATATCAAGATGCTGATTTTGGAAACGAGTTCATAAACCTGTCGGTGATCTCCGAAATAAATGACAAAGCAACTATAAAGGTGGTCTACTTGCAAAGTTCTACAGACTATGATGTGACAACACGTCATCCCTGAGCAGTCCAAAGCCTTACAGATTCCTCATCAATCTCCTCAGTTGACAAGGATGATACGGAGCCTGCTTCATCTTCAGGTTTATCACCATCTACAAGAACGTGGGTTTGGCCAAGTGTCTTCACAGTCCCTCCTTTCAACTATGAGGCTGAACTGCAACTTGAAAAGGCCAATGCTGAGTCCAATGCTATTGGAACTTATATGAGCCCCTTCACCAAAACTGAAATCTCACATTCTTGAATGACTGTCTGAAGAAATTAGGTTCAAAGCCTATCCAAATGACAATGATCTTAATGATGTTGCAGAAGCTCTTGTGAAAAAGCGTGCTTGTCTGAGAGAGCAGGGATCTTTCAGTGGCTGAGGTGATGATAAATTCACTAAAGAGCAAGAACCAAGACAAATCTCTGGTAGCACTGAATGTTAAAAACCCAAGGAGGGCAGAAGTCAATTACTGTCCGGAGCTCCCAAACGGAGAAACCACTGAGAGTATGGAAAAGGAGAGTATCAATGACCAATGAGTATCAATGAGAAACAATGACCATGTAGTGACAATGAAAATAGAGAAAACTTTCTCATACCGAAGGCAAGAAGCTCTTCGAGGACAGCCCTTGGTTGCGGACTTTAAAAGCAGATGGCCAGCTCTGTTCACTGAGAAAGAGGTACATGTCCAATATGTGCTAAGGTTTTCTGTATGCCCCAAAGTATGCACACACTTCAGAACAGGAAGATGAAAACAAATGAAATATAATGCCTGTTGGAGATGTTTCGATGTAAAGGTGGAGCAGCTGGAGGAAAAATAAGACATGGTGGACATTTCCAAGGTTTGTTTTGAAATCCATTGGCCCGTGTTTATGAAAAACTTTATGCCCTTGTCATGACAATTGCTTGAATGTGATTCTCTATACATGTGGCAGGCAAAAATGACAAGAGTATGAAGTTGTTCACTGGATCAAAACACTTACATCATGTGATTATACTTATTGCATCAGCCTTAGCTGATAATTCAATTCAATTCAATTCAATTCAATTTTATTTGTATAGCGCCAAATCACAACAGAAGTTGTCTCAGGACACTTTCCATATAGAGCTGGTACAGACCAAGCTCTTTTATCTGCAAAGAAACCAACAATTCCCCCATGAGCAAGCACTTGGCGACAGTGGCGAGGAAAAACTTCCTTTTAACAGGCAGAAACCTCGAGCAGAACCAGACTCTGGGTGGGCGGCCATCTGCCTCGACTGGTTGGGTGAGAGAGGAAGAGCAAGAGAGGGAGAGTGAGACAGACAGACAGACAGACAGACAGACAGACAGACAGACAGACAGACAGACAGACAGACAGACAGAAATGCAGTCAGAGAGAGAGAGAGAGAGATAGAGAGACAGACATGCAATCACAGTAACAGTGACAGTGGATGTAATGACAGTAGTGGTTGCAGTGGATGTCAGGCAGGGCCAAGGCAGGAGACGCAGCTGCAATCCACAATCCAGATTCAGCCACTGTCCATGGGAACCTGCAAGACGACAAAGCAGAGAGACTCCGGGGAAGGAGCTAAGTTAGTAACACGCCGTGTTAGGACATGAAAGCGTGCGGATGGAGAGGGACAGAAGGACAGAGGAGTAATGGGTGAAATGACATGTTGACTTTTTTTTGGCAGATTTTTTTATTTTTTATTTTTTTTCAAACTGCTGCCAAAAAATGCAGAATATTTTCAGAATGGGTGCCCTTTTTTCCCCAGGATGACAAAATACATACAAGACGAGCATGTGTCCTCAAGTCCTTGTGCATCTACTTGAACGAAGACCATGAGAAACTTGTGAGGAAATATCTGGTGAGTTATATACACTGTGAGTGATCACGTTAGCCATTGACCAGTCTGAGAAGGCACATATTTACTTGCTTGATATGTTAAATTCACATGAGAAATTAAGGGTAATGTAATATCTTTTCAAATGTGTTGACATTTTGAAACCTTTTACAATATGTATACATTATGCTTGGTCATTGTTTTTCATCTCCTAATTCTGAAATTTCTGTCAGGTTAAGACATTGAATTTGGTGTTTGCTAAACATTTCAGGTTTAAACATTGAAAACAATATTCTTAACCAGTGTAATATGTAACACAGCGTTTAGATAATCTGAGTCTTCATTCATTACCAGAGGGCAGATTCAGGAATATACCTATGACATTTTAACATGTTTAAGCACTGGTTCCCAACCTGGGGGTCCTGATCCCCACTAGAGGTCACCTAGGCTGAGAGGTCGCAAGGTCTCTTTTAATCTACATGTTTCTTACTTCTTAATATCTACTTACTTCTTAATATAACCACATTTATGGATGACATAAACGACATGAGACTGTTTTACGTGTTGAGTCGGCTCGGTCGCAACACCAATAGTAAAACAACCGTGTTGCTCCACCATCACCTTGTTGTCATGTTTCATCCCACAGAGCACAGACACCAAGGCCATTGCTTCCATGGAGCAAACTGTGTTGGGAGTGTATGTCATACAGAAGGAGGGTGCAGTGCCTGGGGATGACCCAGAGGACATCAGTGTCCTGATTGAAGTTGTGGAAGTCCTCAGTCATTTGGACAACATAGGAACTGCTTGTGTTTTGTTATTTGGATTGATATACTGTTTGAACCTGAGCTACCCACCAGACCTCAGATGCCCTTTTGAAGTGCTGCAGAAGATTCTTCTGAATCTGGATAGGCAGAGGTTGTCATCCAAGGTATAGTTCCTGAAAAACAAGCTTCTGGGGTAGATGGCTTAAAGAAGACTGATGGAACTGTCTATATTTCCAGACAGTATCTCTGCATTTAATGTTGATTTTCTTTTTTGTTTGACTTTAAGAGTTCAAAATTAGAAGTAAAAGATGTTCAAAAGGACTATTTAATTTTGTTTTTTTTGTTTGCTCAATGGACTGAGACTAAGATTGTCTCAGGTTGAAAAGTCTCCTACAGTTGTGTCGCTGGAGCGGACACAGAGCAGTCCTTTAACACATCCAAACTGATTTTACTATATGGATGATTTGGGCTGGAGCAGTTCTATGCACTTATTAAGTATTATTAAGTACTTAATTTGTTTGAGTGGAGCAGTTATAGCCTACTCACACACGAACATACAATGAATGCCATCTCTTCAAATGTGAAATACAATAAACACACCTTAAATGGTCGTAGATATCTTTAAATTGAGTTTACAGAAATGTTATTTTTTAAATTTTGTTAACATTGCAAAAAGAGTTTTTTCTTTGTAAAGCACATGGGTATATTGTAATAGTTTAAAACAGTGTTAAAATGCATATTCTAGTCATATACACATTTTACTGGAATATGTGTTTTTTATGGGCCTAGAGTTAGGGCTTTGTAGGTTACAATGTCTCTGTAATTGCATTTGCTGTGTTTTATGAGGTTTACTTGGTGCCCTTTTAAGAATTTAAAAATTGTTGTCCTTAAACCTCTGAAAAGATTCAAGGCTGCTTTCTTAAGGAGTCTCAGCTATTTTGTTGGCTCAATGTTTTACATGTATTTGAGAAAAAATGTTAGGATCTTGAATGTTAAAAATCTTGGAAGGTAACTCCACCAATTGTAGGTAATGTATGCAACAGCTGTTGAAAAACAGGCCACTGGTCCATCATTGTACTCCTTCAAAACAATTGTTGTATGAACTACTATATTTTTGTCTGTTATACTTATGTCAGTCAAAATTGATAAAGCAGAAACAGTGAGATCGCCTTTTTAATCACCCCCTTTTCACAACCTGGCACCAGTGCTACCCACAATGCTGCTGTTGCTGAGTCCATCACAGGAGGCAGTTTATCGGATTACATGCAGCTCCCTGTGGATCCACAAGACTTAATACTACATTTTCCAAATATGCAGTAGTACTCCATATGACCTGCAAAAAAGGAAAACTGGTGGAGTTGCCCTTTTGAAAGAAGTTCACACATTTTGCAATAAAAAAGTTCTAGTTCTAGTTCTAGTCTCCTATGCATTGCTATATATGAGACTGTTGTAAATGTTCCTATAATAGGCTGTAATCCTCTTGGTCTCTTAGCTTTGAAGTTTGCATCAACCATTCTTCAGTAGAGTGTGGTTGCAATTATGACTGTTGGTTTGTATTCTAAGGTGGCATGAGAGTGAAATAAGGTCTGCGGGTCAATGCTAATGTGATAACTAAAGGAAATTTTAGCATGAGATAGTTGAAAGGGAACTGAGGATTGAAGAAGGATTTTGGCAATGGTATATTTGTTTATGCAAAATGTTAAATAAAATGTAAAATTGCCTAACATGTTCTCTTTTTGTTTTTGTTTTGGTAATTTCATTTAAAGATGCTAGTACTAGCAATGAACACTACACTAATTGAATCAACAAGATTGACATTTGCATAACAGACAAAACCTATATCAGTTCATTCAACAAGAATTTCATTTAAAAAAAAATATAGTAGTTCATATACAAGGTGGAATTTTGTTTTACTAACATTGTACAGTAAACTTAATTTGACTAGACTTCAAAGTACAAACATTTTAATTGAATGAAAGGCAACATAATTGAGTGCAAATATTAACATGATGTTTCACCAACTAATGTATGTGCTGGTTAAATAACACGATCAAGATAGACTGACTGTACTTGTTTTGTTTGGATGGAATTTAGGTACCTTGATAAAATTACGTTCATCCATTGAATTATTTTTTGAGTGAACAGTATTTGTACCATTTATCTTTATGAGAACAACTTATTTGTTATAAATTTGTGTTTGATTTCAAAAATGGTGCTTAGTCTGGTGCTTGCTGAGTTAGTGAACTTGCATTTCAAATTTGATTGCAGAGAGTAACTCATGCCTCCTGTAATGGATGTAGAGTCAGGGTTTCTTTGTTTTCATCATTCCCAGGCCTGTTGTCTTCATTACACCACAACCAAAGAAAGTAATGTGTAACGATTTTTCAATTACTTTTCTCTCAAGTAATTGAAAGGGTTGTCCCTAATACATTAATGTTGTAACATATGCAAGTAATATCTCTTAATATATTTAATTCAAAGTATAAATTTAAAATGTAAATCCAAGAATTAAACAAACAAACAAACAAAAAAGGACACAACACATGGAATGTGTTAAGGCTATACAGCCGCCGAGTATTAGGACCCAGAGATGCAGAACCAGAGGCAGGGATTGTGTAAAACCAAGTAATAAATTTATTAACAAAACAAAGAACAGAAAACACGCTCAACGAGCAGAATGATAAACAAACAAAAGGTGCACTCAAACGGAGTGGAGGACGAAGAAAACAAAAGACGCACTAAACGGAGTGGATGAACTAAGGGAGCACCGACGAAGCAGGTATGGCACGAGGCAGTGGAAGCGGCAGACAGGCACTGAAAAGAAAAACACAGCACATAAGAGGCTGGAAAAAACGAAGGACAAAATAATGACTTTTGATAACTAGAGAAGAAGACAAAAAGACTCGTACTTACGGACCAAACAACCAGAACTCGACATGGAAATGAGGAATAATCCGGCAAAGGAGAGGAGCAGGTCCATGCCTTAAATACTCTCCCTGATCAGGGAAAGTGAGTGCAGGTGAGTTGCCGTGGGAGGAGCTGGCAGCAGGTGAGGGGCTGCCCAGCCATGGATCCAGGGGTAGACAGACAGACACACACACAAGGGAAAAGGGAGAGGAGACACACAGGGAGAGACAGGAAGCTGGGATCGTAACAGAATGTATTCCATGATCAAGGCAGTCTTTCCAATTTACTGGTGTCTTACCAACAGATTCTGGGTAAACCACATTCATATGTAACACAGAGATAGATACCCATAATTTTATCAGTGTGACTCCTAACCTCCCTAAAATTTTCAATTATATGATTGCAATTATTAACAAGTTGTAAGAAAACTATGATTGATTGAAAAGGGGCATTCCTTTTCTATTTTTGTGAACACCTCACTCTTTGGTTTCCTCACTTTTTCCATAGGAATATTATTATATTGCTAATGAATAAGAAGTGGTCGAAATAGTTACAGTGACTGTCCAAGTGCAAGAATTGACCACCAGATGTCAGTAAAAGCACACAGACAGGTTGAGAAACCACTAACTTGCAACTATCAAGTACAGTCAGTGTGTTACTGTTCCTCTAGTTGTACTATGGCTCCAACTGTTCAGTGTTAATAAAAGTAGGAGATGCATTTTTATCTGCCTTCATCTGTCTGAATGGTTCATGTTTGTACATCTTTACCTTCACTTTACAATCTTTGACTACATGAAATAGACTTGCACAGTGTTGTTGAATGTAAGTATCACCTTTTGACATAAATTACTGACAAAGATCTTTGAAAGACACTGAGAAGAAATTCAAAGATGCAGATATTGTTTACGGTTTAAAGATACATGCTGACCAGTTTCACAGTATGGGTAGTGATGGCAATCAAATGTCTACTTAAAGGAATAACAGTATGGATAAGTAAAAGTGAGCTGCGCTAAAGTCATTCAAGTTTCCTGCCAACATATCTGCACTGTTAGAGAGAGCCTGGCAAATGTCAGGTTTTCAGGAAGTGCAAAAGCCAACAAATGGTGACCATGCAGTTCAGCTACATTGTCAAGATTAATGAATTCAGGCAATAGAGGGAGGAAGACTCTCTCTCTCTCTCTCTCTCTCTCTCTCTCTCTCTCTCTCTCTCTCTCTCTCTCTCTCTCTCTCTCTCACTCGCACACACACACACACACACACACACACACACACACACACACACACACACACACACACACACACACACACACACACAGAGTCAGGAACAGGTTTACAAGGTGGCAACAGGAAAGGCAATCCAAACGATCAAACGAATCAAATAAGACAAAACTGGGTAGCAGGTCATGAAGAGGCCATAGGTGGCTGGATGCAATGGCTATAAGCACCATACATAGACAATCTGGTCAGTAGCAGATGGAGATGGGCTGGTACAAACGCTGTGTATGGTAATTGAATGAGAAACAGGTGAGCAGGTGGGAAGGTCTGAGGGCATCTGGCAGATGGATGGAGAATTGGAACTGTGGAGAGTTCATATAAAGTGCAGGGGCCTGGGGATTTGGAAGAGGCTGAATGGACTGACAGAGAGCCAGAAAGGGCAAATCAGGCAGGCCTTTGTGACATAAGTATACATTTAGCAGAAATTGAGAATTAGCTGTTTAGATTTTCAACTGCAACATGCAAAGACAGACAACCATTCACACTCGCACTCACACCTAGGCACAATTTAGAGTCACCAATCAACTTAATGAGCATGTTTTTGGTCTGTGGGAGGAAGCCGGAGTACCCGGAGAGAACCCACGCATGCACGGGAAGAACATGCAAACTTCACACAGAAGAGCCCCGTCCGGGGATCGAACCAGCAGCCTTCTTGCTGTGAGGCACGTGCACTACCTGCTTGCGAACCGTGCCGCCCTCCAGCTCAACAATTAATTCAAATTCGATTCTTAAAACACAAAACAAAGCAAATGATGAGCTCAGCTATACTACATGGGTAAGAATATGTGGACATTCCAGACTTCTGTGACAGCTGAACATGTGATTCCAACACCATGAGTATTCCTCTGCTGCTTATCTCCACTCTTGTGGTTTCATTCAGCCACAAGAGAATTCACATGAGGACCAACACCAGGGAGATAAGGTCTGGTTAACAGTCAGGTTCCGGTTTATCCCAAAGATGTTGGAAGGGGTCAGGTCTCTCAGAAAAAGAAAAAAACAAACAAACACACCAAAAAAACATGAGTGAGGCATTCTGCACAGAGTATTCTAAAACCTGCAAACAGAGCAGAGGCTACCAGTATTGTACAGCAGGATGTTGTCTCCTGGAAAATTCTCCAGCAATGATCATTCTGAATTACCACAGACTAAAGTAAATCCACAGCTAAGAGATGTCATTACATGACAAGGTGTTGTGTTAAGCTTAATGACCATAATTGCAGAATATCTCCAAGTTGTGCACACTGGTGTCATTTAGACATTTCAGACAAAGATAGCACAGAATTGTGCTTCAAATTCAGTATAATACTTTATTTTTCATGTAATGATTTAATGATTTAAATGTAATGAGAGCTGTGGAAAACATTGGCATGTACGTCAGCAAATTCCACTCCTCTTGCCAGCAAACAAAATGTGTCTTCTGAGAGACTTGGTAGGTGAGTCATTAGTGACGCATGTTAATGAGCCACGATAAGTGCAAGGCTGCTATTTGAGTAGATGACGTGAGCTGAGGTTTATGTTATTTTTTCATTCTGGAATTGCACAGAAGTCAGTTAACTCCGTAAGACTGTACCTCTATACTATATAGAAATGTTTTGTTTTGTGTTCTCCATAAAACTCTTATAAAGCAAGAACAAGTACTGTTGATTTGCTCCAGTACTGTGCAGTATAGTTCTGACATAGGCCTCATGTATTTTATCATGTCATGCTACCTTATGCTTTTACTGCACTACATTTCACATGGAAATGTTGGACTTATTACTTCAAGACATTTATTTAACAGCTGTAGTGTCTAGCTAAGATTCAGATTTAAGACAAACACAAAAACTATAGAATACGGTGAATTGTTCTAGTTTAATCTCTTACAACAAATTAGACCCCCTTCATATGAAAACTTTTGCTACTAGACTTTTGCCTAAAGCTGCATATTTTTTTTTTTGGCTGCTTGGGTGCAGCATAACAAGCTGTTGTGGCAAACATGAGCAAGCACTTGACACAGACAATTTACACATCCAGCAGACACAGAGCAACATCATTTTACTGAAATCAACTGCCTGTTGGTGCAGCGGTGCTGCTGCTGCTGGAAACAAGGTTGATTAGAGATATGAAAACTACAACAATGAGTTAGAAGAGGCTAAAGAGCTCTGTAGAGCTGAGAACTGCAGATAATTCTTTGTAGATCTGTCATTACTGAGCCCTTTCACTGTCACCGCAATAGTTTTTTGTGGAAACTTCCGTGTAGGCAGCTTTTTAGGAGGTAATTTTTTAGGCCCTGTGCTTCACATGCAAGAAATTTTGTAAACTTCATCTTCGGACAAAGCACTAAAAACCCTAAATGGCTCTTAGGTCTACGTGTTCTCCAAAAATAATGCCACCATCATCTGTTGATCCTGCAATGAATAAGTGAATTCAAACTTCAGTTTTGATATTATTTTTTGATGTCTGATGCATTTTTTCTGTTTCAGCCATTTGATGTAAGTACATCTAATTTACATTTACTGTCCTATATAGTGGTTTCATAGTGGTGGAACAACCTACACCATTCCCATACCCTGACGGCGGCCCTGGGAGATGCCTATCATGTATAAAAGCACACAGGGAGGTTCTGTATTAGTTGTTTCAGCCTTACAGAACCATAATTCCTACCGACTAACTCATGCTGTGTTGAAGTGGCTCATTGTGAGATCGGCAGCAGTGTAGCTTTAAGAAGTAGGTGGGCAGCTCTCCGATGACGCAGGAATAATTCTGAAATGATGCTTCAAAACTCCAAGACTGAGCCAGTGTGTGTGGTGGCTGCTGGTTGAGCCGAGGAATCGCGGAGCTTGGCCGGATCAACAGTTTAGAGAATATTTTGAGCAGGTTCAGGAGCCTTCGAAGGAGCTCTCAATGCAGAATAAAACACACACACATCTTGGCAGATTTGCTTCTTTAAAAGACAAATTCAATTAATTACCATTAAGCCATTTAGTCACTGCGGAGATCTTTCTGTTTGCAGCTATATGTGCACTACCAAGTGGAGCCAAGTTGGGGAAAGAAACATTTGAAGAACATCTCTCGGACACTTTTATTTATCTGAAGTGGGGTTTGGAAAGTCGCATCATGCCATATTTCAGCACACTGTGTGTGTACTTTTTGATGGTCCTGAACCCAATTATGACAAATACCATCAGCGAGGACATAGAGGTTTTGGTGTTTTTGCCACACAATAACTCCTACCTTTTTTCATATACAAGAGTCGCACCGGCAATCCTTTACGCACAACAGAGGCTGAAGGCAGAGGGAGGCCAGTACTCCGGCTTCCACTTCAACATCCAGTTTGAGAGCTCCGACTGTGTCAATGATGCTCTGTTTATATTAGTGGAAAGCTCTTGTGGGCATAAGCCGGATCTCATTCTGGGTCCAGTGTGCGAGTACGAGGCGGCGGCGGTGGTGAGGCTGGCATCCCACTGGAATATCCCGGTGATTTCAGCAGGTGCCCTAGCCGCTGGCTTCAGCAACAAGGACACCGAATTCTCCCACCTGACCCGCATCGCTCCGTCCTACGTGAAAATGGCAGAGACCTTCACCGCGATGTTTGAGCATTTCACCTGGAAGACCGCACTACTGGTCTACGAAGACGACAAAGAGGAGCGGAACTGTTACTTCACTTTGGAGGGAGTCTATCATCTTATGCCTGACTTTAACATTAAAACATATGCTTTTTCCCGAGGGGATCACTTAGACACTGATGACATCCTCCAAAACATCTATGACATTGAAGGTAATGTAGTTTTCAATACCGTCTTTGCAGCCTAAATTATTTATTTGGTTTAATATACTACTATACTACTCAAATAACCTTGCAAGTCATTAAATAAAATCTATCGGTGTTGGTACTTGACATTTGCTTGACAACACGTTAAAGTCAGTCATTTTCAAATTTAAATATTACAGAATGGTAAACAGTATTGATTAATTTATCCACAGTAAATGACTTTAACCAGGGAGAGGTTTGATCACTTAAAACCTGGAAATTATTGTAGACCTGTCATAAACGCAACGATTTGCTTTTAGGCTCTCGGTCTTATGGTTAGTCACTGAATTTAGTAGCTAATGATATCAATCTGACGAATATTCTCTCAGTGTCATCTTGTCATCTACAAAATTTCAGAAAGTAATGGAAAATGCCCATTACAAGTTTCTAAAGCCAGGTGACATCTTCAGATTGTCTAAAACCCAAATAGTTCTTAATCTCTAAGAAAAAGAGCAAATTGTCAAAATT
Organism: Chaetodon trifascialis; assembly: GCF_039877785.1. Classification (NCBI taxonomy): domain Eukaryota; kingdom Metazoa; phylum Chordata; class Actinopteri; order Chaetodontiformes; family Chaetodontidae; genus Chaetodon; species Chaetodon trifascialis. The sequence continues at coordinate 29,270,942 of NC_092061.1, read as the reverse complement.
GAAGGATACATTGAACGATATTCACATTATTACAATTAGTCATTTTGGCAGATGCTTTTATCCAAAGCATCTACATTGGGGCTGCACGGTGGCGCAGCAGGTAGTGCGCGTGCCTCACAGCAAGAAGGTTGCTGGTTCGATCCCTGGGTCAGGTGGGGCCTTTCTGTGTGAAGTTTGCATGTTCTTCCCGTGCATGCGTGGGTTCTCCGGCTTCCTCCCACAGACCAAAAACATGCTCATTAGGTTAACTGATGACTCTAAATTGTCCGTAGTGAGTGTGAATGTTTGTTTGTCCTTGCATGTGGCCCTGCAATCAGCTGGCGACCGGTTCAGGGTGTACCCCGCCTCTCGCCCATTGTAGCTGGGATAGGCTCCAGCCCCCCGCAACCCCGAAAGGGATAGGCGGTATAGATAATGGATGGATGGACTTACATATGAATATGAAGCACACCGATGGCACAGCATCGGGAGCAGTTTTGGGGTTCGGTATCTTGCCCAATGGTTCTTCGGCCTGTTGACTGCGGAGGCCAGGGATCGAACCACCGACCTCCTGATTGGTGGACGAGCTCTCTGTCTCCTGAGCCACAGATAGATAGACAGTAGATTTTATCCAATCCCTCAAATTTGAAATTGTGACAAAGAAGGGATCTTTTCAGACCCAGTGTGGACAGGAATGACTGCACAGGTTCACAGAAATGTGAATCGATCCTTTAACCTGGACCTAGGAATTTTTTTTTGCTCGATAAAAGACAAGCTGCTAATTAATTTCACATCAGTCAACAAATCCATCAGTTGGCAATAATAATAATGAGTGGACAATTAGTTATTGAAAATAAATATTTGATAGGTTAAAAACAATCATTAGCTGCAGCCACTTCATTGATACCTCAGCTGACATATAACTGATGCTGGGCATCTGTCCTTTGTCCTCAATCCACTTGCACCCTTATCACTCAGACAGAGATATGTAACAGCCTGCATGCTAAGCCACATGGGCCAGTTGCTTGAAATTGTTTAGAAGACTTTGCAATTGGTATACAAAGAGCAAGTCACCTTAGCTGTGACTGATGGGAGCTCTTGCGTCATGTATTGCCTTGAACATGGTCAATGTCTTACACAGAAGGCAGTGTCTCAGATGGAAATAAGCCACTTTAAAATGTTTCATGAGTTTTCACTGACATGTAAAAGTTATGATGTATTCACAAGATATTCAGAATAAATTGGTTTAGAATTTTTGGGGGGGAAGTGATACCCAGGTAAACAAAATTGCTTCTGCCATCAACAACTAATTTTGAATGTTTAACTAATTACCTAATATTATGCATATGCAGCATGCATTATAAGCAATAGCAGGACTGTTATTTTTTCCTACACGAGACGTACAGTATAAAAACTAGGCTACTGGTTTAATGTAAATGTGTACATGTACTTCCTGTCAAATGACAACTACAATAATGCTGTTGATTTGGTAGCACTTTCTTTCCCCTTTTAAAAGTGAAAATACATGAGAACAAATGAATGCTAAGTCAGTTTCTAGGTTGGTTCCTCAGAAGCATAAGCAGCTTGTAGGCTACAGCCCTCTGGTCATAGCAGCTGTTGTATAAATTAGCATATATTTTACATGCTGAATGCTGCAAAGCCACAAAGTGCACCTGATGGCAAGAAAATTAGTATTCTTGGTATGTCGGATGCATAACAGAGAGATTTGAAGGGCTTCAGCAAAGATTGTACAGCTTTTTGGCACAACCTGACCAGTGTTTGCAAGGAGAGGCAGACCATCATTGGCTTTCTTGAGCACATGCCATATGAGAGAATCATGCCCCCCTGTTTCACATGGACTTGGAGCACTGTAGAGTGCTCCCTTTCTATTATGTTATGTATTATGTTTTCACTTTGACTGAAGGATAAACCAATTATATGTTGCTGGTTGGGGCGGCACGGTGGTGCAAGCAGGTAGTGTGTGTGCCTCACAGCAAGAGGGTTGCCGGTTCGACCCCTGGGCGGGGCCCTTCTGTGTGAAGTTCGCATGTTCTTCCCGTGCATGTGTGGGTTCTCCCGGGGTACTCCGGCTTCTTCCCACAGACCAAAAACATGCCCATTAGGTTGATTGGTGACTCTAAATTGCCCCTAGGTGTGAGTGTGAATGGTTGTCTGTCTTTGCATATTGCCCTGCAATCGGCGACTGGTTCAGGGTGTACCCTGCCTCTTGCCTGTTGAAGCTGGGATAGGCTCCAGCCCCCCCCCCCCCCCAACCCCGAAAGTGATAGGCGGTATAGAAAATGGATGGATGGATGTTGCTGGTCAAAGGTCATAGATTATTGTGACCACAGGAACCACATTTTTGATCACAACTCAAGAATTCATATGCGTGGTCACATTTTATATCCACAACCTCAAAGGTCGACTCCACTGGGACTTCATAATGTTCTGCAAATTGGTGACACTAATTGTGGGCAGCCATCTTGAAACTTCTACCTTCTTTGCAGCGTCATCTATATTTGAAATATTGTAGTTCACTTGTTGTAGTTCATTTATTTGCTGATATTGAGAATCCCCTGTGCTTCTCTGTGAAAATAGTTTTTAAATGAAGACAGCATGTTTCTCACTGGAAATGATTCACTGGAATGATCTTAATATAGTGATAATTACCATTTTGCCAAAAACTACTCTTAAAAGCGACATATTATGAAGCCTTTTTAAGAAGTTACATAGGTCTAGTGTTTCCATAAAACATGTTTTTGAAGCTGTTTTCTGGAAATAGCTTTCAGGAAAAGATTAATGAGGTAACGAGTAACGAGGAGAGCATAGACTCACATAACACTACCCGTGCGAAAGTAGCGGACATGGCGACAGTGAATAGAGCGAGTTCTTCAGTAGTTCATGTTCATGTTCGTACATGTTCGAACCTGAATCGGATCCTGGAGGAGGGGAGGCTCCTACAGAACCTCAGAGAATTCAGCAGGACGCTTCTGAAAGGTTAGTCTAAAAACGTCTTTCTATTTTTTTTCCTCTTCAGTAGGAGCACCGCCTGTACAGGAGGCAGCGTGAGATGCCGCAGTTCAGATGGTCAATGGTCATGCTAGGAAGCACCAATCCTAACTTGTAGCATACCAGAATGACGGGGAGAAACACAGCTAAAAGTCTCTACCAAGCATTGCCACCCAAAATAAAACATAATTCATACCCCAAGAAATTATATGCGCATGTAACGAAAACACGGAAATAGCGTATGTCCACTTCAGTGCGTCTGCTGATTTCACGGCATCATGCAAACAATACAAGCCTGGTATCATATGAAAGCAATCACTGGGTTGCTGAGACATTGACGGTCTAACTGCGCTGTTAGTTTCAGCACTCCTTGTCATTTACACATGAATGGGCAGAGCATGTTATGTTATGCATGACAGGTTCAAAGACAGCTGCAGTGGCTGGTTGAAAGGCCCCCATGCATGATTGACCATCCAGGTTTAGAACCTGTTTGCCTAAATGTGTTCTTGCTGCAGAACTCATACAACACTTACAGGGCTGACTACTGTCCTTTACAGCTATGGGGGATAGAGCAGTGAGTTTCATCTATAATAATCAACTTCACTGTTCATACACCATAATAAACTAATAAATAAAGTCAGTCATATTTTTTCTTGAACATATAGCCAAGTTTTTCCTTAGCAAATACTGTATATTACACATTTATTCACATGAAACATTTTACAGATATACAGTGAATATTTATTGACCACAGTCATGAGTATTTGTACATGGAAATACAGTACAAGTGAAGGATTCACTGAATCCATATTAGAAAAATGTGAATACAAATGTTAACATTAGCGAACCTGTTAACTAACATAATGTTCAATTTTCTTAGTTGTTACAGGTGTCTATCCTATATGAGTTTTGTGAGCTGGTGCTGGAGCTTCCTTGGGCAGAAGATTCGTGTAGTCACCCCATCATGCGTAGTACTTCAGATATGTTGGGAGTTTCCTGACGCCCAGGGAAGATATGCCCCCTCGACTGAATCTTGACTCGTAGCTGGTGATGACCTCCTCTTTGTCTGGATGCTCATATTGTGAAGTCATGTCTTCAGAATCTCAGCTCTGTACGATGATGGGTCAACAAAGATCTTCTCCATGATCATGTCCATCAAATCATCAGTATACCCTGTGCAATACACAGACACACAGAAAAAAGTGAATCATTGGTATCATTTATTACATTATTCAACAACTGTTAATATAGTGACATTTTGCACTTTGAATTCTGTATGTAAGTGTGTAGTTTTTGGTGTGTTTTTTTTTTTTTTTTAATTGTGTTGAAAGTACCGAGTTGTGGTACTTTGTGTCATGTACAATATAAATGTTTGTTTTTTGAGTGAAAAAAAAAAAAAGTTAACATTGATGAATGTGGCCTGAGTCTTCACTGGTTTGGCTCTACACTCTCCCTTCATGAACTTTGGAAAGCTCAGCTTGAAAAGGGGATCCCCTGATGATGTGGTGGTTTGTCCTCTATCAGCATTCTCGTTGTAATGCAGTGCATAACAACAGTAGTCCTTGCAGGACACAGTAGCCTGGACAGCTGTAACAAAAGTATATTGTTATGATAACAGGGCACACTTAGGAGTAAAACATGACAGCACTGTTACAGTGTAAATTCAAGCACTAAAGACTGCAACAGCTCACTGCTACACTTGATCAACACCAGGTAACTGTAATGATGCACTGGCCTATATAAAAAGAGAGAAGTGACATCAACTGACATGTAAAGCTATGCCAACAGCTGCATGCAGCGTAAAAAAGAATCATTCAGAAATAAACTCCAGAGAAAAAACGCTCGGAGTGTAAATTGTGCTGGGATGCAGCAGTCTCAACCGTACACTCATTTTGCCCTGGGCTTTTATAACATACTCCAGTTTAGAAAACGTTTCAAAATGCATTATTTTCTCAAATTCCCGAAACTTAGACCCTGTGGAGTGTCTGTGTGTGTATCGTTTAACCAACTGGGTCCCTGGGTTTGCATATGGAGACCATGCTGATTGCTAACTACAAGCTAGCGGTTAGCGTTAGCTTGAGCTATGTGGCAAAACACTTCTTGCTTAGTTTGTATAAAACTGCAAAATGAACACAGCTTAATATTTGTGAATGCTGGCACCTCCCTGGAACATGTATTAAATCATTTGCAAGATCAGAAACGTGATGTGATGTACCAAAAGCTACGGTAACAGCGAGCTAACGTTTAATGGCTGAAGTCATAGTCTCAAAGCTAGCCTTACATCGTTCACAATAGCAAAACATGCACTACAACACACAAGAGTTTGCGCTAATCTACAAAAGAAACACACAGCTAATTATTTGTATACTTACATGTCTCTCATTTGCACGTATTCCACGCATAACTGGAAGTGAGCCCTCCTTTAGAGAAAGTCTCCCGGCCAATCCTGCCTCGCACTGACTGAGGTTGGAGAAACAGTCAGCTTCAAGGTGGCTAGCACACACCAACATGTTTTTGCCAACTGTAGCAGGGACCTTGCCTTTAAAAATTAAATTCATGCCGCTCTTCTGTCCTCTGCGGCTGGGAGCCGATGGAGTGATTTGTGCTCGTATTACAGCCAACAACAGAACACTGGGTGTGGTGGCTCGACATAATGAATCCTAACATGGTGCTTTTCGATAGCGAAGTGGCGGATCTGTGAGAAGGTGGCGCTGTATCTGGTGGGTAGAGAGACACTGGGAAAGGAGTAGGGGGTGGTGGCTGGTGGGTGGGAGCATGCAAAGGTCCGGGCTTATTATGTAATAGTACTCCCCGAATTCGATCGGCTCATTTGGAAGGGTGCTTTCAGAAATCCATATCTAACTCAAAAAATCATGGACAGTCTTATTTCACACTTTGTATGTGTGTGTTATCACCAGAGACACAAAATAACAGCCCAAATCCCAGAAAAGTGGGTTTTTCATAATATGGGACCTTTAAAGTCATCACTACATATATTAAATGACAGACAGACGTTGATATAAACTGCAATTTGACTGGTTGCTTGAGCTGCTATGCAAGCCAGTAATTCTAGTACTAACAAGGTAGGGCAGATATTCTTAACCTGTCTGATTATGGGTACAGTTTGGGTCATGGTACTACGTGTAGTTACTGTATACTAATATAGGTCAGATCCAAAATGTATTTTCAGATAGTTGAGAGAATTTTTTTTTTTTTTTTGTGATACTGATACTGAACGTACTGGTTTGCAAACAGGACTGATGCTAATTTCACAAAATAATTTTTAACAACAAGAAAATTCCATTATACATTACATACTACAATTACTCACTTCAACGGTTTTTATCTGGGCACTTTACTTAACCTGGATAACTGGACTAAAATGAAGAAACTGATGGAAGATCTGTGCAGTATTAGACTATATAAAAAATATAAAACTGTAAAAAAGAACAATAAGAAACAATAGAGGGCAGTGATAAGCCATTGTAGGGTCTAGTCTGCCTAATCAAAGTTGACCTTTGTGGGACAGGGAAATAGTTGCAGAGTAAGACTGCTGGCTTTCTCCGGCCTAAAGAGCAGCTAGCCTGGGCCTAACCATCATTCACTGTGTCAACTTCAGGACATCTCTCTTTTTACCTGTCACTCTAAAATACACCAGTGGACAATGTAGTAAATGGACTCACTCTTGGGCAGATACAGGTTAGCTGCACTGACTTGCTAACAAGCAGCACAAAGTTCACTTAGTTATCTGTGCAAAAATGCAGCTGGTGGTAACATAGTGTTGTTCCGACATGCCTCTACAATGTGTAATTTTCACTGACGCTCACTGACGCTGCTGAGACTTACTACTTAGGTTTCAAAAATTGACACAGTGGTGAGCCAGCTACAGTAAATGCACACATTACTGCCTTTGGAACTAAGCTCCACCTTTTCTTAAGATGCTTGGGACAGATGGAGCCCAGAGTCTCATTTTCTTGCAGTTCTTGAAATCGTAGACTTTTTTCCATAATACAATGTAGTGCACATACGGGGAGGCATGCAGCAGCCATCACATCTCTCTCTGCAGGGTTCAACAGACGGTTTCAGGATTTTGCTGCTATTGAATAGGACATGTTGCTGTTCCTCTCCCTAGTCCATGGATGCTGATGATGCCTCACATCAGCTGCAGTTGGAGCTCATTGAGCTGTAGCGCAAAGAAAAGTTTTGAATCCGACATCAGTAGCTTTTAAATGTGAACTTTTACTGGCAAATCAGTGACGTGTAGTGAGGTTCATGACTGGTGAGGCACTGACTCCTCTGGAGTCAGATGTAAAAATATATGAACCCAAAATATAAGCTTATATTTCAAGTTTGACCTTAATTGAAACATTTAATTGTTTTTAAAGCTTTTAATTATGCTTTAATCAATTCCACACTGTTCAACAATACGATAGCAAGAAAAACTAAATATTTAATATAAGGTCAAATTTGATTTTTTAAAATTTTAATGTTTTTTTTTTTTTTGGCTGATCTCTCTTTTTTTTCATCAAAATTGAACACTCACTATCGCCCTCTGCGTAGGAGAGCACGCAGCAATGTGCATTGTGCCGATGGAGCTCAGCACCTATCAGTACGGCACGGTACTTTCTGTCTCACCCGGAGCATTTTCACTGCGCATTTATGGCTGATATAAAGAGAGACAGCAATGGGCATAGGCCAACTGCCTGCGTCAGTTAGTGTGTGTGGCACAGCGCTGTCAGAAGTGAGGCACAGCTCATCGCTGCCTCACCTCGCCCTTCTCCCACGTATTTGAACAGGAAATGCGGAAATTTAGTGATTTTGATCATAAAAATGTTGAAATCATACAGAAAACAAATTTGTAGAACAGTCATAAGCTTAAGTCCGAATTTCCTCCTCTTATAATTCATTGACATCTTTTTGCACAGCAAGTTTTTTTTTAAATTATATTTAAACAGGGGAGGGAACAGGGAATTTGTTTCATTTATTAATATTTCTGTAAGCACACTGTTATGAACTTGAACAAGAAATGCTTTAGGTCCAGATCAGTGGTTCCCAACCTTTTTTCCTTGAAGCCCCCCTTGCCTGTGTCCAAGACAAGCAAGCATGCATAAATTGCAGCTTCTGAGTGAATGAGAAATATACTGATTAATTTTAATTAGGGCTGTCAGTTTAACACGTTAATTAGATTAATTAATTACGCTGCAAATTAACGCGCTATAAAAATTAACGCAATTAATCAAGTCAATGCGCAAGCATTTTAAATTTGGCCCTTTGAGTGACCCGTAGGCTGCAGTTGTTGGTTTTCTGTAGATAAAAGAGCTTGGTCTGTACCAGCTCTATATGGAAAGTGTCCTGAGACAACTTCTGTTGTGATTTGGCACTATACAAATAAAATTGAATTGAATTGAATTGCAGTGGCAGGTCGCATCCTACCTGCGCCACTAGTCAAAAGCAGGGTGACAACAGACATGGATGCGACACCGGAGAGCGAGGCAAGCCTACTTGGACCTTTGAACGGCAAGTTTATTTATAAAAAGAAGAAAGACGGGACTATTAAGAAGACCGCAGTGATTTGTACCTTGTGTAAAAAAGAATTTTCCTATCACCGTAGCAGCTCCAGCCTGAATTGTCATTTAAACGCTAAACATGTAGTTGCTGCTAGTGCTGCTAGTGCTACCATGAGCTCACTCCGCCAACCCACACTTGCTGAGTTAGGGAAACGAATGAGCAAAGCCACGACAGAAATCTGACAAACTCAATCGCAAAGTGGGTTGCTGCTGATTGCAGGCCGATTTCAATTGTGGAAGACGAGGGCCTAAAAGAGGCGTTTCAGATAGCGTCATCTGAATTTCATTTATGAAGCACACTTCACCAATAAAAATGTGGATATCAAATCTTCTCTTCTTGGTGTATCCAATTGATTAGTCATGCACTACAATTTTGTAATGTCCTAGAATTCAAATTCTTTATTTGGGGACCTTTAGCAGATATGAGATTAAAATGCGATTAATTAGATTAATTAATTACAAATCCTGTAATTAATTAGATTAATTTTTTTTAATCGCCTGACAGCACTAATTTTAATGTGTGATCATGGAACAATTAAGGATTTCTAACCACTTGTTCCTTGTGTTATCTGACTCTCAAGATGTGAAAGAAAGGATTAATTGTTTTGTAGAGACCTTCACATCTTTTTGCAGTCGAATAAATCTTTTTGCAGTCGAATAAAAATTGTTATTATGCAGTAAATTTGTATATGAATTTACTATGATTCAAAAGAAGGGTGCAGTCAGCTTACAGGTATTTTCTCATTATCAAATCTTGCCCCCTTTGAAAAAGTTTTGACAAGCCTTCCTTTGAGTAAAGCATTATTTTGTTGTTGTTGTTGTTGTTGTTGTTGTTGTTGTTGTTGTTGTTGTTGCTGCCAGTTTCATTGATTGTGTTATTATTTTACAGAGCACACATTCTGTAAAATGCCAACCAGAGGGTCATATGTAAACTTAATTTTAAATTATGAGTGATGAATTTTTGCATTGTTATGATTTACATTGGCTCTTTGTACTTACATGTCAGTGATCTTTTTTCAAAGTACTTTGTGAAGTCTGTTCCAATAAATACTCCATAGATTAATTATTGATAATCATGATGTTTGATAATGATGATTAAGATACTGCGTGATGCCACGATGATGGTTTACAGGTACATGTGATGAATTAGTCGTATGGCCGCTATAAATAGCCATATATGTATGCATCATGCTATCTGCTCTGATGCTGTTAGAGAACCTTGCTGGTGATCAGTTAATTTGCACTTTATCCTATTTGTTATTTTTCTCATCGAAAAGTCTAATGAGTGGTGGAGGGGCACAACTCTCGACATACAAACAGATGTTTAAGGGCATTTCTACATCCATTTATGGGCAACTGTGAGAGTGAAAACTAAGCTTGTGGAAGAGCACTCATGTTAACAATAATTGAGATTTATAGAACAGAATCAGGCTTACATACAGCATTATAAATGTGACAAAAGCAATGTGTATCCATATTTCTGTCTTGGTGTGTGGACATAGTTTTCGTTGTGCATCTGCACATTATGTATCTGGCCCCTGGGGCCTGGTTGGTTTTCGATGTTTGAATTATTTTTTTAATAACATATAGGATAGATAATTGTGTGGTGTTAGCTAATTGGATTGTGTGGTTGACATAGGCCTGCTCTGTTTTGGAAGTATACCTGATGGCACGAGACCAAACTTTTATGCCTTTTTATGTGAAGCGTGCATCAAATCAAATCAAATCAAACTTTATTTATATAGTACTTTTTATACTTTTCACACAAAGTTCTTTACAACAATTAAAAACAATATGAATGATAACAGAACAACAGTATAAACCCATCCCTCCCACCCTCCATATGTATTAACACACACCCTCGACTACACACACAGACACACACACACACACACACACACACACACACACACACACAGACATTCTCACCACAGACAGTAACCGGGCCCCCCAGACCCTGACAGACTGGTGGACCCCACACCAAGGTGGGGAACCCCCCCACCAGCCGGGCCGAGGGGACCTAAGGACAGCACCCCCAGCAGCAGACCAGACACAGCTGTCAGTGCATGGAAGTACAAAATTTCTCATAACTCCTTATTATTATCATGCCAGCTTCAGCTGGTGGGAGAGCTGTTCCTATGCCTGCTGATGCGGGAACGGAGGCTCCTGAACCTCCTGCCAGATGGTAGGGGGGCAAACAGTCCATGGTTGGGGTGGGAGCTGTAGCTGCTGATGCTGCGTGCCCTTCTTAGACACTGGCGCTGGAGGTCCTCGATAGCAGTTAGCTTGGCACCGGTGATGTACTCTGCGGTTTTCACCACCCATTGCAGTGCCTTCCGATCGGAGACTGCAGCTGCCATACCATACTGAAATGCAGTTAGTCAAGATGCTCTCAATGGTGCAGTGGTAGAAGTTGACTAGGACTTGTTGTGTTGAGGATCAGGTTGTTGTCGGTACACCACATTACCAGCTGCTGAATCTCATCCTTGTAGGCTGATTCGTAGTTGTTGTTGATCAGGCCTATCACCATGGTGTCTGTGAACTTGATGATGGAGTTGGAGCCATGCATAGGCACACAGTTGTGGATGAAGAGGGAGTAAAGGAGAGGGCTCAGCACTCATCCCTGTGGGACGCCGGTGACTGAGTTTGTTGACCAGCTTGGAGGGAATGACTGTGTTGAATGCTGAGCTGAAGTCGGTGAATAGCATCCTTATGTAGGTGTTGTTGTCCAGGTGTGTCAGGGTGGAGTGCAGTGCCGTGGAGATGGCATCCCCCGACCTGTTTGGTCGGTAGGCAAGCTGATGGGGGTTCAGTGTGGGGGGAAGACAGCATTTGAGGTAGGCCAAGACCAGCCTCTTGAAGCACTCGTCGTGAGTGCGACGGGGCGGAAGTCATTAAGGCCCACTGCAGCTGACTGCTTTGGTACAGGCACGATGGTGGTGGTCTTGAGGCTTGCAGGGACTGCTGCCTCGACCAGTGACAGGTTGAAGATGTCAGTGAAGACCCCAGCAAGCTGTTCTGCACAGGCCTTCAATACGTGTAAGCCCCAGGAATGTTTGCATAAACATTCAATTCAATTCAATATTCCTTTATTAGTCTCACAAGGGGAAATTCCAGTTTACAGCAGCACCAATAAAGCGGATAGTCTAACAAGTGCATGCAAATTAAAAACAATAAGTGTATACAAAAGAGTGGACTAAAAAATGAACTGCATCTGAAGAAAATATAAATAGTATTTACAGACTATTATGTACAGGTTGGATTGCACAGATTACTCCACAGATAATTCACAGATTACTTGGAGCAGTTTTTGTTGTGTAGTCTGACAGCTTCAGGAAGGAATGACCTGTGATACCGCTCCTTCACACACTTGTGTTGCAGCATCCTATCACTGATGGAGCTCCTCAGTGCGGTGAGTGTGTGTTGGAGAGGGTGGGAGTCATTGACTGTCATGGAGGACAGCTTAGCTGTCATCCTCCTCTCCCCCACCTCCTCCACCAGTTCCAGAGGGCATCCCAGGACAGAGCTGGCCTTCCTAATGAGTTTGTCCAGCCTCTTCCTGTCAGCTGTTGTGATGCTGCTCCCCCAGCAGACTACACCGTAGAAAATGGCAGAAGCCACAACAGAGTCATAGAGGGCCTTGCCCCATGCACCCCAAAAGACCTCAGCTTCCTGAGCAGATAGAGTCTGCTCTGTCCTTTTTTATAAAGTGCAGTGGTGTTATGACTTCAGTCCAGTTTGTTGTTCAGATGAACACCCAGGTACTTATACGATGTCACCATCTCAATGTCCCTTTCCTGGATGTTCACTGGTGATGGGGAAGAGTACGGGCACCGACGGAAGTCCACAACCAGCTCATTGGTTTTTCCAGCATTAATCAGGTTGTGGTTCTGCTGGCACCTGTCCACAAAGTCCTGAATGAGTCCTCTGTATGACCTGTCATCCCCATCTGTGATGAGGCCGACAATAACAGTCATCAGAGAACTTCTGCAGGTGGCAGGTGAGCGACAGGTGAGAAAAGTCAGACGTATAGAGGGTGAAGAGAAACGGTGCCAACACCATTCCCTGGGGGGCCCCTACACTGCAGAGGACAGTCCCTGACACACAGTCCCGTGTCCTCACTTACTGTGGGCGGTTGGAAAGGTAGTCCACTATCCAGCATGTGAGGTGTTGGGCCACCCCCGAACACCGCAGCTTGTTTCTCAGGATGGCGTGGCTGATGGTGTTGAAAGCACTGCTGAGGTCCAGGAAAAGGACCTGATCAGAGCTCCCAGGCAACTCCAGGTGAGACAGAGCTTGATGGAGGAGGAAGATGAGAGCATCTTTCACTCCGATGCCAGTCTGGTATGCGAACTGCAGCGGGCCCATGGACGAGCTCACCAGGGGGCACAGGTGGGCAAGGACCAGCCGCTCCAGGGCCTTCATGAGGTGGGATGTTAGGGCCACCGCCCTGTAGCAGCTAGGGTCCTTGGGATGTGTGGTCTTTGGCACAGATACCACGCAGGATGTTTTCCAAGTCTCAGGCTCAGGTTGAACAACTGTCCAATGATCCCGCTCAGCTGATCAGAGCAGGATCTGAGGAGCCTGGGACTGAGACCATGCGGTCTGGTCTTTATCCTCCTGAGATGATTCCTCATCTGGAGAGGTGTGAGGGACAAGTTAGAGCAGGGGGCTGAGTGTCTTGTGATGTGGATGGGGGGCAGGGAGGAGCAGTGGGGGGTGGCGTTGGAGGGTTGGCGTTGATGGTGCACTGTCGTATCGAAGCAGTCCTTCCACCTCCTTCCGCCTCATCAGACCACCTCTTCACTGTGCGGGACACAGCTGGGTGCCTGTTAACAAGGGGCTTGTATACACGCAGGAGATGAACCAGGTTGTGATCAGCTCTTCCCAGAGCGGGGAGGGGTGATGATTTGTATGCCTCCTTGGTGTTGGCATAGAATAAGTCCAGTGTTTTATTGTCTCTGGTGGCACATGTGACTGGATGAATTTGGCCAGAGTGGAGGACAGAGAGGCATGATTAAAATCCTCAGAGATCAGTAAGAGGGCCTGTGGCATCGGCATTAGTAGAGGGAGGAATATACACAGCCACCACTATGGCAGGTGAGAACTCCTGCAGCAGATAATATGGCCTCAAACTAACAGCCAACAGCTCAATGTCTGGGCAGCAGTGCTGCTCTTTGATAGTGATGTGCCTGGAGTTACACCATCTATCATTCACAAACACTGCCAGCCCACCTCCTTTCCTCTTACCGCTCCTCTCTGTCTGATCTACCCGTATGAGTGAGAATCCATCCAGCGGTACAGTTGTGTCTGTGTGCTGCGTGCCCAGCCATGTCTCTGTATACAATAGCATGCTGCACCGCCAGAATTCTTGATAATGCCGGGTCAACGCCACCAGCTTGTCCATCTTATTGGGGAGAGAACTTACATTCCCCATGATGATGGATGGGAGTGTCAGTCTATAAGTTCTCCTCCTGACGCACCATTTGATCCCAGCGCGGCACTCCAGCATCCTCCTCCTTAACTCACGGGGGACATCAGGTCGCTCCTCCAGCCGCACAGCTGTGTTACGCAGGGCCAGCGGCTGATACCTACTGTAAACAATGGGAACTATTGCCTCTCACGGACCCACAGCCGCGGAGAAAAGTTGCATGAGTTGTAAAAGTGTTGAAAAGTAGCACCAGAGTTACCATGCTTGATGCTTGAAGTTTTATTTAGAGGTCTTTGTGAAGTATCTGCAGCACGGTGGAGCAGCAGGTAGTGTGCGTGTCCTACAGCAAGAAGGTCGCCGGTTCGATCTCCGGGTCGGTTGTATTTAAAGTTTGAGCTATTTAAGAGCAAGGAATCATTATTTTGTTCTTCAAGATACTGTCATTCTGACACAGCATAAATCCAAGTGACAACAAAATATTCAGTACTCAAAGCCTCATTTTACAATACAGTTGTTGGGCAGAAAAGTTTCATATGTGACAGAGCTAAACATCTAGCTTAACATAACCCCAGATAAGATAAAATGACAGAGGCTTAAGTCAAACAGCCTTCTTTCGTTAGCACTTGATATTCCAAACTAGGGTCTGATCCGATCTGATCACATGATCGGAAATCGGGGGCAATCACGTGACTGCAGACTCGATTGGATCGGACGTTATGTCCCAATCAGGTATCGGATAAATAATATATATACATATGTATATTTATTGTTATTTTTAATCACATTTACAATATATGGGCTAGTTATTAAAAATAAATGAGAGTAAAATAGTATTTATTAACTACCAACGTTTACAGGCCGGGTCTGTGTCTGTGACAGAACTTGTGTTGCAGCACGCAGCAGTATGTATTGAAACTGAGGCACATGATATGCTGCTACTATGTCTGCTGTCTAGAAATATTTCAAAGTGAACGACGAGAACAATTGCGCTGGCTCAAACGCTGGTTGGTAACCGTGGCAACAGAAACTCAGAACATACGTTAACATACGTTGTTTCACAGTTTATTTATCACAACGGCAAGACAGTAGAGGACACACAAGCGGTAAGAGGTGCACTTGTCCTCTGAAATGCTACTTTTTATCACGTAACTTAACGTTAAGCAATCATCCCACCTCCCTCATTCCCTCTCGCGTCACCACGAGAGATATTAAATAGTCCACTCAACCGCTTCTTGTGAAAAACTTACGATTTTAACAGAAAAAAACAACATTAAAGTATTAATAATATATTTAACATTTATTTCTTTCATAAGTGACCATGGTATAAGCGGGATAATGCACTTCGAGGTGTCCATTATCAGAAATGAAAGCGAAGTCCAATCATTTGCGTCTGACGCTTTGCGTCAGACGGTTCACGCCTCCGCGTCGTCCATTCATTTCTGATAATGGACACCTCGTCGGGCATTATCCCTTACTTAATGTTGCACTATTACTAATGTGAAGAAAATTTTATTTTATTTCTGTGTTCTGTTCTGACTTGAGACTGTAATTCATATAAGTTTACAATACACTGCACTATATGCATGCACAATTGTGAATAAGTGTTAGAGCCATTGGTAAAAAAAATAAATAAATAAAAATAAGGGACATCCTGGATGTTATTCTTTGCTCTTAGTTCGTTTCATAATGTTTTATAGATATTGGATCGGGACTCGGTATCGGCAGATAAGGCAAAAAAAACGTGAACGGGACATCCCTATTCCAAACCATAATCAAATTAAGCCAGAATAACTTTAAATCTAAATAGAAGATTATTTCACTTTCTTAGAATTATAGTGTAGGGGAATTAACTTAATTTGATCGGGGCGCCACCTTCCTCAGCTAAGAAGGACTGCAGGAATTAACTGCTATAACGCTGATAAAATACTAACGAATGAACCAACAGTAGACCAGTCTGATAATCTGAAGCGTAAACTCTGGATACAGGGGTCGTTTATATTTAGCTCAAAAGGACATCGTCTGACCATGACTTGAATCAAAGCCTTATTTATTAAACACAATTATGGATAATGAATAATGTATCATGAATAGTCGACAGCAGATATAGGTGATATGGCATAACACAAAGAGAAACTTATGGCAAAAGAATGACAGAATGAGTTTGGTGATACTGAGAAGTAGTTTTAAGGGAATAAGAGGGACGCAAATATAAGGGTAAGTGATTAAACAAATAGTTGAGAGAAATTAGGCAAATTAACAGTATCACAACCTCACGGACCAGCTCTTATTCAAACCCGCTTAGCATGCCTACTTGGTTGACGGCGTTCCTATTAAGGCCTGCTCCGAACTGGCCCGAAGATGCTCCCAGTGTTCATCCGCGGCTCGATCTCTTAGCGGTCCGCTGGAAGACCCAGGCACACCAAGGTGAAGAGCTGATGTTGGACAGTGATGTTTCACGAACTGGGTCAGTGTCAGTGGCAGGCGAGGAACGGCTCTGGACAGTTGTTAACCCAGACCAAGGATCAACAGCTGGCTGCAGGGTTTTTAGTTCAGTTGCGTCCATGAAGTAATATTTTAGACTGATAACAACAAGATGGATAGTCTCTTCGATGGGCGGTCGAAAAGTGTCTACAAAATTATTATTATTTGACTAAAATTCACTAATAATAATAATAATTAAAAAAAACACAAATCATGTGGCTTAACACGGCGAGTAAAATGAAAGTTTCACGACAAAACTAAAAAAACATGTCTTCTGAAGAATAACTCACGCTACTCAGCATTGCTTTTGAGTAGCACAGAAGACAGAGAAACTTAAAGAGCAAAACGACTGGACCAGACTAAGACAAAGAAGGCTGGATGAAACTCAGCGGAAAAACAACCAGGAGTTAGAAGGAAAAATTAAGAACTTACAGAAACGAGAACAGAACAGAAACTAAAAGACAACTAAAAACTAACTAACTGACTAACTAACTGAGTAACTAAGAACTAACTGACTTCGCACTGCTGCTGCAGACCTTTAAAACTGGCTCCGGGGCATGTCTAATCAATAGGCCGTCCCTCACGTGGGATGGTTCGTAGACGCGCAATGTTATTTATTTTATGAGGTGAGGAGTAACTAATGGTTTGCACGAGGGGCTCATCTGCTTCTCACTATGGTCAATCACATATACTTTGAATGGACGATTTTCAATGGCATTTTAAAAGCTAGTCTGTTTTACAATTGTATTTCTCTTGAGAAATGCAGAGAGGAGAAGAGAAGGTCAGTTAGAGGCCAGTTCTGCTAGAATAGTTTCTGCAGTGTGGTACTGTGTGTTACTGTTGGATTTAGTGGCAGCATAATTGATGTTCTCTATCTTAAAGGAATGCTCCACAATTTAGCACGTCACTCCTATAACATTGTCAGACTCATGATAGACAGTTGATGCAGAAGAAACAGAGAGGTCATCATTCTGATTCCACATGTTCTTGTTCCTTGACAAAATCTGGCACCTAAATTACCCACAATGCAACTCAACTGTCAACAGTTCGGTCAGAGATTTAGTTGTGTCATACTAGTAGTGGTTAATGTAGCCTCAAAATGAGGACCTGGCTGCAGAAGTGTGGAGACTTTCTTTTTCCACATTGCCAGATTTTTGTCATTTTCAAGTCTTCAATCCCAAACAGTGCTGACTAAAGTGACATCACTTGTCACTTTTACATAACTGTTTTTCAAATATGCAATTATGCACTTTTCACAGTGTAGTAGTCTCTACAATGCTACCTGTAAACCAATCTTCATTTGTGTAGTCAGTGGAGTTAACCTAAATCAGATGAGTTCCACAAGATATGTTGATGTTGATATGTATCTGACCTAGAACACCTGGGGCTCTATTTTCGTCCCAGCCGCTGGCGGGGCACAGGGTGCGCACCCTGCGCAGTGATATTTTCGTGCAGCGCAGGCGGGCACACAACTTGGTATTTTGGTAAACCGAGGCACACAGAGGTACGCCAGGATGGGCGTTGTGGCGCAGTAGGGGCAGGTGTCGGCATAATCAGCTGGTGGATTTGGACTTTCGGTCCATTTCGGTCCACACCGGCAGTGTAAAAGTGCGCTGAAAGCTCGCCACGCCAGATCTGGTCAACTCTGTGCACCAGTGGCACACGGCTGGACACGTGGATTTTCGTAAACCGGCGGGGTCGTGCTCCCACGTCACCAATACCTCACAGGCAGGTTTCCACAGTGTCTGACATTTCACTGCAATCAATAATTAGCCATGATTCAATGCAACTTTCTGAGTCAGCACATACAGTCAGACTTAAATTTATATATTTTCATCAGTATCTCATCTGACCACATCGCAAGCTCAACCTGAGACCTGTACACAGGTGAAACAGGGATGCAAACTAATCAATTAATGTCACTGTGCCAACCAGAAACAGCCGTGGCTTCCTACAGAGCATATATACTGCATCTATCTCAGAGCACTCGAGAGATAGAGACAGACAGACATGCAGAAAAAACATAAGTGATGATCGATGTCTGCTATTACCCACGCCATTTCATTCCAAATACAGATGTTATCATTGTAATGCCTCATCATCATACATACATTATTGCTTTGATATAAAAATATGAACAACAGGTACTGATATTGCAAATACACCTGACTGAAAGATTGATCTATCACACACACACACACACACACACACACACACACACACACACACACACACACACACACACACACACACACACTCTCTCACATACACACATAGCCTCACAAATGATCAGATGTACAGATGCTGGCTTGCAGAAAGCACATTAATTAACTAGACAAATTCCCCTCGGCGGGAAATTTGGAGAGTGATACAGTGCGCAAACACCGGGCCGTGTGGCAAACGCCGGGCCGTGTTGCTGACAGAGGTCAGTGTCCAGTACTAAAAACACATCGCGAAGCTGACATTAGCATGTCAGAAAACACATTAAGGAGGTCTCAAACACCATTAGAATGTCTTTACCAATCATTTTAACCTATGTTGGCATGTTAACATTAGCATGCTAACATTAGCATGTTAGCACAACAACCCGACATCACTAGTCAAACCTCCACGCACCAACAAGTTCATAGGACCTCATGTTAGCATTAACATGTTAGCATTGTGGCTAATGCTAACAGGCCAACATCACTCATTACCTCACTAACATATACAACTCAGCAGTAGTAGGCTTGGCTGTGGCCGATTAGCATGTCACTATAGAGCTTAATGGAGAACTGATCATTTGACTGAGCTGCACAGCTGCAGCTAAAGCTACATATGTGTATGTGTGGGAGAGGCACTCAGGCTCAGAGGTTGCCATGGCAACTTGAGATCAGGCCACCTGTGGGTCTGCTAGAGTCTGAGAAACGTCTGAATTTGGCCTCTGTGGACCCTCCGAACAAACGCTTCTCACGCCGACATTGAAACTCCTATTGCCGAAATTGCTCTACACGCTGATCGCTTTCTTTTTTCGCTGGGCTCAAAAATGCGGATTTTATAGCGAGTTAAAAAACGGCTGGTTTCTGTCTCTCCTGTTTTTCATTTGTATTGGACCTTATGGGCGAGGTCAGAGGCGCTCTCCTTGCTCAGGGGCTGAGAACTCAAAAACCGTAACCCCTATCACTTAGCCAGGCACATCGTGAGAATCAGCGCAAGCGACACTACAACTCTGGAAATTTTCAATGCTGTAGAGCGAAATTTGTGCTTTGGAGGAGTGTGGAAAGACGAAAGTTTCACACAATTTTCAGAGCTTCTCTCCACTCTGGCAGTTAATCCCCTCCACTCTAGCGCGAACATTCCGTGCAGTACACACCCATTATAAACTCACAATTTCTCCCAAAACGCTCACGGTCATTGAACGGTGACTGCTCGAAAACTATACGACCTACTAAAAAGAGAATTACTACACCAATACACGAGACTTGTGTCTACGTTTTAAAGTTGGAACGACATCTCTAGGTGAAAGTATGCCGGAGCAGTAGTCCTTTGAAAAAGGGGGAGATTTTGTCGCATTTTTCTGCTCGTCCCATTCATTTCTTATGGGATTTTTTTGTATCGTATTCTGTACAGAAAAATAATAGCACACCGAGTCCGATCGAGCCGCACGTTTTGATATATAATTTGCCTGGGTGCTCTCAAAACTGTAGGACTAGTAGCGAATCGAAATTTGTACGGAAGAAGAAGAAGAAGAAGAAGAAGAAGAAGAAGAAGAAGAAGAAGCGCACAGAAGAACAATAGTGTTCAGTGCTCAGCACTGTATCACTAATAACATGGCATTAACATTATTATTATTATATGTTGGTTATCTGCAATTTACATGAAAGATTATTGAAGGAACTGTTGAAGTGATGTGGTTCAGGGAGAGTGAGTGTGGGGAGCAGACAGAGTCTCGGTCAGAAGACATCAATGGCAAGGAGTGGAGTGATGCAATTAGGCAAAGGAGAAGGTTTCAATGCGACACCGGTGGCTTTTATTGATCTGTGATTTGATGGATTTAATTCAGGAATGTCTTGGTCATGGCTTGTTTGCATGTGCTGCTTCAGGAAAGAGATAAACAAAGAGACAATATGATTAAATTAAACAACAGAGTTGTCAACCAAGCAAGAAGAAAAAAACAAATAAGTCTATGTGTAAATATACGATTCACAACTAAACAGTCAAACGGTCAAGCAAAAACAATCTTCTTACATGGCTTCTGGCACATGTCTGGGAACAAAGAGATTAGAGCAGCAGAGCACATGTCATCAAAGCAAACTCAAAAGGCCTACAAATAACAATCAAAATGATGAATTGACCATTCATGTTAACCTTGAAGACGGACACACATCAGGATATGTGGATGTACTGGAGGGCTGACAGGGAGTGCAAAAGGATGAATGGCAGGGTGAGCAAACAATTTATAGTCTCCGCCCCACTTATCCATCAGATGAGGTGGGCGTGGTCAGGTGCTAGGTTTCTTTTAGGTTCACCATATTTGGAAACAAAGGAGCTGAGAGAGCACATGGCCCAGGGAGTCTTTTCACAGCCGCCCCGGAATTGGGATCAATTCCTCCTGGAAGAAAGACTCACTCAGACTCAGACTTCTACCAACTCAGGAAGCACCATCAGACGAGACATGGGTCTGGAGTAAGTTTGACTGCCGACTTGGACATCAGCGGACCGAACACGTCCATCTCTTCCGGCGGTGACAGATGTAACTCGACCTGTTGGCCAAGAGGCCCGAGGCAGTTGTGGATCAAGGATCAGAACAGTCTTCCCTACTTCCAGATTTTGGACTACCCTCCGCCACTTTCCTCTGGGTTGTAGGTTAGGCAAATAGTCACGAATGAACTGTGTCCAGAAAAGGTCAGCCAACATCTGGCTATGACGCCACTTCCTCTGCCCAAGGAGCTTGCTATTAGCAAAGATGGCTTGTGGCAGGGGGGTGTCCCGCCGCCCCATCAGGAGCAAATTGGGAGTGACCGGATCCGGATCCCTGGCATCAGATGATAGATAGCCTAGAGGCTTTGAGTTCATGATGCCTTCGACCTCAATCAGGACAGTATGAAGGACCGCCTCGGAAGTGGTCTGATTCCCAAGAATCACTCGAAGGGTGGTTTTGATGGATCTGATTTCACGCTCCCAGACTCCTCCAAAGTGTGGAGCACCTGGTGGATTGAAGTTGAACGAAATCTGCTGATTGGCCAACTGTTCCTGAAGCCTGGGTTCCATGGCCTGGAAACATTGATTCAACTCCCGGTCCCCAGCACGGAAGTTTGTTCCTCTGTATGCCCAGATCTCAAAGGGCTTCCCATGACGGGAGATGAAACAATGGAGCGCTAGGAGAAAGGCTTCCAAGCAAATCCAGATGTAAGCAATGTATGGTTAAGCATTTGAAGATAATTCCCCATCGCTTCTCTGTTTTACGGCCATGGTGAATGAGAAGGGGCCCGAAACAGTCTACACCAGTGGACCAGAATGGTGGTTTAAAGAGATGTAACCTTGCTGGGGGCAGATCAGCCATCTTGGGCACTTCAGGAGAGGATTTCCTCCTCTGACACTCCCTGCAACTGTGCTGATGTTTACGGATGGCTGGTCTTCCTCCCAGTATCCAATATTTGCATCTCAACTCTCCAAAGACCCTCTCCAGGCCTGGATGCAGCAGGGATTCGTCATATTGCTTAATGATGAGCTGTGTAGTGGGATGCGTTGGGTCCAGAATGATGGGGTGTATGATGTCTGGGTCCAGGTCCGGGGATCTACGTAGTCTTCCTCCTACTCTCATCAGCCCAACATCAACGTCAATTTCTTCAGGGAAACATGACTCCTGGGCTTGTTGCAAAATGAAGGTTTCAGCTGTTGCACCTTTGGTGACTTTATCGGATTGGGTCAACATTTGCTCAGCGGCAGTGATGAGGTCACTCCAGCTTTGATGCTGAAAGGCATTTGGCAATGTACTGGTGGCAGCAGAAACATTCAGGCACATAGCAGCTTTCCTTAATTCAGTGGTGTCTGCATGTGCTGATGTGTGGGGGACATCTGGAGCAACAGACCAGGAAGTCTCAGGGTTTTGAAGGAAGGCAGGTCCGTCCGTCCGTCCAGCAATTAGGTTGAGCCAGGTCACGCAGTGTCTTGCCTCAAGTCAGGGCATCAGCTGGGTTGTTTGGACTGTCCACATATCTCCAGTCATCTGAGTCTGTTGTGAGTTCTTGGATTTCTGCAATACGAGTGCCAACAAAAACCTTGTAGTGACACGACTCAGACTTCAGCCAGGTCAATACTGTTGTGGAGTCACTCCAAAGGATCGTTCGTGCCAATGACAAGGTAAGTTCTGACTTCAAAGTGGTGGCCAACTGCGCCCCTAACAAGGCAGCACTCAGTTCAAGTCGTGGCATTGACAACTGTCTCCTTGGTGACACTCTAGTGCGGGCCATGACGAATGCCACATGAACATGATTTTGGCTGTCATGTACACGTAAATAGCCCACGGTGCCATAGGCCCTTTCCGAGGCATCACAGAAGACATGCAGCTCTCTGTATGCGCCTGACTGATCAGCACAAGGGGGCACATAGCAGCGAGGCAGTCTGATGCTTGAGAGGTCAGCCAATTCTTCTTCCCACTTCCGCCATCGATCAGCCAGTTCAGATGGAGTGATGGGGTCATCCCAGCCTTGTTTGATTTTCCACAAGTCCTGAACCAGCACTTTGGCCCTGGTGGTATAAGGTAAGATATACCTTAAGGGGTCATATCGACTGGCAAGAGTGTGGTAGATGAGGGGGAGCGTGGGAATCTTAATGGGTGTCACACGGTGTTTGTATCCCAGGTTATCAGGAAGGCAGATCCAGTGCAAACCTAAGGTGGATTCCTGGGGGTCAATGCCAGCTTGGGAGAGCCACAAATCTGTGCTGACAGATCTTGCCTCTGGAGGGAGGTGTTCGACAGCACCGGAGTCATTACTCGCCCATTGGCGAATTTCAGATCCTCCGTTGGATAGTGTGGCACGAAGTTTGTCCAAAAGTGCTTTGGCTGTGGCTGAGGAAGGGAAGCTTTGCAGGCAATTGTCAACATAGAATGCTTTCAATATAGAGTTCAGCACTTCCTTGTCACTTTGTGGGTGCTGTTTTGCATGGCGTTGCAGGGCGTAAATGGCACAGCAAGGGCTACAAGTTGTACAAAAGGGTAACACCTGCCACTCATAGGTCTTTTGTTGTGTAGTTTGATTCATAGGTCGCCAGAGGAATCTAAGCAATGGCCTGTTAGCAGGGAGTAGATGAACTTGGTGGAACATAGATTTTATGTCACCACTGATGGCCACACTATGTTCACGGAAATGGAGGAGCACACCCAGAAGAGAGGGACCTAGAGTTGGACCGGGAAGAAGGCTGCGATTCGAGTTCAAACCATGAAGCTGGAAAGAGCAGTTGAAGACTAGTCGATGTTTCCCACTTGCCTGTTTGATGATGTGATGTGGAACATACCAAGATTCCGAATCCGGCTGATCATCATTGGGATCCACCTCCTTCACATACTCCATCTCAACCAGTTTCTGGATCTCCTGGTTGTAGATCTCCATTAGTTCAGGGTCTTTCTTCAACCTGTGTTCAGTTCCTCTCAGCCATGGCAACAAGTTATGGGTTGAAGATGTTAACTGTGGACTGTTGGGTGCTCTGAGCAATGGGGTAGCATACCGAGAGACTCCACTTGCTTCTTTCACTGCCGTTCTCGTCTCTAGCAGCTCTAGGCAATAATGATCTTGTTTAGACTGGGTAACTTCCTTCTCCTTATGGTGTGGGAAGGAATCTCGTCTCCACAGTCTCTGCACATTCTCCATCAACTCGGCATTAGCTGGACAGGATACAGCATTGCAGAGGGTAAATAAGGCTTGTGCACCAGAAGTCTGAGGTCGAGGTAAGGTATTGGCTGGGCCCTGAACAGCCCAACCCAGGGCAGTATGGATGGCAATGGGTCCCCCATAAGGTCCAATGTGGACAGGCTCTTTGGGCACCAACAAGTGGGAATGATCTGAGCCTATCAGGATCAATGGCTGAGCATGGACAAAGTCTGGTAAGGGTAGGCCTCGCAAGTGGGAATACTCCCTCTGCAGGGCAGAGGCTGAACAGGAATGCTCAGCCAAGTTAAGGACAGGGGCAGTGAAACCATTGGCTATAGGGAATTTGATTTTCTTCTGGCTCACTGAGGAGATAGAACAGGAGATGGTCTCACCACTTATTGGAATCACTTCATGACGCACAGTTCTGAGATTCAAAATCTCCTCTCATCCTTTGAGTTGCAGCTGGGACACTGCTGAGGTTAGGATGATTGTTCTTTCTGAACCATCGTCAAGTATGGCATATGTCCTCAGCCTCTGCTGGCCATTAATAAAGAAGACCGGGACTACCTTCAACATCACACGGGGAGATCTGTTTGGCTGATCTACATACAGAGTGTCTGCAGTGCAGGGTGCACTGATGAGCAGATTGAAGGTGTCTCCTGCAGCTGATTTCTCTGAGCTCTGGGGGCCTGTGGATAATTGATGTGCAATGTTATGCAGAATAGTGAGATGCAACTTTGCAGAGGTTGCAAGATTTCCTGAGGGTGCATTTTTTGGGCTTATGGCAGCAGGCACATCTGTAGCAACGATCATTCTTTTCTATCCATGTTCTCAGTTGTGACGGGCTGAACTCCTTCACCTTTAGGTAAGTTCCCAAAAAGTGGTCCTTGTTGTTACAGTATGGACAGAAAGGATGGAACCTGGGTTTCCCAGGGCTGGTCACCCTCCTTCCACGGTTCTGTTGAATATCAGGCTGGCTTTCCACTGAGGCTGTGTTGCTCAGGCACATCGTGGTCGGCGTAATCCTTCTCCCCGGTTCTTTTGGGCTGACTCTCGTTTCTCCATCGCTGCAGGTCCTGAGACTTGTTGGGAAATACTCTTTGCCCGAGCTTTAACCTGGAGCCATGCCGAGAAGTCTTCCAAGGTGTAGGTTTGGTCTGAGCCCTCTTTCAGGATGCCACGAAGCAAACAGTGCTCAATGAAACTATCTCGGGTTTGCAGGGGGAGCTTACTAAGTAGCCTGTCTACGTGAGAGCCACACCGTAACTCACTTCCATCTGCACCTTCCACTGACCTTCCACTGACCATTGAAGCATGCTAGCTATTTCACTTTGAATTAACTGCCGTGGCTGGCCATACTTTGCCTTAAGGGCAGCAAGAGCAGATGTATAGGGAGTTGAGGCATGCATATAAGACTTTGCTAATTTGGATGCACTTGGCAGCCTCAAGTGATCTATAAGGACCTGGAACTTGTATTGTTCAGAAAGATGAGCATGGATATCTAACAGATTCTCCAATGCCATGTTAAGCAGAACAAAGTCACTTTCTTTTCCGCTCTCAAAATAAGGCAATCTTGGCTTCAGGATGCCAAAGGCAGTCGCCACTAATAGCTCCATGATGCTAGCACCCTCAGATATCCTATCTGTGGGGATAGGCATGGAAAGAGGTGCAGGGTTCTCACCAACTGGATCTGAAGTTCTTTGACTCTTGGCCGGGCGAGGTGCAGTCCGCACTATATGGTGAAATGAAGGAGGTGAGGGAGCGGCATGCTCTGGACTGGAAGTTTGAGCTACTGGTTGACTCTCTGTAGTGGGATGAGAAGTTGCAGCCTGACTCACAGCATCTACTGATAGACTTACAGCTGGAGGTAAGTGTTGGAACAAAGAAGGAGTTCGTTGATTCACTGGAACTGGATTGGAGGCGGACAGTTGAGGACCCACAAGGGGATCTTGCTGCTCGGAGAACAGGTCAACAGGTTCAGCAGAATCCAGAACTCTGGAGCTCATGGAGAAAGGAGCCAGCACTTGGGGTGGGTCATTCACACTGGACATAGCTGGCGGAGCAGACGGATGCTCTGTGGTCATTCCTGTGAAGGAGGTTATTAATCGAGCCTCTTCCAGTTCTCTTTTGACTTTCTGCTGTCGTCGCTGTAGAGTAAGAGACCGGGTCAGCCTCTCTCGTTCCCTCAAAGCTTCTTGTACTTGCCTATCCAGTTCTTGTGCCCGTTTATCTAGAGCTTGCTCCTCCTGGATCTGACTCTGTATCTCCTGCAGTTCTCCAATTTTCCTCCTCTCCTCAATCATGGCTGCCTGTTGAGGGGTGAGCTCCACCTGCTGGCTCCTGCGTGAGCTTCGGGAACTTCCACTGGCATAACTGTAGGTCAAAGAGAAGGTCTTCTTTGACCGTGGTAATGACTCATGCTGGTCGTTCTTGCCTCTAGACCTCACCTCTCTCAGGTGGGGTGGAGTAGATGCTGACATTGGAGCTGGTTGTGGAGCTGGCGGTAAAGCGGGCTGTAGAGCTGGCTGTAGAGCGGCTGTACATAGTTGTGGGTGACTTCTTCCTCTATTTCTCCCTCCTCAGCGTCTGTCTCCTCTTCCACCTCTACTTTTCAATTCAATTTTATTTGTATAGCGCCAAATCACAACAGAAGTTGTCTCAGGACACTTTCCATATAGAGCTGGTACAGACCAAGCTCTTTTATCTACAAAGAAACCAACAATTCCCCCATGAGCAAGCACTTGGCGACAGTGGTGAGGAAAAACTTCCTTTTAACAGGCAGAAACCTCGAGTTTCTTCTCCCTCCATAGCTGCTGTCTCCTCTTCCTCCTCGAGCAGTTGACCAGGGGTTTCCTGGTCACCTGCTTGGACATCCGCAGCAATTGTGGGTGGAGGCGGTTTGGCTGCTTGGCTGTGATGAGGGAGGCTTTTGGTCTTACTGGAGATTTTTCCATCAGGATCCAGGAAGCCATAGCGATCAGGTGGGCGCTTCTCTCGTTGCGGCCTGGATACTCTCTCCTTACTACTGGGTTCCGCATCTCTTAACTCCTTACCGTTGCCTGCCATTGTGTTACCCACTCAGTATCCGGCTCAAAGGACCATTGAAGGAACTGTTGAAGTGATGTGGTTCAGGGAGAGTGAGTGTGGGGAGCAGACAGAGTCTCAGTCAGAAGACATCAATGGCAAGGAGTGGAGTGATGCAATTAGGCAAGGGAGAAGGTTTCAATGCAACACCGGTGGCTTTTATTGATCTGTGATTTGATGGATTTAATTCAGGAATTTCTTGGTCATGGCTTGTTTGCATGTGCTGCTTCAGGAAAGAGATAAACAAAGAGACAATATGATTAAATTAAACAACAGAGTGGTCAACCAAGCAAGAAGAAAAAAACAAATAAGTCTATGTGTAAATATACAATTCACAACTAAACAGTCAAACAGTCAAGCAAAAACAATCTTCTTACATGGCTTCTGGCACATGTCTGGGAACAAAGAGATTAGAGCAGCAGAGCACATGTCATCAAAGCAAACTCAAAAGGCCTACAAATAACAATCAAAATGATGGATTGACCACACACGTTAACCTTGAAGACGCACACACATCACGATATGTCACTGCACGAAAAACCACATTTTCGACCCGTAAATCCCCGCGAATTTCGTTGATTTACGGCAAGTTTACGGGGAACTTCGCCGGCTCCGAAAATCGTCGGAAACGAACCATCTGTCGGCGGGGGGCGTGGTTAATCGCGCCTTTGCGAAGGTGCGAATAGCTCTAATTAGCAAATGAATGCTACCGACGTTGATCTACTCAGGCTGGCCTGCTGACTTCACAAACAACCATTGGATGATTGCACAGGCATTTTAAAAGGAAACCATCATGTGATTGGATAGCAACTCCAATCACATGAGTGAGTGATCATGTGATTGGATGACAACTCTGCTGCTGCTATTGGTCATCTGTGCGCCACAAATGATAATAATAATAATAATAATAATAAATACATATTAAATACTATATAATAAATTAATATATTAAAAATTGTTATTATATTGTTATATTTATATATATATATAAAATATAAATGATATATATATATATATATATATATATATATATATATATATATATATATATATTTTATTTGATTGATGATTCATTGATTTATTTGGTGATCCACCTTCTACACTACCACACAGTAGAACACAAAGAACACAGCTGACAGAAAAATTTTGAAAAAAAGTCTTTAATGAAATCGTGACACACACATTAACAAGGATCAACCAAGTAAAATCAGTGACTGGGGAAAAAAAGCAAGGAAAATGTGCAGAGGGGTTCACTGATAAGAGTCTCTGGGTTGGGCCATGCTGCTGGTCCATGGTGAATGAAAAAGAGTCTAAGGCCTATGGAAATGCTTCTTTGCTGCCTCTGGGTCATACTGAGTTGGCGCCTGTTGCTTTGAAGGGGACTCCATGCGAAGCCTCTTGCGGTGTGTTGCCACATAGTTTGGGTCGCTCTCCAGCCGATCTTGCAGTGTCTGGCAGAGTTTGGAGAGCTAGGACACTCCTTCTTGCTTCCAGCAGCTGTAAATACAGGTGTTAATATAATATTAGTACTGCTAAGAAACAATAACACATGATAACATATGTGAGCATGTTTGTCAAAAACAATGCAGCTAATAAATAAAATTCAGCCCATTTTTACATTGTTGTGAAAATAAAGCGGCATTCATCTTACCCGCTTCCTTCTTTGTCTGCTGCGAGCTGAAATCTTCACAGCTGCTGCCTGAACTGAAAGGGCTGGCTGGGCATACCTGAAGCTCCTCCGCACCGTCTCATAATATGTCTTACAGGCTGCTGGAAGAAAATATATATTGGTTTGAAATAATTAAGGCAGGCTTCAGTAAAAACAACAAGAAACAACAGAAAGGGTTTAAAAGACTGCTGTCCACACCATCCATGTCTGGACTCACAGTTAAAGTCGCCATCAAATATGACGTCACTGTTTCGTTGTGGGGTGAGTTTAGTCTGTAAAACGCAAAAAGTACAAACAGGTCATGCAACGTTTACGTTTACTTATATTCTGCAGAATATTTCCTGTGTATTTTATTTACTTAACCCTGCTCAGGTTCATATCGCCTGTCGTGTCCGTCACTATTGTGCAGACGTTGCACCTTTTCCTTTAAAATACAAAATACATTGTAATGTTAAATGTAACGTGAACGATTATCAAACGTTCGGAACGTAGTGCAATAAGAATAATAAAGGTTTGGCGCCCTAAAAACTGCACAATGTGGTACTAAATGCTAACGTTACGTACGTAACTTACGCACCCGTCTCTTCGTCTCCACAGCTGCAGTTCGGTCGGGGCTGCTCCTCCAGAGCGAGCAGTCTGGCTTTTTTCACGGCCATTCTCCTCGCCAACTACGCGATCAGCTGCGTTAGCAGTCGAGACAATCCACTGAAGACGCTCAGCAGTTTCTTCTCTAAATTGTTTGGACTTTCTGGATATGGTCGCTCCGCAGCCAGGCCGTCCACTCGTCGCAAAGGAGTGCCTTCTGGGATTCTGGGATGTGGGATGAACTGAAGACGATGTCTGGCCATTGCATGAACAGTTAAAGTTTAGCAGGACCCGAAACATAACTGTTCTAATCCAAGCTCGATTCGCATTCACAGACGCGCCAAGGTCGTTTTCTGCCAACGTCATTGCGTCAGAGGAGGCGTCCAATCATATGCGAGGTCGCGCTCTCGGAATTTCCCGGCGAGACCATTTTTGTTGCGTAGAATGAAAAACATGCTGGGATTTTGTAAGGTACTTTGATTTTCTATTTTTGTACCTGAATATTTTATAAAACATGTAAACTTCTTTAAAGTGACATCATCGAAAATAAAAAAAAGAAAAGTTACTTTGGTGTATTCCCTTTTTATTCCTACTGAAAGAATCATCAGTGGACTGACCCTGCTGGAATTTTGCAAGCTAATCACACAAGCATTGTTCATCTGGTGTTGTGGTGGCAAAATGTGAAAAATTGTGACCAGTGTCCAAGAACTGTAGATGCTTTAATTTTCAGAATTTTGATTTAGCAATTTAAGTGGAAAATTAAAGACCTTTGAGAGTCAGGACACTTATCCTGTATGTAACCTATAAAATTATTTAAACACACTTTTAAATCCTCATGAAAAAAAAATCTTTGTATTCTGTAGGCACAGAACACACACACACACACACACACACACACACACACACACACACACACACACACACACACACACACACAAATCCCAATTTGCATTTGTATAGCTTTGCAGCATTTACATTTGCATTTTAACACCTCATGGTCACAGTGGCTGAGAGAGAACTTCCACGGCAATTTACAGTGACGGAAATTGACGGAAATGTGACTTTTCATCCAGTGTGTGGATGTACTGGAGGGCTGACAGGGAGTGCAAAAGGATGAATGGCAGGGTGAGCAAACAATTTATAGTCTCCGCCCCCTTACCCAGCAGGTGAGGTGGGTGTGGTCAGGTGCTACGTTTCCTTTAGGTTCACCATATTTGGAAACAAAGGAGCTGAGAGAGCACATGGCCCAGGGAGTCTTCAATTATGTTCAGAGCCAGTGTTTCCTCTAGGATTTTTTTCAGCAGTGGGGGCAGGCTCCCCGGGGAGCCATGGTGGCATAAACAAATGAGACTTGACTGCAGATTTTATTTTTACAACCTCTTTATTGAATGGTCAGTTGAAAATTGCTTTTTAAAGGCTGAATGTGTGTGTGTGTGTGTGTGTGTGTGTGTGTGTGTGTGTGTGTGTGCTGTGTTTATAACCCCCGCTTCTCCCCCTCCTCCCCTCCATCACACATCATGTAGTTGACCAATCACGTGCGGCTTGAACGGAAAAAAAGTCGAGAAAAAAAAACAAAAACAAAAACCCAAAGAGGCTCTCGCTCACTCCAATCGTTCGCTTCAAAGAGCGGCTCTAAGAGCCGTTTCAAAATATTTGAACAAGCTCATCTGAAAATGCAGTCAGCAGTTATGTCATGGTGTGTAGATATTAGCTTAATGCTATCAATTAGTTTTCTCACGTTAGCGACACTGAGTTGGCACCGGACCCAGTTAACTTAAGCTACCGCTATGTTACGTAAAGTTAGCTGGCCATCAATATTTTGCGTACAAGAGCGAATAAGTCTACCTTCTCTGTGGTAAGTCACTGCCCTATTTTCCAAGACAATACTCCTCTGACTCTCCAACCTGGTGCCTGGGTGCTTGACGTGATGTAAATTTCAAGGTTGTGCTCTCGCGAGTAACTAACGTCAGACTCTGCTGTGAAGGTGGAGACATGCGGTGGTGGTGTAAAAAATAAAAATAAACAAAAATGTTTAAAAAAGAAAAAAAAAGAAAGGATTTAGGAGGCAGATTTAGGAATGGTGGCGCGCCACTCCTAAATGAATGTAGAGGAAACACTGAGAGCTGCCTAAACATCATGTTCTTGCTTACCTGAGTATTTTAACATGACTAATTAAAAAGAACTGAGCACAGTCAAAAGATCCAATGAGAGATCTGTAAACCTCAGAGTTGAACAATTCCAGATATTTTATCAGGCTGGTATTTAATCCAAAACTGGGCCAGCTATTGGAACAGACAAGGTCGTGTTTTCTAATCACTGGGTGTATATTTCAACTCATTACTCCTCTGCACAGTGAATATAGTGTCTTTTTTCAGTTTGAGCCAACGTGGCAAATGGTGAGAATGTTACCCAAACTGTCTGTTGTGAATATCCATCACAGTTTACAGACCTACTTTCTGCTTCAACATTGACCTACTGCACTTACTGTAGTTGTGCACACAGTTTTGTTTCATAACCAAGATTTCATGTGTGCTCTCTTTCAATTTGACCTCTAAATACTGTAAGTAAGTACTTACTTACTTACTTAAATAAAATGATTTATTCCTGATAAACAGTTGGTTTGTTTCCAAGATGTCTGATCCAACATTTTTCTTTCTTTCTTTCTTTCTTTCTTTCTTTCTTTCTTTCTTTCTTTCTTTCTTTCTTTCTTTCTTTTTGGCATTATCATATGATCTCGGTAATCCACTTGGACAAGGTTATCATACCCTCTTGGAATGATGATTAAAAATACAAAAATAAGACCTAAAGTGAAATAAAGAAGAATTATTATTGTCTAAGGTTTAAGGGCTTTCCTTTTATTACAGTAATAAACATCTTCAGCAATATCTGTTTTCCTCTATGTATCCTAGACCAAAAACACAGGTGGCTGTTAATACATAACCAGCTTCTGTCCAACAGGTCTGGCAAAGGTAGTGCCTGAGGCTGTACATTCATAATTGCATTAAAGGGAGCCGTGTGGCTAAGATGAACATGATGAAATACAGCAGATGCAGATGTTGGTTTTAGGCTGAGGCACCTCCTTTGGATTTATTTGCTCCAGATATGATATGTCTTGCTCTCTGAAGTTCAGATTAATTTAGTATTTGTCTGCTTCTGGAATACCACCCTGATGAGACAAACACTGTAATAATATTGTATTGTAAGATGTACTGAGGCTTTTTAATTATTATTTCTACCTCCATTGTTTTGATTGTTTTGTATACAAATTTGTAGTGATGTATAATTGACAGAAGACATTTGAATTGACAGATGTGAAGTGAAAGCATTATACTTTCATTACCTGCCTATTCCCTCACAATTGAGAAAGACACAAACATTTTCAGCTGAGACTGCACATAATTCTTATGTGTATCCATTTCCCTTTCAGTCATTTTTACCAACACCTTATGCTTTACTTGTAAAAAATTCCCTCATCAGTACCATTAATTGCATAATATTACAACATTTAACAACTACTTGTGAGGGAAAATAAAGCACCTCTCCTGTGATTAGTACATTTCTGATGCTAATCCTCCTGAGACATGCACTCCCATCCTGAGTCTGTATGAAGTCTTTGGGTTTGGAGAGAACTCCCCCTGGACTCCTGCATAGTTGTAATGCAGTGACTTGTTTTTACTCTACAATTACAAATGTCTTAAGGTCCAGCCTGAAAGGGCTGAGACAGCAATATGTATCCAAACTCAATAGTGAGAACTAAGAATGGCATACATGAAAATCAGTAGTCTTTTCCAAACATCACTATCCATGTACAGTATGTCAAGGTTTGGTTTCATCCAACTGAGAAAGATTAATTTTAAAAGGAGCTTGCTCCACCTTGCTATCTTGTCTTTATCCTGTTCACCTCTCTGACAGACAGATCCCATAACACAAATCCTTTTTTTTTGGAGTAATGGCATTACACATTTTCACATCAGTACCCTATTTGCACATACTCTAACTTCGCAAGTGTTCAGCCAACACGGGACACTTGAAATACACTGTGGGCACTCAGTAAGTGCACCATGTGCTGCCCCATTCCTCAGTTAATTTGTAAGTAGCATCAGTGCCCTAGCAAAAAGGAAAATCCAGAAGTTTTGAAATTTTGCTGGCTGCAAGCACTGCCCCATGGAATGGCTTGCAGAGCAGACACAGGGCTAGTAGTGTGTGTAGAGCCCAGTGTAATTAAAGGGTGCTATAGTGCTGGCAGGACTGAGGTGAAGTTTGTCCCACTGACTCAAGGGATATTTCAGGAGGTGTGTTTAAGTGACAGAGTTGTGAGGAATGTTCCAGCCAGGCTCTGAATCTTCCTTATTAACAGGGATGCTGGGGTTGCTGTGTTTTCAGTTGCAACCCTTGTTTGTGTAGCTACTTATTTGTTGGTTTATTTATTTTTAATCACTGAGACACCAAGGTAAAAGTTTGTATCAACCCAAGAATTTTTAAAATTTTATTTTTTTGGCAAACACTTTGCTCACTGCATTACTTCAAATGAATAAACGTTCAGTTCAAAACATGTATATTCAATTCATATATTCCAAATAAAAATAGCAGCACTACTGGATTTCTGCCACTGGCAAAGTATCACTATACTGCTCACTATTCCTACCTGGACCTGGAAGCATAAAGGAGAAGCATAAAGAGAGAATTCTAAATATGAAGGCTATTAACGCTGCAACTCCTTGGAGCCTATCCCAGCTGTCATTGGGCGAAAGGCGGGGTACACCCTGAACCGGTCGGCAGTCGATTGCAGGGCATCACTTCAATGTTCTGTTCTGCAAAACACATAAATGCGATTAGTACAAGATGCTAGGAGATAGACTTCAGCAAAATGAAATGGAAATGTGGGGGACATACACACCATCTACATAGTATATATTTAGGTTTCCAACAAGCCATTATGGATAGTTACCATGGATCTTTTTTTTTTTTTCTTTTTCTTTTTTTGGAGGAGTATTCTTCTCTATCCACCTTGGAGCTCCTCAAGCCACACTCATTTTCAGTAAAATCTAAAATCACACAAACCCCTTTATTCATTTTTGCTCAGCGGTTCCACTCACATTTTACATTTGTCAACCAGCTGCCATGTGATCACACAGAAGACATGCTGTTTTAATGTGATTATGACAATGATTATGCCAGGAATACAGGATCAAGATTAATGTGTAATTAATGTGTAATTCTTGATGATATCTGTTATTCATATTGTTATTAAAAAAATTTGCCTGTCACTGTGGTGTAGAGACAGGGTGTGCAGCTGGGGCGAAGAACATGTTCCTGAAGCTGCTGGTCCTGGACAGCAAGTGGTGTAGTGCCTCCCAGAGGGGAGGAGGGCAAAAAGTATATAGCTTCAGTGAGATGTGTCCCAGACAATGCTGTGTGCCCTCTGCAGACATCACTTGTGGTGCACTGGGCAATCACAATCCTCTGCAGTATTTTCCAGTCCAAGAAAGAACAGTTGCAAAACAGTACTTTTATACAGGTGATGAGGATGCTCTTGATGGTGCAGTGGTAGAAATTTACCAGAATCTGAGGACACAGGTGGATTTTGTTCAGTCTCCTCAAGACAAAAGAGGATGATGCCCTCTTGACCAGAGCTGAAGTGTTGAGGGTCCAAGAGAGGTCGTCAGAGATGTGGACACCCAGAAACTAAAAGAAGTGCATGCATTTGTCTTGGTCTTCCTTAAGTCCACAATGAGCTCTTTGGTCTTAATGATTTTGAGGGCCAGGTTATCATCAGTGTATCACACTATTAGGTATTAGACCTCCTCCCTCTAGGCTGACTCCTTGTTGCTTAGACCATCCACTACTGTTTTGTCTGCTAACTTGATAATGGTTAACCCATGAACCGTGCATGTAGGTGAAGGGGGAGTAGAGGATAGGATTCAGTACTCCGCACTGTGGTACACATATGTTCAGTGAGGGGGTTGGGAATCAGTTTGGGAAAAAGAAGATTCTCCATCATCAGCACAACCCAATCACATAATGAATCATGTGACACAGTGTGTGAGTCCCTCACTGTCCTCAACATACTTCTCAGTGTGTGACCTCAAAACATCCCCTCTGTGAACCATGTCCTGGTACTATCAGGCAAGAGGCGAACCAGTTATTGTCTCTGATTATGATATCATTCAGTGAGACTTGCTGTACTTTTCCAAAAGATATCATTATCTTTGATGTCCTTTGTCCCGATGTCATAAATAAATGTCAATAAAGACTCTTAGAAATCATAGAAAATGATCGCTCAGAACTTGCCTGTGATTCACAGAATTTTTATGTTTTCTATATTTCTGTATAATTTATTGTCTTATGTTCTGGTGATTGTCTCTTAATGATAAAACCTGCTTGATGTGGAATTAATGATATCAGTAATTACATTTGAAAGCCACTACTAATCAGTGTACCAGGAACTGGTTGCACACTGGTTGCCTACTGATTATGACCTTACATCTATTTGAAGGCTTTTTTTTCCCAGAATTGGTTTAAGTTCCCTAGAAATCAGTCCAGGCAAAAATTCTGAAAATTTCCCTGAATGATTTAACATTATTTTTATTCAGATTTGTGCTTTATGGTATTCATGAAAACTGCTAACTACAGCAAATAACTCCATTTGTCTCTCTGTTATTTTCCTGCAGTTGTGATCATGTGCATGGGAGCAGACAAAATACGAGAGATCATGCTGGCTGCACACAAACGACAGTTGACCAACGGCAATTATATGTTCTTTAATGTTGAACTCTTCAATGCCTCTTCTTATGGTAAAGTTGATGTCACATAACTTTTAAATGTGTTTTTACAACCTGAAGTAATGATGGATATGCAACTGAATTATTATACATTTTCCGCATTACTAATATATGAATAAACTTTCTGTTTATCTACAGTGCAGTCCTTACATATTTGAACAGTTCCACATTTTCTGTTGTTTTGACTCTGTCCTCTGTTAAAATCTGAAAATTCTAAATGACAACCTGTAATTGTAACATATGGGGCATTAGATTTGAAATTAAATTGACTTGCAAAGCGCTAACTTTCAGCTTTAATTTGAAAATGTTTACAAAATTCAAGATTTAAGATTCAAATTAATTGTCCCACATTGTAGCAAATTTGGGTTTGGCTTGCCATGCTACATCTATGAAAATGATTCCACATACATAAAAAAACATTGTGAAGTTACAGGGAACAACAAAACAGATAAGAACATCAAAATAAAAAATATAGTAAAACATACACTAATGTTAAATAGATAAAACCAATGGTACAAATATACAATAAAACACACCGAAGTAAAAGAAGTAAAGCTCTGTTAGTTTCCATATTGACGTCATCCTTATTTGATCTACAGCCATTTCTAATGTTTATTGAAGTAAATATGTAATGTTAAATCTATTCAGTTGTGGTTCTATAAACCTCCTCGCTGAAGGCTGTAGCTGGTACTCAGTATGTAGCACAAGGGATGGGTTAGTTGTTATCTTGTTGGCTTGCCGTGTAACAGCCAGAGGTAATTTTTAGGGATGGAGGCTATCTTATTATATCCTATTATCCTACATGCAGTCTGCATGGGTTGGACTAGTTTCGATTTCAGTTGCACAGGGAATTTACCAACTCAAACTGTGATGTCATATCTAGTTAGACTCTGCCTGATAAAAGACTATGATCAGATATGGTGTAAAATTGGAACTGCAGCCTTGTGATTGTGCTGAGATTCAACAAGAGTTCAGAGTAGATTGATTGATTGATTGATTGATTGATTGATTGATTGATTGATTGATTGATTGATTTTTTTTACATTCATGAGGGGGGCACAAATGAGACTCCAAATGAATGATAATGTTGTGGTACGTTGGCTAGATGTGGAAATAGACAACTGTTTACTAACATGTCTTGTGTTACAATCTGGAATGAAAGTCAGACATGCTGCATGCCCACTGACCTCCCTTACCCATCGTAACTTGTGGCCTCCCTACATGCAATAATAATGAAGATGGCACTGAATTTCTTTTGTGCCATTCATCATCAGAATGAAAGTAATTCTGAGGGAAACTGAGCAGGGTTCACTGCAGTTTGTTTTCCCTCAACAGCTGCCACTAGTTTAGTGAAATGTTTTATTTTGTTTTTGACATGGTATTTATTACTTGCCCTAAAATATTGTGTTTTTCTCCTAAAGGCCTCTGTTCTGTAAGGACTACACTGTAGCTAGCCCAGAAGTCATGCCTTACTGTAGATAAACAAAGTTTAGCTGTAGGGATCAATATTTCTAAAATTGATTTTGATCAAGCAATAATCTACATCAACATTTGGAAAATCCGTTTTGTTCTGTCCCTCTAAAATTAAATTCCAGGCAATGGCTCGTGGAAGAGAGGAGATAAATATGACAACGATGCGAAGCAAGCCTATGCTTCTCTGAACACTGTGACACTGCTCAGGACAGTCAATCCTGAGTTTGAAAACTTCTCCCTGGAAATGAAAAAGTCCGTCAAAAAAGCTGGATTTCATGACTGCAATGACTGCGAAAGTGTACGTATGTCTGTCTATCTCACACTCAATGTTTTTGCCAGCCTCAAACATATTCATGGAATCTCTCTGACTAACTAACTAACTAACTGAAATTAAACCAAAACAAAAAAAAGAAAAAAAACAACCAACCAACTTGACCAACTTCTGAAACTGTCATGATAAAATCAACAAGACTGTTTTAATTGAGATCATCTTCACTGATAACATCGCTATTGGATTTGTTGGACTAAAAAAACACAGTCCACTCACATCCATATGGTGTACTACCACTGAATGATGTTTCTTATACTTTACAATGGTTCTTTAACTACAAACATCAGCAGCAGAGAACAGTAAGTATATTTTGGTTTGTCATCAAATTGTGGAATTAACGCTAATTATCTACAGTTTATATCTGCTGCCAATTTTTTATTTTTAATTTCAACCAGTGAAAGCAACAGGTGGCAATAACTACAACAAGAACAACAGTGGTGGAATGATTCTCATTTTCCAGGACTTAATGAGTGAAAATTTGGCCAAAAGTGGGAAAAGGCTGTTGAGGGAGCAATGAAACCCTTAATCAAGAAGCTCCCAGCCAACAAAAACACAGGACTTAATGAAAAAAAAAAAAAAAAAATTAAATCAACATTTAAAACACTTAGGTTCCGCCATTTAAGTTAAAAAGTTAAAATCCTTCATGGACTCTTCCATGCTACTCTTAAATCTACAGTCAGAGGACAACCCTGCAAACTTTACACTGCATTAGAAATGCATATTATTTTTGTATACAGCAAATTAAATTATGAAAACTGCCAGCAGAGGTTGCCTGCACACTGAAATTTGCAAGCACCCTAATTTTTTTTCTTTTTCTCATATAGGTGGAAAAATGACAGCCCCACCTTCAATCATTCATTCATTCATTCATTCATTCAACCTTTATTTTAACTCGGAAAATACATTGAGGTAGAGACCTCATTTACAATGCAGCCGAGTAAAACAATAAAAACAAAAGCACTTAGACATGGAAAAAGCCAATGACATAAAACTTACATAAAAATGAGTAAGAGGAAGAGCAATAAAAGCCATAGAAGAAGGACCCATTTAAAATAAATAAGATAAATAAAAGCAGCAATGATGAATAAAAACAGTAAAAATGCAAACCATTAATCAAGTAACACAGGAGCACCTAGAAGCATAGTATGAAACGATTAAGGATTTAAATTGCCCTATGGATAAAAATGAGGAAAGCTTTAAATGGCTGCTGTGCAATATGAAAAACTGGATTTTCCAAGATCAGTAAAAACAGCTGGCACGTGCAGCATGATCCAATCACTGGATCGAGTATGATAAGAACCCACATTAAAAGAGAGCATAGAACTAATGTAAGAAGGTAAAAGATCAACAAGAGCTTTATAAATAAATAAAACCCAGTGTCTTTCCCGTCTTACACTGAGAGAGGGCCACCCAACCTTAGTATACAGGTCACAGTGATGGGTGTCATAAGTATCTCCAGTGATGAATCACAAGGCCGAGTGATAAACAGAGTCCAAGGGCTTCAAAGTGGCAGCAGAGGCATGCATGTATAAAATATCACCATAATCTAAAACCGATAAAAAAGTTGCCTCAACAAGCATCTTTCTTCAATGCAGTGGAAAGGAGGGTCTGTTTCTATAAAAGAAACCAATTTTCATTCTCAACGAAGACACAAGCTTGGAAACATGACACTTAAAGGTTAACTTTTCATCAATCCAAATACCAAGGTACTTATACTCTGTCACCCTTTCAATATTTGCACCATTCATGGTAGAGATGATGAAGCTGTCAGGAGTTATGTTTTGTGATCTGGAGAACAACATAAATTTTGTTTTGTCTGCATTGAGAACCAGTTTATGATTATTGAGTGCAACTTGAACATCAGAAAAACATTTTTGGAGGGAATTTAAGGCGGAGTGTGCATCGTTTGCAATACAGTACAATATGGTGTCATCAGCATATAAATGAATCTTACTCCCAGTGACAACGGAGGTAATATCATTGATATAAAGCGAGAACAAAAGAGGCCCCAGGATGGAGCCTTGTGGGACACCTTTTGCTAATTGCACAAGTTCAGATTTACTATCCCCAATACACACACACTGCTGTCTGTCGCTAAGGTATAGCCCCACCTTCATTCAGGAGATCACATGATACAAAATTTTCAATTTGTTATGTAGAGAAGACATAAGTCCTACAGAAAGGACTATTGCCATTAAAGGACATACATAAC
Source organism: Chaetodon trifascialis (assembly GCF_039877785.1). Lineage (NCBI taxonomy): Eukaryota > Metazoa > Chordata > Actinopteri > Chaetodontiformes > Chaetodontidae > Chaetodon > Chaetodon trifascialis. The sequence continues at coordinate 29,230,489 of NC_092061.1, read as the reverse complement.
GCATTTATATGACAATCATATTTTTTTGCAGTATATTTCCTTTTTTTTTTCTGCATGCCAGTGCAAACCATGTGTTGTGTGGAATATGCCTAAAAAGAAGCAACCACTGCACCTGCACCTGAAGATATATCATTAAAGAGAGAATTAGGAAATTACATTTTGTAATTATTATAAGAAGTCTGCCTACGGATTCAAGACTAGAATGTGTTTCCAGAGCAGAGGAACTCGATAGCTGAAGGCTCTGGCTCCCATTCTGAGACTTTAGGAACCACAGGTAAGGCTGCATTCTGAGAATGTAGTGTTCTAGTGGGATAATTCAATTCAATTCAATTCAATTCAATTTTATTTATTTGTATAGCGCCAAATCACAACAGAAGTTGTCTCAGGACACTTTCCATATAGAGCTGGTACAGACCAAGCTCTTTTATCTACAAAGAAACCAACAATTCCCCCATGAGCAAGCACTTGGCGACAGTGGCGAGGAAAAACTTCCTTTTAACAGGCAGAAACCTCGAGCAGAACCAGACTCTGGGTGGGCGACCATCTGCCTCGACCGGTTGGGTAAGAGAGGAAGAGCAAGAGAGGGAGAGTGAGACAGACAGACAGACAGACAGACAGACAGACAGACAGACAGACAGACAGACAGAAATGCAGTCAGAGAGAGAGAGAGAGAGACAGAGAGACAGACATGCAATCACAGTAACAGTGACAGTGGATGTAATAATAGCAGTAGCAGTTGCAGTGGATGTCAGGCAGGGCCAAGGCAGGAGACGCAGCTGAAATCCACAATCCAGATTCAGCCACTGTCCATGGGAACCTGCAAGACGACAAAGCACAGAGACTCTGGGGAAGGAGCTAAGTTAGTAACACGCCGTGGTAGGACATGAGAGCGTGCGGATGGAGAGGGACAGAAGGACAGAGGAGCTCGGTGTATCTTTGGATGTCCCCCGACAGTCTAATCCTATAGCAGCATAACTAGGGGCTGGTCCAGGACAAGCCTGAGCCAGCCCTAACTATAAGCTTTATCAAAAAGGAAAGTTTTAAGCCTACTCTTAAATGTAGAGACAGTGTCTGCCTCCCGGACAAAGACTGGAAGATGGTTCCACAGGAGAGGAGCTTGATAGCTAAATGCTCTGACTCCTGTTCTGCTTTTTGAGACTTTAGGAACCATAAGTAGACCTGCATTCTGGGAATGCAGTGTTCGAGTGGGGCAATAAGGTACTATGAGCTCTTTAAGATAAGAAGGTGGCTGGCCATTTATGGCTTTGTAAGTAAGGAGGAGAATTTTAAACTCTATTCTAAACTTTACAGGGAGCCAGTGCAAAGTGGCGAGTATTGGAGAAATATGATCTCGCTTCCTGGTTTTTGTCATAACACGTGCTGCAGCATTCTGGAGCAACTGGAGAATATTCAGCAACGAATTTGGGCAGCCTGATAGTAAGGAATTGCAATAATCCAGCCTGGAAGTTATGAATGCATGGACTAGTTTTTCTGCATCATTTTGAGACAAAATATGCCTGATTTTTGCAATATTACGTAGGTGAAAAAAGGCAGTCCTTGAAATTTGTTTTACATGGGAGTGAAAGGACATGTCTTGGTCAAAGATGACTCCCAGATTCTTTACAGTGGTGCTGGAGGCCAGCGCAATGCCATCCATAGCTGCTATGTCATCAGAAAGTGACTTTTTAAGATGTTTAGGGCCTACTACTATAACTTCAGTTTTGTCCGAGTTTAGCATCAGAAAATTGCAGGTCATCCAGGTCTTTATGTCATGAAGACATGCTTGTAGTCTAGTTAACTGACTGGTTTCTTCCGGCTTCATTGATAAATATAGCTGGGTATCATCTGCATAGCAATGAAAATTTATTGAGTGCTTCCTGATAGGAAGGAAGCATATATAAGGTGAATAGAATTGGTCCAAGCACAGAACCCTGCGGAACTCCATAGCTGACTTTAGTGAGCACAGAGGAGTCATCATTAACGCGTACAAACTGAGAGCGATCTGACAAGTAGGATTTAAACCAGCTTAGCGCAGTTCCCTTAATGCCAATGAAATGTTCCAGTGTCTGCAATAGGATGCCATGGTCAATGGTGTCAAATGCAGCACTAAGATCCAATAAGACTAGTACAGAGACAAATCCTTTATCAGATGCAATTAGAAGGTCATTTGTAACTTTAACCAGTGCTGTCTCTGTGCTATGATGCACTCTAAATCCTGACTGGAAATCCTCGAATAAACTATTATTGTTTAGAAAGTCGCACAGCTGATTGGCAACTGCTTTCTCAAGAGTTTTTGAGAGAAAGGGAAGGTTGGATATCGGTCTATAGTTGGCTAAAACCCGTGGATCAAGAGTAGGCTTTTTCAGTAGCGGTTTTATCACAGCTACTTTAAAGATACTGCTAGTACGAGCTCTTTAAAATAAGATGGCGCCTGACCATTGAGAGCTTTGTACTTAAGGAGAAGGATTTTAAATTATATTCGAGATTTTGCAGGGAGCTAGTGCAGAGAGGCTTTTATGGAAGAAATATGATCTCTTTTCCCAGTTTTTGTCAGAACACATGGCGCAGTGTACTGGATCATCTGGGGAGTCTTTAGTGACATACTAGGGCAGCCTGATAGAAAAGAATTGCAATAATACAGCTTGGAAGTAACAAACGAATGCATCATTTTGAGACTGGATATGCCTGAGTTTACAATGTTACATTGGTAAAAACAGGCAGTCCTTGAAATTTGTTTTACATGGGAGCATAAGGTTATATCCTAGTCAATCATAACTCCTAGACTACTTACAATGGGTGCTGGAACCCAGTGCACTGCCAAGCAGAGTAGATATATCATTAGATATTGAGTTTCTAGGTTGTTTATGGCTAACTACTTTAACTTCAGCTTTGTCCATATTTAGTAACACAAAGTTGGCGGTCATCCAGGTCTTAATGTACTTAAGACATGCTTGTGTCATTCAAAACAAAATTCTTCCAATTCCTCTCAAGCCTTCATGAATGTTGCTTAATTTGTGCAACCTTCAGAGAGATGGACCCTCTTTTGGTCTCTTCAGGAAGAAGAGATGCTGGTGATCCTTTCTGACCAGAGTGCTGGACCTCTTCCCTGTGGGCTGACTTAAAATTATCACTGATGAGGCCAACCCCTCTCTAGTCATCTGCATACATGTTGGAAGCATGTGCAAGCCTGCAGTTGTAGGGGAGGGAGTAGAGGAGGACTCAGCCCTGTGAGAAGCTGGTATTCAGGGTGAGGGTTAAGGAGGTGTGGTTGCCTATCCTAACAGACTGGGGTCTGTTGGTTAAAAGTCCAGTATCCAATTAAGGAGGGAGGTGTGGGTCACCAGGTCACTGAGTTTGGTGATCAGTTTGCAGGGGATCATAGTGTTTTATGCTGAACTAAAGTCGATGAACAGCAGTCTCACATAAGTGTTAGTGTTGCAGAGAGGATTGAGTATCATGCATTGGAGATGGCATCCTCTGTACTTCTGTTCTAGCAGGAGACAAATTGGAAGGAGGTCCATTGTGGGTGGTAGGCAGGTTTTGAGATGAGTTAGGACCAGCCTCTTGAAGCACTTCATGATGCTGGGGGTGAGTGTAACAGGGAAAAGTCATTAAAGTTTGCTTTAGTTGAATGGTTAGGTACTGACATGATAGAGGTGGTTTTATGGCACGTTGTGATTGTCACTGTGTTTGATGTTAGTTTGTGGGATTAGGGCTATGGAGTGCATTGGGTAAGAGACTCCCATGGGAGAGTGTGAAAATAGGAAACGATGACAGGAAACGGGCAGACACTTGAGGGAATGCATTATTTCATTGATGTGAAACATGTCTGTAGTTCTGTGCAGACGAGCTATTGCACACACATCTCTTAAATCTCAGTAATGCATTTTGTAGATCCTAGCAACGAGCTAACTCACTGGCTGATGCAACTCAGAAAGTAAGCTCAAAGTATTCAAGAAAGAAGCAACCATGCATTTCTCAACAACCCCTGTGCATGTTTGCTTACGCATTCCAGCAGAGGTTTTCTTCCTCTGTTGCCTCAGAACAATGAATTTACTCCATGGACAATATTTTGGTTTGGAGGGTGTCAACACTGTCTGTATTTACAAGAAGAACAGTTGTTTGGAGGTCTATTTATGTCCTCTGACTGCAGGTGACTACCTTCCTCCCACCCTGACATTCCACCTTCTCCCTATCCCTTACTAAATACAAACAGGAAAAACTAGTTTTATTGTCTATGTGTGAAGGCAAAGTCAGAAACAAGTGAAATGCAGCTTTAAAAATGAATCCCAGTCAGAGCTCAGGTATCCATTGAAGACCCTTTGGCAAGGTCCTTAATGCAGCTTGCCTACCTCAGTATTAGTGAAGCCGTAACTTCAAGAGTCATACAGGCTAAGACGTCTCCTGGTTCAACAAGGTCCATGTCAGGCGTTGGGGAACCAGAGTCCCAGGCTACTGGAACTACATGTACAGCAGAAAAATTCTTGCTACCAGACAAGTAACCCTAGAGGGAGGGGGTACATGAAGAGGATGTGGGTTGCTCCAATATTCCAAATTGCTATCATAGGTAGAAATTGATGAGGTACAGCATCAATGATATGGCAAGGGGGAGCCAGTATGACATGTCAGAGTGGAGGTACAATCATTCTCCTCACACTCCAAGATTGGGTGCCAAACCCCAGCAACTGACACACTTAACATGATGGCAACTGGACCTGATTGAGGGTCATGGCTAAAGCACCCCTGGACCCGAGTGATGAAGTACCCTCTCAAAGTCTGCTTGAAGGAGCAATATCAAAGCGGAACCACCATCAGCCACCTGCTCTGCATCAAGCTGTATGCCAGGAATGAGTGAGACATCGACTCCCAGATCCCAGACTCCCAGACGTGTCAAACTCATTTCACAAAGGGCCGTGTGGCTGCAGGTTTTTCCTCCAACCAATCAAGAGCACGCAGTCTGACCAATCAGCTGTCTGAAGACTGAGATCAGCTAATGAAATGAGTCAAGTCCGGTGTGCTGCTGCTTGGTTGGAAAGAAAATCTTCAGCCACTTGGCCCTTTGTGGAATGAGTTTGACACCTGTGCTCTACAGCAACAACACTGCGATGTCATTCAGACAAGATAAAAGTGGGTGTATGGTATCAAAGAGAGGGAAGATCAGAACCGACGGGGTTGAATGACCAGAAGAGAGCATTGCAGATGTTCAGGACAACTACAAATACCTTGGGATACCAAAGACAAATGGGAACCACGAAGAGGCTGCAAGGAAGTCAGTCACAAAACTTAGGAGGAAGGCAGATCCTGAAAAGTCAACTGAATGAGAAAGAACAAGGTCTGCACTATCAACACATACACACTGCCAGTCATCAGATAGCCCACTAGTATAATCAGCTGGCCAGGAGGAGATAGAAGCGACGGATATCAAGACAAGGAAGCTCCTTACAGTGCATGGAGGGTTTCATCCCAAGTCCAGCACCTTGAGACTGTATACTAAGTGGACTGAGGGAGAAATCCCTGTCCAGAAGAGGGATAAAGATAATGCACAGAGCCCTCAAACTCCCAGGCCTCTGGTGAGGACCTGAACTTGAGGAAAAAGACACACACCAACCCCCTTTGAGTGAGGGGGGAATTTTTATTTTTATTTTTTTTTATACATAGATAGATAGAGCAGCTAGTTAAACTATGATGTAAAGAATAATACTTTCTTATAAAAGCAAACAAAAACAAACAAAAAAAAGTTAATCTGTCTACAGTTTCAATACCAATTAAGCTGAAATGGTGAGTGAGCAGAGGGCAAACTTGATAACATACATAGCCTTATGTGGATAGCTACTTTAATATGGTCAAAGAACCTCTTTCAAATAATCATAATAACAATTAATATTTCACGAAGATAATATTTAAATAACAAAAATGATTTTGAAATATTCATTTCTTCTGGGAGGGCCTTTGAAAATTAGATGGCCAAGCCTTGTCCATCTAATTGCTTTACTGTAATCAAGGTATCAATTCTTTGCACAGTGTAAAAATTGTCTTAAGAAGACATTGTGACTGTTGTGCATTATGTGGTTGAATTTCAGTGAGAAGGTGGCAGGTATGGTATAATCAATCTCTTTATGGCTATATGTTCTATTTCAGGTCAACATGTTTGTTGAGGGATTCCATGATGCCATGTTGCTGTATGCTATTGCCTTGCATGAAGCCATGAAAAACGGACACAGTAAGAAGAACGGAACAGAAATCACCTCACGCATGTGGAACAGGACTTTTGAAGGTAAAACAAACAGCTCAGTGTGAATCAGTAATGACTGCCTCACCATTATTATTATTAGTGCCATCAAAAATATCGCGTTATTAAGGCGTTAACGCAAATCAATTTTAACAGCGTCATTTTTTTTATTGCGCGATTAACGTTCTTTGTGACCTAGTGAACTTGTAGTTTTTTATAAGCTGTGGCCACTGCTAGTAACGTTACAAAATCTACAGGATCCGATTGTAAACCGGAAACAAAACAATAGACACGTCCCACGCATGTTTTGGTCTCACCTGCTCGCTAGCTGTGAAAGTGTAGGCGGATGTCAAGCACGAAGAGCCGAAATGGATGCGAACAAGATTCTGAATGGAAAGTTTAGTTTCAAAAAGTTGCCAGATGGGTCGACTGACAAGACCAAAGTTTGGACAGAGGCATATGGATACCGCAACTAAAAACAAGCTTACTGCAGACATAGCCAAGTAATGTTCATTCTTTCTGGAGAGAAATAAGAGGCTGCGTTGATAAGCCTCTGGTGAATAAATAAATATGTTAAAAGTGTGACAGTGTGTGAGATTTGATGCATTCAAATGTGAATGACTGCTCAAAATGAGAATGTTAGTGTGAAATATAACACTACACGTTGTTGTTTTCAATAAAAAACATTTGCACAAAGCAAGCCTATCCACTTTTCCATGTTGATAACAGTATTAAAATGATAATTAATGGGACATTTAGAATAGATAAAAATGTGAGATTAATTTGTGATTAATTGCGAGTTAACTATGACATTTGTGCGATTAATCGCGATGAAATATTTTAATCGATTGACAGCACTAATTATTATTATTATTATTATTATTATTATTATTATTATTATTATACTATCAACGTTCCTATTGTGAAAATTACACAACATATAAGTAGAGTTATTTCAGATATACTGAAAATAATATACCATCGCAAATCTTGTAAGAGTCAAGTTCCTTTAAAACCATCATCTCAAGGTGTAAATACCAGGTGTGTAAACTGTTTGGAAAATGAAACATCAATACAGTCAATACTCTCAATGTCATGCGCGCAAGGTTTAATACCTACTTAGATATGACACAGAACCATACCGCTGTCATTCAGCATTAACAGTTAAAAATTCCTGTTCAAGCCACAAAGTGTCATGTTTCAAATACTTATATGTGTCAAAATAGACACACATAAGGCCCAGGCACTGCACTTGCTCTTCACACCAACTGCAAAACTTCAGTTTGAGTTTGTGCCATTTGTGTTGACTATGTAATGTTTTGATTTTTTCTTTTTAATTTAAGAGGCGCAGGCCCAGCAGTCAAGCTTGGGCTACTAGTGTTACAGCTGCAAATTGAAATGCTGGCATAAGAATTCTTGCCCATCTAAATTTTTATGTAAAATTATCGATATGAAGGTCAAACCATGAAGATCACAGAAAGCCTTTATAGCATTTTAATAGTCCCTGTCATACAGAAGAACCCAACTGTGGGAACAGTTACATCCACTGTCACTGTTACTGTGACTGCATGTCTGCCTGCCTCTCTCTCTCTCTCTCCCTCTCTCTCTCTCTCTCTGTCTCTCTCTCTCAATCTCTCTCTCTCTCTGACTGCATTTCTGTCTCACTCTCTCTCTCTTGCTCTCCCTCTCTAACCCAACCGGTCGAGGCAGATGGCCGCCCACCCAGAGCCTGGTTCTGCCTGAGGTTTCTGCCTGTTAAAAGGAAGTTTTTCCTCGCCACTGTCGTCAAGTGCTTGCTCATGAGGGAATTGTTGGGTCTCTGTAGATAAAAGAGCTCGGCCTGAACCAGCTCTGTATGGAAAGCGTCCTGAGACAACTTCTGTTGTGATTTGGCGCTATACAAATAAAATTGAATTGAATTGAATAGTTATTGGAGACAGACCGAAGAGATTACTCTCATAGTATTTCATTAAGTTGGATTTGATCTAACGGGCTGTGACTGTTTCTGTGATTTCTTGTCGAGACTGTGAAAGCTGTTTTTGTCAATGCCCCCTCTGCCACAGCCTGCTATAAACCACTTTCCAGGCAAGGTGCAGCTCATCTTGGACGAACCTACGGCTACTCACTTCATGGCAGTATTAAACTTCCTGTTTGCATTACCCAAAGCATGATTGAAACTTCTTAGTTTTCTTGTCCAACTATGGCTGGAACAGAAATTCACAACATAACATTCACAAAAAAAAAAAAAAAAAAAAAAAGCTTGATCACTGAATTTCCACCCTGCACTTATCACATCAAAAAGTAAAACATACCAAAGGTAACTAACAGCTTCTCACTGGCCAACATACTAACAGACAAAACTGGTCAATGCAGATGTGCCTTGCCAAGTGTAAAGAACTTTGCAAGATGTCAGAAACACTTTTTGTGGAATAAATGAACACATTTTTTCTAGTCACTTCTGACCTTACAAGAGCAAGTTTAAATAACCATGACTCACACACTCACAATCTCAAAAGCAAGTGTTTTGACTTTGGAAAATTCAGCAACTAGCTACAAACTTGAATGTTCAGCCTGAAAGCTTGCTCCTGTAGATACAACATTAAGATTCTGGGGATACCCACAGGAGAAGAAGATAAACCAACTGAATTCATTTATAAATTCATCCCGAAGTTGCTTGCAACAGAGCACTTCCCAAAGCTGAAACTTTGCCACGGCCAATGGCAACCCCTGGAATACAAGGGGGAAGGAGGAAGACTACGGTCATCCTCCTGGATTAATAACCAGGTGTTTTGTTTCAGCATTGTGCCTTTCGGGACATGATTCAGGCACTGCATGATGAAGGAGTCAAGCATAGCCTGTGTTACACCGCGAAGCTATGCATCCATTATCCAAACCGAGCATCCACTATCTTCACGTGGTTTATGAAATTTATTCATTCTGTTACATTACTTTTTCAGTCATGGCAAGTAAGAAAAATTTTGCTTTTGTAACTGTACTGGATGAATATTTTGATTATGTTAAGCTGTGCCCCTAAGCTGAGTTCCCTGTTGAATATAATTTCATAATATCACAGGCTGTGCAAAACCTCTCACTGTTTTTTTATATTGCCATTGTTGTGCCAAGTATTATGATGACATGGAATGTACAGTAAGTAAGCATTTACTTATTTGCATTTGATGTTACTTTATACCTTCCCCACCATTTAACATCTTACTGCATTTCTGAAAATATTGCACTTTTTACTTTGTACCCAACAGCATGTATGGTAGAAAAAGTTTTTCCAGATCTACTACCCTGCTTCACCGAAACCTGGCTTGGTGAGCACATTGCAGACAGTATACAACATCTGCCTCTCTCCCAACCCCTAAGAGCAGACCACATAATGGAGCTATCATGGGAAACAAGGGGAAGAGGAATCTATTTTTACAATAACAAATATAAATGTTCAAATATAACAGTGATAAGGATAACATGCAGTCCTTACTGTTTTCATTGACACTATTCTGTTTCATTTACCGAGATTTCTTTGTTTTTTCTGGGCAGTTTTCCCATCTTAGGCCTGTATTAGTGAGTCATTACAACACCTAGCTGATCAGATAACTTCCATGAAGCACAACACCCAACTCCCTACTCACTGTTCTCGACCAAGTGCACATTCAGGGCCGGATCTATTAAGATCCCAATTTGCGTGTACTAATTTGCTTGTGCAATCTAGAATTTTGCACGTGGGGCTGAACCACGGTTTGCGGGTGATTTACTAAGAGTGATTGCATAAATGTCAACAGGTGCAAACGTGTTGGAGGCACCTTTGCGTGTTTCATGGTTTGCAGCATGGCGAGTTTGGAGAGAAGAATGCGCAAAGTGAAATTCGACCCTATGTAATTAGAGGTGTTGGTAGATGAAGCCAATAAACTCTTAAATGTGCTACGACAGACTGTCGGACAAAGGAACGCTATATGGGAAGAAATTTGTGAAAAAGTAAATGCTGTTGGCAAAACGATGCGAACAGTGGATGAAGTAAAAAGAAGATATCAAGATATCAGAAGACGAAAAAAGAAAAATTGGCGTACAATAAAACTTCTGCAAATAAAACAGGTGGAGGTATTGACCAGCATTGAGGAACAGGTGCAGTTGATGTTCTGCAGCAGCAAGTCACTGGAATTGCCAGGTACTGTATGACACACTGGACCAAACAGCAGAACAAGGTAGGTGCACAATAATACTGTACAAACAGACTTTTTTCTGAAAAGATATTTATTTAGTAAGGGAAAAATGAATATACCTCCTGTGGTTACATTTTGCTGTCTTTCAAGTCAAATCCAAAACCCTAATAAAAACCATTTCTTTTTTACACGTAGAATCTTCATCAGAAGTCCAGCCATCCCCCCTCAAATTCCCCCAGAGCAGCTGCCACCCCTGCAGACCCTCGAAAGGGCCCAGAGGACATTGATCTGGAGTTGCTGCAGGAACAAAAGAAACAGTCTACAGCCCTTCAGACAATTGCACGGAAGATGTAAGCGCCGTCATCGTTGGCACGTGCGGTACCAAAAATTTTAGAACTACAGCCTAATACATTTTCTGACTGAAACAATGTATCTTTGGTGGCACGGTGGAACAAGTGGTAACACTGTCGCCTCACAGCTAGAAGGTCCCAGTTCGAATCCCGCTGTGGGCGCTGGTGGTGTGTCCTCCACCATGCCTTCAGTGCCTGCTGCTTAAGGAAAAGGGGGTTTTCTGCGTGGAGTTTGCATGTTCTCCCTGTGCTCACCTGGGGTATCCTTCATAAAATACCCCCACTAAAAACATGCAAGAAGATCACCACCTGACTAATGGTGACAAAGAGCGTTGGGTCCCCAGGCGCTGCTGTCGGCTGGCAGCCCACTGCTCCTGGTCTGCCGTGGAGGAAGGATGGTTCAAATGCGGAGGAATTAATTTCACAGGAAGCATGGCATGAAGCATGTAGTGTGCAACATGATGTGTGATGTGATAATAAAAAGTACTATTCTTCTTCTTTAATGTGATTTTGCAGGGCCTAACATAATTAGACGGTAATGAGCATTTCCTTGATAATGTTTGGAATTTAGAAAGTAATGTCAATCATCTTTTTTTCAATAAATGTTGATTTGCTTAACTTTGCAATGCTCTGCTCTTCAGTTTGTTGGGTCATACTAACCAGAGGGAACGGTCTTGCATTTGCATTCCAATCTACAAAATACCCATGTGTTGTTGGGGATATTTTCGTCCGTTTTTTTGGCCATAACTTTTACTGTGTTTCAGCAAATTGAATGGTTTTTAGGGAGATTTCTTACTTTAATGCAATTTTTTTAAATATGATTTTGAATTTTTCTAAAAGTCAATGATGCAGCTTTGGCAAACTTGCTACCCTAGTGTGGTTTGAGCCACTAAAGCATACAGCTGTAAAAAAAAATAAATAAGAAATATATGTATATATATATAACTTTTTTTTTTTTTTTTTTTGCTTAAATCTGTCAATCCACTTCTTCAAAACTACCAAATCTGGATCAAATCAGGATTCTACCCCTTTAGATGCCGACTTCATAGGTGATCACTGATTTGGGGAAAAAACATGCACAAAATGACTTATTTTTAATATAAAGTTCTTCAAAACTTGTTTCCTTTTACCTGTTATCACAGTCATGGATTTTTCAAAAATGAGTAACAGTACTGACATGTTGCATTTTCAGTTTCTGTGCTGCATCAGATTTTATCTTTAAGCCACATGTGTGGCTGAAAACAGATATTTAAAAAAAAAAAACAGCTGTAAAATATATCAGACGAATATATAGGTGTATTTCTGCATTATTGAATGAAAATAGAAAAATGCACATACCAAACAGCTCACAAGAAGTGACTTCGAATGAGATTGCTGCGTGTCTGCATCCCCGCAATATTCGGTTGTTGCTCCATACGTGGGGGGCAGGTCGGCGTTCTCCTCTGGTATGGCATCATGCTCCAGCCTGTGTTGCATGGCGATGTTATGTAGCATGCAGCAGGTCACTACAATCTGGGACAATTTTTCTGGCCTGTACAGCAGTGCTCCAGCAGTGCAATCCAAACAACGGAACTTGCTCTGGGGTATGCACTGTCACCTTAAGAAACATATGAATCAATATGAAACATGCTCTTGTTGTTAATGTAATAAATTATTTTACAAAAGATTTTACAAATTGACTCAGCTACAAGCCAGCCATGTCCAAACTTGCCATCTCGCAACTTGGAAAACAGAAAACTGTTTCTCAGAATGAAAGAATCATGTACTGACCCGGGATTTTTTGCCACTACGTTGGTAATGATCCCTTTGGCATCACAAACACACTACACATTCAATGAATGCGTGTGTTTGCGATTTCTGTACACATGCTCAGTGTCTGTGAGGGGCACAAGGTGTACATGGGTGCAGTCAATTGCTCCTATAACTCTGGGAAATACAGCTACTGCAAAAAAAGTCTTGTTTGGTCTCATTCAATGAGTGCCAAGTGCGTGTAAACCTAATAAACTTGGCCATCCGGTGCGACATGGCATTTAGGACTTAGCACATCTGAAAAACGGGATTAGGAGCTCCCAGCTGTAATAGCCACCGTATGCTGGAATGACCCAGAAAATGTAAACTTGCAAGGAGTTATGTCATTGCAGGTATTGTGTGACTCCTTCTTGTGGCTGGCTCCAAATCCACTTCCTGCAACAGTTCCAAAATGGCAATACTGGATAGGCGATATGTTTTAATGAGTGTTTCCTCGTTCATTCCAAAAATGTTCACATGACCTCCTTTTGACACGTGTTAAGTATACATAGACGCAGTTTCCATTAGCAAAATTGCTCTCAGCTTTGATAAAACAAGTTGCAAGTGCTAAATTAATATATTTACATTTTGTCCTCCCAACAAATGCACAATGGCGTGTAAACGCCCCATATTGCATATTCATGGCGGCAGATGTACTAACTGGATGCAGACCGCTATTTTGCACCTTTAAAAGATGCAACCCTTAGTCTGCACTGATAGTAAATCAGTTTGGACCTATTTTTGCGTGTGCAATGAGTTTGCAGACGTTTTTATTCACGCAAAACTTTAGTAGGTCTGGCCCTCAGTGTACAGAAGCAAAGAAAAGCTACACTGAAAAGCTGAAAAGCAGGTTTTCAGCTAACTTTCAATTCAATTCAATTCCATTTTATTTGTATAGCGCCAAAACACAACAAAAGTTGTCTCAGGACACTTTCCATATAGAGCTGGTACAGACCAAGCTCTTTTATCTACAGAGACCCAACAATTCCCTCACGAGCAAGCACTTGGCGACAGTGGCGAGGAAAAACTTCCTTTTAACAGGCAGAAACCTCGGGCAGAACCAGGCTCTGGGTGGGCGGCCATCTGCCTCGACCGGTTGGGTGAGAGAGGGAGAGCAGGAGAGAGAGCGTGAGACAGACAGAGAGAGACAGAAAGAAATGCAGTCAGAGAGAGAGAGAGAGAGAGAGAGACATGCAGTCACAGTAACAGTGGATGTCAGGCAGTACCAAGGCAGGAGACGTAGCTTTAATCCACAATCCAGATTCAGTCATTGACCATGGGAACCTGCGATACGACAAAGCACAGAGACTCCGGGGAAGGAGCTAAGTTAGTAACACACCGTGGTAGGACATGAAAGCGTGCAGATGGAGAGGGACAGAAGGACAGAGGAGCTCGGTGTATCTTTGGAGGTCCCCCAACAGTCTAATCCTATAGCAGCATAACTAGGGGCCTGAGCCAGCCCTAACTATAAGCTTTATCAAAAAGGAAAGTTTTAATTCTACTCTACTGCCCTACTGCCTCCCGGACAAAGACTGGAAGATGGTCCCAGAGAAGAGGAGCTTGATAGCTAAATGCTCTGACTCCTGTTCTGCTTTTGGAGACTTTAGGAACCATAAGTAGACCTGCATTCGAGTGGGGTAATAAGGTACTTTGAGCTCTTTAAGATAAGAAGGTGCCTGACCATTTATGGCTTTGTAAGTAAGGAGGAGAATTTTATACTCTATTCTAAACTTTACAGGGAGCCAGTGCAGAGTGGCTAGTATTGGAGAAATATGATCTCTCTTCCTGTTTTTTGTCAGAACACGTGCTGCAGCGTTCTGGAGCAACTGGAGAATATTCAGCAACGAATTTGGGCAGCCTGATAGTAAAGAATTGCAATAATCCAGCCTGGAAGTTACGAATGCATGGACTAGTTTTTTTTGCATCATTTTGAGACAAAATATGCCTAATTTTTGCAATATTATATAGGTGAAAAAAGGCAGTCCTTGAAATTTAACGAATTTAACGATCTAACGAACCTGCTTCAGTGTCAAGAGGCCTGCAGGACATCACCAGCTACAGAAAACTAACCCAAACATTCACATGCCTCACCCACTCAGGTTCAGACATCACACCACCAACTTCAACCCCTGCCACCCCCTCAACCCTACACTGACCACCCACGTGTACCGTGATCTGTGAAGTGGATGTTTGTCAGCTCATTCATACACAGAAGATCAGGAAGGCGTCAGCCTCATGTTTGAAAGCCTGTAATGACCAGCTGACCATCACACAGATTATTGGAGCTGTGTGAATTCAAAACTCTCTCAAATACTATTCAGTTGCCATTTTTAAACAGAGACCCTGAAATACTACTGTAAGGATGATCCCAGGTTATGCTGCCTTTGCTTTAACAACTTTTTTTTTTTTTCACATTGTGGCATAATGTGGCCCCATTGTGTGATTTTAGTATGCTTGGTGTCCCATAAGCAAAAGAAGCTTAACAGCGGCTTCAGACACAAATCATCATCACACAGGACCATCGCCCTGCATGATTTTGTGATGAGGGGCTTCTCTCACTGTGTGTGTGTGCTTGTCTCTCTTGCTCTCACAACTGATAAATATGTGGAATAAGTATGTAACTAAAAAAACAAACAAACAAACAAACAAAAAAACAATCACAAACAGCAGTGAATGTGTAACACAACAGTATTGTGCCCCATCCTGCTAGCTCACTCACCCCTCACACAGACATCGACAGACAGCATCATTTTTGCTTCCTCCACTGCTGGCTTTAAAGCAGAACAACAGTTCCATCCCATTCTGTATTTTTTTAACACAGCTTTTTTATACAGAACAACAAGATGGAATAACATCAATATACCAGCCTTGAACAGGCTGTATAACTGTTGTTAGTCCATCTGAAAGTCAACACAGGCCTTCTGCTTGAACCCCTGCTGCTTACTTACCTGGGAAACAGGTCAGTGGATGATGCCATCAACAGGGGACTGTACAACTTCCTGCGAAGTGCCTTAACTCCCTGGTGACATATGTAGGGATCCTGTTTGTGGTACTCAGCTTAGCATTCAGCACCATCGTCCCAGAAATCCTTAACTCTGAATTCACACAACCTCCACCTGTCAGTGGGTTAAATTTTTCAATTAAATTCAGTTCAATTCATTTTTAATTAATACAGTGCCAAATCACGACAAAAGTTGTCTCAGGACATTTTCCATATAGAGCAAGTCTAGACCACACTCTTTAATTTATAGAGACCCAATAATTACACCCATTTGGCGACAGTGGCGAGAAAAACTTTCTTTTAACAGGCAGAAATCTCGAATGGAATCACTCTATGGGTGGGTGGCCATCTGGGTAACATTGAGAGCAATGAAAAACTGGAGTCAAATTCCTTATATGTGTACCCTACTCATACCCAAAAAAGCTGATTCTGATTCTGATCAGAGGCTGCTCAATTATCAGCGTATCTGATCTACTGCCTTCAGGTGGCAGCAGGAATTTAATGAACTAAAGGAGAAGCTTTTCATACTGAGTAGAGCATTTAAATCTGCAGTTTGGAGAGTGTTTAATCAGAATAGTTTATTTATAATTCAAACACTATCCATTTATTGCTGATGATTTGCTCTAAATATATAGTTTGCACTTGCTGATAAAATCACCAAAGTGGCAGCAGAGTAACATTATACCAGACACAGACATGACTCCAAGATGTCAATTCTCTCAACATCTAAAACACAATTTTTCACCAAATACCAATAATAAGCTTTTTCACAGCTTCATTTAAATGGACCTCCGACCTGTTTGTGCCTTGTCACCACAATACCATACAGACAGGTAATTTCAAGATAATGAAAATACCTAACTGTCAAAGCACTACCAACACTTGTCATTGCACCACCACAAAAACAAAGTCTTATCGGTGGTAATTCATGGTCATCGAATGTCCTTCAAGTCCTCTGCAAATAGGATACAAATAGGTGTATAGTAGAGACTGAGAATTCTCTTCCCACACTTGAATCTGTGTACTAAGTTTCAAAGTTGAATAGCCCTACGTCTCATGGTTTAAAATGTATTCATACTTACTGTTGGGTTAGGTTTGACAAGCAGGGTTTACTATCAATTGGACATGAAGTGACTCCTCAATGATGTTCTCATTGTTTCCATGATGTTTGACAGGAATTGCTGGCCAGGTATCCATAGATGTCAATGGTGACAGAAATGGAGATTTCTCTTTGATGGCCATGACCAATGTTGAGGCAGGAACGTATGAGGTAAGAAGAAGCAAAATTCCAACATTGGTATGATCTATCCCCAAGGTGCTCCAGTACTTAAGAGCTGTTCCTAAGATCATTAAAGTGGTATACAAGAGGCCCCCTAACCTATGTAATATGCCAGTGACAGCTGCCCCCTATTTCCAACAACGCCATTTCATGCAACTGCTCAAATACGCATGTGGATTTGCATACATCAGTCAAATCTCCAGGTCTTTGAAATTTTCTATCTGAAACAATATAAAGTCCAGTCCCGTGGCTGCACACTTTTCCAAGGCAAAATACAAAATTTCCACTTTCACATATGTGGGTATTTAGGTAATCAAACATCCATGCAGAAAGGGAGACATATAATCTGTGCTCTTTAAATGTGAACTCTTAATTTTGACAATGTCTGTACCTTGCCACATCTCTAACAATAACACTGCCATTTTGTATATTTTGTTCTTCCTTTTTGAACATTCTTCTTTACATATGGTGTTACTTTTTTTCCTATAACAGATAAATAGAGGCACGACGAGTGGGTAATATATGTAATGGCTATTTAGTCCTTTATAGAGTACAAACAGTTGGGGGTACATGATTTGTATATACTGTGATTTTCTTTATGTACATTTTGTAGATATAATGTGGATATACAAATGTATGTATATCATAAGTCTGAGGAAGAGTCTTTTACTTGGATGTCACAGCTAATAGAAGTCCTTTTAATGGGAGCTACTTGGTGTGCGGATCTGTTTCAACTATCCCCAAGGTGCTAACATCTCCCCTAACAGGCAGAAGATGGTGAATATGCTTGTGGAAATTTAACTAGATGATTGTATGGTATGCTAATTTACAGGTGGTGGCCAACTACTTTGGTGTAAATGGAACTTTTCAGCTGCTGCCTGCCTTCAGTACTGACCATTTCACTCTGAGAGGAAGATACAATACACATGCAGAAATACCAGACAAATCATGTAAATGAACACTAATGTTCAGTGAAATCTCTGAAAATTGACTTGGAATTTTTACATTAGCTACAGTGTATATGATGGGCTAAATGTTTTAAACAATAACTGCTCTTCCAAACAGGTGGGCTAGGAGTATCAGCTTTGACTGGAGTCATAGTGGGAGCTGTTCTGGGAGCTGCTATGCTTATAGCATTCTACTTTTTCAGGTAACAATAGATGATATTTACCTTGTGATTTATACTGATACAGCATTCTCACATTCATATACTGTCTGTCAAGAACTGTCTACTGATGTCACGCTCAGGGTGGAAAGCTCAAATGCTATTGTCAAAAGGATAATCTTGCACCACCGTGTTCCAGGTTGCAAGTCATATACTTGTATAGAATAAAAAATAGTTACTATTTCACCGCTCCTCAATTGATAAACAACTGAAAAGACAATGGATCGTGAAATTTTGGAATGATATATTTCAAGGTAAAACAAAATGTTTGATAACCTGTTAGCAATCTTTAGACAACAGCTAACATAAGCATTCAACCACTTTCTAGCTGACATTATTGTTTGATAAGATAACATGACTGTTTGGTATGATAAGATATGGTAAGACTTTATTGATCCCACTCCGAGGATATTGAGTCATTACAGCCAGCAATATTAAAAACGAAAAAACAGTGCAGTGAAGCGAAGGTGAAGTGAAGGGTCAAGATAAATAGCATGAAGGACACAGAATAAATTTGAACATTATGAACAGAATATAAAAAGAATAGAATATAAAAATACCAATTTACATAAAAATACAACTGCCCATAAGAACTACCAATGCCATTTGTTGAAATTGCACTTGGGAAATACTGTTGCATGAAAAGAACATTGAATTGCACAAGTGTATGTATATCTGTTTGTATATATGTTTCTAAAAAACACTGTTGCCAATGTGGGTAATAAATACAGTGTTATTACACAGTTGAAAACAAAAATTTATATTTTTAATATAACAAATTAAAAATTACACAAGATGTAATGGTATTTCACCAGATGTAATGGCTAATGTGAGAATGAATTAGCATAGATAACAGTAATGCAAAAAAACAAACAAACAAAAAACCAGGAGGTTTATGATGTAGAATTGGGGGATGCTGGAATTGAACAGTGTGACAGCTGTTGGGATGAAGGACCTGCGGTAGCATTCTGTCTCACATACTGGATGCAGCAGTCTGTTACTGAAGGAGCTGCCCCACTGTCTCATGCAGGGGGTGAGATGGGTTGTCCATGATCAATGTCAGCTTGACTAACATTGTCCCACCTCCATGGTGGTGTCCAGAGGGCAGTCCTGGACAGAGCCAGCTCACCTGAAAAATTTGTTCAGTCTTTTTTCCTCCTGTACAGAACATCTGTGGTGTTTGTCCAGTCCAGTTTGTGGTTAACACCCAAGTATTTCTACACATCCACAATCTCAATATCCAAACTCAGGATGATGACCAGTCCAATTTGTGGCATTTCCCTGTGGAAATTTATCACCATCTCCACTATCTCCCAATAATGGCTTTATCATTGGAGAACTTCTGGATCTGACAGCTGTCAGTGTTGTGTCTGAAGCCTGATGTGTAGAGGGTGAAGAGGAAAGAAGATAGCATTGTCCCCTGTTGACCATGCTGCAAACTACCACATCAGACATGCAGTCACGAAGCCTCAAATTTTGTGCCTTGTTGGTTAGGTCATTGATGGTCCATACAGCAAGATTGCAGTCTACTACTGAGCAGTGATGGCTGGATTGAGTTGAAAGCACAAGAGAAGTGAAGAAACATGACCCTCACTGTGCTTCCAGTATTCTCCAGGTGGGAAAGGATCTGTGAAGCAGGTAGATGACTGCATTCTCCACACCAATGCCTGGTCAATATGCAAACTGTACGGGGTCCAGCTCGCTGCTCACCAGGTGACGGAGGTGGTTCAGTATGATCCTTTCCACCATCTTCATCAGGTGGGAAGTTAAGGCTACTGGCCTGTGATGCAAGTTGTCAAATTGTCAGTATCCTCCCCATGTGGACTGCACAGCACTTCCCAGTAAGTGGTCTCAAAGCAGTCCCTAAGTGCCATGCTGGACTCCTCAAACCATCTTCTCAGGTACTTGATGGTTGGTGGTTGTTTATTCACTAAGGGTATGTATGCAGGGAGCAGATGAATAAGGTTGTGATTGGAACGGCCCAGAGGGGGGACGAGTGATGAACTGCAAGCATCCTTAGTACTTGTCCAGTGTTGTATTGTCTCTGGTGTGGCATTTAACTTACTGGGTGAAGGTGGGGAGAGTGGAGGACAGGTAAGCGTGATTGAAGTAATTAGAGAAGAGGAGGAGGGCCTGGAGGTGTCATGTCTGCAGCGGTGAGACCACAGTGTGCAGGAGCTTGCATGTTGCTGCTGCATCAGCCGGCAGGGGGATGTACACTGTTATCACAATGACGTGCCATAACTCTGTCAGAAGATAATATGGCTGAATGCACTGCTCTTTTACACTGATGTGCCTGGGTTACACCATCTGTTGTTCACAAATATTGCTATGCCCCCCCCTTTTCCTCTTTTCCTCCTCGCTCTCCTGTCTGCTCTCAGCAGTTGAAAATTGTCCTGTGAAACATGCAAGTCTGGCATGAGTTCATGGAGCCAAGTCTCTGTGAAGCAAATGAGACTAGACTCTTCCATCTTATTATGGAAAGATCTCATGTTCCCCATAATAAGAGACGGTATGGATGGTTTGTGCCGTCATACATTTTCTTTTATACTCCCTTGAATTTAAGGTTATGGTAGACCCCAGGATGCAGGGAGGTGAAGGTTTACATGCCGACTGTGGGTAAAAGGCTTAAAAATGTGTTTCACTTGGTGAAAGATTCATCTTTTCATTTTTTTTCTTTGGAATGGGGTCAGTCTGGGTATGGTAGGTTTCAGGGTTGGAAGTGGATATTACAGGGCAATTTATGCCAACTGGTTGGTGAGCCAGAAGACAGGCCCTTTTCCACGCTCTCCTTATCTTTTTTTATTTCACATTTGCATCACCAACTCTGAGCACCCACTCTCTTGCACTATTATTATTATTGTTATTATTAATGTGTATAGCATTAGGGGTCTAAGCCTGCGGACCCTTACTGTCCTTACTTGCCCTGGCCAGCATTTGAACATCTGATTTGCTCAACAACCTTTGACCTTGATTTGAAAGGTGATGATGACCATCACACAGTCTGCCTGCTATAGTACTGTATGCATGTGCAGTGTTTCCTCTACGATTTTTTTCAGGAGCGGGGGGGCAGGCTCCCTGGGGTGCCTTGGCGGCATAAACAAATGACACTTGACTACAGGTTCTATTTTTACAACCTATTTATTGAATGGCCAGTTGAAAATTGCTTTTTAAAGGCAATATGTGTGTGTGTGTGTGTGTGTGTGTGTGTGTGTGTGTGTGTGTGTGTGTGTGTGTGTGCGTGCGTGCACGTGCATGTGCGCTGTGTCTGTAACCCCCGCTCCTCCCCCTCCTCCCCTCCTCCCCTCCACCACACATCATATAGTCGACCAATCACATGTGGCTTAAACAGAAAAAAAGTTGAAAAAAAAAAAAAAAGCGGCTCTCGCTCACTCCGATTGTTCACGTGAAAGAGTGTCCAGTCTAAGTAAGTAAAAGATATTGAGCTGTCAGGAGGGTGTTTTTATTCCACACCAAACCAGCAATTGGTGAGTGACAATAGTGTCCACATGTTGCAAGGCCATATTATGTTTGACACCTCAAAAATGTTCAAATTTTTCTATGCATGTACACTTGCTTGAGACACAAGCATCATATGCATGCACAGTGCAAGTCACATGCACACAAGGCCCATGTGTAATGTTCATATAGGTTGCATCCAAGCACAACAGTAGTTTTTGTGTGAAGAAGTTGTCAAGACATGCCTGTCATGCCTTATGTTATGTTATATTGCAAGCAATATTATATCCAGTGCATTTACTTCCAGCCCTAAATAAATAGCCCTAAATAAATGTTCAAGATCCGTGGTATTTGTGGTAATGTTATCTAGGAAGTCACTGAATGCTAACATTGGCTGTTAGCTGTGTGGTTGAATATTAACTTTTGCTATTTTGCTGTCTAACAGTAGTTAATAGCTTCACTGTTCCTCAACGGTATCAAATGGGTTATCAAATATGTTGCTTTACCTTGAAATATGGCCCGATGTCACTCAGGATTTTCCCTTTTATTTGTCTTTCAGTTGCTGATCAGTTAGGAAGACATGAAATGATAACAATTAAAACAACAACAACAAAAAAAACAACAACTGTGCTAGCTGTTTAAGCACAGTCCATGTGTGTAGGTTAAGGCAGAATAAAACAAGTTACTTTGTGACATACAGTGGATTTTTACAACACAGATTTCTCTACTATTTTGCTGAATAAGATTTTAAGATAACTGAAAGGAATGATCATGAAAGTGAAAAGTCTGAAAAAAAGATTTTACCTTTAATAATATTTCATTCCTCTGCAGAAAAAACTACAGGATTACCATTGAGCGTCGCACACATAGTGAAGAGTGTGATACTGGGAAGCACCGTCAGTTGCGAGAGGACTCCATCAGATCGAACCTCTCAGCAGCGTGATTGGCAGCAGCAGCAGTCCTTTCACATAGAATAACACATCTGAATGTGACCAAAGACTTTGTAGTGGTTGCCAGTGGTTCCATGCTGTTAAAAGTTAGATGTTTTGTGTTTGTGTCTTTTTAACAATTTAACTTTTTATAACTCAGGACAAAGCACCACTTACTTCGATTTTACTGTATAGAAAGGTATATGATTGTTTTAGTGAATGGAAAGCTTTGGTCATAATATTCTTTAAGTTTTTTGTTTTTTTTTCTTGAGACTTTGTTTATTTTATTTTCAGATTGTGGTTACCTGTGCTGTGAATGATTCAGAACTGACAGTGTATCTGCATTAGCATGCATTAGTAGGGTGGGTGAGGTCAACTTTTGGCCTCATTTTCATGGTGGTAAACAACAATACCCAAGCAAAACATTGACGAAATGATAAAACTAGTGCTAACCAATAAAGAAGGGACATGGGCTAGAGCTATATCTATAGACTATAAGCTACTGATATTGAGCTACTGATATTTTCATCTGACTGTAACCTTGCTGAGATTCAGCAGATTCCATACAAATCTATTTTCTAATTCCTAACTGAGCATATGTTGCTCTTAAAATGAGAAACATTGTGTCACATGTCATCTTGAATGCACACCTCTTCTATGCCTTTTGATAGCCTGATTTTCCTTTAGAAATGAGTCTATTTAATAAATTGAATTGCTACCTGCATAAGAAATTGTGGTACTACTTTTCGAAAAAGCCTGTTTTATAAAGTATGCTTTATCGATGCTTATTAATTAATTATTAGTGCTTTATGGAACATTAATAAGAACAACTTGTGTTGGGGGGGGGATCATCTGATCTTCTGAGTGCTCAGGTTGGATCTAAGCGATGGCCAGAGATACAAAATTGTAGTTAAAGAAACACATAATGAGTTTTTTCCCTTTTTTTTTCCTTTTTTTGAACTAAAACACAAAGCAAGCTCCCTGCTAAATGAGGATAAACACAAAAGGTGTTGTTACTAATGGATTATTACTGACACATTCATTAATCAATGACATTAGCAAAGGCATAAGTTCCAAATTATAAACCGCCTATAAAATATTTAGAATCATATAGTGGAATCATAAAAAAATTGTGATATTCATGATAGTTGATTATATGTATGAGTTATAAAGGCATTGTGAAATGCTTTCCATATACAGTATGGAAAAAAGGTGTTTCACTACACATTTGTGACCTTTAGTTTTATTTAGCTAACTCTTTGGGTTGGGTCATTTGGGTTGTGTTATTCATACAGTATTTGAGGGTAAAGGTTTTTATAGAAGGCCACTGTCGCCAAGTGCTTGCTCATGGGGGAATTGTTGGTTTCTTTGTAGATAAAAGAGCTTGGTCTGTACCAGCTCTATATGGAAAGTGTCCTGAGACAACTTCTGTTGTGATTTGGCGCTATACAAATAAAATTGAATTGAATTGAATAGAAGCAAAATAAAGACAGTGACACATTCACTTGCTTTATTCAAAGCTCTGTAAAATATTATAATAATGACTTGATATCTGGTATGGTAGGGCAGTGACCTTGACGTGTTTAAATTATTGCATGTTATTTATAATATCAGAATTAACGTTTTTTCTATCAATAGAACTTATAGTGTTTCTATGAAACTTAATTGTATTTGTTTATGATATGATGTCATAGTAGTAACACACACACAAACAAACAACACACACAAACACAGAAAGTAAAAATATAAAGAAAAACAAAGAAATAATTATTAAAAAAAACCCCATTGAAATAGATTAGAAAACAATACATAAAATGTGAGAAAATATTTTTGAAAAGTTATGAGCAATTGAGCGACCTGCAGACCCTCCTCCCCGTGACTACACCTTGATATCCTGTCCCTGAATATCACGAACAGGATTGGTGACAGAGCACAACCCTCATGGAGGCCAACCCTCACCAGAAACAAGTCCGACTTACCGCCGAGTACCTGGACACACATCTTGCTTTGGGCATATAAAGATTGGATGGCCCTGAGAAGTGACCCCCTCACCCCATACGCCTGCAGCACCTCCCACAAAATCTCCTGGGGGACCCGGTCATATGCCTTCTCCAAGTCCACAAAACACATGTAGACTGGATGGGCATACTCCCAGGCCCCCTCCAAGATCCTTGTGAGAATAAAGAGCTGGCCCTTTGTTCCATGACCAGGACAGAATCCGCATTGTTCCTCTTTAATCTGAGGTTCGACTATCGGCTGAACCTTCCTTTCCAACACCTTGGAGTAAACTTTACCAGGGAGGCTGAGTAATGTGATACCCCTGTAATTGGCACACGCTCTCTGGTCCCCTTCTTTAAACAAGGGGACCACCACCCTAGTTTGTCACTACTTAGGCACTGTCCCAGACAAGACCTTTAGACCACAGCTCTCCACCGCAGCTTCAGCAATGGAAGCTTTGAACATTGCCCACTCAGGTTCGATGCCCCCAACCTCTACAGGAATGCCAGAAAAGCTCCGCACACAAACCTCTCCACGGTAAGGTGATGGTTCCCAGAGAGGGGAAGAGGGAAACATTTGGAATATAATATTGTTATACTTACATTAGTTAACAATAGCAATACACTTGCATGGAAGCCTGGCCACTGAAAAACATACACGAAGGACACTGTATAATTGTACATTGTATGTGTATCTATATGTCTCTATCTCTGTCTTTCTAGAATGCAAATGTCATGAAATTCACATGTCTAAATTTAACCTGATTGTGTTCACTGAACGACCTTCCCTGTAGTCCAAACAGCTAAAATCCATAAGATCCATTGTTGTTAAGGTAAAAACGTAGATACGTAACTTCTTATTACTGTAAGCAAAAAAAACAAAAAAAACAAAACTGAATAAGTGGACAAGCAAGGAGATTCATTTGCCATATACACCTGAGGTTTAGGATAGTGCTAGAAGTCTAAAAAAAATGCATAAAATTATCTGTTTCAGAAAAGGTACATATTGTACATTTACTCTGTCGAACCAATACCCGTCTACAGGGAATATGTCCTGTGAACAAATAAATAATTGATGAAGAGAAGACCATTTTTGAGGCTGGCATGACAAGAAGTTTGTTAAGGTTATGTCTTATTAATGTTTTATACAGGAGACCAGTCTAGTAAAGTCTTCAGTTCTAGTAAAAAGTAGTCTTACCAGAGGATGTAAAACTGCAAAGGAATCCCAAGGCACTCCCTGTTCTCAATGTGGTTCTAATTTTTAAATATAAAAATCATTATGTGTTTATGTGTACCAGTGCACACACAAGGCAGTTGCAGCTATGTTATGTTTAGGTCTATGTGTGCAGGTTTGGGGTGCACTGGTGCAACATTGCAAAAATCAGGCACATCTTGTCTCAAAACGATGCATTCTGCACTGGTTCCTTGTAAAACTTTGAATAGAATTTAAAATCCTCTTCCTTACATACAAAGCCATAAATGGTAAGGCACCATCTTATCTTAAAGAGCTCATAGTACCTTTTTACCCAACTAGAACACTGTGTTCCCAGAATGCAGGCTTACTTATGGTTCCTAAAGTCTCCAAAAGCAGATTGGAAGCCAAAGCCTTTAACTAGCAAGCTCCTCTCCTGTGGAACCATCTTCCAGTCTTTGTCTGGGAGACAGACACTGTCTATATATTTAAGAGTAGGCTGAAAACTTTCCTTTTTGATAAATCTTACAGTTAGGGCTGGCTCAGGCTTGCCTTGGACTAGCCCCTACTTATGCTGCTATAGGATTAGACTGTCGGGGGACATCCAAAGATATCCCAAGCTCTTCTGTTCTCTCCCTCTCCATCTGCACGCTTTCATGTCCTACCTACTACGGCGTGTTTCTAACTTTACTTCTTCCAAGGGTAGCTGCTTTTGAATATCAGTCCAAAGTCATCTCTCGGTCTTCACGGCTTCTTGACCATGACTCCAGCTCATGGTGTCATGATCTTCTTTGTTTTGTTATTTCCTGTTTTATGTCAAAGGTTTACGACATGTATCACCTTTTACTTTACTTCATGTTCTTTCACGCCTGTCTAATTGTCTGATTGTTTTCAATTACAATTTGTCATTTGGCAGACGCTTTTATCTAAAGCAATGTACATATGAGATTTTCATACATCACAAGCAAGGTTCTAGATGGGCAAGAACAACAAAAGTAAGTGCCCTAACGCAACTTTCTGGTGCAACTGGACATAGGTGCTACGAGACGTGCTATGAAGTAATACATACATATATATATATATATATATATATATATTTTTTATTTATTTTTTTTATTTATTTATTTTTTTAAGAAAGAAGGTGTTCAGTGAAGAGCTTGGTGTTCTTCTAAAGATCGAGAGGGACTCAACTCAGTTTGGTAACTCAGAAGAAAAGAGTTTAGCTGGGGACTGAGGGCCTTTTTGAGCTGGCAATACCAGGCACCATTCCTGGGCAGAGCGTAGTGAGCGGAAAGCAGCATAAACCTGAATGAGTGAGTTCAGGTAGGTCGGAGTGGTTTTGGTGGCAATTTTGTTGGCAAGCATCAAGGACTTATACTTGATGCGGGCTTCAACAGCAGAATAAGATGTGCTCATTTGGGCTGGTTAAAGACCAGGCAAGCTGCCACATTCTGTATCATCTGCAAGGGTTTTAACGAGCATGATAGGAGCCCTGCCAGTAAGGAATTACAGTAGCTGAGGCGTGATAGTACCAGCGCTTGTACTAGGAGTTGTGTTGCATGCTTAGACAGGTAGGGTCTGATCTTCCTGATGCTGTACAGGGCAAATCAGCATGACCGAGCAACAGAGGTCACATACTCTTTAAAAGTTAATTGGTTATCACCCAAGACACCCAAGTTTCTGGCAGATTTTGTGGGAGTGAGCAGAGCCGAGTCAATCTGGATATTGATCTGTTGTATAGAGGGGCCGGTGTTTTCACTTATGTCTCAATTGTTCTCCCTTTTCAGCATATTTAAGTCCATGTGTTTCCCTTAGAATTTGAGTTCCTCCAGTGGCTCCAATTCTGGCCCTTGCATAAAATCAGTTATCTCTTCTCCATTCCTGATTTGGCCCCCAAGATTGCCCCCCACAAGAAAGAATAGGGTTTCCTGACGACGTTGTGCCTCACCTTATCCAGCTCCTCATCCTCACTGCTGCCCAGCTTCCCAGAGGTCCTGATGCCCACTGTCTTGGTCTACGTCTCTCCAGTTCCTGGGTTGAGCACTGCCAAGTATGCTCCTGATTGACAATCATCCGATTGACATCTAA
Organism: Chaetodon trifascialis; assembly: GCF_039877785.1. NCBI lineage: Eukaryota > Metazoa > Chordata > Actinopteri > Chaetodontiformes > Chaetodontidae > Chaetodon > Chaetodon trifascialis. The sequence goes on along the minus strand of NC_092061.1, from coordinate 29,202,849 downwards.
TCCATCTAAGATCCGGTCAACAACCAGCCTGTGGTGCAGTGATCCCCTGAGCTGCAGCTATCTTCAGTTACTGTGCTGCAGTCATTTCCTGAGCCAGAGCTGCTATTGTGGCTGCCTCCAGTTTCTGACGTGCAGCATTCTTCAATGGTGGGGGTTCATCAATGACTTTGTTCAGTCCTGCCGTCCAATTGCCGGCCTGCAGTCCAGCTGTCCCATGGCCGGCCACCTGTCCTGCATTCCTGTCACCAGTCTCCTGTCCTGCTGTCCTGTTGCCAGCTTCCTGCTTAGGTTCCCTGCCACTGGTCATTGGTCCTGACACACTTCAGCAGCTTCTAAAGCTTCTGGAACTACACCAGGTCCACTTTGTCTGGTCTGCGCTCAGGTTAAATTCCTTGTTTCTCTGTGATACAATTACAACACACGGAGATGTAACCCTTTGCCTCTTTCAGAATAAACTTTTGTAAATTCTATTAAATCTGAAATTGGCCATAATCAGACTCTGGGAATGTCATACTCAATGGTCAGGGATCAGGTCATCTCATATGCAATGTGAAAGAAAGCCAGCACTGAACAACTGAGTTGACAGCCAAGCAAAAAATTTCATTTTAAACTCGGCATAGCTCCTATGAACATGGAGAAAAGGCTGTGAAAATGTAAGCACATCAATACACATGAGATCACCAATTTGAAATTTGGGATGATCTAAAACAAATGATGTCCCTGATTATGGAATACCCCACTATGAAAGTAGTTGGGGGACAAAGAAGATGCTGGCTGTGCATTCTCCCCTGTTGTTGAAGTTACCGACTGAGGCTGGGGTTTCTAGGCAGTCCCAACAGGATTCCTTGCTCTGTTACAAGGCACAGAGGGCTTCTAGAATGTCTGAGTGAATGTCTCCTGTGACAGGAGGGGGAGGTCACTGTTGCGGATGAAAACCACTAATTTGGCTTTACAGTTGGGTGGACCAGAGAGTTGTCAGACTGGGCTGCATAGTGTTGGAAAGGGTTAGGTGAGGTGGTGAGGCAGCCCCAAACAAGTCTCTCTTGTTTCCAGAGACCACCACTTTGGACCAAGATTACTGGTGGTTAGGTGTTGAGCAGGGACAAGTGGATGGATCCGACAGAGATGTGCCCAGAGATGAGAAAGGAAAAGAAAAACATAGAGAATAACAGAAATAAACAGAATAATAATGATAATTAAAATAAACAAAAAAATACATAAACAAAAACAAATAGAGGACGTTACATGACAAGACTAAATGGATAAAACTTAGCAAGACACAAAACAAGACTAGGCAGACATGACAAATATGGACATACGGGACATGATTGGACAGACGGGACAAATTTGGACAGACAGGATGAGACTTAACAGGCAGGATAATGCAAACAGTTAGTTTGAAATACTGAAGCTGCATATTGTAAAAACATGGGGTTTGTTATCAGGCGTGGTAAGACACAATAATGATTGAGATTGGTCAATCAGAAGAGACATTTGAAAATAAAATATAATAAAATTCAACCAGTACAAAGAAGGGACATTGCATGGGCAAAAGTAAACACATTAATGGACACAAGTAAAGAAAAACAACAAGGATAATCTCTAACATATCAATACACATTTTGGATTATGAATTCTGGTTTGGGACACATATTTAACAGGAGCAGGGACATAGAGGAATCATTTTTGGAGGTAGTGCAAAAAGGGAGACCAGGTTTTCTCAAAGGATGGGATATTGTTCTTTATGGAGGCCGTTAATTTTTCCAAGAACATCACACAGAGTAAGTTGCACACTACACACCATGCTTCCCATGAAATTATTTTTTCCGCATTTATCCCATCCTCGGTCTGTCGATCCTCTGCGGTAGACCAGGAGTGGTGGGCTGCCAGCTGCCAGCCGATGCCGGCGCCCGGGGACCAGATACCTTCGTCACCAGTGGTCAGGTGGTGATCTTCTTGCATGTTTTTAGTGGGGGTTATTTAAGGAGGAAATCTTGGGTGAATATGGGGGGAACATGCAAACTCCACACAGAAAGTTTTTTTCCTCGAGCAGCAGGCACCGAAGGCATGGTGGAGGACACGCCACCAGCACCCAAAGCGGGATTCGAACTGGGGACCTTCTAGCTGTGAGGCGACAGTGTTACCACTTGTGCCACTGTGCTGCCAATGCAACCAGAATGGTCAGTCAGTATATTAAATTAGTGGGTTATGGATATTTTAGTTCGGTCTTTCCAGTTTAATGGTATGATTTTTTTTTGCAATGGTTAGTGATATTAGTATGAATGGTCTAAGGGGGTTTGGAATGGTTAAAGTGGAGATATCACCAAGTAGTGCAGTAATGGGGCAGAGAGGGATGCTGAGGCTGAGGATCTCCGACAGCCTGCTCGTGACCTCCAACCAAAAGTTCTGGATGTGTGAGCAGGTCCAGAGTGCATGAAAGTAGTTGTCAGTGGTGGTTGGACAGTAGGAGCATGTGTTAGTTTTGCTGAAGCCCATTCTGAAGAGTTTGTCAGTGGCGATGTGTGCTCTGTGGAGGACTTTATACTGGATCAGTTGGAGTTTGGAGTTAATAGACATAGAGAAGGTGCAATTGCATATGGTTTGCAAGTTGATATCTGTAGGGATGTTGCTGATGTCTGTGGTCCATTTATCTGTGGGGATTGATGTTGTTTGGTCTATGGTGGTCATGGTGGTCAGTATTTTATAAATCTGGGATAGGGTCTTTTTGGGTTTTAGAGAATGTAGTTTACAGTGTGTGTGTGTGTGGGGGGGGGGGTAAGGTAATTACAGATTGTGGTGTTGATGTTTTTATGAATTATGTCTTTAAACTGAATTTACTGGAAGTGACAGTGAGCCGGTATGTCATATTTCTCTTGGATTTGGTCAAAGGTCATGAGCAGGCCGTCACTGAGAAGGTGTCCCAGGCTGGCTACTCCTCTCTCTTTCCAGATGGGGAAAATGAAAGATTTGTGATTGATTTGAAACATAGGGTTGTGCCAGAGAGGTGTATGGAGACATGGTGAGAAGGTGTAATTGAGAAATTGGTTGGATTTTCACCATGCAGAAAGAGCTGTGTTGATTGCAGTGTTATTTTTGTAGCAACTATGAGAGCTGATGGATTTATCTATAAATGGGAGGGTATGAATTTCCAGGTCTTGAGTTAAACTGTTTTCTATATCTAACCAAGGTGGATTGCTGTTGTTTGTCCAGTGTACTGCAGTTGGTGTGAGAGGAAATAATGAAAAAAATGTGGAGCTCAAAGTCTTCCATATTGTTTGGGTTTTTGGATGGTGGATAGTTTTGTTCGTGGTTTTTGATTTTTCCAGTAGAAGCTAGTGACTGCGGTGTTGAGAGAGGACAACCAGCCCGGGGTTGGGGTGACAGGGGTCATAGCAAAAAATGTAATTGATTAGTGGGAGAATTTTCATTTTGACTGTGGAGATCTGGCCGATTAAGGATATGGGTAATTTGTTCCATCTTTCTAGGCTGTCTGTCTATTTCTTCCAACAAGGGGATATGATTGAGCTTGAATAATTAATTTAAATTTGATGATATATGGATTCCAACGTATGTGATAGAGTTAGTGATTGTTATTTGTTTCAGAAGGCGATCCTCAGCCTCAGCACCCCACTGTGGTGTGTTTCTAGGCAGAATCTCAGATTTTGACCAGTTGATGGAGTAGCCAGATACTTAATGTAACTATTGATCAGATTATGGACTGATGGAAGTGAGGATGAGGGGTTAGTGATATACAGTAAAATGTCATCAGCATACAGACTTAATTTGTGTTGGTATGATTTGGTTTGGATGCCTGTAATATGGTCACATTGTCGAATGGAAGCTGCCAGGTGTCTATAAAAAGTGCAAACAGTAGTGGAGATAATGGGCATCCTTGTCGAGTACCTCTGAGGAGTTGAAATGGTTTTGATATTAGTCCATTGGTTATGACAAATGCAGTGGGTGAGTTGTACAGAGTTTTAATCCAATTAATGAAATATGGTGGGAACCCAAAATGTTTAAGGGAGGCAAAGAGAAAGGACCATCCTACCCTGTCAAACGCCTTCTCAGGATCAAGGGTTGCTGCAATGAATGGTGGACTGTTTGAGGAGGCTGTGTTTTTATGGAGATTGATGAGGTTGAATAGTCTTGTCTCCCTTTAATGAAGCCGGTTTGATCAATGTGTATAAGGGATGAGATTACTGATTCAAGTCTGATAGATAATGCTTTACTGATAATTATTGAGTCAGAGTTGATCAGTGATATGGGGTGGTAGTTGGTGCATTGAGTGGGGTCTTTATTTGGTTGGAGGATCAGTGTGATATAGGCAGTGTTCATATGATGAGGTATGGTAGAGTTTTGGTGGATTTCAGCAACTACTTTGAAGAACAGAGTTGTTTTGTTTGAGTTTGTTGGAGTTTGTAAGGGTTGGTTTTCATCACTTAGGGTAAAGCAGAAAAATGTTCTTAATAAGGTGGTCAAAGTCTGTAGTAAGATTACCGGCATTGCTCAAGAAACTCTGCACGATCTGTACAACAAACAGCTGCATAAGAAAGCAGAATCTATCTTGTCTGATTGTTCACATCCTTTACATCATCAGTTCCAGTTTCTTCCATCTGGTTCACTGCTCAGACTTCCACTAGCCAAAACAAACAGATATAAACATTCCTTTGTTCCTTCTGCCATCTCCCTACTCAACTCCAGGAGGAAAAGGTAGCTTGCCTGTAGTGTTATGATTGATTTTATTTATTTTGAAATTTATTCTACTTATTGTTTTAACTTCTCTCTCTCTATATATATATATTATTGTTTTTATAGGATTATTTGCTAGTGTACATGTATTTTATGTTTGCTCCCTCTGCTGTACAACCAGTTGCCCCACTGGGGACAAATAAATTGATTGATTGATTGATTGATTGATTGATTGATTGATTGATTGATTGATTGATTGATTGATTGAGAGGAGGGACCAGAATTGTTTATAGAATTCTGCTGGGTAACCATCGGGGCCAGGTGATTTGTTGTTGGGCATGTGGTGGAGTGCTTTGGTAATTTCTTCTAGGGTAAGAGGATTTTCTAGGAGTTCTGATTGTGTTTTAGTTAGTCTGGATAGGGGGGCATTCCTGAGAAATTTTTTCTGTTTCTTCTGCTGAGGTTTCTTGATCCGGAGTGTAAAGATTGGAGTAGAAGGAACGGAATGAGTCATTTATTATTGAAATGTTTTGGGTTATGTTTCCAGAAGGGTCTGTGATGGCAGTAATTAGTGATTTTTCTGTTTGCTGTTTCAGTTGATTTGCTAAAAACTTACTTGTTTTATTACCAAATTCAAAGTTTTGCTGTCGAAGTTTAAGGAGAATATATTGTTGTTGTTGTTTTTGTTCATTATATTGTTTAATTCACGTTTGGCTCTCTGAAGGTCCTTTATAATTGAATCAGAAGTGTTTGACAGGCCAGGAGGTCCAATCTCTTCATTAATGGCTGCACTGTCTGCTTTCTTCTACAGTTGAGAGCTGTCGAATGTTTTCCTTAAGGTTAGCAATCTTTTTGTTAGCTTTCTTGAGTAGTATGTCATCCTCACAGGGCATAGTTGTTTGGTTTGCTTAGCCACCAAGCTAATGACAAGCCTAGGCAAGCAGTAAGGGGAACAGTAAACAAAGTGTAATCTAATAAGAAAGCAAAAGGGATGTCTCATAAAAAGCAACGGAGCTTTGGTAAAATGGTAAATGACGGGGAAAACAGCTAAGAACAGTTTCCATCAGTGGGTTAAACATGTTAAAAAATATAACGTAGAAGGGACTGACAATGCAAAAAAAAAAAAAAAAAGATGTGGCTGCCAAATTATTAGGTAGTCTGCCACCTCTCTCCATGATTCCAGTTATTTACATCAGATCATAGATTTTTGTCCACATCCCAAGCTCTCCTTCCCAGACACCTTTGTTAAAAAAACATTTTGCATGACAAATCCATCCATGGCATGACAACAGTGATTGTGACCTGGACATAAGATTTGTGTTGATAAACTTTCCATCACCATACTGTCAGTTATGAATGATATTCCTGCATAGGTTTGGAGCCTCTCTTGAAATTATGCTCTACGGTCTGATGGAACCTCGCACTGCATACTAAGACATAAAAAAAAAAAGCTTAATTCTACAGCATGATAAGATTGTCTCTGGTTGACTTGACTCGCTTTTGGAACCGGGTGCTTTTCTCAATTTTGTGTTCCACTGCAGATCGCACCCTGTCAATGTAGGCAGGATTTTCAGATGATTGTTATAGTGACAGCATGGGAAACTGTGTTGTCATCATCTCCAACATGACACAAACACACAAAATACAGGAACAATGGGGGATATTGAAGGAAAGGTGCTCTTTATTATTGGTATGTAGCTGTTTGTCACAACAAGGACTGCTGAAGAAAAAATAAGTGGTCTGCAGTGTTGTCACTCCACCTTCTTGTATGGGAACCGCGACCAAGGTAATGCCAAAAATAAATAAACAAAAATACATGGTCCCAGGTACTATTCACAACTTTTGCCAATGGAAAATGAAAAAAGAATGGTTCCAAGTGAGTCATCAGACAAGTAGTACCATGGAGTGGAAATGAGGCAAAAGGTCTCCTACGATCTCTTGTCTTTTTTGAATAACAAACAAAAAAAAGAAAGAAAGAAAGAAAGAAAGAAAGAAAGAAAGAAAGAAAGAAAGAAAGAATATTCATACATCTGTGACCAAGGTCAAAAGTCAGTCAAACCAATTTTTCTTCCTTGGCAAACCATACAGCCTACGAGAGAGTCATGTATTTAGTAAAGAAATTTTGAAGAGAACCAAAAGTAGTTTAGTGAATGCAATGTTAAAGCAGTCATGACTGCTTTACTGCAATTGGATTTTTAGACTACAGTTTGCAGCAGTCTATCTCAACAATGGATGATAATTATAAAATGGCATCTGTTGTGTTTTTTTGTTGGAGACCATCAGAGCTTTCTCCAGTAAGATTATTTCTATTAATTGTTATTTAAACAAGAATTGTGGTATCCATAATAATGGTAGACAAATAAAGAAACCTGATATCCCCAGTTTGTTTTCTTCCAGAGAACTCTTGGTCTTGTATATAGGTGCTTTTCAACAAGACATGCACATGACAAAGACCGTGGCACAGCTGGAGGATGAAAGGAGTGATTATTACAGTGGTGTGTCCTCATATTGAAAAAGAGTCAGAATGAAACAAACTAACAGAAAGCAGTCCCTAGAAGTTGTGAATAACTAATTTCCTAATGATTCTGCCTGGGAATAAGCTTGTACATGCAACTGCAATACAATGTGGCCACTAAAACAACAAAATGTCATTTTCAATGTGATACATTTATATAATATAATTGATAAATATCCTTGATAGATGGTGATAATGATACAGATGTATACACTGCTGTACAACCAGACTACAGGGCAGCTACCTAACAAAAACAAAGAACAGAGGAGTGAGAGTGCTTAGGAAAGGACATCCATACAATTATGTATTCAATTTCTGAACAACTATCCTCTAACAGTAAAGTAGTGAAGTACACAAGAATATGCTGATGCTTCAAGAAGCAGCTGGATTTCCTGGACATTTGATATGTTGGTTGCAAACGAAATGGCTCTTAGATGACGCTTTGAAGTGAACGATCAGAGCTGGCTCTTGCCTGAGAGCCGGAGCCGCTTTGCTATTTTTTTTTTTTTTTTCTGTTTAAGCTGCACGTCATTGGTCAACTACGTGATGTGTGGTGGCCTCTGTGTGTATGCACTGAGCAGGAGGGGCAGGGGTTACAGACACAACGCGCACACACACACACACACACACACACACACACACACACACACACACACACACACAGAGCTGCGACAGAGACCAAACGCTGGAAAGGTCAGAAAATGAATGACCGCAGAAAATGCAGTAAAATTTGATATAAAGTTGTTTTGTACATTAGTAATGAATTTTACACATACTTTTACATTATTTTTGGTAATAAATTAATTTAAGCAACAAAAAAATCTGAGGAGCCATTTCTCTAGGAGGGCTGAGCTGCAAAAACCAGCTCTCATAAAAGAGCCGGAATTCCCATCACTATCCAGGACTCACCTGGGCAGTCATGTGCTGCTGGATGAGTGCTGATCCTTGGAATAGATCTGAAATTTTTATTTTTGTCCTTGTCCTGCACAGCTTTTCCCTGTTTAAATCTACAGGAAATAAAAGCTTAAACTTTCAACCTTCAACCCAATGAAAATAATCTTCTGTGATGATCAACCTTGTTGCCTCCATAATTTCTGTACTGCTTTTCAGTCATCAATTATGTAGTTTTATAGGAGTCAAAGTTTTCATGCACACATTTAAAAAGTTTATAACATACCTTTAGTGTTTTAGAGATCTTCACTAGAGGGGAAACAGCAAGAAGAACATTTTACACAGCTGGAGCTGACAGGAATAGGAGCAAGGCGTTTATCAGCAACTGTGGTGATGGATATTTCCTGTAAGCGTTGAGTATATCCCACAATTTACTTTACTACCACAGCTGTGACTGTAGCTTCATGTGGAGAAATACTAGCAGTTTGAAAAAGCTATTATCCAACAGTAGCGAACAAGAATTTGCCCACACAAGTTCTCATTTATCATCAGGACTGTTATCTAAGCAGGACTGTTATTTAGGTCAATTGTGAAGCTTCTAAAAATAGAGGTGGGACAATGTCATTGTTTTGTGATTTAAAAGTAGGTCTTGAATCTTGACATTCAAATCTTAAAATCCTAAACTGACTCTCAAACCCTAAACAAGTCTTCTTTACAAAAAGAATATGCAGATAGTTTAGAAATTAAGAATAATTAATAATAATTAGGTCATCAATAATAATTAAAATAAAGTGCTGCTGACCTTTGCTCCAAGAGCAGATCTGAAGTTGGAACAAAGGTCTAAATGTTTGCTGTGTCTCCAGCCAAGAGTCTTCTGCTTAGGAGTTTCGGAGAGGATCAACTCCAGTTACAGTCTTTTCAGTTTTAGTGAGTCATCACATTCTGACAACAATCCAGTTCATTTGACTAAGATCCACACCCCAAGTCTTCAAATCAGGAATGAGTGTTTTAGTGAAGACAAGTTGGCCATCAGAGTAACTGTCACTGCTTTTGTTAATTTGATTATTTCTAAAGGGGTACTCTAGTATTGCTTTCATAAATTTGGAGGAACTCACCAGGGCCAGCAGGAGACGTAGAGACATCCTGACTTTTAGTTGTTAGCATGAGTCAAGTTCCAAAAACACAACCAATGATGCAACCAGAACATCTTTCATTATGCCCTCCTTGCCTGCTAAATGCCCACATCTTTCAAACTCCACATCACTGCTCTTCACATTCACTCTCTTCACAAACTGTTATCTTAATACCTTTATATCATGTTAATTTAAAATGGCAAAAAGGTTGTAAGAAGCGTAATAATGTCTGGATAAGGACTTTTTCATCAACATTATAAGGAAACATTTTAACATCTGCCAAGTTGCAAAATGTTGATAGTAAATACGCCAGCAAAATGTTCATTGACACTGTATTGCATTTCTTATCTAGTAGCGACTAAAGCTATTGATAGGTGCTATAGGGCTGGTTAAGGTGGGAAAGATCTAATGTTGAAAAAGTTGGTGATGTGAAACATTCCAGGACAAGTTTGCTTTGTTAATATTTGACCAAATCATGACCCTAACTAAAGTGCATCTGTTGCACAAAACCTAACCACATGCAGTCTTGTGACATCCCAAGTCAAAAAGTATTGCACTTTAGTGTATTAGAAATATAAGTATAGAAACGTTATTACGTTATTAAACGTTATATGTCACTGAGTTGTACTTAAATGTATTAAAATTGAATATACTGATTCTGCAATACTTAAAGTGGTATTTCAAGGTACTTTTAAAATGGTACTTTATTGTAACTGTATTATAAATTGTACTTCTGTGCACTTTTAAAAGGTGAACCAAATTACAAATATTTTTAATAGTAGTAAAGTGTACTTATGAAAAGTATACCTTTTGTCAACAGTAGCTGCCACTGTAAAAACATATCTTGCCCCCCCCCCATTTGCCACCCCATTTTAATATATCTTATTCATTAAAACACATTTCTGAAATGATCTATCCACAGAAAGTCAGCCCTCTTCTCCGTTCTGTCTATCGTTATTTACTCTTTAAAATCAATGTGGTTGTAAGTAACATTTTGTCAAAGCTGGCATTATGCCCTACCTATATTGTTAATGAAGTAATATATTTATTATTCAGTTAAGATGTGCTGGTGGGGTCTGTTTAGCTTTTGTGTTTTTGGAAGGGTGGGTTGATGCTTTTATTGTTCTTCTGATATTGTTCTTGGGGTGGGACATGTCAATATCCATGTCAGGTCACATTCTTGAGGTATATGCTTTCAGAAATGATATTGTATAGGTGGTTGAATCAGTTTTCCCTTAAAGGTACAAGCCCAGAGGTATTTGCCAGACACCTGATTTACCTAAACCCAAGGTATTGAGTATGGGTAGCATAGCTGTGAGGAGGGCGGGGCATGTCTCAAGTGATGTTGGATCACATTCTGAGGGAATATACTTTCAGAAAAGATGGTTTAGGTGGTTGAATCAGTTTTCCCTTGATGATACAATGGCTCAGTACATCCTTGACAAGACAACTTGATTGTGAGTCTTTTTTTAACCTAAGTAAAAATGATTTCTGAAATCTGCATAAACTGCTGGAACCTCATGCCACACCTTTGCCACCCCAAGGCAAAATCTCTAGATCCGCCACTGATTGTTAAGTCCTTCATAATTCACTATGAGCATGCTTAATTAAAATGTACTTTAATTTTCAACACAATGGTGTGTGTTTTGAATGCTCACAAATCATGATTTTCACTAACTGACTTCAGTACACTTAAAGTTTGTAAAAAGCCAGTTTAACATACTACATAGTATCATTTAAGTATAGTATTTGTTCACTTGGGAAGGGGGCCAAACAAAACATGTTTCTTTTGTAAGGGATCATAAGCCAACAAATGCCCTCCAGTCACTCCTATGCATAAGTTTCCATCTCATTCATGAGGTTAGTCGTTAAATACATGTTCAGGCGGTTTTGGTTTAGAGCTGCTATATGCTTAAACACCATCTATTGACATTTTTTTTTAAATGTTTTTAACTGTATTCCTATTTTTCCCCATTGAAGACATGTAGATGCATGTACACTTATTTTTGTTAGTTGCATTTTTGAAAGTACCCCAGACAGAGATCAATTAAATCTACAGCCTGCCTCCGGTATCATGGCATGATCAGAAACACATAGCACTAACAAACTTCAAATTAATTTATTGTCATTAATTATGATTAATCTAACATTTTTCTGTGATCACTGTTGGTCATTCATTTGCTAAATGCACAAAGTCCTAAGATTTTGCAGGAAGAGATAAAATTGTGTTGACATTATGCAGTTGCATGTGAGGCTGGAGAACTGTGGCATTCAAGCGGGATGTTTGGATTGATGCCTGAGGTTTGATTGGTATCGACGTTTTAAACATCACAGAGGGAGCCACTCAGCGTTAGCCTCAACAAAGAAAGCTCATTTCCCCATTATCCTTATCAGAAAGTCTATGATGTCCATTTGGACGATATCCATCTGACCATGATCTGTTGACTTGGAATGACGTCAAAAACATTTTATCAGATAGAATTCTCACACTCTTACATGGCCAAGTTGACAATTTGCGGTGGAATGCATTCCCTCTCAGCTTTGGAAGAAATTGCTTCCTTCCTTCTTGACTTTATACTTCCTTCGTCATTAGTCCTGCACATGTATTATGGTGGTCTTGTCCTTCTGCATACCGTGCTGCTCTTTTTTCATATGTTTATACTTAATTTCTGCTAAATATAATTTGTCTTTCTGAAAATCCTGTAAGTGATTAACAGATTAGTGGACCATGATTATGGTTTTATCAAACTTTGCATACTGTAATTCAGCATTGTTCACTCACACTTTACATACTTTCATACAATTACGAAGATGTGCAGTGTAATGTGTGGGACAAACAACAGTTTATCCATCCACTCAGTACAGTGTCTCGGACGATATGTTTGTACAGGTATCGTACCAAATTTTGCCTGTCCTGACCCAGTCCATTATTCTGAGTTTGCTGCCTGCAAACTGTTGACAGTGGTCTCTGTCCAAAAGAAGCCTCATACCAGTTGCCTACCGGTCAGTAGCTCTGCCCTCTGTGGCGATGAAGTGCTTTAAGAGGCTTGTCAAAAACTTCTTTACATCCTCGCTACCTCTGATCCTAAAGCCATAGTAGTTCGCACACCACTCCAACAGATCCTCGGATGACGCCATAAATCATCTCATTTACACTACAAGAGAATGCAGAAAGGTTGAGCATAGGTGAAAACATCAAATTAGTGGTTCATTTTATTCACATGAGGCAACTGTTTTCACCTTTCGATAAGAAAATTAAAGAGTCAAGAAATGCTTATTTTTCCAGTCTGGCTGATTGCAATAGCAAAAATCCGAGGGTTTTGTTTAGCACAATTGATAAATTGATGAACCCTAACCCTTCCCCTGTACAGGTATGTTTCAGTGTCACGTAAAGGAATTAGTCAAATACTGTTTCTTCCAGCTTAGAAACCTTGTCAAAAATAAAAGTTCTATTATCCTACCAAGATCTGGAAAATAATCAGGGTTGTCTCTGTCTGTCTTGATAATTGTAATTCACTATTTACCACCCTGAGGCGCTCCCCTGTTTCTCAACTACACCTTGTCCAAAGTGCAGCCACTAGATTTTTAACAAAAGTCTTTAAATCATCTATAAAGCACTGAGTGGTCTGGCCCCACTGTATATTTCTAAGTTATTGTGGGCCCCAGGCATGGTGAGACCACTGAGGTTGTCTGAATTAGGTATTTTCGGGCCATGCTCCAAAAACTAGGCTCCTACCATCTTCCCCTCTATCTTCCCCTCTCTTAAAAAATGCAGACAGTCAATATTTTAAAAAGCTGTGACAAACTCACCTGTTTTGCAAGTACCTTTTTCTTTTCCTGTAATGTGTGCTTACTGTCAGTGTAGTTTTTATTGTATATACTGTTTATGCCTTTGATTTTGTGTTCATTAGTGAGCGTGGAAATTTCAACAAAGCTGGATAGCTGTTTCTTCTTGTTTTGAGTCTCTATGAGAATCTAAGCTGACCATGTCTTGATTCAAGTTTTGTGCTTAACACATAGATATGACCTTAATATCAATGATTCAAGTCGAGGTAGATACATCAACAGTGACATCATACGTCAGCAAATCTGCTGATGATGTGGTGATCACAAAAACAATAAAATCATTCCCCAACCAGGATGAATTGAGAGGTGAAGCTTCTAGTCACAGCCAAAAGAGCTGATTTTTGGTCAAGTGACAAGAAAGCTGGCATCATGGAGGCAAAGCAGAGACATCAGCAGAGAATGGAGAGAGACTTCATCACCAACAACACCGAAGACATGTGGCAAGCAATCCAGACCATGACAGCCTACAAAAGCAAGAGTGCCTTCATCATGTGGGAGGTCACATTGCCAGATAAGCTTGACACATTTCATGCTCACTTTGATGTCCTCAACAAAGGGTCAGCTGTCATGTCTATGCTGCCTCCAGAGGACCTAACACTCTCAGAATACCATAGCAGATGTGACAAGAATCCTGCTGAGAGTGAATGTAAGCAAAACAACTGGACCTGATGACATGCCTGGCTATGTACTAAAAACGTGTACCAATCAGCTAATTGATGTTATGACTTACATTTCTAAAATATGACTCTCACAAGAAAGTGTCCCCACTTGCTTCAAGACAGCCACCATAGTCCCTGTACCTGAAAAGTCAGCAGTGTCTAATGAGGTACTCACCCCATTCTGATGAAATGGTTTGAAAAAACTGGCTTTCCAGCGCAATCAAGACAACATTCCCACCAGTCTAGACTCTCACCAGTTTGTACCTTGAAAATAACACACCTTCTGTACATTACATTATTTGTTGATTTCAGCTCAGCCTTCAACACAGTCACCCCCATGAAACTGATGGTAAGCACTCTGGACTTCAGTTTCACACTCTGCAACTAGGTATTCGACTTCACAAACAGACCCGGGACAGTTTCAGTTGGCAGCCACATCTCCAACAACCTATTCCTCACGGTTGTGGCCGAGATTAAAAAGATACACTTTCCGACATAGGAACTGTCTCCATCTTACCATCCATCCATCTTATCTTACCCACAACCCGAAAGACAGTCATTTAAGTAATAGCTGGTAATGTCACAAAAGCTACCAGCATTACAATAGCACATTGTCAATATTTAAGACACTCGCCAAAATTTTGCAAATTATGTTTTCAGGGGAGCTCGTGTCTCATTAAGGGGAGCCAAGCTCCTTCTGACTCCCCCATAGTTCGCAACCTGCATATACTGAGCCTCAGTGATATTAGTGAGCTGAGGTGTCTGCACAGAGCCCAAAGGATAATAGAAGATAATACTCACCACAGAACACTGTGTTCACTCTGCTGCTATTTGGCAAGCAGGTTATCAAAAGTACAGACGCTTTTTCTCTTGCTCCCTCCCTGCCCTTGAAGATGATGACAGCACTTTTGGCTATCGAGACACTCAGACTCAAGCAACATGTGAGATCGGTCGCAAACTGGATGTGATTCCTGATCAAAATCGCAGGCTGGATGCGATTTCTGATCTCCTTTGGCTCGGATGAAATTGGCCACCGAATTTGGATATATTTGAATTACAGCTACCGGGAGACTCAGAGAGACTCAAGGCAGACAAAAATTGCAGTGTTGGCCTAACCCAAACAAATTGTTATCTTCATTGGCTCCCCGAGATAACCGGCCTTCCCAAGGTCGGTATCTCTCCACTCTCCTGGATGTTATGCAGACAGGACGCTCTGGCCCTATCTCCTCCCCCAAACGCCCTCTACTCCCGTGAACTTTGTTTCTGGATCAGAACTCTCCAAGGTTGTCTCCATGGATACGGCTGTGTCTTCGTCACCAGTCATCAGACGGAAGAGACAATGGGTTGGGACTGAGCGGAGATGAAGTACAAGGGCTTACACATACGCACACATGAAGACACATATAACACGCACCCCCCCTCAAACTCAATGCCTTCATGGCTCCCTCCCCCCTCCTTCCTTTGTCGCAGTGTAGCATGGAGCATTGGATTGCTGCGAGGGGCCCAAATGTCCAAATGTGGCTGCGTGCATGCACCCCCAAGTCTTTTTTCCTAATCCCACACTCTGTCCGCCCCCCCCCCCCCCCCACACACACACACACAGGAGCCTAGTTTGGGATTTGCTTCTTTTGCCTCTTCCTCCCTCTTGTTCTCCTTTTTTTCTCATCTAAGTAACGGAGATCTAACGGGGCGCTGCTCGTGAGAGATTGTGCAGACCCACAGTTCTCCCGCTCCTGTACTCCCCATGTTATGTGTCATTGTTCTTTTTTATGTTTCATGGACGGGATGTAACTGAAATGAAATTTCCCCTCCGGGGGACTAATAAAGGCATTCTAATCTAATTCTCTGCACTCCATATGTAAATATTTAAGTTACTTATTGAAGGTCCTCATATTACGAAAAATCACTTTTTCTGTGATATTTGGGGTCTGTGCTGCCACACACATACAAGGTGTGAAATAAGACTGTCCATGCTCTTTTGAGTGAGATACGGATTTCTGAAAGCACCCTGTCTGCAGCTTCCAAACGAGCCAATCAAATTTAGCGCCTACTCTTACGTAAGAAGCAGGCACATTTGCATATTCCCAGCGCAGTAGGGAGGAGGTGTCGGCATAATGAGCCGGCGCATTGGAATTTTCGACCATTTCGGTTTGCGCCGGCGGCGTAAAAGTGCGCTGAAAGCTTGCCACCTCAGACCCGGTCAACTCTGTGCGCTGGCGGCGCAAGTGGATTTCCGTAAACCGGCGGAGTCGTGCGCTCACATCACCAACACCTCACAGTCAGGTTTCCACAGTGTCTGGCATTTCACTGCGATCAATTATTAGCAACAGCCACAATTCAATGTAACTATCTGTGTCAGCACATACAGTCAGCGGACCTGACTTTGCGCCGCGCCTGCGCCGCGCCGGCGGCGGAGTCGAAAATAGAGCCCTATGACTTCAGCTATCAAAGGTTAGCTAGCTGCTACCGTAGCTTTTGGTACACAAGTTACAATAGAATCCAAATATTTTATGTAATATGTTTCTGATCTTGCAAATGATTTAATGCATGTTCGAGGGAGATGTCAGCATTTACAAATATTTAGCTATGTTTATGTTTTGTTTTGCAGTTTTACACGAACTAACCAAGCAACCAAGCAGTGTTTTGCCATATAGCACAAGCTAATGCTAACTGATTACTGCTTCTAGTAATCAGCATGGTCCCCATATGCAAACCCTGTGACCCAGTCCGTCAAGAGATACATACACAGACGCTCTGACAGGTCTAAGCTTCTGTCAGAAAAGCCCCAGGCAAAACGAGCATATGGTTGAGACTGCTACATCACAGCACAATTTACAGTCCAAGCCAACCATTCTGTGCAATGAGTTTCTTCTCTTGGAGTTTATTGATGAGTGATCCTTTTTTACGCTGTATGTAGCTATTGGCATAGCTATACATGTAAGATAAAGTTGATGTCACTTCTCTCTTTTTATATAGGCTTGTGCATCATTACAGTTACCTGCTGTTGATCAAGTGTAGCAGTGAACTGCCTTTAGTGCATGAATTTATGCTGTAACAGTGCTGTCATGTTTTACTCCTAAGTATGCCCTGTTATCATAACAATATACTTTTGTTACAGCTCTCTAGGCTACTGTGTCCTGCAAGGAATGTTGTAATGCACTGCATTACAGCAAGAATGGTGAAAGTGAAGAGTGAGGCCATGTTTGTTAGTGGTAACTTTTTTTTTTTTTTCACATAAAAAATAAACATTTATATTGTACATGACACGAAGTACCGCAACTCACCTGTGTAAGGGAAATTCTCCTTGTTGCTCATTGAGAGTTGCTAATTCTCTGAAGAATTATAGACTCGGTGTGATGAATCAAGTTTCTTTAATACATGAAGCATGGAGAGAAGACTCGTGCAGAGTGTTCTCTGCAGATCTCCACAATGTCTTGGCTTTTATACTGTTTAGCAATGAAATGGACAACTGACGATTTGGGGGCAGTGCACTCATCTTGTTTCCCAGGGTTCATACTATACCATAATTGCACCTTAAACTTCCCCCTTCATCCTGTTTCCCTCATTAAATGTCCTTTTGTCCTCTTTCTCACCTTAGTGAGAAAAGGCAACAAAGACTTTTAGAATTCATAAACAGATTCCTGGGACTGGGAAGTGTCAACAGAACATATTTAGGAATTACATGTTATGGTCTGGATCTGGTGCAGTTTCTGCTCTGTTTTTCTTTTTTTTCTCTCTCTCTCTCCCTCTCTCAGCTGCAGTACTGGAGCGGGGGGGGGGGGGGGGGCACTGGTCACTTGAGGACACGCACCTGAGCAGCATCAGCTCATCAGCCGCTGACTACTTCAGCGAGCTCTTCCGCCTGCTGAGTGCCGGAAGATTTTTTGGTCCGTTCACGTGTATCACGCCACGTAGCTCTACCTTGTCTGCCTCCGTGCTCCAGCCTCAGTAGTCTTCTCGAGTTTTTCATTCATTATTTTACTCGTGTCGTTTTGTCCCTGTTTAGGCGATTTTTGGTTAATATATAGATTCCCAGAACTGGTGATTTTGTGTTTTTACTAGCGGCCCTTTTGGTCTTTCCTTTTTGTTTTTTATAGTGAGCTTTTCAGCCGGTGTTGTCTTTTTCCCACTGTGTGGAGATTTTTGTTGGATTTAGCGTTTTTTCAATAAACTGTGAAACCAGTCTCTGCTTCCTGGGTCCTGGCCTTATTTCTTGCCACGAGATTCCGTAACATTACATCCAAAAAAAATCATCAACACAGATCCCAGTAAAAACGAGCCACAATTACACAAATTCATCATCGTGCGCATTCTGATGTAGGGTGAAAATCTGGTTCATCATTATTACTTGGTTCAAGGGGTATTTTAACATACAGTGATGCTTTTCCCCATCTACCCATTTATCCATTTATATATCAGGGCTCACATGCAAGTAAGCGCACACATACAGAAGCATAACATAATTCAAAAAACAATGAAAACAGGAAAAAAACATGAATTACCATGGTACCCCAGGGCCGAAGTGATCAGTTTTAGTTTTCAGCTTCAAACCCCCAGGGTCTCCAGTCATTCTGTTCAAACAATTGTCTTTTTCTCCTGATCAACTGCATTATTTTGGCTGTTTTGATGTCATCTGCTTCTGGGGTCTCCTGACCCTGCGTTGGTGGCATGCCAATGCCACTTCTCCCCTCTGTGTCTTCTTACGCCCTCAATGATAATAGTCCATTGCCATCCTCTCTGGAGTACAGCTGGTTGTAAGAACAGCTATCATCTTGCTGCTCAGCTGGAAACCACAGTTGGACTATGCTTGTTGTGATGATCAACCACATGATGGAAACTGCAATCAGGATCTTCCACCAGGAACCCTCTTCAGTTCCCTGCTGGCCGAGTTGTCTCTTTTCCATCCAAGGCATCACTGGGGAAAAGTTTGCACGGGGATGCATGAATCCATGTATCTCTCTTGGCTATCTGAACAGCAGTTGGAGTGGTCAGCAGGGCCTGGTATGGTCCTGTTCACCGGGGTTGATGCCAGTGTTATCTTCTGACATCTTTCACCAGCTCCAAGTCTCGGGGTTGGATGTTATGGAGCTGTACAACTGTGGGTTCAGGAAGGGCACCTTTCACCTTAGGAAAGATAAGCTTCAAGACATGGTTAAGTGCACAGCAGTATCTTAACATGTCATCATCCATTCCTGTCAGTGTTAACCTATTTTGCAAGAAAGGGATATTGGTCATCCGCATAGGATGCCCAGTAAATATCTCATTAGGAGAGAGTCCAGTTGTCTTATGCGGGTGGCCTCTCATGAACATTAATGCGAATGGTAAAACTTCAAACCATGAAAGATTAGTTTCTTAACTTTGTCAATTTTTGGGGGGGTTTGGTTAGCCCTTTCCACTGCCCCTCCACTAGCTGGGTGGTAGGCACAATGTGTTTTCAGATTTATTTGGAGGCTGTCTGAAAGGCTCTGAATTACGTTGTTAACAAAATGAGAGTCATTGTCACTGGTTAACTTGGAAGTCCCCATCGTGGGATTACTTCTCTCAACAGTGCTTTTGCAACTGAGACAGCTGTAGCATGTTTACATGGGAAGCACTCAGTCCATTTTGAAAACATGTCAACAATGACAAGGCAAAATGTATAACCCCTGCATGGAGTAAGTTCAGTGAAGTCCATCATTAAATGTTCAAAAGAACCCTCTGATTTAGGATGGGCTGACAAGGGCTTTGTTTCACCTCTGCCAACACTGCTTGTTGCACAAATGAAACATTTTTTGCAAAAAATTTCAGCAAATGCTGAAACTCCTGGTGCATACCAATAATATAATTACAATATCCATCATCCCCCTTTTGATACATGGTCAGGACCATGTGTCAATTTTGCTAGAAAAGGGAATATGGATTTCGGGAGAACTGGGAGGCCTTTAGAGTTCACCCAGACTCCAGTTGGGAGTTCATTACACCCTTTCCTTCTCCATAATGCTTTTTCTCCATTATCAGCTCCTGTTTGAAGCAAAGAGACATCATTAAGAGAAAAAACATCATGTTGGACAGATAAGGGCATTTGCAAAATGGGGGAAACAGGAGAGAGAACAGCCGCTTTCGCAGCAGTATCCGCGGCTGCATTACCCTGTGACACAGGGTCAATAGATCCTGTATGAGCCTACATTTGCATACTGCTACTGAGGCTGGTAGAAGTAATGCAGACGAGAGGTTAATAAAGGGACTCCTATGGGCAATTGGTTTGCCTGTAGAAGTTAAAATTTTTTTTTGATTTTTCCACAAAGCATGGAAGTTGTGACAGACATTAAATGCATATTGAGAATATGTGTGGACTGTGATGGTTTGTCCTTTCCCTAGAATAAAAGCAAGGGTTTGTCATGATTCGTTTTGCTGTTTGTTCCCAGTCTAACTCTATTTTCCTTCTCTCCTGTCTGTCAGCAGGTGGCGCGTGAGGGAGAGAGAGAGGCAGGGGGTTGATCTCCTCAGGAGCGAGTCACACCTGACACACCTGCGCCTCGTCGGCTAATCAACTGGCTTCTTAAGCCAGCTACAGCATGACTCCTGTGCCAGACTAATCTACTTGCTCTTGCCACACTAATCTAGCTCCTGACGTTTTTGATCTCCTGTCTCTCACTCTCTTTTTTTCATCTCCTGAGTGAGTTTGCCCTCGTGGTACTTTTGTGTTGATTTATTTTGCTACTTAACCGCTGTGGTGTTTTTTTAGTTAATTTTTCTCTGTGAAGAAGTATTTCCCTGCAAAGGTGATTTTTTTTTTTTTTCAATAAACTTTTGTGTTTTGACTCTGCAACTGGGCCCTGGTTCTTCCAGCTGTTCGTAACAGAATAGTCTGGCCAGGTTCGACCCAGCAGAGTCAGAAAGCCTCAAACGGGCACTCACAAGCCAGGTGGCCAAAGTAAACCAGCACAAGTCATCCCTGCTCCAGGTAATGGAGCACATGCAGCAGCTCGCCGCCAGCGTGTCACAGTTGGGCGGACAGTTGGAGATGATGAAGGACCAGCTCCTTCCACCACCTGGCTCTTCTCAGCACCATCCCGTCACCGACCCAGTCACCAGCGCCACGCTGCCGTCCCAAGAGCCATACATCCCCATACCCGCCAGGTATTCAGGAGACATAGGGACCCCCAGTCCCTAGCTCAGCTCTCTTGAGTTCATGCCAGCCACCCGCAGCACCGCCCACAGCGCCACAGGGATTCGCCAAACCCCGACCGAGGAGCCCATGCAGCTGGGTCGGACCCGCCTGACCCCGGCCGAACAACAGTGCCGGATGCAAGGGAGACTGTGCCTGTACTGCGGCCGGGAGGGACATTTCATCTCCCACTGTCCAGAGGTGTCAAAAGGACCGGCTCACCAGTAGGCAGGAGGTCGCTGGTGAGCCGAATCTCTTCAGCCTCAGCCTCCCGCATCCAAGTGTCAGGTATGATTCATGGTCACCAACAGTCTATCCCGGTGCGAGTCCTGGTGGACTCGGGAGCAGATGACAATTTTATTGACTCGAACTTTGTTAAGACTCACAACCTCCCTTTGGTAGAAATAACCTCACCTAAGGAAGTACAAGCCATAGATGGAAAAAAAACCCGTCACACACAAGACTGACCCACTTAAATTAGTCCTCTCCAGCAATCACCACGAGTTCATTGACTGTTTGATATAACCTCTCCTCTAACCTCTGTGATTTTGGGTGGGTGATTTGGGGATTTTTCTTTGTTGAGAAAAAGGACAAGACTCTGCACCCATGTGTAGATTATACAGGTCTTAATGAGATAACAGTTAAAAACAAGTATCCTCTCTCTCTTATAGACTCGGCTTTCAGCCCATTACATGATGCTTGTATTTTCTCCAAGCTGGACCTGAGAAACACCTACCATCTCGTCCGCATCTGTGAGGGGGATGAGTGGAAGATGGCGTTTAACACGCACTTAGGTCACTTTGAGTATTCAGTGATGCCATTCGGCCTGACCAATGCTCCTGCAGCTTTTCAGTGTTTGTTAAATGATGTGCTGAGAGACTTACTGAACAGAGTCATTTTTGAATATTTAGAGGACATGCTGATTTTCTCTTGCACACGTGAAGAATATTTTACTCACGTCCGGGATGTGCCACAGAGACTAAGAGAAAACAAGCTGTTTGTAAAAGCCGAGAAATATGAATTTCATGTTTCCTCTGTCAGTTTCTTAGGTTATGTGGTGGAGAAGGGACAACTTCAGGCCGACCCTTCGAAGGTGGAGGCGGTTAAGGAGTGGCTGGTCCCCTCCACCAGAAAACAACTGCAGCGTTTTCTCGGGTTTGCCAATTGGCATTTAAAAAACTTAAATCCATGTTTAGTAACGCCCCAGTTCTCATCCATCCAGATCCAGAGCAGCAGTTTGTGGTCGAGGTTGATGCCTCGGACTCCGGGGTCAGGGCCGTCCTCTCCCAGCGCCTGCCTGCGGACAACAAGCTCCATCCCTGTGCCTTTTTCTCCCGCTGGCTCTCCTCCGCGGAGCGCAATTACGACGTGGGAAACCGGGAGCTGCTGGCGGTAGTTATGGCTCTGCAGGAGTGGCAACACTGGCTGGAGGGGGCTGCACAGCCTTTCAGAGTTTGGACAGATCACAAAAACTTGTCTTATCTCCACACAGCTCGACGTCTGAACTCCCGACAATGTTATGTGAGTACACACACTGAGACCAGATGAAGGTGAACTCACAGGGATGGCTGAGAGAATACAGAACTAAGGCAGGTAAATTCAACAGAAGGTTTATTAACAAAAGGTGTCCACAAAAACGGGTAAACGAAAAGCGAGAGCACAAAAACACTCTGCAACGTCCAACTAAAGGTGTCCTCCAAAACGGGAAAAACTAAAGGCGAGAGCAAACAAACACTCTGCACAGATCAACTAAGGATGTCCACAAAAACAGGAAAAAACTAAAGACGAGAGCACAAAACACTCTGCTGGAAACTCCAACTCCTCTCACGACCGAGGCTAGGCTGGGCTGAGGGCTTATCCACATAGTGGGGCGGTTAAGCAAACCAATTGTGCATTTTATGAATAAAGCATGAAACTTTCAGCATATCATCTATATACCCAAAGGTTTGATTTCAGACGTGGAAACACTTTCTGTTTGACCTCTGGTGACCTTGACGGGTTATTGACTTCAGCATTGCATTCTTTCACTTTTCATCCCATTATTCTCCATTATAATAATATATATGTTTGTTAAAATGGCAGTTTTGTTCTAATAAAGACATTCACTTGCTCAGCCATGGCTTTGTGTCCATATGTGCCAGTTTGTAGCATGATTTTACTGTAGTAGACCAGTAAGAGATGGGGAACCCATTTTTTGAAGGGAGTCAGGATCTCCTGGTGCTTGATTCAAAAGACATCATGAGTTCCTCAGTTGCAGATACAGTAAGGAAAGTGGAGTCCCTTGGTGCACAACAATACAAGACCTTTGTGGAAGAATGCCTGGAGCAGCGAACAAAGCCAGTCACAGACACTCTGCCCAAGAACAAATTGCCTCTCTTCAGCTGCCCACCAGTGAAAACACAGTCAAAGCAGAAGATACAACTTGAAGCACTGAAACGTGATTGCAATCTTTTCTCACGGCTGTACGTGTCTTGTCAAACACGTGATGGAGATGTGGATCAGTTCTTCAGCTACGAAAACCAGAAGCACCACCATCTTTATCTCAAGGAGGAAAGATGCGGCCTGGTACAAAAGCAGACCTCTTGCACTGCATAATGATTGATGAGACTAAGTCACAACCTGCTCCTGTGGTTGATGCTGTGTTCCTTGATGGTGCAGCTGTGGTCCAGATGCTGAATCCTGGTACAGCAAAGACCTTTCAGGACTATGCAGATAGTGTCTTTGTGCCATATGTAAAATTCCAGCTTGAGAAAACTTGGCGTCTTGATATTATCTGGGACATCTATCTCCCAGACAGTCTGAAAGGAACCACCCGACAGAAGAGAGGGAAGGGAATCAGGAGACGAGTGATGCCTACCACTGCACTGCCAAAAGACTGGAAAGACTTCCTGCGTGTTGATGAGAACAAAACAGAATTGTTTGGATTCCTCTCCCAGCAAGTCAATTGCATCCCAGTAGATGAGAAAAAAGAAGTTTATGCAACTCTTGGCAAAATGGTGCTCTGCTCTCCTTCCCAGTGTGACGTGACAAATCTCACCCCATGTTCTCACGAGGAAGCAGACACAAGATTGCTTCTGCATGTGTCAGATGCTGTTCAGAAGGGTTGCAAGAAGGTGACTATTCGTACTGTTGACACTGATGTTGTTGTCCTGACCGTGGCCATGTTTGAGAAGATCAAGCCAGAGGAAATGTGGATTGCTCTTGGTGGTGGAACCAAACTTCGATATATTAGTGTTCATGAAATAGCCAGCCCTGCAATCGGCTGGCGACCGGTTCAGGGTGTACCCCGCCTCTCGCCCATTGTAGCTGGGATAGGCTCCAGCCCCCCGCAACCCCGAAAGGGATAGGCGGTATAGATAATGGATGGATGGATGGATGAAATAGCCAACAAGCTGGATCCAAGCACCTGTGCTGCTCTCCCATTGTTCCACGCATTCACAGGATGCGACACAGTCTCAGCATTTGCTGGAAGAGGAAAGAAAACAGCATGGGAGACTTGGAAGGCTTTCCCTGAAGTGACTGAGGCTTTCGATGAGCTCCTGCAGATGCAGGGTGATTTGAGTGAGCTGTCCAAGTCACGGTTGGAGCGCTTTGTCGTACTGATGTATGACAGGACAAGAGAAACCACAGAGGTAAATGAAGCTAGAAATGGGAATGGGATGGCAGCCACTGTGGACCACCCTTCCAGAAGCCTCAAAGAGCTGCTACGAACTGATCCATTGTGGTTGCAAGAAAGGGTGTACGAAGCGCTGCACATGCAAAAAGGCTGCTCTGAAGTGTACTGCCCTTTGCGCATGCTCAGGAGACTGTTAGGCCTCACTAATAATGTCATTGTAGGGTAGGCACTATTTACTACAGCTAGGCTATGTTAACTTTAAGAGATGTCAAATACTCAATCCAATTTAACACAAATAGTCTGATTTTTGAGTCTGTGTTTGTGACTTTGTGTGAGGTGTTTGTATGACATGAAACTCAATTGACATATCATATACAGCTGATTCCACCTATTAAAGCAATTTGATGATGACTAGAGGGTTCCAGAACTCTTATTTTTGATATACTGTCTTTGTACCTGCAAAAAAGTGGAAAAATATATATTTTTGTCAAACCGAAATTTGTACAGCCTCTGACAAGTTCCAGAGGTCAATTCAGAAGTGTTTCCACGTCTGAAAACAAAGTTCATGGTATATAGAAACACTGTAGAAAGTTTCATGCTTTATTCATAAAATGCACAATACCTTTCATATATGAGCTTAACCGCCCCACTAACAGGGCAAAGGCTCCTGGAAGAGGGCAGACAGAAACACAGGTCAGAATGGACCAGACGCACACAGAAGGAAAGACAGACTACCACGGAGGTAAGCAAACGATCTGACGAGTACTGGAGGGAAAAGCCTGGGTTAAATGCAGCTGCTGATGAGCAGATGATCTGCAGGTGTGAGAGGAGGCAGGCAGGTGGAGCTTGACTGGCAGGTGCAGCCTTACTGCATGGTCCTGGACAGACGGGGGGAGACAAACAGACAAAACACACTGGGGAAAACAGGG